>NC_057345.1:46117500-47367500 GCF_016509475.1 Prionailurus bengalensis | reverse complement strand
CACACTTGTGAAGACAGACCAGTGGTGATTTGAGTAATGCAAATGATGGAGCATGGCATAAGGTCAAGAGTATAGACTCTGACATTGAAATGCCTGGAATCACATGGCATTCTACCACTCTGTGACCATGTGATGGGTAACCTACTTGATCTCTCTGGACTTGAGTTTCTGTATAATGATAATAGTGACTACCTCATTAAGACTGTTGGGGAAGATTAAGTTAGTTATTATGTATAAAGGGCTTGGATTACACTCCACCATCAGGCATTGTAAGAGAGTTGATGATTGTTATACCCAGGGCTGCATGCATGTATTGGCATGCATACGTATCTGTTTGGGAAAAACCAAGTCTGGGAAGTGAATGACAAACCTGGGGAAATTTGATGTTACATAGAATACAGTCTCGCTTTCCTTTTGGTTTTAACACTGGCAGAAATTCAAGGTCTAAGTACAATGAAGAATGTAATTGTTCTTTTCTAAATTGGCAGTCTGGACTGCTGAGTCATGGTTATTTTACATGATCATATCAGTGTTGTAATTTTATCATTACTGTAATCACCACTGCTTAGCAATTTCCTCAGCTCAAAAAGTGAGTCAGGATAATGTGTGCTTAAATTTTTGTGCTTGGGAATCAGATGTATCTGATTTGACTCCTACCTTGTCATGTCCGAATGTCTTTTTTTTTTTTTAATTTTTTTTTCAACGTTTATTTATTTTGGGGACAGAGAGAGACAGAGCATGAACGGGGGAGGGGCAGAGAGAGAGGGAGACACAGAATCGGAAACAGGCTCCAGGCTCCGAG
The DNA here is from genome assembly GCF_016509475.1 of Prionailurus bengalensis. Taxonomy (NCBI): domain Eukaryota; kingdom Metazoa; phylum Chordata; class Mammalia; order Carnivora; family Felidae; genus Prionailurus; species Prionailurus bengalensis. Next base: position 47,366,698 of record NC_057345.1, on the reverse strand, counting down.
CCATCAGCCCAGAGCCTGACGTGGGGCTCGAACTCACGGACCGCGAGATCGTGACCTGGCTGAAGTCGGACGCTTAACCGACTGCGCCACCCAGGTGCCCCTCAAATGTCTTTTAATTCTTATACCAACTCTGTGAGCTGGATCTTGTCACTCCCATTTCACACATAAGGCAACTGAGGTTTGGGGAAGTTAAGCAACCAGCCGACCATTATATAGACGGCAGCGTTGCACTTCAAGCTCAGGACTGTGGGAAGAAGGTTTGTTTGTTTTTTTTTTGTTTGTTTGTCTCTTTTTTTTACTTCTGTGGGTTTTTTTCCTTTAATCTTTAAAATAGGATACTAATAGTAACTATATTCATATTAGTGTGACAATAAAATGAGACAGTGTTTGAACCAACCAGTATCATGACTGCCCAGAAACAAATCTTTGATGAATTAGTTCTGATAATGATGGTGACATTTGCCCTTCTCACCTTTTTATAAGGCCCAAATTAACTCATAGGTGTGAAAATGTACATAGGTGTACAAATGTAGTGAGGAAAGGCCATTCCCTTGAGACAACCATAAAAATAATTTATAATGATTAATCTAGTTAAAATTGCAACCCTCCAGCACTCACTATGCTCATCCTGCCTCATTTTCCTCTAGTGAGCTCTGTATCATCTGATAGACTGTATTTTATTTACTTGTCTTTTTAGTGTTACATGTTTCCCTCTAGAATATCGGCTTCGTGAGGGCAGAAATCATAGTCTGTTTTGTTCTTTGTTGTGTCCTCCATCTCTGGAACAGTGCTTACAAATAAAAAGTGCTCAATAGATATTTGTGGAGTGAATGAATTAACTAGCAACTTAATTCATCAAGTAACAATTAGGAAAAAAAAAACATTTCAGGTCCCTTCCCATTCTGTGATCCTACAGTTCTGTGAGTTTCCACAAATTTCTCAATAATTTCTACTTTTGAAAGATAGGACAGTGAGAAGGAATCTGTCTCAGTTACTTTGCTGGAAAGGTCATAGGAGCATTGTGAATCTCAAGCCTTGTAGAACTGTGAGCATTATTCTCCATGGATTCCTTCTTTAGGCTCAGATATGACTACTTCCATGTTTGGTTGGCATCACCTGTGTGTCAGGCATTAACACCATGTCAAAGAGCAGTAGCACTGTGTCTTTCTCAGCACACACTCATGGGGGGAGGTCTCAGCCACCACTCTTGCTCACTCATCTATTACCAGGTCAGCTGCTGGGACTCCACAATCTTCCTGCTTTCTCCTTTGATCTAGACAGAGTTCTGAGTCATTTCTTACATGGACTCCATTGTACTATGTGTTTTCCCAGGATAACACAGGTCACATCAGAGATAACGCTTTCTTAATATGGATAAACAGCCACCCTCATTAAAAAAAAATGTTTTTTAAACATTTATTTATTTTTGAGAAAGAGAAAGAGGAGAGAGAGAGAGAATGAGAATGAGAATGAGAATGAGAATGAGAATGAGAATGAGAATGAGAATGAGAATGAGCTGGGGAAGGACAGAGAGAGAGGGAGACACAGAATCTGAAGCAGGCTCCAGGTTCTGAGCTGTCAGCACAGAGCCTGACATGGGGCTTGAACCCGCAAGCCATGAGATCATGACCTGAGCCAAAGTTGGATACTTAACCGATTGAGCCACCTAGGCACCCCAAGCAGCCACCCTCATTTCTTAATGAATACCTTACACAAGAAGACTAAGTCTTTTATAAGCAAATGCAGTTTCTCTTCATTACTTCCTGTCCTACTGGACACTCCTCACTAAGCCTTTTGGGGGAGCTCTTGTTCTTGGTGTCCTTGGCGTTCTGTTCTACTCCCCCTTCACACATCTCATTGTACCCCTCATATAGCAATTGTTTCCATGCCTTTGGCTGCAAATATCAACTTTATGCTGGTGAATTCTCCACCGTCCAGTCTCTATCTGGAGCTCCAGGCCCTGGTTTCCATTGCAAGCTAGACATTTCCACTTGGCCATCTCACAGTCTCAACAAGTGTTGAGTGTTCAGGCCTGTGCCTGAAGCCTGCATTCTTATGTCCTTGAGGGGCAACACCATCCTTTTGGTTGCACAGGCCTGGGTGCCATTCGTGAGCTTTCTTTCCTTCCCACCTCTTCCCTACACCCTGGCCTCCAGTATGTCTTCTAGAGATGTGGATTCAGCATCCTGTTGATGCATAAATCCAGCCACTCCTCATTTGTGTGTCCTGGTAACAGGCACTTGTCATTTTTTTTTAAGTTTCTTTATTTTGAGGGAGAGAGAACGTGTGTGTCTGTGCATGGGCATGAGTAAGTGGGAGAGGGCCAGAGAGAGAGGGAGAGAGAGAACCTCAAGCAAGGTTTGAGCTGTCAGCGCAGAGCCCGACTTGGGGCTTGCTCTCATGAACCATGAGATCATGACCTGAGCTAAAATCAAGAGTAGGACACTTACATGACTGAGCCCCCCAGGCACACCCAGCCCTCATCCTATCTTGAATACTTGCTTTTAAAACTCCATTGCTTCTAGTCTTTGCTTTCTCAAATACGTTCAGTTCACAGCAAGAGAGAGTGATTTTTCTAGAATACAGTTCCGACCATATCACTCTCCTGGATAAAACTATGGTGATTTCTGCAAGAGTGAGTCTAAGCTTCTTGATTTGGCCTTGACCTCACCCTCTGGCTGTTCCCCGCCACGATCCTTAATTCTCTCAACTACAAATTGCAAAATCCCTCTCTCACAGAGTCATAGTGAGAATCAAACGAGTTAGTCCATGTAATACGTGTTGTATTTTCAGCAATGTCTGACACATAGTAGGTGCTCAGTGAATGCCATTTCCTTCCTGCCTTTTTTGAGAAACAACATTTGGAATTGATCATAAACTTCAGTGGAGATTTCTCCCCTGTAAACTGAGCCTGAAACATTTCTACCTGCCTTTCCTCTCCGGGGACCCAAGCTGAACACTGCCCGCCCCCCCTCCCTCTGCATTCCATTTCTGTGATGACAGATCATCAAATAATTAGGGCAGCGAGCACTTGAAATTGTGTCAGCTCCCTGATGATTCAGTTCCTAAGCGCCTGGCCTAGTACTGAGCAAAGCATGTGCTTCTTCCGTGCCACTTCCCCAGGAACCCTGGGCCTCTGCCTGCGATGGCTGGAAGAAGGAAAAGGAAATTCCTGGGGTGTGGACTCTACAGGCAACCCCAGCAACCTGCCTTGCCTCCACAAGAGGCCTTTTAGGAGGGTATTTGTCAGTGGGGGGTCAAAGAGAAAAGCACCGTGTCAGAATCAAAGATGTGGGTGTCAGTCCTGGCTGCTGTGTATCTAGTATAAGTAACCTCACCTTTCTGAGCCTCGGTGTCCTCAGCTCTGAAATGAGGACAATGCTCCTTATCTCAGTGTGTTCTTGGAAAGATCCAATTAAATAATGAATGCGTTACAGAAGAGATAATTTGAAAATGGAGACACTAAATATTAAGTGTCCTATGCTGAAAGGCATGAAGGGGCACAGAGTGGTATTCTCAGAGCCGACTTGCTTCCCACTTCCTGTCTGGATGAACTAGATGAACTTGTTAATTGTACTGCCTGAGTCTTAGTATCTTTATTTGTAAAGCAGGAATAATTACCCTCACACTTCATAGGATGGGTTATGTATGTGTTCCCGGTAAATCGTCAAGTACTAACAATCCTTACTATTGTTGTTATTCGTGCTGATAATGATGGCTACAATCATTTATCTTTATTAAATCAGGACAGTGAGTCATAGTGTGCCTAGAGGACAGTGCCCCAGTTGGAGGCTATGGGCAAATCAATCTCTATATCTGTTTCCTCAAATATGAAGTTAAGAGGGTGAGTTTGATGGGCACTTGGTCTAGGACCTGGTGTATTGTAAGAGTGCAATAGATGGAAACAGTAAGCGCTCAATAAATACAGGTCAGATAAGTTAATGAGTGAATGAAAAAGGAAAATTATGGGACTATCTGAGTCTACATGCGATGAGGAAGTGCATTATGTATTGTGTAGTGAGGTGCATGTAAGGGAGTAGATTATATGGCAGGTGGGTCATATAACATGCTCAGCTTTCTCCTGCCGTCTCCTGCCAGAATCACCTTCTTCAGCATGTCTGTGTGTGTTCTTCTGATGCCTCAGGGACAGACTGCCCACATCAAGCCCTTCAGGGACAGAGCCAAGGCTAACTGTGAAGCCCAAGGAGACCATTGTCTTACGTGTCAAACTAAGCAGAGGTGACAGTAATAAACATATTGGATGTGCCTTTGTTTTACTTCATTCCCACTCATTCTCACAAGGTACAGTTTGGAACAACACTGAACCCAAGAGTCAGAGATTTATAGGGGTTTAACCTGCAGTGTTCCTTTGAGGTTCTAGAATGTTCAGGAAATCTGTGCAGACATCTTTTGAAGCTTTCCTGTGTTCCAGAAAAATGGTGCATGCATATGCCCCAGTTTTTTTTTTCTTTTCCTTTTTTAAGTTTATTTTTGGGAGAGACAGAAACAGCGTGAGTGGGGGAGGGGCAGAGAGAGGGAGAGAGAGAGAATCCCAAGCAGGCTCAGCAACAGAGCCAGACACGGGGTTCCCTCTCATGAAACCCCGAGATCATGACCTGAGCTGAAACCAAGAGTCAGATTCTTAACCAACTGAGCCACCCAGGTGCCCCATCCCCTATTTTTCTAAACGTAGCTGAATTAAAGAAAGAAAACACTCCTGCGTGGAATTTGAAAGTTTAGAGAATCTTATTATTTCAGAATATTGCAGACACAGGATACTCAGATGAGGGCTTGTACCACAACCTCCCACCCAATTTCTTCTACTTCACCTTTGGCAGGTGGCCCTCTAGCCTCTAGGTGCGTGCATGCTCCCAGAGATGAGACACTTGCTATTTTCTCCAGCATCTCATCGGTGGGGCCAACACCAGCCTGCCCTGGATTTTAGCTCCTTGATGATAGTTCTGCCCTTTGGTATTCCAGTGGAAACTTTGTTTCTCTTCTAGGTGTTCCTACTTCCAATGGTTGAGAATCGTGGTCTTGACTTACCATTTTGTGCATACTAAGCCCGTCTTTAAATTCTTTTGCTGTATTATTGTTTGTGATAATAACCCACGCCATTTGTGGAGATAAAGCTTATGATAGGCAAGACTATGCCCTACATGTTTTATTTATTTCGTTTTTAATCCTCACCACAGCCCGTAAGTGTAAGACTCTTCTCACCCTAGTTTTACAGGTGAGATAGCTGAGGTTCAGCCCAGCTAGGAAATGGCATGGCCAGAATCTGGTTCTCAAGTGCGGGCTGCAGAGTGTGAACTCCTAATCCCTATTCCATAACACCCCTCCCCCCTTTCATAATGTTACTAATAAAAATATAAATAGTACTATTATAGATACCAATTACTGGTGGGCTGCTAATTGCTGGACTCAGCTAGGGGTTTTATATCCATTAGCTCTTATCCTCACAAGAACTAGGCAAGGAGATCTCATTGTTTACAGGAGAGGAGCCAGAGCTATCAGAAGCCGGTAATTACTTTGACCTCCCTCTATTGCTGTATCGGGGAAGCTCCTTCATTCACGCTTGCATCCCGTGTCAGATGAGCCCCTTCGCTCTGGAAGACACTGTGCTAGGCACTGGGAGGTACAGTAACAGACAAGACCGAGTTCCTCTCCCGACAGCATTACATTGCCGTGGGAAAAAAAAGGCATTAAACAACTAATTACACAATTGGTTATTTAGTTTACACTGTGATGTTAATCACTCAAATGAAGGATTAAAATTATATGCAGTGCTCTGGAGAAAAAGCGAAATGTGTAATGAGAGAGAAAATAACAAGGAGATCCAAGATTGTGCGATGAGAAGGAATTAACTAGTCCGAGGGGGAACAGAGAGGAGGAGGAACTCTCCAGGCCATGGGAACAGCATGGGCAAAGGCCCTGAGGTGGTGTTGGGATACACAGGGCCTGTACTGTGGGGCAAGGCGGGAGGGACAGGCCCAGGCCCTACAGAACCATGAGGACCCAATGGGAAGTTTGGCCTTTGAAATGGGGAATATTTAATTTGGTTTTGAAAAGATCACTCTGGTTTTAGGAGTGAAAATGGATAGGTGAGAAATCTGTGATTACAATGCCTACTGGCATCTGATGAGCAGACTCTCACCATGTGAAAAGATCACTCTGATTTCAGGGGTGAAACGGATAGGTGACAAATCTGTGATTACAATCCCTACTGGCATCTGATGAGCAGGACCCTCACCATGAGCTGGATTCTGTGCATCAGTTAATACAGCCAGTGATCCCTCCCAGAGCAGTAGAATAATCTAATGGTCACGAGTACCACCCAGAAGCCCAAATGCCTGAGTTTGAAGTCTGGCTGTACCTCGTATTAGTTATGCAACCTTGGTCAAGTTACTCAATCTCCCTATGCCTTAGTTTCCTTATTTGTAAAATAATATCTACTTCACATAGTTATTGTGAGATTATGTGAACGAGTATATACAAAGCACATTGAACAGGGCCTGGCACATACCAAATGCTCTTTTGTAAATATTACTATTTTTTAATGGCCTCACACACTGTTGATTGAAAGCAGTCGTGATTAATTAAATTCATAAGATAGTTATAACACAACCCAACAAAAGCTCATGAGAGTTTTAAGTCTAACAAGTTAATCTATCTTCCCAACCCAAACTGGAGTTGTATGTGCTTCCTTTTCCTTCCCACAGCGTCTCCCTGTTATCTATTTATGGTTTGGGGGAACGGCCTTTTCTCCCCTACAAGAAGAGCACTCCCTTTGCTTGGGTTGCTTTTGGCCTCCTTCATCCTTTTCTCTATTGCATTGTATTTATGATTTAGCCTCAGAGAGGTCCCTCTTTTACCCCTTGAGGGGGACCCTGTGAAGTGCCACCCAGGTCCCCTTGCAGGGAGGGGTCTTTTGGGCCGGCTGCTAGGACTACAGTGGGCAGACAGCTCCTGCGTGTTGGGCCTTCTGGGATTGACTCAGCTGCAGAGAGCAGCCTTGTCCAAGGTCCGCCCCTCCCCAGGCAGCACCCACCCAGAGTCCCACATGGACAGCTCCGCATGGCCACTCCAGCACTGGGAGTCCCCTCGGGGTTGGCCAGCACCTTCCTTAGGGTTGGACTGCAGCTTGGCGTCTCCCTCTGCTGACCCCTACTTCCTGTCCCTCCTCTATGGGCGTGGACCCCAAGAGCACCACCTGTCTGTCAGACATCCTGCACAGTATTGTGTCCCAGAGCTGGCCTCAGAGAGAGTCCACTAACTTGTGACTCAGCCCATCGTTTCTCAGAGCTGGAAGAAGACCACGTTGCCCCCCCCTCCCCCCCGTCTCCTTTTGTGCCACCGCACCCTCTACAGTTTCCTGATAGCATGAATCAGAGTCTCTCATGAACTGGAGGTGTTTATTGCTTGTTTCCCCTTATCCCGGTTCCCTTTACTAAAATAGAAGCTTCTTGTCTGCCTTGAAGACACTCAAAAAATATCTGGTGAATGAATATCTTATAATGTAATGGTTATGTTCACTCAGCCTCTGAGACTCAACTGCCTGGATTCAAGTCCTGGCTTTGACACTCATGAGCCAGGGATCCTGCCTAAGTTTTTAAATGCTGGCATCTACCAGTGCTGGGCCTACAGCATGCAGAGCACAGTGTAAGTGCTCAACAAACCCTAGCAATCAAGAGTCAGTTCATTCAGGAGGCCTCAGTGAGGATTCAGTGAGATAATATATGCACATTGCTTAGGTAGCACAGTGCCCAGCTCGGAGCATGCACTCAATACATTTATCTGTTGACATCAGTCACTGTCTTCACTAAGTGACCAGAGAGCAAGAGTGTGGCCTCAGCCTCAGCCTCAGAGTCACCCGCAGTGCCAGGCACTGTGCTGAGCACACTGGAGGCACAAAATAAAGGCAGGGAAGTGGACGAACAATCCTCTCTGCCCTGACCTGTAGGGCGGACGGTGGTCTGCCTTTACTCTGAGAGCTCCACACTGCCTAGGCCAGTGCCAGCCACGCAGCAAACACTTCACACGTGCATTTCATAGAGGTGGCTTGAACGAGCTTTCTGTCCAGCCCAGTTGCTCCAATGCGGTCTCCATGGCGACTCTCAGTCCAGCAGTTTGAGGAAGGTGCTTCCAGATCTGGGGGCTGGCACACTGCAACCTCTAAGCACGTGCCATATTTCCTCTCATTTCTCAGACAGATTGTGGGTTGTGTGTTCATTAATTAAGATGAGAGTAATTGGTCCCAGAAAATAGTCTGCATATCAGCTTGCAAACTGTGTGCACAACGAGGCCCCGTGGTTCTTTCTCTCCCATCTCATATCTCTATAGCCGGTTCCTTGGCTCCTGACTATTTCCCCAAATCCCCAGACCCTCATTTTACTGCAACAGTTGAAGACTAAAGGGAGGGTAGGATTTGAAACAGAATTTCCTTGGCTTATTGGAAGTCTATTCATGCCCAAAGAGGGGAGAAATAACAACCCCCCTCATATGTATGTAATACTTTATGATTTTTTAAAAAATGCTTTCATATATGCAATTTCATTTATTCCTCACTGCATCACTGGCAAGAAGGTTTTATTAAAGATGTTAAGAGCTCAGGCTACAGAGCTCAAGTCTGTGTCTTCCTCTCAGTAGCTATGGAAATAAATGGCAGCTTTCTTGGGCTTTTCATGGGTCACTTTCCCAATGTGAAATGTAATAGCTTAGGACCTACTTTACAGGATTAAATTGTGGACTAAATGAGATAACGCAGTGAAAGCATAGCAGCCACGTAGCGAGCTCTTACGGTTTTTGTTATGAATATAGAACATACCCATTTTACAGATGGGAACTAGGGGCTCTGAGATGCCCAGTTACTTGGCTAAGATCTCTAGCTTGCAATAGCCTTGACAAAAGTCTAGACTTCACATTCTCTAGTTCCTATATGGACACTTAATAAAAGATACCATGGGCCAGGGGTGTGCTTTACGTTGGACTTTATATTATGGTTCTTCTGGTCTATAGAGTGCCCTCAGAGTGGGGACCGTGTTATCTTTCTAACTTCCAGACAGTGTTGAGCACAAACCTATCATAGGGTAGTCCCTCACTTGGGACTTACTGCATGAATGAATGAACCAATCTGTTGATCAGTAAATCAGGGTTATTAGCTCATAGGCTAAGAGCTTGGATTCTGGCCTTCTCTGACTTCTTAGGTCCATGGCTCATCAATCCCCACATGCACTTAGTTATTTCTTTTAGTGTACTTTCTTGAAATTTCTTGCAAATGGCTTACTCAAATTCTCATGTAGGTTCTTTGGGTTTGGCCATGGGAGAGTGAATATAATATGATTTCTACTCATCTTGGGGTTATAAGGGCTGGGAGACTTTCTCAGAGCAGAAAGCCACCTGGGTGCCCAGGCAGGCCCTCTGTCATATTTCCCACTTGGCCCAGCTTCAGGATTGGGATTCTCAGGGCCAAAGTGAGTATTTCCACCCTGCCTAAGGAGCAGAATCTGGGGACCTTGGTATGTTTTTCCCACGTGTTAGCTTTGTGTCTTTGGATGTGGTTGAGTGGCAGAATAACATGACGAAAGATGGGTGTTTCAAGGGGGATCTGAAATAGCTGTGTGGAAGGTCTTTGAGGCTGGGAGACCAACCAAAGGCTGCCGGAATGCTGGAGGCAGAAGCCCTCGCTGAACCTTGTGTAGGAGCCTCCCATCTGAAAGTGACTGAGAGCCCAAGAAAAACCATGCAGTAGAGGAGAAAGCCCTGGAAAAGCATGAGTAAGACTTGAGTTCTGATCCTTACGTTATCATTGAGTAGGCCTGTGACCTTGGCCAGGCACTGGAGCCATCTCAGATTCCTTTTCTTTTCTACAGGAGCAAGTTCTTCTTCCCTGGTTTATTTTGTTGTGTTGTAGCAAAGCTCAAGCAAGATGATGGCTGTGAGGGAGGTTTGAGAAAGACAACTTACACTACACGAGATGCACTTTTCGTGTTATTGTAGGGAAGTGAGGACCTATATATAGGGTACTTTAATATAGTGAGTTTTTCTCTGGATGAGACAGCTTCTTATTCTAACGAGAAAAATTGGTTCGAGCCCAAGGCTACTCATTAAATCAGCAAAAACGGTTTTACTTTTGTTGGCCTCAGTTTCCTTACTGTTTGAAATGGAAGTTAGATTAAATGGTCTTTAAATTCCTACGAGGGGCATGCTAGGATACTAAGTCTGGTTAATTTATGGGTAGCAGATTAGGTACGTGGAAGAGATTTCTCTCCCCATTTTGGGGAAAGGAAATCACATTTACCGATTACTGACTGCTTTTTGTCAGGTACGTACATTCCCTAGCTCATTTAACTGTCACCCAGCCCTATGCGGCAGACTTTATTATCCTCATTGCACTAAGAAGAAACAGCTGCAGAGAAAAGTTATGGGCCGGATTGTCCCCTGCCCCTTCGAGTTCATGTATTGACATTCTAACCTCGAGTGTACCTCAGGATGTGACCTTATTTGGGAACGGGGTCATTGCAGATGTAGTTCATTAAGATGAGGTTATTAGGCTGGGCCCTATTCCACTATGACGGGTAACCTTACAAAAGGGGAAATTTGGAGACATGCACACAGAGACTGCCGTAGGCAAATGAAGGCAGAGGTGAGGGCAGTGCTTCTACTTGCCAAGGAACGCAGAAGATTGCCTGCAAACCACCAGAAGCAAGGGGACAAACCCAGAACAGATTCACCTTCATAGCCCGCCAGAGGAACCAGCCTTCCAACACCTTGACTGGGGGTTTGGAGCCTCTAAAACTGTGAGATGATAAATGATGTGTTTAAGCCACCTAGTTTTGTCACGCACCCCTAGGACACTAACACAGAGAGGCTAAGCAGCTTGCATAAAGTTGCAAAGCTAGTGCTCAAATTCAGGTCTGCTGCATTCCAAAACCCGCAGACTTGTCACCGCATACACCCTCCATACCCTGGAATGCCATCCCCCTGTGAAGGAATGGGGCCAGTGGAGATGTTCTGGAGTTCATTTCAGACCCTGAGCATCCCCTTTGCACAGACACTACTGGTCCTCTGACTTGCCCAAGGAATGGGATGGAGTTGCCGAGGATCAAGGGCCCTTTCCTCCTCTTCCTTCTTGCTGGCAGCACTACAGGAAGCAACAGGGAGGCAGACAGCCCCTGGCTTGGCTGGCTTCCCCAAACAGTGGCCTCCGCGGTTAGAATGTGGCATCCGCCTGCCGAGGAACCAGATGCCCCACATAGGAATGTGATGTCATAGTAGGAGGGGGTGCTGAGCAAAGGTAGTCATGGAGAAGCTGCTTAGACTAATGTCACCTTTTGTCTAACAGCCTGTGGCTCCTGGCCGAGACAGCTGAGAGTTGGCAGTTTACCCCAGGACTTGGGCACACACTTATAAAACCAGAGGCAGGCTTTCCTGTTGGCAGCCTAGAACTTAGTGGGTCCTGGGGCAGCCCACCCCACCCCGCAGGCTCCCCAGAGGGTGGAAAGGGCATCAAGGGAAGGACTCTGAAGAAAATCTCTGCTGGAGTACCTGCATTTTGTCACATTGCCCTCCCACCTGCCTTCTCTGCAAGGCGGCTCTAACCACTCTCTCCCTGCCCTGGAGGAGAAACGGGCTTGGGAAGGTGAAGCGGGTTTTCCAAGGTTCTATAGCAAGGAGCAGGAAACCTAGATTAAAGCTGGTCTGTCTATATGAATCTGCACAGACCATAATGCAGAGAAGCAGGGGGTGCAAGCCTGCCTCTTTCTCCACGTGCTCCTTAGCACAGGGCCAGCAGGGGATGGAACAGGAACTCAGCATCCCGTGGGAGACAGTTCGAACTTTGTTTTTCTGCCCAAATCCCAGATCTAGCCATGTCTTTTAGCAGGTGAGTCCTCACTGGCTACAAGGAGAAGTCCAGATCCCTTAGCCTGGGCTCAGCCTTACTCTTAGCCTTTCCCTACCCGTCCTCATCTCATTGCCACTTTCCTCCAGCATGGGAGTCCGGTGTCTGGCATCCCTAACTAACCCACTTGCCCTGAACATGTGCTTTTCCCACTGCTATGCTTGGGCTGGTCTTTCCCCAGGCTTGGTATATCCTGCCCTGCACAGCATGAGAAATCCTGCACATACATCAAAACCCAGTGTCCTATCACAGTGTCAGTGTTGTGAAGGCAGCACAACACAGGGATTGTGCGCACAGCTCTGGGGCAGGACGTCCTGGGTTTGGATTCATTCTCTGCCACTTCCCAGCTGTGTAACCTTGGGAAGATGGTTTCACCTGTTCTGACTCCATTTCCTCATCTGTGAAATGGCCATGAGAGCAATGAGTGCCTATTTCATTAGGTTATCGGGAGGATTGAGGTGATCAACATTTGACCATTTATAATCTGTTTTGTATGTCGGGCTACCAATTCTTCCTTGCTTGTCTGCCCATCAGACAGTGTGCACCTTAAAAGCAGGGATTGTGGGGGCACCTGGGTGGCGCAGTCGGTTAAGCGTCCGACTTCAGCCAGGTAACGATCTCGTGGTCCATGAGTTCGAGCCCCACGTCAGGCTCTGGGCTGATGGCTCAGGACTGGAGCCTGTTTCCGATTCTGTGTCTCCCTCTCTCTCTGCCCCTCCCCCGTTCATGCTCTGTCTCGCTCTGTCCCAAAAATAAATAAAAAACGTTGAAAAAAAAATTAAAAAAAAAAAGCAGGGATTGTGTCTTATTTGCCTCCCGTAATTCCTAACACAGAGCCCTGTACCTGGCTGATAAATATTTGTTAAACAAATAAATGGATACATGTATGAATGAAAGCAGATTTACAGGGGCACACTCCTGTGGATATCTAAGCATCAACCAAGCAGTTACAGCATTCCTAACAGAATTAGTTAATGTCTATTAAGTGATTACTGTGTATCAGGAACTGTTTAAACACTTTGCCTGTTAACTCATTCAACTGTATCAACAACCCTCTGAAGTTATCGCCATGTTCTTTCTTTTTTAAAATTTTCATTTATTTTGAGAGAGAGAAAGAGAGTGTACACACACAGATGAGTAGGGAAGGGACAGAGAGAGGGGGAAAGAGAGAATCCCAAGCAAGGCTCTGCACTGTCAGCACAGAGCTCCGTGCAAGACTTGATCTCACCCACCGTGAGATCATGACCTGAGCTGAAATCAAGAGACTCTTAAACAACTGAGCCACCCAGGTGCTAAGGCACCTGGGGTTTCAGTGGCTTCCTGGTGGCAATGTGGCCAGAATACAGCAGAGCTGCATTCAACCCAGGCTTGGCTCCAGCATCCCTGTGGCAAATAGCCCAGACAAGCAAGAGGTGGGTCCTGAAACAGCAGTGGGTGCTGAGAGGCGGGATGGAATGAGGGAGGCTGGATGGGCCAGGCTGCGTTTGGAGTAAGCAGGTGGGGTTGAGACCTTCACTGCAAACAGCCTTGGTCCATGCCTCGCTTTCTCTGTGAGTCAGCCCAGCTGTCTTGAACTGAGAGAGAGCGGATGGCCATCAGACAGCAGGTGTGGTCCTATCTGCACGCAGGAAGATGGATAAGATGATTTCTTCCTATTGTTTTGTGTCGTGTTCCTAGCATCTAGTGGAGTGCCTGACACATAGTCTATATTCAATACGTGGCAGCTGAATAAATGAATGAGAAATCACGAACTCCAGGATTCAGTGGCTTCCACAGGTATCCAATTTCCACTTATGTTCCTTTAAATCACTTCTCGTGTGCATGCCAGAAAGCCCAGGTTAGAGAAGGGGGGTACACATCTTCACATGATGAGACGCTGCATATCCAAGAAGCGTGACTCTCATCACTGCCCGGTACAGCAGCCCTCAAGAGTCCTGTGCCCCTGGTGCTCCAGCGGGTGGCGTTGCTATGAATGATGAGGCCCCCAAATGGTCTCAGCGGTGAGCAAATATTAACACTTTGAATCAATTGCGCCTCCTTGATTACTGAGAAAACTTTCTGGAGGCTGGAGGAGAGTTATTGCACCATGTAACAATTGAGCATGGGTGATATAGTGGGAGCGGGTGGCATAAATGAGTTTAAGGCAAAGATGGATTTGCACTTGGAAACCAAAATCATACGGTGAGATATGCCGGTGGAATTACAAAGTACACCTGGAAGAATGCCAAAAATAATGCAGATGAGCCACTGGCTGTCTCAGCCTGTGCTTTCCATTGTGGCCAACTGTAAAATGGGAAAATTAATAGTACCTACCTCAATAGGGTAGCAAGGGGGAATAAAGGAGTTCGTGCAATAAAGCACTTAAAACAGTGCTGAGCAGGTGGTGAGCGCTCAGTGAGCATTAGTCAGCCGTAATATGCACTGGGGACCATTGAATACAACTGAGAACAAGAGACTGGGTCATTTTGTCCTCACAGACCTTGCAGGGTATGAACAGCCAGTCACATAACTGTTGTGTGTTGTGATAGGTGCCATGACGGCAAAAATTCAGGGTGTTTTGCAACTCAGATATCTGGTTTCCCTCTGCTAGACTTGGAGGGTCAGGGAGGACCTTCACAGATGAAGTTGCATGATGGAGGAAAGAAACAAGCAGGAGGGGGGAGTCACCTGGCGAGCAGGGGAGAGGATGCCTCTAAGCAGAGGCAATAAGCAGTGTGTGCGAGGACCTGGAGGTAAGAGCTTGTCCATGATGAGAACTCAATGTCAGTCCAGCTATGATGTGGACGTGGTTGGGTGTGTTTGCTTCTTAGGAGCCGCTGTAACAAAATACCACCAATAGGGGTGCCCGGGTGGCTGGGTCAGTTGAGCGGCCGACTCTTGATTTTAGTTCAGGTCATGATGTCACGGTTTGGTTCATGAGATCAAGCCCTGTGTTGGGCTCTGCACTAACAGCATGGAGTCTGCTTGGGATTCTCTCTCCCTCTCTCTCTCTCTCTCTCTCTGCCCCTACCTGCTCACACACTCCCTCTCAAAATAAGTAAATAAACATTAAAACAAAATAACAAACAGAGAGGCTTAAAAAAAATAGAAATGTGTCTTCTCACAGTTCTTGAGGTTAGAAATCCGAAACCAGGGTGTGGACAGGGGACAACTTTCTCTGAAGGTTTCAGGGAAGAATCGTCCTTTGCTTCTTCCTAGCTTCTGGAAGTTGCCTGTAAGCCTGGCATTCCTTGGCAGCTGCCACGCTCCAGTGTTTGCCTCGGTCTTCCCATGGCTGTCTTCCCTCTCTGGGTGTCTCAGTTTGCTCTTCTTATAAGGACACCCACCATTGGATCAGGGCCCCCCCTAATCTGGTGTGACCCCATTTAACTTAACTAATTACATTTGCAAGGACCTGATTTCCAAATAAGATCACATTTGGAGGTTCCGAATAGAAATGAATTGAAGGAAACACTATTCAACCCAGTACGGTGGGGGTGGCCAAGGGAAGAGGAAGTGAATTGAAGAGAAGAAACCTTCATATGAAGGGATTAATAATAAATATTAAGAAACCAACATTTATGAGCACTTACAGCGTACAAAGGACTATGGTAAGCGTTTCACACATATAAAATGCAGACCCCCTTTGAAGGAAAGACTTATCAGGTTGAGTGAGGCCACAGAGGAAAATCAGAGCTGAGGGTTCACACAGTGTGCCACCAGTCAGGGTCCCAGTAGGAAAGAGAGGACATACTTGGATGAGGATAATTCAAGAAGGGTTTAATGAAGGGACTGTTTACCGAGCAGGGCTTAGGGAAACCACAAGAGATAGAGCAGGGCACACCCATGAGTCTGAAAGATGTAGCGGCAGGAGCAGGTGTTAGATCCCAGAACCAAAGCGTTGTGTGAAGGGGCCATGTTGAGAAGAGCTGTGACCTTGGGTTGAGGGAGGTAGCCAGTCCACGGTGACTGCAGAGGGAGGGAGCCTGAATGGATACCCTGATTTGACTTCTTCCCTCTGGTCTTCTGTTGAGACCTCATTGGCCTACCCCAGCTAGAAGCCAGAGGACAAGACAGCTCCTTCGTGTAGTCCACGTGTGTCAGCCACATGGGGCATTGAGCCAAGTGGAGAAGGCTAGGGTAGAGAGGCAGGCCGACCACACCTTGCCCGAGGACATCCATGAACAGCAGAGCCAAGGAGGCAGAAAGCAGTCAAGTTAGATTGTGATGAGAAAGGCAATACAACCTAACATTAAGAATGAGCATGGAATCAGGGCTGAGACAGACTTGCTTTCAAATAACTAGTTTACTCCACGTCCAGCTAGCTTTGTGACTGTGGGCATATGCAAACCTCACATGAGTTTGGCCTCATGCAGCCATTGAGATGCTGATATACATCAACACAATTAAAGTGCTTAGCATTGTACATAGCGTTTGTAATAAACAGTAAACATCCACTGTTCTTGCTGTCATTATAAACCGTGCAAAGCAGCAATCTGTTGCAGTGGGGCCGCTCTTGAAGGTCTGTGGCCAGCCACCATCACAAAGTACAGCACTGATCCATTCATTTGTACACGGACCCGTCCAACATGTATGTGTGAGTATCCAGTCCATGCCCATCACTGGTCTAGCTGATAGTGGTGAACAAAGCAAACGAGGCTCTCTACCCTCATAGGGGTTACATTCTGATGGATCTCTGATCTGAACATGATCAGTGCTAAGGACAAAAACAGAGCAAAGAAGAGAGATGAGGGGTGCTTGGGGTGAGGTTGCCAATTGAAACACAGTGGCAGGAAGGGTCATTGAGAAGGTGATATTTGAGCAAAGATCTGATTGGGGCTGAGGGAGGAAGCCATTCTGATATTGGAGAGATGAGGGTTCTAGGTGGAAAGAAAGACCAGTGCAAAGGCACTGAGGCCAGAGCATACCACAGCAAGGGTGCAGCACAGTGGGCACCGACTGCAACGAGGTGAGAGGTAACAGGGACCAGATCTGCAGCCCACAGCCTTTAAAGGTCTGTCTCCTATAGGACACAGGGACACATTCTGCTGGGCATCTCCCATTCACACAGTTTCCCATCTGTAAAATTGGGATAACAATCCCCATTCTGTTTACCTCCCAGATGATTTTAAGGGACCTGTAAAAAAGATGGGTTATGATGTTGTTTTGAACATAAGTATTAGGCAAGATAATGTTTTTATTGCTTAATAATTTTGCTTCGGGCCTCCTGCCGCTGAGCAGAAAGACTGCCCATGCCCTCGAGACGGTGCCTGTGCTGGACCATTGCTTGACAGCGGGTTATCGTGTCTTTTATACAGAAACTCATCTTCTTCCTTAGCTTCACGTCCAGGACCTGTTTTTTTTTTTAAAACAGCAGTTTCTCCCCGCTACGTTCCATGCCCCAAACCTCCTCAGTGGGATTACAGACCAGTAATTCACAGAGGCCCGTTATTTATCCTCTATGCGGTAAAGACTTTCCGTAGGTTATAGGAAATAAATGTGCTTTTTACTGTCGTCCATGGTTCTTAGGAAACGTATCCCCTCGGTGGGGAAATATCTTTGCGGGCCCAAGCAGTTTTATGTGTGAATGGCCAATGAGCTGATAATGGGTTTTATGTCTAGCAGTAACCAGCGGCATCGCAGGCGGCCCTTCCTTCACTGCAGTCAGGACTCGTGGATTTCTCAGCCCACAGTGTGTAAATACTTCTCATTAATGTGGTGGTCTGTGCTTGTAAATAGACAAGCTGGTGTCCCCATGATATCTGCTAGGGGAAACATGGAATCCAAGAAGACTGATGGTGCCGAGGCAAGAAGCCTGGACCCAGAATGAGTGGCATGAGATGAAAAAGGGTGGGGCAGTGGAGACAACACTTTGCATAGTGGAATCTTTAGGTTATGAATATGTATATTCATAGATTAGATTGTGATACTGGAGCTTACAGATCATAGATACTGGAGCTGCTCTCTTACCTCTCTTGGTAGGGGGGTAGAGGAGCAAAGGCAAATAAAATGTGTGGAGAATTATCCTGGGCACCAAGCACTTTACATACAGCGTGGTTTTTGATCTACCAAATAAACCCCCAAAACCCTGGTAAGATTGACACTTTGATCCCGATTTTATACATGATGTGAGAGGAGATTCAGTGTGAAGAGACTTATAGTTGATACGTGACTGAGCCAGGGTCCAAACACTGGAAACTTTGTAGGAGTTACTGTCTTCATCTGCAAAACAGGGATGATAGTGCACACCTATATATTTGCGTAGACAGAACAAGCACCATGCTGGTGTGGAGCTCGTGTTTGGCAAGAAGAAAGTCTAGACTTCCAGGCCCAACTTTATTCTTCCTTGCCTAACTTCTTCCCTCTCTTTCCTCTCTTCAGAATTACATACAAGTGTAAATAGGGAACAGGTAACAGCGCGGGCCCATGGCGTGGGTGAGATGATGGGAGGTAAGATCCAAACCGAGGGCTTATCAGTGTGACCTTGTGTATAGTGGATTTTGGAGGGTCTCGGACCTTAGTTTGGAACAGCAGTATTTATTGGTGGAGCTTACAGAGTGATGTCATAGTGTTATTTGAAGGCAAATACAGAAATTGGGTTTCCATCACAATTGGGGAAGGGAAGAAAAAAATGAATCAATAGTTGTTGATACCTGTCATAGGGCTGCTGCTTACATACGTTATCCTTATCTTATTTCCGAGAGAATACGGAAGTCTCCAGTTCCTGGAGGCCTGGAATTTTTGATCTGTTTCTGTTTTCCGTGGTATCTCCAGCACCTAGGTCAATATGTGGCAGGTAGGAGAGCATCAGCACATATTTGCTGAGGGGACTGTGGCTATTAAGGAACAGCACAACACCAGGCAAAACCTATCAGCCAATGCCATGCAGTGATAAAGCATGAAGATAAAGCAATCTGGTTAATTCTCTCTCTTATTTCCCTAAATATTGCTTAGACTAATCCTCTTCTATCACACTATACATGTCACATCCAAAACTCCGTTATATTTCACCGTTATTCCTGCTGTAGCCTCCACTCTGTTTTCCGCACCATAACTGAACCCACGTCTTACTATATAGCCAGAACGATTTTAAAACAATACAGTAATGTCACTCTCCCGTTTAATATCTGCCAATGACTCCATGCCTTCCAAATGGAGGCCTAAATTCTCTCAGGCTCATAACAGCCTGCTGGATCTGGACCACGCATCTCTAGCCCCATTGGTTTCTGTTCTGGACTGAACTGTTTTTAGGTCCTCAAATGAGCCATGCTCTCTTGCCTCAGGGCCTTTGCACGTACTGTTCTGTCTGCCTAGAACACTGCCCTACAGAATCCTTTGTCTGGATGACCTCTGTTCATTGTTTTAGTCTCCATTTAATATCATTTCTTCAGGGGGCCCTGCTGAGAGACCTACCCCATAATGTTCCCGACTTCATGCTTCCATAGCGCCCTGCATATCTTCTTTCAAACACTAATGGTTTTTAAATGCTTGTTTTTCCCACCAGGGAAAACCCTATGGAGAAAGTGGTGGATTATATATTATTTACTACTGTTTGCATTGCCCCCCCCATGCAATACCTGACCTATAAAATGTGCTCAATAAATATTCGTTGAATAAATAATCATCGTTTAAATACTATGAGTATCCTGAAGACTAAGAGTCATTCCCACTTTTCAGATAAAGAAACTGAAGTCCAAAGAGATTAAATTTCAAATTCAAGATTAAATTTCAAACTCACTTGGCAAATGATGTATTTAAGAGTCAAATCCATGTCTAACTCCAAAATCCATGCTCTTTCTGCTATTCCAGTGAATTGTTCCAGAAAATCAAATATTCTGGTTACTAGAAGGTCACAAAATATGTTATACAGTGGGTACCAATTTGCAAAGAATCAAAATACACCAGACACAATCAATTCTTTCCCAGACGACTCAAAAGGCTCTGCAGGGCACTTCAGGATAGCTGCTGAAGGACTGTGGGCATAATTATCGTTGGACAGGAGTTTGAAAACAGTTCAGATTATTTATGTTTCCTTTTTTCTAGACTCTTGATAAATGGTCTTTGACTTGACTTTCAAGTCACAGAGGTGATCTCTTATACCTCCAGGCCTGAGACAGTGTTAGTAGAAGAGCCCGTGTTTCTCACCCGTATGGAATGGCATGTGCGTCTTTCATTCATTCGACTGTGGCTTCCTTCTGTCCCATCCCCATAACTCTCTATGTTTCTGACTTGGACATGTGACTATGGTTAGTAGGAGCCAGGCTAGGGGCTACATGGCTCACATCCCACCTGTTCTGTGAGATGCCACTCATTGATCCACAAGAGGGCAGTAGTAGCAGAAAAGGCCAGCCTCCCCCTTGCCAAACTCCATACCTTGCTGTCCAACACGGGAGCCATGGGCCCCATGTGGTTATTAAGCACTAGAAATATAGCTAGTGCCACATGTTAAAATGATGATATTTGGTTACATTCACTTAAAGAAACCTATTGTGTAAGTTAATTTCACCTGTTTCTTTTTACTCGCTTAAATGTGGTGACTGGAAAATTTACAATTACATATGTGGCTCACATTCATGCCCCACATTATATTTCTACTGGACAGCACCGCTTGATACAATCTATAGGATAATAAAGCATAATTTTTAAAATAATTAAAATTTGAACATAATTTTTCATCCTATAAATAAATATGTCACATAAATATCATGTCATAATAAGAATTGGGCCGGATCTTGGAGCTTATCTAAAATATCCTTATTTTCTGGCCAGACACACTGAGGCCCAGGGAGGTAAAGCAAGTCTGTCCAAGGTCACACAGCCAGTAAGCAACAGAGCTAGGCTTTGAACCTAGGCCACTAACACCAAATCAGTTTCCTTCATTCAATGAGTGGCCAACAGAACACAGGCATCAGGGAGCTTAGAATGTATCCCTGAGAACCTCCTACTTCCCACGTGCTAACATCAGTGCGTGCCACGTTATAAGAGTATTTTTATTCAAAACCCACTTTGGTCTGAGATGCTGTACCATTCTGCACAAAGGATACAAAAATAAGTAACACTCAGGCTTAGCAGGTACCACATGGTTAGTAACCAGTTAACATCATAAAACAGAGGTACTGGAAAAGTACAACTGAAAGCTAATATGGAAATATATTCAACCTCACTTGTAATTAAAAAAATGTAAATGAAAATCATGGTGTTTTACTGTTACCTTTTTCATATTCTTTCTAGTTTCATAGGGATTTAAAGTAGTTCATAATCCTACATTCAGAAAAAAAAATCAATAGCAAATAGAATCAATATTAAAAAAATAGGAAAAAAAAGCCCCAGTGATTCTTTCTGCAAACATGTTTTATGGGGGCAATGAGGCTTCATCCCGAATAAGTGGTTTGGACGATATGGACATTTCAGTTACCATGGTGTTCTTTAACCCAATTCTCTTGGCTTTAGAAAAAAATTTAGTTATATCCCACTGGATATTTGATACATACTAGGCAAAACATTTAACTTTGTTTAGGAAAATCCAAAGTTCCCTGGCTGTTCCTTAGTATCAAGATGAGAAAGTTCCTTGGGAGAAGAAATCAAGTCTTATTCTGGACCTCGGTTACTGCCATGGGATTTGACGCATAACGTGCGACAAAGCTTCGCCAAATACAGGAAGATAACCCGCATTTGTTCTGTGCCAGTTAGGTGCCCATGCACTTTACAAGCCTCTTTATATAAATGAGCTCATTTAATAATCACAAAACCCTGAGAATTTGGGTCTTGATTTGCAAATAAGAAAACCAGAAACTCCAAAAGATTAAGAAACATGCCCCAAATCTCTGGTCACGAGGAGGCAGAGTTAGGATTTGAACCCATCATGTATCTTGTTCCAAAGCTTGTGTCACTATGTCATGTGAAGGAATAGGAGAATAAAGGGAAAAGAAAGAATACAGAAGAGAGAGAGAAAGAGGAATGGAGAGAAGAACAAAGATGGGAGGGAAGGGGTGAGTGTGGAGTTACATGTCTTTTGGCACATAGTCTAAGAAGAATGACAAAGAGAAGGGTCAGAGTTTCCCTGGAGAAAATTGTTCCTGGCAATTTAGAAAGAAATTTTCTAAAATAGCAGGTTAGGAACTCAGCCACCGTGGAAGGCTTGGCTCTCTGAAGTTCCCCCAGGACAGTCTCCTCTCTTGCCACCTCATTATCGCCAGGAACAATCTGCATGGCCAATAATGAGGGAATCTTAATGCCGGCAGTCTCAGGAGTGGGTAATGGCCTTGCATGAGGAGCTCAGGTCACAGGATCAGGCCTGGATGCTGGGGAGTGAGCTGTGTGGAGCTGCTGACTTCTCTCCCTGGACCCACAGTCCATTAGCCCTTACCCCCTCAGCAGGGCGGTAATGAGAAGGTGAGGCCCCCTCCAAAGCCCCCTGCAAGCAGATCAGGGGGCGGGGCTGTGGCCTCCCCAAGGGCAAGCACATCCTGTCACCAACCCTGACCAGCCTGCTGTCCCTGAGGTGCTCTGGGTCTGCCTTCAGGATAGCGTTTGTCCAGAATTCTGCCTCCTCCCAAACTCTGCTCCTAACAAAAGTGCACCAACTTTATTAGGAAGCCAAGTATCTCCAACCTGACATCTGTAACATCCTTTGTAGTTTCCATTTATATATTTCCACCTGTGAACCCATGTTGTTTAGTGGATAAAGCAAAGATTTTGGAGTCAGAATTTTATTAATCTTATCATCTCTCTCCCCCTATCAGCTTTATGACCTTGGCATTTTATTTAACACCTATGAATCTTGGATTCTCAGATGTTATAAGGAATAATAATACCAGCTTTGTAGGTTTATTTGGATTATTACTACTTGTTATTAATAATCATAGCTAATACTGAGTTATTATGAGTTGAGTTCTGTGTTAGTTGCTTTATACATATATTATCAGTAATCCTTATAACTCTGCATGTGGATGTTATTCTTATCCCTGATTTACACAAACAGAAACTGAGGCTGAGATTGAGTTAGTACATGTCAGAACTGAGACCTGAATCCTGGTCTCACTGACAAAGTCTGTAACCTTAACCACTAATGCTGTCTTGAAATCATGAATTGAACACCCAGAGTCAGATCCTGACACCGACTATGTTGTCCATAATATTACTTATTTTCTCCACTCCTTTTCTGTTTGACTAATATATCAGTCAGGATCCAGTTGGAAAATAGAATCTTTCTAGGTATTTCAAACAGAGGGAATTCAATACAGGAACTGGTTGCATGGGTGGTGGAAGAACTGAGAATCCAAAGGCAAGCCAGAGACCAGCAATGAGAGAAAGCCACTGTAATCCTTAGGCTAGAGGAACAGAGGGAGAAGGTAGTGCCACCAAATCCCAGAGACTAGGTCACCTTCAGATGCTAGAACCACAGAGGAACCATGGAAGAGATGCTATTCCTTATGGAGATGCCAACCAAATCCAGGAAAGATGGGGATTGATATACCCTGACCTCTTCCCCCCTTCCGATCTTTTAGTCACCACACGGTGCCTCCAATTGGCCAAATCTACTTAGAAGCCCAAGAACAAGGGAGCTTGAGAAATGTCATTTCCTACAAACCTGAAGGACAGAGAAGAGATCTGAAATCAAATAGGCAGGTTCCTGGCATATCTAACAACCCTATGAAATAGGTAGTTTGAGATTATCCTCTCTATTTGACTCTGCCAAGTATCCAATCCATGGCACAATGGTGAATCCATTCTACAGGATGACAAAGTAAAGGCCAGACAATAAGTACCACCAGAGCTCCCAAGAGGGAGTCATTAATCCTGTGGGAGTCAAGAAACCTACAGAATGGGAGAGACTTTGAGACATCATGGGTTATGGACAAGTAGGGTTTTATCAGAGAACCAAAGAACTAAAGATATGGATCCATGAATTGAAAGGTTTGGGCTGGATAGTCTCTGAATTTCCTGCCAGTTCTAACTTTCTTTTTTAACCTTGAAATCCTACTGGAGACTGGAGAGAATATAATCTATATTGTTTTCATAACACTTTAAGGAGTCCATTTTCTAATACTGAATTAAATCTCTAAATCCCTGTTTACACTGGCTCCATGGTATCCCTTCATGTTGATGGAGAAATTGACACATGGATGGGGAACATATTGCTAACAAGATCTGCCCCAAAGGGCCAGAGAAGTTTGGTCTCTAGTTAACACAGTTGGGGAAAGCACAACAGCTTTATGTTAATGTTTCGGTGACCTATTACTTCTAGGATATGTTGTCAGGACATTTGATCTGCACATATCTCCATTATATACCCCTTTGCACTGAGTTTGATGGCTGAACTTTGCCACTGACATCACACCCTCACTCTTGGAGTGCCTATATCCAATTCCTCCTGCTGGATGGAGTGCTCATTTTGAAATGCAAATCTGATAAAATACAGCCTTCCTCCTGTTCACTTAAAATCCTTCCAGGGTGCCCCATGCCTTTAAGATAAATCTAAACTCCCTAGAATATCTTGGCTCCTTCCTAAGTCTCTCAGTCCCCTTCCTTGAACTCTGGGTTTCAGGTATATTGAACTGCTGATCACGCTCTTTCAAGCTTCCATGAGAACAGTCTTTGAACGGGCTGTCCTCACTGGAATATCCTTTTCCAGTTTCTTGCTCTGGCCAAGTCTGTTGCTTCCTATGGGGTCTTCTCCTTGCCTGCACCCCCCTCCTTTTTTGTGTTTCCAGTGTGCCATGAATTTGTTGTTACTGAGAACTAGCACTCAGTATTTGCAGCTTTGGGTGTATAGGATCTTCTTGAAGGCCTGTAATAACTTGGTAACTGGTGGCTACTGAGGGACCGAGGGTGTTGTTTCTTTGTCTCATTTCTGCCTTTCTAGTACCTAACAGAGTGTCTGGCACACAGTAGGTGATCAGGGAAATGTTTGTTGAATATGTGAAGAATTGGAGATTTAAAAATAAAAATAAAACCTTTTAAAAGCCTCCATTTAGGGGTGCTTAGCTGCCTCAGTTGGTGGAGGATGTGACTCTTGATCTCGGGCTGGTATGTTGGAGCCCCACTTTGGGTGTAAAGGTTACTTAAAAATAAAGTCTTCAAAAAAATTCTGTGTTTATTAAATATGGTACTGTTGAGAGATAGTCCTTAATTCAGACCTGTCTTAACGTGCCCAGATAGGAGTGTGCTTCCAAGGTAGTTGGCAAGAATTCCAACAGTGCTTTTATGAGAGGGACATTAAAGAAGCCAGCATCTCTTCATGCATGGCCCTGCAATTTCATTACCTTTGCTCCTCAACTCAGCAGCCACCTGTGACAGGGCCTCAGCTTAATGAGCAACCCTTCTTCCTGTGGCAGAGCTGACTTGGCCCATAACTGACAGTAACGAAGAGCCTTGGCAGATGAGGATGAATACTGGTACCTTCTATTGTTTATCAATCATCCAAAGGTCCAACCCTGTGGGCATTCGAACTGCCTCGGCTGGGGGGTTGGTGTGGAGCGTGGGCCCTTCGTTAGCAGAGATGCCTGGCTGACCAGCGCCATCCATTGTTCTGTCTCTCCGGAGAGTGGTTCATTGATCAGAGCATTCTTTCCCTGCCAGCCCTGACGGCAGCCTCCAAGTCCTCCACAGACTAGAGCACAGGAGCCAGCCAGCACCAGTCCTAGCGCATTAGAGGAGTGCTAGTTGCCAGTCCTGGGGCATTGTCACAGAGCAGGGCACGGTAGCTTGAGAGGTCTATGTTCGGCAGCCAAACTTCCTGGACTGGAATGCACGCTCTAGCTGACACTTGTTAGCTGCATGACCTTGGGCAGGTTACCTCTCCCCTCAATGTTCCAGGTCCTGCAGTTTAACATGTGGATGGTGGTAAGAGTGGCTTGGGATTCGGGGGGTTAAATGAGTGTATATGGGTGTAATACTATAGAAAGCTGTGCCCGATGTATACTAAGCACTATGCACGTTTGGTTTTACTAATCATCCTACACACCTAAGCCGAGATACGCCCATTGTTGTTCTAGGTGCTACGTAGGGAAACAGATGAAAGGATAGGCTTCCACCCACGGTAATCTCCATCTACAAGGAAGCAAATCACTGCAGTAGTTTGACCACTGTGACGTGAAGGTTGCACAAGAGTCCGTGTGAGCATGGAGCATCTTCCCAAGATCATCAGGGAAGGCACTCAGGGCTTCACAAGAGAAGACACCGGAGCTAAAGCTTGAAGGTAGAGTGGGAGTTTGGCAGAAGGGTTAGTAGGAGAGAATATTCCAGATAGGAGTGATGCAGCTGTGAAGACTCAGAACTAGGGCCCATTGCGGCCTGTTTGCGTCACTGGCTCATAGGTATGATGAAGCAGGAACAGGGCCAGTCTTTGGGCCCCAGGAGCAACTCGTAGGAGCTCAGACACAGTTTCTGTGGGTTACGAGGACTCCCTCAGAATGACGAGATTCTGTGAAACGAGGGAATTGAGCTGGATGCGTTCTGTTGTGCTCTGAGCTATTATATTTACTTTTAAGAGAAAAAAATGAATACATAAAAACTAGACTTGCATGAGATTGGTGTTAGACCTGAGTTTCAATACTCAGGCAAATAGAATAGTGGTTTGTGAGCTGATTTTATCTGGGCATGTGGTCTGTTTTTAACTCTATGATTCTCCTGCCCAAGGTTCTCAGTCCAAAGGAAACTCATTTAGCCTGAAGGTTCTGTACCAATTACATAGTTTTATAAGGTCAAAGCAAAAGTTGGGAGTCATTTTATCTTCATCTGTACTGGTAGAAATTACAGAATCAAGCTGCTTTAATAAGAAAAAGCACCAGGAAGGGAAAAGTGAAAATGGAGGTGTCAGCACCATCAGAGATTGCTGCTGTGTCCGGAAGCGGGAAGATGAGGCCGGGTTGGGCTGTGAAGTTCTCTGACAACACGGTCTCTGTCCCTGAACAAGTTGCCCGGGCTTCAAGAGGAACAGACATGAAACACAACATCCTTCCACCCTTATTAAGATTTAATCCCGCTTTCAACAGGATTGTAATGTTATTAAATTAGATTTTTTTTTCCCCTTCCTTAAAAAGGGATTTAACTTTTGCTTTCCTGACATCATAATCAACATGGAACAGATGCAAAGGGGAAATTGTGTGGCCACTGGTAATATGGACCTATACTTAACATGTAGCATGCGAAGTTATTAAAATGGAAATTAATTCTTTTTATTACTATCGTACCCTATCAATTAATTTGGTTAGAGGTGCTTATGAATATGCAATCATTCCTCTCTGCTGCCTGTCCCTTATTCTGTGTGTGTGGAAAGCATTGGTGAAGCAGTAGGTAACATGTTAGATTCCTCTGCTAGCTTTGTCACCACTCTTTGCTCTCTACTAATGGTGATGACAGCAATAACTGACAGTTCCTGAGTTCTTCTTCCATGCCAGACACCGTTCTAAGCACTTCACATTCATTGTCTCATTCAGTGCTCACAACAAATTTTCAAAATGGGTACTTTTACTGTCCCTATACGAAGAAGAGGTAGATGTGGCACACTGAGGTGACAGAATCTTCCCTGGGTTGCCTAGACATTGTGACTCCGAGAACTGAACTTTTCATCACAGATTCTCAAGAAGGGACTAGGACAGGGTATGCATCTCAGACACCAGGCTCCTGTAGGCTGAAGAATAGTGTGGGGGACCTGGGATGGGACAGAGGGCTCTGAGCTGGGGATATGTGTTTTAAAAATATACTTTTTTATTATTATTTAGGTATGGTAAAGCCCCCAGATCAGGAGATGGCTGTCATTCATGATTTATTACTCACAGATCGCAAGAGGAGGAAGCATAGCACTTCACCAGGTCCATATGGAAGCCCCAGGCTTGGTCAGGAGGCAGAGGGAGAGGGAGGAACCATGGGCAAGAGCTTTTATTGTGACTTCTGTAAGAAGGAACATGCGGCAAGGTAAACAGGTTTAGTATTGGCTAATTTGAATAATTTCAGTGGGCTCTGAGGCATAGGGGCCGTCCCTAGTTGTTTGGTACTTGGCCCTGGGATGATTAAGGCAGATGGATGGTGGCCTAGAGCGTTAGAGTTTGGGGGGGGGGGCGGGTACAGGATCTGGATTGGTTCATTTGCATCTGAGAGGTGCACTCCAGGAAAATTGCTTGCTATCTCTAGGAATTAGCTAACCCTGGGATAGACACTCCCTGCAGTATCAAACCTCACACATCAAAGCATCAGAAATGTAGAAAATAAGGTAGGCTTAACAGAGCAAGCCCTCAGTGGCAGGTTGCTATGGGAGGCCCCCAAGAGGGTAGCCAGATGGGAAGGAAGAAGGCAAGTGGGGACAGGTGGACCAGGAATAAAGACCTTGAATATACAGTGGTCTTTGTGATGCCCACGATGGGGCAGGAGATCGGAGGCACTGAAATTAAGTTTCAGATTATCTTTTTATATTATCCACAATGCATGTTTAACTTTATATGCATATTAAACTTTGAGGTGTGGGATAGATTATGACTCATCTTTTCAGTGGGACATTTCCTACTTGGAAACAGAGACCTGTCTTGGTCATCCTTGCACACCTTACAGATTCTGATGTGAGACCTGCTCTCTCACAATGGAAGGGCCCTAGTTCATACCCTGTTTGTAAACCTTGGCTCCTCAACCATATCCCATCAGGCAAACCTTTCTTCAAGTGGCATTTGCAGCCTATGGTTTCGGTAAGAGGGAGCTTGTCAACCCGGGTGAAAGGAAACCCAGGAGAGGGGTCACGGTCATGGATTCATGCCTGATTCACAATTGCTTCCTTTTCCCCTTACTTTGGAAAAGGAAGAGAAATTTTGTAAGGTGGGCCAACATAGTGCTACGGTGGAACCAACTTCAGGTTTGCTGTATAAGTATCGTACTTGGATAATGAGATGATGAGTCCATCGCCTGTGTGGACTTTTTAATCACCAATCCAGAATTTAGAATACCTTCTGGATTTCTTCTCTTTCCCATCCCCATACCCAATCCAATAGTATCCAATCTCATTTCCATCTCAAAAGCGTGTTCTGGAATGTCTACACTCAAATACCAGCACCCAGGTCTGAGAAGCCACAATGGATTGTCTCTTTTACAGGAACCTCTTTGTTTGCTTCTTGCCACCCTCTGATCTATCTTCCCAATGTAAGCCATGTATTATTTTTTAAGTATAAAAGATGTCAAGTCACTCTTCTGCTTAAAACCTTTTTATAGGGTATCAGCTAGGGAAGGCTAGCTGCTATAGCAAAGGGAGCCAAAACTATGTAACAGCTCACACCAAGAGTTGTAACCTGAAGGAGTGAATAGCACAGCAGCACAGCCCCGCTCTAAGGAGTCATTCAAGCCTTGTTCACACGAGGTTTCAAAGATCCCCTAGATTGGATTTCCTGGAAGTAGGCCCTGAAACCGGGATTCATATGGAAGTGATCTAGTAGGAAGCTTAACTGGGAAAGAACTGATATAGACATGGGGAAGGATATCAAGGAAGGACCGGGAAGGGAAGGCTATCAAGCAAGGGTGTGATATCGAGCAAAAATCCCAAGGAGGTAACTTTAGCCTGATCCCACAAGGCAAGATCTAAAGACAGTGTAGACCTCACATCAGAGTTTTCCCATCAGGAGAAGAGAGCTGGAGTATTGGAGCTCATTCATTGGTTAAGGGCTGCCTCTGGGGAGACATACCTTCCCAGGTACTGTGGCAATCTGCATGTGCAGGTGGAGGGGCTTTAGACACCCTGTGGGCAGGTCGCTGATGAGAAGATGCAGGTGCTGGCATTTGGAATAGGAAGAACACCTGGAGTGAGCCATGCAGGAAAATGATAAAGGGGTCCAAAGGGAGATGGGTGAAGCCCTGAGGGCATCTGCTTATTCAAAGGTGCTCTGGGGACTTTGTTCCAGTGGGAAGGAGAGGAATTCCTTAGAGTTGGAGTTGTAAGGACTATAGGGGGGTATAGGTGAAAAGTCTAGTCGGGTGCTGGACAGCATCTTAGTTCCTCAGAGTTTTGGTTGTCAATTGCTGTATACCAAATCACTCTAACACCTATTGGCTAAAAACAACCATTTATTTGCTTGTGACTCTCCAGTCAAGGAAGGGCTTTTGGGGGTCAAGGAAGCCCTTGACCCAGTCAAGGAAGGGTCTTGTTGCTCTGTGTGGGCCAGTTCATCCAGGACTGGAGGATTCAAGGTAGCTTCTTCAACATGACTGGTGCTGCAGCTGGGGTGGCTAGAACCACTGGTGGCTGGGTGGGCTTATGCTTGCTCACTCACTCTCTCTCTCTGCCTCTCACTGTAATCTCCCACCTTCTGCAGATTCTTTCTCTCCATGCCGTCCCTCTCCCCTCTCAAGCAGAGTAATCAGACTTCTTCACATGACACCTCAGAGCTCTCAAGAAGGCAAAAATAAAAACCATTATGCCCCTTAAGGCCCAGGCTGAGCACTGTCATGATGCTGCTTCTGCCAGTTCTGCTGGTCAGAGCAAGACACTAGGTTCAAGGGGAGGTAGACCCTACCTCTTGGGGGGACCAGTGGGCATGCATACAGGGATGGGAGGAATTGCTGTTGGCTATTTTGCAGACAATCCCTAATGCTCAGTAAGTGGCAGCTTCAGTTTCCATTGTTATTCGATTCATCTGGGGGAGGCGGGCCAGAGGCTGCAAAGCCAAATCACTTTTTAAACAAAAATGCATAAAGACCAGGAAGCAGTCAGGTCAATTAGAATGATGTCATTGAATTTCTTCTTTGGGATGGAAACAAAATTTCTGGGCTAAGTTAGAACAATTGCAATCTACAAGCATTCAATCTTTTCCTCTATTTCCCTCTGGTTTTCCCATTCTTACTCTGGGATCTGGCAGGCCAGAACTAGAACTGTGCCACTGATAATTAAGTTGGAGAAAATCCTTGAGTAGTTTGCCTATTAACTACATAGCAAATCGTCCCACAATTAGTGGCTTAAAGCAACAACATTGAATATCTCATGATCTCTGTAGATCAGGAAACTGGGGCAGCTTACTTGGATTCTCTGGGTTCTGGGTTCTGGCTCAAGCTGCAATATTAGTTAGGGTTGCAATCATCCCACGGTTTGGCTGGGACAGGATCCGTTTTCGAGCACCTCCGTGGTTATTGGCAGGATTCAGTTCCTGGCAGGCATTGAGACCGAGGGCTCAGTTCTTCTGGCTGTTGGCAAGAGGCTGCCCTCACTTCCTTACCACATGGGCCTCCCCATAGGGCAGCTCAGAAATATGGTAGCAGGCTTTATCAGAGTGAGCAAAGAGAGAGCCAGAAGGAGTGAGTGAGTGCCAGCAAGATGTAAGTCACTCTTTAGGAACCAAATCACCAGAGCAACATTGCTATATTCTGTCTGTGAGCGGCAAGTTACTAGGCCCAGGCTACACTAAAGGTAGGGAATTACACAGGGGTATGTATCTCAGGAG
This sequence comes from Prionailurus bengalensis, assembly GCF_016509475.1. Lineage (NCBI taxonomy): Eukaryota > Metazoa > Chordata > Mammalia > Carnivora > Felidae > Prionailurus > Prionailurus bengalensis. The sequence goes on along the minus strand of NC_057345.1, from coordinate 47,335,405 downwards.
GCAGGGATTATGGTGGCTACCCAAGAATTCCAAATGTCACCATTCCTTCCAGCCATTTTAGAGTTCCCGAACTTCACTCCGTCCCTAGACATCACACCGCCATGCACAGGGTGAAAATGTGCTCAGTTTGCCTGGACTAGTCCCAGATTAAGTGATTCACGAAAAAAGAGCAGTCTTAAGTATAGAACAACAATGCCTTGAATATAAAAAAAATATCCTTAGAGATTTTCTTCATTTTCATAAGGTAGAAATGTTTCACTTAAGAAGAGTTGACCTAGTCACTCTTAATTAATCTATTTAACACATATTTGTAGAGTGCTTTCTAGATACTGAGCCCATAAAGTAGAAAAAAAAATATCATCCTTGTCCTTGAAGAAGTAGGACAAGAACATGAACACTAATAGTATGTGTCACAACTGCTGTGAGAGAAGGTATCATGGAATCCGAGATGGTGGCCCTTGGATTGTTCTTTAGTTTGAATAGGAGTTAGCTGGATGAAGAGTGTCTTAGGCTCCTAAAAGGAAACAAAATGCATGTGCAAAATGGGATCGCCGAAGGAGGGTTTACGTACAAAGGTGAGGGTATAAGGAAACCAGAAAGCATAGTGTGGGTATGTGGTGCTCAGCTGATACCACCCATGCCCCCCATGATGACAGGAGGCTTCAGTTGCCAGAATCCTGTAGCCCTGGCCTCCTTGAGGGAAGAGAGCCTTCCCTAGAGGGACACAGCTGGCTCTCATCCACCTTGTAGGAAAGAACCCAGGGGAATACATACTCTGACCTCACTCCCCTCTTTCCCTTTCATCCCCTGCCAAACCCAGCTAGGAACTACCCAGACAGATCAGCCCCAAGGGGAAATGTGGGAGGTATGTCTAGAGAAGCTATCTGACACAGTGGGTTAGTAAAACCCATTCCAGAGGAAGGGACCATAGTGTATCGAGGGAGATGTGAAATGTCCTGATGACTTTGAACTGACAAATATGACCTGAAACGATAGGAAAGAAGCAGCCGGGATTGGAGAAGCAGACAGAGGGCAGGTCAGAAAACTCTCCCTGGGTCTTTTGCAGCACTGTCTTACCTGACACAGCCAACCCATGCCCACGTCAAATGGCACCTTCTGTAGTACATTCAGATCACACCGTCCCCTCCTAGGCTGTGCAAAAAAGTTTAGAATCTGCCCTGAAGGTGGTAGAATAATTTTTAGCAGGGTATGTGTGTGATCTGCCCTACATTATGGATGGGGTGGCTGCGGGGTTAGAAACGGGCTGGTTGAAATCCCAGCTCTGCCCCTCTTATGTCTTTGCACAAGAACTTGAATCTCTCTGGTTCCCAGTGTTCTGGCTGGGGAAACTCAGCTGGTAACACCTGTTCTCTGAATAGGAGGATTAGATGAGATAGATGTTTTTGAAAATACAAAATGCTCAACTTAAGCTACTAGCACACAGTTCAGCAATTGCTTGGAACGGAGAACGGGAGTGAGGAGGGAATTAGGACTTTGGGCACCGGCTGCACGGCAGGTATTGTGCTCAAACATCTTACATTTAATATTCTGTTCACTCCATGCGATAGCCCCTGAGATAGCTATTATCTCATTTTACAGAAGAGGAAAGAGAGGCCTGTTTTGATTACTGATTATGTACCATGACTGGGGGATATGAGGGTAAATAAGAATGAGTCCTGGCCTTTAGGAGTTTATAATTGTAGTTACTTAGGTTATTTAGATCATTGCTCCTCACATTATAATGCACACCTGGCATCTTGTTGAAGTGCAGATTCTGACTCACTAGTACTGGAATCTGGCTTCTTCCAGATGGTGTTGATGCTACTGATCTGTAGACCATACTTTAAGGAGGTTAGAGGGTCATATTCAGCACACACACACACACACACACACACACACACACGCGTGCGCGCACACACACACACACATGTTTTCATCAGTACTTGCAGCCATGCTAAACTGAAGCAGAGAGATCTTTTACAGAAATTCCAGCCTCAGGAAACAGAGAAGTAGAAGGGGAAAGCCATATGCCCTAATATTTCAATGAATAGCAGTTACTAAGACCAGGCATTCTGTTTCAGAACCTAAGCCTTCCCTTGTTTGGGTTGAGCAGGATATTGTTTTTCTGCCCCTTGGATATATCCCATTATGAGCTTTGATCAAAGCAAACCTTTCCCTTTGAGGCTTGGGGCACATGTTAATGGATTTATTATTCGCATGTATCTGCATATATTTGCAAAGCAATTCAAGCGCTTCTGTTGCAGAGGAGGAATTGGGCTGGTGGTTGAGCCTAGGGTTCAAGCATCACTCTTAAAGCTTGGTCCTTAGCATCTCATCTTAAAGGAAATCCAGCAGCAGAGAGCTGGGGGCAGTTCTGATGATTGAGGGAACTAAGAGCTGAGTTTCCAGCTGCTTAGCTGGTTGAATATTCCCAGCTGTTCACTGGAGGTTTTTGTCATGGGGAGCTCTACCCCATTTAAGGCTCTGCCTCCCCATTTTCCCATTCATTTTATGAATTGCCGCCCAAGTGTCTCCTTAAAGCATTTCTCTGCCCAGGTCACTCAACTACTCAAAGACTCTCCATTTTTCTCCTTTATCTATGGGAGAAAGCAAATCTTAACCTGACACTCAAATCCCTCTCTACGTAACCAGGTCCCATGGCTTCAGCGTCCCCTCCATTACCTCCCTCAGGTCTCCATGCTCTAGCCAAACCGAAGCACTTCTTGTTTTCCCTAAGTCTTATAAATTCTTGCCTTTAAAACTTTGCTTTTCTCATTACTTCAGTGAGATGCCTTCTCCCCACTTTCCACACTCATGTCCAAATTCTATCTATCCTTCAAGACTCTGTTCAAATCCTATGCCCCCTAAAAAGCCTTCTCATAATTTTCCACCTGGAGAAATTCTTCCCTCTTGTTAACCTCCTTAGCATTTTATTCATATAACTTTCTTATTATGTGAAGTTCTTTATTTGTTTATGTATTGGGAATGTCATAGGTCATTGCCTGGTCTTGAAGGCTGCTCATGCCTACTCATATGTACATGTAATAAGTGCTTAATAAAACTCTGAGTACACGAATGAATGAAACAGATGGCTTCTGAACTGTGATTTTATGGTAGCATATTTTCTAATCTTTCATTCTTTCAATACATATTTATTGAGATCCTGTTCTGTTGCAGGCATGAGGTTCTGGCAGTACAAAGGTGAAGAAGGGAGAGTCTTGCCCCCCAGGGACTGTTCTGGGGATGGGGCCATCTCCTGTTCTTTGTTTAATTAAGTTGGCTACACTCCAACTAGTTGCTTAATAATAAATGATTTGAAAAATCTGAAAACATCTGATATTTTTACAGATCAGTGACCTGTTAGATGAACAGGCTAAATCTTGTTTAATCTGTGCTTCTGTTCATCAAAGCAGTCTTTTGGTGTGGAGTATGACAGCAAATTAGATTGTACTTTCATTATGCTGTTGCCCCCCCCATCTTAAAAATAATAATGGCATATATTTATGGTAGAAACCTTGGAAATAAAAAAAATGAATAAAAACCCCACTCATAATTTCAGAAACAAAAAAAATCAATGATTGCTAACATTTGGCATATTTCCTTTAAATTTTTTATTTGTTTTATTTTTAGGAATGCACACATAAACACAGTTGACTCCTGCTTTTTGTATCCTGCTTTTAGTTTTTTTTCTTTACTTAAACTTATACTCACTATATTTTTTTGCATATTGATAAAATTCTTAAAATGATTTTTAATTATATTTAGTATTGTGTGAATGTCATAATTTTTAAACCATTTTCCCATTACTTATAAAAGCTAAAAATCGGAAATAACTACACTATGAATATCTTTGTGTGTCAAATTTTTCCTTTCTCTGATCATTTTATTAGCATTCTTGAAGTGAGTTAATTAGTGAGTTAAAGGGTATGATTCTGTTCAAGTTCTTTCTCTCCCTTTTTACCAAGTTTTCCTTATCTGAGAGGGTTAATTCTTCTGATACTGTTTGGATGAGTATGGTTTCACCTTTATTTAATACCCTTTTGTAATTAACACAGAGTGTCGGCTCGAAGCCCCCTCCCTCATTCAAGTACAGCAAAGCAGCATCAGGATCAGGATTATTTTTGGTGTGTGCGTGTGTGTGTGTGTGTGTGTGTGTGTGTGTGTGTTTGATGTTTTAAATGGTTATTTATTTTTGCACACGAGAGAGAGTGAGAGACAGAGTGTGAGCAGGGAAGAGGCAGAGAGAGAGGGAGACATAGAATCTGAAGCAGGCTCCAGGTTCCAAGTTGTCAGCACAGAGCCCGATGCAGGGCTTGAACCCACGAACCATGAGAGATCATGACCTGAGCTGAAATCAGACAGAGCTACTCAGGCGCCCCTTCAGGACTGTTTTTGAGATAATACTCCCACTTGCCAATAGTCACTGACTAATAGTGCTGACTAATGCTGTTCCTGTTGATTTTTTTTTTTTTTTTTTTGCCAGTCTGGGTGATTTTCATAACAGTGACTATAAGTGGACTTGACATCAGAAACACTTTTTTTAGTGCATTCAACCTGCATTTTGATCTTTTAGCTAAAATATACTGTAAGCACTTCTTTGGCTCTCAGAATCCCAGAAGAGCAATCCCACTGAGGCTCTGTTGAATTAGCTTGAATCACCAGCTTCACATTGCTTGCTGGGATAAGGGCTATCCAGCCCTGGACCTCTCGGGGTCCTGGTTCTCATCTTGGTCTCTTTCAACTGGGGAAGAATCAGGGCACTCATTATAGTCAGCCTTAATAGTGAATAGAGAAACTTCACTCTAATTGAATCTACTTATGAAACTCTCACATTTGTGTAATGCTCTACAGTTTACAAAGCACCTCCAAGGGCATCAGCTAATTTGATCTTCACCGTCTTTCTGTGAGGTAGCTATTTAAACCCCTCCTGTTGCATAGGTAGAGTAACTTGGATATAAGCAGCGCTAGATGCTGGGGTTAATAATGGAGAATGTGTGAATGTTCTTTGAAAACATGTACCCATTTCAAATCAACTTCGCCATTAGCTAGTTTTATTAAATAAGTTCTTTGAGCAGAGTCCTCAGCTGTGAACAGAATAGCACAGGTGATCCTTCTTCTTCTTTTTTTTTTTTTTGGCAGATTCTTTATTTGCAAATACAGCTACTCACTAAAATTTATTTGTAATCCCAGATTCAATACTTGTGGTGATTTTGTGCTCATTAGCAGACATGCACCATGAACAGAGCAACAAAATAGGAGTTGCCTAACACACATACTCCCAGCTGAGGTCCACAGGCACTGTTCTGCCTTCTTGTTTTAGCTGTCCTACTGTAAACAGGTATCCTTTGTGAGATCTTTTTAGCACCACTTATTTCACATTTTTGTGCCTTCTGCTGGCGATCTCACCGTTTCCCACGGTTTAACCCCAAGTGTAGTGCTGAACTGTTACCTGGTATTCCTAAGCAGAAGACGCCTGTGAGAAAATACACGTGTTAGACACGTTTCATTCAGGAGTGTGTTCTAGTACTGTTGACCATGATTTCAATGTTAATGAATCAACTATATATTAAATAGAATGTCTTTTAAAAGAAACACACATAAATCAAGGTAGGTATTGATTGATTGATTGATTAAATTGTGGTGACCAGAGTCTCATAGGAACCTAACCCTGTGTTTCCCCTAGGAGCAATGGCTCAGGGTTCACACAGCTTTATAGAGCATTACTACAAATAGCAATAATCAACTCTATCTATTTTATGGGGTTGCTGTGTATGTTACATAAGGATGTGTGTAAAATGCCTACTGTGCTGATGTTCTATAATGGGAGACTATCTTCTACTGTACGAGGAAACAGGCGCTCAGAGAAGTTAATTGCCTTATTTAAAATCATTAGACCAGGGGCACCTGGGTGGCGCAGTCGGTTAAGCATCATTCAGCTCAGGTCACTATCTCACGGTCCGTGAGTTCGAGCCCCGCGTCGGGCTCTGGGCTGATGGCTCAGAGCCTGGAGCCTGCTTCCGATTCTGTGTCTCCTTCTCTCTCTGCCCCTCCCCCCTTCATGCTCTGTCTCTCTCTGTCTCAAAAATAAATAAAAACGTTAAAAAAAATCATTAGACCAGAAACTGGCTCAGGTTAGTAGCATGTAAGTCCATTCTGTCTGAATCCAACAGCAGTAGTTTTCAAAGCATACGGGCTACATCTAGGAATAATCTCACATGGAGAAATTAAATGCTTTTTTGTTCCTTATGAGTCTGCTCTTCATTTAAACATTCTATCTACATGATTGACTTCTGAAAAACCTATTTAACCACCCACTATCATCATCTTTGTGCCAGGCCCGGTGCTAACTGCATGCCATCTGGTATCTCTTCATTGCAGTGATCTGGTAAAATAGGCATTATTGCTATTGTTATCATTTTAGAGACATGGAGAAGTTAAATGAATTTTTCAAAGTCATGCAACTTGGAAGAAGAACAAAGATAACATTTCAGGTCTTTCTGATTCCACAGCTCCTGTTCTCAATCTTGACATTAGAGAGTACCAAACTCTTGGGGAATTTGTAGACCAGTAAAACAGCCGACTGAAGGAACAACAACAAAACAGTGGAGAAGGACATAGAGTTATCTACATTTATTTACCCAGGTAAGGTCATTAAAGAGAGAAGTTGGCATTAACCATCATGGTCTTATAAAGAAAAGTAATCTTAATATTATAAAAGTATGAAGAATTTAACTTTGGATTACAAAAATCCAACCGATTCAGGGACCCCTGGGTGGCTCAGTTGGTTAAGCATCCAAATCTTGGTTTCGGTTCAGGTCATGATCTCACGGTTCATGGGATTGAGCCCCGTGTCAGGCTCTGTGCTGACAGCATGAAGCCTGCCTGGAATTCTTTCTTTACCTTTCTCTCTGCCTCTCTCCAGCTTGTGTGCATGCTTGTTCCCCACCCCCCCCACCTCAAAATAAATAAACATTAAAAAATATCCAACCCATCCACTTTTATGAAAGCCTTGCAACATTGGCCTTCCTTTTCTCATTTCATCCAGAACAGGTTGTCTTTGTCACAGACAAGTAGCCTTTGGCAACCACAGGTCTGTACCGTATTCTAAGTTATTTTCTCTGATCTAGGCCTGAGCTTTGTCAGATATCCAGACAGTGGATTGGACAAAATGGTATCTAAGATCACTTTTCAATTCCAAGGATTGAGTTTGGCCCATTTGTCCTTCTAGTCCAGAGACAAAGAGGAGGCCGGCCTCATGTACATTAGCCATCAAGTCAGCAGCTGCTGCTCTATCAATCTTGCCCTTGGCAGGAGCAGGCACCTTGCGAATTGACCTCCAGGAAAAGAATGAATGCTTAGTGGTGGCAAATAAGTTGCGTTAAGTATTGGGAAACAGAGCACACACATAAATCTCCTGTGGATCTATATTCCTTAAGGAAATCCATCAGAGAAGAGAGGCAACTCATGGAAGAAGACGATAACGCTCTGGCTGTTCCCCCTCCCCGCCCCCACCACCCCCGAGGTAAATACCCTTCACAAATGGACATGGCCCACCAGATAAGCTAGCTTTAGGACCCTTCCACTTTTCTACTTACTTATACATTAGGGATTTTCCACTGTCCAGGCCTGTGCTCACTTGCCCAAATGTTGCAAAATAATAAGAAAGACCCAGTAACAAGTATAGTTTATTAATGTGAATACGGTACTTTCTGTTGACATGCCAAGCTCTCAGCATATTTAAACCTCACGACAGCCCTTGTCAGGTAATACCATCATCGTCTTCACTTACAGACGAAGAAACTGAGACACTGAAAGGTGAAGTAGCTTGACCCATCACATCACTAATAAGTAGGAGAGGTGCGACTCGAACCCACATCCATCTCGGCGAAGCTTTTGCTTCCCGCCAACACACTGTGCTGTCTGGCCTGCACGGTATGCTGTCTTTCCGTAGCATTTGAAATTTTGCAGCTAAATGTCCAACTTCCTCATTTTTCCCTTTTGGTGTCCATGTACGAAAAGAGTCTGAATCAACTCAATTAATATGTGTGAATCTCACCGTGTGCCAAATTCAGAGCTCTGGGGACGCAGACATGGAGAGCAGACCTCTGTTTTCAAGAAGTTCCCGGTCAAGAAGGGAGGCACGTACTCTGGTGCCTAGGTATAAAGTAGTCTGTAAGAGCGTTATTAGAGAAGTTTAAGAATAACATGCTGTTTGACCTAAAATCTGGAGGATGGTGGCCAGGAGTAGCAGTGCCCTCCAGGCGGAGGTGAAAACAGGACCCATGCAGCCTCTGTGGTAGCTGGACTGTGAGGTGTTTGTGGGTGATTGTGGTGAACAATGGTCTTGCAGTTATCCAGAGGTCATATTTTGGGAGGACTTGGCCACCATTGGAAGAAGATCGGATTTTATTAAGTAGACAATGGGGAGACCTTGAAGGTGTTTGGATGCAGAAGGAACATTATCAGAGCTGAATTCAGGATAAATATACCCTAAATTTATGGTTAAAGGCCTTATATATTATCTTTCTAGCTTGTCTGCATTTAGCAAGAGACAAAACAGAAACCACATGTATGAACCTGAGGTGATGGGATTTCAGACACCAGGGCAGATTCTTGGTTTCTAGTTGTGCCAGTCAAACCACTTAGGTGGAAAGTTCCCAAATGTGGTTAGACAGATGAAATACTGGGTAGACTGCTAGAAATCCAGATTCCTGGGGCACCTGGGTGGCTCAGTCGGTTGGGCGTCCGGCTTCGGCTCAGGTCATGATCTCACAGTCCGTGAGTTCAAGCCCCGTGTCAGGCTCTGTGCTGACAGCTCAGAGCCTGAAACCTGCTTCGGATTCTGTGTCTCCCTCTCTCTCTGCCCCTTCCCCTCTCTCACACTCTGTCTCTCTCTCAAAATAAAATAAAAACATAAAAAAAATTAAAAAAAAAAACCAAATCCAGATTCCTGGGCTCTGCCTCCTTAAGGTACTAATTCATAAGAGCCAGTCACAAGACTGGGAATTGATGTTTTTAAAGCTGGCCGGTGGATTCCAATAACCACTGACTCACATAGCAACTTCTATTGGATGCACTGAAAACATTTCTATCAGTGTAAGAAATTTTAGTTAAAGACTATCCCTGAAGCACCCCCCTCTCCCAAAAGTGTTTATATTGCTATAGACGTGTTTTAGTCAGAGTTCCTCAGAAGAACAGAACCAATATGATGTGTGTGTGTGTGTGTGTGTGTGTATGTGTATAAACAAAACCAATAGGATGTATGTGTACCTACATACACATACACACACGCACACACACACACATTCTATTGGTTTTGTTTATATGTTTAAAATACACACACACACACACACACACACACATATATATATATATATATATATATATATATGTATGTATATAACATTTATATATACATACACACACAGACTTATAAGGAACTGGCTTCCCCAATCATGGAAGCTACTAAGTCTCAAGGTCTGCAGCTGGAGTCCCAAGAAAACTGATGTGAAGCTCCAGTCCAGAAGCTGGTGGGCTTCAGCCCCAGGAAGAGCTGTTGCTTCAGTGTAAGTCTGAAGGCAGGGAAAAACAAACAAACAAACAAACAAACAAACAAAAAAACCAATGTCCAAAGCCAGTGCGGTCAAGCAGAAAGAAATTTCCTTTTATTCAGCCTTTTTCTTCTATGCAGGTCTTCAACTGATTGGATGGGGCCCGCCCACCTTAGCGAGGACAAAATCTGTTTTACTCAGTCTAGAAATTCAAATGTCAATTTTACCCTGAAACACCCTCACTGACACACCCGGAATAATGTCTTACCAAATATCTAAATACCCTGCTGCCCCATCAAGTTGATTTGTAAAATTAACCATCACAAGATGTCAGAAGGGCTTCATTTCAATAGTATCAATAGTATGGTCCTTATAATAACAATGGTAACAAGAATCATTATTTGTATCCCTTTAGTACCTGGGTGTGTAGGCAGTCTTTGCAACTGAATGAATGAAGCAAGGGTATTAGCATAGGTGTTTATGGTTTATCATCTTGTTTTATCCACACAATAACTCTGCTGGGCATTTGAAATAGATTTCATTATTACCTTCCATTTTTGAGAGGGGTGGTGCAAAGTATAAAGAGGTGAGCTTAGGTGTCCAAGGACGCAGGGTAAGTGACAGGGACCAACTCAAACCCAGAGCTTCTTTTGTGATATTTCCACTGTGTGACACTAGTTCATTGCAGATTAATTACAGGCAAAGGGATGCATACCTTCATGAACTCCCCTGACCATCAGCAATTTTCTGATCTTATGACTACATCTATTGCTATCTCTAAATATAGGAGAGGCACAAATTAACAAGCGAAAACCAAGAGATATGTTTGTAGTTAATGCTACTAACAGGCAGCGTAATTACAAGAGAGCAGAGAGTGTTGCTTGACAAACATTAATAAAAAACTCTCATGCCAGTCTCAAGTATAAATTACACAGCAGAAGGCAAGGAGAGGCTGGGCTTGACAGCTGTAGGATAACAACCTTGAAATATATCTACATTATCTGAGGGGTCTTTGGAGGTCTGTCTTTTGGACTCGGTTAGAGACCATGCTAATGAACTGCCTTAATGTCCATATTTTTGCAGGGCCATCTATATTTCTTTTAAGGCCGAGTTTACCACAATTGGGAAAACTGCTTAGTTAGATGTGAGGTTCTAGTCATTTTATGTGCTTGATGGGGTTAAATAAACCTGTCCAATTAACCAGAAGTCATTAGATTAATATATAGTTGTTTATCTCACAATATTTTCTAATAGCCTTACATAAATTATTCTTTATATTTCTATTACGGTTCATAGTTCATTCATTTGACAACTATTTATTCCACAGTAATCTTTGCTAATAACTAGAGTTGCAGAGAGAAGCTATGTTATTTGCCTTGTGGTAGCTCACCATTTTGTACAGTGGTTCTCAACTCTGGCTGCATATGAGATTACGGAAGAGCATTTTGAAAATGCCTATGCCCAGACCCCAACCTGGAGATTCTGATTTCTCTTGGTCTGGAATGGAGCCCAGGCATCAGCATATTTTAGACTTTCTAGGTGATTAGAACATACACAGCCCAGACATATGGGAGAGACAATTATACCTCCAGACAAGGTGCACTGTTTCAAGTACCAGAGGAAAGAAATGTGTTACTGGCTATGGATTAAAAATGCTAAATTCTTCTGACTTCGGCTCAGGTCATGATCCCATGGTTCCTGGGTTCAAGCCCTGCATCCAGCTCTATGCTGATACGTCAGAGCCTGGAGCCTGCTTTGGATTCTGTGTCTCCCTCACTCTCTGCCCTTCCCCTACTCATGCTCTGTCTCCTGTCTCAAAAATAAATAAACATTAAAATTTTTTTTAATTAAAAAAAATGCTAAATTCTTCTAGAGTGGATGTGGGAAGGTTTTACTGGGACTATGATTTTCTATTTGAGGGTATCAGAGTTTTATTTTTAATTTTTTTTATGTTTATTCATTTTTTTTTTAATTTTTTTTTTTTTTTATTTTTGGGACAGAGACAGAACATGAACAGGCGAGGGGCAGAGAGAGAGGGAGACACAGAATCGGAAACAGGCTCCAGGCTCTGAGCCATCAGCCCAGAGCCCGACGCGGGGCTCGAACTCATAGACCGCGAGATCGTGACCTGGCTGAAGTCGGATGCTTAACCGACTGCGCCACCCAGGCGCCCCAGTTTATTCATTTTTGAAAGACAGAAAGAGACAGAGCACAAGCAGGGGTGGGGCAGAGGGGGGGGGCGGGGACACAGAATCCAAAGCCGTCTACAGGCTCTGAGCCATCAGCACCAGAGCCCGATGTGGGACTTGAACTCACAAACCGCCAAGATCATGACCTGAGCCTGAAGTCAGACACTCAACCGACTGAGCCACCCAGGTGCCCCTATTTTTAATTTTTAATAAAATTATATTATTGTTTTCTTTGAGCTGCATCTTGGAGGATGGTGGATGAGAAGGGAAGGGAGGAAGATACACCAGGTAGTGTATATGCAAAGGCACACAGGGAAAAAATGTCAGTGTCTTCAGAGAATTTTGAGTTGTTTAGTTGGGCTGAAGTGTTGAGCGTATGAATTAATTATCATTAATTCTTTCATTCAAACAGTGTTTATTGTGGATGTTATGCTGTGTGAGGCATTGTGTTAAGTGCTATGAGGGATTCAAAAATAAGACAAAAGAGATCCTATCCCTAACAAACTCAGGCTATTCAAGGACACACATTATGAAAGATGGTGATGTGGTGATGGTAATATAGGCTTAAAATGGAAATTTTGACTAGACACTAAGATATAACAAATGAAATCCCAAAGTGAAATGCCAAATTATATTATGCAGATGTTTAGAGGAAATGGCTTAGGGTAGAGAGAGTGGAAAGGGAGCTGAGTAATGAGATTTCCTTCCAGAATGTTCTTGCTGAGTCCCCACTGACTCTCAGGGAAGAGGAGTGGAAGCATGGGTCTACCCCCTAGCTTCAAGCCAGGTAAGAGGTAAGGGATCTGCTCCCCCCACCTCAATCCCAGAGGGAACGGTGGCAGAAGCTTGATAAACTGGGGTCTGACCTCCTTTTGCTCCAGAAAAGAGAGCATAACGGTCAGCAAACTTGTTTTGTAAAACATCAGGTAGGAAGTTAGGCTTTGCCAGAGGCATATTATCCATGTCACATAATCTTTATTTTTTACACCTTTTAAAATTTAAAACTCATTCTCAGCTCTATGGGCTATAGTTTGCTGACCTTTGATCTAGGGGGGAAAAGGCCTGACCCTTCAAGTAGAGCACCTAGAAATGAGGAAGGAGAAGGAGCCCTCAGCTCCCTCAAGGATAGGGAGGTACAGGCAGGGTGATGATATGGTATGATTTGTTATCCAAACAGGGACACTTGGGAGAGTGAACAGGGACATTAATAACCAAGTAATTTAATGAGAATAAAGCCTGGACAACAGGACTTAAACCCGGACTCTCCAGGCAAGATGGGATATATGATCAGGTCACCTGGCAAGTGGTCTCCAGGGACAGAGACCTCTCAACTATGCTGTCCAATATGGGAGCTACTAGCCACATGTTTACATGCTAGACAGGTAAAATAAAATATATTATTTAAATTAGTTTCACCTGTTTCTTTTTACTTTTTACTATGTGACTACTAGAAAGTTGAATGTGTGGCTTGCCTATGCGGCCTGCATTGTATTGCTATCGGTCAGCACCGCTCTAGAGCCCTCAAAATTGCCCACTAGACAAAGAGACAGCCTTGAAAATCTGTGAGACCCAGAGATCCTAAAGCTAGTTTGCTTATCATGCAAGTGCAAGTAAGACCTGTCCCGTCTCTTCTCCCTCCTCCCTCTTACCTGCCACCCCTGGTTGGGGCAGGGGTACAGGATGGGGAGGCTAGAAACCATATGTAGCTCGGCCAGCCATGCCCTCCCCCCTTTCCTCCAGTGAGTCTCCATCCTAAAATGCCCAGAACTTAGAGGTGTCAGATCAGCCCTAAATCTTGGTCAAGGCTTGATTTATACCTTGGACTAGACATTCTCATTTCTGAACTAAAACTGCATCTGTGACTTAAAGATCCCCTAGAATGGTCTGTTACTCAGGAGTGAGGTGGAAAATCATGGAGTTTTAATCTAAAGGCAGGGAGAGGCTATTCTACTGAATATATTTATATTCTATTCTATTATTTATTTCTTAATTTTTTACTGTGAAAAATGTAAAGAAAGCATGCATGAAGGTGGAGAGACTCCTATAATAAACTCCCATTTACCCTTTACCCAGTTTCGACAATCTCAACATTTTGCAAATTTTATTTTATCAAATATTCTTTTATGGGGATTAGGGGGAGGGACTCAAGTATTTCAAGCAAGTCTCAGACATTATATTATTATTATAGTAACAAATACTTCACTGTATGAAGGATAAGGATTTTGCTTTTAACATAACTCATTTTATTTTGAAGGGACAGCAAGAAATGTAAAAGTAAGCACATTTCAAATATAACACGAGTCTTGCCTGTTAGCACATGAGTATCAATAGTAATGATAATAACAGGCAAACTTCAGGGACCTTAGAGGTCATTTAGTCCTGTCCTCTTATTGAAGCTCAGAGAGGGAGGGACTTGTTTGAAGTCCCTGGAGGCAGATCTGGGGCTGAAATGCAGGCCCAACTTCTCAGGACACAAGCCTGCTCATTTGAAGCTCACTTGGAGAGACTTGAACTTGGTTTCCTGAGGGGCTCAACTGGGTCTCCCCAGCACCTTCCAGCCATCTCTTTTGCATTTCTGTCCCGCAAACTGAGAATCAAAGAGGAGCTTCTCGAAAATCACTTGTCATTGACCAGCAGATTAAGTTGGGAAGTGTGCATGGGACAATTATTTGGCACTTAATGTCTTGCAGAGACCTTATGTAATGTTGTAGGAAAAAGTCAAGTGTCAGCAGATCCTGAAGTCATCCAGGTTGCTTTGAGGTTAGAGACTTGGCTTCTAAGGAAGAGTTTTATTAAGGGCTTTGCCCATGGGCTCTCTCTCTAGGTTTCTCAGGGTAGCTAATAGCCTGAGTTCTGTAGCAAGATGAACCCTCTTGCCAATCTTTTGGAAGCCACCTTTCTTAGACTACTGGGAATAACTTTGCTTTATGAGAGGAGAAAGAAGAGTATATAGACCACTTACTCTTTGCCTCTGGTCCCCAACCCCTTAGCTTCTTCTGAGCATAATGGCAGCCTCAGCTCCTAAAGTCACATGACCTCAATTTAATTGGATGCTTCATATTGCTTAGAATTGTTGCCTCTTCAGGTCCACTCCTTCCTGCTTTCTTTTTACCTGATTTTCTGATCTTTCCACTGTACCCACTCCTACATTTGTCTCCTGACTTCCTTTCTCTTGGTCAACTTCTACTTTGATAATACAAGTTGCCCTCTTGTCACCATCCTCTGTTTTGGTCCTTTGGCCACATTCCGTGTTTCCCTGTTTTTCCGGTTTGGGGTATCATATGCTTATGCTTAAAATAATGAATATCATTATTTTTCCACTTAATCCTATGGAGCCCCATCTACTCTTATTGGTAGGAATTTCCTTATTCCCCTTTAGGAGTCTCTCTCTCTCTCCCGGTGGTTTTATCTGGAATACCTGGGGCTCTATCCTGACTCTCCTGCTTGCTAATCATGTGAACTTAGGCAAACTACCACTCTCTGATCATCAGTTTCCTCATCCATAAAGTAGCAATATCACTTAACTGCCCCATAGAGTAAAGGCTCTATCTATGAAAAACATTTATAATAGAGACTGGCACATAGCAAATGGCCATAGAGGTTGTAAACACATGCTCAGTGCCTGTGCCCAACGCATGACAGCCACACTAAAAATTAGGCCTTGAGAGACTTCCAGTTTCTACCACATGCTGCATTCAGACCAGTCTTTCCCACCAGCCTCTGAGTCATGGATTTGTGCTTGGGTCACATGTTCAAATGATATTTTTCTTACAGCAGCTTTACTTCTGTAACACTTGCTTTGTTGGTTGACATCATTTGGGAACTAGTAGAGTCCTGGTCTTTGTCTTCTCAGGAGATCCCTTGGTCTCAGCAGTTTTACCCAGTTTCTCACTGGGGTCAGTTGTGCTAGCAGGCCACCTTCGGAGGGGAAGGCTTTGTCTACAGGGCCCGCTCTATTCTTTCCCTGGGGGGATCCATTCACAGAAGACCCAATCTAAGTTGAAGGTATCCATTTAATGGAGAAATAGCTGGCATTTCCCTTGATTAAATACTAATAATGATGAAGCTGCTGCTGCTGCTGCTGCTGCTGAGTTCTTCCTATGGAGCATTCTGTTACACAGAGTTCCTTACCCGGAGACATAGTCTCTGTCTTCAGTTTATTGTCTAGCTAGGAAGCTCAAATATATTCAAAGCTCCTTACAAGAATTTTACAGATAATGGCTGTAAAAAAGCAGAAGAAGGAGTTATTTTAGGTGATTAGTGGTCATGGCTTCATGTAGAAGTGGTATTTAAGCACTTTCTTGAACACATCCAGTAAAAAGGAGGGGCTCATTATCAAGCAGAGTAGCCCAGCTTAATGTTGCCTGGGATTACAGGTGGATATTTCCTATGCTAGTGAATTAAATTTCACATTCCTCATTCTACCTCCTGGGATTATACAGACAAGTCTTAATGCAGAATAATAATTCTGTGGTTATAGTGGGTCATTAGAAGAATGGAACAATGATAGCAGTTGGGAGGGATCAGGATGTGGATTTTTCTGAATTTGAAAGAGATAGTGTTCTTCTTGGAAGAAAGATAGTCACAGGAAATATTAAAAGAAAAAGAGGTCACACATTGCAAATCCTCTGCAGTTGGTGGCGGGGGGTGCTTAGGGATATTTGCTTGTCATTACTCTACTTTCGGTGACTTAAGTCATAGAATTATTGACTCCCTCAGGATCTGCTCGAGCACAGTGATCCCTCGTACAGCATCCCTAATTGGTGCTTGATTATTCCCACTGAAGGGGAGCCCTTTACTTAATTGGAATATTTCATAAGTGATACTATAGAAAAATTATTGGTCTAAGTATCAGATAGACCCGGGTTCAAATTTACCTTACTAGTTATATTATACTGGACAAGCCACCTCCTATCGGGTCTCAGATGTCTCATCTGTAAAATGGGGGAAAAATGCCTACCTCCTGGTGCAGGTGTAGATGTGAAATTAGATAACATAAGGAATATCTCTGAACTGGTTTCTAATATATAGTAGGTACTGAACAAATAGTAATTAATAATAGGTCATAAATGTCAATTTATTCACCTCTCCCAAAGCTAAATATTGTTTGACTTCTATGGTTAAAAACTCGACCACATTACTGATGGCATAAAAAGCTGTTAATAAGGCTATAAGTAGGAAAGCACAATTTTATTCCTTTTCTATTTTCTAAATGTTATACCTGATGTTACAGCTCTGAAGTCCTGGACATTTGTTTCAGCAGTGAATGGGGCCTCTGTAACTGGCCCAAAGAACTTTCCCATAATTTAAAAATAAATAAAATATGAATTTCCCTAGTAGACTGAAATACCCTTCACTTTTTGGCCATCAGCATATCCTGAGCCTTTTTAATATCTCTGAATATTAGAGCTGGAAGGCATCTTAGAGCTTATTATATCTGAGCCATTCATTTTAGAGATGAAGAAAACACAGGTAGACTGTGACTAGTACAAGGTCATACAACTAGTTTGTGGGAAAGCTGGGACTTAAATATATACGAAGCTAACTCCAAATCTTACAGCCTTCCCATTGTATCACATTGCCTCTCTCCAGAATAATGTTTCCAAATGACACCCTCATCTCCCTTCCCAATATCCAAGGCAGTAATTGCACAACTGGAATTTTTCTCCTTCTTTAGGTATTACTTCTAACCCTGAAACTTGCCCATAGAAATTTGACAACTCAGTACTGCTTTGTGTTTCTCCCTGGGAAGGCTGGAAAGGGTCTGGAGGAGGGGGAAATGTCAATATGGGTTTGGAAACTAGAAATGATTATGAAAACAACGAACACCTTTGATTCTACGAAAGTGTTTAATAAGGATTTAAAAAGGGATTGAAGGTCGGGCAAAATGAGTACTAACAAGTTTGCAAAGATACACTGACTCAGATATTTTTGAACATGCTGGAAAGTGACGCTTCAGATTCAGTGTCATTTAAACAAGGCAACCTGAGACCTTCCTAGTTTCATGTGCAGTGTAATAAAAACGGTCTTGTTGAGGAATGTTTAAAAGGTGCCTCCATTTGCTTTCATACCCAGGTAGGGGGTTGGGGTGGGGATGGCAATTTGAGATGATGATGAAGATGATGTTGAAATTTGTTTATTCAGCACATATTTACCTCTTATGTGTCAGGCATTGGGGAAGGTATCAGGAATCACACTGTACTCCTTCATTGAAACACTCAACAGTCAAGTTGTGTGCCTGTGAGATGCTCGAAATAAGATCCCATAGTTCTTAATAAGTTTTGTATGCTCTCTATTTATTCCATAAATCTTGCAGCATCCACTGTGTACAAGGCATGTACTGGGCAGTGCTCATCAGGTATTTCAGGCTTTCTGGATAGGACTGTAGGAAGGAAGAATCTATCTACTAAACCCATGTTTAATCTGGCTGTAACTGCATCACTGTCACCAAATCCAGAAGAAGGTGCTGCTGGTCTGAAATCCAACTGGGTAAACATAGCATCCCAAAATGGAATTTGTGACTGGTTTACTCTAGTTCTCGGGACTTCTCTGCCTGGTCTCCAGACTGTCTTCATCTTTCCCTGACTGTGTCTCCCAAAGTAGACTCTGAACTGTCTTAGAGTAAGGACCTGGTCTTACTCATCTCTATGACCCCTCTTAAGACCTAGCGCAATAGATTGCATGAAGTTCTTCCCTCTGCTTTATTTTTCTTACCTTCTCACCTTCCCTCATTCTTTAACTTCTTCTATAACTTGCCTCTTTTTGTTTTTTACTCCCTGCCTCCTCGTCTTGTCTGTTCTCTTTTTCTATTCCTTTTCTTTTTTACTTCTTCTCCTCTCTTGTCTTCCTACCCTAAAAACACTCAGTGGGCCCCGTGCATTGTGCTCAGATTTGCAGAATCCACATTACCTGCCCTTGAAGTACTTCTAGGATTATACATTTATTTATTTTTGAGAGACAGACAGAGACTGAGTGGGAGTGGGGGAGGGGCAGAGAGAGAAGGAAACACGGAATCTGAAGCAGGGTCCAGACTCTGAGCTATCAGCACAGAGCCCAACACCGGGCTCGAACCCATGACTGTGAGATCATGACCTGAGCCGAGGTCGGATGCTCAACGTATTGAGCCACCCAGGTGCCCCAGAACTTCTAGGCTTATAGAAGAGACAGCCATGTACATAAAAAATTCCAGTACTGTCCAATAAGTAGTTGATAGATGTTAACACTTGGTATAAGAGCATGAAAATGGACTCATACCTGTGATGAGGTGTGTGGCAAAGTTTCTCATAGGATGGAGGGCCAACATTGAGTTGGCCTGACAAAGATAGTTGGGGTGTGGTGAGGGAGGGATGGGCCCAGGCAGAGGGTAGAACCAGCAAAACCCATAGAGGAGAGCTCCTTGCAGGGAGCTACTAAGGTGCATTGTGGCTGGAGTCTGAATACTCAGTGAACATTTGTTAAGTAAATCCCTGGTCCTAGAAAGTCCAGGTCAGCTGGTCCCCAGGCTTTTTCTTGTCTGCTGCGCTCTGAGGTCCTGGCTTCTGGTAAAACGTCCATTCTGAGTCCCTGGCTCTAGTGTAAAAACATTGGTTAAATGGGCATTTTTGAAGGATAAGAGAAGTGACCAGAAGTCTATTACTTCGGGCTGGGGGTGGAGCTGGGGGCTGTGGGAGGGGCAAGGGAGGTAGAGCTTGTTACCAGGCAACCAGGGTTTGAAAAGTCAGAGCTCTAAGGTCTGTGGCCATTAGGACAGGCTAGATCCAGGGATGCTGGCAGCTGGTGAGTAGCTCCAGCTACCAAAGGGAAGCAAGAAAGAGAGAGAGAAGGAGGGAGGGGAGATAGGAGGGGCAGAGGCAGGGGAGAAAAGAGAGACGGAGAGAGAGAAGAGAGAGGGAGGGAATCGAGTGCTGACTTGGGTAATAAAAGCACTTGGAGGAAAAAGCACAGGCCCTGTGAGCAGAGTTTTATCTGTGAATTCCAGTTAATCCCTCAATAGCTGTCATTTTCTGAGCCTTCTGAAAAATGGCTTAGTGAGGCCTACCTATGCATTATTATGGAGACTAAATAAGATGAGTTAAAGTGCCAAGCATAGTGCCTGACTATTAGTTAGTTGTCCTGTAAATGGGAGTCTTTTAAGTTCTAGCTGAACAGTTAGGTGTGCAGACATTAGCTCCAATACATGGCTGGAGGAGTGATGGGGGGGGGCAGGGGAGCAGCTAACAAGAATGAGAGACAGCCCCAAATGTGGGGGACCTGGTGAATTAAGCAAGTTAGGAGAGTGCATGCCATCAGAGCACTGTCAATGGCCCACATGACATTAAGCAGGATGTGGTTTGAAGAAGAGAACAGGAGCAGCAGCATGGTTAAGTGCTACCTCTGGAGCCTAAAGACCAGGGCTCAAGTCCTGACTCTACAAATCTGCCAGCTATAGGGTGTTAAACTCTTGGCGCCCCAGTTTCTTTACGGGGGGAAGGTCACCCCACAGGGCGATGATAACTAAATGTCACGTACCTATGAAGCAGTTAGCTGAAAATCTGGAACAGAGAAGACAGCAGCCCCAAGGGGGGCCAGGGCTCCATGTGTGTTGGGCTGAGATGTGTGAGCTATTAAGAGCTCCTCCCGTACCCTCCTCTGCCAGCCCCACCGGGAGGGGCCGCCAAGGCCCACGAGCGCCCACGGCAGGGAAGATGGCTGCCAGCCACTGAGCCCTGGCTCACGTCTGCTCCATGCTCTCCCTTCTTCTCAGTCCTCATTGCCTTCCATCCCCAGACCACCCTGGCTGGTAGGCAGCCTAGTTCCTGTTGCTGAGGTGGAGGTGGAGGCAAGGGGAGATTTGGTGACTTGTCTGAGGCCACAGCAGGATTTAAATGCAGGTCCGCACAGTTCTAGGGCTCAGTTCCTCAGTCACCCCCCTTCAGATGCTCCATGTGACGGGGAGATGGCAGGGCTGAGACAGCCAGAGCCTGACTTTGGAAAGAGCCCCTTGCTGAGAACTCCTATCCACCACCCTCCAGCACTGGAGTTTTCACCGTTTTCTGGGAGACAGTTCTGCCTGGGCACAGGTGGCAGTTCTGTCTGGCAAAGAACGGAGTGACTGATTTCCAACATGGGTGTTGGAACAGCCTGTGCTTAACTGCACAGCTCTTGTGCTGATGAGACGCTCGTCATGGGCTTTTTGCCAAAGTGATATCCAGGTGGCATCTGGGGTACTCGTTGCTCAAGCATTCCCAAAGTGGCAGTGTGACCCAGAAAGCCACGGTGGTGCAAGAATGGACAAGCAGGGGATGGGGTCATGAGGGGGGCCTTGGCTTTCGTGGGGCAACAGATTGGCTTCCTGTTCTGGTGCTGTCACCATGGTGCCACTGTGACTATGGCAAGTGATTTAGTCCTCCTTAGTTACCTTATCTATGAATAAGAGTTAAAAAGATGCACACTCACGTGTACCTTGGAGAACAGCTGTCTTGCTGCAAAGTGCCTAGTACAGAGCCTGACACACCGGAGGTCCGAGGAATGGCAGGTACCGGCCATTATTCATCGTACACTGAGAATTTTTTCTTAAGCTCTGTGAGGGAAGGACTGGGTCTGCTTTGTACGCTGTTACGTTCTCAGTTCCGGGCACTGTGCCTGGCACGGAGTAAATCGTTTGGGATACATGGAGAATTAAGAAGTGTTTTACAGGTAGGGTTGATGGAGCATGGTGACCAGTTGACTCATGATAGCAGAGTCGATGAAGAAGAGTTGGGGGCTTTAGTCTGAGTGGCTCACCGTGATGGTGTCCCTTGCTAAGTGGAGAAGGAAGAGGAGAAGCAGACCTGAGACAAATGTGGTGGAGATGAGTTCAGTTTTGCATATGTTGAGTTGGACACGCCCACAGGGCATCAAGGGGGATTTGACTAACAGGTACATGAAGTTGTGTATATGGGAGGATGGAAGGGGTCAGTAATGTAGCCTTAACTTCGGGAAATCAGACTTGTATCCCCAGGAGCTGCAAATAACAAAGCACAGTGATTCAGGATGACTTAAAATAGGGATCGGCAAACAAACTATGGCCCACAGGCTATATCCAGCCCACTGCCTGTTTTTGCAAACCATGTTTTATTAGAACACAGCCATGCCACTCATTTATGTATTGTTATGGCTGCTTTCACGTTACAAGGGCAGAATAGCGGTTTCAGAGACTATAGGATTGGCAGAGCTAAAATATTTACTTTTTGGCCCTTTACAGAAAAAAAAATGTTGACCTCTGACTTAAACAATAAAGATATGTATTACCTCATTAAATGACAAGACTTGAGGTTGGGTTGGTTACTTGGCTCAAGAATGGGGACCCAGGGTCTTTCTCCTCACTTGATTCACATCTAGTCTCCATCTAACATTCCATAGTTGGTGTCCTGATGTTGCCTCAGCCTCCCTTCATCGGCTGCAAAGTGGCAGCAGCAATTTCCTGCTTCACATCTGAACATGACACACCCTAATGCGGGGGGGTGGGGGGAGGGAGTCTGCATCTCTATCTTGTGTCTTTATTGCAGAAGCTCCCGTCTTCTCCCTGTGTCTCTTGCCCCAGGATTTAGGCTCAGGCCCATTCCCCTGCAAGGAAAATGGAGCTAACAGATTGATTTAGACCAGTGGTTCTCAATGGTGGCCATGCATTAGAATGAACCCTGAGACTTTTATCTTCCTTTTTATTTTTATTTATTTATTTTGAGAAAGAGAGCGCATGTGCATGTGCATGCAGGAGAGGGAGGGGCAGATAGAGGGAGAGAGAGAATCCCAAGCAGATTTCACGCTATCATTGCATGGAGCCCAACGTGGGGCTTGATCCCACAAACCATGAGATCAGGACCTGAACCGAAATCAAAAGTCAAACACCCAACTGACTGAGCCACCCAGGTGCCCCAGATCAGTGAGACTTTTAGAAAGAGTTTGTAGCAGGCCCAGATATTGGATTTTTAAGAAGCATCATGGGTGATTTTAAGGTAAGGCCAGGACAGAGTAAACACTGATTTGACAGATCATTCTGGGGAAGAATAGATGTTGGGAACCCAAATATTACAACCAACACAACCTCCATGGAAAAAATAATAGAAGCCAGGGAGGCTGGGTCCCTACTTGAGACATGCTTGTCAGGGGTATTCACGATAGCTGAGCCGGACTAGACAAGATGCTTTTCCAGTTAAGGCCAAAGGCAGCATAATCAGAAGTATAAATTGTGACCAAGAACCAAAGCCAGACTTCAGAGCCAAGAGACATAATTAAATGTCAGGTGTGGGGGGCAGAATGGAAATAGGAAATGAGCCAAGAGTATGGAAAGGTAAGGAGGGAGGTGAAGGGGGTGGAGGGAGAGGTTCTGGAGGATGTGAACTACAGGGGTGCCCGAAGGCAGATGTGATGCAAGGTGGGTTCTGAAGAGGAAAGATAGGTGCTCCGCAGAGTTAAAGGAATTGTGCTAGACCAGACTGGTCAAGACACGTGTCTCTGTTTCAGGCCTGTGGGCCCTGTTTGGCATTGGTCAGTCCAACATAGCTGAAGCCAAGGCTACTGACGGGCAGCTGCCTTCTTGCTCCCTCTTGTTGGACTCTGGTTCGCTTATTGGATTCACAAAAGGAGCCCGCCATTTTGCTAATTAAAAAGCCTCTCAATCACAGTAGGTTTGTGAAGGCTGGACTTAGCACAGGCCCTTGGCAAATGCCGTAAAGAAACTAAACTTGCTGTCCACTGACCACTATTTCCCTGTTTCATGTCCTGTCCTTTCTTCTCCTTTTTTTTTGTCCCCTCCTTTCTTGGGGCCCGGGCCTAACCCTGCCAGCCTCTGTGTTCCATCCCTCCCTCTGTCAGTCATGTAAACCCATTCCCTCCACTCACTGGCATCATTCACTTATTCATTAAACAACCATTTATACAACATCTACCAGTTGCCTGTCACCAACATACCCTACTCCTGAGGCACTGAGATGGAAAACCTCTAAATTTGCTGTCAGGAGACTCTCACCTTGGGATGGACAGAGGTAGATTTACCAACAAGCAATCATAATTTATGGGGACAAGATACTATCACAGTATGATCTTTCAAGTACTAAAACTAAGCACTGGTCTGGAAGACCCAGGGCCCAGGAGTCACATCTGCACCTGCCATCTTTGTTTGGCACAGGGCAAACCACCCAACTTCATGAATTCAACCTCCCTACCTGCCAAAACATCATGGTGATGACTGCTTAGAATCACCCACAGTGACTCCTAGCAGAGTAACATTCACAGCATGTGAGTGCTTTTACAAAGGCGTGTAACGTTACAAAGACAGAGGTATTTTGGGGTGCCTGGGTGGCTTAGTTGGCTAAGCATTTAATGCAGGTCATGATCTGAACCCAGCCATGTGGCCTCTACTTCTAAGGAAAGTTGGGGATGTGTGTTCCCATGTACTAAGGAAAAGGAGCAGTAAGCATCTAGTCATTACATTCCAGAGGCTCAGAGGTAAGACTGGCTGGGTGGACAGTGGCATGTAGGATGTATACCTGTTCCAGGCTTGGCTCTAAGCCTTACTTCACAATCTACCACACCCTCTCTTTTCCTAACCATTGGTGGGCCAGATTGGGGTGGGGGAGAGAGCCCGCAGAGGACTCTGAACAGAGTGGCAGAGATACAAAAGGGAAGAGTCTGAGTCTCTGGGTCATCTGGTGGAGTAGAGCCTCCCAGCACACTTCAGACTGTGACATGAGATAGAAACTTTTGTTGCACTGAGCCACTGAGATTTGAGGGTTGTTTGTTTTAGCAGCTATATTAATTACCCTGGTTACTTCAGAGTGAGTCCGAACTCAGATGTGGTGCTTCCCAATCCCCTGTATCTCTGTTGTCAGAACCACATTGTATTTTAACTGGACTGGTCAGTCGACCTCACACCAGAATGTAAGCTCCCTGGGGTCAGAAAGTGTCTGTGAATCGTCTCTGTACCGGGCTCAGAGAACATTTGTTAAATGTAAACGTGCAGCCATATATTTGTTAATAAAACATTTGCTCAACCAAACATTTTTAGGTGGAGGAAGAGAAAAAGGAGATGAAATAAGAAATAAATTATTGCCTGCTCAATTACCTTAAATATTTGTGTTCTAAAGGCAGAAGAGAGAGGAAATCAGAAAAAAACAATTCATTAAATATTCTGGCTTCTAAGGGTAGAAAGATCTGAGTTTGTATCTTGGATGTCACTAGACGAGCTCTGTGACTTTCAGCAAATGACGTAACCAGCCTGTGCCTCAGCTTCCTCACAAAGTGAGGATGATAATGGCTATCTCAAAGACTAATGAGGTAAAGATTAAATGAGATGAAGTTGGGCCTTGATTTAAAAAGATTCCTTCCACGTCTGACAGTTTCATTTATAAAGTGGAGAATAAACGTTGCTCCACAGGCCAACGTGAGAACACTTCTTTACCACCCAGGATTGGTCTCACCCTACTCCCTTTTGCACTCTGGCTCAGAGGCCAAGCCAACAGATGATCCGAAAGTGGAGTTTTACACTGAATGGGAGAGGGCGGGGAGGCTTCTCATGGGTGCAGTGTCTAGCCTGTAGGTGGGACACTTCACCTCTGTGAGCCACAATTACCTTTTCTGTAAACATGGAGCTACCACTACCTTGTGAGAACAAAACGGGAAGGGAATTTGCAAGAAAGTGTCCAAACGCTTGGAGCGCGGGTAGTTTTCATTCATTATGCCACGTCTGCATCCATCAGTTGGGAGGTGCCGCCTGGTCGATTAGAGGTGTCTGTGGAAGGCACGGAGGGTGGTGGGAGGGCAGGTGCTGTCTTTCTGAGGACTTTGCAGAGCTAGGACATGACAGCACATCCATAAATGTTAGTTGAGTTGAGTGGAATTTGAACACAGTCGTTGTGACTCTCTCAATTTTTAAGCAAATAATTGAAGTGGAATATAAAGAAGCTGAAATGGGATATGGGGAAATTAACATGGAAATCACATTGCAGGCACTTGACAAAACTAATTAAACTGGGAAATGCAGCTAGATTTTTTTGGTGCATAAACATTCTTCTTCTCTTGCAACAAGGGGGTAAAACCGACAAGTGTTCGTATTACGGTTTTATGTGTGTGCTCTTCCAAGCATGCGTGGTGCTTTGAAGAAGGTTCTGTTGTGTTTGTAGCAAGAGACTCTGTAATTGCTCTGAGAATTCCTGGGATTTTTCGGATATGTGTATTTTTTCCTGAGTGAAGACAAAGCATGATGCTTCTTGCTGGAATAAAAGACTGTTGTGGCTTTCTCATCAAGTGTGTGGCCTTGAACCTTGGTGTTTTCATCCCTAAGGTGGGAATAATCCTGCTTACGTTATGGGATTGTTATGAGGAACAGATGGGGGGATGGAGTGGGTGCTTATGAACAATTTAGCACTGTTTGCACGTTCTGAATAAGCGTTATTAACAGAGTACCGCCATGGGGACATGTGCCAGACTGCAGTCACAACCCGGAATCACAGGACTACCACCAACTAGCTGTGGGGACTTGAGCAGTCTACTTCACCTCTCTCTGTCTGTCATCTTATCTGGAAAATGAAGGGTTGCTATAGAAATCACAGGGATTCGTGAATAGCAAACATTTAACACAATGCCTGGCACAAAGTAAGTGCTCAACAAATTCTAGCAATCATCATCATCATTATCATCATCATAATATGAGGAATTATAATTTAATTCACTAAATTTTGGGGTTTCTTAGAAATATGTGCTATTCTGGGTGCTGTGATTGTGTCAAAGACGAGTGGAGCACACTTTTAACTCCCAGGGAGTTCATATCACAGTAGTGCGAAGCACAGAACAAGTGTACAAAAAACTATCGTAAAGAAAGTTATCTAACTTTTCCTCTAAAACAGGAACAGTATTTTATATTATTGAAAGATCTTTGCATGCGCTGTCTCATTTTATCCTCCTAAGCACACTGCATCCTATGAACAATTGTCTATCCTATAAAATGGGTAGGGTGGATCCCAATGATACACGATTCCCAGCAAGCTGTACCCTGTACAATGCCCATATTTTAGCGTTCCTCTGATAGTATGCAGTATATAACATCAATGAAGTTAGAACATTGCTCACTGTATAGTTGGACACTTCTGAAATGTTCAGCAGCATACAGGTTGAGCGCCATCACCAATTTAAATGACAAGTGTGAGGGAATAGCAATATGTTGGAAAGAGCACTAGATTTAGAATAACTGTGTCATTTTCTAGGAGTATGATCTTGGATTTGGCTGGACAAGTTCTTGGGATCTCAGTTTCCTCAACTGTAAAGTAGGATAAAGCTGTCTTGCTTTCAGAGTTGTTCTGGGGTTGAAATGAGAACATTTTTTGCGTGTATTTCTGGGCTTAGCTCACGTTAGTAAGTGTGTGTGCATAATTACTGGAATACTTTTGGATAAATAAATACATGATGGGTAGGTGTTGCCTGTTTCCATTAATTGTCCTGCTGTGTCATTTATACATGACGCAGAGCCACACCAACCCTTATGGTTGTGGTCTTCAGAACAATGTGAAGTTCTGCAGCACAGCCGCTCAGGGTTGTTGAGTTGGGGAGCTCAAGAACTGGGACTTGAACTCAGGCCTTCTGATCCCAGAAGCCATGCTGAGGATGTGAATATATTCAGCAGAGGTTTGTTTGTAGCTGCATCGATTAATCTCAGATTGGTATAAAGCTAAGCATTCTCTAAGTTTACTACAAGTGGAAGATGGAACCAATTTTTCCCCACTTTTTTAATGCAGAATGCTTTTGTATGTTATCTGAAGTTCTGCAGTCTGATCCTACACTTTATTTCTAAATTCATTTTTATGTGCCTTTATTCACACTCTGAACTACTTCGATTTCTCTGAACGTGGTTCCATGCTTTCCAGCCTCTAGGTTTTTGCTGTCGCCTGTCCTATAAATGTCCTTTTTAAATGTTAATCGCTATATGTCTAACCCCTTTAAGACATAGGTCAACTGCTTCCTCCTCTAGAGCTCCTTCCTCAGTACCATCCCACCACCCCCACACCGATCACATTTTCTTTTTCCTCTAAGTCTCCATAATGCTTTATCCACATGCTTTTTAAAGTGTTGTTCACCTTCACCTTGCATTGCAATCATGTTATCCGCAATCCTAAGCATTTGTAATTTGGGCTTAGAAAGAATGCTGAATTAGGAGTATGGTGGTCTTGGATTTGCACCCCAGCTCCACTATTCCTAGCGATGTGAGTTAGTCAAACTTGCACCTTTAGATTTCTTACCTGCAAATGGAGATAATATCTATCGCTCAGGGTGTAAGGAATACTGGGAATTCTCTGCACAGTGTCTGATACATGGTAGGCACTCGATACATAGCAATTCTTTTTCTCTTCTTCCCTTTCCTAAAGAATAGGATATTTGTATGTTACTTGCCTATGTCTCATACCCAGTGCTTGACACACACACTAGGTGTTCAACACCTACTATGTAGGCAGTATATTTAAAAGTGATATAGTTTATTCAATTATTCATGAAAAAACCATGGATGGACAAATACATAAAAGAATGAAGTAGAATAATGGCCCCTAAACGTAAAAATAAATCTGAACTTGAAGTGTCTAGTTTCCATGTAATTGGTATTTTATCGTGCTAGCTAGTTCATTGTTTTTCTTTTGGATCCATCATGAGGAAGGAGCATCTTCCGGATCCTTAGGCAGGACAGGGTGTTTTGTACCATCACTGCTTTGATTCTTCCTCCAGCTGTCTCTTTTTCTTTGAGCAGCTCTCCAAAGACACCACACTGTTCTGCCTGGCGTATACTGCCTGGGATATGCTAAAGACAGGTTATCTCCTGGAAGGATAATGCCACACATGATTGACATGACTTCCATCTCTGAGCCCCACCAACGGCGCCCGCCCTTGTGCGGCAAACACGAATGATGCAGCTGACAACGCTGAACTTAAACAAGTTCTGTTGCTTACACACTGAATTAAGCCTACATCTGTGGCTGTTAAAGTGGGGAAAAAAGATTAATAAAGTACATGCTGAAGCTTGAAAGAATAATTAGTGGGACGTTTTATGTTTTGGCTGCAAAGTCGGCTCCACATTTAGCATAAAGCAGAACCTTCTAATCCTTCTGAGAATGAAGGATTGGCTCAGACTAAATTGGTTTTCTTTGTGCATCTTGAGATTTTTTTTTTAAATGTTATCATTTTTAAAAATTATTATTTTCCAAATTTCAAGTAAGCTTTTAATCAGCCTCTTTGTGGGATCTGCGTTGTTTCTGGATTTGCCATCGCTCTGTCACACGATTAGCTGCCGCTTGGGCCCTGATAAAAGAAAGCTTGAATTGTGGGCTGCAGAGAGCTTAAATCACACATCTTTCACAGGGGCGCATTCCGTGGCTATCAGGGCTGAGATGCTGGCTGCTAACGGCCCACCTCGCTGAGAGGTAGAGTGAGTTATTGGTGTACATAATAAACTAACATCTGCACGGTGCATCTCAGAATGGGTGTCAGGAAAGCTGGAAGACAAAGCAGGATGGCATCATTAGGGCCAGATTTAAGACTCCAATTTGTGTATCATTTGCATAACAATGTACAAGAGCAACCATTCACTGTTCCCTTTCAGAATTCACAGGCTGCACCTTCACAGGAACATTCCTGAGGGAGGGGAGGCAGAGAGGAGGTCCTTGCCGGAGAGGTTCAGTCTGGGAGAGCATCTTTTCTGGATGGAGATTCTGAATTCATGGGTCCATGGTGCCTCCCAGACAGTCTCTCCTGCGGCCGTCACAGCACTCTGGGATCTGGTTTGTGCCAGGCTCTGAGTCAGTGGCCAGACATGTTTCTCAGTCTGAAAATACTTTCTGAGCATTGTAAGGTCAAGAAAAAGCCTTGGACTGCCTTGGAGTCCAGACATAGGAACCTGTGTCCTGCCTCGGCCATATTCTACCTTTGGCCCTTTGCTAAGAAGATTGTCCTTTTGAGCCAAAATCTCCTTATCTCTCCAATAGGGATATTAAGAATACTTGTAAGAGTTAGTATCTTTGAGGGGCACCTGGATGGCTCAGTTGGTTAAACGTCTGACTTTGGCTCAGGTCATGATCTCGTGGTTTGTGAGTTCAAGCCCCGCATCAGGCTCTCTGTTGTCAGCTCAGAGCCCTCTTGGGATCATCTGTCCCCTTTCTCTCTGCCCCTCCCCTGCTCACTTGCTCTCTTTTTCTCTCAAAAGTCAATAAACTTTAAAATAAAACAAATAAATACAAAAGCATCTTTGAGTGCTTCGTGCAGCAAAATGCTGGCCGTATTTACTCCTCACAAAAACTCTCTGAAGTTGATGATTTCCTTCCCTTTTTATTTTGTTTTGTTTTGTTTCCATATGAGGAAACTGAGGCACAAAGAAGTACCTTGCCAGTCACTCAACTTCTGAGTAACAAAGCCAGGATGTTTCAGTGTCGTTTTACCTCACATGCTAGAGGCCCAACAATGTGGAATTGACGAATAATTATTGACACCT
Source organism: Prionailurus bengalensis (assembly GCF_016509475.1). Taxonomy (NCBI): domain Eukaryota; kingdom Metazoa; phylum Chordata; class Mammalia; order Carnivora; family Felidae; genus Prionailurus; species Prionailurus bengalensis. The sequence goes on along the minus strand of NC_057345.1, from coordinate 47,305,184 downwards.
CTGGGTGCCAGGCAGGGTGCCAGGTGCTGGGGATTCAGAAGTGAACAGAAGCAGATGTGGCGCCTACCTTCACGGGACTCCCATCTAGGTTAAGTGAGACGGTAGATGGGGACCCACTCCAAAACGGCTCACGTGCTGGTCCCGTGCTCCCTTGTTGCTGTTGTGGCACCACGGTATTACCTGGGGAGAACACAGGCTTTGGAACGAAATAGCCTTGGTTTTAAATTCTGATTCTGTCACCTACTTACTGTGTGTACTTGGGCAAGTCTCTAAACCTCTCTGAGCCTTAGTTTTTTTTCATGGAAAACAAATAGGAATGAAAAGTATTCCTGCCTCAAAGAGCTGTCAGGAAAATTGAATGGTATCATCGTGAATGGGACATAGATTTCTTAGCATAATGCCTTGCCGCAAATTCATTTCTCAATAACGGTAGCTATTATTATTATTAATCAACCAACCATTATCGCTGGCATGCAGCTGAGCACCTGTGACCTGAAGGAGCAGAAGGGATCTCGCTCGTTAGGTCTTGTTCATTATTATCATCTGGCCATGGATCTTGAGGCATTGATTTTTCATTTCTCACCAAGGCTGAGTGTTCAGAGTCCCTCCTGGCCACAGCCAGCTGTGTGGGCATCTGGACCAAAGAGCCCCATGAGGGTGAAACACATTTGCTGATTCTTCTTCACAGCAGAGTCTCTCTCCAAGTGGCAGCTTTAGCAGAGTCCCAGTGTCCTCAGGCCATACTCTCTAAGGCCCTCAGCACTGACAGGGGGTGGGCCTCCTGTGCTCTCAGTGTCAGTGATCCATCCCACCCTATCCCCAGACACTGGCCCTGGGCCCTGATTCTTTAAAAATTTTTTTTTTTCAACGTTTATTTATTTTTGGGACAGAGAGAGACAGAGCATGAACGGGGGAGGGGCAGAGAGAGAGGGAGACACAGAATCGGAAACAGGCTCCAGGCTCCGAGCCATCAGCCCAGAGCCCGACGCGGGGCTCGAACTCACGGACCGCGAGATCGTGACCTGGCTGAAGTCGGACGCTTAACCGACTGCGCCACCCAGGCGCCCCAGATTCTTTATCTGGCCTGGGGATCTGGGCAGACTCAAGTATTACTGCCCTGCTTGTAACCCATCCCCTGTCCCCAACCCTCCCAACTCGCCTATCATCTTTGGTAGGTCAAAAGGGCACGGGGAGATCTTACTGGGGTGATGAAAATGTTCACAAACTGATTTATGGTGAAGGTTACACAACTGTGCAGACTCACTAGAAATCATTGAATTGTGCAATTGAAATGGGTGAATTCTATCATGTATAAAATCCACTGCAATGAAGTTAGAAACGAAAATGGCAACTTGCATTTGGGGACGCTGAGGCTCGCTAGTCTGACAAAAATCTCAGTTTCCTCATCTGGAAAACAGGAATTTCTTGTAGCAAATGGCTTCCTTGTTGCAAATAAATTTTATTGTCAGTAACTATGTGAGAAGAGCAAAAACCTGGGGGACCGGGGTGGTGGCGGGGAAAGGGTCCGTGTGAGTGTGTTTATTTTCCACTTCTCAGGATGCTGGTTTTAGGTCTGCAATGCATGTAGCATTTTTTAAAGAGACTTTTTTTGAGCACCTCTCTGGCAGGCTTTGGCTGCCTTCTCTCCCTCACAAACGCCCTGTGAAATGATAATGCAAACGTGATAAGTGTGAATATGTTTCAGGCTGTTCCCTGTGCTCCAGGCATTATGTAAACATGGTTTAAGGATAATCTCATTCAACCTCCAGGAAGCTCTGCCAGACTGTCTGCTCTCTCACAGATGGAGAAACTGAGGCTCAGAGCTTGAGTGGTGACACCTGGCTAGGAATAGGCAGAGACAGGCATCCCAGACCCCTCTCCCCCAGATTGAGGGGGTGGGGTGGGGTGGGAGCCTCACCAGGGCACCTGTAACAAATGCAGATTCTCAGGTCCCACCCCCACCTACTGGATCAGAAACTCTGGGAGTGGGGCCCAGAAATCTCATGTTCACTCCGGTTTGGGAACCACTTCCTCAGCTATGCTGTTTCCCAAGGACTCCATTTACCCACTAAAGAGAAGTCCCCAGTGAGGGCTGGCTTTGGATCGTGGCCCTCATGGGGAATGGGTGCCTCTTCCACGGAGCATTCCTGATGCTTCCATGCCTGTGCCCCAAGAGCAGGTCCTGCACTGGCTGTGAGGTGGCAGCTCTGCCTTAAAAGCCAGACCAGACCGCAGTGAAACCATTTTCACAAATCAGCGTGGCCGGGCCAAGATTTGACCTCACAGCAGGGAGTGGCCTAGGGCGGGTGAGAGAAATGATAGTAACCAACATCTGTCAACTGCTTGTTGAGGGGGGGCAGGCAGTGTTCTAAGAACTTCATATATATTAACTGGTTTCATCGTTCTAACAACTCCATGAGGACAGTGCTTTCATTGTCCCCATTATACAGATGAAGGCATCGAGGTGAAGAGAGGTTAATTAGCTTGCATTGCTGGTTAGTGGCAGAACCAAGAGGTGATTCTCAGCAGTCTGGCTCGCTTTCCTCCACTGGCTCCCCCCTGACGGTTGTCCTAGCCGGTGGAAGCTGCCTGCACTCCCTTTAATTGCATGCCAGGTGTTTTCCTATTTGCACTTTCCCCACACATCCTCAACCCTCAGTGATAAGATACTCCCCACACCCATAGTAAAACTACTCACTACTCACCATGATATGTTCCAGGGAGCCCCAGCTGTATTCTTCTGCCGGCCTATGGATTGGAGCAAAGATTTTTCAGGCAAACCAGTGTTTCCAATGGCAAGTGGCAAAAAATCTCCAGGGCACTTAGCCTCAGTTTTTCTGACTGAAATCTATATATTTATACAATATGCATGCATATACATACGTATAATATTTGAAAAACAATGCATATTATTAGTGGTCTCTCTGGGTTGGGCTGTGAAGAATAAATGTAAGAGTGTGAGTGACCTCAGAAAAGCACAACGCACGCTGCAACATGAAGTTTTACTGCTGATCCCCTCTGCCTGTTTCTACTAGCCCCTTGGTTCTGATTCCTTTTGTGGCTCCCGTGCCCTAGCGTGAGTCAGTTAGCTCAGTCTCAGAAGCAGAGTTCCCTGCAGCCTAGCTCTAGGTCTGGAATGAATTGTATATGCCAGTTTATTTCCTGAGTCTTCTGCCCACCCCCCCAACCCCCTCCCATCGCTCATCCTTCCACCTCGAGCCGGGAGTGGGTGGCTAAGGAAGACAGAAGCTGGCATAAAAGAGAGAGATGGAGTCTGGGCTTAGAACCAGGCAGAGAAAAACTGGACAGGGACTTCAAGAAGGGGCCATGTCAGTTGCTGCTTTCTGTTTGTAAATTTCAAGGCCAACAGGTGCTCAGAGCAGTCATCTGACAGTGATGACCAGCAACATTTCCCACGGGGCTTCCCTGCCTGGGAAGCATCCATAGATGCCAGTCAGAAAGCAATGACCCAGTGGACTTTCAATCTAAGTTGAAGGCCCTGACATGGACCCAGGGTGCAGGAGAGGCAGATTGAATGCTAAAGCTGACACACAAAGAGCAGAGCAGTCCTGACCCAGACAGGTGTATTTTCTATAATAAAAGGGGCCCTTACACGTTGGGTTAATGAAAATTTCCTCATTTGAATCATATTTTAAAAGAAGGTAGGGAATTGCACAGTTAAAGAAATCATGGAGTACTTTGACTAGATGAAGAATTGTCTGGTAAAATGAAGTGTCTCCCTTCTACAGTGCAAATTTTAAATAATATCAGTTGGATTTCCATAAAGTTGAGGTCCAGCTACCTAAACCATGTCAGTGAAGGGAAACCATCAAAATCAGGTTTCTTCTTCGAGGTTTCTTTCATCAGTGAAGCGGAGGGAGGCGTAATGTACGCAACAGTCTGAAGAAGAAAGGAGCTGTTGTGATGTCCACCATGCTGTGTGGTAATGATGTCAGCCACTGTCACAGAGGGGACGTCATCAAATCCCTACAATAGCCCAGTGAGGGGTGCGGTTGTCCTTGTTTCATAGTTGGGGCACTCAGGGCTCCAAGAATTTGAGTTATTTTCCTAGGAAGATACAGATGATAAAATGAACAAATATGATGTTTATTGATAACATTCATAAGAGTAGCACATACTCTGTGCCAGGCACTTCCGTGCATCTTAATTAATCCTTACAACAATAACCTGATGCACTACATGGTATTGTCCCCATTTTATAGATAAGGAAGGGGGCTCAAGGGGATAAATGACTAGCCCAAATTTAGAGGACTGTTAAGTGGTTGAGCAAGGAGCCAAACCCAGGTTTGTCTGAGCCCAAGCTTTTTTGTTTGTTTGTTTGTTTGTTTATTGTTAGATATATGCTCTTCAGTGTTCCCCGTATGCTCTGTCATTTCGTATCAAGGCATCCATTTATTTAGGACGTCATGGGTCCCCTCACATAATGTGCGTTGCATTCTATCTGCTAATTTTTTCGCCTCAGTGGTTTAAAGGGAAACGGTTAACTCTGGTTTATAAGCAGTCACTCAGAGGTTCAGAGACGTGTAGTAACTATACAAACCTCACAGGTGCTGAGCCATAAACTGGGTCTGTGGTACTCAGAGCCTCTGTCTTTGTTTTCTACATCCTAGTAGGCCAGGGAAGAAAAGAATGTGGATTTCAGGCTGATGGATTTATATCAAGTGGCAGAAAATGGGTAGGTTGAGAAATTTACTATATTAAAGAGCTATAAAATTCACTCATAACCTATAAATACCAAAATATGCAAAGTGCCCACAAGTTTAAATGAAAAGAATCAACAAAAACACCCGAGTCTTCTAAGATTACAACATAGGGCTCTGTGAATTCATCAGCTGAGGAGGGAGTCATAGGTTAATAATAATAATAATAATAATAATACAAAATACAGACCTTAATGTTTGAATGGCTTAAGACTCAAGGTCAACATTGTTAGTTTCTTACGGCAGCTGTAAAAATTAACCACAAACTGGGTGGCTTAAAACAGCAGTTTATTCTCTCACTGTTCCTGGAAGCCAGAAGTCCACAATCAGGGTCCCATTGTCGAAGTTAAGGCGTCCATAGGGCCACACTCCTAGAGACTCTGGAGGAGAATCTTTTCCTTGCCTCTTCCTGCTTCTGGCGGCTGCCTGCATTCCTGGGATAGCTGCCACATCTCTTCAGTCTCTGCTCCTGTCTTCACCCCACCTTCTCCTTGTCTCCTTGTCTCCCTCTTGTAAAGATACTTGTGATTTCATTTAGGGCTCACTGGGATCATCTCCCTACCTCAAAGTCCAGAATGCAGAGACCCCCTTTTCCTGATAAGGTAACATTGATGAGTTCCAGAGACCAGGACTTGGTGTCCTTACGGGTCCTTACCTCACCTACCATAGTCAGAAAAGGGATTGTAGTGCTCTTAGGCAGCACAGGGGTGATCTGCAGTCTTTCTGTCCTTTATGGATGAGAGTGTTCCTGCTCTCCCAAAGTGACAATACCCCCTTTCCACAAGCATGCATCTTCACACCTTCTGAGAACCCAGGAAAGGTATGGTTCCAGAAAACAACCCCTTTAACAGAAGATGGCATGCTGGCCAAGACTTTACAGAGACAGAAAAAAGTAAGGAGGGGAGAGCACAGGGAATGTGAGAGGAAGGACTGGAAAACTGAGGGAGCAGAGTGAAAAGGCAGAGAATTAGGGCAACAAAGAGAAAAGAGGAAGAGGGGCAGAGACTAAGGGAAGAAAAAAGAATGACCTAGAGAACAGTGAAGAAAAATAAAACAGAAGGATTGAGAAATATGGGGGAGAGGAGAGCATAGGGAAGGAGGACAAGAGAAGATAAGAAACAAAAGAGCCAGAGAAAAGCTAGGAGGGAACCAGAGCGACAGGAGACAGGGAGCAAAAAGACAATGACAAGGAGGGAAGATTGAAAGGCAATAGACAGGAGAGGAGAGAGTGTTGAGGGAGGAGAGAGACAGGTGCAAGATCAAGCAGCAGAAAGAGAGAGAGAGGAAGAAGGAGAGCTGGAACTTGCATGGGGAAAGAAAGTATTAAAGGCATTTGGTAAGGTGACAAATGTCTATATGTTAATATGCTGAAATAAATACAGCAGCTGCAAGTTACAAATCACATTCATTGGCTGTTACAGTCTGGTAATTGTCCATACAAATATTTTCTTTCTGGTTCCAAACCCTGGCTTATCAGAGGACAACATGCTTTTGAAATGCCACATTATTTTGTAAGTACATTTCACGTCCAAAAGTTCCACTAAGTATGATATACTGAAGACTTATGTGGTTTCCATTCTGCGGAGCTCCCAGGCTCAGCACAATGATTTTAAACTGGGCATTTTGATCATCAGTTTCCTAACATCCAAGGGCAGGACAGGCCTTCCCACTGTTCTCCAAATCAGTTGTTTGCCTGCCTCCCTGCCTCTCTCCCTCCCTCTCTGCTCCCACTTTCCTTCTTTCCTCCTTTCCTCCTTCCTTCCTTCCTTCCTTCCTTCCTTCCTTCCTTCTTCTCTCGAGTTCCTTTTATGCTTTCTTTCCTTCAATAATTCTTGCCTTGCCTTTCATTTCCTTTCCTTTCTTCCCTTTCCTTGCCCTTTCCTTCCTTCCTTCCTTCCTTTCTTTCTTTCTTTCTCTCTATTTCTTTTCTTCCTCCCCACTTTCCCTCTCTTCCTTTCTCTTTTCTCTTCCTCACTTTTTACCCCTTTTAAGTATCTCTTCATGGACAACATAAAATTGTAGACTAAGGTTTTTCAACCTAGGCAGTACTGACATTTGGGACTGGTTACTTATTGTGGGAGCTGTCCTGCATGCTGTAGGATTTTAGCATCCCTAGTCTCTACCCGCTAGATGCTAGTAGAGCTCCCATCCCTGAGTTATGACACCAAAACTGTTTTGAGACAGCTCCAAGTATCTGCTGAGGGGGAACATTGCCCCTAGTTGAGAAAGGCTCTATTCTATAGTCAGATAAGTCGGACCTCCATTCTCACCCCACACTTCCTGGTTGTGTGATCATAGGCAAACCTAGCCTTTCAGATGCATCAGATCCACCCTTACGGCTTGTTAAAACACACAGAGCTGCATCCCACCACTGGAGATTTTGGTGCAATAGATCTGGGCTGGGACCCGAGGATGTGCATTTCTAACTCATCTCCAGGTGCCACTGCTGCTGCTGGTCGAGGAGTGCACTTTGAGAAGCACAGCCCTGCCTCTAATCTAGCTGTTCTTCAGAATAGTCATCAAAAATGTAAAGTTGATGGTAAGACTTTCCTCTCTGGCTTGTTCTACCTATTAAGAGAAATAATTTGTCTAAGTTACCAAACACAGGCTCTTGGTCCGTGCCAGGTGATAAATAAATGGTAGCTCATAAAGAAAATCTTCTTAAAGAAGGGCTCGTCTTTGACAGGAACTGTGTGGATTAAAAATGTATATGAATGTGTTCACAGCAGCACACAAATGCTACCATTAAAAAAAAAGAGGTTCATTGGCTTTTTAGCAACAGAGTACATGTGCTTATTAATAAATCTCTCTCAGTGGGATCACTCCCCTGCAGGAAGGGAAGATAAACGATGGAAGCCAGCACTGCACCTTAGATCCTGGAAAGCTAAAATTGATACACCCACACACATACTTGTTAATAAGCCAGAGTGTTAACTCTGTTACTGTGTCCCAGAAGAAGTGTCTGTGCATACTATGGCCTAAAAACCCTCTAATATCGTCTCCCCAGCTGAAAGGGAATTAACATTTACTGTGTATCCACTGTGTGCCAGGCAATATGCTAGATGATACACGTATTGTGTGTTTATTCCTCAAATTACCCTAAAAAGTCCCATCCCTGTTTGTCACATTAAGAAACTAGGGCTCCTATTTTCCAAAACAGATGAGCAGAAGGGAAGGGAAACAAAAATAAAATAAGATAAAACAGAGAGGGAGGCAAACATAAGAGACTCTTACATACAGAGAACAAACTGAAGGTTGATGGGGGAGGGGCACAGGAGAGGCGAAAATGGGGGACTGGCACTGAGGGGGACACCTGTTGGGATGAGCACTGGGTGGTGTATGTAAGCAATGAATCATGGGAGTCTACCCCCAAAACCAAGAGCACACTGTATATACTGTATATTAGCTAACTTGACAATAAGTTACATTAAAATTTTTTAAAAAAATAATAAGAAAGGAAGGATGGAAGGAAGGAAGGAAGGAAGGAAGGAAGGAAGGAAGGAAGGAAGGAAGGAAGACAGATACTAGGGCTCCAAGAGAGCTTAAGTAATTTGCCCAGTGCCATCCAGCCAGCATAAGCAGTGTTAGGACTGCAACCCTGCAACCCTGTGACTCCAGCTCCTGTATTCTGCCAGCTGCTGCAAGGTGCTGGCCTGCATAGGTCAGCACAGATAAGCACCTTGCTGTTTAGAATGTTATGAGCCAGGCGTGTTGAAACTCTGTTCACGTGCCTGTTCTCTAGTTAGACGTTCAGTTCCCTTTTTAAGGGCAAAGGATTTCTTCCCTTGTCGGTGGTCCTCAAGCCTAGCCTCGCATAGTTACTTGCATATGATTGGCAGTCAGTGCTGGTAGGGTAAATGAATGAACAAAAGACTGTCTCAGTCAATCAGTTGAGAAGTGTCACTGAAAAAATACAGGATTTCATGTCAGGACTTCCAGGTTCTGGTCTCAAAAGTCCACAGGTTCATCATGTAACCTTAGTGAAGAAGTCACTTTCCTTTCCTGCTGTGGACCTTATTGTGTCTCCTCACTCAATTCATGTTAAAGCCCTAACCCCCAATGTGACTGTAATTGGAGGTGGGGTCTTTAGCTCATTATGGTTAAAGAAGTCATGAGGATGGGGCCCTAATCCAGCAGAACCAGTGGCCTTATAAGAAGAGAAAGAGAGCGATGGAGAAAGAGGAGAGATATTTTTCTCTCTCTCCATGTGCGCACAGGAAAAAAAGCCATGTGAGGACACAGCAGGAGGACAGCCATTTACAACACAGGAGCTCTCACCAGAAACTGAATCTGTCAGCACCTTGATCTGGGACTCTAGCCTTTAGAACTGTGAGAAAGCAAATATCTGTGGTATTTTGTTAGGCAGTAGGAACAGACGAATACATTCCCCCAACCATATTTTCCTCATCTGTGAAACAAAGAATCTACAGTAGATTAACCATTTCAAGAATGTTATAGAGAATGCCAGTTTTCTACAAAACGTTAGTAGATATGCCATCAGAATGAATTCTGTGGTTAAAGAGTTGGGAAAACTCTAAATGTTCTACTCCTTTCCTGGAACTCCATGAGCATATACAAAGTTATAGTAAGTTCTACAGAAGGAACAAAAACAAAAACAAGCCAAAACAAAAACTCTCTTAACTCTGTTTAACCCAATACTCTTCAACCTTACTGTATAGATAACATATAATTCCCTTGAACTCACCTCCTTCTTTTTTGTTGTTATTTGTTTGTTTTTAACAGACTAGAAACTTTAGATTAGAACAGAATGAAAAGGTTCCACCAGGCACATAACCAACAGGTGGCAGAGAAAAGTTCAAACTCCTGTCTGCATGTCTCAGAAAGCCAAGCTCTTTTCAATATATCATTTAGCATTTTATTTAGAACATCCAATCCAAATGGAGAATCAGAAGTGGGAGATTTGGAGGCACTAGGTATTAAGCAAGTTGTTCAAGGACACACAAGGCTAGGAAATGGCAGAATCAAGATCTGGGTCCAGCCCATCCTGGCTCTGGGTACTGTACCATCTTTCACCGTTATATCTTTATACTATACAGCTTCTAGCAGAGCACAGCATTTTTAGAAGTACCAGGGAAAAGTTACAGAGAGGCAGCTGAAAATAGGCAAGAACTTTCTCAGGGAGTTTAGGAAGGGCTTTCATTCCCTTCCTACCCTGACTCTTTAGAGGACAAACAGAATACAGTGTTTTCTAAAGATATTATTTTGTTTTGCTTCTATCACTGATTGTATTTAATATAGTGATTTACCCATTTGCAAGGATCTGGAAGGGAGAAATGATGTACTCAGCTCTGTATTTCCCTCCATAGCATGGTGCCTGGTACACAGAATACACGTGGAGTCATGAAATTGAATTGGAGACTGATGAAGTTCACCTCATGGCAGCAATGGGGTTGTTATCTTGGAACAAAATGAGATCTGCATAGCTGCAATTCTGCACTCAGTGCTCTCAGAGTCAGTTTCTTCTGGTGGTTGGGGATTCCAACTTCCCTCTGCCCTTACCCACCGCCCCCGCCCCCAAACCTGCTCTCCTCAGCCCTCATTCTCAGCTCAGCAATATTTCTCTAAGTTGCGCTGCATTAAGATAGTCACTGGGTGTATCCTTCCTCAACTCAGGGTCACTGACAGCACTTTCTTTCCCAGGAAGGGCCTACCTTTAAAACGCATCTTTAGGGAAGAGAAAATTCTAAGAACCCACTATTTAAAGAAGAGTCATAAAATACTTACATTCTAAATACTGAGAGACACATAGAAATTATTTGTCTCAACATGTGATTTAGACCAAAGGCCAGTGAGGTAAAAGACTGAGGTTTATGCAGAGCTAGAAAGTGAAGGCAGTTTTCTTGATTCTTGGATGTACACTTTTCTACTCCACTATGTTATTTCTGTTACAATCAGAAATAACATGCTATCAAAGTGATTTGACATTTGTGAAAACAACTTATCTCAACCAGAAAGGACCATTGTGAGGGCATCTGACTGATAGTCATAATTTTGAGAAAAGTTGAGGTGTATGGATTTCAACTACCCAAGTAAGGTTAAGTTACCGAAGTTTGGGATCCTCCGGAGACAGGGTTTATGATTCCCTTCACTACACTAATGGAAAATATTTTGTTATTTGTGGGACTGTTGGGGAGGAATAAAAATTCTCCTCTGCCCTTCAAGTTTCTTTTAACTTGTTGAAGAATTAAATTGGCATGAGACAGATTATTAAGAGAAAGTCAAACGGAAGTTTAGTAACATGTATACCTCTTGTATGTATGGGAGAGACCCAGGAAAACTGAGTAACTCCATTGATCAGAGTTTCTAGATATTTAGATTGATCTCCCTCTTCTTATTATAGCAAGGGAGTTATCATTGCAAACGGAGATTTCCCTTGTAAATATCTCTTACAAAAGGATGACTTCTACTTGGTTTTCAGAGTTTCTTTCGTGTTGCTGTCTCTTAAAAATAACCAGCTTAGAATAATCAGTATGTCAAAGAGGGCTATCTTTGAGTGGCAAAGTTTGCTCCCCTACAGGATTAGGCCTGAACTATCACTCACCAAACATCTACTATGTGCCAGGAATAGCACAAGGTTTCTTAAAAATTACATGATCTAATTTAATCCTCACTACAACTCTGAAGGGGAGATATTATTATCCTAATTCTTCAAATGAAGGAATTAGGGCATGTAGAAACTCAGTGACTGCCAAGGTCACACAATTTAGTTACAGTCAAATCCTAGATTCCATACCAGAGCCTCTATGTACTTGGTCTGTGGGGCTTCTGTACCTTTCTTCGTGAGAAATCTGAGATTCTTAATAACAGTTTGAGGGCACCTGCTGGCCTCATTTTCAAATCTTTAAACTTTCAAAGTTTTCAAGGTTACAGTATAACTCCCTAGTCTCTTTCCCTAGAGGGTCTTGATCTTGATAACTGCAAGTTAAGGTTTGTTTGAATAATCCATTAACGTAGAGAAAATTACCTTCTCATTATGAAGTATTCTGTGTCACTTTAATACTAATTACTCTAACAGTATTTATTGAGGATTAATGACTGAGCAATATTTTATTAATAACCAACAGGCATTTATTATTGCATAAATAATAAATAGACAGAGTGCCTCATTAAATATAAATACATTTTTTATTTAGGCACCATTGAAAGTGTTGCCAAAATTTTTTGCATTGATTAAAATTCTCATTAAAATGGTTGGCTAATCTTGCCTTTGTGCCCCACCCCCACCCTCCAAAAGAGTCTCTGACAATTCCTGCACAATGGGTAGACTTTGGGATTATTCATCAGCTTGTCAGGAGAAGCCCCTTTAACAATGCACAGCTGCTATGAATTCTGGTTGCCATGAGAACCTTAACTTTTTGCTCTCCTCTCACTTTGTTATATTTACATTTGTAACCCTCATCTGGTGTTGGGAGGTTCCTGCATTTAAAAGCTTGAGTACTCTGTGAGTAACCCATCTGAAATCATGGACTCAGAGGACTAGAAAAGCACTTTTGAAATGATGTTGCCTCTCATTTATAGCTAAAGAGGTAGAGAGAAAGGCAGTTGCTTGCTGCATATCACGCACAGTTACCAGCAAAGCAAGGACCAGTACCAGTCCCCTAATCTGCAGTGTTCTCTCGCCTGTACCACACTGCTCTGCTTCAGTACTATTTCCAGGAATTTGTGCCAGGGGTCTCATCCATCTGTCCCTCTCTTATGAGTTCTTTCTTTTTCCCTCTTCTTCATTTTTTAATCAAAGAACAACCCAAATGTCCCAAAGCTACCTCACCTTGTTAACAGTTACATTCAGAGTTTTCAGGCTGGAGCCCCTCCCTGGAAGAATTGCATCAACTTGGGGCTCCTGGGTGGCTCAATTGGTTAAGCGTCTGGCTCTTAGTTTTGGCTCAAGTCATGATCTCACTGTTTGTGGGTTTGAGCCCCACATTGGACTCTGCACTGACAGTGCGGAGCCTGCTTGGGATTCTCTCTCTTTCCCTCTCTCTTTGCCCCTCCCCGACTCACGTCTTTGCTTCTTTCTCTCTCAAAATAAATAAATAAACTTAAAGTTAAAAGAATTTGCATTACCTTTCAGAGTTATCCTCACCCTAAGAATCTCCAGGTGTGCCTAAACAGTGCTCACCTATTCTTATAAAACCAGACTGTCTGCTACACTTATCATATCTGTCCCTCCTTCCTCTCCAGGTCTGATCCCTTTGTTGGATGCCCTCCAGTTTTGAAATCCTATGAAGGAGCCTCTCTCATGTTACCACAAATATGCCCATCATTCAAAGGGCATGTCCAAGTAAAGTTGCTTATTCCCCAAGCTCCAGAGGTGCTGGTTCTAGAGATGTGCATAGGCCAGGTGTCTGTGAAGGAGCCAGGTCCTGCACTGCAAACCCTGCAGGGCTCTGTGCATCTGGGCCTCACAACAGCTTAGCCTGTGTTCTTAGCTCTTGTAGTCTCTCACTGGCACAACTGTTTCAGCTTCTGACCTCCCTGCTCTGCCCAGAAATGAGCTCTAACCCAACTGAAAATTCAGTAAGGGAGAGATGCCATCCTCAGTCTTTGTTGTCCTCCTCTTCACCCCATAGTCTCTGGTCACAGATTCCTTCCCCTTTCAAGGAAAAAATAAGTCCTCATGCGGTTATCCAGATAAGTGAATGGCCAGAAGAGTCTTTAGCCCCTCACTTCTACATACAGACTATATCAGTTTTATCTCAGCTAGGACATTGTGTTGTATGTACACTTCAGTCCCTTTATCCCGTACCTTTTGTGGCCAGAGTCCCCACAGCCTTAGCTGTTACTACTCTTAGTTCACACCTGGAATTAGAGCATGCCTCCTACCAGAACAGGCTTACCTGTGTTCCCCAAGAGATTTTGATTTGTTTTAAGGGCAGAGGATGCTTTGTTATTTTGTTTTTATTAGTGAAGTTCTATAACTTTAGCACTTAGCACAGGGCCTGGTACATAGTAGGATATCTGGTAACACTGGTTAAATAGTATTGAATGCATGACTAAATGCCTATTTCTTTTTTTTTTTTAATTTTTTTTCAACGTTTTTTATTTATTTTTGGGACAGAGAGAGACAGAGCATGAGCGGGGGAGGGGCAGAGAGAGAGGGAGACAGAGAATCGGAAACAGGCTCCAGGCTCTGAGCCATCAGCCCAGAGCGACGCGGGGCTCGAACCCACGGACTGCGAGATCGTGACCTGGCTGAAGTCGGACGCTTAACCGACTGCGCCACCCAGGCGCCCCCTAAATGCCTATTTCTACTGAGGTTAGGATTGCAGGAACCAGTCCAGCCAAGCTTTCTTTGATTTAGGAATGGGCTAAGCCTTTGAATAAAGGTCTAGTCCAATTTCCAGCTTGAACCAGTAGGATGAGCTCTGAAACGTGACATTTGCATCTATTTCACTAAGACTCCTTGCATTACCTCTAACCGCCCCCCACCCCCAAATCCTGTAACAATAGAAGTCCTCGTTCCACTAAAACTGTGTCATTTCTTTAGCGTTTTGAGGGTTAGAAACTAGGACAAGACTATCAGCCAAATGCAGCGGGTACCAGTGTACTGGCTGTATATCTTATCAGATATTCAAGAATGCAGCAAGAAATGTCACGGGGAGCTTTCGACAAAAATATTTAATTAATAGCAACAGCTACAGAAATGAATAATAGCATCCAAGCAATTACAGTGTTCAATAAAGCAGCTCTCCGAGGATAGGGTGGCAGCAGATTACTGACTGATGGACTGCATTTAAATATGTTATCTGCTCACTGGAAAGACCCCATTGGGTCTCTCTCCTCCAGGACATGGCCAACAGCAGTAGTATTATTGTATCTTTTTTTCTTTCTTTTAATAGAGTAACAAATTGAATTATCTGGGAGAGTGGTCGGAGATTTCTGACCTTCTCCGAAATTTCCATCAATTCTTTCACCCTACCAACGACTATTGGGAACAACTGGAAGGATAGCTGAAAAGTACCCTAAATAATGTGTTTCAGGGTAAGAGTACTCATCAAGTGTTAATTGAGAACCAGTGGGGAAACCTTTAAGGCTCCAGTCCTGGCTCTATGACCTTGGATAAGTTACCTCACTTCTGTAACTTCAGGGTTTTCTGTTACTTGTGAAAAGGTGTCCTGAGGCTGACCTAGTAGTGTAATGTGTGACGATGAAGTCATACTCCTGGCATATGGAAATAGTTCAGTACATGCCAGTGCCTCCTTTCCCAGATAACTTCATCAGAGCTTGGGAGGTGGAATTTGATTTCCTGGCTACTGAGGTAGGATTACAGACCCAGCCGGATTAAATGGGAGGAAGGGCAGTCTAACAAAAAAGAACAAAGCATCTAGAAATCCAATAAAACACCACCCCAGGGATCTAAGTGGAGTCTAAAAATCCCATGTCAGATTCAGAGTTGCATTGTTGTATGGTTAACACAATGATCAGGATATGTGTCCTACAAAGGATGAAGCCAACACCAATCATTTTTTTTTCTAAATTTGCATCCCACAGAGCAGGCGGTTGTAGACTGTCACTGTGAACTCGTAATTGGTGTGAGTCCTAGAAAGTAGCTGGCACCATAAGATTATAAGGTCCTGCCTGTTGATATGATTCAAAGCAGGACGTCAGCACTTGAGATGTGAATTTCTCAAGGCAAGGACATAAGCCCGGAGTGTCCAGAAACAGTCTTTGCACTATAGCATATATATTTTTGTCTGTAGCATCTGCTCAGCTGTGAGTTCTTTTCTTTTCATTCAATAAATATTGAATGGGAAAATTATTGTATGCCAAGCAAAATACTAGGCACTAGGGATACAGTGATGAGTAAGTAATGACCTAGCAGGAACAAGAGACCTTAAGCCAAAAGTTGCACAAATAATTAATCGTGTGTAAGAGCCAAGGAGGAAAAGTAAAGTACACTGGAGAGCATGTAACAAGATAAGGGCTGAGGCTTTATCCAGATTAGTCTCTTCCATCTAAAATAGTGACTTGTGTACAGTAAGTGCTTAGTGAGTTCTCACTGCCATGAATTCAATGGAACTAAACAATGACACTCCCCCATTGTCTATAAGAAAGTAAGTAGTTCTCTCCCATGGTATTCTCTTATACATACAATTCTGAAAGTTACTTGAGTGATGACCTGAATCAGATTCTAAATAAAGTATTACAAAGAAGCATGGAAGGGCTAGTGGAAATGTATACTCTAGTAGCAGGAAGAAGCATCCATCTGATATCAATTTGACCGTAAAGGAAGCGACAGACTACAACAAGCAGACATAGGTCCTATGAGCATAGTAAGGTTGGGCCACTTGGTATATGTCAAACATGCCTGCATAGCCTGGTGATGTCCCAGTGCTTCTCCCGGAATACAGCAATTCACATTCATGATGAAAACCTACCATGTTTAAACTATCTCAAAGCACATGGGAATAAACACAGTAAGTTTGGTTCTGCTCCAGGCATCATTGCTTACCCTTCATGTGTCTTGGTGTAAGACACTCAAACCCCCTGAACCTCAGTTTCTTCATCTGTGGGAACAGACTTCCCAGTCATAGCCAAGGGTTGGAGAGATAAACAGAGTGGCAAATGTGAAAGTGCTTGTACACAAGAAAACTTAAATTACATCTCTCCATTCTAGAGCATTCCTCTGATCTTCGCATTTGGACTTCCATCTGCCTTGTGCCCATTTCCACGTGGATGTCTCCCAAGTATCTCATATTAGCATGTTAAAACTGATTTCTGAGTTCTTGCCCACATTGAGTTGTTACTCAGCCTTCCCACTCTAATCTGCTTAATTGCTTAATGATTTTTCCCTCTCCCTCTCCCTCTCCCCTACCCAATCCACCAGCTAGTCCAAACCATATTCTTGAATCTATGGTATTCCTCCCATCTCCTTTGCCTCCACTTTGATCCCAGTCACCTCGACTGCTCTCCTGGACCATGGCAATTGCACCCCAGGCGGTCCCTCTGTTTCACCTCTGGTATTCCCCACACACTGTCTTCACAACAGCCAAGATGATCTTTCTAAAACATCAGTCCATTTACATTAGTTCTCTGCTTAAAAACCTCCAAGAATTTCTCACTGTACTTACAAGAAAATCTAACTCCTTCCCCGAGTCTCTGAGGCCCTGTTCTGTGTCTCACCTGGCCTTCTTTCTGCCTAATCTCTGCTCCCTCCCTGTACTCACCTGGCTCCAGCTGGGGGCCTCCCTACTGCTCCTGCAACCTGTGCACACTTACCTATGCAGGGATTCTGTACCATCAATGAGAAGCTGTGCTTTCTTCTGGGATAGATTAAGACAAGGAGTAGGATGTTGTATGGAAACCAATTTGACAATAAATTTCATATATAAAAAAAAAAGACAAGGAGTAGGAGAATCCATTCAAAGAAACCTGTCCTATCTTTGAAAATTATGATTCTCCTCCTTAAGAAGGAAACTCTTCAGGGCAAGTCATTAAACTCATGCTGATTCTCACCACCTTCCTCTGGGCCAGAGTGAGAAGCACAGGGAGCAAAATTTTCTCTTTGTTGTTCCTGGGAAGTTAAATTATGCATCTTACTTCATCTTTATCTTCACTGTCTAAATTGGTTTTCATTATTTTTGTATTCATTTTTTAATGAATATTTATTTGGAAGTATTACACAAATATCCAGAAAAGTGCACACATCATATTTATGGAAATGGATGAATTGTCTCAAATGGACATATCATTGTAGCCAGCACCCAGACTAAGAAGTAGATCATTCCCAGTACTCCTGAAGCACTGTCCTGCCCTTGCCACTCAACTCTCCACCAAGCTAACCACAATGCTATCTATCTTCTAACAGCATGGATTAAGTTTGCCTGTCTTTGAACTTTATATATATATATATATATATATATATATATATATATATACACATACATATATATATAAAATTATATGGTATATACTCTTTCATGTCTAGCATTTTTCACTCAACATTATTGTATTACTTTTATATTAATAAAATAATAATAATAATAATAATAATAAAAGTTCTTTTCACTCTGTAAAAGGGACAGTGATAAAGTTCAGGGAGCTTTGGCTAACTGCTTATAGATACCCATTCTACATTGTGTATCTTTGCTTCTCTACTCACAGGTCTCTCTGCCTGGCATGCCCTTCTCAACTTTACCTTTTCAACTCTTGGGCCATTACCTCCCCTAGTGAGCTTTCTCTGGCTTGTGGAGCCTGGTTCTATGCCTCTATTCTATGGCCTCCCTCCCACAGCCCCTTGTACTTGTATCCACTATCAGAGCATTGCTCACACTATGGTATCCTGACTGTTACAAGTCCAACTTGCCCACAAGGGGTGACTCAAGGGAAAGATCCATATTTTATTCTGTATTCCCAGCACAATGGCCAGGAAGGGTATATATTGGTCAATGTTGTTGAACTTAACTCATTGAATTGCAAGATAGCAATGATATCTATAAGACCAACTCAGGGGCCCCGGGTGGCTCAGTCGGTTAAGCATCTGACTTCGGCTCAAGTCATGATCTCACAATTCGTGGGTTCGAGCTCCGCGTCGGTCTCTGTGCTGACAGCTCAGAGCCTGGAGCCTGCTTCGGGGCCTGTGTCTCCCTCTCTGCTCCTCCCTGCTCACAGTCTCTCTCTGCCTCTCTCTCTCTCTCTCAAAAATAAATAAACATTAAAAAAATATTATAAGACCAACTCAAATATTGAAGTTGACTCAAATCTTAGGTTCTTAGGAAAGTTACTAATTGTCAAAACTTTAGAGCATTATTCAACACTTATTGGAAGTAAGGCAATGATTCAGTAATAGCTTCTGTTTTTATTAATTCCTCCCTGGCCAGCAGAACTGAAGATGAATGAATTAGTAGTTCCATGCATTGCTATTATATGTGTATATATGCCAAATACTGTGTTAGACATAAGGAAGTTAGGGTAGAGTGAAGGAAAGGTAACAAAGTCTGCTTTACAGAGTTTTAATAAAAATTGAGTACAGGGGGCGCCTGAGTGGCTCAGTTGATTAAGTGTCTGACTTCAGCTCAGGTCATGATCTCACAGTTTGTGAGTTTGAGCCCCACGTCGGGCTCTGTGCTGACAGCTTGGAGCCTGGAGCCTGCTTCAGATTCTGTCTCCTTCTCTCTATGCCCCTCCCCTACTTGTGCTCTGTCTCTGTCTCTCTCTCAAAAATAAATAAATGTAAAGAAAAATAATTAAAAAAAAGAATTGAATACAGTGCCATATACAACACAGGGCTTGACCCCAGTAGACACTCTGCTGATGCTACTTCTCTTCTTCTTCAACCCCTAGCAGCAGGTGTGTCCTGAAAAAGTGCTCTGATCCTCATGTCCAAAGAGGCTGTGGTGAGCCTTGGGCACATATCAAAGTACCCTCAACCCTAATAGGTGGATTGCACCTAATGGGGTGCAATTGCCATGGTCCATTCACCTAAGAAGGTGAATAATTGGCCTTCTCATTCATCTCTTGGAAATTCCTTCCCCTTGGCTCCACTCTGTTTCTGTGCCCTTCCTCTAGGACCCAATCACATCGGGTCCCACACTGCTGCCCTTTATTTTTCATACTGTCCACTGCCTTACCTCCTGCTGTCTGTCCTGACATCAGCATGGATCTCTGGGGAAAGGCCTCAGGTCTTACGGACAGATCATCATTTCCTGCTCAGAAAGACCTGTGTTGGGACCATTCCTCTGTTTTGTAAAGGCTGAGTGCCCTTCTATGAATGGATTAACTTCTCTGAGTTCATTTTTAATGAACCTCAGGACATCATCCTCACAGGACTTTTGTCAGAATGGAAACCTTGTCTGTGTCTAAGACACTCAGAGATGAACTGGGAAAGGACCTAACAAATGGACATTGTTATGATTCAGCAAAACTAAACAAAGGAGGGCTTGGGTAGTGGTAAAAAGGATGTTTATTATGAGGAAACATGTGGGGTTGAATTCTATTTCCATCATCTACCAGTTACGCCATCTTGGGCAAGTAACTTATCCTCTCTAGGTCCATCGTGTCGCGTTGTAAAAATAAATGAGATGACATATTGTGTAGTAAGAGTTTAAAAAGCATTGTTATCATATCAGTGCCATCATTATTTTAGACTCACATGAAGTCCCAGTTTACCATCACTCTTAGACACCAGCTGCTGGGAACTGATGAGATCCCTCTGCTGTCTGACTAGCTCCTCATTTCTAGTGTGGTCTCCTTCCTTCTGCATCTTCTCACTGATGAGTTCCCATGGTGTATTGCAGCCTGGATTGGCTGAATTATGACAATCAGGGTTGCAAATGACAAATACAGGTCCTGTCACATCCCGGAGAAACGATGCATCGTTTGTCTAGTTCTTTCCAATACTTTGAATTTTCAGGGCAACGAAAGTAGAGGAGGAGGGTATAAATGATAATGCAAAGTTACAGAAATTAATGAGGTAATGGGTGAGCACATTTCCATTCAAATGAGCTGGGGTCATGTTCCTGAGAAGGAACAACAAAGAGGAATAGCCAGTTGAACAAGCTCAAAGTAGAAATCAAGCAAACAGGCTGAATAAATCAATGTCCGGTTGAGTCTTATTTGTGGCAATTACTTCCCTGAGCCTCTAGTTCCCGGTGCCCCATGTGTGGGCTACAGATGCTCATTTAGCAGCCCCAAGGTTGACATCTTAATGTTTTCCTTCCCACGTTAAAAATGGATATCTGCTTCGGAATTCATATATGTCATTAGTGGTTCCATCAAATCCTTTCCATTCAAAGACACAGACAAGGAAGAAAGACAGAGATGAGGGTGTCCTGGTATGGCAGAAGGGCAACTTCCCTGGGAGTTTTGACATTTGGTATGTAATCCTGCCTTCACCCTCTGCTAGCTAGGTGACTAAGGGCAGGATACTCTACTTGCCTGAGTCAAAAGAAAAATAAGTTTGAGCATCCCTTGTTCATTTGTTCTTTCTGTCTTTTGTGTGTCCTATGGTTATTAAAGTACTTCCTGTTAATCATTTAGTGAGTAAGTCATGTTGGGGGACCTGAGTGGCTCAGTCAGTTAAGCACCCAACTCTCGATATCAGCTCGGGTTGTGATCTCATGGTCAAGAGATTGAGCCCCGCATCAGGCTCTGTGCTGAGCACGGAGCCTGCTTGGGATTCTCCCCCCCTCTCTCTGACCTACCCCTGCTTGCATTCTCTCTCTCTCTCTCTCTCTCTCTCTCTCTCTCTCTCTCTCTCAATAAACAAATAAACATTAAAATAACAAAATAAAACTCAACTCATGTTGGGAGGTACCACCAGGGTTCAGGGCCTGTAGTGAGAGGAGGGCTAACAGAGCAGCTACGTGTGAAGCACTGCTACTTACGTTTTCCCACTTAACTTTCGTGTCTACTCTATAAGGTATTAGCATCATTATCCCATTTCTCTATTAGTGGAAACTGGGGCACAGAGAATTGAAGTTACTCGCCTAAGGTCCCATAGTTAGTAAGTGGCAGAGTTCAAGTTGGATGACTCTAGAGCCTGTGTTCTCCTCACAGAGGGGCAGCCTGGGGGTTTCAGATGACTTCTGAGATGTTTCTTTTAGCTGAGAAAAATGGGTCTCTTGAGAGGTGTGGTGAAAGAAAGGCCCAGTCCTGAGGCCGTCAAGGTGTCTGCTTCTCAGCTGCTCTCAGCAGAAGCCAATGTTGGGAATAGCTGGGGATTCTAGAATGATATTCGTATTGATTGAGCTTGGTGAAGAGGCTCTGGGGTACTTTGGCTGTTAAGCAATTGGGAGTCTCAGAACACTGGCTACCTTAGGCCCCCATCTCAGTCTTCCCATACCCTCCTAATGTTTCCACTAGGAAACTTGTGGACTCTAACAACCAAACAGGCACTGTGCTGTGCTTGTATTACAATCACAGGGGCCAATAGACCCAAGGATTCCACCTCAGTAGAGCCCAGCAAGACTCCTGGGGAAAATGAGTCTCAGTGACAGGAACCTGTCCTGGCTCAGTGTGAGGGAGCATCTCTCAATGGGAAGGAACTCAAGTTTTTTTTTAATATCTATTATGTCTTTTGAATATCTACTATGTGCCAGGAATTTTACACACATGGTTGATCATCTGAAGCCCTCAAATCCTCTACTGGAGATGCATTTCATTTTCCCCTGAGATGAATTTTAACTTATCTTATTTTTCCCTACCTTAAGTATCTTTTTTCTTAAGGTACTTATCACACTCTTGCCTGTATAGTTCATTCTTTCA
Organism: Prionailurus bengalensis; assembly: GCF_016509475.1. Lineage (NCBI taxonomy): Eukaryota > Metazoa > Chordata > Mammalia > Carnivora > Felidae > Prionailurus > Prionailurus bengalensis. The sequence continues at coordinate 47,283,237 of NC_057345.1, read as the reverse complement.
TTCATTCACTCAAATGAGGAAATGAAGTCCAGAGTGGTTAACTGACTTGTCCAGGATGACACAACCATTGAGCGAGTAAAGATTCAGAAAAGGAACCCAGGTCCCTGAGATTGTAAATGCTCTCTTCTCCACTTTGGCACCTCATCTCTCATAAAGTAACCTTGGGGCCCTTCTTCCTTGGAGAGCTCTGCATGGATGGGAAAAGCCTTTGGTTTTCTCACCACCCTGCCTGCAAAGCTGCAATGGACCAATCACCTTGTGCTTGTGTTCTTGATCCATTCCAGGGCATCTTCCTTTTTAATGCAGTGAGTCTCTCCTGGGTGAGGCTGGACTTGTAAGTACTCACCTGGACCCAAGCTCTGTGGGACAACCCAACTGTCAGCATTCTCTCATATTAGCTACTTAATTGCAACCTCAGGAAGGAAAGGATGAGCGAATGCTACCTGCCAGATGCTCCAGACGTGCGTTTGCATCCCAAGTATACTCCTCATCTTTGCTGCCTTTTTTTTTCTACCCTATTAGTAACCTCAGTGTTTTTCCTCACAGAAATCACTCTGCTTTGGAGGGGACACTTCACAGCACTCCCCACTCCCTCCCCTAGCTCCTTCACTAGCAAATTAAAACTTCTCTCAGCACCAGCAGAGGCAGGCAGGCATCTTATATAAATGGTAATTAGTGCAGCCTCACTGAAGACCTGGTGGGAAAGATGAAGGCATCTTTTTTTCTGAGCTGAACACCCTTTGCATTTTTTTGGACCTCTCTTAAGGTACTTATCACACTCTTCCCTGGATGGTTCATTTGTTCGTTCGTTCATTCATTCATTCATTCATTCGGAAAGGTTCCGTAGTGATGTGGGAGGAGCACGTGCCCTGACGTCAGACATACCTCACTTTAAATCTTGGGGTTTTCAGCTCTGCTGTTGGACAGATCATTTCCTCTAGACAATAGACTTTATCTTTATGAACCCTGGCTTCCTCATTTCTAGGACCAGGAAACCCTCATAGCATTGTGGTGGGGTTGAATGAGATGTCAGTGAACTGCACTACATAAAAGGTAAAACAAGATAACAAAAAAAACTCACGTAACTGTGAATTATCATTATAGAAAAGAGAATCTGCGTGGCTGGGCAGACCTGTCTCCTGGAGGGAGTGATGCTGGGCAGAGAGCTGAATTTCCCGTTACTCGAAGAGCACCCTATAAAGGGAGCTGACTTGCTCTGTGTAGTTCCAGAGGGAGAACCATGGCCAACTGATGAAAGTTCCAGAAAGACCAGTATTAGTTATATTTACCACAAAAAAGTTATGACAACCAGAGCCACCCCAAAAAGGCAATATTGGACACTTAGCATGTGGGATCTAGATGGAGTTAGAAAACCTAACGTGGAATCTCTGCCTACTCCTTATAAGCTGAATAGGCTTGAACAATTTATTTAAACTCTCTGGTTCTCGGTGTCCTTATTTATGAGTTAGAGATAATAATAACTATCTCATAGCTTTTGGGGGACATAGAAATCCCAGTGGCTAGCACATAGTAAATATTCAATAAAACGGCTATTAATTACAATGTGAATAATAATAAGAGCTGCTAAAGGCCTTCTGAGGTGGTAAGCTCCCCGTGGAGAGCCATGAAGGTGACAGGACATGGAGTTGGAGTCAGATTCGGGACAGGTCTTTGGGAGACAGTGCTCTGATGAAATTAAAAAGCAGGAAGCCTCCTGGTCTGTGTCACAAATAGGAACCTTCAGAACTTGGGTGTCTCACCTCTGTGGGGCCCATTCCATACTAGAGAAGGTGAAGCAGCAGAGAAATAGTGGTGCTTTGTCAGGGAGACTGGAGAGAAGATAGGGTGTCATCAAGGCTGGGCTGTTCCTTCCCTTCCCAGCTCTTGCAGCCCCCAGGCTGCAGGGAGACTGAGCAACAATCATAGTGCAGCTCAGAAATTCTGTACTATCTCTTTTATTTATTTATTTATTCATTCATTCATTCATTCATTCATTCCTTTTTTATTTATTAAAATTTGTTTAATGTTTATTTATTTTTGAGAGAGAGAGAGAGAATAAGCGGGAGATTGCAGAGGGGGAAGGAGACACAGAATCTGAAGCAGGGCTCTAGGCTCTGAGCTGTCAGCACAGAGCCCGATGTGGGGCTTGAACTCATGAACTATGAGATCATGCCCTGAGCCAGAGTCAGAGGCTCAACAGACTGAGCCACCCAGGCGCCCCTGTACTGTCTCTCTTTCAAGTGGGAAGGGCACTTCCTGGGAATATGTATGACCAACTGTGTGTCAGTACCAACAAGTTGGGTAATCTCTGAGCCTCAGTGTCTTCATATATAAAAAGAAGGGATAATAATACCTACTGTATAGATTTATTATGATAACGCATGATGATGGATGGGGAGCCCCTTGTGCAGTCTCTGATACATGGCTTGATCGATTATGTTGTTCCCACCCTTTCTGAGTACACTTAGAGCTCCTGGGTCACGGGCAACATTTGTCTCTGTGCTTGTGCAGTGCACTAAGAGCCCTGGCCACACATCTTTCCAATCCCTCCCACCCCGCACATTTGGTCAGTGGATAACTCTGTCTAGGAAACTTGGGTTCCTTCCTCCTCCAAAGCCTAACAAGTCCCAATGTGGCTAATACAGCCAATGTTTCCCTTGTTTTCTTTTTTGAGGGTCTACTATGGGTAAGGAAACATGCTAGAAACCATATTTTTTTCTCTCATTGAATCCTCATGTCAGCCATTCATTTACCCATGCTTTTGATTTTATCAGTTTCTATTTAGTACACTTATTAAGCATGTATTTTGTTCCAGGCACAGTGGTACATAGTAGAATACAGAAGGAATGCCATTAGGAAAAGAATTCAACTAGTAAAACCAATACAAAAATTGTAATGTGGATGTCATTATTTCTATGTTACAGATGCAGAAACAAAGGCTTAGAGAGTTATGAAGATACTAAAGCAGGTTTTCAGTCCAATTTCTGCTATGCCTCCTTTAACCCTGCTCTGAAAGCTGTAGTTCCAAAGCCCCTTTGCTGAACTGTATGCTTTCCAAGTGGGACAATTGTATTTGGGAAGAAAAAGAAGGGAAGGGCGGAGATAGCAGAGAAATGCAATTGAACTGACTTACAGACCCTTTTAAGCAACTGACCTTCATGTTTTTTATGAAACCTGTTGAACAATAGTATTTTGGGGTGCCCAAATTATTAACATGTAGTTGGGAAATGTCTTTCTCAAATGCAAAATGAAAGCAGCTTGCCTCCAAACTCTTAAGATCTCATTAAATGATCTAATTCACCTACTGCTTAATTTGCTGGAAGCCCTATGAGTAATTAGGCTGCTGACATCTTCCAAAATTATATTCTTAATTGTTGCATTCTTTTGCATCACAATGAAGCTGCCCAGCCTTCCTCCTAGAGTGCCTTCCTCTTCTGCCCACCACAGCTCCTTGGTGAAAAAAAGAGTGAGTTTTGAAGTTAGCACACTTATCATCATGAACATAATTAGGGGGAAATATTAATTAGAAAGACCACCCTGGAGATCCAACAGAATATTTGAAGCAATGGGTTTGGTCGTTTCTTCCTTCCTTTCCTTTCCTTTCCTTTCCTTTCCTTTCCTTTCCTTTCCTTTCTTTCCTTTCTTTCCTTTCGTCTTTCCTTTCTTTTTTTCCTAAGGCTAGTCCTGAGCCCTGAAATCCTGCAGCTGTTATTTGCCAAGGCAAGCTTCTATTTCTTGATATTGTTTGCAACAATTTATAAGTGCTTACAGGAGAGATGCTGCCTTGCTTTGGCTTGTAACCCACAACACAATATTTCACTCTTGAGATGTTGCATCCATTTGTCATAGTAAATGCGTGTGTGTGTGTGTGTGTGTGTGCGCGCGCGCGCGCACGTCTGTGTGTGTTTTACACTCTAGGAAAGAGCAGCATCTTCCTTACATAAATAACACTGTTCTGGGGAAAACGTATGCTGAGCCATTTCCCAGAGAGCCACTGCAGAAACATTTTGGGCTCACTGTAGATAGACTCTCTAATTGCTTTGAATTTACTTTAGTACTTGACTGGGGATTGCTTTGAGGTGATTATGAAAGAATAAGGATGCTTCTGCAAGGAGAATTTAGAAAGAAAGCGCTTAAGAGACTTTCTGTTTTCAAGTTTCTGGGTGAGTGAGCTGGAGCCTCCAGTTGCTCCCATATGACAGTGCCGGCCCTTTCACCAGAACAGTGGGGCTGGGGTCCTCCTCAGTGACTCTTATTTTGGTATGACAAGTCCAACTGTGCCCTCACTGCCTTGCTCTTTCATTGCCTGGGAACCTCTGATGCTCTTGCTTCCTGGCAGCTGGAGAGCTGTTTAGCATTCCTGTTTGTACTGTGCCCAGGCTATGTTCCCCTCTGCTGTGCCCAATGAGCTCATTGGCTGCCTGGGATTCCCATCATTCAATGCCTAGAATGTGCTGGCCAGATTCCGCCCCCACCAGTCTTTCAGTGTGGCTTTGACTAAGGAGAATGCTCCTATGTTTGAGAAGAGACCCTTTCTGGTTCTCACTTCACATCATGCTTTCTGTGTGGGCTTGAACAAGTCATTTAAGCCCTCGGGGTTTCTGTTTTTATTTAATATGTTAAAGGTCAAGGCTTCTCTCAGCTACAAATTGTAGGGAATGTGTGCATGTTGGGTGTCAGAAATCCAACTCAAGAGAGATTGAACATTTATCTCTCTCCGTATTTTGCCTTCCTAAGGAAGAAAAACCAATGACCTAATTGAGTAATAAGAATGGGCGAGAGCCTTCAGCGTGCATTATAGGATCAGGGATTTGGATTCAAACAGGCCTGACTGCAAGCCAGCTCTACAACTTAAGAGTTCTGTGACCTTGGATCCCCTCCCCTATCAGAACCACTTCCTTTTTGCAGGGCAGGACCATACCTACCTCAGGCCCATCTGTGGAAATGAAATCAGAAAATGTTGGTAAAAGTTAGGAGCACAGTGCTTGGCATGTACAAGGATCTCAAGAAAGGTTAATTCCTATCCCGTACTCTATCCCATCCTCCTTGAGAAAGGATGTGTCAGAATTGAAGTCCTGAAACAGAAACTAAAATCAGTAACCAGTAGCATAAGGCGATGGGTATAAAGAGAAAATGGGAAGCCATCTGCTTTACTGATGGCAGAGGATTTTGCTTCTCAAAGGCAGCTTTGTGAAGACGAGGTACATACCTTCTTTTCTCATCTGCAGCAGGATTTCTTGAAGATACTAAACCCATGGGGCACCTGGCTGGCTCAGTCAGAAGTGCATGCAGCTCTTGATCCTGGGGTTGTAAGTTTGAGCCTCATCTTGGGTGTAGAGACTACTTAAAAGTAAATCTTTTAGGGGTACCTTTTAGGATGACTCAGTCGATTAAGCATCTGACTTTGGCTCAAGTCATGATCTTGTAGTCCCTGAGTTCAAGTCCCATGTCAGGCTCTGTGCTGACAGCTCAGAGCTTAGAGCCTGCTTTAGTCTCCCTCTCTCTCTGCCCCTCCCCAGCTTGCACTCCTCTCTCTCTCTCTCTCTCTCTCTCTCTCTCTCTCAAAAATAAACATGAAAAAATTAAAGAAAATCTTTTAAAAAAACAAAACAAAAAAAGATACTGAAACCACAACAAAAATACTAATACTAACCACTGCTTACTGAGTCAGTGATACATATGGACTAACTCTAATCCTGACACCAGCTTGGGGTTGCATTTATAATGAACCAGATACAAAGTCAGATATCTAAGAGGCAACAGAGTTTGGACTTGAATAGTTTGATTCTAAATCTACTACTCCTGTTCAACTTGTGTCAAGTAGAGTCTAGCAGAATACAATGGTTATTTAAAGTAAACCCCATAGTTGGTCCTTTTGATTTTAATAAGAGTGCTTTATCTAAAACAGGTTCTGGTCTATATGGCAATTCACCTTTGTATCCCCGTCGTATGGTGCATGGTAACTGCCCACTTAAGTGCTGAATAAGTAAATGAACAAAAGGTTAACTCAGGTCACCTGGATGACTCAGTTATTTAAGACTGACTCTTGATTTTGGTTCAGGTCATGATTCTTGAGATCAAGCTCTGCATTTGATATGCAGAGCCCCTCTCTCTCTTTGCCCCTCCCCTTTTTGTCTCTCTCTTGCCCTCAAAATAAATTAATAAACTTTTTTTTTCTTTTTAAAGAAAAGTTTAGCTCCTACTTAAATTGGCCATCTGGTTAAACCCACACCTTACCTTAGGAAAGAGCCAAACTGTATGTCCCAAAATGAACTTCCTTATTACCTGGAAGCACTCCTGGCAGGTGGAACACAGTGCTATCATCCAGGGCTCAGGGACAAGAAATGAATGCTGATTTCCTGTCACAGAAGGAAGAGCATTTTCCATAAACCACAATTAATTTTGGGGATTGGATTTTGACTTGAATGCCAGTGTTAGCTCTCACAGAGGAGCACGGGAGAACTTTCAAAGGACAGATGGTAGAACTTGAACCTCACCTTCTTCTGTGCTCAGATCTCATGCACCCATGGTAACCAACATGAAGTTAACAGTGTCCTTTCTCTGTGGACCAGTATTCCTACCACCAAAAGCCTGTTGATGGTTGATGCAAATGTGCTGTGTGGTTAGCTTGTCCACAGCCTAGTGACAGAATGGGCTCTCAGAGCTACTTACTTTTCTTGCCAACCAGTTTGAACATTTTATTTATTTATTTTTAAATTTTTTTTAATGTTTATTTATTTTTGAGAGAGAAGGAGACAGAGCGTGAGCAGGTGAGGGTCAGAGAGACAGACACAGAATCGAAGCAGGCTCCAGGGTCTGAGCTGTCAGCATAGAGCCCGACACGGGGCTCGAACTCATGAACTGTGAGATCATGACCTGAGCTGAAGTTGGACACTTAACCAACTGAGCCACCCAGATGCCCCTTGAACATTTTAAAATAAAGAAGAAAATTAAGTGATGCAAGAGAGAGGAAACTAATATTTATTGAACAGTATTCTGTTTCAGGCAGCATTCTGGGCATCTTCAGTAAAATAAATATGTAATATTTACCAAATATCCATGACAAATACTATCCCCATTTTACAGATGAGGACAATACTGCCTACTCAATCAACAAGCTCATTTGCTCAGTGTTGAATTTATGTTAGGAGACAAAAGAGATGAAAGGAAATTATAATGTGATTTTGTCATGTTTCTCAGGGTATCTATAATACTGTTTGGACAAGGATAGGCACCCATGGGCAAAAAATATATATAAAGCCAAGATATTGAAGAATTATAACCTCTTACATGTATGTACATAGTCTTTTCACTGAACTATGACTATTACTCATGTTAAGTACATATTCTTCCAGCATTTTTATAAGATTAAAAATATGTTATTGGATTATTATTATACCCAGAATTTAGAATCCTGTTTTTTCACTGGTCATTAAGTCATTTTCCATATTATTAATTCAAACTCTGTAAACACAGTGCTTAATAACGGCATAATATTCTAAGTAGTGGCTGTCTCTTCTAATTATTTCCTCCTCCCTTTCCCCCTCTTCTTTCTTCTCGACCTCCTTCACCACTACCCCTCCTTCCCCTTCACCACTACCCCTCCACCTCCTTCATCACTACCCCTCCTCCTCCTTCACCACTACCACCTCCTCCTTTACCACAACCCCCTCCCTCTTCACCACTACCCCTCCTCCTCCTTCACCACTACCCCTCCTCCTCCTTCACGACTACCCCTCCTCCTCCTTCACCACTAACCCCTCCTCCTCCTTCACCACTATCCCTCCTCCTCCTTCACCACTACCCCTCCTCCTCCTTCACCACTAACCCCTCCTCCTCCTTCACCACTACCCCTCCTCCTCCTTAACCACTACCCCTCTTCCTCCTCCTTCACCACTACCCCTCCTCCCCCTTCAACACTAACCCCTCCTCCTCCTTCACCACTACCCCTCCTCCTCCTTCACCACTACCCCTCCTCCTCCTTCACCACTACCCCTCCTCCTCCTTCACCTCTAACCCCTCCTCCTCCTTCACCACTACCACCTCCTCCATTACCACAACCCCCTCCCTCTTCACCACTACCCCTCGTCCTCCTTCACCACTACCCCTCCTCCTCCTTCACCACTACCCCTCATCCTACTTCACCACTAACCCCTCCTCCTCCTTCACCACTACCCCTCCTCCTCCTTCACCACTACCTCACCTCCTCCTTCACCACTAATCCCTCCTCCTCCTTCACCACTACCCCTCCTCCCCCTTCACCACTACCGCTCCTCCCCCTTCACCACTACCCCTCCTCCCCCTTCACCACTACCCCTCCTCCTCCTTCACCACTACCCCTCTTCCTCCTCCTTCACCACTAACCCCTCCTCCTCCTTCACCACTACCCCTCCTCCTCCTTCACCACTACCCCTCCTCCTCCTTCACCACTACCGCTCCTCCGCCTTCACCACTACCCCTCCTCCCACTTCACCACTACCCCTCCTCCTCCTTCACCTCTAACCCCTCCTCCTCCTTCACCACTACCACCTCCTCCATTACCACAACCCCCTCCCTCTTCACCACTACCCCTCGTCCTCCTTCACCACTACCCCTCCTCCTCCTTCACCACTACCCCTCCTCCTCCTTCACCACTACCTCACCTCCTCCTTCACCACTAATCCCTCCTCCTCCTTCACCACTACCCCTCCTCCCCCTTCACCACTACCGCTCCTCCCCCTTCACCACTACCCCTCCTCCCCCTTCACCACTACCCCTCCTCCTCCTTCACCACTACCGCTCCTCCGCCTTCACCACTACCCCTCCTCCCACTTCACCACTACCCCTCCTCCTCCTTCACCTCTAACCCCTCCTCCTCCTTCACCACTACCACCTCCTCCATTACCACAACCCCCTCCCTCTTCACCACTACCCCTCGTCCTCCTTCACCACTACCCCTCCTCCTCCTTCACCACTACCCCTCCTCCTACTTCACCACTAACCCCTCCTCCTCCTTCACCACTACCCCTCCTCCTCCTTCACCACTACCTCACCTCCTCCTTCACCACTACCCCTCCTCCTCCTTCACCACTACCCCTCCTCCTCCTTCACCACTACCCCTCCTCCTCCTTCACCACTACCGCTCCTCCGCCTTCACCACTACCCCTCCTCCCACTTCACCACTACCCCTCCTCCTCCTTCACCACTACCCCTCCTCCTCCTTCACCACTACCCCTCCTCCTCCTTCACCACTACCGCTCCTCCCACTTCACCACTACCCCTCCTCCTCCTTCACCACTAACCCCTCCTCCTCCTTCACCACTACCCCTCCTCCCCCTTCACCACTACCGCTCCTCCCCCTTCACCACTACCCCTCCTCCTCCTTCACCACTAACCCCTCCTCCTCCTTCATTACTACCACCTCCTCCTTTACCACAACCCCCCCCTCTTCACCAGTACCCCTCCTCCTCCTTCACCACTACCGCTCCTCCCCCTTCACCACTACCCCTCCTCCTCCTTCACCACTAACCCCTCCTCCTCCTTCACCACTACCCCTCCTCCTCCTTCACCACTACCGCTCCTCCCCCTTCACCACTACCGCTCTTCCCGCTTCACCACTACCCCTCCTCCTCCTTCACCACTACCGCTCCTCCCCCTTCACCACTACCCCTCCTCCCCCTTCACCACTACCCCTCCTCCACCTTCACCACTAACCCCTCCTCCCCCTTCACCACTAACCCCTCCTCCTCCTTCACCACTACCCCTCCTCCTCCTTCACCACTAACCCCTCCTCCCCCTTCACCACTAACCCCTCCTCCTCCTTCACCACTACCCCTCCTCCCCCTTCACCACTACCGCTCCTCCCCCTTCACCACTACCCCTCCTCCTCCTTCACCACTACCCCTTCTCCTCCTTCACCACTACCGCTCCTCCCCCTTCACCACTACCCCTCCTCCACCTTCACCACTACCCCTCCTCCTCCTTCACCACTAACCCCTCCTCCCCCTTCACCACTACCCCTCCTCCTCCTTCACCACTACCCCTCCTCCTCCTTCACGACTACCCCTCCTCCTCCTTCACCACTACCCCTCCTCCTCCTTCACCACTACCGCTCCTCCTCCTTCACCACTACCCCTCCTCCTCCTTCACCACTACCGCTCCTCCCCCTTCACCACTACCCCTCCTCCACCTTCACCACTACCCCTCCTCCTCCTTCACCACTACCCCTTCTCCTCCTTCACCACTACCGCTCCTCCCCCTTCACCACTACCCCTCTTCCTCCTCCTTCACCACTAACCCCTCCTCCTCCTTCACCACTACCCCTCCTCCTCCTTCACCACTACCGCTCCTCCCCCTTCACCACTACCCCTCCTCCACCTTCACCACTACCCCTCCTCCTCCTTCACCACTACCCCTTCTCCTCCTTCACCACTACCCCTCCTCCTCCTTCACCACTACCCCTCTTCCTCCTCCTTCACCACTAACCCCTCCTCCTCCTTCACCACTACCCCTCCTCCTCCTTCACCACTACCCCTCCTCCCCCTTCACCACTACCGCTCCTCCCCCTTCACCACTACCCCTCCTCCCCCTTCTCCTATAACAACTTCTACTATACTACTACTCGTACTGCTTCTTCTCTATAACTCTTCTTTATTGAGAACTTGAAATGTGTCAGACTCTGAGTTAAATTCTTTTCATAAAATCTTATTCAATCCTCAGAGTAACTCCATGAAGTCATTCCGCTAATATCCCTTTGTAGAAAAGAGTACAGAGATGAGGCAACTAATGCACAGAAAGGTTAGATAACTGACTTAAGTAACACAACTATTCAGAGATAGAGCTAGTATTTCGTGGGGTTTTCTTTCTTTCTTTCTTTCTTTCTTCTTTCTTTCTTTCTTTCTTTCTTTCTTTCTTCTTTCTTTTTTTCTGATTCTGGAACTCCAGTTCATAATCACTACCATTTACTTGTGTGCTATGTGTAGTTACTTTTGATAAATTTCTTTAAAAAGATTTGCAGAAAAGGCCTAAGCAAGTAAAAGCACATGAATATTTTTCAGACTCTTAATACATACTGCCAAATTGCTTTCCAAAATTTCTATCCAGTTACATTGCTGAAAGCAATGTGTGAGAGTGTCCATTTTATCACTCATTTGTCAGAAATGAAAAGGGAAACAAAAGAAGTGACTTTTATGACTAACAGTTTCAGGCATGCACAGTATCTGAGAGTTCTGGGACTCCTGGTTATTATGGGCCCAAAAGTGTCTTGAGGAAGGTAGACAGAAGTAGCATCAGATGGAGGCCAAGGAAGTGTGTTAGTAACATTTAGAATCAGAACATTTGGAATTGAGACCAATCTCTACCATTTACTAACTGTTGGCTCTATGATTTTAGTCTTCTGATTGCTAATTTATTTCATTTATTGCAATTGTGGAGAGGGGTCATGGGTAGAGTGGAGATAGGCTTTAGAAAAGCAAGTGTTGTTCAGCTGAGTTAGGGGTAGGATTTGAGTTGTGAAGAGGTAACAGAAGGGCATTTGGGGTAAAAAGTGACTCCTGAACCTTGGCTTGGTGTCCAGAGCTTATTCTTGGAACAATGCAAACAATGAATACTCACAGCGTGGAGCAGTGGCTAGAGTTGGGGTTGACATGGCAAGCTTGGGCAGAACCTTGAGAGCCTTAATTATCATCCCAAAGAGTTCATCTATAAAGAGATTCAATCACACTTGGCTCCCGCTCTTGCTTTGATGGGAGTGGCTTGATCAGATTTATAGTTTTAGGAGACAGCTCTGAGTAAACTGGAATCGACACTGGGCAGAGATGCACTAGTCAGATAAGGCTGAAATAATATAAGCAAGATATGAATACATCTTAAGTTTTAGTTCCAAAAATAGAGTGACTGTAGCTGTAATAGAAGTATATACATTTTGGGGGGATCCCAGCAAAGTGATTAACCAATTTCTACCCACAATAGGGGTTAAGGGAAAAGGTTTAGAGAATTAAACGTATCCAGAAATGAATGTATACAACCACTCTATAAGGAGAGAAATCTTATCTCCATTTCACAGATGAGTAAAATGAGAGTTAAGTGGGTCAATCAACCTACTCAACATTATGAAGATAGAAAGTGAAAATGTTGCAATTAAAGCCAAGTGTGTCAGACCCAAATCCCACGCCACTCTGCTACCTGTCAAGACATCCTAGAGGAGATGGCCTTTCAGCTGAGCCTTGAGGAAGACACAGCCTTTCTCCAAGTGGACAATGATGGATTAAAAGAATTCCAAGCAGAGAAAATAGCCTGAGCCAAGGCATTGTGTAATCAGTTGGTGGTCTCTTTAAAAATGTGCAAATCTGCTTTCAGAGATAAGTATACACTGGACTTAATACTCAGTTGCTAAGTTGAGTGCTTACTATGTACCTCATCCTATTCTTAGTACCCAATACTTAATGAATCTTTTAGTCTTGCCTGTAGCTTACATGTAGGTACTGTTTATCATGCCCACTTTATAAAGACGATCAAACTGAAGGCACAAAGGCGTTAAGTGAATTGTCCAAATCCACACAGCTAGTAAGTGGCAAAGCCAGCCTGTCATCTAAGATGTTCTGGTTCCAAGGCTCTTAAGCACTTAGCATGTAGTCTTTTATGTACAGCAAAGAGGCTAGGAGCCATTCTTCCTGCACCAAAGTGGAAGGAAACGTAGTCAATCTACTTTTTTTTTTCTTTCCCTGAAGAGGACATGAATGTCTTTGATGAGGACAGAGATCAACCACGGTGGCCTAGATAGCACGATCTTTTTTTAATTAATGAGATGATGATGATGACAGTTACCATTTCCAGAACTTTGCTGTTGACCAGGCACTGTGTGGGATGCCCTATAGCTCTCTCCTGTGCAGACCCCACTGGGTAGGAGAGGGTTGCTGCATTAGGAGAATAATGACTGGCTGGGGCATAAGACATCGGTGTGGAAATGGAGGAGAGTGAAGCATTGTAAACCTTACTGAAGGATGAAAGCATGCTTTATCTTTAGGGCAGGAAGGGTTTTGAAGCCAGTGACTGATGAAATTGTGTTGACAGTTACAGAGTCCGCGTCTGGTGATAGTTTGGGTGGGAAAATGTAAACCGATTTAGGGAGTAGTAGGAAACTACAGGCAGCTGAGTGGGGCAATCCTGATGACCTGGTATGGACGTAGACCAGCGCAGCGGCAGCAGGAATGGAGAGAAGGGGATGAACTCAAGAATAAATAGGTACAATAGGACTTAGTGTCAAACTGCATGTGAAGAGTGAAGGAAAGAGATGCTTGAGATGGCACCCACTTTCCAGCTATCTTATTTTCCTGGAATTCACAGATTACTTATTTCCTCGCTTCATTGGATAACTATATTTCTATAGAGAAAGTGTATCTAGTGTTGGGGCCAGAAGCAATACACTTGTTTTCTTTTCCTGTGCAGAGAAAACTAAAAGTGTCACTTAGTGATATGCACGAGTAATAAAAATCCAGATTCCCCTCTCCCCTCCCTGCTTAAGGAGAAAAATTATTTTGCTCATAACTTTGATGAGCTTGATGAATGTTCGGATATCATCCCAAGCTTGCAAACCACCCAGGCGCTGGGGAAATTATTAATATTTTACTGGTGGACTTGGTTGAGCAAACACAATAAAAGGACTCGGTGTCATTGCATGCTGGAAAAGCAGATGGCAGTCGGAAGCAAAGCTGCATCCGGCAGTTTGAAATTTCAAATTACATCAATTTGAAGCTTTGCTTGTGCCTCAGGCAAGATTTCCCCTCAAATGAAGGAGACAGGAGAGGCGAACCCTTTATTCCTGGGTTGTTTGGCAGTGGCTGTTGAGGGACGCCCTGCTTTCTGTGATGCTGGGTGGCCGGAGAACCGGAAGGCAAATGGCCTACTTGTGTCCCAACTTCTAGAGTGTGATGGGGGAAGTCTCTCGTTCTCTAGTATCTCATCACCCCAGTGCACATGGACTGAAGCTGCTAGTCTCTGGGTGACAAGGGCCTCCATCTGGAGAGCTTCATGCTCTCAGACTTGGCCTTGCCAACAAGTGACACCAAGTTGTTCGTATCAGGCATTCAATGGGTAGTGACCCAACTGGAGCAAAAGTCCACAATGTTGGCAGCACTGTAGTTCTCAGAGCTATTATTGGCTATTATTAGTAGATAAGAATAAAACAGCAGGTGTCTCTGGAGTCCTTAAGCTCATCAAAAGTACATTATAGTGCCAGATTGCTTGACTTCTACTCCTTTGGTCCCTTAATTTCCCTCCCTGCTCCAGAAGCCAGCAATGTGAATTCATCTAGACCAGTGGTTCTCAACCCTGGAAGTACATCATAGTCATCTGTGGGGCTTTACAATAATACTTTTTAGGGAGCCTGCATAGTTCAGTCAGTTAGGCATCTGACTCTTGATTCCCGCTCAGGCCATCATCTCATGGTTCATGGGATTGAGCCCTGCATCAGGCTCTGATCTGAGAGTGTGGAACTTGCTTGGGATTCTCTCTCTCTCTCTCTCTCTCTCTCTCTCTCTCTGTCTCTCTCTCTCTCTCTGCCCCTCCCCCACTCACACACTCTCTCTCAAAATAAATAAATTTAAAAAGATAATACTTTTCATCAGGCCTCACCCCTCAGTGTTATGAGTCTGGGGTGATATTCTGTTATATTCTTAGGGACCAATGCAGTGCCTGACACATGATAAGCATCTAAGTTTACCTGTTGAATGAACAAATAAACTGAGCAACCTGTAGTTCTCTATTCAAACCATATACTCTAGTTCTATATTCTTGCACATTCTATTCCTTTGGCCTCAAACACACTTCCCCTTTTCATCGCCTCCTTCCAACCTAATTAACTTCAGTTCTTTAGGACACACATCATACATTGTTTGCTTCAACTTAAATATGACTTGGTCAACCTGGCAAAATCTCCGGCTCTCCTGTCTGTATTCCCACAGCCCACTGTGCTGCCTTCTTTTATGCTTACCATCTTGGGTTGCAGGAACTACTTTGGTAATTGGGGGCTGTGAGATCTTGAGAGCTGGACTGGGACCTCCTATCCCCAGCACATCAATTATGGCATCTAGAACAGAGTATTAAGTGATAATAATTGTAGGGTAACGATCAGTGTATACAGTATGGTGTATCCAGTGTCTGTAACATATAAGAAGGGTGGGTACATAAATATGTGCATGATGTCTGCTATAGGATATGTGTAAAGAGGAGTTAGGTGTGGGGTATGAGTATGCACAGGGGGTTTGCATGTTGCTTATGTGTTTAGGTCAGCTAAAGTCAAGACACGTGCGAATCTTTTTCAGAATGTAAATTCTGGGGCCCTACGACTTATAAATTTCAATCGATCATTTCTAAGGAGGTGCCCAGGAATTGGTACTTTTAAAGATCATCAGACATAACTCAGATCGTCAACCAGGATTGAGAGCCATGTATGAAATCGGTAAGCATTTGTTGAGTGCCCACTGTATGCTAGCACTGTTGGAGACTCTGAGGACCCACTGGTGATCTAGAAATGGTCACTGCCTTTGTGGTACCTGTATTTGAGGGGGAGTAATAGAGGCAAATAAATCAATGGATACCCCGAAGATGGTACTAAGAGCTGTTAACAAAATAATGTAGGGTAATTAAATAGGTAGTGACTAAAGTGGTCAGGAAGGTTCCCTTTGAGGATGTGATATTTGAGCTGAAATCTAAATGATGTAAAGGATGCAGTCAAATAAACACCTGGGGATGAGACTATGAAGTAGTGGGAACTGCAAACATAACGGGGTTCTGAGAGAAATGAGCGTGGCACGTTCCACGACCAGAGGGAAGGCTGGTGTACCCAGGCCATGAAGCATGAAGCAAGGTGGAGTAAATTAGGTCAGAAGAAGAAGGAGGGAAGGCAGATCAAGCAGAGTGCTGTAGGAAATGGTAAGAAGATTGATTTGGGAAAATTGAGAAACCATTTTGTAAGGGTTTGAATGTAAGAGAATGAATGTTCCCGTTAGGATTTTAAAAGACCACTTTGGGTGTTGTCTGGAGAAGGTATTGTGAGGAGGCAAGAATGGTAACAGAGAGACTGGAGGCTAAACACAGTAATCTGGGAAGGAAGTGGTAATGGCTTGGATAAAGATGGTAGTAAGGGAGGTGAAAAGAAGTGAACGGATTGGGCATATTTTGGAGGTGGATGTGGTAGGATTTGTTACTGGACTATGAAGGATTTGAGGGAAAAAAAAGAAACTGAAGATAACATCCAGGTTTTTAAGCAACTAGGTGGACAGTGATACAATTTCTTAGGATTTCCTAGGAGGTTTTCAGGGAAATGTGTTTATTGTGTACTAGGGTTTTGTGCACTTCATGTTCATTTGATATGCCTATATAGTGTATGTGTGTAAAATATATATTTAAGAGAGATATATTGTATTAGTGTTCTGTGGCTGCTGCAACAAATTGTGGCAAACTTGTGGCTTAAATCAACAGAAATTAATTCTCTCAACAGTTTTTGAAGGCAAGTGGGAAATCAGTTTCACTGACTAGAAATCAATGTCAGCAGACTCATACTCCCTCTGGAGGCTCTGGGGAGAGTCTGTGCCTTGCCTCCTCCCGCTTCAAGTGGCCGCTGGCATTCCTTGGCTTGTGGCTGTATTACTCCAATATTCAAGGCCAGTGTTTTCATTCTCTCTTTGCACTGTCTTCATATCACCTTCTCCTCTGGTGTGCATGTGTGTTGAATCTCTCTCTGCCTCCCTCTTACTAGGATTTCTATGGTTGTGTGTAGGGCCCACGTAGATTACCAGAGTAATCTCCCCATATCAAGATCCTTAACTTAATTACATCTGCAAAGATATAATAAAGGCAAAGAAAGACAATATTTACAGGTTGCAAGGATTAGTACTTTGGAGTTCACAGTATTGGAGTTCACAGAGAAGTATGCATATTATAGTTCAATGCTGTGTGTGTGTGCACGTGTGTGTTGTGTGTATGCACTCAAGTCAAATGTATGCATGGCTTTCTAGAGCTATATGTGAATGTGTGGGCCTCTTTGTATGCTGTGCATCTCTCTTATGTCCCTACATCAAAAGACTCTACCAGTTACTTGTTTACTATTGTGAACGTGTTCATAAATAACATAGGCCTTTCTTGTTTTCCTTGCAAATCCAAGTTAGCATTAGATCCTGAAGACTCCTCTTTTGGAAAGGTAAGAAAAAATGTTGTGCCCTCTTCCTACTACCATGAGGATGACTCTATGTATTTAATGTCCTTGATTGAAAACTACACACTAACAACAAGTTAGTATGAATTTGTTTATGCTTTTGGGTAAACGTATACTTTATTGATTAATCCCAATGGCACCTACCTACAGTTAGAAATACTACTATCTAGATATACCTAATGTTGTTTTTCAGGTAGTAAGTAATGTTGGGTGTGTGTGTAGGTATTCATGACCCTTTGAAATAACTAAAAGCCCTTAGGGGATTGATAGTCCATAATTTAGGAGATAATATAATAGAAATGAGATTTACAAATTGGTGTCTTACACACCTAATTTGACTAGCAGGTGTATCTGGATTGGCTAGCAGATTATTATTGCTGCATAATTAAAATATAATGCCTGGTGGAATCTGTACTCTCCTATAGTTTTGGGTCTCACCACACACAATTCTACTAAACCTGCCTGTTCCATTCCTTTATAACCTACTTGGCCCGTGAAACCATTTGGTTTGTGATCCCTGGTATAAAATGATTATATACCTTTGACAGAATGGAACTATCTACAATAGGCGAAGTACTTTGATATCTCTGACCTTATTTCAGCTTCATAGCCACCACCACTACCCTGTGATGGAAATTAGATCATATCACTCTTGTCTTAAAGATACATTAATTAAGATTCAGTAGTTATAACTGCTTTTCCAATATCATTCAGCTGGTGAAATTGCTGGGGCTGGGATCTAGGCCTCTTGACTCCTAGAAAGATGTTCTTTTCCTCATATTACACTGTCTTCCTTGTAATTTGCTTGATCTCGAGACATACTAGTTGTTTGTCAATGAAGAGCTATCAAAAATCAGATCTGAGGAAATAGGAGTAAACAACTGACCTTCAGCAAAAGCCAAGGAGAAAATCTGACCATTTCAACCTATCTCATAAGTAGGAATAGGTAATGTACAGGAAGGCAAAAAAGAGAGTTTGTAAACAATAGAAAAATTCTATCCAACCCAATGGAAAATCAGAGATTGTTGTAGGCAGAGAGCAAAGAATGGAAAAAAAAATACAAGCGAGGAAGACAGGAGATCCAAGCCTAGCTTTGCACGTACCTTGACAAAGTCACCTCTCACAATATCTGTTCTGTTTTGTTTTGGTTTTCATCTGTAAATAGGGGTGATCATATAATACCCACTTCCTTGGGTTGCTGTCATGGGAATCATACAAAATCACAGAGGCAAAAATGTTCTGAAAATAATAAATAGCAACTGTATGATCTGAAACCCAGAAGGCTCTCATATAACTTTGTTTTCTCCACGGGGAATCAATTTTTAATCTATGTAGTCACTGAAGTTTTCCTTGTCTCTCATAGAAAATTGTGAGTTTCTGGGAAGGCTTTGGACCTCTGTGACAGACCTCAGACCTCAAGGACACAGATAACTTGAAAGTTGCATAGTAAGTTTCCATAAAGACCACTGGGCCAGACATATAATACATCGAAGTTCCTGTTGATAAAGAGTTGCAAACGTTTACTTCAGTCAGTTAGATTCTAGGAGGTTGGATTTGAAAGTGAGTGACCGTAGTAGTCTATCTGGGCTGCTGTAACAAACCACCATCTAGTGCGTAGTTTAAACAACAAACAGTTACTTCTAACACTTCTGAAGGCTGGGAAGTTCAAGATCAAGGCATTGGCAGATTTAGTATGTGGTGAGGACCCACTCTTGGTTCACAGAAGGGTTTTTTTTTTTTTTTTTTTTTTTGGCTGTGTTCTCATGTATGCAAAGGGATGAGGAAGACTCTGTGATGTCTTTTATATGGGTACTAATCCTATCATGAGGGCTTGCCCTTATGAACTAATCCCCTTCCAAAGGCTCCACCTCCAAATGCCATCACATTGGAGATGAGGCTTTGACATATAAATATGGGGGGGCATAAACATTCAGTCTGTGGCAGTGACTATGGTCTTTGGACTTAAAAGGATTGCATTTCTTCCTCCTGTTGAGTACCAGCTTTCCCCAGTATCTTTTTTTCCCCCAATATATGAAGTTTATTGTCAAATTGGTTTCCATACAACACCCAGTGACCCCAGTATCTTTTAGGTAGTCTATTGACTACCAAAGGTGACAAATTACCAGCAATGACAGTTTTCTTCAAGGCTATAGATACCCTTTTCTCATACTCTTGTTTCTAAATTTGACTGTGGCTTTAGAACATATCAGCAAAGAGCCCTGGGAAAAGCAGAGGGGTGTGATGGAATTTTCTGCATGTTGCATGCTTAATGAGTAATCCTACTGCCTAAACTAAACCACTGAGGGAGAGGAAGGAACATGAGTGACTGTGGTACTCTCTGCCCATGCTTTTTTGACTGCTTCTGAAACAGAGCCTTCTCACACCTCTAGTTGGGACCTATTTTTCTTTGCACTTTTAGGGTTTACTATGACACCCAAAGCAGAAAACTTACCTAAAAATGGAAAGTCAGTAAATCTCCATTTCTACAGAATCCAACCAGGCAGAAAGGGAACTAGAAAGAGTCTTGCTCTCAGAGGTGCTCTATGATGATTGCTGATTTGATTGCAAATATCTTTTAAGTACCTTGTAATCTTATATGTAAAGAAGCAGCTTCTAACCTATCTTAAGCTGAGGCCTCTTTTTTAACATTGAGAAGTTTTGTGATGCATGGTAATAGCTATACTTTGGTGTCTATTGAATGAGAAAGCATATAATGACTACAGGCTACAATGAATAGCACAGTGCTATTTTTAAATGAACTTGTCTGTTAAGTAGATACAAATATTACATGAAGAAACACGCACACATTAACGTCTATGGAGCAATACACATATATTTTTAAAATATTAATTTATAGGGCACCTGAGGGGTTCAGTCAGTTAAGTGTCCAACTCGATGTTGGCTCAGGTCATGATCTCACAACCATGAGATAAAGCCCCATTTGGGGGTCTGCACTGAGTGTGAAACCTGCTTGGGATTCTCTCTCTCCCTCTGTCCCACCTGCTCACACTTGTTCTCTCTCTTTCTCTCAAAATAAATAAACATTTAGCAAGTTATTAGTTTATATATTGCCTGGACATTATATTTCAATTTACAAACAGTATTTGGTGGATATACAGATTCTTTGAACTCCTTGTAAAAATTTCATAACTCTTCTGGGGTATGTGCCCACTGGTTGAGAAATACTACATTCTGAAACAAGTTTTGCTTTTTGTGAACATCGATACATAATATGTGTGATGATTAGGTAACCAGATAATTAGGTTTATTCCTCAACTATTTCATATAAATAAGAATGACGAAGGTTTAAGAACTTCTGTCTATCATTTCTTATTGATCAGCCAACTCTACAGTATACAAATGACACAGCACTTATGGACCTGGAAGGGGTTTTAAAGATGAGAGGTCTTATGATTGTGGAAAAATTCAGAAAGACCTAGACACATGGCTGCTCGTGTTCCATTATTTCCAAACTGTGTGTCTTTGAGGAAGTTAAGCTTTCTAAGTCTCAGTTTCCTGATTGGAAATTTGGGTGTGAAGATGCCTACTTCATAGCATTGTTGCGAGGCCTTACATATGATAGGCATTTGATGAATAGTAGATGTACTCTAATCCAACCCACATTTTACAGACAAGAAAATTAAGAGTCAAAAAGACTACATTTAAAGGACACAAAACAAACTAGTTTGTGACTGTGCAAAGCAAAGACCTCCTGACTCATGCATCTGTGTCCTACCACAATTCTAAAATTTATACTTTCTGCTTCCTGTCCTCTAACTGTGCATGACAGTTTTCTAGGCTGGAATTGGCAATGGCAATTGGCTTTTAAAAGAGATGGGGGAAAACTCACAACATCTTTTTTCCGGATTCTCAGAATGGTTTCCAGTTAAGTGCTACTCTGACCCAGGAACTCAAATGGTAGGTTTCTGCTTCTCCTGCCTCCTCTGATTCTGTTCACACTTGGAAAGCCCTGTGGTTCACAGCTAATTAAAGAGGGGTGGAAGAAAATTATACCTCTGTTGATGCTATTGTTTTAATCTATCTCAGAAGCTTCTTAACAAGCAAGGCAACAAGCAGTGGACTGAGAGGGAATTCTCTCTGACAGAGAGGGCACAAGAGACTCTAGAATGATTTCTGTGAACCCACCATCATTTCATTAAGTGACTTTTATATTTTCTGTTGTTACAGAGTCTCTCTCTCTCTCTCCCTCTTTCTCAGATAATATTCCAGAATCTGCTGAGTCTTAGGAAAGAAGAGAGACCCAGAAGAGAATAAAATATCATTTATATATTGTATTTGTTATATGTCTTGCACCATATTTTCTTTTCTGTTTTCTCATTTAACCACCACAACAAGCATGTGTCCCCAAAGATTTGAGAAGTTAAAGTCACACAGCTAGTAAGTGTGAGAGCTGGAAAACCTTATCATTATCATCATCATTATAATCAGTCCTTATAATTATCATTCACTATCTTTATTAAAATGGCTAACATTTATTGAGCACTTACTATGCATTGAGTCTTTTTTAAGTACTTTGAATACATTAATTTGTTTATATACTTTATATGTATTTAACCAGTTTATTCCTCAAAAAAAAATCTACGTATTAGGTATTGTTATTATATCCAAATTTCTCCAAGATAATTCAGCAAATAACCTTTTAGTTTAGTTCTAGATGCTGTGTTCTTGATCACACTGCTCTGTCTGAATTCAAATCAGGTATTTTCCAACTCTACACTTTGCTTCATTAGGGCTTTTAGGACTGAGAGGCCTTTCGGGAACCTCATGGAACAAGAGGAGCACATCTGCTTGAGCATATGATCCCAATCAAGTATACCTAAGTTTAAATGCTCCCAGATGTTATGACAGTACTAGTCACTACTTAATAGTGGACAATATAGTGGATAATACTACATACAATACTACAGGTACAGGATCAAACAGCTGAGTATTAGTAGGTCATCTGGGTCCCTTGTAGCTTAACAAAACACTGCATATTTTAATATGATTTAGTAGTGTGACCAAGTAATTACCTGTAAGGGAAGGGTTATGGTGGTCCACACCTACAAAAGTGCTAATTAACAGGGAATGGGCAAGACAATGCAGTCAGCACTCAGGACAGCTCCAGGGGGCAACAGGGCTCCCAAACAATGCTTACTTATAATGCACTGCTCTTTGCTGTGCAACAGGCCCCTCCCTAAAGCTGAAACTTTAAAAGTTCTTGATGTTCTTGCTCTAGACATACAACAGTGGTTCTTACCCTTCCTGGTGTAAATACTCTTTTTAAAAGTGAATTGAAGGGATATACAAGATTTCCAGAAAAACTAGAGATGTGTACATGCATAAAAAGTTTAACCTAAATGTTAACGATTAAAAGACCTCCTTGGCATTCTAGTGAAAGCTTCTGTTGAGTCAAATATTGCCAAGTAACAAATGATCCCAAAATATACAGGGGTACCTAAATAATGACAATGTATTATTTCTCATGGTTTTATCGGTTGGCTAAGCAGTTCCTCTGTTGGTTTCCCTAGGCTCATTCAGGCAGCTGCATTCAGCTGGAGGGTTCACTGAGTTGAAAGGTTCATGATGGTTTTGCTCACAAGTCTAGAAGTTGGTGCTGGATGTTGGCTCAAGTACCTCATTTCTCTTCCATGTGGTTTCTCATTGTCCAGTACGCCATACCAGCTTCCTTACATGGTGATGACAGGACAACATTCCTCCTTTTGGGACCTAGTCTCCAGAACTCAGAAAAAGTCAGTTCTCCCACATTCTAACAAGCAAAATAAGTTTAAGGTTCACCCAGATTCAAGGTCAGTATACTGACACTGCCTTAATGAAACAGCTTCAAAACTCTTGCAGTCATATTTAATTTTTTGCTGCCTCCTTAAAATAAGTAGTTAAAATAGGGGCACCTGGGTGGCTCAGTCAGTTAAGCACCCAACTCTTAACATCAGCTCAGGTCATGATCTTACAGTTTGTGGGTTTGGGCCCCACGTTGGGTTGTGCACTGACAGTGCGGAGCCTGCTTGGGATTCTCTCCTTTCTCTCTCTGTCCCTCTACCACCCATGCTCTCTCTCTATCCAAATAAATAAATAAACTTTAAAAAAATAACTGGTCGAAACAGATCATAGTGAGAAAACTTCAAGCTGCCTGAGGACAAGACTGTTCCTTTCTCCTTTGTTCATTACCAGTTGATAGACTACTACTGGAGATGGTTCGTAGGTTCTCAGTAAATGTTGCTGAATGGAGAGATGAGTGGACTTCCAAGTGAGATGCTGTGTTCTTTTTTCTATGATATCTCCAGTTTGTATTACTTGAGCATATGTGACTGAAAATAATATTACCAGAAATAATAATTAACAACATTGTTAGCAAAAGCTAATTGCATGCCAGAAACTAAGAATATTTGCATATTGATTTCATGTATCCTCACCACCTATGAGGTGAGCTCCATCATCTTGTTTTTACATATGAGGAGCCAAGGGATTAGAGAACAGAATTAGATCACCCAAGGTAGACTATACCTATTAGGACACAGAGCAAAATTTGAACTCAGGACTGCCTGACTCCTAAGGCCATGTTCTTGATGACTGAGTTACTCAATTCACCAACCCCTTTGCTTTTGTACATTCTTTTCTGAAAGAAAAGTTTACAAGTTCATGTGAAAGGAAAATTACATGAGATAAACTTCTCCATCCCATAGTGAATAAAATAAAAAGAAACCCAAGATTCTTTATGATTTGACTCCAGACTACCTTTCTCGCCTTGTTCCCTACTCTGCACAACTATAGATTCAATAATACTACCACATTCTCACTCTTCCTATGACATGGCCTCCACTATCATGTATGTGTGTGTGTGTATGTGTGTGTATGTGTATATATATATACATATATATATGTATATATATATACATATATATATTATACATATATTATATGTATACATATATACATATATATTATACATATATTATATGTATAATATATATATATATACATAATGCTTCATTCTTCACACACGGATATCTTTTTAATCTTTGTGATTAGCTAAAGTGATTTTTTTCAGTAACACAATTATTTTATTCCTTTAGTTGCCATTAGCCACCTATTTTGCAATGTTTCTCCAGCAAATAATGTGTACCTTTATTTATCCTGATTCTGTCTTAGTTCACTTGTTATGTGCCTGTCTTATACCAGACACTGAACTTCTTCCTGCCTCCATATCTCCTCCTTTTGTCTCTTTTCTTTCCAATAGATTTCACATTTCTGTTCTGTCCCAGGCATTCTGCTATAGCCCAGAACTCTAAAAGTAACTATGACATCGACCCTATTCTCAGGAAACTCACAATGTTCAGCACAGAGAAGCCACTGAGTATGCATTAAGAGAACAAATAATGGAGCTTGTCTGGAGTGAGGGGGAAGTCAGGGCATTAATGATTATAGTATTACTTCTATCCTAGAAATATGGGCAGTGCTTCACACCATAAACACTCGGCAAATATTCTTTCATTTATTTGCTCTCTATAATGAGATAGGCCTAGGTTGAAATCCTAAACTTATTTTCTTGGTAGCTTTGAGCAAATCACTTTAACTTTCTAAGACTAAGTTATTTAAATCTGTGAAACAGTCAATAATAATGACCTCATAGGGTTTCTGTGATAATTAAATATGTAGCAAATGCCTACTGTAAGAGCTCAATATATTTTAGCATTATAAATTTCTCTATAACTTAATTCCAGAAGGAATATGTAGCGATTCAAAATGCATTGCTCAGGGCGCCTGGGTGGCGCAGTCGGTTAAGCGTCCTTCAGGCAGGTCACGATTTCGCGGTCCGGGAGTTCGAGCCCCGCGTCAGGCTCTGGGCTGATGGCTCAGAGCCTGGAGCCTGTTTCTGATTCTGTGTCTCCCTCTCTCTCTGCCCCTCCCCCGTTCATGCTCTGTCTCCCTCTGTCCCAAAAATAAATAAAACGTTGAAAAAAAAAATCAAAATGCATTGCTGAATGGATGGCTGGGTGGCTAGATGGATGGATAAGTGAATGGATGAGGCATGACTTGAGTGGAATACAACTTCAGGGCATGATGACACAAGACTCCACAGGGCAAGAGAGCATCAGCTCCCTTCTTAAGGGCTCTGAGCCCCCAAAGCCCTAGAAACACCCCCTCTGCTACCCCTAGCCCCTCCCCAAAGGCCATGCCACTGCTCCTTTCCTTCACAGGGGGCCCAAACAGCTTGTTTTTCTCTTCTTTGTGTGTTGGCGATATGTGATTTTACTGTCAGCATGGTGTTTCTAATGAAAGGCAAAGGGTGTCCAATGTGACTTGGGAAAAAAACGTACAAACAACAACAAAATTATATGTTCTTTTTTCCTGTAATGTTCTCAGGGAGAATATGTGACTTGTTTGCTGTCAATACAGCTTATAATGACACGGTGCACAGAGGCACTGCCAACTGTGTGCGGCATTCATTATACACATGTATTAAGTGTAATGCGATATGAATTTGGCGGTGGAGCAGACGAGAGCTGCCCTGGGGCTAATTTGGAGTTACAGCGCCTCTTCCCCTGGGATGATTAAGGGGGAAGGGGGAAGTGGGCAGCAGCATGGGCGTGTAGCAAAGTGTTTAGAATTTTCGGGACTAATTTGGGGCTAGGTTGAGAGAACATGTTAGAACTCAAAGAGTCTTTAAAGATACGTCTTTTTTCAGCAACAACCGAAACAAAATATCATTTAATAATCAATTCTTGACCCCTAATAAGTGCCAGGCTTACAACAGGTCCTAGGAATAAGATCCTTCACCAGCCTTCAAGAAGTTCACAGAATAGTAGGATAGAGGAAAAAGTAGAGAGAGAATGATGATATGCCGTGGTAAATGCAATAATACCTACAGGCTAAAGTTGATCTCAAACTACAGACGAAGATTCCTAAACCAGCCTGATGTCACTTCTTCTGAGATGCTTTCCCTGACCCCCTTGTAAATGACTAGGTCACCCTGTTACGTATTCTCATGGCACTCGGGCTTTTCCTTCATGGCCTAAAGTCACTTGGATGTATGATAATTCCATCCATGTCTGGCTTCTAGCTCCTAAGCCCTATGAAAGTGGGAACCTCTTTTGTTTTACTTACCTTATATCTCCAGCACATAGCACAATACCTGGCACATAGTTCATGCTCCTGTAATATTTGTGGTTGAATGAATAGATACTGTCATTTATGAGCTTAATCTTGAAGGACATGGAAGAATAAAGCCAAGTAAAGAGGATGAGGGGAAAGGCAAGCCCAAAAATGGGGCATGCAGCATATATAAAGGTATATAAACTTACAGAAGGGAGAAAGTGGAGTATAAAATAGGGGAGAAATCAATACAAGTGGACTGCTGCTGAGATTTTTAATGGTATCATTTATATTTTCTCTATTGAGGCAAAAACTCATGTGGAAGGCCAAACCTCATTGGTGGTGTTTGTGAGGAAATACATAATACACACTGGACTCTTGGTGGAAATATACCTGGGAGGCAGATAGATGTGAGACTGAACAAACATTTTGGTGATGAGTAAGGCCATAAAGGCACTAATATGGCTATTGAATTAAACTATGTCAAAGGAGAGTTTAGCTAAAGAATGTTTAAGAAGTTCTTCTTTAAATGGTGAGATGATAACAGGTAGGGGCATATCTGATGCCTCGTTCCTAAAGCTTGTTGAAAGAAATGGCCCCAATGGAGCAAAATCATTCTTAATGAAAATGTCTCATTAAACATACATTCGGACCCATGGAAAAATAAAAGCAATAATATTAACAATGACTGATGCTTTTTGAGAAATCATTATATACTGGGAAGTTACAGAGATGATCACCATCCATGTGGTACCACATTCAATATTCATGACAAAACTGTAAGGCAAATACTATAAAGATCACACTGAGAGTTATGTGTAGAAGGAGACCTGATGAAGTGAAGTTACTTGCTCAAGACCATCCAGCTAAATAGAGTGAGAGTCAGGATTCAAATTGAGGTCATTTAACTCCTGAATCCACTCGTTTAACTACCACGTTGCTGAACCGGAGTTCTGGACAGCCATGAAAGACTGAGTCCCTCACTGTCTAAATTTCAGTTTAACCCAATTGCTTCCCTTATCCTATAAACTCAGCATTAAATAAAGAACATGTCTTTCCCATCTGTTGGCCTTTTGAGAAAAAAAATGGGGCTCTAGTGACACTTCTTTATGGACTCCTGACATGCTTGCTGTCATATCAACCTTCATGAATTTGCAGATTTGAAAAAGTTTTAGGAAGTGACTCTTGAAAATATTCAGCATGACAGGAGGGCGGGGCAATCAGTTGGCCAGAGATAATGCTGGGAGTGGGTGAGTCAATCATAGGAAGTCTGAATGTGCCACAGGAAGGAAGCTAACCCAATTGATACTTAGAAAAAAGGAAGAAAACTTCAAAGGTTAAGGGATTTTGACAGTACTCTATTAAAGTAAAAAATAAAAGTGTATATGTGTGTGTACACACATACACACAAGTACACATATGTAACTATTATACACACATGTATAATATTTACATGCACACATCATATATATACACATACACTATATATATACATATATACATGTACATATTATCATAATTTTAAAATATAAATATATGTCTATACATATTTTCCTTGAATTACACCAGTGAACCCTTATTGAGCTCTTACATACCTTCTATGCTACGCCTTTACAAGCATTATGTCATTTAATCTTCATGGCAACCTGAGGAAGTAATTGTTATTATGTTCATTTTTCCAGGGAGGGAAACAAGGCTCAGAGATATTAAGCCACTTGTCAAGGCCATAGCATTTGTTACAGTACAGCCAGTATTTCCCCAGTCTATCCAGCTTCTCCAGGATTGTTCCATGAATAGCCATGTGATTCTGTCTCTGTTACTTGCCACTATGGTTTGCAGAAAGCTTGGCAAACAGGTTCCTCTGTGAGCCAACTCCCCTGTGAGATCTGTTAAGCCTAGGGTCCATTCATCTGTGTCTTCATAGCTTGGCCCTAGCCCACTTCAGTACCTGTGAATGTTTGTGGAATTGATGAAGGAATGATTTGCCTCAGTTTACCTGGATATTAAGTGAAGGGGCTGGGCTAGAACCAGAGCATAGAGGGTCCCTGTTTAGCTTCCAGAAATCTCTCCCTCCTCTGAAATTTAGCACTTATAGCCATTTCCTCTTTCTGAGTAAGTCACCAGATACTAACCTGTGCCATCTTTTACACTATTGTATTTCTTAATGTCTAACACTTGTAAGGATTTCCACTTCTGTGAGTGTGCTTCTCCCTCTTCCTGGACCACAAGTTCCTCAGGAGTTAAAGGGAGATAAAGGCAATTCACGTTTGTGGAGCTTGTATAACATGGAAAGCACTGTATCAAGGCCATCACCTACATGAGTTTATTTGATCATCATGACAATTCTTAGAAACAGTTATTATCTGCCTTTTACAGGAGAGCCAAGCTGGGCTCAGAGAGTAACGTAATTTGAGCGATCACACACAGCAAGAATGCAGCAGAGGTGGGATCCAAACCTAGGTCTTTCTGACTCCAAAGCCTAAGGCATGGGCTCTGACTTTACCACCTTAGCCTTAATTGCCACATGGGCCAGGCTTCCTCTGCCAGAGACATCACCCCTCCCTCTTCTCCCACATGCTCCCCCTGTAGCAGGACCCGATGGCAGCAAGCCCGGCAGGCAGCGTGGAGGGCTGCAGCAAAGACGCGCTTTGGCATCTTAGAATGCGGCACAAGGTATGCCAGCGAGAGGAAGAACAGTTGGTGAACAGTTGGCGAATGGATATTTTTATGCAAGGGTTGCCTAGAGCGAGGGGCGGGGGGAAGAGTGAAAAAAAAAAACCTGTTTATAAAGAAGCCACAATTAATAAGGTCTTTGTTAGCTCTTTGGATTTCGATTTTCAAGTCCATTGCTTTGGTTTTGAAAAGGAACAGAAAGGTCCCCGAGGAGCCAAACTCCCCAGCTTCCAAAGCGTGAAGGCATTTAGGAATCCAGTCCAAGCCTGAGTGTGTTGGGGAACTTAATTATTCAGCAAGGAGCGCAAAGATGCTCTGAATTCCTTTGGACAGCTTCTTGTCTGGACGGTTTACATTGTGGCATGCTCAGTGTGTGGGCTTAAGAGCTATAGGATGACAAAGGGCGGGACGGCGGGGGGGTGGGGGGAGTAAAAGAGAGCACCCCACCTAGGATTTCTGAGAGAACTGTAGCTGCCCTAATCCCTTGCCTACCATTTTACATCCCTTTTTGGCTTCAATGTTTTCATCTATAAAATGGGCATAATAGTATCTATCCAAGTGGGTTATTGTGAGGTTGTGAAAAATGCCCTGTAAAGAGCTTAAAACCACTTAGAGAAAAAAATATATTGAGTATTTTAGAGTACTAATTTTTAAATAAAGGTCTCTATTTCCCTTTTCTCTTTTTACACATAAATTTAGTCTGCAAGCATTTATAATACTTATGGTAACAATAGCTGCTATTTATTGCATGCTTAGCACATACCAGATCCATATTTTGCTATATTTGACCTTTGCAATGCCCTTAGGAGGTAGGTCCCAGTTTTCAGTGCAGTGGGCACTCAGAGAGGTTAAGTGACATAGCAAAAGTCAGCAAGAAGCGGGCTCAGCACTCAAAGACTGCCCTAATGTGGACAGTTTGGCCTGGAGGGTGAACCACTCTGCTGTGTGCCAGGAGCCCCATAGCCATCCAAAGAGCTGGCAAGGGGGTAGGTATCTCCAAATAATGATAAGTTGACATCCTAAGCCTCAGTAATTCAGAATATGACTTTATGTGGAGATGGTGTCTTTTTTTCAACGTTTATTTATTTTTTTGGGGGGGGGAGGGGACAGAGAGAGACAGAGCATGAACGGGGGAGGGGCAGAGAGAGAGGGAGACACAGAATTGGAAACAGGCTCCAGGCTCTGAGCCATCAGCCCAGAGCCAGACGCGGGGCTCGAACTCACGGACCGCGAGATCGTGACCTGGCTGAAGTCGGACGCTTAACCGACTGCGCCACCCAGGCGCCCCTGTGGAGATGGTGTCTTTACGGGGTAATCAAATTAAAAAAGAGGTCTTTAAGGTGGGTCCTAATTCAACATGACCCATGTCCTTATAAAAGGGAATATTCATATATACAGAGACAGATACACATAGAGGGGAGAGACACAGGGAGAAAATAATTATCTGCCAGGCAAGGAGAGAGGCCTGGAACAGACTCTTCCCTCAGAGCCCTTAGAAGGAACTAACCTTACAGACACTTTGATTTCAGACTTCTAGTTTCAAGAAAGGCAAGACAATAAATTTCTGTTATTTAAGCCATTCACTTGGCAATACTCTGTTACGAGAGTCCTAGCAAACTAATGCATATTCTGAACCCCCTTCTCTGGACGAGGCACCAGAAGAGGAAGAGACTAAGGTGATTTGCTGAAGCTGGTAAGTGGGATTGCTGAGATGTGCACTCCCTTTACTCTTCTACGCCTTCTCATGGATTTCTGGAGAAGGAAGGCTCTTTGGATCTGGAATTGATCATTGCTTTGTTCACTGCTGCAGCCCCTGCATTGACATCAGTGTCTGACGTATCATAAAACATTACTGTTGAATGAATGAATGAATGAATGAATGAATTTTCTTTCTACAAATTTATCCAAAGCTTCACAACTAGGTTAGCATGATTTAAAAAATCACATCACATTGGAACAAGAATTCCAACTTAAAGTAATTGTTACAACAAAGTGTTTCTTACTTTGTATCCGAATACACTTTGCACAGCCAGATGTAACTAGGAACACTGAACACATTTTCAAACGTTTATATTGACTATGATATAGACTGTGAAGTATCAAACTCCAAATTTCTAATTCTTACTTCTATTTGGAAACATTGACTCACCTACCTTCCTTCCTCTCTGGTTTCTGCCCCATCAGCCACGCCTTGGTTTTCCTGTACCCGTTCTTCCTCGTTTTTTCAAACTCTAAACTCTGGCTTGCTCCAGGATTCTGCTTTTCCCTGTCTACATTCATTCCTTCGGTAGCCCCATCCTGTCTTGTGGCTTTAAATATGATCTATGACAGTACTCAAATTTATATCACTTGCCTAAACTTCAACACTGAGCTCCAGACTTGTATACCCAACAACCTACTTAACATTCCCACTTAGATGCCTATGTATGTCTCAAGGTCAGTGTGTTCAAAATCAAACTCCTGATTTCTACCCTCATCTCACGTAAAATACTGTTCTACTTACAGTCTTTTCTGTCTTAATAAATGTCAGCTTTATACTTCCCATTGGTTAGGCTGAAACCCTTGTCTTGCTTGATCCCTCTTCTCTCCTACCTAATATCTAGGGATTCAGCTAATCTCATTGGTATTACTTACCCAAAGTATTTAAAATCTGGCCATGGCCACTTATTATCACCATCTTCTTTGCCTGGATTATTGCAACAGCTTCTTAACTGGTCTAACTGTGTCCACCTAT
This sequence comes from Prionailurus bengalensis, assembly GCF_016509475.1. Classification (NCBI taxonomy): domain Eukaryota; kingdom Metazoa; phylum Chordata; class Mammalia; order Carnivora; family Felidae; genus Prionailurus; species Prionailurus bengalensis. Next base: position 47,251,525 of record NC_057345.1, on the reverse strand, counting down.
GTCCCCATACAGTCTCTTCTCCACACAATTTCCTGAGAGATCCTATTAAAATGCACCTCAAGTCACATAGTCCTCTGTCCAAAATCTTTCAACGGTGCTCTAGGATTTAGCTCCCCACCAACTCTCGGACTTCATTTCTTCCTCCACTGGATCACATTTAGTTTTATTTATATTGACTATGATCAATGTTTGCAAAGAGGTGTCTGGTGGACCCACACTTTTCTGAGAGATTCATCTGAATTTAATCCTTTGAAGTAAGCAAACTCTTGTCCACATTCACTGTGCTGATACTTCCCAAACTCTTCCCAGGCCGACTGCAAGATAGGGTTAAGTAGACCACACGTTGTTCTGCTTCTTGTTAAAACAGTGATTCCATTTGCATATGATTTTCTCATATTTCTGTTATGATATTGTTTGCAGAAAGAGTAGCCAACGTAAAATGGTACAAGTGCCTCTTATCTATTTTGGTCAAAATCCATCTAAATGAGGCGTACCTCATTCTTACCATTGCAAGAAGGTAAAGAAACTGCAATCTCCTTATCCTGTCTATTTCTCTGAACTTCTTGATGTGCTGGATATATTCTCTCAAGCAAGTCCCCTCTTGACCCTTCTCCACTCTCCTCCCCTGCCTTAGGACACTGACCTATGCGAAGTATGTCAGTGGGGCTCTGGAGACCTCAGGCTTCTGGATGAAGTGGGAAAGGAGGAGAGTAAGGTCAAGGTGGGTTGTTTTTTGTGTGTTTGTTTTCTGTTTTTTATTCTGTCCCTGAGAAGTCACCTTGAACTGCATCCCAGATGTCACTTAATCCTTTCAAGGAGGCTATACTACAGAACTCCTTGTCTAAATTTAGAGTTCTGATAATGACTCTCTCCTATCTCTTCCTTTCTTGCTGGGGGTGTTAGCTTCCAGTATTATGAGTTCTGGGTAACCACCCCAACTTTTAAGGTTCCCTTCCCTTCCCCGTGCCTTTGTGATTAGTCCCTCCTTGAGTTAATCTCATGTGAGTGTGTCACCAGTTCCTTCCTGATACCCTAACAGATATACCTGGTGATGTATAAACATTCCCGTCTTACCACTTTTATCTGTAGTAATTAGACTTCATATATTACCTTCCTTTGACACAAAAGATTGTTTTTCTGATCAATACTACTTAAACTGAGTAGTAGAAAGTCTATCTTGCTGGTGGAGGGTGCGGTTCTGAGGCCAAACTGACCTGTCTTATAATCTTGAATTAGACAATGGCCAAGTGCCTTACCTTCTGGCATTTCATTCTCCACCAGATGTTGTCCGTTTTTGAATGGGGTTTATATGACTGATACAGATCCATGCATAGTAGGCACATTGCAAATCCTAATTCATATTCCTTCTCCTTCACTTTGGTGCATTTGTTTTCTTAGCTTTTTTTTTTCTTCATTTTTTGTTTTGATTAATGCAATACCTTAAACTTCAGTGGAGCTTGTGGAGTAGCACAGTATGTAATTTGCAGTCAGATAATTTCCTCATCAGTGGGAGTTGCTCTGGTGCTAATTTGGGCTGTATCCTCTATTTCAGTCCTTTGTCTCATTTATAAAGAGCATACTGTATTGTTCCAACTTCCACACTTTTCTTTAAGAGATTGTACATCATGACTGAAACTGAGACTAGAAAAGCCATCTGACACTCAGAATCATCAGTGGCAGGCATGTGTACAAAAGGACACTCTTATTAGGTAAAATCTAAATGTACCACTTTCTGAATAGAGGAGGCTGTCTTTGCTTTTAGGTGTAGCCTTGATTTGCACTCAGTGGAGACACCATGGAAAGAACTGGACTAAGTCAGGTTCACTGAGGTCCTTGATTCACCTCAGCTACCTGACCTCCTGGGGCTAGAGTCCAGTTCATGGCGAACAATGACCAATGGGCCTGTTTAGACAGAGAGAGCTGAGGTAATGTAAGAGAGCTCAGATCAGGTGGGAGAACACCTGCTCCAAGCCTCAGGATACATAGCACATCATAGAGGCTAAAAGCTGGAACACTGAGTGCCAGAGTTCAATATGGAGGTGGAAATAAAGCAGGTCCTGTATCCTAAGGTACAGCGTGTAAAGAATTATCTTCAAACATAGAGAAGACAGTGGCAAAATGAAGTGTAGACATAAGCTGACGTCTATATAGGAACAAATTATATGAACACAGTCACTGTGCCTCTCAAGGGAAAGCTTCACATGGTCCCATCAAGTGAAAGACCAAAGCTGAAAGTGGGACCTTTGTCTCTCTGAACCCTATGACTCATTTCAGTTAATAGAGGATAACCCTCCCTGCCTCGTTTGTCACCAGGACTGTTGTAAGGGTAAAGTGAGATAATAAGTAAGAAAGCATTTTATAAACCTCAAAGCACTGCACAAAAGCAAAACAGAGACATTCCATCATGTACAGCTGATCTCTTCTCTAAGAGGTCACTTACCTGGTCAGTTGGAGTCAGACCAATCCTGAGCTCCATCTCTAGGAGGGCTGCATTAATCCAGAAAGAACCTACATACTCAAAGGAATTTAAGCCACAAAACAGTCAATGAAAGCAAACTGCAGGAAGGTTGGTGTGTGTTTGGGCTTTCCAGATGCGGGAAACCTGGTCTTCAGACACAAGCTGTCCTTGCTCCACATAGACTCTCCTTCTTCCTATGGTTCAGCCTCACTGGGTTTCTATCACAGCCCAACGTTCTGCTTGAGGCTGAAACATGGTCATTGCAATTCCTAGACATGTCACTTCCCAGCATCGTCACCCTCTTCCCTTAGTTCCATTTCAAAAAATCCTGAGAGAATTTGTCTTGACTTGGGTCACATGCCCATCTATGACCCAGGCAAAGGGCAATATGATTGGTATTCCTGCATGCTATGGATCAAGAAAGAAGCCATTCTTCAACTGTTCCTGGATGTTGTCAGCACCAGGGTGGGGGGTGGGGTGGGGGGAGAGGGTGCCAAAAGGACAGAGAAATAGATGCTCACTATGAGCATCTGGTTGACACTACATCCTCTACACTAGGTTTTGAAGACTAAGATATCTGGGCTTTTCAGAATGGACTTCCCTCCCTACTGGAAGTACATCAGGAAGAGTACTAATAGGGAAGTAGTCAGGGTCCTGGCAGGGAACATAGTATATTCAGAAGGGGGATTTGAGGAGGTTTCAGAGAAGGCAGCTTTTACAGGTATGGTGAGAGTTAAGAAAAACAAAATAGGGTGGGTGAAATATCCAAACCAGAGAGAAGGCATTTCTGTTCCTTAGCCTGAAAGGGAAAGAGTCAAGGAATGGCTATCTGAATGCCCTGAAACAAGTAGCTATAGGGGAGGACCTAGAGCCAGGGGCTGTGGCCTTCAGTACAGGGACCTAGCTAACCTCTGCAACCGGCAGACCATTGTGGAAGGAACTGGTATGTAATCACCTCTCTCTCCTTCCATCTGCCTGTTTCATGCTGTGCCTCTCATTGATCAGTCCCAAATAAATGCCGGACGTCATGCTGCCCACCTAGGAGGTTCCCAGGGCACAGAGCAAAGTGGAAAGTCATGGATCACCTGGAGGAGCAAAGAAGATATCCAACCCAAGGGTACGTCTGTTCCCTTTGGCTCAAAGGAGAGACGTAGTTAGAGTCCACTCTATAAAATCAGTTGGTTCAAAAGCATGACAAGATTTTAGAGCTAGTGGAGTCCTCAGGCTCACTCAGACCAAAAATCACAACCTTGTCTATATCTAGCCTTTGGATGTGATTTGCATGGCTGCCACAACTTTAAAGCCAAAAACCGAAACCAAACAAACAATAGGCAAAAAACCTCAATCCCTGACATTAACATCTTTTAAAAATATTTTTAAATTTTTATTTATTTATTTGAGAGAGAGAGAGAGAGAGAGAGAGAAAGAGAGAGAGAATATTAGCAGGGGAAAGGCAGAGAGACGGGGAGACAGAATCTGAAGCAGGCTTCAGGACTCCACAGATTCCAACGTGGGCTTGAACCCACAAGCTATGAGATCATTACCTGAGCAGAAATCAGACATTCAACTGACTGAGCCACCAGGAACACCAAGATTAACTTCTTGAAGTTCCAGTTCCCCACCGTCATCATCATTCCATGTCATCTAATACCTGCCACTGTATACATGAATGTATATAGGGCATACATACACATGTATACATACATGCATACATACATATATTTAATTAGAGGACTTGCGATTGGAAAAACCAAAATTCTTCATTTTTTCAGGTAGAGAAACTGGGCCTAGACAGGGAAACTTATTTGCCCACACTTGCATAGCCTTGATGGGAATTCTGTGTGTCTGCACACACAAGATTAAAAATGTATAAATAAGAGGAAAGGATTAAAAAAGTTGTTAGTCTGTGTAAGACCTTCATACCTGGGTGTAGCTCTCCTTTGAAGTAAGGATGATGCAAGGATTCTACTGTGGCTCCTGTGGCCCCAGCAGGTGAAATTAGAACAATGAGGAAAAGTGATTATGGTCAGTGCAGTCAGTCAGAGCTTGCAGAGGGCTCTTCAAAAATGGACTGGGCTGCCTTTCTGCATCCAGGGTTCCCATGTGTGCAGATGTGGTCCATTAACAGAAAGTGAGTCAGCCCTTAGTGGGGCTGTGTTGGACTCTGTCCTTTGAGCCCTCTTACTCTGTTAGTTGAGCTAATGCTGAATTGAGTTGAAATGAGAGGAATGTCTCATTAGTCTGCTTGGTTCTTTTTCCTAAATTATCTTTAATTTTATTCTAGTCCTTTTGGTGGCATGTGGGTGGGGAAGCTTTATTTCACCCTCTGTTTGGAATCCCTAAGTCTTCCTCCCATCAAGAATCTAGATGTGAGGCTCCTCTCTTTGCCTTTCCCCATTCCTCTTGACTCACCCTCTTCCCCGCTCAGAGCAGTCTCCTCTCTGTCACCATGCATGTCAGGCTCATTTATACCTCCACATATATCCTCATGGTGTGTTTAGTTAGGATATTGGTTTGGTTGTAATAACAGAGATCAAACAGCAGTGACTTAATGAGGAGAAAGATGTATTGGTCTCTCATAAAATTTGAGCTGCTGGGCTGTCCAGATGGGCAGGGTGGCTGTGTTCCACAAGGCCATCAAGAACCCAGTTCCTCTGTTCTGTTGCTTCCACACCTGCACTGTCTGCGTGAACAAAGATAACTCTTCTCTGCCACCCTCCTGTCCCAGTTCTTACAAAGGAGGAAGACGACACACAGAACAAGCAAATTCATCTCAGGAAGTGAGCCACAACGACACATCTTGTCACATCCCATTATTCATGACTTACTCATGTGGTCATGCCAAGTGGCAAATAAGACTGAAAATAGAGTTTCTAGCTGGGCACCTACATTTAAATAGAGAAGGAGTTGTTTTGGTAAAAGGAAGAAGGGATAAATGGATCATGGTAGCATGTTTAGGATGTCTTTTCTAACCAGAATGGCCTCTTTTGGCCTCTATGAAGCCAAAACTGATCATCTCTCAAATGCCAGTTTAAATATATCCCTTCTTAAAGTTTTCCCAAAAGTACAATCCTTCAAGACTATCTACTGCACATCTAGAAGACCTGGCTGATGGTCATGCCTATGCCTACAGAATACATGAAGAGTTGGTTCAAATACTGTCTCTCCCTCTGCTATTATCACCAATTTAGGAAAAGGAAGGAGTAATTTTACGAGCTAACATTTACTGGTCACCTAAACTAGGTGCTGTGCTAACTGCATTATGAGCATTACCTCATTCGAACATTCCAGTTGACCTATGAATTAGGCACTGTTGTTCAGTTGCCAGATGAGGAAACTAGTACTCTCTGAAGTCACTTTCCCAAAGCTTTTCAGCTAGGAAATGCCAAATTGATCATTTCAACATAAAACCTCTGGCTCCAAGCTTTATTATTTCTTTCATCACATTGCAACTTTTCTATAAAAAGCTTTGCAAAGACAAACTTCACAGACCTGAAACAAGTGGGTAATTCAGTGTTGATTAGTAATTTGGAAAAGATACTCAAGGTAAAAAAAAATTCTAACAAACTTATCTGCACTAATTTAATTTTCTGTGTAATTGTATATTCCTTGTGAATCAGGGTCCTCCTTCTCCATGCTATGTTTTAAGTAAGTAATACTGAGGACTTATTTCTCCCTCGTTTTCATTTTTCCTTGATTCTTTCCATGATTTTCTCTTGGGGAAAAGGAGCAGATTGAAAACTGTGGTTATATATGTAACCATTAAAATATATGCTCTCCCTATAAAAATGAACTTGTGCCAGGGTCTAATAAATTACGTGCTAATATGCCAGCTCTCCAGTCTGCAGGGGAATTGCAATCATTCTCCTGATCAGAGTAGCATAATTCCCAGCCTCTCTATCTGTTAGTTCCTTAACCTAGCAAGGAACCTCAGGACCTGAGGAATCTGAGGACCTCAACTGCAATTAATTCAACATCCTCAAGTACCACGAGGTGCCTGGTTATGAACTAGGAATTGCATGTCAGAAATGGAGAAAACACAGCCCTTGCCCTCAGGGGGCTAAGAGTCTACTGGAGAAGGAAAAAACAAGGGAAACAAATAACTGTAGTGTTAAGAGATTTGCCCAATAGGTGACATGTGTTTAAAAGAGAGAGAGGCTTGGGTCTGGGTTGAAATGAGGAGGGGAGGTAATATCTGAGCTCAGTTTTGAAACATAAGAGCAAGTCAGATGCAGGAGATAACCTTCCAGGGAAAGGGAACTGAATATGCAAGATAATGGGCCATGATCTACATCATGGGTTTTGAAAACCATCAGTGCATTAATAATTTTGCAATATGAATTGATCGTGTCAATTGAAGAACTTTTTGTGGTGGGTGATGGGTCGGAGTAAGGGCTTTGAAGCAGAAAAGTGAAATGATCCCATTTATGTTTTAGGACTATCCCAGGGTGGGGGCCCTTGGAAAAATCAGGGACACCTGTTAGAAAATATTTGCAATGATCAAAGATTAGACGTGATGAAATACAAGTTGTATGCCGACTGGCAAGAGAGGATAGAGAGTGCATATGGGAAAATAGCTGACATTTATTCAGGATTTACTATGTGCCAGGCCCTGTGCTATGTTGTTTGGCATAGTAACTTCTTCCATCTTCACAACTGTCCAAAGAGCTAAGTACTGTTGTTGTACTCATTTCACAGATGAGGACACTTAGGTATTGGGCCCAGCTAAGAAATGGCAGAACTAGGACTTGAACCTCCTCTAGCCCCACAGTCTTCCACTTTAAGCACTGAAGGGGTGCTTTTAATTTTATTTTCTTATTAAAATGTTGGGCATCCTCAATTTCTCTTTGAAGGGCATGAGATAAACTGTCTGGCAGTGGATTAGGAAGAGGATGAACAGAACATCCCTGCACTTGACCATCTTGATAACCTTGAAAGCATGATAATCTGTATCCTTATCTGTGAAATGGAGATAATTATACCCATTTCATAGTATTTTTCTGTGGATGTAAAGGGCAGTGTATATACAGTGACTCTCATAGTTCCTAAAACATGGAAAGCACTTCTCAAATACTAGTTTATTTTTCCTTCCTTCCCCTTGGAGAGTGCTGGCACTTTTGCAATTCCTATTAAAGTTATTTATAAAAAGAGATGAAAATTCTTAGAGTGCTGAGGAAAAATGAGCCAAAGCTACCTGCAACACAGATGAATCTTGAAGACTAATGTGGGTGAAAAAGCAATTCTCAGAAGACCATGTACAGTGTGATTCCATTTTTATAAAGCACAAAAAAAAACCCACATCTAAAGAATGTATTGTTTAGGGATATGTGCATATGTGGTAAGTTATTTCTTATAAATAAAAGAATTGTCTAATACAGCTTTAAGGATGATAATAGCAACTGGAAGGGAAAGCAGGGAGACAGGATAAGGAGGGGCGTGTCATTGGTGGAATGGTGGACACAACAGTATGTTGGTAGTGAGCACATGGATGTTTATTTTAATAGTAATAGTAATAATACTCCATAGGTATTAAATATTGTATATAAAAATTATATATATATTATATTATATTATATTATATTATATTATATTATATTTAAATAGATAAGGGGAAAGAGTATCCAGGGAAGTTTTAGGACCCTAACAAGAACCCAAGTCTTTATCTCTTGGCTCTGCTTCCTCTAGATTAACAGCTTCCTTAATCTGGACAGGGTGGCTCTCCTGGCAGCTTCAGACTCACTTCATTCTAGCACATTGTCCAGCAAAAAAGAGAAAGTGTCTATTTCCCCAACAACTCAAATTAAAGATTTAGCACTGAATCTCATCCTTCCTGATTGGCCTGCTGGGTCACGCTCAGGGCTGGAATCAGTCTCTTAGGCTAAGGTTTGCATTAATTGATTTAGTCCCAGTTACATGCTGGACACGTGTGGCCTGGGCTGGAGTCAAGCTGACTCAAGGCACATTGGTTAAGAATGAGAGAAACGTGGGCTCTCCAAAGCCAAATCAGGATGTTAATGTTACACCAAGGAGTGCATGTCAACAGTAAAAACAGCCAATGCTCACAGGAGCTATTTAAAATACCTTGTATTGTCATGATTACATAGCAATGCAGTTTAATATTGGCATTTTTTTTTAATTTTAGAAAATCATAAAGGCGAAAATGAAAGTTACCGGCAATCTTAGAACTCTAAGTAAACCGATGTTGACGTTGGGACCTATTTCCTTCCAGTCATTTCTGTATTTGTTTTGTTGCATTGGCGATTCTATAACTCTATAACCTATCTGGACTTAACAAATACATCATTAGTATTTTCACAGGCTTTTAAACCTTTTTGTGATTATTTCATTTAGTTTTTCTTCCCAAGTTCCAGGTGCTTTCTTTAACGTTTGAAATACTGAAATGATTGTCACGGTTCTTGTCCTCAAGCTGAATTCATAGTCTATTACTGAGTAGTCATGGGAAAAAAATATGGTTATATAAACATTATCCTAAGAGTGTAGCACATAGAGCAGGACCTCCTACCCAAACAAGGGTTTTCAGAGTCATGCCTGAGCTCAGCCTTTAAGGAAATGTAGGATTTCAGCAAGGTTAGGAGGCAGGGGAGAGGGAGAGACTATAGGGTAGAGGAGGGTCAGGCAAAGAAGAAAGGACAATCAAGGACATAGAGGTGAAAGTGCCATGCTATGTCTTGAGCCCAAAGTTGAAGACCCAACAAAATAGGTGAAGCCCGAGATGAGGGGTTTGGAAGGCCTTGCATTCCCTGCAAGAGAAGCTAGACTTTTCAAAGGGAGGCCATAGCTTATCTAGATTGGGAATATGGTCTGTGCTCCTGCTCAGGACATACCACTACATGAACTGCCTTTTTTGTAGGCCCTCTGTGTGCCTATCAGAGTCTTACACATTCTTTGTGGCAGAAAGTGAGCTGCCTATTCCATAAAGCCTTCTTCAACCAGCCAAGGGGAATCTGATTCCCTCTACTTCAATAAGCATTCAGCTCTCCCTCTTCTGCCCTCTCAAGCACTTTGAAGGTGGTTGTGTTGGACTTATAGGTGGGAGGTTTTTGGGTGCATACCTCTAGACAGAAGGAATGCTGAGAGTCTTACCTGAAACATCTTTGTGTTGTCTGCTATATCTGACACACAGAGTATGAGTGGGTTAAATGCTATGGAATTGAACTATATACCAGTGATTTTCAACCAAGACAGATTTTTACCACATGAGACATTGGTAGGATTGGTAACATTTTTGGTTATCATAACTGGTGAGGGAGGTGCTACTTGGCATTTAGTAGGTGGACCAGAGATGCTGTCCTACAATGCACAAAATAGCCCCCATAACAAAAAATTATTTAGCCTAAAATATCAGTAGTTCTGAGACTGAGAAACCCTAAAATATACTGAGTGAAGTATAGGGTCATTTTCCAGAGTACTCATTTCTGGTCTTGGCTCTGCACTATTTCCATAGGTGGCTTTGAGCTAGTGTGCTCCCTCTGGGTCTCAAGGTCATCATCTGCAGGATAACTAGTATGAAGATCCCATGCTTTGGAATCAGGTAAAGCTGGGCTCAAATTTTCACTCAGCTGTCTACCTCCCATGAGGTTCTGGGCAAGTTATTCTTTATGTCTCTGTTTCCTCTTTTGTAAACAGAGACAATGGTGTATACTTTGGAAAGGTATAAGGCGTTGAGATAATTTATATAAAGCAGGACCCATAGCACGTGACACACATAAGATGCTCAATAATCAGTATTGCTATGACACTACTACCATTACTGTTAATATCATAAAGGGCTTGGGAATGGACTCTAAGGTCTTATCCAGCTCCAATAACCTAGGACTCCTTGCTTTGTTTTCTCTTCATGAAAATATTCGGCGTTGTCACTCACCTGGATTAAAGGAGGTGGCCAGGCATCAGGTGGGGTCCAAGCAAGTAACATGAGGCATACTCAGACTGAGAAAGTTTATTAAAGGGATTATTATAAAGGCACGAGTAGTTTTAAGGCAACCAACAAGAGGTAATACAGGACCCTGGGCTATACCCTCTAGGTCTGAAAGGCTAAGGAAAAGGAGAATTACTAGAATCTAAAGAAGGTAACTCTGGGGAGAGAACCCTCCTACAGGAGGGCAGTGAACCTTTGCAGATCGCCAGGGAATAAATATCAGACTTCATCTTCTTCCTCTTTCTCCATGTCTTGCTGGTTCTTCCCCCTGAATTCTACAGGAAGTCAGAGGTCAAAAAGCCTGTTGATGTAGGCTTTATGTCAATTTCCCAGGACACAGATCCTGGTAAGAAGGTAAAGAGAGTGGATCTGAAGAAGCAAAGAAAAAAATCAATTATGGCATTGTCTTAGACTTTGTGGAATAGCAGCCATCTGGGGTTTAGGCACATAGCCTGCTATCAGACTCATCATGTTAGTACTGTGCTCTTCACAAGGGAGAAATGGCACCACACGTGGTTATCCATGCCACCCACAGTGTATCTCCTCCCCCAGACTCAGGGGGAAGCACAGCTCCGTTCTGATAAAGGCTTCTGTGTCTCCTTTGAGTAATATGCACCTCAAGGAACAGAAAGGTGCAGGGAAGCTCCATGCTGGGAGCTGGAAAACAATGGAGGCTGCTTTGGGAAGCCGTATGAGTTGGTGGGATCTGGTGACCTGGGTCCCAGTTCTGGCTCTATCCCTTGCTGGCTTTGTGATCTCTGGGACTCACTTTATTTACCTATAGTGGGGGTAGAAGTCTCTAGCTTACCAACCTGTTTTGTGGATTAGAAGTACTTGAAAGAATGCATTCCAGTCCTTGGCACCTTGTGAAGCTCAGCAACATCAGAATTCATTTACTTAACGTTTATCTAGTGAGCAGTTGCCATGTGCTAGTCTTGTGGCAGGCCCTGGAGTAAAATCATGATGGTTAAGTAAGGCCCAAACTTTAAGGAATCACAGTCCGGAATAAGACTTTCTATTTTGGGATTGATAGTTAGGCTTTGGCAATTGCATACATCCCTCGAAATTGAATTGAAGTTTGTATACAGGTAAGTATGTGTGTGCGTGTTTCTGGAAAGATTTCATTAAATTCTCCAAGTTAAGAATCACTGAGGGAGAACTTTCAGAGGAGGATTCCTAAGAGAGTAGATTTAGTAGAATAGCAATAAAAACAAACAAACAAACAAAAAACAGGCAGTATTTAGTGTACAGAAAATACAATTAGAGGTTAACTCCATACTTATCTCTCTGTGGCCCTGCCTGGAAGTTTGGACTGGAGGGTAAAAGCCACAGGCAGGAGATATCAGCTACATTCAATTAATAACTTTGCAATAATCAGAGGTATCAGGAAGATGTTTGGGAGAGATGGACACATTCAAGAAGATGCTGAAAGATTGCTTATAGGGCTTTCTATTACAGAAGTAAGTAGCCTACAGAGTTTTTTCCAACTCTGATGTTTCAACAACTCAGCAGGATGGAGTGTGAAGATGGTGATGCCTACAGTAGAGAGACGGGTGGTTTGTGTTTGTATCTGTCCGTGCTTCCTCTGCCTTTTCTGTGAAGCGGCATGATCACATGATTAAGTGAGATGTTGTAACAAGCTAGGGAGTGAACCAATGGATCATTGACCAGGTACAGGAAGATAGATGAGATAGCACTTTTTGGAGTCTCTTGCCAAGATCCTAAGAGTGACCATGTGGAAAGCTGCTTCTACTAAGCAGTTCTACTAAGTATCTATGTTATTAGATACTCCAAGCCAACTTGGTAACCTTGACTCTCACCAAGGCTAGGAAGCATGGAACCTGCAGAGGTCCCCTAGTTCCAAAGCCTGGGCCAGTGATAAGTAGTATGTTTAAAACGTCTTTACAGAATATGAGACAGGAAACCATCAAAACCCTAGAGGAGAAAGCAGGAAAAGACCTCTCTGACCTCAGCCGTAGCAATCTCTTACTCGACACATCCCCAAAGGCAAGGGAATTAAAAGCAAAAATGAATTACTGGGACCTTATGAAGATTAAAAGCTTCTGCACAGCAAAGGAAACAACCAACAAAACTAAAAGGCAACCAACGGAATGGGAAAAGATATTTGCAAATGACATATCGGACAAAGGGCTAGTATCCAAAATCTATAAAGAGCTCACCAAACTCCACACCCAAAAAACAAATAACCCAGTGAAGAAATGGGCAGAAAACATGAATAGACACTTCTCTAAAGAAGACATCCAGATGGCCAACAGGCACATGAAAAGATGCTCAACGTCGCTCCTTATCAGGGAAATACAAATCAAAACCACACTCAGATATCACCTCACGCCAGTCAGAGTGGCCAAAATGAACAAATCAGGAGACTATAGATGCTGGAGAGGATGTGGAGAAACGGGAACCCTCTTGCACTGTTGGTGGGAATGCAAACTGATGCAGCCACTCTGGAAACCAGTGTGGAGGTTCCTCAGAAAATTAAAAATAGACCTACCCTATGACCCAGCAATAGCACTGCTAGGAATTTACCCAAGGGATACAGGAGTACTGATGCAGAGGGGCACTTGTACCCCAATGTTTATAGCAGCACTCTCAACAATAGCCAAATTATGGAAAGAGCCTAAATGTCCATCAACTGATGAATGGATAAAGAAATTGTGGTTTATATACACAATGGAGTACTACATGGCAATGAGAAAGAACGAAATATGGCCCTTTGTAGCAACGTGGATGGAACTGGAGAGTGTGATGCTAAGTGAAATAAGCCATACACAGAAAGACAGATACCATATGGTTTCACTCTTATGTGGATCCTGAGAAACTTAACAGAAACCCATGGGGGAGGGGAAGGAGAAAAAAAAAGAGGTTAGAGTGGGAGAGAGCCAAAGCATAAGAGACTCTTAAAAACTGAGAACAAACTGAGGGTTGATGGGGGGTGGGAGGGAGGGGACGGTGGGTGATGGGTATCGAGGAGGGCACCTTTTGGGATGAGCACTGGGTGTTGTATGGAAACCAATTTGACAATAAATTTCATATATTGAAAAAAAATAAACTTTTAAAAAATGTAAAAAAAAACATTTTTGCTGGTAAAAAAAATAAATAAATAAAATAAATAAAACGTCTTTACAGAAGAAATCCCAAACTACAGGTGACATTATTGGTTTATTCATATATCTGATATTTATTGAGCACATATCATGTGGCAGAAACTGTACTGAGCATTAAAGATATAGGCATAGAAAAGGGGAAGGAATCAAGGTAATGTTTGTTAATGAAAGGCACTTAATACTCATTATCAGATTTAATGAGTATGCCAATTTTGCAAGATGTATTTCATCTTCATCTTATATTTATAGGAAACAGGTTCAGCAACTTGTCCAAGGTTTTGAAGCTGTTGAGTATTGGGACTTCAGATTTGAATTTAAGAGAGGTGTGTTTTCTTCCTAACATCAAAGTCTCTGCCATTATGGTACCTATAGCATCAGCTGGGGCACACATACACAAAAGAAACATCTGCAGGCCCATGTGTAGTGCGATATGATGGGGGAGTAGGGGATGGGCTGAGTGAGTTCTGAAGAGCCATCCAGTTCTAAGAGACTTGTTTAGGGGCTGGGATGTGAGCTGAACTCCAAAGCATGCATAGATACAGAAAGGCTGGATACCAACGGGTGGAGTAGGAAATTCCAGGCCCGGGTAGCAGGGTACCAGACAAAACACATGAAAAGCAATCTTGGTTTGAGGAAAGATAAAGTCTGTGTGGTGCACATGGGAAGTGGCTGTGGGATCTGGGCCAGTAGAGTCAGTTGGGAAGAGATTAGGAAGAGCTTTGAGTGTCCTGGCTTACAATATGGGCTTTAATCTGAGTCTGTAGAAAGTCTGTGAAGGTGACCAGCATGTGTTGGACATGGCCAACTTACGTTGTAGAGAGAAATGCTTCCTGTGTCTCCAAGTAGAATGGTGGGCACTAGAGCCCAGAGTCACTCCCATCTCTCTCCATCTTCTCCTCAGGCAGCAGGCCGGGTCCCTAACGGCCTATTCTTCCTGCAGCAGGGCTCTCACTGGCCCTTTCTCCCAATCTGCATGTCTCCCTATAAATCAGGAGAAAAATGCCAGTAGCCCATGCATGACTCTCTTGTTACCATAAATCTTGGATGTGAGTGTGGTGGATGGTGGGTTTAGGTAATTACATAATATAAAACCGTTCTTGCCTTTCTCAAGTCTGAAGAATTGTTATCTGTGTATCTCCTGTAATTTATGGCCTTTCTGGATGAGGGGGAGCATTCTCACAGCCACTGCCTATAAATTATGTGCTTTTCCCATAATTCCCACTGGTGAATATTCCTGATGGTAAATGACTATTATTTCTATTTCTATAGGCTGTACTCATATATACATAATAAATATAGGCATGTTGGATGATGAGGACCAATTTATCATGACTCCTTATTTAGAGGGCAGGGCCAATATGGGGGAGGGGGCAGAGATAGTGTTTGTGCTTCTCTGAATAGGTTCTTCCAATGGAATAGGGGACTCTTCCAATGGAGCCTCAGGAACCCTTTGCTTTTCAAAACACACTAGCATTCTGCAAGGTGGTTCAGCTGTAACAACTCAAATAATAATAGCCTGTGTGATTTTTATTGTTCAATTGGGTTTGTTCTTGTGTTATATATTCTCATTGTTTCTCGATTCTTAAACTCAGAATTATTTCTTAAAATGAAGACGATGTCTCAATATCTCCAGCTCTTGCTCGGTGTTATGTAGATATAGTGGGAGGAGTAGAACTTTGTTTTAGATAGGCAGAAGATTTTCTTATTTTTTACTTTTATTTATATTTAAGTTAGTTAACATACAGTGTAGTCTTGGCTTCAGGAGTAAAACCCTGTGATTCATCTCTTACATATGACACCCAGGGCTCATCCCAAAAGGTACCCTCCTTAATGCCCATCACCCATCCCCCCCTCACCCACCCACTCCCTTCTCCAGCAGCCCTCAGTTTGTTCTCTGTTTTTAAGAGTCTCTTATGGTTTGCCTCACGAATATTTTCATTTTTGGTCCCTGATCAGCCCTGTTTTAGCTCTGTGACCTGCAGAAAATTACTGTGTAGCTCTGAATGACCATCCCCTTATCTTTATAGTGAGGATAACAGTAATCAATCTTCGGCTTCACATTGTTATAAGGATTAACTGTGATAATATATGTCAGAGTGCCTTGCATAGTGCCTCAGACTTTATAGATGCCTAGTAAATGTTTATGAATGAACACATGAATGAATGGGCCGTGATTACAAGCTATCTATAGCTTAATATGTAACATTATTTTCGAGCACAGCTAAGCCCAAAGTACAATACCAGTAAGATAGAAATTTCTCATCTAACAAGAGTGAACAGACCATTCATTCATTGCTCTGTTCTATGTCATCCAGGGTCATTATTCCTTCTATCTTGTAGCTCAGCCATTTCTCTGGGCAATATTATGTTCTTTTTTTTTTAATGTTTATTTATTTTTGAGACACAGAGAGACAGAGCATGAGTGGGGGAGGGGACAAAGGGAGAGGGAGACAGAATCTGAAGCAGGCTGCAGCCATCAGCATAGAGCCCTACGTGGGGCTCACACTCACAAACTGTGAGATCATGACCTGAGCTGAAGTCGGATGCCCAACCGACTGAGCCACCCAGGCGCCCCATGGCAATATTATATTCTGCATGGTCAAAGCTGTTTTATCAGTACTGTGTCCAGTTTCCAGCCCATAGGAAAAAGGAAAGAGGAAGTGGAAGGCACAAGCAGCTCTCCCCACCTTTCTTTTTTAAAGAATGAGACCTGGGGGTACTCCTGTGTGGCTCAGTCGGTTAAGTGCCCAACTTCGGCCCAGGTCACAATCTCACGGTTTGTGAGTTCGAACCCCCTGTTAGGCTTTGTACTGACAGCTCAGAGCCTGGAGCCTGCTTCGGATTCTGTGTCTTCCTCTCTCTCTGCCCCTCTCTCAAAAATAAATAAACATTTAATAAAAAAAGAATGACATCTGGAAGATGCACCCACCTTTTCCACTTCTGGAACTTCGTCTCATGACCATAATGAGCTGCAACATAGCTGGGCAGTGTTGTCCTCTGTTGGGTGGTCTATGCTCAGATGAAACTTGGGAGATCATATTAGTAAACACAAGAAGAGAAAAAGGGATATGAGGATGATTAACTTCCTCTGTCTCGTATACCTATCACCACTTCCATTTGGAGGTCAGCTTTAATTCAACCTGAAGACAGTGTGCTACCTTATATAGTTAGTTGTAGTTCCAAATGCATCTGTCTTATTTCCTCATTAGATTAAAAGTATCTTGAGGGGGGTTGGCTCTTACTTACTCCTTTTTGGGTATCTTCCGGAGCTTAGCACCAGATCTGACCCATTGCAGCTCCTCAGTGTTTATTGACTGACCAATTAATTGAGTACAATGTGCTCTGAGTTGGATGCTGAATTAGCTCACAGCCTGGCTTGTGAGGAATGATGTAAAATGTGCATTGACAGGAACATGGGTCACCCTGCCCTTGGAGCAAAACTGGTCCAGACGATTCTGGCAGATAACCAGCTTCTCCATTAATGGTTATAAACTGAGTGTCTGGGTAACATCAGTCCACTTGATTGCTTCATCTGCTCAGAAAAGGAAAATAAATAAATACAACCTGCCCCATTTTACAGATGAGAAAACTGAGGTCATAAGTTGTCAAGTGACTTGCCCATAGTCACCTAAGGAGTTATTGCATCACTAAGGTCACTATTCCATTCTCCAAACTCATCAGTACCCTTTCCACTACCCCATTAGATTTCCTATACCAGATTAAAATGATGCCAACAATAGCAAGTATTTTGTTCCTTATCAATTCTACCATGTTTCACATTCATGATTTCATTTAATCCTTATAATTATTATTAATATGCCTCTTTAACAGATGAGGAGACAGAGACCCAAAGAGGTGATAAAATATTTCCTGCCAGTAAGTGAGGTGCTAGACCCTAGAATCAATTGTTCGTATCCCAGTCTTGCTTGGCCCCCTCTCTGCAGATAAAATAATAAATACCAAAGTGCTTTGTGAATTGTAGAGCATCTCCAGCGTCAGGCACTGTTATTGATATGTTATTTCCGGGAGTTCTGAATCTGCACTTGAATTCACAACATGGAAGCCCGCAGTATATTTTAATTATAGCCACTTGATAATCCTGGGGTTGTGGAGTGGGAGGCTGTCCTATAGTATGCCTAAGAGCCCTAAAGAGATCACTCCAGGCCCATGAATATTCATTGCTATGCTAACTCATGAGCTGCATTTTCCTCCAGTCACAGTAATCAGATGCTTCCTCCATCGCTGGAACGTTACAGTCACTTTACAGCAGATGGATCATAAGCAGGTATTGAGTATCTCTGCTAGGGTTTTCTCTTCCCATCACCTAGTGACGCTACTAGGTGAACCTAGTGCTGGAGACACGAAAAGCTACCATGTCCTTCCAGGAAGATTGGCAGGCAATTGTTTACAGAGAGTTTCACACTCTTAAATTGGGCATTACAGGGACTCAGTTCTTTTATTCTTTGTTTACATTTTTTTTTAATTAGAGGGAGGAGGGGAAGAATATAACTAGGATAGGACCTTGCTACTCAAAAGTGGTCTCTGGAACAATGGCAATGGTGCTATCTAGGAGCACCGTGGCAAAGTGTTATCTTGTTAGAAAGGCAGAATCTTGGGTTCTTCCCAGGCCCTCAGAAACAGAATCTGCCCATTACCAAGATCTCAGGTCATTCCTTTGCTCATTAAATTCAGGAAGCACTGGGCTAGGAGGCTGGAGTTCTCATCCTCTACTTTGCCCTCACTGGCTGTGCAACCTTGGGCAAGTCACTTAACCACTTTGGGCCCCTGTGGCCACCTTTTTTCTAATGTGAGAAAGTAAGGTGAAGATATTAGTGATTCTTGGTTTGGTGTATAGGAGGTGGTTTCCTCATGAGCCCAGTGCAGCAACTATCAACAAAAACTCTATCTTCCTTGAAATTTCTAAGACCTCTTCTTTTCGGAACGGTTGCTCATCCAACAAATTATCTACTGATAATGCAGCAGGCACTGTGTCCCTCAGTCCCCTGAAATTTGCTTCCCTGGACTTGGAAGGACCTTCCTCCCTCACTGAAACCAAGCCCAGAGTCTCTGAGGTTTGTTCAGGGGAACCCCAGGTGTGGATGCAGTGAGGAAAATATTGAGATTTCTTAGGACTCTTAATTCCTTCTGTGGTCATTTCAGTATTTGTTTGCATCATTATTACTGTAGGATTCACCCTCTGTATAAATAATAGAATATTCCAACCTTTCATGGTACATGTTAGATTTGCATAAGGTGGACATGGTTTCTTAAAGTTTGTTGTGAGGCTTGTTCATCCAACACTTGTTCATCCAACATTTATTGAGGCTTTAATGTGCTCTCTAGACACAGGGCCAAATGCATTGGACCGAGAAGTAGGAAGACACAAGCCTGGCCCCAAACCAGACTTCCTTGGGAAAGCTGGCCTGCCATTTACCACGTATGTGGAGACATGCTCCTTGGCCTCATGTGGCCTTGCTTTCAGCATCTGTAAAAGGGGATCATAAATGCTTTGTGAAGAATAGCACAAATTTTAATTTGGCCTACTAGGGAGACAAGTCCAGATTTGGGACAAGGCCATGGACGCTGCTTCCTTGACCTGCATTGTCGAAGTTTCCTAGAAGAAATGACTTCTAGACTGAGACTCAACAACAAAGAACAGTTAGGTAGGTAAAGGCAAGAGTGGAGAACAGGTGGGATAGATGGGAGACTTTTCCTGGAAGGGTGAACAGCATTTTAAAATTTTGAAGATGAGTCAGGACAGGATGAGTTAAGCGGAGCAAACCTAACTGTAAATCTGCTTGGTAGATAATTGTTCTGGGGCCTTTACTGTTATGGACTGAATGTGTGGGTATGTATGTTGAAGCCTAAATCCCCAGTGCCCAGGAATTTGGAGGTGGGGCTTTTGGTAGGTAATTAGGCCATGAGGGTGGAGCCCTAGTGAACGGGATTTGTGCTTTGAAAGGTGCTCTAGAGACCAGAGTGCTTCAGCAAGTGAGGATACAAGAAGAGAGAACCATCTATAAACCAGGAAGAGGGCCTTCCTCAAGAACCCGACCTGCTGGCACCCTGATCTTCGACTTCCTGCCTCCAGAAGTGTGAGAGTTCAATGTCTATTGTTTAAGCCACCCAGTCTGTGACATTCTCTTATAGCAGCCCATACTAAGACAGTCACTTTATTACAAATTTGTTCGAATAACACTGAAAAGTAAGGAGTAATGAGGGGACACTGAAAATATTTAGTAACAGCTAGTTTGGCACAGCACTGAGTAAACAAAGAGAAGCAGATAGTGCAAGGACTGTGGGGGGGGGCACCACACCCAGGCAGACATTAACCCTTTAGTTGTTGTTAGGTGTGGAATGGTACTGGGAGAAGGATAATGGCTGCCCATGGCCAGTGGGGATCAGCGGAGAAGTTTTGGATCAATGGTGATGGAACAGGATGTATTTCAGTGCTATAAGAACCAGTGTGATCCTACAGACGTATATTGCCTGGAATCAGTCCTGATTGTAACTATATTTCTTATGCATTTAAGACCCTGCACTGAGCATTCATCAAATGCCTCCCACCATCCTAAGAAATTGCCCCTGCCCTTAAGATGTTCTTAAGGCAACAGAGAAGACAGATTTGAGATTTTGGATTTAATTATAAAAGCAAATGGAAACCACTAATGGGTTCTAAGCAGGTAGGTGACATGATCTATTTTATATGTTTAAAAGTAGAAAGGGTTATAGTGGGATGAAGAGGCACAGGAGAAGCAGGAAGACTGTTTGGGGCCATAATCAGGAACCTGGGCAGGAACTGATGGCAGCTTGGATGGAGAAGGCAGAGGGATGAATCAATTCAGAAGGTGGTCTGAGTTAAATGTAACTGAGGTCCAGGCTCCAGCCAGTGATCACAGATGGAAGACCAATTAGCAAGCGTGGGCTGTGGTTGTGTGAGCCTTCCATTCTCAAGGCTGATGATTTGTTTAAGGGCCTCTGCCTTCTTTGTAATAACCTGCCTATAGGGCTTTATATTTCACTATGTAGTTGGCTTTGTGATCCTCCAAAAATGTGCCCATTTTCTAGAGAAGAAAACCAAGATTCAGAATAACCAGGTAACCATCCCAAGGTCACACTTCAGGAAAGATACGAAGCCTGAGATTAAAAGCAGGTCTTTCAACAATGGAGCCTATCCTTTTCTTTTTATACCCTTCTTTTCTATGCACTGCAAAAACTGAGCTCTGTGTCAAGTTTCCTGCTTCACCTGCCGAGTCAAGCAGTTAGTGCCCAGCATTCCCAGCATCCATGGGCAGCCTGACACAGTATCTACATAGGAGAGTTTTTTTATGCAATCCTTTCGGTTTTGCTGTTAATGGTGGTGCTGTGACCCTTTTCTGTCCTTGGTAATGTTACTTAACCACTGTGTGACTTGTTTTCCTCCTCTGTAACATGGGAATACTAACTCCCCTCCCAGCATCATTAAAAATACGAATGGAGGTAATCCAGCATTTAGTTGGTATTGAATAAGTGTGCATTCTCTTCTTCTCCGTCTCCTACCATTGACCTATTAATATTCACTACCCTGGCAGTAACACTCATTCACTTGATCTCAAATGAAGACAGACACCACTGAAGAATCACCATAATGATACTTGACATTTCTTGAGCACTAGTTCATGAACTATGGTGAATATTTTTATTTATTTATTTATTTTTAAGAAGCTTATTTATTTATTTTGAGAGAGAAAGTGCGAGCAGGGTAGAGGCAGAGAGTTGGGGGGGGGGCGGGGGGAAGAGAATCTCAAGCAGGTTCTGTGCTGCCATGGCAGAGCCCGATGCGGGGCTTGAACTCAGGAACTGAAAGATCATGTTGGGCGCATAACCAACTGAGCCACCCAGGTGCTCCAAACTATGGTGAATATTTTAGTCATTATCTCGATTAATCCTCACAAGCTCCATGATGCATATATTGAGTTCATTATGCCCATTTCACAGATGCAGAAAGTGAGTCTCAGCAAGATAATACAATTTACCCAGATGCAACACAACTAGAATGTGATCGAGTCAGAAGTCAAATACAGGTCTCTCTGACTCCGGAACAGATGCTCCTACCCACTCACCCCCTGCCTCCCAAGCAAGACTAGCTGTGCTGTGACAGGTGCCGGGTTGCCTCACTAATTAGCCTCTGTGGCAGATGTGAGTCAGCATAGGGCCCGAAGCTGGCAGCAGGAGATGTGTTATCTCAATTAGGCCTCGATTTTAACTTCCAGAGAGTGAATGGAGGTTGAGTCTCAGAAGTTGCTAAGTGAATGAAATCGAAACAGCCAGAAATGACTTGCCTTAGGGGAAACAAACTCCTAGCTTCCTGGGTCACAGAAATTTTGTTTCCTCTCTCTGGCAGAATGCTGAGCCAGCAAAAGTCATAGCCCTGTCCTACAGTTTGCTCGGGTGGAAACTTGAAAGAGGCTCGGTACTTTGAGTCAAATGCAGGGCGAAGGATCCACGACACAACGTCTTCTGTCTCAGGGTGACCAAGAGGCAGTGAGTGCAGGGTGGTGCCATACCCTGAGCGTGGGTCACGGAGTTAGGCCAACAGGGGTTCAGATCCTGGTGCCGTCACGCTCTGGTCTTGAGCAAGTCAGACTCTTCATCTATAGCAAGTGGCCTTTGATGCTGACTCAGCAGAGTTGTGGAGAAGATCAAATTAGATCAGTAAAGTGCTAGGCGTTGAGCACATAGTAACCACTCAGTACAGGGTAGTTACTGGGGTTTTATGCATGTAGAGAGCTCAGAAGCCTCCCTGGAACATAAGCATATATCAGCTACACTTATTATTATCTCAGTGTTTTGACAATGACAGCACACAGCTTCTCTTGCTCTTAACCCTCTAGTTCACTACACATCCAAATATAACACAACTAGAATTATAACTCCCTGAAATATTTTGTGGCTCATAGATGTTTCACCTAAATTATTTTCATATAACTTTAAGTCTCTTAAAAATCCACTTTCACACAACGAGATAACACAGCACACACACAAAAAAACTGGCTAAAATTAAAAAGACGGATAACCCCAAATGTTGGCATACTACTGCTCTCATACATCATTTGTGGGATGGTAAGATGGTGTATCCACACTGGAAAAGGGTTTGTTGGTTTCTTATAAAATTGAACACACACCTGACCTATGGCCCAGAAGACCGGCAACTTGTCACCTACCGAAGAGAAGGAAAACCCTTATCTGTGAAAGACTCATGAGAATATTCATAGCAGACCTCTTCATTCCAGCCCCAAACTAGAAGTAGCCAGGTGTTCATTAGTAAGAAGTAGACAATGAAATTGTGGTATATTGTACAAAAGAGTACAAAGGAACAACTTACCGATACACATAACATCAGAGGTGAATCTCTGAGTAAGAGAATCCTTACACACACACAAAAATACATACTATTTGATCCCACTTATATGAAGTTCTGGAACAGGGAAAAGCTATCATGAATTAAAAATTAAAGTAATAGTGGTTGTCTCTGGAGCCTGAATGAGAATGGACGCCGGGGGCGGGGGGGAGAATGGCAATATTTCATTTCTCGATAAGGGCTTTGCTTACGTAAGTATATGCATTGTCAGAACTTAGCGTGAAAGTTCACGTAAGATTTGTACCTTTCACTGTATCTAACCTTTCCCTCCAAAGAAAAAGAATAGCAAATTCTGAACAAAACCTACATATGTTGAACTCTAGTTAATGAGATTCATGCTGAAGTATTTAGGGAGAAAATGCACAGATGTCTTCAGTTTAATTTAAAATGCATCAAAAATTAAGATGAATTGATGAATGGCGATAGAGATGGATAGATAGATATGTGAAAAAAATAAGTATAGTAAAATGTTGAGTAATGGTTATATGGGAGTTCATTATAGAATTATTCTGTACGTTTGAAAGTTTGCATAATGTTGGGGGAAAAGCGAAAAAATAATTCTTTAATAGTTACTAGCTTCCGGATAAAGAGATAATTCTAATGATCCTATTGGAAGCCTCATGCAAATATA
This sequence comes from Prionailurus bengalensis, assembly GCF_016509475.1. Lineage (NCBI taxonomy): Eukaryota > Metazoa > Chordata > Mammalia > Carnivora > Felidae > Prionailurus > Prionailurus bengalensis. The sequence goes on along the minus strand of NC_057345.1, from coordinate 47,227,972 downwards.
TCATATTAAGGAATGTACCTTCAAGTTTGTTGTTATGTTTTAAGTGGGTAAGCGTGGACTTACAGGCCACTGAGGGTCAGAATGAAATGTGATTTAGATACTAGCCCTTTGTCCGATATGTCATTTGCAAATATCTTTTCCCATTCCGTTGGTTGCCTTTTAGTTTTGTTGGTTGTTTCCTTTGCTAAATCTATAAAGAGCTCACCAAACTCCACACCCGAAAAACAAATAACCCAGTGAAGAAATGGGCAGAAAACATGAATAGACACTTCTCTAAAGAAGACATCCGGATGGCCAACAGACACATGAAAAGATGTTCAGCGTCGCTCCTTATCAGGGAAATACAAATCAAAACCACACTCAGGTATCACCTCACGCCAGTCAGAGTGGCCAAAATGAACAAATCAGGAGACTATAGATGCTGGAGAGGATGTGGAGAAACGGGAACCCTCTTGCACTGTTGGTGGGAATGCAAATTGGTGCAGCCGCTCTGGAAAGCAGTGTGGAGGTTCCTCAGAAAATTAAAAATAGACCTACCCTATGACCCAGCAATAGCACTGCTAGGAATTTATCCAAGGGATACAGGAGCACTGATGCATAGGGCCACTTGTACCCCAATGTTCATAGCAGCACTCTCAACAATAGCCAAATTATGGAAAGAGCCTAAATGTCCATCAACTGATGAATGGATAAAGAAATTGTGGTTTATATACACAATGGAATATTACATGGCAATGAGAAAAAATGAAATATGGCCTTTTGTAGCAACGTGGATGGAACTGGAGAGTGTGATGCTAAGTGAAATAAGCCATACAGAGAAAGACAGATACCATATGGTTTCACTCTTATGTGGATCCTGAGAAACTTAACAGGAACCCATGGGGGAGGGGAAGGAAAAAAAAAAAAAAAAAGAGGTTAGAATGGGAGAGATCCAAAGCATAAGAGACTGTTAAAAACTGAGAACAAACTGAGGGTTGATGGGGGTGGGAGGGAGGAGAGGGTGGGTGATGGGTATTGAGGAGGGCACCTTTTGGGATGAGCACTGGGTGTTGTATGGAAACCAATTTGTCAATAAATTTCAGAAAAAAAAAAAAAAAAAGAAATGTGATTTAGTAAAGGAATTAAATTGATGGTTTACCGTCTACATTCATTACCACTAGAGAATTTTTTTAAAGACCTAATTTTTTTAGAGCATTTTTAGGTTCAGAGCAAAACTGAACAGAAAGTACAGAGATTTCTACAGAGATTTCCCATATATCCCCTGTCCCCACACAGGCATAGCCTCCCCCATGATCAACATCCCCCACCAGAGTGGTGCACTCATTACACTGATAAACCTACATTGACTCATCATTATTACCCCTAATCTGTAATGTACATTAGGGTTCATTCTCAGTCATGTACATTCTGTGGCTTTAGGCAAATGTATAATGAGCTATAGCCACCATTATGGTATCATATCATACAGAGTAGTTTCGCTGCAGTAGAGAATTTTTTCCATTGGTTTGCTCCTGTTGAATAAGGAGGTGGCTCTGGTAGCCAGGTATGGTACCATTGATGATGATGATTCACTTACCCATATGTAGAGCCAGGGAGGGAGACCAAGGCCAGCGCTCTCACCCCATGGAGTAGCTGTTCTTAGCCCTACACTTCAGACTCCTCAGGAGAGATTATGGTGGAGCTGTGGAGAGGTGCCTTCTTTATGCAAATGAAGACAGCAAGTTCTTCATGTATAGGAAAGGAGCTGTTCTGGGCATACTATTTACTCTGAGCTTCATTTAACAGTTCCAAGGTGGTCATCATCAACCACATTTCACAGATGAGGAGACTGGAGATCGGAGAGGTCCATTCATTGGTCTGTAGTCCCATAACTAGGGAGTAGCAGAGGTAAGACTTGAACTCAACCTAACTGGTTCCCAAAGTTGTGACCTCCTACCACTTAAAATTCTGGAAAGGGAGATATCTTCCGGGGTACTTAGGATCCAGAATGCATTTTCCCAGAGATACTAAATTATCAAAGGTGATTGGGCACAATAGAAATTGTAGCTTTTATACCTGGTGGGGTTTTTTGGTTTTTTTGTTTGTTTGTTTGGTTTGTTTTGTTTTGGTTTTGGTTTTGGTTTTTTTGCAGTTTTGAGCTAAGCAGGATTCTCTCAGCTTGCCTGGGAACCTAATTCCTATGCATGGCATTATTTTGAGGAGAGTTTATGTCCCAAGATTTCAATCTGTGACCTGCAAACTTTTGAGACAAGCTTTCCATGAGCTAGGAGCCATCTGTATTAGTTATATTCTGATGCTTATATATGACTTTGCTATTTACAAAGTGCCTTCATGTCTGTATTCTTCTGTGGGCCCCAGGGCCATTCTGCAACATGGAGAAAACGAGGATAGGATCATTATCTCCATCTGACGAGTGCCAGGGAAGTCAGGAGAGAGGTCCAGAAGTTTGCCACACAGCTAGACAAGGGACAGAGCCAATTTGAGAATCCAAGCCCCAGGACACCTAGTTGAGTACAGTTCACCCCTCACCCACTTTTTATTCCGTTTTGGCTGCAGGCCTGTAGGCCCAGTCTAATTTACATGTGAAATCTTACCAGTTCTTGGTCGGTGACCAATATATAATGTGCAGCTAATGAGATAAAGTACAATTTCACTTTTGTTAGCAAGGAAGGGGAACTCTCGAGGGGATCATAATAATCGGGCCTTTCTCAGCGGAACTCAGAGAGTTTTATGGGCATGGAGAAACAATCCATCCTCACAATGGACCAGTGTGCCTGGGCACTCCCATTGTCCTCGCCATTCTGTGGAGGAGGAGAGAACATTAAGAGATTTGGCCCAGGGTCACCAGCACCCAGGCTGTCAATCATACAGTCTCGGTGACAGAGCAGGGAGTGGAACTGTGACTCCCATGTAACCATCCATGAGAATATGCTCCGGCTATCACATCGTGTAATGTATTTTTAAATACCCCAAAGAGCTCTTGCCAAGGAGCAGAAATGGATGTTCTGTACGGCAGCCTTGAGACTCATCAGCAAGGCCCATGTCCAAGGTCAAAAGGAAATCGGGGTAGGCCCTAGAGAAACCCCAGACCTCTTTATTTCATCAGCCTATGAGGATTTGTATTTTTTATCTGTGAAGGATCATGCCTTTGCTTAAGACATCTAATCAAGCCTGCCAGTAACTTCCTTTGTGTCCTTGGGTGAGTCACTTTACATCTTTGGGCCTCAGTTTACTCCTCTGGAAAATGACAGTTGGAGCAGATGACCTCTCATTCTTTAGAACCATGAAAAAAGGAGATCCTTACCTGGAGAACCTGAGAGCATTTTTCTAGTCTGAATGTCTCTGAGAGCAAGGACCGTGTTCTTTTCTCTGTGGCCCCAGTGTCTAGCCCAGTTGCTGACACATTAACGTGGCTTGATGAATGTTGAGTGAGTGAATAAAAATGGCACAGCCCCTTTGCTTAGGATGAGCAATGTTATCATAAATTCTGTACATCGCTTGCGTGTATTTCAAGTGTGACCCATTTCATGCTGGAAATGCTGGTTGTTAATCATCCTAGAGGCCTGTCAGAATATAATCACTGGCTCCAAGGGGTTCTCATGACACAGAAGGCCAAGTCTTTCTGTTACTGCAGAGGTCTGAATGATAGCTGATGGGCAAAGCTAGAGAGTGAGAGAGGGACTCAACTCAACCACACGAGAATTCTAATTGTGACAGGGGCTTGAGGGTTAATTTTTACAGTTGGAGTAAAGAATCTTGATGAGAGGCCAAATGGCCACTAGACCCAAGAAGAAAAACTAGAGCCTCCTTCCATACCCATGATTTTGTGTTCATCAGCCCACTTTTCATAGGGGATGTGCGCAGATATTTGTCTTAGAGAATATGGCTTTGAATTCCATTCTGAAACTTATTAATCATGTGAACTTAGGTAAATCTAATACTAGTACTATTAATAATAACATTAATAAAACTTGTGATGATAAGAATATGAAACTGGCACTTACTAACAGGCAATATATGTCAAGTGCTTCGTGGACTTTTTTTTTTCCTTTACACTAACTGATTTAATCTGCTTGAAGAAGGACCAGTTATTGCTATCGATCAGATGAGTAAACTGAGGCACAGAGAATTTAGGTAACTCACCCCAGGTCTTCCAGTGAGAAGGTGGCAGATCCAGTGATTGAGTCTCTTGACTCCAAAGCTGGAGTTCTCTATCAGTAAAACTCTGTCCTTCCATTTATTAGGACTGTAAAATTGGGATTGTAATATCCGGTCATTCTTACAGGGTAGTTAGGAAAATCAGGTAAGTTTCAAATTGTTTTCTCTTCCATCAGACAGTCAGCTCTTGAGATGCATGGTTCATCTGGGTATCCTTCCGAGTGGTAGATTCACAAACAGTGGTCAGTAACTCTGCTGAATAAATATACAGATTAATGGACAGAATAATAAGAACGGCCTTATGAAGAGCAAGGTGGTATACAAAAGTTGTTGGGTTTTTTTTTTGATGTTTCAAATTTGTACTCAGCCTTGTTTAACATATTTTGAACTTGCAAAGTAACCTTGCAACAAAGTAGCATATTTTGAACTTGCAAAGAAAGCTGCTTGTTAGTGCAGCGACGTTAATGCCCAAATTTTTATCTATTTTGAGTGTTTCTTTCTAATTCCTCTCACCATCCTTGGTTGTATTTAATTTACATTTGTATGAAATTTGGAAGTGAAAATTATGGCCAGTGTTTGTGCTTTATCCATTTCTCCTAAAATTATTTAATTAAAAAAATGTTTTTTAACATTTATTTATTTTTGAGAGACAAAGACAGAGAATGAGCAGGGGAGGAACAGAGAGAGAGGGAGACACAGAATCTGAAGCAGGCTCCAGGCTCTGAGCCATCACCACAGACCCTGATGCAGGGCTTGAACTCACGAACCACAAGATCATGACCTGAGCCAAAGTCAGACGCTTAACTGACTGAGGCACCCAGGTCCCCCAATTTCTACTAAAATTATTAATGCTGTTTCTGGTAGGAGAAACCAAGTGTTTGATACAACCAACAAGAAGCTTGTAATAACCCTGAGAGGTTCATGGTTTAGCCCATTATACATGTGATGACCCTGAGACTCAGATTTATTTGCTATTGCTGTTGCTCATTCATTCATTCATTCATTCAGCATACAGGAACTGCACTGGAGTCTAGCATATGATGTCACTTCAGACTTGGTCTCTGTCCTAAAGGAATTGTGTGGAGGACAGCTAAGAGTTCAGTGGGAGAGCACTGTTTGGCTAGCCTAATGGATTCTAAACTTCCGGTTGTAGATCCAGGACTAAAACCGTGACTGTGGCCCGATATTTGTCACTGTTGATACCCGGAGGTCATGGACACTAAAATGGAAAGGTGTAGTTTGCTAACCTAAAGCCATCAATTTGGTTGTCCTTCCCTTCTCATGAGCTAGCTTCTGGGTGAATGATCACACGTGGACAACCTCCATTTAGACTGTGCATATCACACTCAACACTGAGAGACACATCTTAATTTTCATGCAAAATCATTTCCTGCTTCTATTTGATATCAGCAGAACATGTGTGTTTCAGCCCCTGTATGCAAACCTGACAGGAACCTGTGGAACTCTCTTCTTGTTGGGAGAGTTATAGAATTGTTACTGGGCGTAGCATTATTCTAGATCTCCTATGCTCTCTGTCCCTGTTCTGTAAGTTGTCTTCTCCTTTTTCATTCAAACAAGAAAGAAAGCAGGTGGGCAGGCAGTAAGGAAGGCAGGATGGATGGAAGGAAAGCAAGCAGGAGGCAGGAAGGCAGGGAAGAAGGCAGGAGGGAAACAAGGTAGGCAGGCAGGAAGAAGGCAGGATGGATGGAGGGAAGGAAGGCAAGCAGGAGACAGGAAAGCAGGAAGGAAAGAGAGTAGGCAGGAAGAAGGCAGGAGGAAGTCAGGAAGACCGGAAGGCAGGAAGTCAAAAGAAAGGAAGGAAGGAAGGAAGGAAGGAAAGAAAGAAAGAAAGAAAGAAGAAAGAAAAGAAAAAAGAAATGCGCTACAGTCAAAGAAAGTTTGGGAATACAAATACAAAGAGAGTCCTTAATTATGAAACTTCTTGGATGTTTTATTATGCTATGGACATCATATATTTGCACAACGGTGTTATCATGATGTACATTTTTCAACCTTCTTGTCCATGGACACTTCTTTCATGGAACAAATATGAACATTTCATGGGATGGTGGTTCCTTGGGACAAAGCTGCTTCAGACATCAGGCTCTCAGGCTGTGCACTCTATTCAGCTTCTCTTTTCTCTATTTTAGTTGCTCTCTCATACAGTGATTTACAAATGTCCACCTTCCTTTCTTCCTAACTCTCCTTCCTTCTGTCTTTCTTTCTGTCCTTCCCCATCTACTTAACTGCAGACCTACACTATGTGCTGAAAAGACTAGTGATTGGCACTGAGCCCACAACTTTGTGGAGCTCAGCATCAATGGGGAAGACAGACATGTAAGTCTTATGTGACGCTATTGTTTTGGGTGTTATGAGGGAGGAAACTGTGGGATATTGTGAAGATGTAAAGGAGTGGATAAGAAGGAGTCAAGAGGAGGTCTTTTTTTTCCTTTTTGAATTTTTTTTTTTTGAGAGAGTGAGAGAGTGCAAGTTGGGGAGGGGCAGAGAGAGAGAGAGGAGAGAGAGAGAGAATCCCAAGCAGGCTGTGTGCCATCAGTGTGAAGCCTGACGTGAGGCGCCATCTCACGATTGGTGAGACCATGACCTGAGCCGAAATCAAGAGTCAGGCACTTAACCAACTGAACCACCCAGGCGCCCCTTGAAGATTTTATTTTAAAGTAATCTCTACACCCACATGGGGCTCCAGCCCTTAACCCTGAAATCAAGAGTTGTACGTGCCACTGACTGAGCCAGCCAGGTGCCCCAAGAAGACGTCATTTAAAAAAAAAATTGTAATGTTTATTTTTGAGAGAGAGAGTGAATAGGAGAGGGGCAGAGAAAGAGAAAGAGAGAGAGAGACACATACACAGAATATGAAACAGACTCCAGGCTCTGAGTTGTCGGCATAAAGCCTGATGCGGGGGCTCGAACTTAAAAACCATGAGATCATGACCCGAGCTGAAGTCAGATGCTTCACCGACTGAGCCACCCAGGCACCCCAAGAAGAGGCCACTTTTAAGCTAAGTCTAGAGAAATGAATAGAGATCAGCGACAGAAAATGAGGGGAAGTTAATTTCCATCAATGAAAACCAAAAGTAGAAAGCCAGAGATCACAGTATAGCCTGGAATATCTGGAAAGCTGCACGTTTGACTGGAGTCTAACCTTTAGGGTATAAATGGAATAGTGGATGGGTGATGATGTAAGAAGCAGGACATGAGCCTCACGTTTGCATGTTTGAAGCCATGATTAAGTTCTTTCTCCAAATATCATAAGTCAAAAACTTTTCTAACTGCCTTTGGTCAAAGTAAGGAAATTAGTATTACTGACCTTGTTGTGAATGTGAATCCGACTAGTCGAGCCTTTTTCCCAACATGTATTCTGCTGAATTCTCATATTGTGAGATGGTCTGCGTACATGTACCCACACATGCCTGCAAACACACAAATTTTAAGGCCCATTGGCACATTAAAAACTAAACTTCGTGTGTTTTTTTTAACCTTGGAGCTCTTTCTTTGTTGAGGAACATATATTTACATGCCATAGAACATGCTTTAGGAAAATCCTTCTGACACTTTGAAATACTGAAAATGGCACTGCTATCACAACTTTAGAAATTACCAGGTGCCTAGAGATACTGGGCTGGAAGTCATTGCTACCATGTGAGCCTTAGAGAAGTGACGAGAACTGCTTTAATGTCATAGGGCGTAACTGATGGAGAACCAGAGTTCAGGTCTCCTTGTTCCAGTCCAGGTCTCATTTTATTACACTAATAAATGGTCCAATGAAAGTCAACAGGCATTTATTAGGGACTCCATGTGCCTGTGACTGTCCTGTGTGCTGAGGATGATGTTGAAGTTTGCTCTCTAATAGGAGAGATAAGGCTCCACCAATAGATGAACAAATAATGTCAGGCAAGGAATATTGTCATGTAGAAGAACAAGGCAATATGAGGCAATAAAGAGCAATGAGCCGGGGAAGTGAAGTTAGGACCTGGGGTTCGAGGGGTGATTGGGGCCACAGCCATGTGAGTGCTTAGGGGCCATGGTAGGGACATTTGTACTATTTGTGGGTTTTGAGTGGAGAATTGACCTGATTTGATTTGTGTTTTAAAAAAGCTCAGTGCTGGGCACCTGGATGGCTCAGTCAGTTGAGCATCTGACTCTTGATTTTGGCTTAGGTCATGATCTCATGGTTCGTGAGTTCAAGCCCCCCCCATCTGCGCTGACAATATGGAGCTACTTAGGATTCTCTGTTGCTCTCTGTTTCTGCCCCTCCCTGACTCGAGCACACGTGCTCTCTCTCTCTCTCTCTCTCAAAAATAAATAAACATTAGAACAAATAAAAGAAGCTCAATAGTGCTTCTTTCTCTGTGGGGAGGAGACCAAAAGACCAGTAGGGAGGGTAGTACCAGGGTCTGAGTGAGAGAGGACAGTGGTTCAGTCCAGGGAGGGTGCAGCAGAGTGGCAAGAAGTACTCTCATTCTGGATCCATGCGAAAAGTACAGTGGATAGGAGTTGTTGACAATCAGATAAAAGAGAGGAGAGATGGGCAGCTCTGAGGCTTGTCCTGGTGACATGGGGCGGCTGTCTTTTGAAATGAGAAAAGTGATGTGCTTCTGACCCTTTGGAGCTTAATGTCTAGTTAGAGAGTCAGCATTTTTATGGTCCTTTTGTTTCTGTTACTATAAAAGGAACACATATCCTGGTGAAAATGATAGAATAGTACAAAATGCATACAGTAAGATGTCGGTTCCCTGATTTCCTTTCCAAGAGGCAGTGTGTCCAGATATGGACTAAGAGTACATGTTGTGTATGTATGTGTGGGTATATTATATTCACTTTTCTTTTTTTTTTTTTTTATTTAAAAAAAATTTTTTTTTCAACGTTTATTTATTTTTGGGACAGAGAGAGACAGAGCATGAACAGGGGAGGGGCAGAGAGAGAGGGAGACACAGAATCAGAAACAGGCTCCAGGCTCTGAGCCATCAGCCCAGAGCCTGACGCGGGGCTCGAACTCCCGGACCGCGAGATCGTGACCTGGCTGAAGTCGGACGCTTAACCGACTGCGCCACCCAGGCGCCCCCACTTTTCTTTTTTAGTATGGTGGTTCAGTCCATATACTTTGCACTGCCTTTTACTTTTTCCACCAAGTAATATATCTCAGAGATGAGTCCATACCAACATAGGTAGAAAGACTTCAGGGGCGCCTGGGTGGCTCAGTTGGTTGAGCATCTGACTTTGGCTCAGGTCATGATCTCATAGTTTGTGGGTTTGAGCCCCGCATCAGGCTCTGTGCTGACAGCTCAGAGCCTGGAGCCTGCTTCGGATTCTGTGTCTCACTCTCTCTCTGCCCCTCCCCTGCTCGCGCTCTGTCTCAAAAATAAATAAAATTTAAAAAAAATTTAGAAAGACTTCATTCTTTTAACAACAGTGTGTTCCATTGTATTGCTGTATTATTATGTATTTAATTAATTCCCTACTGAAGGACATTAAGACTGTTTCAGTGTTTTTAATTTACTAATGACACAGTGTTGAATAATATCTTTGAACATGTGAACCGTCTCAGATGTGGACTGAGATCTGTAGAGTGAATTCCTAGAAGTAGGTTTTGTGTTTCAAAAGGAATATGTACATTTAAATGTTGGTCCATCAAAAGGGTTGTGCCAATTCATTGTCCAGCAACTATGAATGATGACACTTGTCAGGTGGGTGAAAAACCTTTATTATAACAGTGAAACCAATGACAACTTATGTGTGTGTGTGTGTTGCATTATAATTGCCAGAGAGTCTTGCTATCTATCATTTATTTAGTCACCAAACAACTCTAGAAAGTAGATATTTGCTTTCTAATTTTATATGTGAGGGTGGGGAGACTTGGAGAGATTGATCATTTGCCTAGCTAGTGAATGGTAAAGCCAGGATTTGAACCCAGATCTCTCAGATACCAAAGCCCAGATGGACTCTAGTTCAGCCTTTGCAGAAAAAGGCTTCCCAAGGCCACACTCAGAGTTCTGTCTCTTAGAGACTGAACAACCTGTCCCTAAAAATAACATGACATTATCTTGATAAGACCTTGGCAGAAATGCTGTTGAGAGCGTTGTAACCACAGCATGAGGGTCAGACTAAATGACCTTCAGGGTCCTTTCCACAGTTTAAGCTTGCTCACGTCTCAGCCTTAATAACTGCATTGACAAAATGAGAATAATATTGCCTACTTCTAACCACATTAGAATGTCATGAAGGTAAAGGAGATAGTATCCCTGAAGCACTTAACAAAAACAAACTCTATAAACCCACATTAGGCTGGTGGGGGGCTGGGGTTGCTGCCATGGTATGGAGCTGTCCAGTCTGCTTGGCCTCCCCAGGTATTTATCAGGACTAAGCTCCCCCAAATGGATCTGTATTAGATACAGATACAAGTATAAACATGTGCTCATGTACACACACTGAACTACTTCTAACTGACCGGCACATTGTGTAGGGATTCACAGAATTTTAAAATTTTTATTGACATCTAGTTCAGCTCACTGTAAGTTTCTCAGTCACACTCTTGTAAATGTCACAACAAATCCCCACAAGTTAAGCATTACTTATTACTTCCTTTTTCTGAGAGGGTGGACACCAAAGCTCCAAGAGGTGAATTTTCTCTGTCAGGGTCATACAGCAAATAGGGGGCAGAGCAGGGATTAGAACCCGGGTTGTCTGATGTGGACTTTGTGTGCTTTCCTTTCCCAAAGCTTAGCTCAAGCTTTACCCCTTCTGGGGTACATTTCTATATGCTCCGGTATATAGAACTCCGGTGTGGAGTTCTTTCAAGGCAGTAATGGTGGCTTCTTCATTTCTACACCCCGAGCCCTTAACACTGGGCTTCAGCCATGGTGCTGGAGTAGGAAAGGAACTGCCAATTTCAAGTGCCTGTGTGTGTCAGGAAGCATAGCACTCAGTGAATGGAAGCACCTGGGATTCAAAATGAGGTCTGTCTTACTCCAAAGCCTGGGCTCTTACCAAGATATCATCACCCCCTCACCGACCCTGTGTATTTAGCATGAAGTCGGAAATCTATTTTTTTGTAAATAAAGTTTTATTGGAATAGAGCCACCACCATTTGTTTACACATTGTTTGTGAAGCTGCTTAAAAAAAAAAAAAAACTTCACTGAAATATAATTCACATACCATTTCAAGTGTACACCCAGTTTAGAAAATCATATCCCATTCTTACAGGACAAGAGAATGGTAGAAGACTGTTTCCTTGTTGGTGTCTTGAAAGTGAAGCAGTGTCCATGTGCGAACAAGGAGAGAAGACGTCGGAAGGGGAACCACTGGGCATATTAGCGGTGACCCCTGATTTAGAGTTTAACCTAAAGACTTTAAGCAGATGAGTTCACAGAAGCACGTGGGTAACTGATTTCAGAGCACCCAAGGCCTCCCCTCTTTAAAAGAAAACATACACAAACAGCCCACCTCTCAAGGTACCTGCCTCTTTAACGCACAGCTAAAGCCAGGGTAACGGTGGGGAGGAAACGGGAATGCTAATGGGCATAGTAAAGGTGAAAAGAAATATTAGCAAAACATGCTGTGGGAGTTCAAAGGTAGATGCGATCACAGAAGTTTCCAAAGCCTTTTGTGTCCTTCTCTCATTTAACCTTTATTCCGACTGTGTGGGGCAGGATTATTCTCCCTTATTTACAGGTGGAGCCTGGATGAACTTTTCTATTTCAAGATTCAGTAGATTTCAAGCCCAAGTTTCTGAAGTATTCAGTCAAAACCCAGGGCTCTCAGGGCTCCCTTGGGGACAGCTCCATCCATGACTGTCCTCCGCTGCTGAGAAGCATGGATAGCCTGGAAATTCAGATCTGGCCTTGGGTCTGGGGACTCTTATACTGTCCTTACTCCATTGGGAGGAAGGGAACTTGGGGAAAATCAGGGGGAGTAGGAAAGATACATTTAGAGAAGAGTGTTTGGACTGGCCCAGCTGGTGGGGATCACCCCTTCCTTGGATGACTGAGGAACACGGGTACCCATGTGGGCTATGGAGTCATTCTGCTGGCTCCCTTAGGCAGGGAGCCTTGACCTGTGCCTCCGTTTCCTATCTTCATTATTGTTCTTTTCCTAGGGTTATTTTGAGAATGAAGTGAACTACTTTTTTCCCAGACCCCTAAGGATATTGCCTAGTGTGTGTAGTGAGCACTTAGGACATGTTGGCTATTATGATTTCGCATTCAGGAATATTAGCTGGAGCTGGAATATAAAGGGACTTGGATGCCAGGCTGTAAAGCCCGTCTTTGGTTCTCTAGCTTTTCGTTTTTTGAACCTGATGACATCTGGGCTTTGGGAAGGTTTACCTATGTTAGAATGGACTTAAGTAGCAGAAAAACTGGAGCCAAGAGATGGCGAAGGGGCTGCTGCCAAGGGCTTGATGGTAATTTCGGTGTCTGGGAGAGGAGGGCCGGCCCTGCAGACTGCACAGTGTCAGTGCCTGTCAAACTGCCCGCTCTGAGGTGCTGGTTTGGCTGTTATGGCCCAGATTCTGCCATCGGGGAGCACTTTTGCCTATTCCTTTAGAGGAAATAGGCGCCATTTTCTTTCACCTGCCTGGGAGAGTGACTGTCTTTATGGAGCACCAAGGAAGAAGGCCTGGGGTCTCTGCAGAGAGTTGCCAGCTCAGGAGCTGGCATCAGGGTGGAAGCATCGGCCCCAACCAGCAGCCCAGCTGAGCTGGGCTCTATTTTAAGTACAGCAAAGGGCTCACCTAAAAGTCTCCTCCTAGGAGACAGGCTAACAGCATGCCATTATGCTCTTTCTGGGTAATGGTAGGCTCCAGGCTTGGCTATGCAGAGAGTCTCCCCCAAGATTAACCCCTGCCACACGTGCCATCTTCCCACTTCCTGCCATGACAATAATTGTGCAGTCTGTTGGGAGTCAGACTCTAGGGGCTCTGAGCTCGTTGGCTGCTTGGCTCCCTTTCTGCTCCGCGTCATGCACATACCCAAGCCTTTAATATACTGCATGTGGGCTTTCTCCGACTCTGCCTCTCCATCCCGAGCGAGGCTTTGGCTAAATGTGGTGCCCAATAACTTCAAGGGATCAAGTGCTTTCAAGAAATTTTTCTCCTAAGAAGATGAGCTGGGGGGAATTGAAAGCCAGGCTGCCAGCTTTGATGTCTTAAGTATGAAATTTCAATGGCTTACCAGCCGCCAAGCTCTGGTTTTAGTGCAGACGGGGTAAGATTTAAGGAAATGATCACATCTCCTGTCCTATGGGAGACAAGTAATGATGGTGGAGCCGCCCAAGGAACCCAGAGGAAGAAAGGGGGAGATTCTGACCTGGCATTTTCAGCTGGCCTGGGGGATCTGCTGAATCTCTTTCTTTTTAGAGATAATTTGGTTTGGTATTTTTCCACAGTAAAATACATACTTATTTATCAGAAATTCAGGGAAAATATTGAAAGTCAGAAAGAGGAAGACAAAGCAGTATTTTTGCAATTCCCCAAAGAAAACTATTTTGGTGTGTTTCCTTCTAGTTCTTTTTCTAAGATTAAAAAAAAAAAGTTGTTATATTTGTTCTTTGTTTATCTATTTACATTCCTACATGTCTATTTGTTTATCTAATTTAATTGTATGCCTCAGTTTTTAAAAAAATTATTTGGTTGGTTTTATTTTTGCTTCGTCCAATCAACATGATAAAACACATTTTTTAAAATGTTTATTTTTGAGAGAGAGAAAGACAGAGAGCATGCAAGCAGGGAAGGAGCAGAGAGAGAGGGGGAGAAAGAATCCCAAGCAGACTCCATGCTGTCAACGCAGAGCCAGATGCAGGGTTCGATCGTGTGAACTGTGAGATCATGACCTGAGCTGAAATCAAGAGTCAGACACTAAACCAACTGAGCTACCCAGGCTCCCCTAAAATACGTTTTTAAGTTAGTGCAAACTCTCTGCAATCTGTGTAAATACTTGTTGGAACAGGGATTGCCAAGAGTTAGGGTACATGAAAATCACCTCCAGAGTTTATGGAAATGTGGAAGGAGTGCCTGGAAATCCGAATTTTAATAATAATTCCAGATGAATTGTAGGCATGTGGCTCATGGGCCACACTTTGAAAAACATTTACTACATTTTTTCAAGGTATTATTTTTAAGTAATCTCTACGCGCAGTGTGGGGCTCAAACTCACAATGCTGACATCAAGAGTCTCAGGCTGTACCAACTGAGCCAGCCAGGTGCCCCCAAAAAACATTCACATCAAGCTAAATACTATGGTTCTATTGGCCTATTGAGTGGATTTTTCATGTACTTATCCATTTTTATCATAATGAATTTCTAGGTTGTTTATAGTTTAATATAAACAATGCCATAATGAATATCTCTGGTCATTCACTTATTCATACTTTCAATAGGCATTTTTTGAGTACCGTACAAGGTAAGCCTTTTTCCATGTGCTGGAAAGACCAGTGACCAAACGGATCCATTTCCTGCCTTGAGCTTTTATCTAATGGAGAGAAAGACAAACAGAATCACAAAATTAGATTAGTATAAATTATGATGATGCTATAAAGGAAAGATTCAGGCTGCTGTGGGCAGGCAAATCATTTATTCAGGAGGCCAGAAAAACCTCTTTGAGAAGGTGTCGTGTCAGTGCAGCTTGAGGGAAGAAGAGTAGTTAGCTGACATCATTTTTAAGATTTGCAGTACAACTATTGGATTAAAGGGTACTGACTTTTAACACAACCTTCTTAATCCCCCTCAGGTTTCAATGTCCACATTCACATGTGCAGGATATATATCTGGGAGGGTCCCCTCAGGAAACAAAAAACCATATTTAGTAGTTCCCACAGAGGGGGGTTGATATAGGGGATTCATTATAAAATAGTTGGAAAGGTTTAAAGAAGAAAAGAAAAAGGTGAGTGGGTCAGAGATTAGTAAATATAGGAAGTAGCTACCGCACCTAGGCTTGAGTGGATGTAAAGAAAGGTATGGTGTTTCCAATGCCTGACAATCTCCTCCTACTAAGCTACTCTGTGATGGGCCAGGGGGACCAGCCCATGCTGGAATCAGTGAGAAGGGATTGCCAAGGCTGGAGGTGGAACCAGAGAGAAGGCATCACATGGCTTGTGCTGGGACATCCAGATACTGGGCTGTAGTGCTGAACCTCTGGGGAAGGTCACTGGTTGTTGATGAAAGTGCTGAGCTAACACTGCATGGCTGATGGGGAAGTTTCAGGGGCTACCACTTGGCTGGAGCCAAGTGGAGTTGTGGAGTTGCTGCTGGGCTCCAGTCCTGGGATCCAGGAAGATGCTTTGTACTGTAGAGGAGGAAACTTCCAAGGATGCCAGAGATCCTGGGTGTCCCCTGCTACCGGAAGATTGCTGGCAGAAACTGGAAGTAGGAAGCGAGTTCCTTCTCCCTTCTTCCTGACTTGCAACAGCCTACCAGGTCTTCCTATGGACAAAACCTAAGCAAAAGCCACCAGGTAAAAGAACATAAGAAATGCAGGTTTGGGTGTTAGGCAGAAGGGCAGAAATGGGACCTGAGACTAAATGGGCATATGGTCAGCACACAAAGAAAGGAGACATCCTCTTACTGGTACCCTTCCTCCTCTGACCTTGTGCATTGCCCCTGCAGGAAATTAGACCAGCTCAGTAGTCATCCATTCCATGGCCCCTCTATACCCCCTCCCCAATCCTTTCTTTTCTAAATGTATTTGCACATATATCTGACTCTGAATTATCAAAGTCAGTACTCTGTTGATTGGATAGATAGATGACAGTTGAATGAATTATAGCTGCTCCTAGGCATTGCTAAGAATCTGGACCTGTGCATAGTGTCTACATTTGTTCTTCCCCTAAAGCCTTACATCTGCCCCTTCAGGTAGGTATTATCACTCCCATTTAGCAGTGAGACGGAAGCTCCAAGAAGTGAAGTGACTTGCTTACTGTCACACATTTCCTGAGTAGTAATGAGACCCAAACCTGGGTCTGCAGGCCTCCATACCTGCTACTCCTTTAGAAATTTCCATAGTATAGGCCAACATTTAAAGGCCATTCTGAGATAATTCTTAGAGGCAGGTGGAGAGCGGCTTGTTGAACATACTGAGTTTCTGGGAGGATATATTCGTAGTAACCTGGAAGCTAACTGACCCTGGAAGTCCAGTGGAAATGACAACCTTGCCATTCGAGGCCATGATATGGCTCCAGGCTTCTGTCTGAAACCCTCCGCTGACCTTTTCCTAACACTTGGCATTTTAGTGTTCCGTTGATTACAGAACACTTACATGCAGCACGCAGTTGACTGTTTGTTAAAATGGAAAGTGGGAAAAAAAATAGAAGAGAAAATACACGCTTGCCAGAGCAGTGCTGTGGAGCGGCTGTTCCCTAGGTATTCATCTCAGTACGTCTAAACACCTATAATTAAACTAGCTTTGGAGCAGTGCCTCTTGGAGAGGGTAGAAGAATCAATTCTGCAGCATTTGGATCTTGTTTTTTGTATACACTGCTCAGCAGTGAAGATGTTCAAAAAAGACCAGATGCTGTGGCTCAAGAATGCAATTACCCACCTATCAGGGTGAATGGATGATGGTCTGGTCTTGGGGACATCCAAGCTCAGGGCAGCAGAGGGAAAGAGACAAGTGATGAATATGGTGTCCTCCAATTCTGTCTGTACCCCAGTCTCATTTCCTTGCCGGGAATTGTATTTTTATATCCTGGATGCAGTGATCACTGGGTAGCTTTGTGTTAAACAGCTAATTAATGGGAACTGAAGTCAGCTGTCCTATTCGTGAGACTCTAGACCAGGCAGAGACGCTTCACTCATCTGGAAAAATAAGTTGGGATCAAGCTGTATCTTCTATAGAAATATGTGAGGCATTGCTGTCAGATGCCAGTACCAGCCAGCACTGTCTGGCTTCTCATGAATCATTGAAATGACCTGAGCCTTCGGTCTGAGTTGATGGTAGCTAATGTGCGCCATATAATCTCATATGCTCAGAATGTCTTGTGAACCAAGCATGCTATCAAGATACAGTTTTAATTAACATTTGCTTTTTAGATAATATACGCAATTTATTTTGGCAAGAGTTCATTGAATGTAAAATCTACATAATTAAGATACTAAACCTGCAATATTTTTTTTTCTTTGCAGTAATTTTTGCTGAATGACACAGATTCCGCAACATTTATTATCCAGCAGATAGCTGCGATGGGCAATTGCGATTTCATACTTTCTTTTTCTCTTCTTCTTTTTTTCTTTCCTTCTCTAAGCAATGGATACAAAGTCATAGAATCAATTTTATTCACTTTTTAGATTTGAGGGTATCCGATCTTTTTCTGAATTCAATTTGATGTTAAAAAGAATGCAAAGAAAACATGCTCGTGATTCTCCTGCACAGAAATCTGCTATAAAAATAGGGCTTATTTTATATTTTAATATGATTTTGTGAGTTTATTTCACTAAGTTTTTCACCATCATGACGGGATTCTGGGGCATGATCAACCAAGAGCACACCGGAAGAGACCTTAATGATCATTAAGATAACTCCTCATTTTACCAAGACAGCCTTGGCCACTGAGTCTCCGAGTGGAAATGTGACTTGCCCAAGGTCATCCTTACAACACGGTGGAGCCGGGACCAAGACTAGACCCTTGACTAGCGTACCTACTTTTCTACTATTCCTGCAGCTTCCCTTTAAGAACCATCTGCCCTCTACCTGCAAAGAGCCTCTTCCACCATCATCAACTACGTCTTGTAAACTTTAAATGCCTTCGTATAATGTAAAATAGGCCAGCTTGGGGGAGGGGGAGCAAAATAGACCTGGTTCCCAAAACCTTTGCCTATAGGGAAGAACAGCACAATGGCCGAATCCCAATTGCTTTGTTCTTTGTGATAATCCATATAATTGGGTCAGAGGGCTAATGACTTGGCTTCATGAATCTGAGCCATATGCCTCCATGATTTGCAGCCAGCCACATGCCTGCAATGAGAGCGTTCATGATGGAAGCCCAGGGCCTCAGCTGGGGGAAATAGCAGCCAGACCAAAGCTGGGAATGGGAAACAGAATGGCCCCTGGTTATGAGGCCATTTTCTAGAGGCTCCCTCCACCCCTTCCAATCTGCTTGGTCTCTGAGCTGCCAAGTTCCTCCCAAACAGGCCCTTGACAAGGGCCTTTCCCGAAGACTCTGCACTCAGAGTGCGGTAGGCAGGGATTGCGCCAGTGTCGGCCTCTTCTCTCAGATCTGTAGTAAGCTGCTAATTAGTGTCAGTAATTGCTGGAGGAGAGGATAGCTGGCTGCCCATCAGCCTTGGGAAGGAGGGGGTGCTCGTTCCCTCCCTCCCTCCCTCCCTCCCGGCTCCCTCCTCTCTAGTGTTAAGCCATAAATCTATATCGGTTAAATCGGCTGTTGGGCCGCTTGTTGAAAAGGACGTCAGTGGAGTCGCGTCAGGTTAATGGGTTTAGCTAATGTATGGGCATAAGGATAAATAACCGATCATGCATTGTAGCCAGAGGCAGAAGGATGGAGGTCTTTGAGAGTCATCAAAGCAGGGGACTCACAAGTACCCTTCTGAGGACCTGGGCCCTGCTCTTCCGGGGAGGAGTCCCACAGAATCCCTTTCTTGGGCAACTCTGTTAAAGGAACAAGAAAACAGTACTTTCTATCGGTGAATCATAGGCCAATAGATGGTGTGGAGGAACAGAAGGTTTAGATTTGGTGCAGATCTGCAGGTTGAGGTCCTATTACTGGTGCTGTCACAGATGGCTGTAACCTGGGGCAAAGGATGAACTTCTCTGAGCCTCCGCTTTCCCATCACTGCAATGGGGCTGGAAAGAGCATCTATCTTACAGTATCATTGAAATGAGCTGATACACATACCATGTCCAGTACAATACTGGGTATATAATCACTAGTCATAAAGTGAGCACTTAATAAATACTATGAATTAGATAAAAATATTAACACACCGGGCACATGGGTGCTTGTGAGCTAGTAAATTTCAGTGGAATTTCACACAGATCCTGGTGTCCCTTTTCCATCAACTCAGAAGACCTATTTGTTTCTGACTGCCCCATGGTCATTTGTCTCTTTACCACCCCTCTCCCACCTTTTTGGCATTGGTATATGAGGAAGAGGTGGAGGAATTATGGCCACCGGATATCTGTGCTGTGCGTAGCCTTCTGTATCCTATGTGCCCCGTGCATTAATGCCCAGTGTGGCAGTACTGAAAGTCCTGCTTATGTCCCAATAAAGTGTTCCTTCTAAGACATACTGCAAAGCTTCAGTAGTTTAGATACAGAATATCCAATGATATGGAGCAGCTGTGGTTTAGTTTTATTTGCATGGGGTATAATTATAAAATAATGCTATTGGTATGTGTGTGTAGGTATATGTTTTTACCTTCCATGTCCCAAAGATCTAGCTATTTTCTTTGCCTACAATATTCATTTGCTCAGCAAATATGTAATATATATTATGTTCTTATTTTTATATGTATATTTGCTAAGAAAATGTGTCTTGCCCATGTGCATACACATCTCTTCATTTATTCATTCCACAAATATTTATTGAGCACCAAGTGAATCACAGAATTTTAGAGCTAGAAAGGAAGGACATGCAATCATCCTATTCAGGGATCTCAGTTTAGAGAAGAAGAAGATGGGATCTTAACATGACAAGCCCCACCTTCCCCCTAGGTACCCTTCTCCCCCATCTTCACTTAGAGATTATGGTCCATCAATATAATTACCTTATAACAATCTCCAGTAGCACTCATCTCCCTCTCTGTCCTGCTGAGCTGTCCAGACCACAGTTCTGGAAAGCCTAGCTGTCTTCCTCTCCCGGCACCAGAGCAGCTGCAGGTAGCTGGATAAAATTGCAGCTTGATTGCACTTCATGACCTCACACCTCCATTTCAGGGAGTATGGCAAAATGGTTAGGAGCTAAGGCATATTGCCTGGGTTCATTCATATACTAGTTCTGCCATGTTCTAGCTTTGGAATCCTGGGCAAGTTACTTAACCTCTCTGTGCCTTATTTTTCTCATGTAGAATAAGGATAACATCCTTTATCTCACAAGATTGTTTTGAAGGTTAAAGAAGTAAAAATACATGAAGCATTTAGAGCAGTGCCTGATACTATAGAGATATATATTCATTATCATTATTGGATACTCTACATTGTTGTCCCTTCTACATACACAAAGGCTGCTGGGTCTCCAACCATCCAAACCACATTCCAGGACAGCAGGAAGGGAAAGGGGCTTTTGCCTTTTGAGTCAGCTCCTTTAGGAATCCTTTCCAGAAGGTTCTCACAGCTTCTATTTACAGCATCTGGCTTCAT
Organism: Prionailurus bengalensis; assembly: GCF_016509475.1. Taxonomy (NCBI): domain Eukaryota; kingdom Metazoa; phylum Chordata; class Mammalia; order Carnivora; family Felidae; genus Prionailurus; species Prionailurus bengalensis. Next base: position 47,207,491 of record NC_057345.1, on the reverse strand, counting down.
GGACATGCCTGACTGGAAGAGAGACTTCGAAATGAGATCTTTATTCGAAATAGTATTGCACCCCAAAGGGGATACTGTTACTAAGGAAAAAGGGAACATGGAATCTCTTTAGGCAAATGGCAGACCTTACCACATCCACAAGGCCAAATTTAACGGACTCTTCTCTGACTTCCTCTCCCTTAGCTGCCCAGGAACACCCATTCCACTCCTCTGTATACACTTGTCTGTCTTGGCTTCTCTGAGTCCACACCCGATTGGTTTTCCTCCCACTTCTCTGGCTACTGCCTTTCCATCTGTTTTGCTGGCTTCTCCTCTTCTTCCCAATCTCTGTATGTTAGTGGGCCCCAGGTTACTACTGAACTCCCTTGTCCAGCTCAACTCATTCCTGTGGTGGGTGATGCCCCAGTCGTGCTGGCAGTTACCACATTTAGATGTCTAACTCAGCCTTTACTCTAAACCCCATACCCGCACCTATTTGCCATCTTCTCTCCGTTTGTATATTGAAGAACCATCTCAAACTTACATTTTAAAGCATAATTCTTGATTTCTCATCAAATGGGTTTCTTTCCCAGGCTGCCCCATCTCAGCACATGGATACAGCCCCAATCTGCTGGAAGTTCAACACTTTAGAAACTACCCTTGATGGTTCCTCGCTCTTTAAGCCCCCGCTCCCTTTTGCAACACCCAAATAATTCTCAACTCTGTCTACCTCTTCCCACGTTGGTAAGCGCTGCTGTGGTCCAAGCCAGCAATAGTCTTCACCTTGACTGCTTTGAGTCCATCTCAATGACTCTCCCTACCTGAATGCTTTCTCCTACAGCAGAGCACAGTGGCTGAGTGCCAGAACTCCAGACCCAGATGCCTGGGTTCAAATCTTAGCTCCAATATGTGCTAGCCATGTGACCTGGACAAGTTTCTTAACTTTTTTTTTTTTTTTGGTCTCGATTTGTTCATCTATAAAATGAGAATAATAATAGTACCTATTTTATATGGTTATTATGAGCACTAAATGAGTTAATATATAAAAGCACTCAGAGCAATGCCTGGCATATAATAAGCATGATCAATAAATGTTAGCTATTATCGTCAGCTATTACTACCATACATTTTTCGTGGAGTAGCCACAGTGATCTTTTAAAAACATAAATTAAATCCTTTCACTCCCTGTGCTTAAAACTTGCCAGTGATTTCCCATTTCAGTCGCAATAAAATTCTAACACATTACGAGGGCCAAAGGTCCCACATTACCTAGCCCTTGGCTCCTCCAATCTCTGCTCATAGCTCTGTCCCCATCATACAGGATCCTCAAGCTACACCTGCTTCATTTTCAGTCCTTTAACATTGCAGGCTCTTTGCTTTCTCTGGTGCGTTGTCCTGTTCTTCCATCTGCAATGCTCTTCCCTCTCTCCAGCTGTTCGTAGGACTGACTCCTCTATTTTCAGATCTCCGTTACATGACCTCCTCCTCTGTAAAACCCTCCCTGACCATATGCCAAAAGGGGTATCCCTGTTCTGGTCATTCTCCCTCTTCCTTTTCCATGGTACTTAACACAATTTTTCAGTTATATTATTGGCTTGTTTGCTTATTTTATAGTCTCCTTCTCTTTCCCGCTACTACTTGTGGGGTTTCTGAGGGCAGAAACCTTTCCTATCTTGAACAGTCATGGATCCTAGGACCTAAACCAGTGATGGCACCTAGTAGGTGCTCACAAAGGAGCTGGCGAATGAAAGGAAAGATGACTCTTGAGCAAGATTTTAAAGAATAAATAGGAATTCTCCAGATTCACAAAGAGAACAAGGATTTGAGGCAAAGGGAACAGCATTTGCAAATGCATTCAGATGTGAAGCAGAGTAATGCCTTGCTCTCAAAAAAGTGTGGTGTGGTCCTCAGACCAGTAGCATTGGCCTCACCTGAGAGCTTGTTAGAAATGCAGAACCTCAGGTCCCTAGCCTAGACACACTGAATGTGCATTTTAAGAAGACTCCCAGGTGATTCCTTTGAGAAACACTGGAGTAGTATGTACAAGGGGCCAGAAATAGCCATTGCGATTAGAGCATAAAGTATTTGCATCTCATGTAAACGTCCAAGCTCTGTGACTACTTTTGCTAAGTTTATCAGAGGTCTGCACCATTCTAAGCAGTCTGGCAAGGTGAATTTTCTTTCCCTGTCCTCTGATAAAGATTGTCTGAGATCTTGAGCTGTCACTTTGTGCTTTAGTTGAAGCACTCATTCCTGGGTTGCATTGCACAATAACCCTTGAGCACCTGTTACCTTCCAGGCAGTGTGCTGGAGACACAACAGTGAGGGGATGTAAGCCCATCCCTCAAGGAGCTCAGCATGAAAATGGGTTTTATAATACAGTTCCAGATCCCTCTGTGTGACTTTCCAGGTTTCCCTGTCAGGAATAAAGGTCAGCGGGGTGAATGGGATGGCGGCGGTGGGGGGGGGGGAGGGAATGAAACCTCAGAGGACTGAGGGTGGGGAGAAACAGGATAAGAGAGAGCTAGAAGGCCTACAGTTTTCTCCTTCAAGAGATCATTTGGAGAACAGAAAGAATAATGGCAGCAGTAGATTCCAACACGCTAATACAAAAAGGAATCCATGACTCTAGAGTGATACTAAAAATTATAGAGGGAGAAAGGAAGCTCTTTGTACAGAAGACACCAACCACTGTATGAGGAATGGTAGAATTAGAAAACTACTATCTTGCAACTGCTAGAATAATAATTGCTTTATTGTACGTTAACTAACTAGAATTGAGACAAAAATAAACAAAACAAAACAAAACAAAAAGAAATTAATGGAAAAATACAAAAACTTAAGAATATTAAGGATTTGAATATCACACTTACTAGTTTAATCAAAGCAATTGAGATGACTTAACATAATTTAAATACATTACTGAGTTTAGATGTACCCCTCCCTCTTTCTGAATAATATTGAGTCCTCAATATAACCTATAATTGTTATATATTATTATATGTTCTTCACTCCCTCTCTGTACTCCAGCTACCCCACACACATATAACAATCTCAAGATCTAATCATAATTGGGCCATGGAGGAAACCTTAACATTTTTCAAAAGGCAGAAATTAAGGTGGCCACACTCACTGGCCACAACCAGGCCAACTTAGAAATTACTGACAAAATGCATAAAATCTACACACATACAAATTAAACATAAAAAAGTAATTATAATTGCCTTAGATAAGTATTATCAATGGATTCTGAAAGCACCATATTATAAGTTATTTGGGAAAAGGATATGCATACACTCTCAAATAGCATCCCACAGGGCACTGATTTATTATATAGGGGAAGGGGTAACTTTTTACCTTTGCAATGAAGAAATCTGGTAGACACCATATTTACCATGTGATAATTTTATTTATTTTTTGTATTTTTATGTTTTTTATGTTTATTTTTTAAAAATTTTTTAATGTTTTTTATTTATTTTTGAGATAGAGCATGAGTGGAGGAGGGGCAGAGAGAAAGGGAGACAAAGAATCCAAGCAGGCTCCAGGCTCTGAGCTCTCGGCATAGAGCCCTATGTGGGGCTTGAACCCACAAACCATGACCTGAGCCTGAGTCGGACATTTAACTGACTGAGCTACCCAGGCGCCCCACCATATGATAATTGTAAAGTCATCAATGATGGGACTAACGGGAATCATGTGATTGAAACTGAGGATTATTCTGAAGAACACCTGGCTATGTTATTCAAAAATGTCCATATCATGGGGATAAAAGGGCTGAGGACCAGTTTCAGATAATAGGCTAACAAAAAATCACAATCAAATGCAACTTGATTAGATCCTTGATTAGATCCTACATGGCAAACAATTGTTCAGAGGACATTATTGGGACAATTGGGGACATCTGAATATGGACTATATATTAGGTAACGGTTCTCTAATATACTGAGCAAGATCATAGTATTGTGGCTAGGCAGGAAAATATTCTTGTTCCTAGAAGATACATGCTCAGGAATTCAGGGGTGAAAGGTCATGATGTTTCCAACTTACTCTCAAGTAGTTTAAAGGAAAAAAAAATAAAGTATATAGGGAAAGAGATAAGATAAATGTGACAAAATATTAAGCGTTGGTGTATCTAGGTAAAGGATATTGAGGTATTCATTGTGTTATAATTGCAACTTTAAAGCAGGTTTAAATTTTGTTTTAAATAAAAAGAGTGTTTTACTATCCCTGGGGGGCTGATCCTATACAGACCAAGTTCAGTGTATACAGTGGATTCTCAAAACTCACATCATTTGGGATTTGAGTTAGCCTGACTACTGGCCCCTCAGCTTGCACCCCAGGAAGTGAGGTTGGCTCTGAGCAGAAGGGACAGGGGAGCCGGGCTTCTGTGGGCTCAGATTTAGCCTCTGTCTGAAGCTTACATCATCCGCTTCTCTTTGGAGTGTCTGCACTAACGAGCCATGAATATACAGTGCCCGACAGACTGGGGAACACTGAGGATAAAAGCCCGCTTTCCTTTTCAGCAAAAACTGGGCCCCAAAGCCTCCCACCACATCTAGGCCCCTTTTCTGCTGGCTGGGGAGGGTCTGAGAAAAGAGGGGCAGACTGTCAGGGTGGGAGCAGGTTCTGGCGTTTTCTTTGCAGGGGTAGGGGTCTTATTAGGGTGAGCAGGGAAGCTAAAGATGAGATGAAATTCTGATTGTGAGTCAGGGCGAGTGAATTTAAAGAACATTTTTAGTCACAGATGGTTGAAGAGAAATACAGAGAACAGGCCCCAGCACCTCGTCTTCCTAGCTGATTGCAGGGAGGGGGAGCTTGCTAATGAACACATTGATTTCCCAGCTCCTCAGAACAATAGCAAATGCTTTTTGCAGTTATTAATTGGGATCCCACAGCAGGTGTGGGGGATGGAAGGCGCTAGTGATTCTAAGTTTATCTTTGGGGGTTAGGAGAAGAGAAAGAATTTAAAGAGGAAGGAGGGAGTTCACGGAATATCGTGGCGAGAGAGCTGGATTGGACGATCCCAGGTTGACTTCAACTCTCACCTTGCTGTGAGCAGCAGAACCTTTTTAATACTTTGTTTTCCTCATTGGTACAAGTTTGGATAATCATTTTCCTTCATTTATTTATTTTTGAGAGAGAGAGAGAGAGACAGAGATCGATCCTTCATGTGGATAACATGAATACCAAGTGTATTAGTTAATACATCTACAAAGTGCCTTGTAAGCTTTCCAGGTTATGCACTGTTTGTTTTTCTTGTCAGTCATTTATTTTTAAAGTCTTTATTAAGCACCTACGGTGTACCAGGCGCTGTGCTACATTCAGGAAATGTGGCAACGAATCAGAAAATAGTCCCTGCCCCATGGAACCTGTAGTCTAGGGAGGAATAAAGCCATTGGTCAAGTGATTACAAATGCACTGAGATAAACCAGTGCTATTCCAACAGGAAGCATAAAACAGGTTAACCCAGGAAGTCAAGAAGGGCCCTTATGGGAAGCAATGGCATTAAGGAGACCCATCATAAACAATAACACTACCAGCCTTCCCCATAGAGCAGGGTCAGAGACTTAAATACCTAGGTTGGTCAGATAGACAAAGGCTTGAAACCTTGAGAAAGATGGACTGATTCATATCTCCCCACTGAGGTGAGACAAGCCAATACGTCCTCAGAGCGACCCCTGCAGTCCTGCTAAGGTTGCCTAGCCTTGTCCACGAGGCAGTCCTAGAGCAGGGTATTCCTTATTCTCATGAAGCTGACACACTGATAACAAAGCTAGAGCTTTCCCAAAGAGGTTAGGCAACTCTCCCCCTCTCCCAAATCAAGAGGCAGCAGGGAACTGAGGTCTCCTCAGATTCCCCTAGCATCCCACAATGCACCTTCCAAGTGTATCTCTCGGGGGGAGAGGTCTAGTTAATGACTGCCATGAGCCTGTGCCCAGTGGTACTCGTGGTATATATCCCCAGTCCTAGCTGAGCCCCGCCTTTTATAAAACCACCCTTGAAAGACAGGACCTCTGGATGCAGACAGGATATTCTAGGATAGAAAGCATATGCCGGGAAGGGAGGTTTGCATTCACTTCCATTGAGACTGAATTTCCTGAGCAGCCAGAGAGAGAAATTGGGTGCTGAGCACAGAGTGCTCTACTTCTAGTAGACTTGGGGGCTGGACCGCAAAACAAATGTTGTGTATGGAGCAACAGTTAAGACAAAGGGTGGATGAAAATACCATGGGCGGGTCTGAAGAATCTTTTTTGCTTGCCCTTCAGCCGTGGAAGGCTTTGTATAAATCAGCAAAGCACTGCTGTTTTGTGGACTTTGGTTTCCTCCTCAAGTGGTGATGGTGGGGGTGGGGGTGGTAATGGTGGAGGTGTGGTCTGTGTATGTGAGTGAGAGTAGGGGAGCGAGAGGAGGGTTGGAGCAGTGGGAGGAGTAACTTACAGAGTAACCCCTAAGACACCTTCAGCTGCTTCTGTTGAGTTTCTGCTGTAATCATTTACCAGTCTGTAAAATGGATATAAACACTGCTTGTGTTCTTTAGAGAGCGATTTCTTGAATAGGACAAAAAGAAACAATTTTGTAAGGCCTTCCACATCGAACAATGGGATCAGATCATACACTTTCCACTTTGCCTCCAGGATCCAGATGAAATTAGGAAATAGCTTCTATTTCATGAGGAAACTTTTTTTTTTTCTATCATGTACCGTACTCTCTATTCAAGACTTCACAAAAGAAAAAAAAGGAATAAAATTCACATGTTTGCGAGAAACTGCTGATGTCTTCGAATAGCTTCCCACAAGCAGGAAAATCTGGTATTTTAAAAAGTTGATTTCCCACATATGAAAGAACACACTTATTGATGATATGGATGAACAAACCATTAAGTCTTGTTTAGGTTAAAACAAAAAAGCTGTACCCTTATTCCCAGTGTCTGGAACAAACCAATCCCAACCCCCACAAGGGGCAAGGAATAGGTGATAGAAAATTTCATGTGGTTCTTTAGTACACACACACACACACACACAAATGTAGATATATTCTGGGAATATCGAAGATCAGTTAATTATATGTTCTAAGTGTTGTCTGTGCCTTAACCCATTTAATCCCACAACAATTTTGTAAGTGAGTTGACTATGATCAGCCTCTTTTTCACAAATGTGGGAACAGAGAGGCCACAGGGGAGATCTGAGAAGTGGTAGCACTGGGAGTTGAACCCAGGCCACAGAGCTTTAATGTCTGCACCCTTGAAACAAAAATAGAACACTTGCAAATAAAAGACACGTAAAGTCTAATAAATATAGACTACACATTTGCTGTCTGATATTTTTCTTTCTTTCTTTCTTTTTTTAAAGTTTATTTTTATTTATTTTGAGAGCGAGAGAAAGAGAGAGTGAGAGCAGGGGAGGGGCAGGGGAGAGCGAGAATCCCAAGCAGGCTCTGTGCTGTCAGTGCAGAGCCAGATGCAGGGCTCGATCTCACGACCCATTAAATCATGACCTGGGCTGACACCAAGAGTCTGATGCCCAACTGACTTAGCCACCCAGGCACCCCGACATTTTCATTTTATGAAGTCCCACTTGGTCCAAAGTCTTACATATTTGCTATACAACCTTCATCAAAATGTTGACTGTCATGTGCATGGGCCTCACTGTTATTTCTTACAACTTTATGTGAATCTACAATTTTTTCAATAAAAATTAAGACAAGTTGGCTAGCACTATACATGTCGATAAGCACTTTCTAACGTACCAGTGAATTAAAATTTAAGTTATAAAACTACCTCGTTTAGAGTTAAAAATCACTCTGTAAATGTAAATAAATATTTTACGGAAATATCCCAGCCACTGGTAGTGAGAGGCTTGCAAATGAGTGGGTTATGGATGGCTCTGTTGTTTCAGCATCTGACTCTTGATTTCAGCTCAGGTCATGATTCCCAGGTCATGGGATTGAGCCCCACATCAGGCCTCCCTGCTGAGCAAGGAGCCTGCTTAGGATTCTCTCTCTCTCTCTCTCTCTCTCTCAAATTAAAAAAAAAGCAAAATTAAGAAAATAAGATGGGTCAAAGTCCCAGTCAAACTCTATCTTAGAAAAGATCCTTAACCTGTCTGAGCCTGTTTCCTAAATATGTAAATGGGGATAGGGAGGCCTACGTCATTGCATTGTTGGCAAATGGCAGCCTTGAAACCAGGTTTCTCTGATTCCAAAGCTGCTTGCTCTTGGCGGCTGCATGCCACCCTGAGTGGAAAGAGAGTAGGTGCCAGGTGCAGAGAAGGGAGGCTAATGGGGCTTATCTGTAGACCCTGCCGCTTACCCCTCCAGCCCCTCTCTTCAGCCACTTTCCCGGGAACCCGTTCCTTACTGCAGGGGCTATTCTCAGATTGTCATGTCAGCTCCGCTGGGATTGAAACCCGTGCTCTTCCCAGTTCAACTTACTTCTCCTTTGTTCCCAAACAAGCTGAATTTGGAGCCAGAAGATCCCAGGTTAAGACTTGCTTTTGCTGTGTAGATTCTGGCCAGCCATTTCCCCAGCTGGGTCTCTGATTTCCTGTCCTTCCATAGCATGAAGACCCCACAGAAGGGTGCACTGTCATCTCCAAGGTGCTCGGAGCCTCAGCATCTCTCGTGTTCCCCTCCCCCCCACCCACTCCCCAACCTCAAGGAGTGAGAAATGCCTCCTGGCACCTCGCACCTCTTTGTGCAATCCCATAGCTGCATTCTCCTACCATTCCCCTGTCCCTTCAAAAACACTGACCCAGGGGAGGTAAGGAGTGCAGTTGTGAGACCGTATTATATGTGGAAGGGCATTAGCTAGGCAGCCCAATCCTAAAATGTATCAGGTTTCCATCATGGAGGCATGAGGCAGCCTCTAGCCTAGGGAAATCGAGAAGATGCTATAATTGGAGCAACTCAGTGTTGCTAAACTGAAAATTTTGCAAAATCAATTGAGAGAAAAATCAATATGGGATTTTTTTTTTCCACGATGAAAAGACAAGATTCCCACACAATTAAGAACTGGGCTGCGGTTTCCACACTCTGCCTGTCATGTTCTCTTGTTTCTGTGCCACAACTGTTCATCAGAAATAATTAAACATTTTCCCATGGGCAACAATTACTTGCTTAAAATATTATGAGTAAGGAGAATACATTTATAATTACCTAACCTTTCTGAAGGTGAAAATATATATTATCCTTTGATAGAACAGAAAAAAGGAGTTCCTGGATATGCCAGCTCTCTGTGCTGTATCTATCCCGATTACACTAATTGCTTTAAGGAATGGAACAATACTGTTTTACACACCCAAACCTTCCCTTTCATTTTCTGTAACTTTTACGCATCAAATAATGGTTCCTCCTTCTTGTTGTTTTTGTAAGTCATTAAATAGCCAGCCTGTGGCTATTAGGACTGCCAGACAGCATCTCTGAATTGTCCCAATGCTATAATATAATGAGAGACGCAATGTCTGTCTTTTATTTATTTATTTTTTTAATTGAAGCATAATGGGCATACAATATCTTGATAGTTTCAGGTATACATCATAGTTATTCAATATTGTTGCACATTACAAAATGATCGCAGTAAGTCTAGTTACCATCTGTCAGCATACAAAATTATTACAATATTGTTAACTATATTCCCCATTGTATACATTCTCATGACATATATTCTATAACTAGAAGTTTGTGTGCCTTAATCCCTTTCACTTATTTCACCTGCCCCCCAGAACACCCCACCACTCTGGGGTGTTTGTTTTCTGTATCTACCAGTCTGTTTCTATTTTCCTTTTTGTTATCATTTTTAGATTCCATACTTTAGAAATCGTATGGTATTTGTCTTCCTCTGTTTGACATACTTCACTTAGCACAATACCTTCTAGATACATCCATGTTGTCACAAATGGCAAGATTTCATTATTGTTTATGGGTAATATTCACACACACACACACACACACACATATCTTCTTTATCCATTTGTCTATCAATGGACTTAGGTTGCTTCTCTATTTTGATTAATATAAATAATGCTGCAACGAACACAGGGGTGTTTCCATTTTCTTCAGATAATTACCTAGAAATGGAATTGCTGGATTGTATGGAAGTTCAATTTTTTAATTTTTTAGGAACTTCCATATTGTTTTCCACAGTGTTGGCACCAATTTACATTCCCTACCTTTTCTCCACATCCTCGCCGACACTTGTTATCTTTTGTCTTTGTGATGATAGTCAACCTGACTAGTGTGAGGCGGTATCTCATTACGGCTTGATTTGCATTTCCCTGATGATAAGTGATATTGAGAATCTTTCCATGTGTCTGTTGGCCATCTGGATGTCTTCTCTGGAAAGATGCCTATTTGGGGTCTCTGTCCAATTTTAAATCAGGTTGTTTTTTTGATATGAAATCTTTGATACCAAACGTATTTTGGATGTCCGTTCCCCATAAGATGTATGTTTTGCAAATATCTCCTCCCATTGAGTAGGTTGCCTTTACATTTCGCTGATGGTTTTTTTCACTGTGCAGGAGATTTTTAGTTCAATATAGTCTCATGTTAATTTTAGCTTTTATTGTCCTTGGCCTGAAGAAAGTGGTTCCCCCCCCCAAAAAAAGATTGATAAGACTGATGTCAAAGAGCTTACTGCCTATGTTTTCTTCTAGAATTTTGTATGGTTTCAGATCTTACGTTTGTCTTGAATCTATTTTGAATTTGCTTTTGCATATGGTATAAGGTAGAGGGCCAGTTTCATTCTTTTGTGTGTAGCTGTCCAGTTTTCCCAGAACCATTTGTTAAAGAAACTATCTTTTTCCCATTGTGTATTCTTACCTCCTTTGTCATAAATTAACTGGCCATATATGTGTGACCACATAATATATATTATTTCTGTGCTCTCTATTCTGTTCCATTGATCAATGTGTCTGCTTTCATGCCAGTACTATAATGTATTGATTATGATAGCTTTGTAATGTAGTTTGAAATAGTTTAAGTTGGTTACTTTGTTAGACATGTGCAGACACAAACCATGAACCCAGCATTCTGCATATTTTTTACAAGTTTTATGATTTTGCCTTAAACACACACACACAGTGACAACAACATAGTAATCACAGTAGTTAACATTCATGTTGGGTGCTCACATCCTGTTAAGCATTTCTAATGCTTTATATGTACTATCTCATCTAGTACTCAAACATTTCCATGACGCCGGTTACTATTAACATTCTCATTTTACAGATGAGAGGACTGGGGTCCAGATGTGTTCAGTAACTCACCCAAGTTCACACACACAGCCAATAAGCAGTGAAGCTGGGTTTTGGTCCAGAGTCTGTCCCTTTAACCACTACACTGAACTATCTCTCAAATCTTTTATTTATTTATTTATTTATTTATTAACGTTTATTTTTATTTTTGAGACAGAGAGAGACAGAGCATGAACGGGGGAGGGGCAGAGAGAGAGGGAGACACAGAATCGGAAGCAGGCTCCAGGCTCTGAGCCATCAGCCCAGAGCCCGACGCGGGGCTCGAACTCACGGACCACGAGATCATGACCTGAGCTGAAGTCGGATGCTTAACTGACTGAGCCACCCAGGCGCCCCTCTCAAATCTTTTTATCAGGTTATTTTGGTTCTATTTTTTGTTGTTGTTGTTGTTGACTGGAAAAGAATATATTTTCTGTAAAATACTTCTCAAAAGGCTGATTGCAATCATGTTTTTGTGTTAAAACCTTTTCTTTTTTCGAATTTGTTTGGCCTTAGTGCTAGTTTTCAAGTCTACAAGCAAGTAATTACAATAGTAATAGCAGTTACCACTTACTGAGTCTATATCCTGGGCTAAGCACTGATCTAGGATCCTCACTTCCTTCCTGCCCCTTTCCCCATATACATGATAATGATACAGGGTAGATAATATCCTTAATTTTCACTTGGATAAACTGAAGCCCTGAAGGGTTAAGTGATACAACGAAGGTCACATGGCTAGTAAGCTCTAAAACAGGGACTTCAAGTCATCTGCCCATTTCACTCAGCCAATTTTATCACAAGTATTTTTGTGCCAGGCACTCTCCTTGACTCTGGCAATACCAGAGTCACCAGTACCCCCACCAGTGCTACCTTGAATTAGGCCTTCTCCCTACTACCGCCAGGGGTTGGCTCATACAACCACCATGTTTTAGGGTGAGTAGTTAATATAGCTATCTGCACACTTTCTTTGGAAACGTCCTCTCCCTTATTTTACAAAAAAAACGAATTTTAACAACTGTTCCACAGGATCTAAAGTTATATAAAATTTTATTGAGGTTCTGCAGAGTCTTTTAAAAGCAGCAGTAGAGGGGCGCCTGGGTGGCTCAGTCATTTGAACATCCGACTTTGGCTCAGGTCGTGATCTCACAGTTCGTGAATTCAAGCACCTCCAGCCTGCTTTGGATCCTCTGTCCCTCTCTCTTTCTCTGTCCCTCCCCCACTCATGCTTGTTCTCTCTCTCAAAAATAAATAAACATTAAAAAAAACCCAGCAGTATGTATTTTTGTGTTTGCATATATCATTGGTAGGAGGGTATTATGTCAGAACTCAGTTTCTGTCTCTGATTTTGTCTCTTTACCGCCTAGCAGCAGACAGCAAAGCTCGGTATCCAGTATCAGCACATTGTCAGAGATGCACAACTCTGTCCCCAGGAATTATGTTGGTAATACAACAAAATTTATAATGTGGAGTCTCCCTCTCAATGCCTACAGTTATTTTTTCTTGTTTTGCTGATTTTTTAGAAGCAATAGTATGATGGGTAAGGCCACAACTCCAGAGCCAGACTGCCTGATTTCAAGCCTCCTTTTCAACACTGATCAGCTGTGTAACCTTGAGCAAATTACTTACCCTTTCTGTGCCTCAAACTTCCTTATCTATCAAAGGAGGATGGTGGAATCGTAGTGCCTGCCTCATGGGTAGGTTGAAGGTGTAAATATGTGTCAGTGTTTAGGACAACAGGGCTTGGTTCATGGGCCAAGTATTGGCCATTGTTACTGACAGTCGTCTATAGACTGGAATTTTAATTATAATTTGAAAAGGCCTTATTTTTTAAGACAGAAAAAAATCGTCCTTCATGATCTACTTTTTCGGTTCTCAGAGGGCTGCTGTGTTCTTTAAATCTTCCCTTCTGGGGGATTATACACAGTCATTCTGGTAAGGATGCTCTCAGTGCAAGTCTTCCATGGACTTTTCCAGTGAGCGAGAGGGTCTGCATTGCAGCAACTTGCTACAATTAGCCCAGACTGGTTTGTGGATGTTGTCTTTAAACAGTGTGATGCAAGTGGATTATTTGAACAGGCTGTAAAGTTTTAATTGGTACAGCTGATAAACCTCTCCTGGCTTCCACCCCCCACAAGCTGTTAGGTGTTTCATGTCCCACATCGCATAGTAAGATTAACTCCTGACTGAACCCTTCTCTTTTGCTGTTGCCCCTTACAAACCCTTCTCCACAGGGCAGCCAGAGCGATCTTTTTCAAATGCAAATCAGATATGACACTCTTCTGCTGAAACCCTTCTAGTTTCTTCCCACTGCACTGAGAATACCATCCAGATCTCCCCAGCAGTACAAGGCCCACCTCACACCTATGCTTCAAGGGCACTGGCCTTCTTTAGGCGTCTAAAACCTGCCAAGCTCTGTCTGAGTGAGACCAGAGTGCTTACTGTTGTGAGTCCCTCTGTCTGGAATATTCTTTCCTGGCTATTCACAGCCTGGCATTTTTTTCATTCTTGTGGGCGCCGTTGGAGATGTCACTGTCTTCAAGAGGCCTACACAACTTCCCTACCTTAAATGAGCCCTGCTGCCCCCACCATTGGACTGCCGATTTTCCAACTAAAACATTTCCCAGTGTGTAATTTTTGCCTCTCTTTCTATGTTTGCATATTTCTTTTTTTTTTTAATTTTTTTTTCAACGTTTATTTTTATTTTTGGGACAGAGAGAGACAGAGCATGAACGGGGGAGGGGCAGAGAGAGAGGGAGACACAGAATCGGAAACAGGCTCCAGGCTCTGAGCCATCAGCCCAGAGCCCGATGTGGGGCTCGAACTCACGGACCGCGAGATCGTGACCTGGCTGAAGTCGGACGCTTAACCGACTCCGCCACCCAGGCGCCCCATATGTTTGCATATTTCTTGCCAGCCTTTCCTTCTAGACTATGCACTTCCCAAGGCCTGTCTGGCGGTCACTGTATCCTGAGTGCTTAGCACAGAGAATCCAAGTGAAATACACACAGTGCACCAGAGGTTGGCTTAAAGTGCGTCTGGAGTACCTAGAACCACATTCTGCACTGAATTATGGCTCCTGCTTTAAATGTCATTTGCTAATTTGCTTGACTTGTTTTTTTAATAGAAAATGAAACAAGTCTCTGAGTTATTTGTAAACTAGTAGGATATTTATTTTCTACTCTGTTTATGCTCCTGAATAGGAAAGGTGAGAATTCCCTTGGGCCCCAGAGTTTTCCTTACCTCCCCCTGAAATGCAACATCCTGCGGACTGCCTTAGGATCGTTTGTGAAAGACGGGACACCTGGCTGGCTCTGTCAGTGGAGTACGCGACTTTTGATCTCAGGGTCATGAGTTCAAGACCCATAATGAGTGTAAGGATTGCTTAAAAATGAAATCCTTAAAAAAATAAAAAGGACAGGATCCTTTGTGAAAGACAGCTGAGAACCCATGAAGAGTAAAGCAAGCAGTAGTTCTCAAAGTGTGATTCTCAGACCAGCAGCATCATGAGCGCATGGGAACCTTTTAGAATGCAAGGTTTCCCTAAACTCACTGAAGCCAGCTGTGGGGGTGGGCCGCAGAAATCGGTGTTTTAACAAGCCCTCCACGTGATTCTGATGCATGCTCTAAGTTTCACATCCACTAAAATCAAAGGAACTTGTGTCAGAGAGGGATGCAAAAGTTGGAAATTCTATGAATGTTTATGCAATTCAGTAGTTGAGAAATATGTCCTTAGCATCTGCTGTGGGACAGGAATTGCCGGGGTGCCTGGGATTTGGCGTTAAGGCAGAATGGACCCCAGTCTTGAAGAATTCACGGTCTATTGTGCAAAGTAGCAAGTATGCAGTCTACCTCAATATATTATTGTGAGTGTTGGGACAGAGGAAAGCAGAAAGAGCTGAGGAAGCAAGGCAGGGCTCTGTTGGCTGGGAATTTTCCAGAGTAGCATAGAGTAAAGGTAAGAGAGTGTGGGCTCTGGAGACAACTGACCAGAGTTTAGGCCAGTCTCCCGCATTTACCAGCTGTGTGGCCCTGGGTAAGTTACTCAGCCTCTGTGTGCTTGAGTTTCCTAGCTTAAAAATGACCCTGATAATAGTTGCAGTCACCTACTTCATACAGTTGTCCTGAAAAATTGAATTCTTTTTTTTTAAACTTTATTTATTTGAAGTAAGAGAAAGAGAGGGGCACCTGGGTGGCTCAGTTGGTTAAGCATCTGACTTCAGCTCAGGTCATGATCTCAGGGTCTGTGGGTTTGAGCCCCATGTCGGGTTCTGTGCTGACAGCTCAGAGCCTGGAGCCTGCTTCAGGTTCTGTGTCTCCCTCTCTCTCTTCTCCTCCCTCGCTTGTGTTCTCTCTATCAAAAATAAATAAACATTTAAAAATTAAAAAGAGAGAGAGAGAGAGAGAGAGAGAGAGAACGTGGAAGAGACAGAGAGGTAGAGAGAATCCCAAGCAGAGAATCCACACTGTCAGTGTGGAGCCAGATGCTCATGAACCCTGAAATCATGACCTGAGCTGAAGTTGGACACTGAACTGACTGAGCCACCCAGGCATCCTTGAATGGAGTTCCAAAGCAGAAGTGCTTGCAATACTGCTAGGTTCGTTGTGGGCACTCAGTCTTGACTGCAATCATCATGCTCATCACCATCATCATCATCATTTGATTGCAACAGAGGCTTTCAGATGGACCTAACTGTTGAGGGCAAGCAGGTGAGGGTGAGCGTAGGTTATTTAGACAAGGTTTCTGCTCTAAATGATGGAAGATCTTGTTACTTACTCAAAGCACAGTCCCTTTGCCAGCAGCATGAGCATTATCTGGGGGCTTGTTGTTAGGAATGAAGCCCCTCAGGCCTCACCCCAGATCTACCAATTCAGAACCTGCATGTTAACAAGAGGCACAGGTAACATTTGAAACACACACACACACACACACACACAAATTTTAAAAATTGAGAACCACCGATGTAGAATAGTGATTCTGAGTCCCAGCTGCACATACTTGGCAAAGGCACGGAGTCCCGAACCAGAAACCCCTGCAGGTGTGGATTGTGGGATTGTGGCATTTGTAACACGAAGAGGTGGGAGAGGAGGTGTGTGCGAGCAAGGCCATGGGAGGAGGACGGAACCTCAGCCTCTGGCAGGTTTGCAGTAGAGAAGCCAGGTCTGTGGTCATGTTCTGAGGGAGTTCAACATGGCGGCCATGAGAGGGCTGGAGGGAGGGGGTGACAATGCAGGTGGATTTCTGAAAGAAAAGCCTTGACTCAGAGGCAGTGAAGGTAGAGAGGAGGAAATGAGTTTGAGGATTATTAGAAAATGGCTCCGGTGGAGCAGGACTAAACATCGGAAATGAGGAAGGCAGAGGAGACAAGCATGACTTAGGGACTAAGTTTGAAAAGCTACTCTCTGGAAATTTTTCTTCATAACCTTTTTTAAAAGTTTCTGTCTGGTTAAGTTTCCCTTAACTTTCTATTTTTATCCATGTAGGGATTTCTTGCAACACACTGAAAAGACATTTCGGATTGTTTCCTGCTGATGAGGGTTTGGAGACAAAATGTCCTTTTGGTTTTCAAGTGGTGGTGGTCGTTTTCCATCTTGGGCCAGTGTTTTTGGCTGTCTGTTCAACTACAGCAAAACTTCAGTTCCCCAGATTGCTTACAGAATGAGTCACCCCATGCAATCAAAATTTTCAGGTAGCTGAGGGCTAATGTGTTATGCATGGAAACATTTAAAATATGTTTTGGGGGATACATTTTAATGCATTAATTTTCACACGTTTTGTTTTATTTTGAGCAGTGGGAGCTTTTTTTCAAGTAGAAAGGTGGAACCCCAATATATAAAACAGAATAAAGAGTTACTTCTATTAAAAACAGAAAGGAGTGGGCCAAGCCCCTGGCACTTGACTTTCTCAATTTATCCGTAATTTGTTCCCTGAGAGTCCTCCACAGATACCTTGCACCCCATAGAACAGTTTGAAAACCTTGTTTTATTTTTTATTTTTTTTAAGTTTACTTATTTTTGAGAGAGTGAGCATACGTGAGAGAGGGGCAAAGAGAGAGAGGGAGATACAGAATCTGAAGCAGGCTCCAGGCTCTAAGTTGTCAGCACAAATCCTGACGTGGGCTTGAACCCAGGAACTATAAGATCATTCCCTGAGCCAAAGTCAGACACTGAACCAACTGAGCCACCCAGGTGCCCTCAAAACCTTTATTTTAAAATGAATTTATTTTCTACTGATTTCATAAACAGAAGAATCAAATGTAATTTTTTATGACTGGGAGCTTTGTCATTAGTGTCATTATTATGATATGACTGAGTTGGTGCAAATAACTTCCATTGCAAGTGACAGAAATCCAATGTGAACACAAGAAAAATTACGCATTTATTGGCCCATGTAACTGGGAAGTCTGGAAGTAATGGTCCTATATCAGGTGTGGTCATATCCTGGTGCTCCATGACTTCATCAGGGCCCATCATCTCTCTCCATCTGTGGATTCTACTTCTTTCTGTTTCTAAATGTGTCATAATTTAGCAATATTTATTCCTGCCAAAGGGCTCTCTATTCTTATGGCTAACAAGATGATTTTGGTGGTCTCAGGTGAAATCTTCACAGGTCTTGGAACAGAGGCTCTTCCTTAGTCTCCATATATCAGCTCTTGTGGAAGGACTCTTAATCCTGCCTGGGTTTCCTGCTGACCCCTAAGGCCAGTGGGCAGATGAGTCATTGTGATTGACGGTTCCTCCAGAATCCCACAGGATGGGCCAGCTATAACAAGGATGTTGTGCAGACCATAGCAATATGTGTCTACTATGTGCTGCAGGCTCCTTTAAAAAAATAATTCATACTGTGTGCCGGGCACTATTGCAGAAACCAAAGATGAAACACAGAAAACACCCAGAATTGAGCATGCAGGTGCAAGGGCATATTCATCAACCACAGACCAACATAATGTGATGCATTGTGACTGAGGTGAATACACAAAAGGTTCTGAGAAAAATGCTCATTGACTGAATAGACAAGTGGTTAATTGTGCCAGAGGAAATCAGGAAAGACTTGACATAGGAGGTGATAATTGATGGCCTTTGCATGGCAGAGAAGGAGAAAGGAGCAGTTTAGATGGAAGGAACCGAACATGGAAAGGGATGGGGGTATGATTGAGGTTGGACAGTCAGAGGTGAAGAGCTAGGGCTGTGCACCTAGCAGCAGAAGTGACTGACTTTCCTCAATTTATGCACACCTCCTCCACATTCACGCCCTACTTCCTGCGCCTCCCTTCCTGCAGGAGGGGTATTGCCCTTGCAAAAGCTGGAGAGATGGTGTGTTTCCATGGATGCTGTCTCCTAGACTGCATATCTGCTGTGGCTTCCGTCTCTAAAATCCTCAGGGCAGCACCACCCCTCTAGGTAATTACCACCTACCCCTCTGCCCTCCAACAAGGGACCGTCCCCCTCTTTCTTCTCTCCCTCTCTTCTTTCTTGTGTTCTGTTCTTTCTGTTTTTGCTTCTACACTTTTCAGCCTTCTTAGGAAAAGAAAGATAGCCCCTCTTAAAGACCATCAACCAATCAGAGTATTTCTTTAGTCCAGTCATTTTTCAACCCAGGCAAGCTGGAAAGCTTGTAAAAGTTTTCCAGTGTGCAGGCTCCACCCCCAGAGACTGTGATTTGCTGGGGCAGGTTGTGCCTGAACTTCAGTAAGTAGTAAAATTTCCCCATGTGACTCTACTATGCAGTTTGAGAACCACTCCTTCATTCTATGTGCAGAGTGCATCATGTGATCAGTGGGCTAGTCTCTTGATGGCCACCAAGACTTTCCTATGGTCAGATTTAATGAGATATTCCCAGGTTTGTTACACTGTTGTCCTGTTCATAAAAATCATATTTTAGTCCTATAGACATCAGATTTTACAGATCAGAATCAAGTATAGAAAAGATTCTGTCACTTGAAAGCATCACATTTAGTAATTTTAACGGTTAAAGACCAACATGAAATTAGCTTTCAGTCATGGAAATACATTGACTAACACACAACAGAAAACATGGTCTTATGGTACACTGGCTATTGATGCATATATACATTAGTGCATTGGATATACTGATACTGATATCTCACGTGCTTATAATAATAGCCCATTTATGGAGTGCCTACTTTATGATAGGCAGTAACTATACTGCAAGTTAGTTTCCCTCAAATCCTCAAGATAATGCTGCAGGTAGAAAATTCCAGGCTCAAAAAAGAAAGGGAATGTACCCAGGATAACACAGTTACAGGTGCTAGAGCTAGGATCCCTTGCTAGACCCTCTGAGCAAAAACTCCCTGATTTGACAGCAAAAACTTGCTGATTTGACAAGTGAAATATGATGGCAGCTTGTGTTAATTTGTTGTTTTTTCAGATGTTGGTTCCAATCAATTTCCTTATTTTGAATTATCAGACTTGAGTGCATTGTATTGGGAGCAATTCAAAAGACAAGGATGGGTTGGTTTGTCTCTTTGAACTTGTAAGCTGGGGATGGGGAAAAGAATCATAAGCTTTTGAGCTTTGCTTTTAGTATTTATGTACATATCAGTCATTAAGGTAGGGAAGCACAAACTCCCAGTCATCCTCACCAAAAGATTACAAAGCGTGTTTTGTTTTTTTGTTTTTTTCAGTTGGTCAAAAATTGTGTCTGCTGTTTTGCATCTGGGAGTAAAACTGAGCTCACTAGCAAAATGTCTGTTTTGATAAATCGAGAACAAAAAGACCAAAACTAATGGCTTCCACAATGGAAGGTGCCCTGGGAAATATAATACAGAATAGTGGAATCAGGGGCTTGTTTACTATGATTCTGTGTATCCATCTGATGGGGAGTATAAATAGTTTTCTTTACACAAAGGGACCCAGGGAATAGTGAATCAGAGAATAATTGACTTGTCTTGGTATGTTTGTGAATGTGCATTTTTATCTGATGGCAAATATGCTGTTGGCCTTTGAGTCAGTCACCCACCACAGAATTTCCTCAGCCTCATATGCACCGAGAACGAGTGCCCATTCCCCCCTCCCCCCACCAAAGAAAACATTTCAAATTAGCATTAATCAGCCAATGTTGTATTTGGGGCCCTATGTGAAAGCCACCTACTGCAGCTGAATGCCATTCAGCAGGCAAGAAGTGATTTGCAATATAATTTAAATTAAGAGTTGGTTTCCTTTCCCATTTAGAACACACCAGTATGGAAAACTGATTGTCAGTCATTCTGGTGATGTGCATCAACTTGGCTATTCACTCAGAAAATGAAGTTTCCTGAGACACCAGCACATTTAATTTATTTTTTTTCCTCTGTGAAGTTAACTTCAGCTTTTTAAATACAATGACTATCCAAACCACAGAAAAACGAACGCCATTAATTTTAATGCTCATAATGCAATGGAAGCAGATTATATTCAGTTGGGATTTTTTCCCCTTTAATAGAATGTTTACTTGCCCCTCTTCTTATGAGTTAATTATTATTTTCTTTCCATAATATTCTGTTTATATCTGAGCTGCCTAACAGCATGTCTGTTAATGTCTTGAGTTTATGAATTGCTGGTAAATCTATCATTTTGCAATGTCTATCACTAAAATATCAATAGCCTGGCAGCACGGGGAGTGAATATGTGACTGATAGGAATACAGTGAATCCCTTACAGAACCCTCTCATCTATTTTTATAAAACATTTAGTTTTAATAGGGTTTCTTTTCGATGCTTTGATTGGAAGATTGAATGACTTCTCAGTGAATTGTACAGGAGTGAGTTAAGAGTTGTTAACTTTTCTTATTCAGGTATTTTTCATTCATCTTTTTGATCACTCAATGGACACTAAGAGAGCGCCCCATTTATGCAAATAGTGTGCTAAGTATGAGGGGTTAAAAATAATTAAGACCGAGTCCCCATCTTTGTAGAGCTCTTAGTTCTAAAAAGGAATCACCTCACAGGGAGATGAGGGGTACAAGTGAATTGGGCATAAGGTAATAGAGGGTGTGAAAGAGAGAACTTTCCCTGGGAAGGGAGCCACCAAGGAAGGCTTTGCATAACAAGAGATGCTAGTGCTAGTTCCTACAGAACTAGGCATTGAGTTCTTCAAGTTGGCAGTGGAATAATGAGTGAGGATGGGAAAAGGCAGTATAGGCAGAGGGAATAGCGAATGCAAAGTGGAGAAGCAAGCCTTTTCTTGGAACCTACTATATGCTATTTAAAATAATAATAATAATATAAGCTGGCATATACATATCCACCATTTTCCACATATTGTTTCAAATTCTTATATCTGCAAACTCAAACCTTCTAGTAACTCTTTCCAGTTGGTATTATCAGCATTTCCTTTTACAAATTAAAATTGGAGAGAATTGGGAACCATATCACACAGCAGATAGGATCAGGACCAGTAACCCAGGTGTTTTCACTCCAGAGCCTACAAGTTCAAATACTACACTTGTGGCCTCTTTGCTCTTCAGTGAGTTCAGTCCAGCTGTGCACACAAGACGTTCTAATAATGACTGACATTCAGGACTATGTCTAAGTGCAGATGATAATGGTAACTATCATAAGTGAAGAGAATTATGT
The DNA here is from genome assembly GCF_016509475.1 of Prionailurus bengalensis. NCBI lineage: Eukaryota > Metazoa > Chordata > Mammalia > Carnivora > Felidae > Prionailurus > Prionailurus bengalensis. The sequence goes on along the minus strand of NC_057345.1, from coordinate 47,185,713 downwards.
GAGATATAAAATATTATGAAATGCTTAAAACAGTGCATGGTGTATGATAAGGCATTTGTTAATTGTTAGTATTATGATGATTATGTCTTAAAAGAAGTAGAGCCCAATAATATTTAGGAATCCAGTAGTACTTAGGAATTCAAACCACTTGGGTAGTTTACTGCAGAAGGCATCATTCAAGAAACACTGTGGAGGGGCGCCTGGGTGGCTCATTAAGTTAAGAGTCTGGCTTCTGATTTTGGCTTAGGTCATGATCTCACAGTTTGCGAGTTCAATCCCTGTATCAGGCTCTGTTCTGATAGTGCGAGCGTTCTTGGGGTTCTGTCTCCCTCTCTTCTTTGTTCCTCCCCCACTTGCTCTCTCTCTCTCTCTCAAATAAAAATAAACTAAACAAAAAACAAAAAAACAATTTGTGGACTTGGTGGCATTTGATGTAGATCTGGCTGGCTTAATGGTAGAATTCCTATAGATAGGACTTGGGGACAAAAGAAATATTTCCGCAAGAGAGAATGAAAGGCAGAAATGCAAGAGAGAATGAAAGGCAGAAATGAAAGGCAGAAATGGAAAGGAGAATTCCATCATACTTGAAAAAGGTAAACTAATTTGATGAAAGCAGAAGGTCTGCAAAGAGAAGCAGGAAGATTTCACAGATAGATAGGAATTATTTACAGCTGATGATATTTTTTGAGCGTTTAGGCATTGTTCTTTGCATTACTTAGTTATTGTAAAACATTTCCTGGGGTCATGTGCTCAGTTTTGTTTTTTTTTTTGTTTGTTTGTTTTGTTTTGTTTTTTCCATTTGAAGAAAATGAGATTAAGAAAAGTTACATAACTTGATTAAGGTCATCCAGCTAACCAAAGGTATAACTTGGACTTGAACCCAGGTTTGTGTTACTTAACGTACCATACTTATTGGACCACACTACCCTTTAAATTTTGTAGCTCTGACCTTTACTTCTTTTTTAATTTAATTTAATTTTTTATTGTTGTTGTTGTTGTTTAGAGAGTGAGAGAGAGTGAGTCCAGGAGAGAGGCAGAGGGAGAGAGAGAGAGAGAGAGAGAGAATCTCAAGCAAGCTCCACGTTCAGTGTGGAGCCCAAGATGGGGCTTGATCTCATGACCTTGGGATAATGACCTGAGCTGAAATCAAGAGTTGGATACTTAACTGACTGAGCCACCCAGATATCCCAATGTAGCTCTGACTTTTTTTTCTTAAATATATTTATTATTTTTTTATTCTCAAATTATTTATCATACAGTGTAGTCTTGGCTTCAGGAGTAGAATCCAGTGACTTATCACTTAGTTATAACACTCAGTGCTCATCCCAACAAGTGCCCTCCTTAATGCCCATCACCCATTTTCCCCACCCCACTCCCCCATCCCCATCAACCCTCAGCGTGTTCTCTGTATTTAAGCGTCTCTTATGGTTTACTTCCCTCTCTGTTTATATCTTATTTTTCCTTCCCTTCCTGTATGATCATCTGTTAAGTTTCTCAAATTACACATATGAGTGAAATCACGTGATATCTGTCTTTCTCTGACTGGCTTGTTTTGCTTAACATAATACCCTCCAGTTCCATCCATGTTGTTGCAAATGGCAAGATTTCATTCCTTTTCATTGCAGAGTAGCATGTCATTGTGTGTGTGTGTGTGTGTGTATATATATATATATATATGTGTGTGTGTGTGTATATATATATATACACAGATATATATATACACATATATATACACACATCTTTTTAATCCATTTGTCAGTTGAGGGACATCTGGGCTCTTTCCATAATTTGGCTATTGTTGATAGCGCTGCTATAAACAACAGGATGCATGTGCCCCTTTGAATCAGCATTTTTGTATCCTTTGGGTAAATTCCTAGTAGTGCAATGGCTGGGTTGTAGTGTAGTTCTATTTTTAATTTTTTGAGGACCCTCCACACTGTTTTCCAGAATGGCTGCCCAGTTTGCATTCCCACCAACAGTGCAAGAGGGTTCCCGTTTCTCCACATCCTCACCAGCATCTGTTGTTTCCTGAGTTGCTAATTTTAGCCCTTCTGACAAGTGTGAGGTGGTATCTCATTGTGGTTTTGATTTGTATTTCCCTGATGATGTAGCTTTGATTAACACATCATGACTATTTACAGGATAATGTCTTTGAAATTGTGAAAAATGTGAAAGGGGTAGAAGTTCTGCATTTAGAGCACTATAGCCCTACACTTTCCCATTTATACCCTGTGTCTACTTTCATTAAGATGGAAAGAACTGGTGTCTCTGATTCACCATGCACGTACACACACCCCCTCAGATTTCCTTTTTGTGTGTACCTGTTATAACATGTACCATAGATAACATCCCACCTCTGGAATAAGAGCTAGTGGTTAAGAGTTTGGGCTTTGAAGACTAATAGGTGCCAGGACTAGAACCATAGCTCTGCCCTGCATAACTATGGTCATAAACAAGATTCTGAAGTTCTCTGTGTTGTAGTTTCCTTCTGTGTCTAGTGACGATAATAATACTACCTATATCAGTGGGTTGCTGCTAGGAATAAAGGGATTAATACATATAAAGACTAAAAAATGTACTTAAAATGCTCTGATCATTAGTATTAGCATTACTGCCATTATTATGCCTTCTATGTCATGTGTCTTTATTTTTTTATTTTATTTTTATTTATTTTTTTTTAGAGAAAGAATGTGAGAGCATGAGCAGGTGAGAGGAAAGAAAGGAGAGAGAGAGAGAGAGGGAGAATCTCCAGCAGGCTACATGCTTAGTGGAGCTCGATCCTCACAGCCTGGGGATCATGACCTGAGCCAAAATCAAGAGTCAGATGCCCAACTGACGGAGCCACCCAGGCTCGCCTAACTCCTGTCTCTTTCTTTCTCTCTCTCTTCTTTCTTTCTCTCTTTCTCTCTCTCTTTCTTTCTTTCTTTCTTTCTTTCTTTGTTTCTTTGTTTCTTTCTTTCTTTTAATGTTTATTTATTTATTTTCGAGAGAGAGAGGCAGAGAGAAAGGGAGATGGAGAATCCCAAGCAGGCTCTGCACTGTCAGCACAGAGCCCAATGTGGGGCTTGATCTCACAAATGGTGAGATCATGACCTGAGCTGAAATCAAGAGTTGGACGCTTAACCGACTGAGCCACCCACGCGCCCCTCTCATGTCTCTCTAAATAAAGAACCAAGATAGGCTCTATTGGTGGGAGTGAGGGAGAGGTGGTTTTTGATATATTGTTAACGAGACTGTAAAATTGTACAGCCTTCATGGATGGTAATTTGACAGTATCTATCAAAATTTAAATTATCTTTTCTTTACTTGATAATTCCATTCTAGGTAGTTGTCCTATAGGTAAATTAATACAGCTTGTCCTTTTTGAATTTTAACCTCTGTGTGTACAACCTAGCCCAAATTTTTAAAGCACAGATTGATGAATGTTTTATTCTTTGTACCCCCTAAATAGTCTAGTACAGCACTAGGAACAGAGATACTGAAAGTTCCTTTTGTCTGTGGCTCCATTCCTCAGGTGTCTGTGCCCCAGGCCCACTTCCATGTACTGGGTGGCTTCTTCCTGAGTCGCTCACTCCCAACTCCACTGTGGTGACTAATTTTGTTATTTATTTATTTATTTATTTATTTATTTATTTATTTATTTTTTCAACGTTTATTTTTGGGACAGAGAAAGACAGAGCATGAACGGGGGAGGGGCAGAGAGAGAGGGAGACACAGAATCGGAAACAGGCTCCAGGCTCCGAGCCATCAGCCCAGAGCCCGACGTGGGGCTCGAACTCACGGACCGCGAGATCGTGACCTGGCTGAAGTTGGACGCTTAACCGACTGCGCCACCCAGGAGCCCCTGTGGTGACTAACTTTGTACTTTATCCCCCTTTCTCCTTCATTGGTTTGCTTTCAAAATGACAGAGACTTCTTTCATTGCAGCTACGTCCTTGGCTTTTCTCGATGACGATTCCTGACTTGTGGCCCCGGAAATCTTGGCAAAACATCATCCAGTCTCTTGAGTCCAGACCTTGGGTCCTCCTTTTCCCCAGTGTCACCCCCACTCAGCTGACCAAACCACTTTCTAGGACACATGTGAGTAAAATGCTGGATTCTTTAATGGAAATAGTTCACATCATCACCTCCTCATGCCACATCTTCTGCCTTTGAGCATGTGTCTGTCTCTCTTAAATGCTGTTCCAATCCTCTCCCTTTTTGGAACTAACTGCCTGCCTATAGTTAATGCTGTTACATTCATTTTTCGCTTAATCACGGACTTGTTCGAGGAGCTAGTTGCCAGTAGAATCAGAACCGAAAGGCACATGCCTTTGTTCTCCTCCTGTGTGGTTCCATTCAGGGTTACTTGTCTCTAACTTAGACTGGAGACTAAATGGATTAGAATAAAACCAATTTAAGGGAAAAAAGAAATGTTCACAGACACAGAAATAGAGATTCCTGCTATCTTGGCTGCCTAAGATCTGCAGACCTCACCAAGGAATTTAAAAAGTAATGTTTCTTATCATAAGTGACAGAAATATGCTGCTTTCTGCATCAATAGATATGAAGATTAAAGGGTCTGACCGTATTAAACAATTTTGCACAGCACCAGGCACTCTGGGCTCTGTTCTCTCTGCCTTATTACTCTTCATCTTGTGGCTATTTCAGGCCCAATTTAAGAATACAATGCAGTCTGGCTTTGCAAATTGACATCCTTTAATTTAAACTGTCTTGTGGGAGAATTAAGAAATTATGGAACAATTATTCGCCCTAGTTGAAAGCTGGATGGCATCCTGAGATCCTTGCACATTAGCCATTTGAATTGATTAAATCACATAATTGAATTACACTTTTGCCCCCATAATATCTTGTGGCAAATATGTTGGTGTTTCATGTTGGGAAAATGCTTCCATAAAAATAGAGTAGGGGTTGGGGTTGGACACTGACCTGGGTGTCAAAGCAAACCTCTGAGCAGAGTGGGCGGGCACTTCGAGATTTTGTGTGGGAGTCTGATTAGCAGAGCAAGCTGTTCCTTATGGAGTTTAAATGGAAGGCCACAGATCACAACTGTATGCATGATATGGGGGAAGTATGCATGCCTGGTCTCCCTTGGCATTATCCTTCAACGTGCAGCTTAAGAGTCTATTACCAATCATTCTCAGTGCTTTTTTAAACATTCCCCCATGAACCGAAATGCTGGGTTTAGCGTACCTTCCTTTGTCCTGCACGTTTTCCCATATAGGCTTCAATCATGGCAGGCCCTCCGCCCCCAGAAATGAGACCTACTTTAACAAAGCGCCTTAAAATGATGACAGGTTTTCTTTGCCAGGCAATGTGGCTGAGCCAACCTACCTAGCATGGAAATAGCACTCAATAAGTGTTTGTGGAATGAGGCGATATTTGGAAGTCTCAGTGGTTTCGTCCCTAAACTCAGTTTTCTTCTGTAGAACAAGAATCAGAAGGAAATGAAGTCTGCTAATAATTGTTAAAGCAGTGTCCTTAAGTAGGGCTTTTTACAACACTTATGTCATTAGACCATTTCGCCAAGAATTTGTAAAACATCAACTAGGCATTTCTTAGATGCCTATTATATCCAAAAGCTAGGTGGGTGCTGAGGGGAAAGTTCACACACACACACACACACACACACACACACACATACACACACACACAGGTATTTGCTGTTTTTTAGAGAAGCTCAAAATCCAGTTGGGGTTTGGGGAGGTCATTGCAGGAAATGACCCCAGTGCCTGAAAGAGCAAGCGGGAGGCTGCTGAATAGTGCAAGACTCATGAAGAGGTGACGGTACATTCCACTTGATTGCTTTCTGAAGTTTGTGTTGCCCTTGGTCTGCCCTGCCCCTCACCCCCTCCCACATCATCCAGTGTGGAACCCAGCAGAGAAGAAAACTCTGATACTAACGTCCTGTGGTCAGGCTGGATGTGTGCCTTTCATTTGAAAACTCGTCTAAGGAGAGAGATTTTAAACCACTCTTCTCCATGCCTGGCCCCCAGCCCCAGCTTTCAGCTTCCCCCTGACACTGTGCAGCCTTCTGGGTCTTCATATTCTTTGTCTCTCCTGCATGGCATGAGAATCTCTCTCTCGTTTTAAAAGCTCTTTACCTTTTCTTTACCTTTATCAAGGAACACTCTTGGAGCTTTAAAACCCAACTGTAGCTCTCCTCCTGAATACTTCTGTGTGGAAGGGATTAATCAAGTCTGTCAAACATTGAGCTGTAAAACCTTTAATATTTCTAAAAGGTTTAAAGCCGGCATATTTATCACATGCATCATTGAGAATAATCTTTCTTTTTATTAAAAAAAAATTAAACTCTCACTGTAAAATATTGTGGTGATGAGCACAGTGGGCGAAAGGCTCACACAGGGGCCCAGTGGTAATACTGGAATGGAGATTCTGGTAAGATCTTCCTGTGACATCACTCCCCTAGAGGACACACATCATCTCCCACACATCCTATTTGTATGAATGTGTTATATTGTAGAATTCTAGAATCTTGGTGTCCAAAGGGAAAGAAAAGTAGGAAAAAGGGAATAATTTTTCTTGAGTGGCTCCTCTGTGTCAGGTATTGTGTCTGCATGCTTTAAAAGGGTTGCCACATTTTAATTTTCACAGCTCATTTTTATAGTAGGGACTATTGCAGCTGATTTATAGATAGGGAAGCTCAAATTCAAAAAGTGAAGCAAATTTCTCAAGCTCACTTGAAAACTCATTTGCAAATCTGGGACTTGACCGTAAGCCTGTCTAATTCTTTCATTTCATTTCTGGGGTAAATGCCTGGCAAGTGCTTAACACAGGGTAGGTAACCAACAAAGGTTGCCCAAGTTGTCATTATCGTTAGTATTAAGGTTCAGGGGGATTTTTAAAGAAAGCCCTTTATTTCCCTACAGTTAGAGAGGCAGTAAAGATTGTTGGGCGTGGTTCGGAGAACCTGAGATGTAAGTTTTAAGATGTTTAATCCAGCAGTGGTAACGCTTCCCTTAGGATAGGGAGGCGTTCACTCAGCTTTTTTTTTTTTCCAACGTTTATTTAGTTTTGGGACAGAGAGAGAGCATGAACGGGGGAGGGGCAGAGAGAGAGGGAGACACAGAATTGGAAACAGGCTCCAGGCTCCGAGCCATCAGCCCAGAGCCCGATGTGGGGCTTGAACTCACGGGCCGCGAGATCGTGACCTGGCTGAAGTCGGACGCTTAACCGACTGAGCCACCCAGGCGCCCCCCACTCAGCTTTTTATTAATGGGACTGTTACAAACATTGTATTTCATTACTTATAAAATGCTTTCACAGGCACAGCCTAATTTAGTTTTCTCTTCAGCCTTGTGAAGTAATATCAGCACTCCTGCCATTTTACAGATGTGGGAACTGAGGTCCAAAGACACTGCTAAATCATCCTTCCCAGGTCATTCAGCTAGAAGCAAGTGAGTCAGGTTCAAACCCTTCTTCTGGTGCCAAAGCCACAATCCTCCCACGATACTATAATATGTTTAGACCATTTGGTTATTCCTAAGAATTTAGACAAAACTCGTTCTGAAGCTTGAAAAGACCGTGGAGGCTTTCCAGATTTAACAACCGAGGCCCAGACCCAGAAAGTAGTGCCATAGAAGCCCCATGCTATGTGTGTGGTAACGCAGAGGGAAGAGGGATTCAGTCATCTGGGGAAGGGGAAGTAAGACCCCAGGGAAGGCCGCCGTGAGGTGGCGGCTCTTGATGATGTCCTGAAAGGAGGAGAAGAAGGCTCACAGAAGAAAATTCCACAAGGGATGCCAACAGAGAGGAAGGGAAAGATTGTGTAGGGAAATGACAACATGGTGGTCCCATGGGCGGAAGCCCTTCATGAAGCTCGAGTTTGTTGTTTCAATATAATTAGTTATGTAATTGCATCCTCAGACTGCCCCCAGAACACTGCACACACATGTAATTAAGCCCCGCCAGCCAGGCGGTGTCTTCTCCATGCCTCTACTCCATGCTCCAGCTTTGTCTCCGAGCAAGCAACCCAAAGGAAGGGCCCTGAGGTTGGGGAGATTTGCAGTCGCTTCCCACCTCTCCTATGAACACACCTGTGTTTACCACACTCCCTTGTATTGTGAGAGAAAAAAGTATAAAAGATTTAGAAGGAGGAACAGTTTTCTGCTCCCAAGTTACTATGAAGGCAACAGGCTCATTTCTGGAACTCTTTTGGGTGGGCGAGATATCTCCCTGGTTTACATTTAGCAAACTGTAATTAGCGTCAGCGGAGGAGAAACAACCATGCCAGAAGCACCACTTTCCTCTGCACAACAGCCTCTGTTCTGAAGGGCGGTCCTCAGTGCTGGGCTTCTCTCATGGGGAGACAGTGTGCAGCTGCCCTGTGTGGTTGAAATGCCCTTGTTCTAGAGGTGAAGCCCTGACATGCAGCACAGGGTAGAGGCCAGTGGTTGATCTACCTCAGATGGCAATGTGGACCTCGCTTGAGGTTCAGCCAGTTGGAATCACGGAGCTCTTGTCTAGTTTCATCCACTCCATAAACACGCATGAATCCACACCCAGGTAAGCCGCGCTCTGTGCCGAACGCTAGATTGGATGCCGGGGACTGCAGATGACTTATGCCTTTGTGCATAGACATGCTGGTCAAAAGCAGATTGATGGTGGGATACACCAAGAACCAGCTGAAGCTTTTGGTTTAGGAACCTTTGAGTAAATCAGACACTCTGTATTAGTTAGGGTAAGTAATGCTAGCTGCCTTAACCAGCAACCCTTCCCAACCTAAGATTCAATACAGTGTGTATTGTACTTAACACAGTCATTCAGGGACACAAATGATTTTCTGTCTTGTCTATGCCACCGTCATCTTCAACATGTGGCCTCTAAGGTCTTCGCAGGAGAGGACAAGAGAGAGGAAGATCATGCATGGGAAATTTTGAGGGGTTATTTTTTCGAAGTGGCCTATATCCCTTCCACCCATGTTCTGCTGGCCAGAATATATCATATGCTGCCCCAATGTAATAGTAAAAGGATTGAGGAATGTCACTTAGCTCTTAGTCCAGGATGAAAATGAAACCACTTAGATCAGCACATAGTCCTGTCTTGACATGTTCCTCCTCAGTTCCTATTCAAATAAATGCGAGATCATCTAAAAGACTTCTCTTCACTAACACTTGAAAAGACTGCTCTTCACTAGCACTTTGAGGGGGACTTTTCCAGGAAAGGTGATCTTCCAGTGTGGGGTGCAACTCTGCTGGTGAGAATTTAATTACTTTAAATGACCTGGAAGAGCCCAAAATAATCACATAACTTTTGAAACCCGGAATTCCTCTTCTAGTACTCTATCCTAAAAATAGAGATTACAAAGATTTGTCAACAGATACGTTTGCTTTCACATTACTTGTGATTTTGGAAAAGGGTAAATCTAAATTTCCAAAAAGGAAGAAAATGTTTCCCTGAAGTTTTTCACATTCAACGAATGTGATCATTAAGTAAAATCTATTTCTAGTCTAAAGAATTTTAATGTTTTTAATGGCATATGGACGTGAAGGTAGGCTTTGGAATTTTAGGTACAATAGGATTCCAATTTTGTTGCAAACATGTCATGAACACCTAAAAAAGGCAAAACTCAATGCATTAAAATAGTGAATTTCTCTGTATAATGGGATGAGAGATGTTATTTCTCTCTTTATATTTTGTTCTTCTTAGATATTATGAATATGCATAACATTCATAATAGCCTTTTGTAAATATAAAAATTATTTTTGTGGGGCTCCTGGTTGGCTCAGTCGGTTAATAATGCATCCAACTCTTGGTTTCAGTTCGGGTCATTAACTCACAGTTTGTGAGTTCAAGCCCCACATTGGGCTCCACACTGATATTGTCAGACCTGCTTAAGATTCTCTCTCCCACTCTCTCTGCCCCTCTCCACCCCTGTCAAGATGGATGGATGGATGGATGGATGGATGGATGGATGGATGGATAAATAAATAAATAAGCAAGCAAAAAAATTATTTTTTAAAGTGTACTACAAAGAATAGCTTTTGACCAGGACTGGCTCAGGTTGGGTAGAATTATCCCAAGTATTTCAGAAGGGAACAGCCAAAGAGTATGTGCAAGCCATGTCCTAGCCCCTGTGTCAAGTACAGAGGGGAAACAGTGGGCTAGAGACCAGAGGATATCCCAAAGGAGGTTTACATACACAAACTAAGGGGGCAACAACATTTTCTTCAACTGGGCTAGAGCACACAAGTCTCAAGTGTAACTGGCTTTCAAAACTGGAAATTTTAACTGATTTTAAAAGTTCAATAATATGGCAATGAGTTTATGTCCTGGTCCTACTGCCTACTAGATGTGTGGCTTTAGGCATGTGTCTATCACTCTGAAACTTGCTTTAAAAATGGAAACAGTAGGGGCGCCTAGGTGGCTCAGTCAGTTAAGCATCCAGCTTTGGCTCAGGTCATGATCTCATAGTTTGTGGGTTCAAGCCCTGCATCACGCTCTGTGCTGACAGCTCAGAGCCTGCAGCCCGATTCGGATTCTGTGTCTTACTCTCTCTTTCTCTCTCTCTCTGCCACTACCCCACTTGTGCTCTCCCTCTCTCTGAAAAATAAATAGGTAAACATTAAAAAATGGCAGTAATGCCATGTTATTTCTAGTGTTGCTGTGACATTAAATATCATATTTTCAAATATTTGCCGTATTTGAAATATTTGACCAGGGGTCAAAATACAAAGGGCTTCTCTAGTTGTACACATAAGAACACGTTCCTCTAATAAGCAGAAAATAAGGTAAGGATGGAATTGTGGTGCCGTGTTGTTGACAGTATTGACCAACACCTTTTACTAGCTGTGATCTCGTCGCATCCAAGGAGACAGTAGGGACCCAATCCAGCCTGGTCCACGGACGCTTGGGCAGTTTATCTGTAACACTGTGGAAGCTAAATCCTGGTGCCTCACGCCAACTACAAGGGAGTGCACTTTATGTTAAAGCTCTTTCCTCACTTCAACTTTTCATGATCCTGCCTAGGCTTTGCTCCCAAACTCCATCTCTGTCCCCAGGAAACCATCACAAGGACCACCTGGCGTCTCATGCTGTGGTACTCACCTGAGATTTGGGGATGTTTACCCTGGGAAGTGTCCCTTATCTTCTTTGCATGTTCACGTTGACATCTAGGCAGTCAAAGTCTGTTCTGTGGCCAGCCTGCGTATCAACTAGGAGAAAAATGAAAAGTCCTAGATGAAATCCTCTAAGACAAGTATACAAGAAGAATATTCAAAAGCAAAGGAATTATGGATTCTTTTCAGATGATTCTGGGCAAGAGCCTCTTAGGTGGTGACACTGTATACACTACAGTATCGAGGGGAGGAAAGCCAGCCCCAGAAGCTAGGACTTCACATCCAGTTTAGTTAGCTCGAGCTGCTAGGACAAAAATACCAGAGCCTGGGAGGCTTAAACAACATTTATTCCTCAAAGTTCTAGAGACTGGAAGCCCAAAATCAAAGGGCCGGCAGACCCAGTGTCTGGCGAGAGCCCTTTTCCTGGTTTGTAAGTGGCCGTCTCCTTGTGTCCTCACATGGCAGAAAAAGCAGAGAGAAGATGCCAGCTATCATGGCTCCTCTTAGAAGTGCACTAATCCCACTCACAAGGGTTCCACCCTCATGAATGACCTATTTACTGCCCAAAGACCCCAACTCCTAATGCCATCATATTGGGAGTTTCATCATTGGAATTTTGGTGGGGGGGGGGGGGGACACAAGCATGCAATCCGTATCAACATCCCTGTTGCTTAAACGAGAGGTTCTGAAACTTTTTCCCAATTCCGTTTGGAGCTGGTCTCAAAAGATCATCACAACTGTCACCTCAAGCGATGAATATCTTTTTGTGCCAGATATTGTGCTATGCATTATCACGCCTGGTACATCTGGCTCATTCATTCTGTCGTGTTTCTTCCAGCAAGAACACTTTTATTCCTCTGCTGTTCTTGTCCCCTTCTGGGCACATCTTTATTAAGTGGCTGATAAACCAAGCGAAGATGGGATAGAAGTTCTGAGGATATGCTATAGGATGTGTTATTTTGTTGTCCACCTTCTCTTTCCCTCTACAGTTGAAGTGGACAGATTTGCTGATGGTCCTGGAGTGTCCTTGAAATTCAGCATAAAGGTCTTCAGCTTAATTTCAATAGTGCTTAGTGACTTATAAGGGAAAAGAGCATGAAAGGAAATTGCTATGTTTGCAGCTTAGAGACTCCCCCAAATTCTTCGCTGGTCTCTGATTTATGCTGCCAAGAAGCCTGTTGCTGATTATGCTGGATGCCCCATAAATTAATGAGGGCTGGGCTTGGAGGTGACAACGATCGCTGAGTCTCTGGAGCAGAAAATGCAACACTAATACATATGTTTCAGAAATGTCCCTTTGTCTATATGTTTGGAGGAGAAAGTGCTGATGAGGATCAATTTCATATTGACTTTAAATTTTTCAATTGACCCAGAGCTCTTTTTATTAAGTAATGCGCACAAAAACATTTCATCCCAGGCCAGCTTGATGGCTTGGAGAAGTCCCTTCAGAATATAGCAACCTGAATAGAATTAGAAATGAAATTCACTCATTTATTCTTTTATTCACCCTTTAATGAATATCAAGCACCTGCTACATGCTCAATTCTAGACACTATCCTAGACTGTGAGCAAGACATAATCTACCCTCAAGAAATCTAAAATCTAATGAGCTCAACAAACACATCAATGAATGCTTCTAACCTAGGGTAATATGTTTTGTTAGGTGAAAGTGTAGGGTATATGGAGGCACTGAAGAAGGACTCCCAGAAGGATCTCACACTTTTGAGTGAATAAATGGGATGGCCCTCAAACTGAGATTTAGAAAGAGGTAGACACAGTAAGGGAGTGAGGAAGCACCATGTACAAAGATAGGAAGGTGTGATGTTTTGAATATAGCCCAGGTATGATGGGAGGCCGAAAGGAGAGCCCCAGGTAGTCAAGAACTAGACACAAGGACCCTGGATGTTTAGGTACCACCTTTACATATAGACATAGAAAGAGTAGACCCAAGGGGTCTTACACCCCTTTAGAGGGCAGGTCTCAGAACACAATGGATGGCTCCTTGGGGTACATATTTCTGTGTGTAGAGTGGATATCATACAGATAGGAGGTAGTCAGCACAGGCTCACCTCCTTTGGACACGTTCCTGCAGAAGCAGCCCAGTAGAAGCAAAACACCAGCTCTGAGGAAGTCCTGTTTTCAAATCTTGGTTCTGTCACCCTCAACTGAGCCGATTCCCCAGCTTGCTACAGAGCCAGGCTATGTATTCAGTTTTGACTGAATGTTGGGCAACACAGTGTGAACTATTCTCTTATTTACTGCCTTTCCACACTTTTCTCAGCCAGTCTTTCCCCCATTCTTAACTACTGTCTTCAGGTTCGTTGGTGTCACAGTTTTGTTTTGTTTTCATCTCGTTTGACTCCTCAAGCCAGTCTGAGGGAAAAGCGAGCATCACTCTTGTGAGCATGTACCTCTGGGACTGGGGCCCTGGGCTTTGACTCACAGGTTGAAAGTCCTGTCGTGAACTTGACTCAAGGGCCAAGGTGGCCTGGCTGATTTATGGCTGTTTCTTCCCATGTTTGATCGTAGCAAACAGAGCTGTGATGTAGCGGCTTCATTCTACTCACCTGCTAGCGTCTTCATGTTTGGTCTAATAGCTTGTTAACTGCTCTGAGGACCGACACTGCCCTTCATGGCTACCATTGAAAGTGGTCTCTATGGTAACCGCATCACATCGAGGACCATGCTCGTTCTTCAAGGCTTTCCTTTTCCATTTTTCTTTGGTAGCTTCTGAGTAACCTGTAATGGTCAGAGCCCTGCCTCACCCTGCCAAAAAGCCACTGCTGATTTAAAGCTTCTCAAAGGAACCTAACAAGACACACACACTGCTTTTCTCTGGCCTTGTTGCTTATTCTGAGTTGCAGTTGGTCCAGGTCTGCAGGGAGCTGTCATTCCTCCTTTATCATCTCTTTTTTGGCATTCCCCAGGTATTGCTCTCACTCTCTCTCAGAAAGCTTTGACGTGGTTTCTCCAGATCTCTCTGCTCATTAATATCTTGCAACAATCCCTTCTGAATCCTGGCATTCAATATGTTCTTTTTTCTTCATTCCCCGTTGTTTAGACATTCACTTATCTCTTTGGAAGTGACTCTCAAGCTCTCTGGTCTTCATCTGTACCAAAGAGATTTGTGTCATAGACTCCTACAGGCTGCTCAGATATAATACATGAAGAAAGAACCGATTTATGTGTGATAAGACACTAGAGCGTTGAGTCTGCTGATTACATTCAGGGTCCAATACTAATACGACTAATAAAAGCAAACATTTATGTAGAGCTTATTAGGTGCCAGACACTGTGGTAAGCCCCTTACATCTTCACAATAATCCCATAAAGTAAGCACTCTTATTGTCCCTGTTTTATAGACGAGGAAACTGAGACCCGGAGTTAAGGGTCATGCTCTATTTCCTGAAGCTGTTAAATGGCAGAGCCAGGGCTTGAACTCTGGCTCCAGAATCCATGCTCTCCACCATTACGGACACTGTGCAGGGACATTGTTTTCTGTACATGTGTTCCCACCACCAGCAATGGCTAATTTCCGCAAAGCTAAGTTGTGCCCCTCTTCAATGCCAAGATCAAATGTCACCTGCTTTATGAAAACACTACCTTCCTCCTTATTTAAGGTATAAGTTCATTTGACAGACATAAAAGTCTAGAGGTTGTAGCCCATTCATTCATCCTTTCAACAAGATTGTATAAAGTGCCTTCTGTGTTACTGCACTAGGTGCTGTGGCTGCAATGGTGACCAAGAAACAAGCAGGTCCTGCTCTCACCCTACATATAAATAAAAATTAAAAAATAAGTAATAAAAATAAACCAGAAAATAGTTAGAAATATAGAAATAGCTTTATGTGTATACTTATCTGTAAACTATATCATATATATCCATATTCCTAGATCTACATGTATCTATCAGTCAATTGACCCATCCATATTAGGTTTTTTTTTTCCACTCAGGTTTTTTTTGCCTATTAAAATGGTAAATCTCATCTCCTTAGCCTGATATTTAAGATCTTCCATGATCTGGCTTCAGATATCTTTCCAGGCTTATCTCCTACCAGTTCTTGCCTCTTCGTCTTCAACCATTCACTCTAGACCCCATCTCTCAGAAAATATTTCCTTAGTGGAAGCCATCCAAGCACAATCACAGCACTGTACATTAGCTCAGCCTGTTTTTCTATCTCAGATTGCCTTTTCACATTTCCCTTCCCACATTTCTCCTTCCCAGGCCTTTTCCAAACACCAAGGCCTGCTTCAAACACCCCTTTCCTGCAGAACTTCCCAAATCATCTCTGTTTCCACAGCCCCACCAGCAGGGAATCAGTCTGTACTTCCTCTGTGCTCCAACCCTGTGCATGCTTCTCTGTCACAGTGCCTGCAATTCCAAGTCTTAGCTGTCCCTTTATGTGTTTGTCCCTCAACCAGGACTGCAGACTCCTTGAAGGTGAGGAACAGGGCATATCTTAGGCTGCATTTGAAAAGCCTAGCACAGTGCCTGGTATATACTTCTATAATACTAATATGTCTGTTTTTATCGAAAACATTATTACTATTATTGCATTAATAATAATTATTTAACTTTAACTTTTAAGTCATCTGATTGCCATCTGTACCTGACATTCTGCTAAACATTTCACTTGTTTTACTGTATTTTTCCATCGTAAGAATCTTAGAATGTAGATTATGATATACTCTTATTAACTCCAATGACAGATAAGAAACTAAGGCTTAGTGTGCAATGCCAGCCCCATGTCACACACACCCCTCAACAGCCGAGCTTGAGTAGGTCCCACAGGCACTTACCATAAGGATGTGAGAGTAATGTCTGCTTGCTCTTTGTCCCCCATGGTTGTCACACACCTAGTACAGCGACACTGAAGGCGCTTGATAAATCCTGTTGCCTGGATGAATGAATGTTCTATCCTACACTTTGATGTTGGTGGAAAGAATAGATGAATTTACGTCTTGGGATCTAACAGTGCTTTCCATATACGGTCTTACACCACACACACACAAATATGGATATGGAAAAGGAAACCAGTAAAAGATTCTATGAAATTCTGATCAGGTGACCACTGACTATATAATCTGTATGTTTCTATGTTTTTGTAGAAGTTGTCTTTGGGTTTAGGTGAAGTTCCTGACCAGTCCGTAAAACTCTCCTAGATGTTTGTAGACCAGAAGGGTCAGACTTGAGTCAATAAAACCTGTTTGAATCCCAGCCTTGCCATGGCTTGTGTGTAACATGGGCAAGATAGGTAAGTTCAACATAGTGATTAGTGTGTGGATTCTAGAATCAGATGACCTGTCTTCAAATACTCCAGCTGTACGCTTAGTAGCTGTGTGATTTGGGGAAGGCACTTAGCTTCTCTGTCCATTAGTTTTCCCACCTGCAACATGGGTATAACAATAGCATTTGCCTCATAAAATCGATGTGAGATTTAGATCAATTCAACTGAAACACTTAAAATAGTATCTGACACTCAGAAGACCACTATTACCTCTTAGGTAATTACTTCTACTTCAGAGGGATGTGGTGAGGAATACATGATGAATGCATTCACGAAGCCCCTTCTGGAAGTCCTAAGCACTTCCAAAGCTTAGGCCCAGAACGAACCCAGTAGCACATCCACCAAATGTTTTGGTTAGAGTCCCAGGGCCAGCCCAGATTCAGGGGCCATGGAGAAGGCCATGTGCGGGTGTAAATGCAGGAGGAGTGGATCATGGGGGCCACCAAGCAGCAGACTGCCACAGCACTGGCAGAAGAGGTAATGTGAGCTGCAGACGTGGATTGGTGTCATGGGTGATGAGCCCCAGGTAGAGGGAGATACCACTAATTTCACCCATCTATGCTCCCATATTGTGCTCTAGGCCCTCCGCTCAGAAGTCGCTCCTCATTTCCTAGAGTCCTCCAACCACTGCTAGTATATGCTTCCTAGAGCCACAAGAAATCAGAAGAAAACTTGAGAGATGAACCATAGTAGAGACAGGTCCCCTGGCAATGAAAAGGAAAATGACAAAAGACAAAACACAAAAAGTTCTAAGATGGAAAACATTCTAAAATGAGGGCATTTAAAGACCATCATACACACAAACGTGTATTTCCCATGTATGCTGTGTCTGTCACCAGAAGCTAGACTGCACATATAGACCCTAAGGTTTCCAATACCTCCGTCAGTAATGATAATAATGATGATGATGATGATGGCTGCTGCTCCTCCAAGGATGCAGACTGTGTTTCATTCATGATGGAATCCCCAAGAATGGCACTTAATAGGTGCTTTATAAGCATCCTTCATGGTATTGTCAGTCATTTATTGAATGGTTTACTATTTGCAGGTGCTATACTAGATGCTTTCCAAATATCATGAGATTCCACTTTACAGTTTGTGAGTTCTTTTCACCAGTATCACCTCTTTTACCTTCATTAGGATCACTCTTGTACAGATGAGAAGATTGAGACTGGGAAGGGGGGTGTTGCTTGATCACAAAGATGGGCTATAAACTAATATGGTTCTGTCTCTGGATCCAGTGTTCTTTTTCCTTTCCCCAGACATCCCAGATTATAGTGAGCTCCATCCATTTACTCACCTAGCACATTTATTGAGTACGTGGTAGGTGCCTAACGGGTTGTGGACCATCCTCTGCCTCATAATCCACAATCTTGCTCTTACTAGATGTTGTGTGTTTCATGTGCATGATATAAATTCATTTTCACAAGAGCTATGTTAGGTAGGGATTCTTGCCCATATTACAGATGAGAGAACTGCACTCAGAGATCCTAAGTGAATTTCCTTGGGTCCTACAGTGGGAAAGTGCTGGAGCTGAGATTCAAACACAAGTCTGTTAATGCATAAGCCCATGACCTTCCCATCACATTACAGTTCTTCCTTCATGTTCCTCCTACATGGTGACCCAGCAGCTAGGCTGCAGCCATTCTCCACTACACTTGACTCAGAGATCTCTTCAGCCCCAAGCACAGAGCCTGGATTGAGGCTGAATATGTGTCAGCCCTCACAGGCAGGTCCAGGGTTTCTATGGCAAGCACCTAGACATATTTACTGAGGAGGGTTACATTTACTAAGCACCTCCTGTATGCAGCTGGCATTGGGCATGCCATTTACATACATATTACATTTCATCCTCATATCAAGCTTACAAGGTAGATACTATTGCCCCATTATATAGAGAAGAAAAAAGAGGCTTGGGGAGGAAAAGTACCATTCCCAAAGTCATCCAGTCTTCCTGACTACAAAACACTGTGAACTCCCTCAGAGAGGGTGTGAATTGCACAGAACACTGTCTGAGAAGACTTTGTGAAAAGGATGAAGCCTGAGCCGCACCTTGGAAAACTTATCATGCAGCCAGGATAAGTACGCCGAGAGCTAATGAGCGTGTTATTATAGTTATGATTAGGTTTCCATGTACTTCTCAAATCAGATGTGTAAATATAATCAAAAACATTTCTCTTTGCAGTGCAGACCTCCAGCAGTTTCCACCCGGCATCCTGGTTCTGAGCAAAGATAATAAATTAGCTCTAATTAGCTTTCCCACACATTGAAGCAAGTCTGTCCTGTCACCACATTGCACACGGGGGAGTGAGGGGGCTCTGCTGGACTTCTCCCAAGGACGGGGGTCTGTGGGAAGAGGGAGGTAGCAGGTGTGGCACATGACCGTCAGCTCCATATTACCTTGTGCATGTGGACAAGCTATTTGTTACCCATCCTGGCCTTCGGTTTTCATCCCCTGTAAAGTGAAGAGCTCAGACTAGGTTCGTGTTTACACAGTAAGAGTCCATGATTCTATCCTGGAGAATTCCCCAGCTTGAAGCACCAATTTTGTGTGAGCCCTGGAATTGTTGTGTATCTACTGTTGATCAGGCATTGATCTAAATACAGGAGCCATGAGGAGTAACAACTGGTCTCTGTCCGTAAGGAACTCTACTTTTAGTAGGGAGAATAATAATGGCTACTTACTCTATGTGCCAGGCTCTTGGCTGTGCTCATCAAATAAGTTCTCTTATTTGGTTTCTGCAAGAGACCTCTGAGGTCGTATTCTTGTCACCTGCAGTTTCAGAGAGGGTAAGTCACTTTTCCACAGTTTCACTGCTATTGAGTGATGGAACTATAATTTCAATTCAGAACCTGATCTCTTCTTAACCATTAGGTTATATCCTCACTCCCAGAAATTGTTGGATGTCGTAAAAGAAACAGAGATAGTTGGTCAACGGGAGACCACGGGATGGTGAAGATTGTTCCATGTGGGTGAGCAGTGATGGCTTTGGTTAGGATGGTGTATGAACAGAATCTTGAATGAAAAACAGGCTTTTTATATATACGTACAGGTGGAGAAGGGAAAATATTTTAGGTGGAAGAGTCAAGACAGAGGGAGGAAAGAAAAACACTGGTCATGGGTGAGGACGAGTATGTTGACTAAAGGGGGCCCAGTGGATTATAAGACGGGGTTCTATGCTGCATTCATTCAATGACAAAGCATTTTTAAAGGCCTACTGTGTGTCAGGCATATTAAAGCCTCTGGGAATAGCCCGATGAACAATACAGGCTCCAACATGTTAGGACAGTGGTTCTCAACCAGAGGCAATTTTCTCCCCCAGGCGACGTTTGGCAATATCTGGAGATACTTTTGGTTATGACAACTGAGGTAGTGTTACTGGCCTGTAGTGAACGGAAGCCAGTACTGCAAAATATCCTACAATGTGTAGGACCATCCTCCACAACGATTACCTGGCGCTTTTACAATGTCAATTCCTCTAGTGGAATAACAAGCTGGGGCAACTCATGGAGAACCTTGAAGGTCAGACCAAAGAATCTGCCTATGCCTCTCCTAGGCCAGGCGGCCCCATAGAACCAAAACCTAAGGGCAGCAACAACAACAGCAAACCCTTTCTATTGCAAATGACCTCTCAGCACAAAAGAAATCAGTCTGGTTGCCTCTGCTATTTTATTATAGTCCTGGGATGACCTGAAAATGCAATTCTACCACCTCTGGTTCAGAACCACTCAGGGCTTATGAGAATCTACTGCCCCCCAAAAGAGAATGTCAGATGGCTTCTTCCTTCTTAATCCAATTAAGTAAGTAGTGCCTCTTGCAGAAGCTCTGCACAGCTGAGAAATTTATTACAAATTACTTAATCTCATGGTTCTCCCATGAAAAGGAAATAGACTAAACCATGTCTAACCCTCTTCACCCTGAGCAGTTCAAAGTACCGGAGCTGGGCCAGACCCTATTTATTAAGTTAAGCAGTATTTTCTGGATCTAGCTGGGGAGTGTCAATGTGGTGGAACTTAACTGCCTTTTAAAATGAGAGTCTACTTTTCATGATTATCTCAAGCACACCCGGCACGATTCTCCTTTTCTAACACTGGTCAAGAGGAAAACAGGAATTCATTTGTGGCTTCCAGGAACCTTCAGATGCCAGCTCAACAAACAAGATAGCTATCAGGGCATTACTGGGGCACACGTTTCAGAAAGAGCCCTGGCTTTGCAATCAGCCGTGCCTGTGTGTGTGGACACCAGCTTTGCCTTTCACTGTGCAAACTTAGGCAACTCACTTACTTAACCTCTCTGCACCCCAGTCTCTTTACCAAGAAAAATGGACAGCCAGATGCCTGCTAGCACTGTTATTAGGATAACTGTAGTATGGAAATGGGCGTAAAGTACCATGCCTGTCCCGGAGCAAGCCCTCAGTAAACTGTAGCTGATGGTGTCAGGTCATTTTCCCACCCAGATCTGCCTCCAGGGGTGTGGGGTATGGCAAAAAAACGAGAACCTGTGACTGAGGTTTAGTTACTTTTCTTGTCAAGGACAGAAGAGAGGAGAAATTTCTTAAGGATTAGAGGCTTCTTAGCAATTCATACAGTTCATGCAGTCTCTGGGTCCAGGCAGAGGCTAGCAGGTAAGCTGTTTGCCAGGTTGGAGAGAATAAGAGGGAAAATCAATTACAAGGGGCTTTCACGGAATGAGGGGTGGCAAACGCCCAGGGTTAATCCCGATGGGAGACCTGTATTTCCATAACAGGCGAGGCCTTCCCTTTAACCCTTTGGCACCGTGAGTTGGAGTTTTCTGGGGTGAAGTCCATTACTGGCAATGGGTGTGCCGTGTGTGATTAATGACCCTGGTTACGGGCCGGTTAGCAACAGAGAGCTCCATCCATCTCACTTCATGGAAGCATCACACACCATTTATTGTCTGCAGCCGGGATGTATTCCTTTGCAATTAGGCAAATGCCTTCTTTTGGAGTAGATGTAGTAATTCCTGCATTAGTGCCCCTGTGCCTCTACCCACACCCAGCGGAGAAGGGAAAGCAAATCCTGGCTGGGACCAAAGGCGGACTGAGATGGTGACTGGGTCAGGTGCTATTTCCTGACCTCAAATACTTTTGGCCCCAGAACCTTTGTCCATTCTCAGCTACCTCCTTTCGAAGGGACATTCAACACAGGGAATCCATAGGTATCATGGCTTTAAAATCCGCCCCCTGCCCCCTCACCACAAGGGAAAGAAGGGCACAGTGTGTTCAATGCATCCTGTGCTCATTTTCTACTGGGAAAAGAAACCCTCACGACTAATTGTTTTGAATAACAGGTGTCATGTGTAGGGATGCTCCCTGCATGTCAGGCACTGTGCTCCCCTCAGGAGAGCTCTGTCAGGCCCTCCCTATTATCTCCATTTTACACTCAGGGAAACTGAGGTATAGACAGAAGTAAATTCAAACTGAGCTCAGACCCGCAGTCTCGCTGTAGGACTGTGTGCCTGGTCATACTTCTAGGCTGCAGTTCTGTCTCAATCATTGAAGAATGGGGACCGGTGCAAAAAGAGTGACAAAGGACAGATAGGTGTTTAAGAGAGCCCACCATATGCAAGGTAAAAGAGAACATTAATTTGCTCCACAGTTATTTATCAGATGCCCACACTGGCCAGGCATTGTGGGAATTTCTGAGAATGTAACAGCAGATGAGATAACTGGTCATGATGCTCACTCTCTACCTGTAAGCAGAACTGGTAACAGTAACAGCAACTACTCATTATGGTTGATTATATTCTTGGTACTGTACTGAGTATTTCGCATACAGAATCGCATTCAGTCTTCACATAATGAAGAACAAAGGGTGCATGATAATTATCCAAATTTTGCAAACGAGGAAATGATGGAAAAGGAAGTTTAAACAACCTGCCAGTTGCTAAGGCCAGTTGGTGGCAGACCTATTCTTTGACTTTGCATGGGCTGACCAGGGCGTGTGCTTTTAGAAACTGAAAAAAGGATTGCAAGTGTGGTGAGATTTCTGGAGAGCATGGCGGGGAGCAGATGGACATCAGGAATCTGACGAGTGCTTAGATCAGGAGGAAGTAGTGTAGTCTGGGTAAGAGGAGAGAGCCAGAAGGGAAAAGGGATGCCAAGGAACCACGTAGGATAGGGACTGAGGGGGAGAGGGGAGAGTATATTACTCCCAGAGAACCTTGGAGAGCAGGACACTTTTTAGGCACATGGAGCTGGACCCTGTGGCTGGAAGCGCTGGCCCCAAGAGCTTCCCAGCATCAGGGATGGGATGATATGAGGCTGGGAATGTGGGTTAGTAGCCTACTTCCATAGGGTCTGGTAGACTATGTAAAAACTATTAGAAGTAATAAATGAATTCAGATTTTTAAAATGTCATCACATGGACCTTATGCAAAGTAGGGAGTGTGTGTTAGAGTCAGCTAGTTATTCATTAAAAATTGATGGTCCTCCTTCCATAATGTGGGCTTATCCATAATCCATTCCATGGACTGCCTTTTCTGGCCCACCTCTTCAATATGTGGGCACATGATTATCTCCTGTCAAGGAATGTGAATGGAAGTAATGTATGTCACCTCTACGCTGGAGTCTTG
This sequence comes from Prionailurus bengalensis, assembly GCF_016509475.1. NCBI lineage: Eukaryota > Metazoa > Chordata > Mammalia > Carnivora > Felidae > Prionailurus > Prionailurus bengalensis. The sequence goes on along the minus strand of NC_057345.1, from coordinate 47,162,752 downwards.
AAGAGGCAGGTATGTCTTGACTGGGCTATTTTTATGTTTCCATTCCCTAGAAGGAGACAATCCTGAGCCCACTGGGTGATGGCAGAGCCACATGGTAGCAGCGGCCTGGGTCCCTGATTCACCACGTGGTGCACAGCCCCATGTGGATGGGATTTCTTTGAAAATGAAGAATAAACCTCTATGGAGTTAAGCCACTGAAGTGTTGAACTTTGTTGCAGTAGCTAGCAGTAGGATATCCAATTAAAGAAACTTGATTTGTATTTTAAAAAGATCTTTCTGACACAGTATGACGAATAGAGAAGAGCAAAAGGTGATCTGGGAAGACCCCCCGTGGTCCAGTAAAAAGGGACGGTTGCTTAGACCATCCTTCAGACTCAAACAGCCGTGTGCTCCACTGAAAGACTAAATCCCCTATTCTGATGGTACATTAAACAGAGGGAATGACTTAAAAAAATGCCAAAATCCATTGCAAAGCATTGTTTCATTAGAAATAAAGAAGGGGGACACCTGGGTGACTCAGTCAGTTGAGCATCCGACTTAGGCTCAGGTCATGATCTCATAGTTTGTGGGTTCAAGCCCTGTGCTGAACAGCTGGAGCCTGGAGCCTGCTTAAGATTCTGTGTGTCACTAGCTTTCTGCCCTCCCCCGCTTGTGTACATTCTCGTACATGCTCTCTCTTACTTTCTCTCTCTCTCTCTCTCTCTCTCTCTCTCTCTCTCTTTCTCAGAAATAATAAATGAATAATCTTTAAAAGAGAGAGAGAGAGAGAAGCAAAGAAGCAATTAGATACAGAGCAGATAACTGTGAAGTCAGTAACTTCCCCTAGATCCCGCTGCTGGAGCCTTCACAAACCTGTGCACCCTGATTTGCCCACTGGGCACCTATGAGCCCAGGATGGAAGGTCAGACAATCTGGTGGATCTGAATCCACTGTAGTCTTGGGCAACTTTCATAGTGTCACTTCCCTCTGCTATAAAATGAGAATAACACCAGGACTTGTCTCATGGGGCTGTTGTAAGAATTAACTCTCTGAGTCAAGATCATGGTATATAGGGAAGAAGTTATTATGTTATTGTTATAACTGTTCCATTACAGAAGGACTTATTTTAGGACCCCCATTTGACATCTCCCCAACACCATTTTTTGTTAATAGCGCTTATGCCTTCCTCTCCAGAGGGGAGTCTTCTTCCTCAGTCTCCATACAGCTCATTCTTACTCACTCAGGTTTCTACTCAACCTGCTCCTCAGAGGTCCTTCAAGGGCTCTGGTCTCAGTGCCACCTCTCTCTGCCCTGCTTCACTTTTTCTTCTTAGCACACACTGCATCCTGATCTCACATAGTCATCATGTATGTGCTGGTTCCACCTCATTTCACTAGAATGTGAGCTCTGTGAGAGACTTTATCTCTTGTTCACAGCTGTATCTCCAACCAGAATAGTGTCTGCCATAGAATAGGAGCCCAACATGCCTTTGGTGATATATAGAAGAACAAATGATGATGTGATCACATGTGTGCTGCTTTCCAAATCCTATCATTCATTCAGATCTTACCATTTCTTTTTTCCCCTTTGTCGTACCTTAATGGATCATTTATCAGTCCAGAGCCTATGTACACATTTTATTCTTTTTCTCCTGACTAACCACTGCTCTAGGTCTGTTATTTCCTAATCTGCTTCCCTGAAAACTCCCTGCCTGAGACAAAGGATGTGCAGGGGGTGATGGACCCTGTCTTCACTGACCAGCAGTTCCCTATTACATTCATTGCCAGTACTGTAGAATATATAGACTCCTACACTCTCCAAGTTATTAAAGCCTGTAGCTTAGAATCATGGCTCAGAAAACTGGACTGGACCACAGGGCCATCCTGGTGTATGGTCACATACTTCCACCAAGATTTTTTTGTTAATTTTTTTCACATTTATTTATTTTCGATAAAGAGAGATAGAGCACAAGTGGGTAAGGAGCAGAGAGAGAAGGAGACACAGAATCTGAAGCAGGCTTCAGGCTCCCAGCTGTCAGCACAAAGCCCGATGCGGGGCTCGAACTCACGAACTGTGAGATCATGACCTGAGCTGAAGTCAGACGCTTAACCGACTGAGCCACCCAGGCGCCCCTTCCACCAAGACTTTTTAAATGGCTTTATTGAGGTGTAATTGATGTGTAATAAATATACATATTTAAATATACAAATATACATTTTCAAATGACTTTTGGCATATGCATATATTTGTGAAACCATCACTATAATTAAGATAATAAACATTTTGTCATACCCCAAACTTGTCTTATGCATCTTTATAATCTAGCCCTTTTTACTACATCCTCCCTGGCTCATACACAACTCCCATACAGAGGCAACCACAAGATTTGCTTTCTGTCACTCTGGTTATTTTGCATTTTCTAGGATTTTATATAAGTGGAGTCTTAAGGTATAACATCTTTGGATTCTTACTCTCACCATAGTTATTCTGAAATTCATCCATGCTGTCAAAAGTGTCAATAATTTGTTTTCTTTTTGTTGATTAGTATTCCATTACATGGATGTATCCCAATCAGTATATCTATGCATTTGTTGGACAGTTGGACATTCTCTAGTCTTTGGCTACAACAAAGTTCCCTGAGCATCCGTAGACAAGTCTTTGTGTTGATATGTTTTCATTCCATTCATTAAACATGAAAGATATGTTTCATTTTACCATCTAGGGTAAAATACCTAGAGTTGCTGAGTTGTGTGAAAGGTGTATGTTTAACGTTTAAAGAAATTGCCCAATTCTTTTCCAAAGTGGCTGAACCATTTTATATCCCTACCAGCAGTCTGTGAGAGTCCCAGTTCTTGTTCCTCTGTTCTTACCAACAACTGGTTTGGCTAGCTGTTTAGTTTTGGTCAGTCTAGTGGGTTAGAGTGGTGTCTCACTGTGCTTTTAACTTGGAACTCCCTAAAAATGAATGACTTTCAGCATTTTTTCACATATTTGTCATCTTTATCTTTTCTTTGATGGAGTACCAATGTTTATGGGATTATCTTATTTTTGAGTTATAAGAATTTCTTTATTCCAGACACAAGTTCTTTTTCCAATGGGCCTTTTGCAAATATTTTCTTTCGTTCTGTAACTTGCCTTTTCAGTTTCCTTTCCGAGTTTCCTGAGTGGAACGGTTTTGCTCATTCCCCTCCATATTCCTAAAAACTAGACCCCAACAATCTTAGATATTGAAAATGTTCAGTAAATTTCAATTCAATGAATGAGACAAGATCTAATTCTAAATATTTCAAGCCAAGCACATGAAAGGTGACTGAATCTTCAGTTTTCCAACCTGTAAATTCAAGATACTGTTACCTAATTCAAGGGATTACTGTCAGAAATAAGTGAGTGACTTTGAATTGATTTTTTAGACTGATGCTAGGCATGTAGTAATGTTCAATTAGTATTAGCATTCTTTTATTCTGTGATCCAAGGGAGAAGTGGGGCTAACGGTTGAAGCCATAGGGAAGCAGATGGGTCAATTTAGTGAATTATTTTCTATTGCTGTTTAATAAATGGAACAAAATGGACTGCCACACAAACTAATGAGCTCCACATCACTAGAAGCATTTTAATAGAATATCATTTGATCAGCTTCTAGAAGAGATGTTTGTTACCTCGAGGAAAATACCGAACTTCTTATATCTCTTCTGTTCCTAAAAGATGTGTCATTCGTGGTAGGAGATGATAACAACAATGGCATGCTATTATATACAGCTTATAGTATATACAATATAATGTATAATATATAATACATGGTATACATTCTATATATCATATGCTATATTATATGCTATATGCTATACATATATGCTATATTATATATATACAATAATGTCATCGCTGAGGATGTGCTATTGTGCTAAGTACTAAAAAGTATATTATTTAACCAACCATCACAACCACCACCTGAGGTAAGAGTAGATGTTATCTCTATTTGATAGGTGAGAAAAATGAGCTCAGAGGTGGTAGATAACTTGTCCAACAACACAGAACCTGGAGTGGCAGGGACTTGAATGCAGATATGTTTAAGTTAAGTCCATACTTGCAATCCAGGTACACTAGCCAGTTTCCCTCTGCTTGGTCATTGCCAAAGGACAAGCACTGCTGAAACAAGCCACTCCCCAACACCTTGTGTGCCCACGCTGCCCCACCCCCACCACAGGATGTCTCTGAGCCAGTGAGAGTAAGTACTTATGTCTTGGTCCACAGCTGCATTTCTTTTGTTGGCTCAGCCAGTCACCCCACAGAGTGGCCAAAGACCAGGGCAGTCATGCCTGAGGTCAGCCACCTGATTTGCTCTCCATCCAGCACTACCAGCTGCATCTCAGCTTCCCGGGAAATGGTATTCACATCTCCTGTTGGAACAGGCCTTTCCCATGCTTTTCCTTCTGGCATATGGAGTATTTATTTGTTTTGGAAGTCCTCAGAAGTGCCAGCTTTCTCATCATACAACAGTAGGGATTGTCCCCATTTGGTGCCTGTCCATCCAGCACATAATATTTATGCCATCGTGGCAAAGCTGTTGGACCCTTGGATTCTAATTATCTAAAGATGCTTCTGTGGCTTTTAAAAACCAGGCCCAGTCTTCTGACAACAAGTGCCTGCCTCACCACCATCCTGATTACCCGTTCCTACTGGCGCAATAACCATGATGATATTCACCAGATTGTGCCAAACAGACGTTACCTAGCAACAAGTGGGGAGCACTTGGGATGTGTCCTTGTGTTCTGAACACTGTGTGCAATTCTTTAAACATCTTGGATACAATGAAGAATGAATGCACACCATGAGGAAGCCTTGAGAGAATGGTTTTGCACTCAGACACACTCTCATGCAACCCTGACTCTGTGTGACTCCAATGACCTTGGGTAAGTTACATAAACTCTCTAAGCCTCGGTTTCCTAACCTAGAAAATGGATAAAAATAACAGTACTTACTTATGCTAATATTGTGAATGTACTCTATGAATGTAATGCATGGAAAGAAAGTACATTGGACAACATTCTGCATTAAGTAGGTTTTCAAATATTAGTTTGCCTCAATGTACATATTTTCTGTGCTACCTTTCATTAAAACACAAATACAGGCATCTGAAGAACCCAGATCTAGTTACCCCTAGCCTACATTGAAAAATAACTGTGTCCTTAAGGAAGTCTCTTAACCTCTTTTTGATTTATTTTCTTTATCTGATAGTGGTAAGTGGGATAATAATAGTGACAATGGGAGGACAGTAATAAGTATAGTTCTGAAATTAGGAGTATGGAAAAAATATGAAGACCAGAATATAAATGCCAGCGGTGACCTAAATATATTACTGGTATTATTTTTAGTTGAGGGGAAGCTAGCAGCACTAGGAGACTAACTAGAGACCTTTGTCTCATAGTCAATTTTATCTTCACCCATGTATGACCCTGGTATTCATATTGGTGAAACAGGTACTTGAAATCACATTGAAGCCCATCTCCCTACCCACCCACCCACTTATTTTTTCACTTTAATCTCTATGTTTGTTTCAGGAAATGTATTCCATGTATAATACCAAGAGAGACCTTTGCCAGGGCAAATAAATGGTTTCCAGAGAATGAGGTTACACTAGTTAGGTTAGAGAAACAAAGGGCAGAATGATCCAAAGGATGGATGTGAAATATATAGCATCTTGCAAAATTCTCAGATTTTTGGAGCAAAGTAGACATGGCTTCAGGTCCTCCTGGTCTACCACTTTATAGCTCTGAGGACTTGGATAAATCATCTCGATAAGCCTTAGTTTTCCCATCTGTACAATGGTTATACTATAAATTATCTTGTAGAGTTGTTGAAAAGATGAGGACCATGAATTTAAAGTGCCTGTTAAGGAGACTGGCACATGGAATATCCTCAATATATGATGTCTATTAAATACAAAATTAATACTAGCAATAAGTGACCATAATTGAAAAGGAAAGCAGAGTCCAAGTAACGGAATGGCTCAAAGTGTTGTCTGAGCAGCAAATATGAACCATCAATAGTAAGTAAATGTGAACAGTCAAGAAGCAGGGAGATGAGAAATAAGCAAGCAGGTAGACTGATAAAGACAAACAATTTGGAGTCCATGCCAGGAAATAGGTCTGAGTTTTGGGGCCCCCAGGTAAAATGTATAGAACAGGACAGACACCTCAGCTACTTAGGGAGGCTTTGTCCTCATGCTTTTGCCTTTACAGGCCATCATTTTCTCCTTCAGGACTCAAATGACAACCCCCTGCAGAAGTGCCTGGTGGAAAATAGGTTGTTAACAAGAGGGGAGGCTGGATGCTCCGGGCACAAGGTTCTGACCAATGACAAGTCTGCATTCTGCACTTGGAATCTCAGCTTTTGAATGTCAGAGCATGGGATTTCCCTTAAGAGTTACCCATGTGACTAAGTACCCCTCAGGTTAGTGGAGTGAACAGTTTCCCTGACTTCAGTTTCTTCTTAATCAGGTGTCTCAGCACATCTAAGATGCCTTTTGGCCATTGTCTCCCTGACTTCTTACCTCAGGGAGCCCGATTTGAAGGAGTTGCTGGAAGCAAAGAGAGAGAGCCTGAATTCCATCCGTCAGTCAATCCTACATTTCCCAGTTTCTTGGCTTGGCCAGATACCACTGCCAGCCCGTGAGAAGCACCTGTCCTGGCAGAGATTGGGTCCAACATCTAGGAGATAGAGATGTGTGCGAGTGAATAATATCAAAGAGTGTGGCTTTCTCATGTTAAATATGAGTACTAATTATCATCTATCCACATAGCACAGCTCAGGGGAATCATGGAGCAGCCTAAGACCAATACTGCATGCCTTGCTTTACAATAGCTGGTCTAAGAAAAGTGGTGAAGAATTCATCTGTGCAGTTATTTGTCTTTTCAATGATGCTAAGTCAAATAGGGTATTGAATCCATATGGTAATAGAAATTTTTTAACCTACCAGAACCTAGAGCATGATATTTAAACATGTTAAGCCTTAATTTCCCAATATTTTAAATAGGAATATAAAAAAATAATTCATAGGACTCCTTAGATTCTAAAAACAAAAATGGAAACTTCCAGGTGAAATACTTGTCAGCCAGACTGGAATGGGTGGGCCAGTGATAGATCTTGATACTTCACCAAAGCATCCCAGGTTCAACTCCCTAGAAATGCAGATAGTTTCATGTGTTCTGCTTGGTTTTGAACAGGATCATGATTAAGAGTTAATAGACATAGAATCTTGATCTTGTTTGTCATTCATTAGCTGTAGTCTGTGGATAAGGCACCCCCACTTTCTGGACTCCAGTTTCCCCCTTGGTAAAGTAAGAATCTTGAAACCGGTAACTTCTAAGGTCTTTTCCTACATGAACCTCTGTGACTCTATATTGACCAAATTGTAATAATTTTAAATGCTTCTATCTTGATTAGGGATCTTAACTTTATCAGATCTTACACATTTCTTTATAAAGCCCAAGTCCAAACTCTAGTATAGGTTCTGGTACTAAGCACAGCTAGTACTTAGTAAATGGGTAACACCCACCTGCATCCATCTCGTAGTTTCTACTTGCTTCAGTTTTCTAGCTGTATAACCATTGACAAAGTGCTTAACTTTTTTTTTATTAGATTCATCATCTATAAAGTGGAGATGATAATAGTGCCTGTCTCATAAGGATTAAATGAATTATAACATATAAATTGCTTATAACAGTGCCTGGCACATAGAAAGTTCTGTTTAAGTGTTAGCTGCTATCATCATTATCATCATCACCACTACTTATTCTTCATGACTCATATATCCCTATTGTCTTCCAAACTCTTCTCCTGATGCCAGTGTCATTTAGTCATCCACATGTTACTTCCTTAGGACTCCTCATGATGATATGATCTGTGTTTCACTTTTGATAGGGAACACTCTTTGGCCATATTAAAAATTAACACTGATATTTTTACCAGCACTTTTGGAAGTGAATGTTTCCTTATCTGATAATTAGCATCTGTGGTTTTCTTCTTAAGTTATTTCAAAGTACAGTGTCATATAATTGCTTTACTTTAAGTTTCTCATGTCTTCTATGCTCTTACCAACTACTTTATTTGGCTTGGACAAGGCCCTTCATAACTTCCTCTAACTTATGAGAGAGAATGCTCGTGATTCCAGTGAACACTTTTTAAGATGCCTGGGTTTCTGTCAAGTGGAGCTACCATCTGTAGAGGTCAGAATCTCTGCAGCAGCCTTCATTCAGTCAGTGAAGGGCATTCCCTTAGCTTCTTCTGTATGAGAGAGACTATTCTAGGTGCTGAGTATTAGCTCCATACCCTCAGTGTATCATCCACAGTCCCTCACAGGCCCAGGCATCTATTGAATACATCCCCATTGAGACCCTTCTGTTAGAGAGTAATCACTTTTTATAGATGTCCATAATAAACTTTTTATACGCTCAGTAACTACTTTTATTGGCAGGGCTAGAAGCTAGAAATAAAAAGCTGTGTATGCCCTGCTTGTTGCCACTGAGTAGCTCTTCATCTCATGGGGTGGGAGCAGGTTTGTGAACATGGCAGGTGTTCAATGTGCTTCTGGAGAAACAATTTTAGTGGCTGAAAAGAAGCATCCTGCTTAGCTAAGATCATATTCTTTAATTGATAAGGTGGGCACAGTATCATCCGCCTTCAAACTTGTCTCTAGCTACACATCCTGTCTAGGGGACTGCTTCCAGTCTCATGGCCAAGTCCCATGGCCATGGATACCAAGCTATGGGGGTAATTCCAAGACCAGCCTTACCCCAGGATCAAGTCTCCATAGTCACTCTCTATGCTCCTCTATCTTTCATACCACATGTGGATCTGACAGTAAATCTTGTTAACTGTCTTTTCAAAATGTATCCTGGTTCTTCCCACTTCACTTAATTCCATTCTCATCCATGCCTCATGAGATTATTGCATTAGCCCTCTGGTTTGCACTCCATCCTGCCCATCCACAGTCAGTTCTTGACACAGCATTCAGAGTGTCGTTTCAAGATTTAAGTCAGATAACATCAATCCCCTTCTCAAACTCCTGTGTGGTCTCCACATTACACTTAGGGTAGAGCCCAATGTGCTATAAAAGTCCTACAAACCCCATGTGATCTCGCCTTCACCTACAGCCTTTTCCTTATTCATTCTGAGCTTGATTTCCCTAATCTTCCTCAAACATACCTCCTCAGGTGTGAAGATCTTTTCTCTTTTTCTTCACTTTCCCTCCGGGTATTTGCATAGCTCTTCTTCACTTCATTTCAGTCTCTACACACATGTCATTTTCTCAGAGACATCTTCCTTAATTGCTACCCCCCATCAGGTTCTGTAAACTCACCTACTTGAATGCTCTTTATAGCATTTATCTTTGTCAGACATTGTAATAGTTTATTCAACTGCTTGTTTGCTACATGACCCTCACCTAGAATGTAAGCTCCATGAGGAGAGGGACAATGTCAGCCTTGCTGATTCCTATGTCTCTAGGAGGATAGGGCATATGGTGGGCACTTGGTAAGTACTGAATGAAAAAAAATGAATGAATGGGGACATTTTGTGAAATGTCAACCTTTGAGTTTCGAGTGACAACATTGGTTGTATCTTGATACTACCTTACTTCACCCTTCCCCATACCCTCTCAGCCCATCTCGAGCCCTGCCAAGGGTGTGTGCATCCACAGATGCTCTTGAAGACATCATTCTGTTTGATGAGAAAGCAGTCAAAATCCAGCCTTCTGAAAAACCTCTTCTCAGGCTCATTCACCTTGAAATCCACTGCTCCTCTCTTTTATCAAGGCCAGGATATTTATTCCTCTGAGCTGAAGAAAAATAAAAATTAAAAGTACAAAAGAATGTAGTGGCCATTACATTCTAAATTATTTGATAATTCATTGGCTTTTCTTTCATATTTTCATGTCGTTGGAGTAGTATCCAAGGTATGAGCTTAACTATTGCATATGAATTATTCACAAAAAAGGCCATGTTCAGGGTCTTATTGTTTGAATTCCTGGTCTCTGGCATCATGGCCACCCTTGGCAAACATTCTGTAGATATCCAAACATATCAGTCTTCTCTCCTCTGTGTTGCTCATTGCATTCACATGCCTGCAAGGGTAGTCTGCATGTTAGAGATTGAGAAGCAACCAAGCCACCAGCTTGCAAACATCTGACTGTTCCCATGTGTGGTAGAAAGAGAAGGGCATTGGCAGCGGAGACTTGGGTTCAAATCCAAGTTATTATGTTTATGGTCTTGGACAAATCATTTAACGTCTGGGACCCTCCATTCCATCATCTGCAAAATATCCTCCTCAGAGTTGTAGTAAAGATTAGAATAAACAATCATTTAGAAAGCACATCGCACAGAGGGACTAGATGAATGCAAGCCTGTCTTCCTTCCCACACTGGGTCCTTCCTTTGACAATAGTACATTCACACTCCCTCCTGGGACCTTGGGGACACTCCATAGTAGTGCACTGTGTCATGATTTTTACTCAGCCTGTGGAAGCATCAGAGTCTTAGCGTTTCAGGATCATTTGAAATTTTTTAAAGTTAAAAACTGTTCTTCAAAAGCAGTATTGCAGAGAGCCTGTGCAGCATGTTGCACATAGTAGGTATTTAATATTAGCATGCAGAATGAATGAATGACTGAATGAATGAATGATACAGTTAAAAACGAGGTGTTCTGGTTAAAACAGACATTGAGGTCTCAAAAGCCTGCATTCTCTGCACTCCCTCACTCAAGGAGATAACCTTTGAAGCATGACCCCAGAATCTTCTAGCCCTTATAACACAGATTGGAAACCACTAATCTGGTCTAATGCCATCCTCACTGCAGACATTTCTGCTACTGTACTTTTGGTGAGGTGATTATCTTATTTTGATCCTTGAAAAATAAAAGGGGGGGGACAGCTCACTCTAGTTCTAGACAAGTAACAATTTTAAGAAGTTTCTCATGTTAAGGCCAAAATTATACCCTTAGATTTCTACCTACTGGTTGTACTTCATTTCATTCACTCATTCATCTTTTCATTCATTTTAATCACGTGTTAAATATCAGTTCTGTGTCTTGCCTGAAGCTTCACTCCTTGCATATACAGATAGATGATCTTTCATTAATTAATTAATTAATTAATTTGTTTTAATTCCAGTGTAGTTGACATAGAGTGTTACATTAGTTTCAGGTGTACAGTACAGTAATTCAACAATTCCAGATATTACTCTGCTCATCATGATAAGTATACTCTTAATCCCCTTCATCTGTTTCACCCATCCCCCCTCCCCCTCTCTGGTGACCATCTGTTTGTCCTGTATAGTTAAGAGTATGTTTTTTGGTTTGTCTCTCTTTTTTTCCTTTGTTCATTTGTGTTGTTTTTTAAATTCTGTATATGAGTGAGATCATACGGTATTTGTCTTTCTCTGGATGGCTTATTTCACTTAGCATTATACTCTCTAGACCCATCCATGTTGTCTTTTCTCTTTTGAAAGTCTTCTTCTTATGTGTCACATTCAGTGAAGATCAATGTGGATTTTTACTGAGGGTTTTCTTGAGCAAAAGAAAATTCCCATTACACAATATGCCGCAAGAACTTCTTAAAATCTACTTTCTGAATATTTGCTCTCATGAACCTATTCAGTAAATCGACTCAAGTAATCACCCCCTGCTGCCAGCAACCTGGCTCTTTACCTCTCTTCTTCCTTCATTTGTTCTCCTGGAGAATGACTTTCCTCCAGGTAGCCCCAGACCCTTTCAAATGTTCTTTTGAAAGCTTCTACCACATCCATTATCCCTACCAGCCAAACAGAAGTTCCTCCTGGTGGCCTGCACTTCTTAGAATGTGTGAGAAGGAAGAGATTATCATTAAGTATACTCTTTTGTTGTTGTTGTTTACCCCATTTGACAAAGAGAATAAGCTCTTCTCCCAGCCCTCAAGTAGCTAACTATCACACTAAGTATAGTGCAATAAATATTAAGATCCACTCATCAACAAATACATATTGAGCACATATGATATATCATTCACTTTTCTAGGTGATAGGGATACTATTGTGAACAAAATAGACATTCCCTGCCCTCATGGAGCTTACATTCTGGAGGACAGAGATAGACTAATAAAAAAATAGATAGTTAAAAAAAAGTATAAGTGTGTCAGGTGATAATAAATATAGTAAATACAGTGGAGAAAAATAAAGCAAAAATAGATGTTAGAGCCAGGAGAGGTTGAGTTACTTCATTGCCCATAAAACCTTATGGTGATTAGAATCTGGTGGTGAGGGAAGGCTTAGAGTTCTGGGCTTATTAGATGTATGTGTGATATTATTCCTGACGGTCTCAAGCAGGATGGCAGTGGTAAGATGATGAGTGATGGGGGAGGGAAAAGTGAGGTCCATGGCTGAGCCATCTCTTTTTTTCTGCCAATGGTGAAAGAGTGGTCCTCTTTGGATCCCACAGGGCTCCTGTGATTCCCTCCTGAGATTTACCAATGGAGGAAAGAAGGAGACATGATGAGCTACGACAATACGAATGGAAGTGTTTGGAACATGGAAGTAGGAGGAAGTGATTAGGAGGGACTCCTCAAAGGAGGAGACAGTGTAGGAGTTATCCATTTGTGGGATGACAGGGCAAAATACATTCCAGTGTCCAGAAGGAGCAGTATCTTTAAAGACCTGTAAGTATGCAGACATCTGTTAGGTTTTAAAAACTATCGGTGGGTTCACCTTGGCTGGGCTCAAGAATGCAAAGTGGAGTCAAGAGATACAGCAGGAGAGGATGGCTGCCATGAAGGAATTTGCATATCATGCTAGGATTGTAGTTTTCACACCTCCAGCCTTGGAGAAACCTCCAAGCAGAAGAATGAAATGACCAGATCTTGTATTTCAGAAAGACTCTTCTGGTATCTATGTTTTGGGGCAAAAAGACCTATTGGGAGGAAAGAAATGCTTCATCCAGGATCAAGGGCAGAAGGTAGTCGGGAAGGGAGAGGTGAAGACAAGTCCAGCCACCTAACTGTTGATTGACTCTTCTGCTTAACAGTCCAGGAGCTATTCCAAGACTTGTCTGGGGTCTTCTCTCCACCAGGACAGAACCTCCCAATTGCAAAGGGCAGCCCATTTCAGAGGTGTTAACTGATATTCTTGGCTTTCACTTTTGGCTGTAAATCATGGCAGCTGTCCTTTCTCTTCACTGTCCTGTTGTCCTCTCATGCAAAAAAATCAATGTCAAAGTGAACAGGTGTTGCTAATGGTACTAGAGAATAGGAGAATCAGGAAACAACAACTTCAAGGCTGAAATAATAACATTTTAATTGGAAATCTACTGTGAAGAGACTAACCTATGTAGATATATGCAAATCCTATGCAAATACACATGTGGTCTTTCTAACTATTGTCAGAACCTCGATTTGACCCGCGGGAATTCTTAATGGTAGATGCTAGCTCTCAGCTGAGGCTAAGGGCTGTTGATGAACAATTCTAGGTTTTACCTATGTTTAAACCATAATTAAGAAAAATATTGATAGCAACCTGAACTTAATTAGCTTAATTGAATGTTGGAATTGATTGGGTCTTGAGAGAGCTGGTCTCTGAAGCTAAGCCTTGGGGAGATTGCAGGGGGTGGAAAGAAAACCGAACTTAAAAGCACCTAGCAGAAATGAAAAGGAATGGGCGAGGAGCCACTGGGAGCATTATTAAAGGGAAAAGATTTTTATCAGAGAGTTGAAAGAAGAATACTTAAATTTCAAGTCACGCGTAGCCGTTCTAGGTCAGATCACTCAGTCAAATGGGAAAAAAATGATGTTGGGAAGCAAGATTGTGTGAGATACAGAAGGGGAGGCCAGCATCCTTGCATGGGAGTATATCACATCCAATAAACAGTTGTGCTAGACTGATGGGGGCCAGCCCAGTACTCCCAGGCCAGGCCGTGGGCTCCATGCAAAGCCCTTGGGGTGCATGCTAGCACCTGGGGAGAGGCCAGGGGGCCTTACAGTTAAAAACAAAGGATTTCAGCTATGATGATGCATGTCTTCTCCTGTATTTATTAAGAACTAATTAAGTTATCAAGTTATGTTTTATAATAAATGGTTTAATTTTCTCACTTATGAAAAACCTCATTATTTGGGCTTAGGCGATCCTGAGATTAAATCCCAGTTCTGCCCCTTTGTGCAGTATGACCATCGCATTCCTGAGCCTCAGTTTCTTTACCAGATTTGATAGTACATATACAATACAAATGTGAAGGTGGAAGGTTGCTCTGCCTTCATGGTACTGAGCAATTGCCACCTCATCACATCCCCGCAAAGGCCTGTGGTTTATAAGGGGTTGAACTGAGGTGGCAAGCACAGTCCCTGGTTCCAAGCCTGTGTTCTTTCCACTATCTTTCTGCCTTAATCCCCTCTGCCCTGGTCCTCCCCTACTCTTCAGAGAAGCTCCTTGAGTTACTTGTCCAAAGGTGCTGTCTCCCCCATCCCCATTCTCTCCACCGTGAAGTCTGCCCCATCTGTGTGCTCTTGCTTCATCAACAAGGATCTTCTGGCTAAGTCTTTGCTCTGTCTGTCCCACCTTCCATGCTCCTTTCTTCCACATGATCTCCACCTGCCACATACACAATGATGAAATAAAAAAAAATTAACTAGGATGCAAAAGATGAACCACGTTTTCTGTTTTGTTTTTATAATTATGTACATATGCAAAAAGAAATGAACAAATAAATTACTAGAAAGGAAAAAGCCAAAATGTTACCAGATGTTAATTCTGAGCATTGTTGAAATTTTTCAAAATTATCCACAAAGGATATATTGTTTTGAATTGAGAAAAGTAAATATGACTTTTTAAAAGTGAATGCACTTGCTTGGGAAGTCAGTTAACATGGGTGTTAATCCTGCTCCTTACAGCCTGTGCCCTGTCCCTTGTGAGGACATTTCTGGTGACATGGTCCTCCAGGACTTATATTTGAGAGAAACCAATCTCTCTCACCATCTCAAGCATGCTGTCCCCATTTTTAGCTGCACGAGAAGCAAGCCCATTTTCAAGGGAATAACAGCTCAAATTTATCATATTGCAGAAACAGAAGCCCCATTTCTAGAAGATTCATAGATTGCCTTAAGATAACATTTAACTTTCCAGGAATATCTTCAGACATGACCTCCAATCTTGACATGGCATCTTGTTCCTTTTGGCGTAAAGATTACACTTTGGAGTGGACCCTCACTGGATTTCTAGGCCATGTTAAGTATCTGATCTCATGGGCACTACCTCTGCAAAACCAAGGCCATGTAGCTACCTCCCCAACCTACACATAAACACACCAACCACCATTGCCATACTTCTGCTACTGCTATCCCGCCCATACCTACCACATGCAGCTTCAGATCCAGTGCAAGGTGTGGGACTCCCCTGGATTTGGGAGCAATTTCAGAACCACTTAGAAGGTGTCTTTAACCTTGGGTTGTTTTGCCACTGGTCTGGCTTGACACTCGTGATCACTTCTGCATTGTGGCTTGGGTTTGAGTGATTGTTTTGGTAACTCATGTGATATGACAGCCGCTTCTCTCTGGCCTGACCTGCCTGACACCTCTAGTCCTGGCCCCAACTTTATAAGGCTTCAATACAAACAAGTGATCTATCATAATGACCATGTTGTTTTTGCCTGTGACATATTGGTAAGAAACATTATACTAATTATCCCTGCAGTTCAGGATAAGTCACACTTAGTGATGATAATTCTTTAAGTGGATGGAAATAGGTTTGCAAATGCTTAATGTAGGATTTTGGTATCATATTCCTATGAGTGATTTAGGTGGTGTGTATGTGTGTGTGTGTGTGAACACTTGTGCTCATGTGCACACATGCATTCTACGTTGGTCAAGTTTCGGTGTCATTATGTCTTAATGTACTACATTGCATTCAGATTAAATCCTATTGTACTTTCTGTCCATTCAGATTTTATTGAGGTTTACCTTATAGCCTGTCATATGATTACTTTAGGAGGTCAATGTCCTAGTTTGCTTTAAAAGGACATGCTTTCTTTCTTTGAGATGGTTTAACATAATAGTTGAAAGGGAAGTCGCTGTGGATACCTGCCTCAGTTTAGAACCAGACTTGATTTTTTATGCCAGTGCAGTTGAGTTGCATCTTGGCTAGGATTGTGCTCCTTGTACCATGGTTTTCTTATCTGTAATGCAGAGGTAATAATTTTCTAATTCATATGGTTGTTACAGGGTTTAATGAGATAATAGTATGTGTAAACATTTAGAACAGTGCCTGGAACACTGTAAGTACTCAATTAAGTCAGCCTTTAACAGTGTTTAGAGATGTAAATGCAACTTATTAATGATAGTATTCTATTTTTGCCTTTCTCATTGCTTTTTTAAAATTTTTTAACGTTTATTTATTTTTGAGAGACAGAGACAGACCATAGGCGGGAGAGGGCCAGAGAGAGAGGGAGACACAGAATCTGAAGCAGCTCCAGGCTCTGAGCTGACAGCACAGAGCCCAATGTGAGGCTTTAACCCACGAACTGTGAGATCACAACCTGAACTGAAGTTGGACCCTTAACTAACTGAGCCACACAGGCACCCCTTGTCTTTCTCACTGTTAAAACATCAAGGTTATTTCTACCCCCATGTCCTCATATTTCTAGTTTGATTCATATATTTTGCCATTAAGTAATGGCATGTCTCATATAACTTCATCGTAAAATGAGTCTTTTATCAATATAAAATGACTTTCTTTGTCTCATATAATGCTTTTTTTTACCCTAAATTCTACTTTGAAATGTTGCCAATTGAATTCTTTTTGTTTGCTTTCTATGCTTGATAAATATTTGCCTAGCATTTCCCCCTTTTCTTTCTTTTGTTTTGCCATTCATGTCTTATAAATAGCATATGGCTGAATTTTGCTTTTAACCCAATCTGAAAGACTTTATCTTTTATTAGAGGAACTTAAACCATTTATATTTACTGTCATAACTGCTATGTTGGTCTTATTCCTGTCTTTTTGTTTTACTGTTTCTCTTCTTCATACTTTCTTTGGGCTTCTTTTGTTTCCTTTTTCTATACGGGCTATCTTATTATCTTGGAACTTTTTTTTTTTCCTTCTAGTGATTTAAAACCTGCATATCTGTTTTTAGCCAGTCCTGAGTGAATCTAAAAAAAAAAAAAAAAATGATCCCTGAGCTCCAGTAGTGACAGGAGTGTAATGGTGGGTGAGCAGCCAGGCCAGTGAGCATGGAAGTCAATAAAATCAGTCTTATCCCTCAAAGGAATAGTGATGGCTATTCCCTGAGCCACCTTATCACAACTGTATAGAGCCCCAGTTTCTCTCCACTGTGTCACATTCCTGTGCTTCACACATGGGCCCTGCCTATCTAGCTAGCTGGACCTACTACGAGCCTTTCTTATGTTCTGTGCACCTCAGACACACCAAACTATGGTCCATTCCCCCAAACCAGACAGATTCTTAAATAGCTCCACACTGTTTAGCAGGCAGAGTTTAGCAGAGTACGTGGCACAGACTAGGTACTCAGTATGTTTTAAATAAGTGAACAAGGAAAGGAAACAAAAGGGAAGAGAGGAGGGATTGATTTTTAAATATGCATGATGCACTGAAAAAAAATCAAGATGTGTGATACCTTGGCTTGCTGCAGAAAGGCTGAAGCTTATACGTCTGACTACCACTGTTGGCGGCTCATTTTAAATGAGCCCCCCTCACACTCCCCTCCATCTCTGGGGCAGAATGGCAGTCATGTGGTCCACAAAGCATTTCATGTGCAGACATCATCTTCATTTATAGTGCCTGCCTTGCAAAGGCCCACAGGCCTAGGGCAAATTTATTAAAGTGGAGTCTATTTATTCAATTTATTAAACAGGAATATTTGAAGGGTTTTCATTTAGAAGAGCGAGTTGATTTATTCTGTTCAGCTCTAGAAGGCAGGCCAAAGCCCAATGGGTAAAAGTTATAAGAGGGCAGGTTTTAGTTCAACCTAAGATAAAAGATTTGTTGAAAGAGGATTTGTTTGTTCATTCATTCAGCATGTATTCATCAATCTATTCATTCAGCAGCAGCCAGAGAAGAGAAGCTCCACTTTCTATAGCTCTTGCTTTATCTGGGACACTGTGGTAGGCCCTCTTATCTGCTCTTTCCTGTAGAAAGAGGCATATTACCCCATTATACAGATATCAAACACTGAGGCTCCAGGGAGCTGTCACCAGCCCAAGCTGAACACAGCCAGCACATGACTGAGTCTGGCTTAACCTCAGACCTCCATTCTCTGCAGAGCTCGTTCTCTTTCCATGTGGTTGTGCCATCTGCCAAAACAGATCACTTGTGCGTGACTACCAGAAATTGGATACAACACTGAAAAATCCATCAGGCCACTTTTCCC
This sequence comes from Prionailurus bengalensis, assembly GCF_016509475.1. NCBI lineage: Eukaryota > Metazoa > Chordata > Mammalia > Carnivora > Felidae > Prionailurus > Prionailurus bengalensis. Next base: position 47,144,381 of record NC_057345.1, on the reverse strand, counting down.
TCCATCATTCTCTCTCCTTTACTTTCCTCCCATCTCTCCATCCGCCTCTGCCAACCTCCAAACCAGCCCTAATAGGCTAACACAAAATTAGACGCTTTATAGTTTTAGCCCACAGATTATGAATGTTGTCAGACCACTTTTCAAAATTATCACTCATCACAGGGACACTTTTTCCGTCACAAGACCTCGCATGTAGGTGGTTTCCTCATTTAGATTTAACCTGGAGGTGCCCCAGTGGTCATCAGGAATGAGACCCAAAATAAAGGAGTAGCTTTTCCCTGAGTATATCTGAGGGAGGGTGCCTCTTCCAGGGCCCTGGTAGGAAACAGAATTAACCTCAGGTGGTTTGAACAAAGATGCTTTAGGAAAGGGACCACTTGCAGAGCTGTGGACAGGGATTGAGTAGAGGTGGAAAGGCATCTAAAGATATCAGGCTTCCAGGGCTGAAGAAGCAAAGGGAGAGAATAGTGTTATTAGAGGCAGTTTAGAATCCCAGCTGTCCAGAACCCACATTCCCAGATGGGCACAGCTACTGCAGAGGAGGCTGTGAAGCAGAGAGGAAGAGGGTTAGAAATATCCCAACATCTCTTTCTCCCTGCCTCTTGACCTCCTAGTACCGCTTCCCATTGGGAGAACCCAGACAAAAGGTAAAGGAGCCCCCAAGAAGCTGTCCACAGGCATCAATCTCCTGGGCCACAAAGCAGGACAGAAAAAGGTGAGGAGTGGTTGGAACAGAAGCAAACAAAAAATAATGAGTTCATGAGGGGAAAATGGACAAATGATCCAGTGGGCTGAATTGAGGGGGAAAGCCCACAATGAATCACCGTGGCAGATCCTCTTTCTGCTTCCAAGGGCCCAACTTTCAGAAAAGTAGAGGTTAAAGAATTCTGTAATTATGTCTTTTGGAGGCAGATGCCATTCACACTACAGCCCTTGCCAAATGCCAGGCTGGTTTCAGTGTGTCTGAACCTCGTGAAGGATTTGTCCTAGATGTTAAGATTCATCCATTCCTTCGCCAGAGACTTACCATGTGCTGTAGTTTATTCTAAATACTGGAACTACAAAGACGGGATGGGTATGACTCCTGTCCTTCAGTGTGTCCCAGGATACTGAAGAAAACAGATAGGGGAATCTATTATTTCAACGTGTTAGATGTAAAATAAAAGTAACAAATGCTGGTCTGTGGGTTTGCAGGCAGAGTGGGTAACCCTCCCTGAAACTACTCAGAAAGGTGATGGTTGGGTCCTAAAAGGATTAATTGGAGTTTTCTAGTAACAGGAAAGGGCAGGACCATTCCTGGAAGATGTCATGGCAAACACCACATTTATATAAGACTGAAAAGAGATGGTGTGTGCAGCAAACAGCTAGAAAATAATTGTGGCTGGAGCAGCAGGTACAGGTTGTATAATGAGTTATGGGGCTAGAGAGCTTTCTAAGGGAGTCCAGTCAGGTCAAGTTATTGCTTTCTCTGGTACAACAAGGTAGGAGGACGTGTTTCCAAAAAGGTCAAGCATCGCCATTCCTGCCTGCTGCTTCTTGCATCCACGTCAGAGAAAGGGGAAGGGAAATCTGTCCCATGCCCCAGGGTGTTCAACCATGGGGAGAAGAGCTTGAAGTTACATTAGGGAAGCTCGTTAGGTAGCTGGAGTACAAAGCCAAGTAAAATCCCTTAAGCTGCTCTTTCTCCACAGCTTTCCATGTGCAAAGTCTTTCTGGAAAATACCAATATATTGTATGGTGCTTTACAAAGATTAAATTAACATTGGCAGGATATGTCCCTGCTCTTAACTAGTTTCTAACTTGGTGAATCTTGGAAGTCTTCCTGGGAGAGACAAATTTTGAACTAATGCCTAAATAGAGAAAGAAAGAAACCAACAATTTTTGAAGTTCTGCTATGCGACAAATAAAATACTAGGTGCTTTTTTTTAATATATTGTCTCATGGAAGTCTCCTGGCAATCGTATGCAACGAGTATCATCAGCCCCATTTTTCAGATAGGAAACTGAGGCTCAGAGAAGTGTCACCCCTATAGCCTGAAACTGAAGTCAGACTTCACTGGACATAAACCCAACACCTACGTTCTTGCCATGGTGCTCTGTTTGCCTCTGAAGGGCAATGCAGGCTGCTTGCTATCAGACGTAGAATGATGAGGGCAGCAAGAGGAGTCTTTTCTTCTGTAAAGATGCCATCCACCCAGCGAGGTTGTCAGGAGGACTTAATGAAATAAGATACCCTCTCCTTTCACAGCCCAATGCCTTCGCATATACTTATCCTACAGCCTGGAATATCCTTCTCCCTCTGCCCATTGCTCCTGTAGCCTGTGTTTTCCCTTTATCTTCTAAATGTGGCTTAGATACTCCTCCCACCAGGAAGCCTTGCACGAGTCACATGGTAGTGGGGGGTACCTGGACTGTTTGCTTGCCTGCCCCACTCACCACGGAGCTTCCTTCTCACTTGTCCATGTGGCTTCAGCTCCATCCACAAAAGGTGTCCTGCTAAGTGAAAAAATGGCTGTCTGAGAGAGCCCACAGCATAACAGGTGCTCCATAAATGACAGTTTCCCTTTTCTTTCTCCTTTTCCTGGAGGCAGCATACATTCTGAATAGACTTAGAGGCAGACAGAAAAACAATTAGTTTGCTTGAAGTTAGCATCTTCCAGGAAACCTTGTAATGAGGACGGCCGCCCTCCACAAAGGAGGTGAGCACTGGGTTGCTGTGCCTGTTCGGGGCAGAATCTATCCCACTGCTCCTGGGTCCTCTTTACTTGACACGGAGAGGTTGGGGCTATACTACTCCAGGTGGGTGCCGCTGACCTGGTGAGATGTGGAGGCTCTTCCGCTTCTGGGGCAGGGGCAGCGCTAGCTGATGGAGTGACAAGAGCACAGTGGCACACAAAGTAACAGTAAAACAGAATGATAATGCATTTCCTAATGGCCTCCTTCACAGCTGTGTACACTGATTTAATCTTTGCAAAGCACTCTATTGTTTATGAGGCCTCTGGGTACAATTTTATGCCTGACTGAAGAGGTTGCTAATAGCTGCCATATTTGTGTTTAAGGACCTGCAAAGGATTAAACGAAGTATTTTAGAGCAATGAGCCATAATAAACTAATAATATATTACAAATAATAAATGTTTTTACCCAATAATTGACTACAAATCTAGTGAACTTTAAATGACAAAAATACTAATTATAGTTCCAGTTGTTCCATGTATCCATCAATCGGAATGGAAAATCGGAGAAGGATAGGAAATCTGGGGCACTTCAGGTCATTGGGAAGGTGGAATGGACACTGAACTCTTCCCCCGGTGTCATGGCTGAGAACTGTCAAACTCACTTAGTGAAATGCTGGGTTTCATTTTCATCTGATGGAGAGGGAGCAGGAGTCTGAGTCCTAAGCCACCTACTGAAGTTGGTGTTTTGTGGGGGTTTTTTTTGTTTTTTGTTTTGCTTTTTTGTTTTGATTTGTTTTACCTTGTTCACTTTCCAGTCCTAAGTTTTCCAGTGCTTGGTTTTCATTTAGGGTGATTGCTAGAGAAATGCCCCAGAGGATCTTGGAAACAGGAGTTGGGTCTTAAGAAAAGGAGTTCTTGCTCTCTTAGGCCTCTGGAATAAGCCAATTTGTCTCTCTCTCTCTCTCTCCCCCTGTTTTTGTGGATGAGAAACCTGAGACAGAGAGATGAAGTATTTTGCCTGACATGTCATAGTTGGTAAGTGGCACAGCCACAGAGCCCAGCTGCAGAACTCCAAACCTCATGCTGTTTCACCAAATCTTATTACATCTATTTTCTGAGCTTTTTGGGGGCATGTGGATCTTTCCTTTCAATACTTGGGAAGTATATATTTCCATACTCCCACATCTCTCAATCATACCAGTTATTTTTTTCCTTTTTTTCCCTCCACAATAAAACATGGGCATCTTTTCTCATTAAAAACAAAAACAAAAATGCTCAAGATAAAAATTAAAATCATCCACAATCCTATCCAAATAAACCATTGTCAACTTTGTTTGCATTTTCTTCAAGGATTCTATTCCATGTAAATGTAACAAAATATTGAGATCATATTTTATGAGTCTTTGGTATTTTAATTTTTAAAAACACAGCTTTATTTGATGTCATTTGATGTTCCCTGAAAAATACTGTTTTATAATTGTATAATATTTCATGGCATATAGTCTCTATTGAGTATTTAGGCTGTTTCCATTTTTTTTGCCTTGTAACTTAAAACTTAATAAACATTGAGTCTAGCATAGTGCATGGCATCCAATAGACATTCCATGTATTTGATGAATGAGTTAAATCAATCTTTGTATGCATTTCTGCTCATTTGTTTTCAACAGATGTCTAAAAGTAAAGTTATCTAAATATTATCAGACTCTTGAGATATATTCCCAAATTGCTTTCTAAAGGGGCAATGCTGATTTCCAATATATGATAAGCATTCATAAATTCTGGAACCCATTTTTTAAAGGATAACATAGTTATCCTTTTGTTCTTATCTTCCTTACTGTTATAAATTGGGTGGAAAAGTTACCAAGCCTCACTCCTGAGAAACTCACTATTTAGTGGCACATGTGTGAGTATATCTATATATGTATATTTATCCATGTATGTATAGGTATGGAGATATAGATAGATGATAGATAGATAGATAGATAGATATACACACACACGTTTACCCCAGCATTTGTTGAAGACTTACTGTATACCGAGTACTATCTTTACACATTACCTTTAGTCATACATTTAATCTCTCATCATGAGGCAGATAACGCAACTCCACAATGTTCATTCAATTGCCAAGGGTCAAATACTATTCTTATGATGAAGCCCACGCTCTTCACATCTACTAGTTACATGTGAGAATGCAATAATCAGATGAAGAGTTAATTATTATATAGTATAGTATAGTGTTATGATGGAAGAATGTGAACAGATTAGAATAACAAAACTCTGTCTAAAAGATTCAAAGAAAGATTCACAGAGAATATTAAAGGACAAGTGACCATTTGCCAAGAAGACAAAGGAAATGCATAATAGGCAAAAAGAATTGCAGACCAAACACAATATAGAAAGCAGCCTAGGACATCCAAGGAGCTACAAGTAATAAAGGGAAGGAATACTAGTTAAGTTTCTAGGCTTCAGAGTTATGGTGCCTTGGTTGAAACCCAGCTCTTGCAATTATCATCTGTTTGATATTTGATGTTTGATTTTTTTAAGTTTTTTTTTTAAGTAATATCTGGTACCCAATGTGGGGAATGACTCATGACTCTGAGATCAAGAGTCATATGCTCTTCTGACTAAGCCAGCTAGGCGTCTCATGTTTGATGCTTAATATGACAAAATATGTAAAGGCTTAGTAGTGCCTGACACAGAGTAAGCATTCAGTGAGTATTCATTGGTGGTGGTAGATATGATCTAATGTGGGAGAAGGGAAGTATATTAGGACAGGAATCCCTGCAATCCCACCATCTGGGCATCTACCCACTCTGAAAACATTTAAGGTCAGATCTAATTCGAAGAAAGGAATAACCATGTTTTAAGCCAAAGAACACAACTTGGAAGATAACCTTGAACAGGTCAAACAGGATGAGGTGAGACTGAAGAGTGTTGTTTAAGGATGGAGGGATGGATATATTGAAGATGTTTTATTTAAAAAAGCAGACCTGGGGACACTTTAGTAATGAATAATCCTTAAAAATAAACCACTTGGCCCCATATCCACACTAAGCACCCATTGAATGTTGTTAATAGGAAAGTGGTACAATCAAGTTTATTTTTTTTTCAAAGATCCTTCTTATTACTGCTTGGAAAGTAGATGGGGATTGTAGGTAGGAGTGGCAAAAAAAAAAAAAATGGTGAGAGAAAGAGACCTATTGTAGGTGCCTCTGTCCAAGAAAGAAACACTGCTAGCTTGGAGTAGTATGGTGGTGATGAATATGGATTTGAAAAAATTCAGAAGGTGGATTTTGATTTTGAGATGGATTTAGTGGGAACAATAAAGGAGAAGGAAGAGCCAAGGTCAATACCTAGGTTTCTGGCTTGAGGAACTAGATGAATTGAGATGCATTTTGTGAGATGAGAACTGTGGAGAAAGATCATGTTTGGGGGTTATGATGAAGTGTTCAGATTGTTAAATGAATGATGATATTTTATGCCATAGATCAGTGTGTGTGTGTGTGTGTGTGTGTGTGTGTGTGTGTGTATGGCTATTCTCTATTAGGCAGATGGGAAGGGTGTAGGAGGAAGGTGTGGAAGGCTCTGAAATAGGGGGAAAAAGACAAGATCTCTGTTAGCTATTATGTGCGGCAATAACCCTTGCTGTGTTTATTGCCCATTTAATAGAGTGTACATTACAACCCACAGTGATAATCAAGAGATGGGGGTTACCGAATGAGATGCAGAGATACCATAGGTGGGATATTTATTTCACTTGCACAAAAGGTTCTCATTTATGAAAATGGATTCTAGCTAAATCTCAGTCTTCATCTCTCTCCACCCCTCCTTTCCTCATCCCCAAAAGAGTGACCACAGAAACTTTTGATCCAAAGTGATTGGCAGCAGAGAGCCATTTTCAAAAGTATGGTATCCTATGATACCATAGGAGAGAGAGGGATAAGATGAGTAGCCATTTGCCCAAGGGATTGTAAAGTCGATTATTTTGCCTGAAAGAGAATGCCATGCTAAATATTGAAAGTTATCTTTGCTACCATTTTCCTTAAGAGAGTACAAGTATAGAACCCTTGAGACCAATGACCAAAACCTTTCTTTACCCAAGACTAGCTGTATTACATTTTGATTAGTTTCTTCATTTTTCTAGCATTAATTTGTTCATCTACAATATAGGGATTATAGTAACTTCTCACAGACTTTGTCATATAGATGAAATGAGAAAATATGTATTAGACATCAAATACATGCTTCTAATACAATAAATATTATTCTTTCCTCATCCTCCCCATTCTTTTCTTTTCCTACATTATAGAGTCAGACTTAACCATGAGGCATGAGTGTACTTGAATTGAGTTTTGAGTGAGCTACAATGGAACTGGGGAGTTCTAATATCTGGGATCACTAAACATCCATTCTCCTTGGGGCCTTAACCCAAATTTGTAGAGTACGTATGTCAGCAGAGGATCAGGGTGGCTACTAATGAAAGTTAGGAGGCTTTGAAAGTCTTGACAGTGTTTCCTGTATATCCTCAGAAGCTTGGCTGCTTTCAGGTGTCTTTTGGAAACAGCAGCATCTGGTGGCTGCCTGAGCAGTAACCCGGCTGCAGGCTTCAGGGGGAGCAAATCACAGCATCTGTGTTTCTCCAGCAAAGCAGCAGGGCTATTAAAATAGCTCTTAGGCACAATCTATCACTGCACTGTCTCCCTTGTTTGCACAGGCTGTAACTGGAAAAGTAAGAGTCTGGAGAGACGGCCTTGTATTACCCAGGTACTAGAAAGGGACTTGGGGAGAATTGGGTTCATGTTGGCTTTGCCAACCACTTCCCAGGTGACCTTGGATAAGTCACTTGGAATCTGTAGGTCTTTTTCCTGATCTGAAAGCCCCAGGGCCATTCTGTGATTTATAATGGCAATTGCTACTTGGAGAATAGGTAGGATTAATAACAGAAAGCTTCTTTGCTATATGACATTGGAAAAACTGTTCAATCTCTCTGTGACTTTGTTTTCTTATCTGAGAGCAGGGATGATGATAGCTACAATAAAGGGTGGCCATAAAAATTGACTAAGATACTGATTATAATGTCCCAGATATAATTCCTGGCATATAACAAGCACTCAGCAAATGTCGGATGCCTTTCTGCCCTTAGTTCACAATGTTGCCTAATGTCAGTGCTAAATCATAGGGCCAACTGCTGTTTAGTCCGAGTATAGAATGTAAGATCATGTTAGCAATCATTATTATCAAGTGTGATAAACCTATTATTCCCATCTTACACTCATGTGCAATTGAACCCAGACCCCTCAAGTTTAACAAAGAATACTGACTCGAGAAATAGTGCTTGGGTCATCCTGTTGCGTAACTACACGTCTGTCAACCATGTGGGAGCATGAGGGTTGGCCTCAGCCCTGGAAGACATACATGGCCACCTTTCTGTTTGTTCAGGTCTCCTATGTATATTCTCCTCGTCCCTTTGCATAACTAACCTAGTGCTTGGCACATAGTGTTGGTGTTAATGAATGTTTGGAGAATGAGTGAACTATGTATCTAATTCCACAGTAATTATTCATTGAGCATCTACTGTGCTCAGGAAGGCAGTCAACATGAACTTTCTCTTCATATTATATAGTTATGTATATTTTATTTTCAAAATTAGGTTTTTTGATTCCTTTTAATGGGATGGTGAGAGTATGGGGAATAAAATTTATATTTCCTTAAAATTCTATTTTGTACCAGCATTCCTTACCTCAGTGTGATGTTGTAGACAAAACTATGTGAATTTACTGCAATCTGAAATCACTGCATCAATATTACAGTGTTTATTATTATATTTGCAGTTGTTTAATGCTACTTTATATTTCTACATTCTGTATTCTAATGCATTAGATGCAAAAGATTCCAATTCATCTCCTTCTGTTTGGGATTTTAAATAGGTTAATAGGATGCAAATACAAGGCACATTTTTGCATTCTGTTACAAATATTGTACACAGATATTGCTATGCTGTTTGGGCAAAATGAAATGAAATGTAATTTAATATGATATTTTCAAGCACATTTGATCGTTCCTGAGGGCTTTATGGCCGTGGTCCTAAACTGTGTTAAACCATAGCTAAAACAAGTCTGAACAAAATTAGTTTCTTTCCTCAATTTACTGGCCTCTCCTAGTTTGATGACTTTTTGTCGTCCATGCCAAATGATGTTTTAGGTTTCATATGGTTAGTCTGGGCTAGAAATGAGTTTGAAAATATTCAGCTCTGCTCATGAGAATATATTGCTGTTTCTACTTTTAGCCTGCTCTTCAATTCACCAACCATTCTATTTATTTATTAATTCACCAAACTCACTCGCTCATTCATTTATTTATTCAACTCTATGTCTTGCTCTATGCTCCTGGCATTAATCTTTTTGTCTTTCCACACTCTTCTGAGATGTAGGCTGTGTGGTCCTAAACAATCTGCTTAGTTGGAGTCTAAGGCAGTGCCTGAGTGGGCTACATACATGAAAACAGGAAGAATGGATGTGAATGTTCTCTTTTATAGGGCAAAGTTTCCTTGATTGTAAAGATTAAGTGGAATAAAATGGATAAACTCCTTGATCCAGCGTAAGACAATGCAGCACTCAAAGTACATTGGAAAAATACATAAATGTACCCATTTCCAAATCTATAAAATAGGAACTAAATACCTACTTATAAGTTTGTTTTCAGAATGAAATAATATAAGCAGGATCACTACCCATCACATGTAATAACAACCAAACAAACTCATTAGGGGAAGATTTTGAAATTCCTGACTTTCAAACATCCTAGAAAAGGGATATGAGCACAGAGATTTTCTTCAGTCCCCACCACAGCTGTTTACGAGATTCTTCCCAGGCTCGTTCTGTTTCCTGTCACCTTGCCACTAGTGAGCTTCCCTCCTCCCAGCCTGACCTCCCATGACTATGGGGTCAGGTGTGTAATGTCAGGGTTCATGGTGGGGAAGGGGGTCTTCACAGCTCTTCTCCTCTCTCTCTCAACTCTACAGTGACTCCCTAAGGCCAGTTTTGGATGGGCCTGAGCCCATCTGTAGCCCCTATCACAATCCCTCCCCTTCAAAAGTGCCCTGGCATCTGAGCCCAGGTCCCTTTGAAATATAGACAAATCTACTCCAGTCTTTTGAGTAACCAAAGACTCAGGAAAGAACAAATAGAAAGACTGCAGCTACTTTGACTCCTTCTATCTTCTCCGTCTTTGCCCCTCCACAAATTGAATCCTCTCCATTGACTGCACATCTGCATTTCAGCAGGCGAGCTGCAATTATTCAATGACAGCATGCCCTGATTTCCATTGCGGAAGATCCAGGACTGGCTGAGATGACCCAGGCGTGACCGTCCTCTGTCAGCAGTACTAGAAAGAAGCATCTGACTTAAAATTACATAGCGATGGAGAGCACAGTTGTTTATGCTTCTCATCAGTCATTCAAAATGCTGGGCCAAGATCTACCCCAAAAAGGGCCTACAGAACATTCCTGAAGATTCCTCTTTCCTGACGCCTCAACAGAGTTTCAATTAGGGTTCTTACATTTGACCTAATGACAAGCATGGTTATCTGGTAGAGTGATTGCCACTTCCTTTCCTTTCATTTATTGTCCCAGGTTTTGAAGATTGAGAGAGGAGAGGTATTTGCGAACCCCCTACTCTTCTCTCCCCAACCCTTCCTTCACCTAGCTAACTGGACTTGTCCTTCAGACACCAGCTCAAATGTTATTTCCTCAGGGAAGTCTTGTATTACACCTCCATCTGAGTCAGTCCACCTTGTTACAGTGCAATACGGCTTTTTGTGCTTTCTCTCTGTACCTTGAATCACAGTTTATTATATATATGTGTGTATATATGTACATAATATATACATCATGTGCTTGTCCTCCTGTGTGATTAATGTGTGTCATCTCCACTGGAATATGATTTATTCCCCAGCACAAAGTGCAGTCGCTGGCATAGGGTCAGTTCTTGATGAGTATTTATTGAATGAATGATTAGACAAATAAATAGGGTCAAAATAGGAAAATAAAAGAAGGTGGTCAAAAGGTACAAACTTCCAGGTATAAGATAAATAAGTTCTGGTGATGTAATATGTAGTGTGTTGACTACTGTTAATAGTACTGTATCATACATTTGAAAGTTTCTAAGAGAATAGGTCTTAAAAGTTCTCATCACAAGAAAAAAAATTGTAACTCTGTGGGGTGACGGACGTTAACCAAACTTACTGTGGTGATCACTTCATAATATATACACATATATTACATCATCATGTTGTACACCCAATACTAATACAATGTTATATGCTAATTATATCTCAAAACTGGGGCAAAATAAGTTTAAAATTTTTTAAAGTAAAGAAATATTTACTATTTGGTTAATCTGAGGATTTTTTTCATAGCCTATAAATGAAGTTGTGTTTCATCCACAATTTCAGTGACTCACAGGACTCAACCACAGTCATATTCAACTAAAATTTATTACAGAGGTACAACAAGAATGCACAGATAGACCAGGAAGTGAAAAAAATGTCAGTGAAACCACACTTCTTTTTTTTTTCATTTTTTTAAAGTTTATTTATTATTTTTGAGAGACAGAGATAGAGCATGAGCAGCAGAGGGGCAGAGAAAGAGAAAGGGAGACACAGAATCTGAAGCAGGCTCCAGGCTCTGAGCTGTCAGCACAGAGCCTGATGTGGGGCTCGAACTCACAGACCCTGAGATCATGATCTGAGCCAAAGTTGGATGCTTAACTGACTGAGCCACCCAGGTGCCCCTGTGAAGCCAAACTTCCTAATCTCTCTCCCTCCAGTGAGAGGTCATGCAAAATGCATTCTTCCCCTAGTAGTGAAAATGCAGCAAAATTTATGAGATGCTTCTGGCACAAGGAAGCCCATTTGAGACTAAGTGTCCAAGGTTTTTCTTGGGGACTGGTTACATATGCATGCTCTTCCTAACTACCAAAATTCCAATCTCCAAAAATGAAGTGGGTGTTCAGAATAAGCTACCTTGTTTGTGTAATAGTCTCGGTACAGTGAACCAGTCTTCTCAACTAGGGACCATTTTAAGAGCTAAGTTTCCCATTATCTTGCAAACAGTCCTTCTAAAGTCAGCAGTCTCAGGCCTGTATGTTAATTTTTTTTCTGCACAGAGGACTAGATCTTATATTTTTCATGTGGGTAGGGAAACACACATATTTACATACATGTATGCCTCCTAGCCAACAACAGAGTGAGAGACAGTATAGGGTGAAGTAGATAAGAGGACCAACTTTGGCATCTGAGCACTTTTTTTTTAAGTTTTCTAAGTTTATTTATTTATTTTGAGAGTGAGTGAGTGTGCATGCAAGTTGGGGAGGGGCAGAGAGAGAATCCCAAGCAGGCTCTGCACCATCTACGCAGAGACTGATATGGGGCTCAAACGCACAAACTTCAAGATCGTGACCTGAGCTGAAGTCGGACACTTAACCGACTGAGCCACCCAGGCCCCCCCAAGGACTTGGGTATAAATCCTCGGTATGCTTGCTGTTTTGCCTGGGGTAAGTGTCATAACCTATCTATACTCCTTACTAATGTGCAAAAATAGAAAAATGCTAGACCTATCTCATAGTATTGTTGGGAAGATTGAGATCAAGCACTCATTCAACAGTGCTATTAATAGGGAGGAAGTGCATATTAACTGATGATGGTGTCATCATTATGATTTCCAGATATGTAATGGTCTTCCTTATTTTGGTACATGTAAGCTGAATGACTGATGAATCTGTGGATGACAAAGCACCTGGGTTCTAATCCTGTCTCCATCAGTTACTTGCAACCTAATAATGGGCACACTAGTTCTCTCCCATCTCCGTTTCCTCATCTTTACAATTAAGAGAGCAGTCCTAGTCCAGCCAAGTCTCACAGCAAAGTAGGAGAGAGTGCAGAATGTCCCGGGAAAGTGTTTGACTTGCACAGTCAAATATAATTGGGCATCTCTCTGTACCTCAGCCTCCCAAACTACAAAGTGAGGATGTCAGTATAATATCATATTTCTTAAGTGTTGGCCATTATTATTCCCATACCTGCGAATATGCTCACAAGAGATAAAGGAATGTAAGTATGTTCTGTGTTTACCCATGTAAGGTGTTATACGATTACCAGACAAAGCAATTTGTGGTTGTCGTTGTTGTACTTTAAAGAAATCTTACTGAGTACTTATGAACCTTCACCTGGGGTGGGAATCTCTAGGAGGAAGGAGGTAGCCTAAGCAAAGAGATGGTAGAGAAAGGGAGAGAGAAACAGAATATGTGTGTCCCCACCAGACTGAATTCCCCAGAACTAGCAACTATCTTCTCAGACTGAGTCCCTGGCATTTGGCATGGTTTCTATTAACTGGCAAGAAGCTCTCAGTAAATGTTTGTTGATGAATAAATCAATCTGATTATCAGCTGAAAGTATTATTGCTCATTAGAGGACCAGTGATTGAGCACCTACTGTGTATCATACACTTGAGGTATTATCTTTTTGGAGCAAGTAGAAAGAAGTCTTAGGAGGTAGACATATTCTACTCATCTTGTATGGCTGAGAAAACTGAGAACCTGTGAAGTGACATCAGAAAGCAAATAAGAGACAGAAGCAGAATCCAAGCTCAGTTCTGTGAGGCTCCAAAGTCACAAGATACATTCAACCACCTAACACTAAAATTGTCTTGTTGTTTTTATACTTCATTTTTCTTAAATGGATTTCGTAAATTTTTAATAGAAGTGCTAGTCAATAATCAGGGTCTCATAATTCACTTTTAAAGTTTTCCTAATGTACCTTTGCAAGAGAAGAACAAGCCTCAGCATAGACATTACAAGTGGACCTCTTGTCTATCGTTTAAGGCTATCACCCAAAGTGATTCCGTGAGGGGAGTGGGGTTAGAGAAAATGAAACATTTATTAAGTTATCCAAAAGATCGCTCTACTAGGCTTCCTTAGCATATGCTTTCAAGGTGATAGATTAACTGAAATAAAATTATTGAATTGAGAAGCCATTCATTACAAGGGAATTTCAGGAAACCAGAATGCTTTCTATAATATTACCGCCAGAGCTGTCTATTAAGTGAAAGTTATGTGTTCTTCCACGAGTGTGAAACCTCTGGTTTGTCATCCTTTCCTCTCAGCTTCCTTCTAGTGGTGAAAAAACTTGTAATTTACAACTGCTGATATAATTGGAAATTTAATTAGTTTTCTTCAGATTTCACCTGCTTTGTTTTAAGCACTATTTTCATGGCTGCTCTCCCCCCCTCCCCCCCGCCCCCGCCAACCCCCGATTGTCACTTATGTCAAAAGTAACTTTTCTCTTTGTCTTTCTTTGCTGTCCGTTGAAATCTAAGACTCACTATAGTAGCCAGGTCAGTCTCTGCCTGCATCCACTTCTGCATCCATGTTTTTCTTGTCTCACTCTTTTTCTTTGACTCGATTTTCATTTCTCAATCAGCAGGCTTTGTTGATCCTATAATCTGTGCTATCCCTGAAATAGGGAAGTGGACAAAATACAAGGAAGAAAGAAAGCAGGCTCACCTCCAGTGTCCAAGATTGTTAGGATAGGAGGAGATAAGGTAGAAATGCATCCAAAGAAATACTATACAAATTTATACCCAGAATGGCTGTGCGGTGCTGTGAAAAAGCCTAGGTTTTGAAACAATGTCCACTGATCTCCCATTTCTGAACAGTGGGAATATCAGCAAAGTATGAAACCTCTCTGAATCCTAGTTTCCTCCACTGTATGATGGAAGATAATCACATCCACATCAGGAGAGTGTGGAACAAATAATAAGTTAATGAAAGTGGGGGGCCTGGCATAGGATCTGGAACAAAGAAAGCCCTCAGGACTCCCATGACTTCCCTTCCCCCAACCTAGTGCCACCTTGTGATACCTGCGGGCAGACCTAAGGGAGTGCAGAGGGAAACACGCTTTGCGTGTTCCAGGAAAATCAGAAAAGGCAGAAGGTGTGGCTTTTGAACTGGACCTTGAAATAATAAGGAGGCAATATAATAGTGATGATGGTGATAATTTGAAGAGGAGGAAAAAAAGAATAGCTACTAATCATTAAATAGTAAATATTACCTACCACTGCGCTAAAGACTTCACAGTAGGAGGTGATTTATTTCCCAACAAAATTTGATGAAATGGATGGTATTATTTCCCTCATTTTAATGATTAAGAAATAGATTCAGAAAATTTCATTGCCTTAGGTTACTGAATGGCTAAGTAGCAAAGCTGGGTTTCATGCACAGGTATATTAGACTGAAAAGCTAAGGTTGAGCCACTTTTGAATTCTCTTGGGCATAAACATCCACTCTTCTATTGACTTTTTTTCTCCCTGACCATTGGGACCTGGTTGATTTTTTATAGCAGAGGATTCCTTCACCAGTGACCAAAGCCATCCTTCATCCTGATGTGTGTTTGATGTCCTATAGGAGAAGGGCAGGTTATGAAGGGGAAATAGACGTAAATGTTACAAAAAGAAGGAGAATCAAAAACTAGATCTGGCCTTTGGCAGCATTAATTTTTCTCACAGTAACTTATCTAAGATTTAGCTAGTCTTATATTAAACAATAAAGAGTTACCATAGCAACCTCATTGCCATGTAATAACACTCACATCCTTCCCAACTGTAAAATCAAAACCAGAGAAGCAAATAGAAACCATCAAATTACCAAATAGCCCTCTTCTTCATCTCTTTTTTCTCTTTCATAGAATGGTTATTGATTACTTTCTTTATTGTAGGTCAGTGACACCATGACTTATTTTTTTTCCCTTCCCCCTTCCTCTCACGCTCACTGCGAACAAGGAGGGACCCGAGAGGAGTACTCCAGCCCTTGGAGTGACAGGTCTCCTCTTATTCCAGGAGGACAAAGCTTGGGTCAGTGCCATCTCCTGCCAGCTGCTGCCAATATTGCTCTGGGGGCATTTATTTCTCTTGCTGGCTGCAGAATGCTTGATTAACCCTGTGCACTGGCCACATCTGCTCCAACGCCTGCTCACGGTATCTCTTCACCTTCTGGCAGGAATTTGCTGTCCATGTTGGAGCCCTGGGCAGCAGTGTCTGCAGCAGACGTTTTATCTGTGGTGCACAGAGTGAGGCAACTCACTGCCTCTCCCTACCACCTGCATACCTGCTCCCGCATTTTCCCCCCTCTTTTCCTCTTGTGTGATACCTGGTCTCCCTTCAATACTGAAGTCTTCACTGATTTTCTCGGCTTGGATGAGATTTCCCTCCTCTGATAGTCTATGGGTTCTATTTATTTAGCTGTATATTGTACCTCCTAGCAGGCCACACACACAGTAGGAACTCAATAAACCTTAAACACCCTACTTCCTCAACTGTCGATGGCATGAAACTGTTTATTGGCACTAATCTATGGGTAGTTAATCAGACTGACTCATTCTTAGTTTTCTTCTTCTGAGATTTTTACATATGAATAAAAGTAGATGGACTGAGAAGCAAGTTTGGTTTATCTGCTGTATCTCTAGCAAACCACATCTTTTTAATTTCATGCATCAATGGAATGATACGTCATGCCTATTACTGTGGGACAGCTTGCTACGTTGTATAACTCAACATGCTGATGCAGCTGGGCATGCAAAATTATTCCCAGAGGGAGTCAGACCCAGGAAATCACAACTGGTACCAAGTGTCCCAAGATAGGATTTTTTTTACCCTTTCCCAAGACCTCATCCACTTATGGGACCTGACCTGAACAACGTTCACATATTGGCTCAATGAAGGACAATTCTGTCTTTACTGGACACTAGGTACTTGGAGCAAAATCCCTAGTGAGGAAAAATTTCATCATTTAGAACCAAATGATCACTTATTCAGTCAAAGGATATTCACTAAGGACCTCAATAATTGTTGGTATAATAAACGAGCGACTGAATAAAAGAGTAAAGTGTCCCAATTTCTGCCTTGCTACCAGGTTTGTTATTCTAAATCCCACCCACCTCACGCCCTCCATGGCATAGACACTTAGAATACTGCATCTTTTACAGAATAAAGTCCGAAGGTCTCAGCTCAGTGAGGCATTCAAATGCTTTTGCAATCTGGCTTCCATTCCTACTGTTGCCCCATGCTCCTTTCTCTGCACAGCCCTGCCTCCTCCAATGCTCTCATTTATTTGTTCTCTACTGGACAGACAATAACTCTCCTGAAAGGTGATACTTGAATTTGAGAATTTACAAAGTAAGTTCCTCTTAAACATCCAAAATCTGCCATCGCAGGCTAGATGAGCATCTTCAAAGATGTCAGGGCTTCCCTTCTGGGAAACCCAGAGGCCATAGGCTCTGATTCAGCCTGAGATTCCCAGAAGCTGGGGTTTTGTTTGGGACTGGGAATGGCCTTGAACAGCTCAGCACAGAATTGGAAGGATATTGAATGAAACCTGCCCAAACCCTTCATGTTACTTCTGAGCAAGCGGAGACCTAGAAAGGTTAAGTACCTTGTCTAAGGTGTCAGGGTTCAATGACCATGTGGACACTAAAACCCAGGCTACGTCTTTTCCCAGTCCATCCTGGTTAATATCTAGCTCCCTTGTGGGAGGCACTCACCACCCCCACCCAGCCACTCATCAGCATAGTCACTCATGTTCTTCTCCAAGCAGGTCACCTGTCACCTCCTCTTTTCATCTCTGAGGTTGTAAATTTCTCCCCCAAACTTTAGTCCTCTTCTGTTTGGCTGCTGCTGGAATCCCTGAAGCTTGACAAAGTATTCTATTTGCTAGCTAGCGCTAGGGATGAATGCCATAAATATTAGCTGTGGGTAACAAATGACTGACACAGGGAATAAATATTTGTTTTCTCTGAGAGGTTACATTGTGGTATTGGTAAAGAGGCATATCCTGTTGTTGGTTTCAGGCAAAACTGTTGCTGAACATCTGACATATATCACTCTCTGTACATGTAATTGATGAGGTCAGATATAAACCCGTGCTGGCAACATCTGTGTTTATTGCACCCCAGTCTGTAATGAAGCTCTCATGCCCTCTTCCAAACTTGTTTTGAAGCGACATGTCTTGGATGCCCTTTTTCTCTGAGTCACCCTGGAAGAACAGTTGGTCATATTTGAAAAGCAGTGTCATTTTAGTAGATGACATACACTAGAATGGAGGCCTCCCACAGGTGGTAGATACCCTCCCTTCAACCCAGGACCCATTTCCTTGTACATATCCACCCCTGGAGATTCATCTGACCAGCAATTAAGAAGTTACTTTTCTGCATGATGCTGGGTGTTGGGGATACAAAGATGAGTTATTTACTTAGACCTCAGGAGGTTCACAGTCTCCTCCAGATATTGTTTGATTCTCTGCTTCTTGTCTAGACATGCAGACTTTGTTCTCCTGTCTTCCATAACTGTATAACCTGCTCTTTCTTCTCCAAAGGGTCCAGACTTTCTTTCTGTATGAGGAACCTCATGCTTACTTCCTGGGGTCCATGTACTCTCTTTTCACCTCATGTCTTCCTCTGAGTTCTACCTCTCCACTCCCCAGCTTTTCTTCCAACTTTTTTTTTCAATTTAGAATCCTATCCACCTGATTTAAAAATTGTGGTTCTTATATGTCCATGTAGCTCAGTAATGCTGGGGGGAAATGTGGTTCTTTTTTTATTATTATGTCTGACATTATTTTCTTCCATTCTATCTGGAAGGTCTAAAGATTTCTTTCTCTCCTTTTCTCCTAGAAGCCCTCTATCTCAGCACATTCAAAACCTACCATTTCTTCAAGGTATGGTTTGAAAAAAAAAAGAATGCAAAGCACTAATTAATAGTTTTTTTATATTGATAATGTGTTGAAATTTTGATTTAGGTACACTGGGATTAATAAAATACATTATTAAAATTAATTTCACCTGGTTCACCTTACTTTTTAATGTGGCTACTTTTTTATTTTTTTTTAATTTTTTTTCAACGTTTTTATTTATTTTTGGGACAGAGAGAGACAGAGCATGAACGGGGGAGGGGCAGAGAGAGAGGGAGACACAGAATCCGAAACAGGCTACAGGCTCTGAGCCGTCAGCCCAGAGCCTGACGCGGGGCTCGAACTCCCGGACCGCGAGATCGTGACCTGGCTGAAGTCGGACGCTTAACCGACTGTGCCACCCAGGCGCCCCTGTGGCTACTTTTTTAAAAGTAATGTAGACTTATCTATAGGGTTTGCCGTGTTTTTGTTAGACAACAGTGATCTGGAATAATATCAGCAATTTCTTAAAGTGAAACTTTACTTGAATGCCTAAGCAATCTTTGGAGTATGACTGAACTTTTAGTCTGTTTCCAGGACAATATCCATGGCAAAATTTATTATCTGTACTTATATGTAGCTGCCTTATAAGTAGGGTGACCATACTTTTGGATTTGCCTGAGAAAGTTGCAGTTTATGCCTATTGTCCAGGTATAAATTGTTAGTAGTGACCCCTTTCATCATCAAAAGAGTCCTGGTTCAAATGATAAATTGCATTATGACTCTATTTATGAAAGATGCACCTGGAGCTCTTAGTTTACTGTGCAGAAATTTCTCCCAGAAGAACCCGTACTCATGTTTCCTTGACTAGAGTGTCTATTCTATCCAAACAGACCCTCTTTTCTGTGGTCCTCACTCCTACCTCCCTCCTCCAACAGTACTCTTTTTGTCTAGAAGAGATAATTGCAACTTAGAGTTTCAATGAAAAACAGTCCTCTGTTGCTGATTACCATGGATAGCAGCACTGTGAACTATTTCCCTGGCCAAACAACAAAATAGCTTGAGTCCACAGGCATTATCCTTTAATTACCTCATGTTGTGTTTTGTGTAGATTGCATTAGCCCACTACAAAAATGATCAGATACATTACCTGCCATTGGCCATTCCACTTCCCAGTTCAGCCATTTGAAGGAAGCCTGGGACCCAGGAGGCCGGTGTTACAAACAGTATTTATCCCTTGCCCAATCTCAGCTTCCTCATTTGTCCAGTGGCTTGGAAGAGAACTTACACCTCACAGAAACTGTGATAAAAATGGTAGAAAGACTCCTGTCACCTCTGTTTTCTCCTTGGCTCTTGATACAAAATAGCCTCAACCTCACTACAGTCCTCTGTATCTAATGGGGTGACTTCCATATTCCACCAAATGAGAAAGTCTTTCTTTAATATTCTCTTAGTCAATACACCACTCATAAATTCCACCTGCTTTCCCAAGTGGATACATCCTTCAAGGTTCTGCAACAGCTACAAGTAAACTTGATACCTCAGAGAGCTGCCTGAAGGATCTGTCCCTTTTGGTCATCTGTGCCTCCTAAATGGTTGCAAATATTTTATTTAAACCTGTAATGGGAAAGGGAGAAATTCCGCTCAAATGTATAACCTTCTAATACCTACCATCATAGCCATGACAAACGTACATCTGATAGTTTAGATTCTGCCTATTAGGAGCTGCTGATTGCCTCTGCTTTTGATAAACATTAGTTGTTACAGGAGAAGCTGTGTTTCCCAGTCATTTCCCAGGGTGCTTTTTTTTTCCCATTTCCTCTATCTTTTCCTCCTTGAGTGTACCTTCTGGCATCAGACATACATGCTGGCTGCATCATTAAGTGCTGAGACTTTACATCTTAATTCTGTGTGAGAGGTTTTCTCTAGGGGCAATGGTGCATCTGTAGAAAAAGAATTTCGGTGTAGAATAGAGGTGATATGCTGGAGGATACTGATGACATATTTAAGGAAACAGCTGTCCAGAAACTATTTTTTGTGTGTATAGGTGGGAGGGACAAGAGGAGAAGTTGGCTTAGTTTCATTGTCCACAGGCTAAGATGGAATATGTTGGTTTGGCTTTGGGTTTTACTAAGGAAAATCCTTGAAGTACTTAAGCAAGAAAGAACAAAGATTTAGGTTGTGAGATAATTTGCTCAACTTGTTTCTTCTGGGGGGGGGTTTGGGGGGGTGTTTGTTTTGTTTGAGTAGGCTCTATGCCCAACTTGGGGTTTGAACTCATGACCCTGAGATCAAGAGTCATATGCTTTACCAGGTGAGCCAGACCAGTGCCCCTCAACTTGTATTCTTTTATATCTGTAAACTCATAAGCTATCAAGAAATATTATCAACAATTCCCACTTTCTTTTGTATGCTTCTTAATATTATTTAATCCTCTCTTAGACAGAATGGGGACAAAGCCAAGATGAAATCATGGCTTAATTTTTTAATGTAATTCCTTATGAAACAAAAAGATGTCTGTGTTCAGTAGCTGGATAGATGTATGGCAAATAGGGGAAAGGCAAGCTGTGTAACATCAGGACTAGTTTCTATAGCAACAAAAATGTCAGCCATCCTTTTGGCTGATCCTATTAATCTGGAGTAGAAGCAATGATACTGACACACTCGAAATGTATTTAAACCAGAAGGTGAAAATACAACCCAGCTGTAGATTTAAAACAGAAGTAGAGCTAGGCACCAACATAATGTGACTGAAATATATGCCGTGAGGGAAAAGTGAGGTTCTCTCAAATACAGCCTCTGCATTTTTGTTTTAAGTGATTAGGTTTCCACCCTACGTTCCAAATATTCATGGACCCAACTATAAAAAAAAAAGAAAGGAAGAGGAGAGATCCCATCACCTTCTGTTTCCAGAGCAAGGCTGTCTTTTCAATTGGGTTGGCTCAGAGTAAACACTTGAAATTAATTGTTTTGAAGATGGTAAAATTTGTAACTTTGTGAGCTGCTGATTCTTGTGCACTTCTCAGAAAGGAAGAACTAGGTTTCTGAGAGAAGAAATCCAGTGTTTGGACCAATGTGTGTGGTTGTGGTTTCTGTTCTTTTAACCATGCCCAGGGCTAGGGTGAACTTTGTGAACAGTAAACAGAGGTGATTGCCCTGGCCCTGTGTACTATGCAAGGCTGCTCTGAGGACCAAATGAGTTAATAGACGGAGAAGTACTCTGAAAGAAGCTTAAAGTGCTATAGTGGAGTATAGAATGATTATTATTAGTAAGGAAATGCCAAAGAAACTCTTTCCTAAAGAGCACCAGTTGTAGAGAGAGCTTAGGAGGCAAGTTATAAATTCTGACTATCTGGGTCAGTGGTTTGATTTTTTTTTTCCTAGAGAGACTATAAAGCTATTATTCTGTACTATTTCCCTTTGGTGCCTCTTTTTACTTTCGACTTATTTAAATGGCTAAATATTTTCCCACTTTGCAAGACAGAATGACAGTCCCCAGTATATTTTGCTGCGGGAGCACAAAATAAATGGAGATGCAGATCCGTGTCATTATGATAAAACACCATCTTTTCATCTTTATCTTGGAATTTCAGACTCCTCAGGAAAGATGACCGCCTCTCATTTTGAAAATGATTTTGCTAGCAAAGGAAGATATCTCTTAACTTGTTCTTAGGTCTTCTGGTTTCCAAAAGCGTAAAGGAAAATTAGCTGTTTACTGTTCTTGGCTTATTAAAGCCATTTTCCTTCCCCAACCACTCACCAAATCTCTAAAAATGATTGCAGAACAACAGAACAGAACGGAGACCAAAACCAGCAAGGAAAATAAAAAAAAAGTACATAATATTTGATTAACCAAGACATTATATTCCTGTAAAGGAATATAATCTGTTTTTAGAAATTAGTGGCAAAGGGTCTGGGTATTTCTGCCTCAGTTTGAACACACATTTTTACACTTCAGAAATAATTAACACTCTCAAAGCAAAAGAGATACTTTCCACTGTGCCTTGAGATAAAATGTTTTTGCACAAACTACAGCTAGGGATATGTAGCTCTCACCTTCAAGCCCTGCATCATGACTGATGACTTGGGATGTTCCCCAAATTTCAGAGTTTGAATATATCCATCCATCACCAGTCAAGGATGTGTCTAGCACTATGTTAGGCTCATGGAGATAAAAGGCAGTGAGGATAAGGAAAGAAACTAGATTTTTTTAAGATAAAAATTTACGAAATTTGAGGCAATGAGTGACCATCTGTGTATTCATTAAATTAAAATAAAATGAACTTCATAGCCTTTATAACAGGGGAGGCTAGTTTTTAAATTTGTTTGTTCTTCAGCACTTAGCTCTTCGGTAAAGTTTTGCCCCATGATGCACCCAAAGTCTATTTTCTAAGAGAATATAATGCAGTGATGAGAAGGATTGGTTTCATAGTCAGATTTGGATTCAAGTTTAAACTCCATCACTTATTAGCTAGGTGACTTTGGGCAACTTCAGTGCATTTCCATGTCCTCTTTTGTAAAATGAAGAGCAATAAATCCCAACACACAGAGTCTCGCAAAGTCTAAATAAGTGATGGATGTAAGATGCTTAGGCAAACAGGTAGTACATCTTAAAGACCCAAGAAGTGTTAGCAATTGATTATTATCATTACTGTAAATATTATATAGTATTTCAAACCAGCCTTTTTATTTGGCCTCTAAAACAAGGAAACATATTTTATTGCCAAGCTACAGGTAAAATAAACATGCTCACATGTATGATGCTGACCACATCTTGGGGAGGCTTTCACAATGGGGGAATGTTTAAGGACATGGGTGTCAGAAATGTGGTGAGACACAAGGTCAGGGTGAGCCTTAGCAGTGGAGGAAGGACTGTGCATGCCTATTGCATATATCCATTTGTTTTAAAACTCATTTTTATATTTAGCTCAATCATTTTGGTATCTGTTTCCAAGGGCCTTGCCCATGCCTCACTGTGTACTGATTGGAGTTATAACCCTGTCATCCTCTGTGTTATTGTTTACTCTCTTTATCTAATAATTAGCCTGTGATCAATAGAGAGCAGAGATTACATAGTTGTTTTCTAACCTAATCTAACTATGAAGTACTGTTCCAGGAGTTTAGGAGGTGGATATTTGTTGAATGAATAACAGGACCAAATAATGAAAAAAAAAGAATAAAAATCCTTATTAAAAAGGGTTCTGAGGAAGCATTTAAGCCCCCATTTGACCATGTGATAGTGACTAAATATCACTTCTTATGTTTTGATGTGGTCACTTTGCAGCTTGGCAGATGAATAGAGCATTGAGACCTTTTGGACTGTGGGTTCTAGTGTTAGGTGGAGAGCACAGACTTAGACCTCTGAGAGGGTGTGAACGGAGGACCCTCAAATTACAGTGTTAGTAGGCATGAATAGCAGGCCTCTGTGCAGCACTAGCTCTCATTCCAAACCACATGCTCAAATCAATAGTTTTGAGTGGGCTGCCAGAAAAGCAGCCAGAAGATCAAGTATTGCCTGAGGAACCCTTCGCCCTTGGCTGCCAAAAAGTGTGACCTTCTCCCTTGACTTGGCAGCCTGAGCTGAAAGCCTGAGGCGGCTCCTCTTGAAAGGCCAGCACAGAAAATTCCTTTCAGAGCTGCAGGGTAATAGGGCTGGAGAATCAAGGACAATCATGGATGTCTGACCCTTCATGGGCAGCTGGTCATAGCCTGGAACGGACATCTAAAGTAATCAGATGAGCATTTCTGGAATTACCTATTTTCAGTCCAAAAGCATCTCCCTTCCATAGCTGGTCCAGGAATCTGCACATCTGCAATCCTTTGGCTATTTTCTTCCTCCTTTCGAATGACCCATCCCAATGCCCACTCTCCTCCTATTCTTGCTTTCTACTCTATTTTATCTGCTCACATTAAATAGGTGCAGATGCCAATTATAATAATAACAATAATAAAGCTAGTGTTTACTTAATATATATCATGAAGCTGATACAAATTAAGTGCTTTGTTCCTTTTTATTCATTTTATCTTCCCCACAAGGTAAGAAAACAGAGGCACAAAGTAAAACATGTCATCAAAACAAAGAAATCAAAGTATACAAGTACAGAATATGATGAATAATGAATTAGCCTATGAGGGACAGGTCAGGAAAGGCTTAATAAAATTTGTGAGTGAATTTAATCTTGAGAGATAAGGAAGAGAATGGAAAGGGGACATACAAAGGGTCACTGGTAGAATGGATGTGTAAGGCACAATTTCTTTTACTGATCATGTTTAGCACAGTACCAGATACATAATAAGCACTCAATAAACCTACATGGAAATGAATCAAATAACAGTAGGAGAGCAGGAGGCCAGAGGTAAGAGGGTTAAGCCCTGTATCAATCGTTTCAGGAGGAGTGGGTGAGTGATGAAGCTTTCTGTAAAAGCAAGAGCAAATTTTATGACTGCAACTCACAGATTTCTCATCATAATGAATTCTCCATTAAGTGTCCTCCTAATCCACATCGGCTGATGGATGAACCCCTGAAACAGAAAGTTCCCACCAAGATCTATGGAAGTAGCCACATATCAGAGGAGATGAATGCCGTTAGTCATCAGGAATTTACAGGAGTCAAAAGGAAGATGGGAACGTTTGCCTGGACTCTGTTTGAAAGCCAGATAAAAAAATGATGACCCCAGCTGTGAGTTGTCAAATGTTCTATTCATATTAACCACTGCTGCAGTCACTGATACCTTAGCTGGCTTTGAAGGAAAAACAGACAACTTAATGAAGGCATTGGAGTGTACCTCAGACAGCACTACTCTGGAGTGGAGTCCTTGAATGACACAGGTAGATGGGATCCTTGAGATCATCTACTTAAATGAAATCTTGAGGCAGAACATAAATAAATAGAACATATAAAAGCCATAAATGGGTTCTTTTTGTAGTTTAAATCTTCATCCTTTGGCAGAAAAGCACTTTTTATTGCTTGTGCTCTCCCAGAGCACCTATATGCATGGAGAGCACTGGTTTGAGTCCAATACTCTCATTTTACCAACGAGGAAAATGTAAACACAGAGCAGGGAAACGGATCCCTAAGTATCACCCAGGTGGCCAATGGCAAATTCTAAGCCCAGACAGGGATCCAGAAATCTCAACTCTGCTTGTTCATCCACCAATAATATTCTTTGCTTTGAGAAATATTTATCGAAAGGGGCCACCCGTGTGGCTCAGTCAGTTAAGTGTCTGACTTTGGCTTAGGTCTTGATCTTGCAATTCATGAATTCTAGCCCTACATTGGGCTCTCTGCTGTCAGTGTGGAGCCTCCTTCGAATCTTCTGTCTGTCCCCCTCTCTCTAACCCTCCCCTGCTCATGCTTTCTCTATCAAAAATAACTACACATTAAAAATTTTTAAATAAAAAAAGAAATATTTATTGAGTAGTTACTATATAAAGGACACTGCCAGCCTGGAGGATACATTTAAATATCAAGTTCCTACCCTTAAGAATTCGGGCAACAATTGAAAAGATAATTCTATTCCAGTGTTAAAAGTGCAAAACTAGAAGTCTGTACACATTATGGCTTACTCAAATATCACAGATGTCAGGGACCAATCAAGTAACATGAGTGAAACATGGTGAGAATAAGCCACAGAGGTAATTGAAGGACCTGGGACATGAATGCTGAGTTCACTTAATTTTTTTCAGTTGGAAACCTCAGCTTGATAAAGAATATTTACAAAATTTTACAGCTGAACTCATACTTAGTGGTGAGAATCTCAAAGCTTTCCCACTAAGATCAGGAAGAAACCCAAGGATGTCCCCTTTCACCACTGTGTTTCAATACCACTGGAAGTCCTAGAAAATGCATTTATACAGGAAAGGGAAATAAGAGGTATACATATTGGGAAAGAGAAATAAAACTATCTTTGTGGATAACATGATCATCTATGTAGAAAATCTGAATGAGTGAACAACAACAAAAAGCTCCTGGAACTAATAAGCGAGCAAAGTTATAGGATACAAGGTTAACATACACAAGTCAATTGTTCACCTATATCCCAGCGATGAACAAGTGGAATTTGAAATTAAAAACATAATACTGTTTGCATTAGCACCACCAAAAATAAAATACTTAGCTATACATCAGATAAAATATGCACAAGATCTATAAAAAGAAAACTATAAAATGCTGATGAAGAAATCAAAGATAAATGGAAAGATATCCCATGTTCATGGTTAATAGGAAGATTCAATATTGTCAAGCTGACAATTCTTCCCTACTTGATCTGTAGATTTGGTGGAATCCCACCATGTTATATTGTGGATATTGGCAAACATTCTAAAACTCATATGGAGAGGCAAAAGACCCAGAAGAGACAACACAATATTGAAGGAGAAGAATGAAGTTGGAGGACTGAAATTACCTCACTTTATGACCTACTATAAAACTACAACAATCAAGACAGTGTGATATTGGTGGAAGAATAGACAGATTGATCACTGAGCCTAGAACCTAGAAGTAGATTCACATAAATATAATCAACTGATTTTTGAGGTATATGGATAATCTCTGTAACTTCCGCTCAATTTTGCTATGAACCTAAGACTGCTCTAAAAAAATAAAATCTACTCTTTTTAATGGAAAACACTGCACAGACAAAAGACATTTGTCATTGTTGGGCCACTAGCTTGCTTTCATGAATATTTCCCTTTACATTTTACAAAGATCTTTCATATACTATAGCCTTAACCTAGTACATGCATACATACGTATAAAGGAAACAAAAATTTTTGCAAAACTGTGCTTACTGTATGTGAACAATCCTCCATCCCATTCCATTTTATTTTATTCTATTTCAATTACACTTTGTTTAAATAATAGTAGTTGTAATGCACTCAACTATTTTCTAACCACCCGAATGTCTCTTAAACCATAGTTTGCAAACTACTACAACAGCACTGGTGCGTCCAACAACCCTGTGAGGCAAGTAGTGGTTGTTCCTTCCATTTTACTAATAAGAAAATGGACTCTCAGGGAAACTGTTATTTGCACACCCTCATACAGTGAGTGAGTGGCAGACCCACACCGGAACCAAAATTTCCTGCCACCCCAGCCATGTGATTCTTTAAGGAAGCCACTTTGCCTTCTCAAGCTAGAAGACACTAATAAGACCAGGTTCCAACTCAGACTCAAATCTCAATTTTGACATTGCCCTTGACAACAAGAAGTTCCTAGTTTCCCAGTATTTGTTACTTCTTCCCATTTATCTACTAGAATTGCCTCCTCTTGGGCAATCAGCACGGAATGGCCTTTCAAGATGGGAAAGGATTTAAATAAGGACTTGATAGTTCATACATGCTCTTTGCTGTGCCCTGTGTGCTGTTTGAGAAATCCCAGCAAGGCAGTTTCCTGATGTTTCCATGCCACTGCCTGACCTTGAGAATCTGGCAAGTGAATATATATATTTTCTAGAAATTTCAAGCAGTTGCTGTCATAGTGCTGGAAAAGGGAGACTTCTCAAGCCTCATATGTAAACTTGGCTTCTGCTATTTTCCTGCAAGTTTAATAAGGCCAGGGCCATAATTGTAAATATTTAAAATCTTGATGTGTGGCCAGATGGATTCATTATAGACTATATCTGTATTTAGACTCATAATTTCCAGTTCGGCACCGGAAATGTCACCTAGGAAGACATACAGGGCTCGGGATCCGAACTGCATCTAAATGCCAAAGGTAAAACACTCATTTGTGTCCTCGCCTCTGATTTTACTAACAGTTCTTCTTATTTAGCCTCGCCCAGACTCAGACGGGAGCCCAATGGAGAAATAATAGATATAAATTGTGCTTCAGTCATTGGCTGTTTATCTTAAGAAGAGAAACTTGTTTCCAGGCTGACAGATAATTGGACGTCCAAAAAGTTCACTAACAGAGGGGGAGGATAAGACAGTACTGAGTGAAGACAAACCAGGAATGTTTATTTTCTTTCATTACACAATGGGAAGAGGCTGCAGATCCTTTCATTTTCCTCAAGTTGTGGGTTTTTTGATTTACTGAGTATGACATCCACTGCTTAAACAGTCTGCGAATTGTCTATGAATTCTTAAAGCTTTGGTGCAATAAATTTGCATATTTGACTCTAGGAACAGAAAGGAGAGTTGCCGTGGTGGCCCAGGGAAGGGATCGGGCCCATGAGGAGAAAGTGGAGTCCCCCCTTCTCTCAACTATTCATCCATTGGTTGATTCAGTGGGCACTGCTCATCTAGCCAGCTCCCACACAACATTCTCCCTTCCTCACAAGCATCAGCTCTGCTAGAAATGCTCCTATGAACAAAGTGGGGTTAGATGTCCACTCCACCATGTTCCCATGGGTTAGTGCAATGAGAGCACTTGTCCCATCATAGGAGGATGGCTAGATTTACCCAGATGCCTGTCCCTCTGTTGTGAGCCCCTTGAAAGCAGGGACTATGTCTTCATTTGCCTTAGTGTTCCAACACCACGCAGTGCTTACCACAGAAAATGTTGGAGATATTTAAGAATATGATGATGAATGAGTCCTTGTTCTGGAGAAGTATGACACATATCCTAATTATCATCTAGCTTTTTTAAAGGTTATTTATTAGAGAGAGAGAGAGAGAGCACACAAGTCGGGGAGGGGGAGAGAGAGAGGGAGAATTCCAAGCAGGTTCAGCATGTTGTTAGCACAGAGTCCAACGTGGGGCTTGAACTCACCAACTGTGAGATCATGACCTGAATTGAAATCAAGGCGGGCACTTAACCGATGGAGCCATCCAGGTCCCCCTCATCTAGCTTTTAATCCAAAGAATGTCCAAGTGATTTGGCCCCTATAAATTTCTCATCGTGTTTTCATGCCTTCAGTTAAGAGTAAAGAAAGGCTTCCTTGCCATTATTTCATTTGAACATAATGCTTTTCTCTTGGCACTCTTTTGATGTCATCTCAAGTGCTTTCCTGTTGGATCTGTATGTTTTAGAAACATATAAACATGTCTATGTGTAGAATATATAATGCTAAATATATACATTATATGTATATGCATATATGTATGTGTGTGTATACACACAAACGCCACATATGTAATATGTGATAGTATCCTTTAAAAGGATAAGTTGAAGACTGAATTTTCTATGTGTAGTGGGAGTATAGACAGCACAGCAGAGCTGGAGTTGGAATAATCCACCTCAGCTCACTCAGTATGTAACCATGGGCAGAGCCCGTGTCCCATCTGAGCCTCTGTTTCTTCGTCTCTAAAACAGAGCCTGTGAGAGCTGCCACACCTCCTGCTAAGGAGTTGGTGTGAGTCTCAGATGAGAGGGTGGATGGGAAAGCCCTTTGCTGGTTAAATCAATGGAAAAGATTAAAAATGCCAAATGAGTCATGTTTATGACAAGATTGGGTTTGACAATGCTATTTACTGTTTGGGAATGTGAATGAGAAGAAAAACGTACTTGCAAAGGTTCTTGGCACAAGGCAGTGGTTCTGAGAGCCATGCTGGCACTGCCTTTGCTTTTCCCTTTGAGTGCTGAACATATTCCCACTTGCTTGCCAGCTGCAGAGCTCACTTGTAAAATTCCTTGTTGTCTGTTCCCTTTCTTTCCCTGTCTTCCTCCTCCCCTTTGTAGGTATGCATGCACACTTCTTCACTTGAGGGAAGCATTTGCTTATGGTTTTTTTGTGGTCACTTCTAAGCAGCCTGTGGTCCTTTCTGTATCTCTGAGAGGGCCATTCTGTGCCCCTAGAGCCTTGCAAGGAAACCCAGGGTGTGTGGATTTCCAGGGACTAAGGCAGCTGTTCTCAGCAAAAAGACCATGGACACTTCACTTTGTAATGTAGTAGTCTTTGGTTTATGCAGGGACTTTGTCGTTTTAAATGGGCATCTTAACCATAAGCTGCCTCATAACATAAGACTGTGTCTCATTCTACCTAGAAATAAAAATCAGAGCAGGTTAACTTTGCCTGGAAAGCAAAGTTAATTCTAACTTTAACCAGGAGAGCTGTATACCTCCGAGTCAAGATGGGGACCAATGACATTCTATCATGTTAACATAAAACTCTTTAAGATGTTATTTTGCTTAACGCCCTTCAGCAACTCTCCACTGACCATTACATAAAGGTTAAGCTCCTCACTATGGCTATACAGTCCTAGGTGATTTATCCCTGTTCTATGTCCAGCCTTGTCAGTGTTCACCCACGTGGTTTGGGTTACCTAGGGCATCCATTCTTCCATACATCCACTGGTTTAATTCCTTCTTTTCAACATATACACACTGAGTACCTGTTACGAGTTTGACACTGTGCAGGGCACTAGGGATAGGCTGGGGAGCAGATGGTGCTTGTGCCAGTAAAAGCTTTGTAGTAGGCTGATAATGGTCTCCAAGGATATCCAGATCCTAATCCCTAGAACGTATGAATATTTCCCTAGATAGCAAAATAACTCTGTAGATGTGATTAAATTAAGGATGTTGCACTAAAAAGATTATCCTAGCTTATCAGTGGGTCCTAAATGTAATCACAAGTGGGACACATAGGGAGATTTGATGGTGGAAGAAGACAAGGAAACATGACCATGGAAGCGGAGAGTGGGGGGATGCAGCCATATGCCAAGGAATACTGGCAGCCACTGGAAGCTGGGAGAGGCAAGAAATGGACTCTTCCCAAGAGCCTCAGAAGGAGCTTTTCTTACTGACACCTTTAATTTTACCCCTGTAAGTCTCATTGCAGATATCTGACCTACGTAGCTATAAAAGAATAAATTTCTGCTGCTATAAGTTACTAAGATTGTGGTAATGTGTTAAAAGTTTTTGTCATGTAGTTTCCTATTACCTATTATCTAAAAGTCTAGCTATCGGCAGGCAATTACCATTCACTATGGGGAAGTGCAGGGAGTTTTTTGAGACCTAGAGTAGGAGAATTTATCCTGGAATTGGTATATCAGGGAAGGCTTCTTGGAGGAAGTAACATCTCAGCTGCAGCCTGAAAGCTGAACAGGAGTTGTTAACAAGAGGAAGGAGGTGAGCTCAGGGCAGGTGGCTACAGGCAGGGCTAACCACTTATACAAAGTGTACCTTGCCATATCACACCTGCATACCTTGCACATGCCAGTTTCTTTGTCCTTTTCCTCCCCACCCTCCCAACCTACCATACACACACACACACACACACACACACACACACACACACACACACTTCACATATGCACACTTCCTTGTTTTCCACAGCAAACTTCTGTTCATTATTCAAGATTGCTCCAAAGCCCCTCTGTAGGAAAGCTCTCCCCCCATGCCTCCTTGGCAGAGTTAGGGAACAGGACCTCTTGTCTTAAGGAGGTCCCATTCTTGTTTATCGAAGTTCTGAAATCATAGAAATGAAATCCCTGAGCAGAGTTTAGTAAATGGCCCCTGCTACTACCTTTTTCTCCCTCTCCTCCTTGGGAATCTAAAAGGCTCAGATGTGGGGAGGGAAACCTTTAGCAAAGAGAACTTTCTGCTAGTGGCAACTGGCTAGGAAACCCATCAAGAAAGGTTTCATGGTGTCCCAGCAAATCCCCTCAGGTTGATAAATTAAGGTTCTTGGTACAGATGTCCTCCAACAAGAAACTTAGAAAACCCCAATAAACCTTTCTGACTAGCTAGTTCTTCCTCATCAAGAGGTATTTTTGTCTTGGGTGCTGCTAGAATGCTTTGAGATCATTTAAAGAAGAGAGGAACAGTGGGAAATACAGATGTTCTGGTTGAATTTGACACCTAAGAGTCAGGAAGCAGGGCTAATTATCTCTTTCGCCTTCCTTCCTTCCACCTAAAATGGAAGCAAAACTGTATGATCAAAAAATATTTCCTTTTTTTTTCCATTCTTCAACTGGTTGCTATGGTGTCAGGTAGGGGGGACCCATCTGCAACTCTGAATGTTTTGTATCAGGAGGTGACTGTCAGTCCTCAATTAATTATTCATGTTTTCATTAAGAGCAATAATGAGAAACAGTAGAAATGAAAGGTCCCTAACATTACTAGGAACCCTAAAATATTCATTTATTCTTTGATTAGCAAACCTTCTTAAGACAGATGGAACACTAACTTTGAAATCAGACAGACTGAATCCTAGAAGCCACTGAATAGCTATGTTGTAAGGCAACATTTACTTTATCTCTTTGAGCATCAAGTTTTTCATCTGTGAAATGGGGATATGATACCCACCTCCTGGGAATGCCTAAAGATTACAGTGAAGATAAATCACTTAAAATGGTGCCTAATACAATATTTGGTCAGAGTAGCTGTTCAGTAAATAGTATCTGTTCATGATAGGAAATCCAGAATGGACAGGTATTCTGGTCAGGTTTGATGCAATGCACAGCTAATCATCCTCTTAGTTTTGAATGATATTTTTCTGCTCTTGGGTAGAGAACCTTTGCTTATTTGGAGATATAATCAGCAATCTCCAAATAGAAAGGCATCTGTATGTAAAATGTATTCAACATAGTTTTGAGAGCATTAAATTGCATTTATTAAATATCCCTTTGCTCATAAGTTTATATTTTCAGGGTGTTTTTGTAATTTTACTGTTTCTTTTTCTTTTTTCTTTTTTTTTTTTTTTTTTTTAGCCAAGATGTCTGTGCCACGGGTCATTTCTTCAGTCCTTGGGAACACTAAACCTATGCTTTATTGCATTTGTTGGGGAACAGAGATATTACATCTTCTTCTAAAGCTCACAGAAATATTTGAGTAGCAATCCGATTCACAAGTAACTGAGTTCAGTTAAGAATTTTGTGACATGAAACCTGTTCATGTTACATGATGTGGCATAAGTGATTCTATGACTTCTTTGTCCCTAAATAATTGGAATAGAGTCAAATGAGATAATGCATGCAAAAGCATTGTGGAAATTAAAGTTTTCATTGTAATGGATCATTATTATTCTAATTACTACTAATATGAAGAACCTAATATAGCATGGATCAATTATCAAGATAAGAGGATTTCTGAAGTTGTGAACACTTGGTACCCATTTGGTATTTAGCTTTACACAGTTTTGCTTTGTTCTCTAATTGTTTCATGCATTTTAATCGTACCTCTCTACCCCAAGTAAATTGTAAGCATCTATGAGCAATTAGTCATTTAATAGAATTCATTTTTTCATCTGTGAAAATTCTGAATGCTCACCGTATGCCAAGCACAAAGCTAAGTCCTGTTGCCAGAGAGGTGACTAAGATGCTTTTCCTACCCTCAGTGAGCTTTATCTCTGGTTAGGGAGAGATGGCTAGAATACAGGTTGCTAAGTACTTGGACATAGGTAAGCTCAGGAGGCTTTCAGGGCCAGAAGGGTGGTCCAGGCCTAGAAGGATGAGGTCACTGTTAACCAGGTGAAAAAAAAATGAGAATCAGTTCTAAGTAGAGAAAGCAGCATGTGGAAAGGCTCAAGTGTGGGGAGGGGGCACATCATGCATTTATGGAACTATAATAATTCAACATGGCAGACAGAACAAGTAGAAGCAGGAACACTATTTGGGATAAAGCTAAAGCAAGTTTCACTTGCTTGCATAACAAGCTACCTAAAAACTATGTGACATTAAAAAAAAATTGACTTGTTCATGATTCTTCAGTTGGGTCAGCAGCCTGAGGGGAACATTTGTCTCTGCTGCACTTGATACTGGCCTTAGCTTCATAGTCACATCGCATCACATCTGCCATATACTATTGGTCCACCAAGTTACAAGGCCTTCCCAGATTCAAGGTAAAAGGAAATAAAGTCCCACTGGAGCAGAATGAGCCTACTGGAATGGGAGGAATTGGTAGCAGCCTACTATAGAGAGCCACTACAGATCCGTCAGGATGTTGCTGCGGAGGGCTTGGCTTTATCCAAAAACCTATAGCGCAACCACTCAGGAAGCTTTTGACCAAGAGAAAGAAGTCATGTATTTTAGAAAGCTGGCTTCTAGAAGCAACTTAAAACATGGAATGGAGAAGATGGGGCCAGTACCAGAGAGGCCAATGAAGAGCTGCTGTCATGGTGTGGGAAGAAGTAACAGTGGCCTAGACTAGGATAATGGCAGTGGGAATGGTAGGAGAGAGTAGGGATAGATTCATTTATTTATCCATCCATTCAACAAGCATTTATTGAGTGACTACTATATGCAGGTGTGTTGAGAATTCAGCAGTAAACAAAACAAATGTTCCCGAATTCATGCCCTCCTGGAGCTGATGGTATAGTGACAGAAACATAAAATAAATAAGACAAGTATAGAAAGCATCTGTTTTAAAGAATAAATATAAAGGAGAGATGAGAGGGAGGACATATGAGGGAATGTGTGCTAGTTTTTGGTTAGGTACTCGGAAAAAGGTTTGCGAATCAAGAGGTAAGGGGACATACCATGTTGTACCTGGGGGAAGAATATTT
The DNA here is from genome assembly GCF_016509475.1 of Prionailurus bengalensis. Classification (NCBI taxonomy): domain Eukaryota; kingdom Metazoa; phylum Chordata; class Mammalia; order Carnivora; family Felidae; genus Prionailurus; species Prionailurus bengalensis. Next base: position 47,109,603 of record NC_057345.1, on the reverse strand, counting down.
TAGGAGGATGGAAGTGCAAGGACAGTGGCCTCATATTAGTGTCCTAGGGTTACCATAACAAAGTGCCACAAACTGGGTAGCTTCAATCAGAAATTGTACACAGTATTATCTCTGCGTTCTGAAGGCAAAAAGTCCAAAATCCAGGTGTTTGCAGGATTGGTTCCTTCTAAGAGCCACAAAGGAAGGATCTATTCCAAGACCTTCTCCTAGCTTCTACTGGTTTGCTGGCATTCTTTGGCTTATAGATATCTCACTTCCAACCCTGCCTTCACTTTCACATGGCATTCTCCCTGTGTGCATGGCACTGTGTCCAAATGACCCCTTTTTATAAAGAGACCGGTCTTATTGGATTAGCATCCACTCTTAATGACCTCAATTTAAATTGATTACTTATAGAAACACCTTATCTCCAAATAAGATCACATTCTGATGTGGGTACTGGGTGTTAGGATTCCAGCATCAGTTTTGAGGGGTTGGGAGGACACAATTCAACCCATAACAGATCCAAAATCAGGAATAGGTCAGGCAGAGTAACTGAAAGGAGGTCATGTGACTAAGGAAGAATAAATATTGGAAGAATAAATAAATAAGAGATAACGGGGCCCAGATTGGGTAGGGCCTTTAGGTTATGGGAAGAATATTGGATTTCCTCTTTGTGAAATGGGAAGCTATCAGAGTATTGGGGCAAAGGAACAACATCATCTGCCTTACATCTTTCTCAGATCATAATAACTGATGTGTCGGCTAGGCTGAAAGGGGCAAGGGAAAACAAAGGGACCCAGTTAGAAGGTGACTCAGGAGGAAGGAATAATGGGAGTTGGGGCGGTGTCACCATCACAAAGTTGGTGAGAAATGATCATATTCTGGATATAAGAGTTAGCTGATGAATCTGATGAGGGACTAGGCAACCAGGATGATTGTAGGGTTTGAAGCCTGTGCAGTGAATGGATAGATGGAGTTGTCACAGACCTCAGGTTTAGGGGAATATATCAAGAGCTCAGATGTGGACATGTCATACTTGGGATGCCTACTGGATATCAAAGGGGAGGTGTCAAGCACACAGTTGGATATGCAAATCTGTAGTTCCAGAAGCAGTTTAGACTGCAGATATAAATTTAGAAGTCATCAGTACGTGAATGATACTTAAAGACATGTAACACAGGGATGTCATTAGTGGTAAGTTACCTTCTCTGAGTTTTTTTAATGCAAACTAAGAATCATAACCCTTCCCTCACAGCATTACAGTGAGGATCAACCAGAATCTAAATGCAAGGGATTCATAGAAAGGGCTTTCAATAAATGCCTGTGACATGAGTTGAATTTTAAGTTAATGCAATCTGGATGATGTCCTGAATTTTTGTCTCTTGCTGCCCCTTCTAATGGCTGGATTTGGTCCCCAATCCCCTTGAGATAGGTATATATTGCTCAAGAGAAGCCCGCGCTGCCTGTAGATGGACATAGCAGCCTCATAATCCTTGTCCATCCAGGGTTCAGCAGTGGTTCAACGAAAGTGTGCACTGGTGTGCAGAGGGTTAATCCTACGCCAATGGGGATGTGCAAACCAGGAGCCATTCTAAATCTCAATACCACATGCTGCCTTAGGGATCATCATGTACTAAAGCCCAAGATAAAAAGGCCTGACAAAGATTATTGACGGTTTACCTTTTAATGAGCAGCTGGGATTGATTCTCTTCCCCTCTGGGATAGCTTTCTCTGTCCTTCTTCCACCAGAGAGGCCACGGGGAACAACAACAACAAAAAATACAAATCTCCAATTTGAATAATTGCAAGGAACTGCTTTCTAGCAAATAAAGTTTTCATGGGTGAGAAACGGCTCACAGCTTTAAAAATATATATTTAGAATTGTTATGATTATCATGATTATTATCAAGCTCTGCTGGTACACTGGATATTTTCAAAGAGGCTGGTTGCCTCTAATTGGATATTCCTTGCAATTTCCCTCTGGGTAGGTCAACAGTGTTAACTCTTAATCATCCAAGGCAATTAAATGCATGTGGATCTAACCTATGCACCAAAGGCTGCTGAATTGTTAATACAGTTATAATGGTAGAGCCAGACATAAGGGTGCTGGCAACCAGTGTGTGAGCTCTTGCACATCTGTCTTGGAAAACGGAAACCAGAGACATCTGCACATGGCGCTGGGCAACAGATCTTGGGATACTGACCCACAGCACATCCCAGCGTGTTTCTCTCTGGATCTAATTCCTCCTCATGCTGAGAGCCAGAGCTCCATTTGGGCCACTGAGTTCTTTGCTGAGTTTAGAATGAAGCCTTCAGGTCACGCTTGGGGTGGATATGATGGTTACTAGACACAGCCAAGAGGAGGAAGAATCAAAGAGGGGGGGGAGGCATTTCAAATTAAGCTTTTCAATAATTTGAATATGTTGCCATAAGAAAAAAATGATGAACTTGTATGCCAGCTATACTACCCACCCAACCTTGAATCTTTTTCCATCTCTAATCTCCATCTTTGCACCCCCACTCCTGATCCATTGCAGAAATGAGATGGAGATATCTGTACTACCTGTTTCTTGATAATTATTTTCTGTGAGATCAAACAGGGTAGGATAGTGGTTTCAGACTTTTTATTGGGACCCCCATAAGAAATGTACTTGACATTTCAACTCCATATATAAATACACATACCTGAAGCAAAGTTTGGTAAGATAATAATAAATCCTTTTTATATGCGTTAATAGAATCTGTCCTATACTATTGTTAAAGAGAGTTGGCCATGATAACTTCATTTCATAGCCTACTGATGAGTTGCAATGCATACATAGTTTGAAAAACACTGAGCTAGAGGTAGAAACAAGGAGGTCTCTGGCATTTGGGTCTCAAGATCAGTGAAGATGTGAATAGAGTAGCCTGCCTCAAGAGAAAATAGAGCTAAGCCAAGTGAGAGACTCATATTTTTCTGCAGCCTTTTCAAAGATAGAGTCCTAGTCCAGATACAAAGTCAAAAAAAAGCTGACACTGAAGGGGTAGTAGGATTTCACTGTGGGCTGGTAATGGTGCTTTGGCTCTACCTCTGTGGTCCTGACCTTCCCAGATTGCCTAACAACAGTTTGGGGGAATTTTTAGATTGTAGGTTTTGTTTTGTTTTGTTTTGTTTTGTTTTGTTTTGTTTTGTTTTTAACACATTTTAGAGAATTAAATTATACTAACAGTGGTTTATTTCCTACATCTGGGGGCTCCCGGGTGACTCAGTTGGTTAAGGAGGAAAAGAGGGTAAGAGAAGGAGGTCAGAATCTTTATTTCATTGCCTCCCTCCTTCCTAGGCTACAGGTTGCTACCTGCTGTGTTCCTCTGCCTAAGGCCACGGCCCCCACAGGGGAGTCCACCCCTGTAGTTAGAGCCACTGCCGCAGTCCTCTCCAGGTTATGGCAGCTGCCACCTTCCTCTGTCCTTGAGGTTTATGGGTGTAGTTCACTGCAACTTACAAAGAATAATGTAGCACCCTTGTAAATGATGTCTTCTCTAATCTCTCCTCAGTCACCCATCTGTGCCATCAATTTCACGTTGAGTCTAGTGGCTTAGACATTCCTTCAGGAAGGATGTACTACCCAGCTGTGTAGAATGAGGTCAGCAAGCAACCTCCAGCTATCAGCTCCTCTAGCGCCTGCCTCAGCTGTAGAGACCACCTTGTCCAGGCCATGCTCTTCCTGGAAACTCTCATCTGGTAACAGAGAAGCAAGCAAGCAGGCATAGAGAGGCCAGGCGATATAGACCTAATGTGGGATTATCTTGACAGACAATATTCACTCTAGAGCTCCCCATCAGTTAAACTTCCTCCCCTGCTCAATCCTGTTCCTTGCTCTTCCTTTTGGTTTCTCTTTAAAATCTTATACCCTGTCTTTGCATATTCCTCCAGAAAACCCCACCTGTAAAAGGAAACTGACACCAAGGTTATAGAAGGGCCTGTAGTGGAAGTAGGGATATCTCCCTATTCTTTGTACCAAAAAGACGAGAGCAAAATAAGTAGCAGCCTCAACTACATTTCCCGTCTGATCTCCCACTCTTGGACCTAAGGCAGAGGAAGGTGTGCACAGAGTTGGAGATTCCACCTTAGGAATGTACATTGCAGTGAATGTTGAAATGTTAAGGTTTTTTTCCCTCTTTTTACCCCATGGCTTGATTTCTACTAAAGCCCAGTGTCCCTGGTTTGTTCAAGAATGAATTCAAAGAGCCAGCTCAAATCATTATCTGAGCCAGAAAGGTGTGTGCCATAGTAGTCGCAACTTGTGACAGGTGATAAGTACTTTTGGAACATTCCCAGACCTCCATTCTGAAGAAGAAGGGAACCCTTTCCTGGGTATGTCAGACACGGGGGCTCACCCCTGAGTGAAACAGCTCCTTCGTCCTACTTAGCACAGAGGCTTAGCATAGTTAAAGAGGTAACACAGCTATGAAAGACTTTATCTGCTTTCCTTCTCTAAAAGGTCATTCCAGGGGTAACTAAGTGGCTCAGGCGGTTTAGCATCCAACTTCAGCTCAGGTCATGATCTCACAGTTCATGAATCCAAAACCCACATTGGGCTCTATGCTGGCTGTGCAGAGCCTGCTTGGAATTTTCTCTCTCTCCCCGCCTTTCTCTGACTTTCTCCCACTTGCTCTCTCTCTCTCTTTCTCTCACTCAAAATAAATAACTAAACTTTAAAAAAATTAGAGTTCATTCCAAATGCAAATATATTTTCCCTTTTTTTATGACACTAAACTGTATTCTGCAGGATTTGTGAATTTCCCCTTTGTCAACAGGAAAAGTATGAGAAAAAGGGGAGACTCAAGGATCCCAACCCGTCTTTCTGCCCCTCCTCAGTTTAATCAGCATCTCTACCTTCACTTTCTATACATAGCTGTGGCTAACCCAGTCCATGATCTTATAGATGAGAAATCGAAGACCAGAAAAATAACTTGCCCAAGTTCTCCAACAATTCATATCAGAGCCAGGAATAAAAGCAGGTCTTCCTACTCTCTCCATTCCTTATAACCGACTGTGATATTTTCTTAACAGGTTTACCCATTAAAATACAGCAGCATATGCAGACACAAACGAGTGGAAAGTGTAGAGGAATTCCCTGTCTTCGTGATAGAGAGATTGGGAGTTGCATTTTGATATGTGTGGGGTCTCCTGATCCTATTTAAAATCATATTCTAGAATCACCACTTTATCTGTAGGAATATGATTTATGCCCCTTTGCACTTCTAGCATCAATTTCAGACCTGGCATAGAATAGCTTCTCAGTAAATGCATGTCTGTGGGTGAATAAATGAATGAACAGATGAATTTGTGAAAATCCTTAAAACCAGCTCAGAGCTAAGACATTGTCCTACTTTAAGGGTGGTTCTTTTCTCAGCCAAGAAAAGAGCCAAATTATACTGCTGGCAGGCCACTGGATCTGATGAAAAGGGGTTGGGGTAGGGATGAAAATTCAATGTAGGTTGCCATTAATACAAGTAATCATGCGATGTGATGTATTTCTTCCTGAGACTGTAGCTTAAATCCCAATTACCTTCTGGTGACAAATGAACTCACTGAGTAATTCATTTTGACTGTTGGAGCTCCCACCTTCTGTGTTACCATTGCATGGAGAAGGTGTATGACAAATTCCAGATTTAATTTTAGTGCTTGGGAGCCCAAGTGGCACAATTACCAGATCAAGAGTGATGGCAGAATATTAACGGGAAGAGTTCATGTGAAGCTGGGTTATATGTAAGAATGCTGAAACTCAGACCCTTGCAAGCAATGTGGAGCTCCAACTGGTCCAGGTACTGGACCTTAGGATATTCTCTTCTCTGACTTTATCCTGATTTCTCCCATTCAAAGGGCTTCTCTGACTCCTGCTGATTGTATCTCCAGCATAGGTCTTGACTTCCTCCCTTTGTCCCATTCCTCACCACCTTTCATTTGATTGTTCAAGGCAGTATGGGTAATGATTAAGAGCACAGATGTTATGGTACATTGATAAGAGTTCAAACCATGCCTCTGCCTTGCCCTCCTTATGTAACTTTGGCCAAGCTGCTTAGATACTAATATAGATTTGTTCCTGCATATTAAGCATGATGATACAAATAAAATATGTGGCAATTAGGAAATACACAATTGATTGCAGTTTTTCTACTAGTATTAGTATCCCAATCTGGCTTCTATTTACTGTTCCATCACTCTCCTATCTGGGACCAGCACCATTAGCTGTAAAGGTCCAGCTAGTAAAAATTTCAGGCTTTGCAGGGGCGCCTGGGTGGCGCAGTCGGTTAAGCGTCCGACTTCAGCCAGGTCACGATCTCGCGGTCCGGGAGTTCGAGCCCCACGTCGGGCTCTGGGCTGATGGCTTGGAGCCTGGAGCCAGTTTCCGATTCTGTGTCTCCCTCTCTCTCTGCCCCTCCCCCGTTCATGCTCTGTCTCTCTCTGTCCCAAAAATAAATAAATGTAAAAAAAAAAAAATTTCAGGCTTTGCAGGCTATACGGTGTCTGATGTAATTACTTAATTCTGCCACTGCAGAAAAAGTAGCCATAGACAATAAGTAAATAAACGAACGTGGCTATGTTCCAATAAAGCTTTATTTATGAACTCTGAGATTTGAATTTCATATAATTTTCACATGTCATGAAATACTATTCTTCTGATTTATTTTCAACCATCTAAAAATGTAAAAACCATTCTTAGCTCTCAGACTAAACAGATGGCAGGCTAGATTTGGTGGGGCGGGGGGGCTGTAGCTTGCCGACCCAGGTTCCGTTATATTGTCTTCTCCATGGTCAGCTTCATATTCCCGAAAGACACCTCAGAGTTTATTTTCTCTTTTCAAAACCTTCAGTGGGTCTACACTGCCTAAAATCAAAACTGCTTCATCTGGCCCTGAAAGCACTTTGAGGTCATTGGTGGTGGCCCTGGTAGCTTGCCGTCACATCCCAACCCTCTCAGTTTGCCATTCCCAGAGTCTCCCCAGGTGTTTATGTCACATTCCTAAGAGTTATACTCTTTCCAAAAGGCTCTGGGAAGAAGCTGTTGTGATAGCAGCCCATCTCTCTAGAATAAAGGAGCCTACTCACAGCCATAGGGTCTGAGGATACTGAGGAAATCCTTCCCTACCTGCTTTAATAACTGCTTCCCCCAGCTTGTTCCACTATACCAACTTTCCATTTATTCAATCTCTCCTCATCCTCATGAAGACCCTCTGATGAAAATATATCCCCATTTTGCAGTCAAGGAAAGTTAGTCACAGGGCGGTTATGTATCTGGCCCAAAGTCACACAGCTAGTATGTAGTAGATCCAGGACTTGAATCTGGACATTGAAAGCAGAGGAGTTCATCCTCTTAATCATTACATTACATTGAATATTTTCTTGCGTGACAGCTGGTGACCTTCCGAGAAGAGCTTCTTCAAATGACAGAAATAAACATTCCATTATGTGCATGAATGTGTATAGGCATATGTAATACCTTCCCTTGAAGTTAAATTTCCCCTTTTTGTCAAATGCAATGATAACAGGAGGAACATAAGATACCTTATTTACAATTGCAAAACCATGCTGTTGCTTAATCCTCACAGACAGTCTTGAAAGTGAGCCCAGACATGGAAGAAATGCTGCCTTAAATGTATACTAATCCACAGTGAAGGACTGATCGTATTAAAACAGTTCCCATCTCCCTGCATTAGCATCATCAGAGGACACGTTTTAGGCAGAAAGGGAAAAGCTGCTAAAATGAATTAGTTGCCTCATTTTTCCAGCAGAGAGAGGTGAGACCACATGAATGTAATGTGCCACGATGTGAAATGCCCAACTTCCTTTAACAAGACTAATTCGAGCTGAGTCGGCATGTTGGTGGGGGAGGTGCAAGGTGCTTACACCTCTCCCCTGGACCTTGAGACCTCTGAGAAGACCTCTTTAGCGGAGCAGGCAGAAGAAGCAAAATGCCTGAGGCTGGCTGTCTTTGGCTCTCTGACCGCTGACCAAGCAGGTGGCTGGGTCTAGTGGATAACTCCCCACAGACCACACGTCCTGCACCTTCACTCTCCACACAGGTTTGCCTTTAACTTGCTGTGTGATTTTGAGCCAGTCACCTCAGCTCTCCACTTGATTGTCCTCAGCAATGACATGAACATCACCATCAGTACTTTGTTGGCTTTCCACTTGTCTGCAGACCCACAGTGGTTAAGACCTTGGAACTGTGAAGGCAAGCTGTTTGGACTTCAATATTAGATCACTTGCTCAGCTCTAAGTGACTTGGGGCCAACTACTTAGCCTTCTTGTGCCTTTGTTCTCACCTGCCTAATGGGAATGCTTACCTCACATGATGTTATAGTGACCTAAGTCACATGATGCTCTTACTACGCTTCCTGGCACATGCTAAGCACACAGTAAATATTGATGGTAATTACCATAGTCTCCTGTGAGCCTATAACTGAGCCTATAATAAATAATATGTGTGTGACTCTTTATAATTTTCCATATAAACCAATCCCATTTAATCTTCATGAAATCCACATGCAATGTTGTACGTATGGTTATTCCCAGTCCAGATAACGAATCTGAGAGTCAGAAGGGTTACATAACACATCCCAGGCTATAAAAACTGTTATTGTATGGTTTTGACTTGCACAAAGCACTCTTTACTGTGTTCTTTCTATAGTTTATAGACTGTAACCTTTCATGTACATGTAAAGAATGATTAGTCTCACAGAAGAATCAAGGATCTCCAGATTGCAACCTCTTTTGGTATCTGTAGGTTTTCTCATATTTGCTTTTACATTGTTAAAAATGTTTTGAGGTTTGCAACTAAATAAAGGTGAAGGTAGTATTGTCCGAAGATATATACATCTGTTTGAGCCCAGACTACATTAAAGGTGAAAAGAGGAAAAACCTTATGAATCTCCTGGTTTGCAAAGTGGGATTATACAGCAAGACAATAGGCTTGTAAACCAGGCTGTTGGTTTCAGAGAGAAATCCCCAAATGCCTTCTTGTCTGCTTTTACTTTATCTAGGGCTGAGAGGACCCAGTTCTTAACATATGATAGGAAAGACACAGAAGTAGCTGATCATTGGCAGGAGGCTTTAACTTAGGAGATTTAAAGGAAAAGCCATTCTCTAACCTGGGGAGTTTGTTTGGAAGGAACAAAGAGAGAAATGGAGTGGGCAGATATACTCTGATGTTCCTCCCCCCAAGCCAAAAGCACAATCTGCACTGGATAAATGTGGGTAATATTAAGTGAATGGCTTCTGTTCTTATTAATTACTTTGGACTCTTAGAAACCTCTTAAGCTACCCTATGCTCTACACTGGGGCACAGTGTGGTTAGGCAGAGAGATGCAGAAGGTGAGGTAGAATGCTGGTTTCTGGGCTTAGCAGACATGGAACCCCACCTTAAGCTGGGTAGGGATGACTGATCAGTGGGCCAGATGCAGAAAATGACAGAGACATGGGGGTCTGTAGCCTGTGGGAACTGAGGGCAAGGCAACCAGGCTTAGACCAAGCTGCAGGAGGGAATGAGCTATGATTCACATGGCCCACCAGAGCAGAAAGGCAAGCAGAACCAAGCAATCAAGTGTCACAGCCTCAGAGACCAAAACAGGCAGATGTTGTTATGCTCAACGGTTCCAATTCTGCTTTGCTTTCTCAAGGGCTTCTTGTCCATGGCCTCCCCTGTCCACCATGCATCTCCAGACACTATAATAATGGAGGAACACAAGACGGAAGACACCATTCATGAAATGAAGCGTTATTATTATTTTTTAAATAAGATTCACTGGGAACCATGTAAAAGGGCTTAAATTATTGGATTGTAATGAATTCAAACTGAGTTGGACATTTAGCTTCACTTAGATTTTATTTTTCCTGCCAGCTGTCATGAGAGTTTGAGAACCCATATTGGGCTTATTAAAAAATAAATAAGTTACATTTAATCTGCACATGTGAATTTTAAAGTGAGTTCATTTCGCCACAACCATAGATATATATTAAGATACCTTATTTTAGGGGCGCCTGGGTGGCTCAGTCGGTTAAGCGTCCGACTTCAGCTCAGGTCACGATCTCGCGGTCTGTGAGTTCGAGCCCCGCATCGGGCTCTGAGCTGATGGCTCAGAGCCTGGAGCCTGCTTCCGATTCTGTGTCTCCCTCTCTCTCTGCCCCTCCCCCGTTCATGCTCTGTCTCTCTCTGTCTCAAAAATAAATAAGCGTTAAAAAAAATTTAAAAAAAGATACCTTATTTTAAACAGCTCTTTATAGATTTAAAACACTGTATATATTGACATGTGATTCTTATACTATTTGTGTGACTTTGGCAGGTCATGGATTGTTTTCCCCCTTATACTCATTAAGAAACTGAGAATTAGAGAAAACAGACTAACTTCCCAGGATTAAAGCTATGTGTGGTAAGAAAGGATAGGACTTAAATTAGTATTCTGAATCTGAAGCATTTTCCCCACTATATCATTTGCTAAACTACCTGTGCATGGTACATATAGCCAAACATTATGTTTCCTGAGTGGTTATATTTTGAAGAGGATACATAGAAGAAAAAGTCATTCAGAATATGTGTAAGGGAAAAGCCATCCAGGGTGTTTGTTTAGGTGTCTGAAATAACAGAATCCTAAAAATGAGTAAAATGATTTAAGCATATTGAATGTTTACTTTTATTTTAAGCACTATGTTAGGTATGTGGATTACAGAAATCAACAAGAATTATCCCTTTACTTAATGATCTTACAGTCTATTCTATAAAGTAGTTCCCAGTGTTACCAAAGTTCAGTGAACAATAGTGATGTCTAGCTTTGAGTGAATGTATTTGAAGAGAAAATAGCAGATTGTTTAAATTTATGGGTTTTAAAGTCAGAACACTGGATTTGAATCCCACTCGCAAGATCAACTAACTTTAGTTGAACATTGAGGGAGATTAATTCATATCTTTACACTTACTTTTTTCTATTAGTAAAATATGGGTGTAACATTAATATTTCTTCAGCATCTTTGAAGGATTTATATATTTTTAAAGTTTATTTATTTATTTGAGAGAGAAATAGCACAAGCGGGGAAGAGGCAGAGAGAGAGAGGGAGAGAGAATCCCAAGCAGGCTTCCCGCTAGAAACACAGAGCCCGAGGTGGGGTTTGGACTCATGAAACCCTGGGATCCTGACCTGAGCCAAAACCAAGAGCCCCATGCTTGGCTGACTGAGCCACCTAGGTGCCCTCTAAGTATTTAACTACATAATCTAGGTAAAACTCTTAGAATAATACCCGATATATTTTAATAAGTAATGTTTAGCCTAATTATTAATAAATACTATTGTGTTCTGTTTTGGATATATTTTTGTCCAAATATCTATTAATAAAAAAGTAAAGATATAAAAAAAATAAATAAAAAATAAAAATGAGGAAAATATAGCAGAAATGTATAATTGTGCTTGTTTGGTATTTAATATCCTCCTGTGACCTATCCTTTTCCTGTGTATTTATTTTTATTCCACTTTGTCTAGAAACCCCTCTCCTTGAAGTTGTTACCCCTACATTCTGGGAAAGTCCTTAATCCAGCACTTTCCAAAACACGTGTTAGGGAACACAAGCTCCCTGGGATATAAATAGGTGTAACAAGGGAAAAGAGTTCTAATGGCCAAATAAATTTGGAAAACACTGGGTTAATCAAATTAAATAGACCTCTTTACAAACAACTTTTTTAGAACCTTTGATGTTGTAAATGCTGTCTATGACTACTTGAGAAGTATAAAATATGATATATTTCCCACCTTATTTGACCGTTTGACTGCTTTTGTCATTGGTCTTCTATATTACTGTGTTCTTTAAAGCACATATTAACACTGCCACCTTAATCAATAACTCTGATGGATGGGAGAGAGTCAAGCTATGACATGGGTCATTCCACTGACCATTAGGGTTGATTCAGCTGACTGGATGGATGGATGGTTACATCCCGGTGCTACATGCTTCAGCACACAGTGCAATCTTCCCATGAGGACCATTATTAGGTCAAGTGACTATGGTCCACTAAGATCTTGATTTCTGTTTGAGCACTACTTGCCATAATCCAATATCTGTGGCCATGAGTTATGATGGGAAGAAACCAGGTCTGGGTGAGAACCATGTCATGGAAATAAACCTCATCTATTAAAGCAACAAATATTTTTGAACACCTACTATGAGGCAGACATTGTGCTGTATGCTGAGGATGCAGTGACAAATAAAGCATATTCATTCTGTAAGGGCATCCAATCTGGGAGGGGAGGGAAGATTAGGAAACAACACGGCGTAGACACTAAAGTAGTAACCCAATGTGATATTATATAAGAAGTGTAGGCTTCAGTACAATGAGGCACAGGGCAAGGTGTGCCCTGGTCTGTTCAAAAGGATCAGGGAACACTTTGAAGAAGTAGTGATGCCAAGGCTGGGGCTTTGTAGAATGGGTAGTGTTTTTGCCTAGTGAAAATATACCATATCCCAAGAAAAGAGAAGAGCACGTGAGAGGAACTAGAATTCAACGTGTACAAGAGGGCCCATCTTACATACGGAATATAGTAGCAGGCTTCTTCTAGGCAGAGGAATGGTTCAAGGTAGATCCATCACATGGGTAAAGTCATGCGTATCAGGACCCCAGCCTAGAACCACAATTTAAGCCATGCTCTAGTCTTGTCAGGGTATCTAAAACTAATCCTAACACCAAAACCAATGCTGAGCCTCATCAACTAAGCAAATGCTCCACGGATTCAGAAATGGACTACTGGCTATGGGATGACTGAGGGCTGGACAACTCATTTCAGAGGCCTCCTCCTCCTGGGGACTGAGCCCTCTTGCTAAATGCCTAATGGTTTACAACTATTATGTCATTTAGTCCTTATCAACACTTGAAGTAGTTTCCCTATCGTTTTATATAAAAGGAAGCTGAGGCTTTGAGGCATAGCAGAACTTGGTCAAGTATACATAGACAGTTAGTAGGCAAGCCAGGGCAGACCCTGGTCTGTCCAACTCCAAAGTCTGATACAGTTCAGTGACCATGCTACAGTGGTTCTTGTTCTAACTTCCTGCCTCTCTGCAGCCTTAGTCAGTGTTGGCCAAAGGACTGCTGGGACTGAGACTCCGTTAGAGTTCCTTGATGCCAGCCACGCAGAACTGGGACAAATCGTGGCCCACTGTGTCTACTGGCAATGGCACTCAAGGCTCACTTGCCTCATTGTCATGGCCTTCTATTCACTTCCATGCTCATCCTTTGTGAATGTCATCAGGTTCCTATGATAGCTTTCTCTAAAGAACTCGATACATCATGAAAAAATTTTCTCAGTCCCCAGCCATTCATATGAAGCAGGAATCATTTCTAGTCCTTTATTTCTAAGTATCCAAGATAAAGTATAGCAAGGTCACTTCACAAACCCGGGGACTCCAGGATCCCCATCTAGGAAGAATATACTGTTCATTTAATTTCTTTTCCTTCTTGAGGCTCTGCATCTTCTTCTATACCTTAGGGCCCTAGCCTAGCCATTTATATGGATCACTAAGATTGCTTAATTATCCATCGGTGAATTCCTACCAAATACCACTCAATTCAGATTGTGGCCCTAAGGGCTGACTGTAGGTAAGACTCTTTCCTACTCAGAGCCTCAAGTTCCTCATTTATTAAGTGAGGGTATTAGCTTTGTGATCTTGAAAATCCTATTTGGCAATGTAATTCATATCCATTTTATAGATGATGGAATTAAAAATCATGAGGTTAATGATTCAAATAGTAAATTTCAGAACTGGAATACTTAGCCAGCTGGCAATGATTTATTTCAAAGACATTAGCTGTTTAAAATATTTATTGAGCATCTATTATGTACAAGGCACTGTGTTGGGCACCAGGGATACATAAGTAAAAAGGAATCCTCCTGCTCTCTAGACAAGTATTTATTTATTGGAGGAGAGAGATATATTAAAAAATTCCAACATGGTGTGAGATGAGTTACAGGAAAAGTATGAATGAGGTTTCAAGAGAGAAGAAAGAGTTGTTACTGTTATGCCCAGAATTCGTGATCCCCAAAGACCACTAGGGAGCCGAGTCCGATGCAAAAGCATAGAGCCTTTATTCGAGCTAGCTCGAGCTCAATCCCCTACCTGCACCTACGCAGCGGTGAGATACCAGGGAAAGAGCGAGTTTCAAAAGGACAAAGGTTTTATTGGGGCCTGGGGGCAGTTGGTGAGGTAATGGCTATGGCCTCAGCCGATTGGCTGAGCAAGGGTCCTGGGGAAGGGTCCGAGTCCTGTTAGGCAGGTGAGGGGGGGTTTACTCAAGGGGAGGAGGTGTGGTCAAGGTGAAGGACACGGAACAGGATGGAGTCGGCCGGCGTAGGCCCGCCCTTTCAGTTACCTAAATCAGGTACCTAAGAAAGCTTACAGCAAAGGTGGCACCTCATCTGGGAAGGGAGAGTTGACCTGTGAGTTAATGAAATTGACCTATGACCAGGTGCTCTTTGGTAACATGTAGAAAAAGGCGACCTTGTTTTTGCTGTTTTGGAATCTAAAAACTTCAGCAAATAGTCATAGTATCTATTCAATGGAAGAAGAACATAAAGAGATAATATACAAGAAAAAGTAGAAAGAGAACATCTTCAGAGATAGGGTAATATATACCTGGAATGCTTGCCTGCCATCTAGCAACAAATATGGCTGGCATAAAAATAAATACATGTCTCTGACAAGAACAAGGGGAAATAAAAGGAAATGTCATTGATAATAACAGGAACCTGCACATTGTCCAAGCTATCCACAAAGCCTGGTGAGATTAGAATGATTTTAAGAGACAAACTCAAATTGATAAGGGAACACCAAGATGAGAATAGAGAGGAAGTTGACAGTAGGGACAGAGATAAATAACCTGTTTTTCAAGTACATGTCCAATAAGTCCTCGAAGGAGGGGGTGGCAGGGCCTCAGAGACTTGCCCAGTGTAATTTATTGACAGGGAAAAGTAGACATTCCTTTAAAAAATTAATTATTTGTCTTGGTGACTAGTAACAGGAGAGGTTGCGGAATGAATTCTGGGAGTGAACATAAATACCTTCTAGAGGGGAAAGAGTAGCAGTTGGAAGAAATAAAGGTGAATCCTGACAGGAAGAAGTTGATTAAGAAGTAAGCGCGCTCAGAGATTGAGAGAGTGGTCAACCCTGGAGTGATTGATTGGCGGGTCTCACAAAGGCACGTTCTCAGTTGGATGTCTGAGCATCCCTGGACATTCAGTGGTGGGTTGGGGATGTATCAATATGGGTTAGGAGCCTAGGTCTCAGGCACTCAGTGAGCTGCTTCCCTTTTGATGTACAAGAGGCTGAGAATGAGAGTCTGTTGAAAACGAAGTACATGCTTGGCAATGTGGTAGATGCTTTACATACATTGTCTCATTATTTTCTCATCATCCCCTGTAAGGTAGGTATGATTTTAAGAAATCTGAGGGTCAGATAGGTTAAATAACCTGTCCACGTTCACATGCTAAGTGAATTTGAAATACAGTCTGTCTGATTATAAAATCAATATACGTTTCTCAGGGTGCCTGGGTGGCTCACTTGGTTGAGCATCCAACTCTTGATTTTAGCCCTGGTCATAACCTTATAGTCGTGAGATTGAGCCCTGCTTTGAGCTCTGTGCCAAGCATGGAGCCTGCTCAAGATTCTCTCTCCCTTTCTCTGTCCCTCCCTCTAAGTGCCTGAGCTCTCTCTCTCAAAAATAAAATAAACTAAAATAAATATACTCTTTTCATTCAGTGAAATACTCCTATACTTTTTGTTTCCATAATGAATATGTCAAGGCTAGTAGGTGGTAGGAGCTCACATAACGGTAACTAGTAAAAAAACAGAAGTAGGAATCTCAAGAGGAGGGTGGGGGGTGTCTGTGTAAATGGATCATAACACCTGTGTGACTGAAAGGGAAGTTGTGAGAAACAAGATAATATATGGTAAATTCTGTCATAGAGTCAGCAGCCTAATAGCAGTTCAAACACTAAGAGGTCCTTCTTTGGTACTGGACACCTTGTATCATACTTTTCTGTATGTGTTCTATATGTTTGAACATCTCTAACAGGGTACCTGAGGGTAGAGATTTGCCTCCTTCGTGTCTGTATTTCTCATTGGACTTTGCACGTAAAGGACTGTGGTCAAGATTTATTGAATGTGGACAAGTACAAATGAATGCATATTAGAAATACATAGTGTAAAAATTCCATCTTTGTCTTTGCAATTACTCATGCCATTAATATTATTATTTTCCTTATTCCGATTAACATATCTACCATGCTTTAAATACATACACACGTGTGTGTGTGTGTGTGTGTGTGTGTGTGTGTGTAAAATATCGCTTACCAGGTGCTTTATATAGATATATAACCAGTTTACTGAGGAATCCAAACTCAGTGATGTATAAACATGATTTTCCCCCATTTACTGCTTACAACATATTATAAAATCTCCTTTCTCATTCCTTAATGATTTCGTGGGCAGAATCCATAACCTTCCAATCATTTTCTGGAGTTAATGTTCATCCTGAACATTGTGACTTGGGAAACTTGGTGGGAGAAAGGTGCGTGGGGCTAGTTCTGGGATACTTCTCCCTCCCTTCCCCGTGCTCATTTCCTCTGATGTCGGGGGCTGGAGGGGCAAACATTACTTTCTTACCAACCCATGGTAACTATCCTTCCCTACTAGTTGGTTGTTGCTGCTTCCATGAGGACCCTCACTGTCCTTCATTGTCCTCTGTAAGGTATGGATGCAAAAGCTGGGTATATGTAGGGTTCTTGAGAGGCTGCAGTCCAGTAGACCCAGAACCATTTGACCTCTGCCACCTCATGTGTCATAGACCACACCAAAGCCTCTTGTTGCTGGGACCCTGATGAATAATCAAGACCACTCAAGACTAGCCAACTTCTGTCACCTGTGACCCCCAGAACATCATTCATCCTTTCCAGGGCAAACCTTGGGAGTCAGGGCTGATGTGGGGTCACTCCCATTTTCTCCTCTCCGTTTCTCCCTGGTTCTCTTGTCACATGGGCACAGGAAGCAGTTCGGCCAGTCTACTGTATGAGTAGCTATCTAAACAGGAAATGTCTGGGTTTCCCTCTTGTAGGCAACAGTCTCTGTGAGGGATCTCCTCAGCACATTATCTCCCTTGCCTTGAGGGCAGGCAGGTGGTGGCTCAGGAGGTGAAGGAAAAGCCCTCTGCACCAGGATGTCTGCCCTTCCAAGGCCTCCGGTGACTTCTTCCTCAGCACTGCTCCCCTCCCCCGAATTTGTTTTGCTTTGTTTGTTGTAAACGAAGGAGGGGAGAAAGGTAGAAGTGGTTTCAGGGGAGGGGGGACAGCAAAGTCAGTTTTGCTGTTTTGTAATAAGTCCTAAGGGAGATGACTGGCCTTGGTTGTTGATGGCAGCTTCTAGATGTAGATTCTTTTGTCACAGCTTTGAGTTCTAGCTGCCAATTCTAGAAATGGCAAAATGAAGAGTCTCTGTCTATCAATCTACACCTGGTTACACACTTTTAACATACGTGTGTGTACCCTGTGAGGTAAAATTCATCATCTTCCTTTCAGTTAGGAAAACCAGGCTCAGAGAAGATAAAGCAAGTTGTCCCAAATTACACACAGTAAATGGCAGAGTTGGCTTCAAAGTGGGTCAGCCTGATTCCAGAATCCACCCAGAGTACCGGAGGGATGCTCTCTTAAGCAGAGGCAGGAAATAGTGGAAAGAGGTTTGGGTGGGGAGACATAGATCCTTTCATTCCCTTTTGGGTGCATAACTGGAGTAAAAAGTGAGAGGGAATCATGGAAGGAGTCAGAGAGACTAGCTCTCCAGGTAGACTGCTCCCATCTGGCAAGGAGTCCGCTAGACAATGGCAATGACACAATGGCCCCTGGGACCTAACCATTAAAGCAGGGCCTGAAAACAAAGGGCCCCATTTCCTCTGGTGCTACTGTTTCAAAGACTTTCAGACATAGCAGGGCAAGCTGTTCCCCTCCCTGGTTAATGGGCCTAAAGCATCAGGGAGCCAAGGCAAAACCTTTACGTGACTACATCTGGTGACAGTCATCAGCTGAATGGGAAAGGCCCAAGTGACCAACACTGGGGACTGATGTGTTTTTAAGGGGCAAATGGCCCACAGCACAAGTCTAGTCCTCGGACTGAGCACAGAACGTCTCCTCCTATATTACACTAGTTAGCATAGTGGTTCTCAAAATAGAGTTCCCAGCCATCAATCTCCACATCACCTGGGTTTTGTGGAGTACAAATGCAAAATCTTGCCTCCTCCCTATCCCTAGACCTAAATGAGAATCAGAAACTCCAGGGCTGAAGCCAAGCAATCTGTTTCACCAAGCTCTACAGGTGATTCTCTTTCATTAGTTTTAACCCAGGTTTACTGCAATATAATTGTCACACAGAAAACAGTTTGCCTTCTTAGATGTAAAATTTGAATAGGTATGATAAATAGGTCCAGTTCAAGCACCAAAATAAATATGTAAAATATTGCCATCACCCTCAAAAAGTTCCCTCCTGCTCCTTTGTAGTCACTATACTCTCCCCAACCTCCAATCCCTGGCAATCGCTGATCTGATTTCTGTCCCTTAAGTTTTGCCTTTTGTAGAGCGTTGTGTAAATGGAATCATACAGTAGGCAGTCTTTTATGTTAGCTTCTTTGACTTCACATAATGCTTTTGAAAGTATCGATGTTGTTGCACATATTAGCAGCTCACTCCTTATTGCTGAATGGTGTTCCACTGTGTGAATGTACCTAAATTTTTTTTTAATTCATTCCCCAGGTAATAGACCCCTTGTGTTGTTTCCAGTGTGGGGCTTCTATGAATAAAGCTACTACACATATTCATGTACAAGTGTTTTTGTGGACATTTATTTTCATTTCCCATGGGTATATAGCTAAGAGTGGGGTTGCTAGATCATCAAGTAAGTATATGTTAGCTTCATAAGAAACCGCTAAACTGTTTTCCAAAATGAATGTAACGTTCGCATCCAACCAGTGATACAGTAAATAATACCTTTACTTGATCCGCATTCTCTCCATCCCTTGGTATTATCAGTTGTTTTGGTTTTTTGTTAACAAAACCATTCTAATAGTTGTCTAGTGGTATCTAATTACAATTTTTTATTTCCCTCATGATAAATTATGTGGAGCATCTTTTCTTATGATGATTTGTCATTTACATTCCTTCTTTGATAAAGTGTTTATTTAAACTTTTCCACATTTTAAAAATTGTCTTCTTATTGAGTTGTGAGAAGTCTTTGTATGTTATGCATACAAGTCCTTTAAAAGATACGTGTTTTGTAATTATTTTCTCCCAATGCAGTTTATCTTTTATAGTTTTTTTGTCTTTTATAGTCTTAATAGTTTTTTGAAGAACTGAAGTTTTTAATTTTGATGAAGTTCAATTTATAGATTTTGTCTTTTACAGTTCATACTTTCTGCGTCCTTCATAAGCATTTTTTCCCCAACCTATGATTGCACAGATTTTCTATTGTTTTATTCTAGAGATTTTACAATTCTAGATTTTCAAATTAATGTTTACATATGGTATGAGGGTTTTTTTTTAATTTGCATAGGAACATCTAACTGTTCTGGCACCATTTGTTTAAAAGACTTTTCTCCATTAAACTACCATTGCACCTACTTAGTAAATCAGTTGACTGTATATGTGCACGCCTATTTTGGACCCTCTATTCTGTATCATTGGTGTATTTTCCTACCTTTATAGCAATAGCCCCTGTCTTGATTGCTGCTGTTGTATATTAAGTCTTGAAATCAGATAGTCTAAGTCCTCCAATTTTGTTCTTCTCTTTCAAAATTATTTTAGTCATGATAGGTCTTTACACTTTCATATAAATTTTGTAATTAACTTGTCAATTTCTTTTAAACGTACCTACTAGAATTTTGAGTGAAATCACATTGAATCTTTCGATCAATTTGGAGATTATTGATTTGTTAATAATAGTGCGTTTTCCAGTTCACTGACATAGTTTATCTTTCCATTTGTTTAGGTCTCTTCTAATTTCTATCATTAATTCTTTTTATGATAGCAGGATCTGAATTTGTATTATCTTGTTAGAGTTATACCGAGGTATTTCTTTTTTTTCTTTTTTTTTTCTTAATGCTATTGTGGAGGATTAGCTATTGAAAAAAAAAAAAAAACAGTAATGGTATTTTATCCATAATGCTCCTTCCAGGATCCAACCATGCCCAGCAGTGGTTAAGGTGGGATCTTTGCTATCAAACAAAACTATGTCTAAATCCAGGATCACCATTCTGGAAAAACATGTGTTAAAGAGCCCACATTCTAGTGTCAGTCAACCTGGTTTTAAAGCCTCCCTCTACCACTTACTAACTTTATAACCGTGCATTCTCCAGAGTTCAGTTTCTTCACCGATAAAATGGGCATAATAATAATATCTATCTCCGAGGGTTGTTAAAAGATTAGATAAACAGTGTAAATCAATGTTAAGCATATAGACATAAACCAAAACATGCTAGGTTTTATTATTTCTTCCTAGGTGTGTGACCTTGGGCAAGCTAACTTCAAAAATCTCCATATCCACATTTATAAATTAGAGATAATAATAGTATTAATAGGGTTGTATTGAGGATTAAATTAAAATAAAACAATGAAAGTACAGAACACCGTGCCTGACATATAGTAAGCCCTTATTAATACTAGCTACTAATAGCACATATCTTGACATGAAGCAAATGAATATTAAAAAATAAAACAGCTTCTGAACAATGAAGACTAACCTTGGAGAAAAGCTTGTAGGGAAAATTCAAAAGTTATAGAAGTAGCTGCTAGAATATTTAGATGACGCACAGACTGACTTATTGAAAACTGGTCCTTTTCAACCACTCGTGCTAAATGGTTTTCTGTGGTCATCCAAAGAACTACTCCTCCCCCTACGTTGCTTCTAAACTCATTGCAGATAGTGGTGTTCAAGCTTCAAACTAAAATCAATCTATTTATTGTAGTGACTTCTAGTTACATACACCCAATTACCACTGTCATTAAGAAAGCAGTAGCTGCCGATACTGAGTAGAAATGTGACATTAAGCGTTCAATGCTTGTTGTCCAAAGTATGTCCTCCTTACCTAGGAAAATTAAAAAACACTCAAGATAATACCTTTTGTCTTTAACTCTTTGCCTACTTCCTAAACAAAACAACTTTACCAACTAACTAATTTTGCACAAGACAGGGATGTGTGGTTCTAAAAGATATTAAGTACTGATTGAGCATTTTAGTTATAGCATAATATTGGCATAGATGGTAACATAATCTCTAGAGAAATTAGCCAGTTTGATGCTCTAGGCATGTGTTAAGTATGTTTGCATGGATCTAAGCACCCTGGTTAATATGGGAAATCATAAATCAATGATTTACGGAAATAGTGGCTCGAGATTTAAGCCATCAGTTTGAATGCCTAGCTCTGCTATGAGATTTATAAACTTTGTGTCTCTAGCCAAGTCCTCTGCCCTGTCTTTTCATGTTCTTCACCTGTAAAATATTGGGCTGGTGTAATGAGGTTGATTAGAACTTAATGAGTCAGGTTTTATTCTCTGGTTTTAAGATGCATTATCCGCCTCCAAACTTGTTGCATTGTAGTTGGAAACAAGGGAGTCCTCCTGAAAAGGCAAATAATTGTCCTAAATACTCTTTGACTAAGAATGAAATTAATAACCTCCAAGGTAGTAAAAGTCAACATTATTGGAGGTATGAATTAAATGAGCATTGTAGAATATTTTCTCAGCTGTAAAATAGGTTTAATTATAATTGCTTTGCAGTGTGTAGAATTAGTGAGTTAATGTTTTTTTGGACTCCCAGAATATTAGAAGCACAATAAAAGTCAGTTGTTTTCCCCACTGAACCTATTGTCTATTTAAATCTCCCAAGATATTTTATCTTGTGCCCTGAAGACATTTGAATCATAAGTCTGCCCCAGGATGGGACAGATCCGTTTTACTATCTTCAAGGGACCAAATTATCTGATATTTTTAATACATTTACATTTTGCCCAGTTTTACCAGCACTGAATCATTTGTGCATTTTCTTCCTCAGTTCTTTTAAGCAGATCTAAGGACCCAGCTTTATAACTATACCATATTGGGGTCTGGTAAAACAACAACAACAACTTTGGAATCATATTGCCCTGTGTTTGTATCTCTTCTCTGCGACTTACACAACTGTATGATTTAGGTAAACTGCTAATTTTCTGGGAGCTTCAGTTTCTTCACCTGTAAAATGGGAATATCCTCACTTCATAGAGTTTTGGTTTTTGTTTTCGAGATTTGAAAGAGACCAGATAGGTAAAACCTTCAGCAGAATGCCAAGCCTATAACCAACTAATATGTATTGTTAGGTACACTTTCACACCATAGCAAAGTGGCAGTGGGCATTCATCAGATCTCATTCCATTGACTCTAATATTGAACTCTACAAATAGCTTAAATTGAAGTAGCCTAAATGAAGCACCTTATTTTTAAAAAAAAATTAATGTTTTATTTATTTTTGTGAAAGAGAGAGAGAGATGGAGAGAGAGAGCGGGGGAGGGGCAGGGAGAGAGAGAGAGAGAGGGAGGCACAGAATCCAAAGCAGGCTCCAGGCTCTGAGCTGTCAGTACAGAGCCCAGTGCGGGGCTTGAACTCACAAACCACAAGATCATGACCTGAGCTGAAGTCAGATGCTTCACCGACTGAGCCACCCAGGTGTCCCAATGGAGCACCTTATTTTATCTCCAACCCTATAGAATATGGTTATTCTATATCTGTCTTACAGAAAATTATTCAGCAGTAACATTAAGTCCGTAATATGAGGTATGTTATAAGGGAAGTTGGAAACATAATTAGGCACAGGCACCTGGGTGGCTCAGCTGGTTAAGTATCCAACTCTTGATTTTCACTCAGGTCATAATCTCATGGTTTGTGGGGTCAGGCCCTGCCTGGGACTCTGCTGACAGCACAGAGCCTGCTGGGATTCTCTCTCTGTCCCTCCCCTGCTCTTGGATGCATGCATGCACTCTCTCTCTCCCTAAAAAATAAACAAACAAACAAACAAACAAACATTTTTTAAAAAGAACACATAATTAGGCAGGGAAAAATGTATATATACTGTGATACCAAATATATGAAATATGTATAGAACAAAAGATTGGAAAGAAACAAGGCAGAAGCTTTAAAGTGGGTGGTAGTGAGAATATGATGATATTTTTCTGTTTTCTTCTTTTCAAAATATGGACAATTTTTATACCTTTAAAATATGGGTAATTTTTTTTCTTTTTGTATTTTGAACTTCTCAAAATTTTCTATTTTTTTAGACAGTGGACATATGTTAAACAAATTACGAAATAGAAAGCCACATCTACTTGAATGCATAGGAAAGAAGAAATCTATGTATATCAATTGTTAAAGAAATTTTGTACATAGTAAAAAATTGCTAAGATTATACCCCTCTCTGACAGGACTATGGTACTTAATAATCATTTTTAGTTTGGTGAGTATTTATCAAATTTTCTCATAATCTATTTCAATTATCTTTCTTGCCTTTCCACCTTCGCCTTCTCCTTGGTATAACTTTAATTTAAATACCTCTGCCATGTGTGCACCAGATCACTCTGTTAACAGTGTATGAGGAATACAACTAGCCTATTATTGACATAATGTGTATGTATTTTTTAATTTGAAACGTGGAAACGCCAGGTGTTCAGAATCCCTACAACTCCAGTTTTGGTTCTTGCAATAGATACTCAGTTTGAAGCCATGGCCTCCCACTATGACCTCCAGGGGACTATCTAGCAGTGTGCACTCCTCAGGTCTAAAGATGGCTTAATTAGGCATTATTATTTTCTTCCTTAAAGTATCATTCTTCTATTTTAGCATTAGTCATTGGTAAGCAAGGTGCAGAGATCAGAACCGTAAGAAAATTAGGAAATGGCTTTGAGGGTCTCAGACCCCTCTTCTTGGGGCAAAGTGGCACACAGTCTCCATAGTTAAACAAAGTTAAACTTCTCAATAAAATTTTGGCATTCAGACAGAAAAAATTTTCTCTCTTCCCCAAACACAGAGCATAGTGTCTACTCAATAAATATTGGTGAATTTAAATTTTATCAACAGGCTTTTAAAATGTTAACACTGTTAAGAATTTTTATAAAAGAGATGGAATGATTTGGAAAAACAGAAATCATATTTTATTATCATTCTTGGGGCACCTGGGTGGCTCAGTCAGTTAAGCATCCAATTGCAGCTCAGGTCATGATCTTGTTGTTGGTGGGTTCGAGCCCTGCATTGGGATCTCTGTTGACAGTTCAGAGCCTGGAGCCTGCTTTGGATTCTGTGTCTCCCTCTCTCTCTGCCCCTCCCCTGGTCATGCTTTCCTTCTCTTTCTCTCTCTCTCACTCTCTCTCTCTCTCTTTCTCTATCTCTCTCAAAAATAAACATTAAAAAAATAAAAATGTTGATCATTCTTTTGCTAGCAAACAACAACAAAAACAGACAAGGTCTCTATGATGGGTTTTCATGGCACTTAAAATAACCCTTAACTTTGGCCTAAAAACCTTATGTGAATTGGTCCCTCCCAACCCATCTCTCTGTGTTTACCTCATAACACTGCTACCCTCTTTTGTTTTGCTCCCAACACATATTTTGTGATAAATATGCTGGTTCTTACCTCTGAGCTTTTGCAGTTGATGATCCCTGTGCATGGAATGCTTTTCTGTTCTTTTTATCTCCCTGGCAAATTCTTGTTTAGGTCTTATTATCTCCTCAGAGAGGACTTTCCTGATGGACATATGCGAAGTTATTCTCCTCAGTCACTGATCTCATCACTGTTTTATTCTTTCATAGAATTGTTCTCTATCTGAAATATCTTTTTTTTTATATTTGTTCCCATATTTATTCTCATCAAAAGAAAAACTCACTGTAGGCAGGGGCTTTCTTGTCTTCTACTGCTGATTCTCCCCTCCTGTAGAATATCTGTGGAAGGAAGGCAAAGAAGGAAAGAAGGAAAGAGGGAGGGAAGGAGTTTAAATCAAGTCATCCTTATAACTATCCTATGTGGTACAATCCATAATCTCAATTTTACAGATGAATAAACTGAGGTAAGGGAAAGTTATTTCTTTATATAGTCATCACAACTAGTGAATGGAATAACTGGGATTCTAAATAGAATCTTCTTGGATTCAAGAACAGCTCTTTATCCTAAAAGAACATTCTGGAACTTCTACTCCAACCGTGTTAGAATAACTATTACCAGATTTACCCTTGCATTGTAAACAACTAGAAAACTAGACAAAGTACATAAAATAGTTGATTTTAGGAGAGGGGTAATAGGAAGCTCAGAAATGTGATCCCTAATATCAAGGAAACAGCCAAGGTGAAAACTGCTTGTTCTTGCGTTCTGCCTAGAGGTACTTTCTGAATTGCAGCAGGCAGAAGAAGAAATCAAGCATAGCATGGAAAAATGGAGATGAGGAGGTTATGATCATAATTCAGTGAAACTGAGGTGTCTTAAAGTAACAGGACAGAGATCCAGAGAAGAGGTGGGCATGTAGAAGAGCTCCAAAAATATGCATATGGGTCCCCTTTAGGCTGTTTACTGAATACAGACCTATGAATGTGGAGGGTACACCCCTACTCAGCTAAGCAAAGAATAACTAGCGAGTTGTAAACCAAACAATTCCCAGAGCTGATCAGAGAATTGGAGTTCTGAGCATCAAGAGTAGAGAGATACCAACACCCAGGAAATTCCTTAGACACCCAAGAAGGATCATGCCTTAGTGGTTGAGCTAAACACGTTCTAGAGTAATGGCTACTCTAGACCTGCCATGACAAAGCTTAAAAACAAGGCTTGAAATGATCAGGCTGATCCACAAGTAATTGCCAAAATGAACTTTGACACTCTTTAAAGGAAGACAACAAAATCAAGAAAGTCAAAAACCAGAAACGTTTATAATAGCCAACATCTAAGAAACAAAACAACAAACAAACAAAACTTATAAGACATGTGAAAAAGCAAGAAAATGTGACTTACAATTAGAAAATATAAAGTTAGGGGGAACTAGGTGGCTTAGTCAGTGAAGCGTCCAACTTAAGCTCAGGTCATGGTTTGTGAGTTCGAGCCCCACGTCAGGCTCTATGCTGGCAGCTCAAAGCCTGGAGCCTGCTTTAGATCTGTGTCTCCCTCTCTCTCTGCCCCTCCCCTGCTTGCTCTCTCTCTCTCTCAAAAATAAACAAAAATTAAAATAAATAATTTTTTTTAAAAAGAAAGAAAAAATAAAGTTAGTAAATAAACACATAAGAAATGGCAGGTATGATGGAATTAATAAACAAAGACTTAAAAATACCTATTATAATAGCTTCTCTTTTAAAGAAAACATTGAACATGAGAAAGAAGAATGAAAAAATATATAAATATATTTAAGACTTGATTTAATATATGTAATTATATGTATACATATGTATATATAATTATATGTATATAATATTATATGTATATATGTATACACATCAAATAGAACTTCATTTTTTATAATTTTTTCAATGTTTAATTGTTTTTGAAAGAGAGAGAGAGAGAGAGAGAGAGAGAGAGGGACAGAGTATGAGCAGGGAGGGGCACAGAGAGAGGGAGACACAGAATCCAAAACAGGCTCCAGGCTCTGAGTTGTCAGCACAGAGCCCAATGCAGGGCTCAAACTAACGAACCATGAGATCATGACCTGAGCTGCACTTGGATGCTTAACCGACTGAGCTACCCAGGCCCCCCTCAAATAGAACTTATAGAGTTGAAAAATTATGATATCTGAAATTTAAAATTCACTGAAAAGGCATAACATTAAACACTATTAAAGAAGAGATAAGAGAATTTTAAGACGTAGCAGTAGAAATTACCCAAAAGGAAGCACAAGAGAAAAAATGCCTAAATAAATTTCGGTAACAGAAACAGTGGGGCAATATTCAGTGATTTATATACATACAATTAGAATCTCAGAAGGGGAGAGAGAGAGAGCAGAAAAATTATTTGAGGAAATAATGGATGGCTTTTTTTCAGGTTGGCTGTAAACTCACAGAGAAAAGAAACTAAATGAAAATCAAGCAAGATAAACAAAAATAAAACTGGACCAGGACACATCACAGTCAGATATCTCAAAAACAGTGATAAAATGAATATCTTAAAAGAAGCCTGAGGAAAGGAACACATTAAATATAGAGGGGGGAAAAAAAAGAAGTTCAATGAACTACATTAAATGTAGCTAATATAAGTGTAAGTAAAAAGGTAGAGATTATCACACTGGGTTAAAACTAAAGCCTAAGTACATACTGTCTACAAGAAACTCACTTTCTTTTAAAAAAATTTTTTTAATGTTTATTTATTTCTGACACAGAGAGAGACAGAGCATGAACGGGGGAGGGTCAGAGAGAGGGAGACACAGAATCTGAAACAGGCTCCAGGCTCTGAGCTGTCAGCCCAGAGCCTGACGCGGGGCTCGAACTTACGGACCCTGAGATTGTGACCTGAGCCGAAGCTGGATGCCTAACCGACTGAGCCACCCAGGCGCCCCGAAACTGACTTTCAACATATAGACACAAATAAGGTCTAAGTAAATAATGAGACTATTCAGATCATAACAAAACTGGAGAAGCTATATTAATAACCAGAAAAAGTAGGTTTCAGGACAAGAAACATTGCCAGGGATAACAATGAACATTGCGTGATGATAAAAGGGTCGAGAATATATAACCAACCTACACATTTACACCCAGAACAACAGAGCTTCAAAATACATGAAGCAAAAACTGCAATTAATAAAACCACTGAAATTAATAAAAAATTAATAAAAATTAGTTAAATTTAGAGATTACAACCCTCCTCTCTCAATAATATATACTGACATTTTATAAAACTCAAATCCAACAGCAGCAGATTACACATTCTTTCCAAGTTCTCGTCAAACATTAATCGAAATAGGCAAGAAGTTAGATGTATCGGCAAATTGTTTGCAATAAAAAAGTTAGCAACATTTATAGAAGAAATGCAAAGTTGATTAACCCATTATATATTAAAGGTTGCAGGATTCAAATTCAGTATTCAAAAACTTACTGTATTTCTGTGTAAACAGTGAAATAAAAAATACTTTTCTTAACTACAAAGCTGCCAGGCCTGCGCAACAAAAACTACAAAGCATTGCTGAGAGAAATTTTTAAACACTCAAACAAATGAACAGCTTTGCCATGTTGCTGGATTAGAAAACTCAAAATTTATTGAAGTATAATTGACCAAAAAAAAGTCTTTTTAGTTTCATTTGTACATCAGAGTGATTTAGCATTTTTATACATTATGAAATGGGGCGCCTGGCTGGCTCAGTCAGAAAAGCATGCAACTCTTGATCTCGGGGTTGTGAGGTTGAGTCCCACGTTGGGTGAAGAGATTATTTAAAAAGAAAATCTTTAAAAAAAAAAAAAAAAGAAATGAAATGAACTCCACCATAAGTTGTCCATATTCCCTATGCTATATACCTCCATGTCTTATTTATTTTATAACTAGAACTTTGTACCTTTTAATCTCTTTTACCTGTTTCGCTTGCTACCCTCCCCCTCCCCTTCTGGTAACCACCAGTTTGTTTCCTTCATCTATTAGTCTGTTTCTGTTTTGTTTATTTGTTTTTGCTTTGTTTTGTTTTAGATTACAAATGTAAGTGAAATCTCATGGTGTCTGTCTTTCTCTGACGTTTCACTTAGCATAATACCCTCTTGGTCCATCTATGTTGTTGCAAATGGCAAGATTATATTCTTTTTATGGCTGAGTAATACTCCTGTGTGTGTGTGTGTGTGTATGTGTGTGTGCGTATGTATCACTTCTTTATTCATGAATGTGTCAATGAGCACTTAGATTTCTCCCATTTCTTAGCTATTGTAAATAATGCTACAATAAACATAGAAGTGCATGTATCTCTTTGAATTAGTGTTTTCATTTCCTTCAGATGGATACACAGAAGTGGAATTGCTGGATTGTGTGGTATTTCTATTTTACATTTTTTGAGGAACGTGCATGCTGTTTTCCACAGTGGCTGCACCAGTTTGCATTCCCACCAACAATATATGAGAGTTCCTGTTTCTCCATGTCCTTACCAACACTTGCTATTTCTTGTCTTTTTCATACTAGCCATTCCAAGTGACGTGAGGTGATATCTCATTGTGGTGTTGATTTGCAGTCCCTTGATACTTAGTGATGCTGAACATCTTCTCATGTGCCTATTGTCCATGTGCATATCATCTTTGGGAAAATGTCTCTGCAGATCCCCTGCCCATTTTTAAATCACGCTGGGTTTTTTTTAAATATATATTTCGTTGTGTATATTTTTAAATATATTTTGGATATATTTATTAACCAATCCCTTATTGGTTGTATGATTTGCAAATATCTTCTCTAATTCAGTAGTTTGCCTTTTTGTTGTGTCGATGGTTTCCTTCACTGTGAAAAAGTTTTTTAATTTGATGTAATCCTATTTGTTTATTTTAGTTTTTGTTGCCTTTGCCTGAGGACACTGGTCAAAAAAATATATATTGCTAAGACTGATGTCAAGAATTTACTACTTATGTTTCTTCTGGGAGTTTTACGGCTTTGGATCTTATGTTCAAGTTTTAATCCATTTTGAATTTATTCTTAATTTTTTGATGTTTTTATTTTATTTTTTAGAGAGAGAGACACACAGTGAGAACAGGGGAGGGACAGAGAGAGAGATGGAGACAGAATCTGAAGCAGGCTCTGGGCTCTGGGCTGTCGCACAGAGCCCGACATGGGGCTTGAATTCAGAGACCGCAAGATCATGACCTGAGCCGAAGTCGGACGCCCAACCGACTGAGCCACCCAGGCATTCCTTGAATTTATTTTGATATATGGCATAAGATAGTCGTCCAGTTTCATTCTTTTTCATGTAGGTGTTCAGTTTTTCCAGCACCATTTATTGAAGAGACTGTCTTTTTCCCCCTTTTATATTCTTGGCCTACTTTGTCATAGATTATTTTACCATATATGTGTGGACTTATTTCCAGGACCTATTGCATTGACCTGTGTTTCTGTTTTTGTGCCAGTACCATACTGATTTCATTACTATAGCTTTAGAGTATAGTTTAAAGTCAAGATGCATAATACCTCTAGCTTTGTTCTTTCTTAAGACTGCGTTAGTTATTTGAAGTCTTTTGTGGTTTTATATAAATTTCAATTTTTTTTCTAGTTCTGTGAAAAATGCCGTTGACATTTTGATGGGGCTTGTATTGAATCTGTAGATTGCCTTGAGTGGTATAGACATTTTAGCAGTATTAATCCTCCCAATCCATAAGCACAGGATATTTTTCCATTTTTTCATGTTGTCTTCAATTTCATTCATCATTGTCTTTCAGTTTTCAGATCATAGGTCTTTCATTTCCTTGGCTAAATTTATTCCTAGGTTACATTTTATTTTCTGATGCAATTATAAATAGAATTGTTTTCTTAATTTTTTTTTTCTGATAGCTCATTATTAGGGTATAAAAATGCAACCAATTTCTGTCTACTAATTTTGTAGCCTGTGACTTTACTGAATTCATTTATTAGTTCTAATAGTGTTTTGGTGGAGACTTTAGGGTTTTCTATATATAGTATCATGTCATCTGCATATAGTGACAGTTTTACTCCTTTCTTTCCAATTTCGATGCCTGTCATTTATTGTTCTTCCTAATTTCTGTGACTGAAATCTCAGTATTTTTAATGTGTCCATTCTCTCCCAGTGACCCACTGATCAATGCAGTCCCAAGCAAAATCACAGCAAGCTTTTTTTAGCATTAAAATTGACAAGCCTATTCTAAAATTTATATGAAAATACAAAAAAAAAAAACGCCACTAGAATAGCCAAAACAACATTGAGAAAGACAAAGTTGGAAGACTTCTAATACTTTATTTCAGGACACTGTAAAACTACAGTAGTCAACATAGAATAGAATTGATACAAGTATATTATTCAATGGAACAGAACAGAAATTCCAGAAATAGACCCACACATATAGAGTAGTGCCCCCCCATCCCCAATTTCACTTTTCATTGTTGAATTACCCACAATAAACTATTGTCTGAAACTAGGTGATCCTCCTCCTGACATATTGTTAGAAGGTCAGTAGTAGCCTAATGGTACATCACAGTGTCTACGTCATTTACCTCACTTTATCTCATCACACAGGCATTGTCTTATATCATCACCAGAAGAAGACAGGTGAGTGCAGTATGATAAGATATCTTGAGAGAGGAAGACCACATTCCCATAACTTTTTTTACAGTATGTTTTTATAAGTGTTCTTTTTTATTATTCATTAGTGTTGTTAATCTTTTACTGTGTCTAATTTATAAACTCTACCTTAGATATGTATGCACAGGGAAAGAGTATATATAGGGTTCAGTACGTCTGTGGTTTCAGGCATCCACTAGGGGTCTTGGAACATACCCACCATAGATAATGGGGAATGACTGCATGTTTAACCAAATTTCACCAAAGTTGCTAAAGCAACTCCATGGAGAAAAGGACTCCTTTTTACCAAATAGTGACCGAATAACCGAATATTCATATGACAAGAAAAGTACTTGATCCTTGTCTTACACCATAAACCAAAATGACTTGAAGTGGATAATAGACCCACACAGAAGAGCTGAAAGTATGAAACTTCTAAAGGAAAACAGATAAGCAAATACGATAACCTTCAGGTAGGTAGTGTTCTTTAGGACGCAAAGCATGAGACATAAGGAGAAATAGATAAATTTTGCTTCACCAAAATTAAGATGTTTGCTCCTGAAAGACGCTGTTAAGGAAAAGAAAAACCAGAGAATGAAAGAAAATATGCATAAAGTAAATATCAGATAAATGACTTGTACTCAGAAGTGTGTATGTATGCATATATATATATATATACAACTCAATAACAAGAAGATAAACAATCTTACTTTAAATGGGCCAAATATTTGAACATTTGCTTCACAAAGAAGATATATGATTAGCCAATTGGTACATGTAAAGATGCTGTTTCAGGTTCCTAGGGCACTTGTAAGTACTGTGAACTGGGTGACTAAATAGAACAGAAATTGATTCTCTCATAGGTCTCCACACTACAAGTCTGAAATCAAGGCATCCGTAGGGCTCTGCTCCTTCTGAAGGCACTGGAGAAGTAGCTGTTCCATAGCATTCTTTTAGCTTCAAGTGGTTGTTGGCAACACTTGGCATTCCTAGTGTTCTCTGCGTCCATCTTCACATGACATTCTTCTCTGTGTGTGCCAGAGAAGTGTGGCACAAAGTGTATATCTACATGAACTTTTTGTAAGGACTGGCCATTGGATTTACAGCCCACTAAAATCCAGTTTGACTTTATCTTAACTTGATTACATCTGCAAAGACCTCACTACCAAATAAGTTCACATTTATAAATACTGGGTGTTAGGTTAGGTCTTTAACGTATCTTTTTGGGGGGGAAAATCCAACACGTAACAGATGCCCACCATCATCAGGGAATTACAAATTAAAACTACAGTTAGAATGCCTACTAGAATGGCTAATAGTTTTTGAGAATACTAAGCGTTGACATTGTAGAACAAATAGAATTCTCATGCTTTGCTAGCGGGTGGTAGAATGGTGCAGCCATTTTGGAAAATAGCCGATTTCTTATAAAGGTAAGTATGTTATCACCATAGGCCCAGAAATTTCACTCCTAGATATCTACCTAAAAGAAATTAAAACATACATCCAGACCCAGACCTGCACGTGAATATTCATAGCAGCTTTATGCACAATAACCAAACCTGGAAACAATTCAAATATTCATTAACAAGTGAATGGATAAACAAATTGTTGTAGGTCTATACAAGGGAACAACGGCAATAAAAGGGAATAAGTTTTGGGTGTATGTAAGGACTTGAATGCACCTCCAAATTAGTATGGTAAGCACAAGAAGTCGGAGACTAAACATTACATAATGACTCAATTTATGTGACTGTCTAGAATAATCTATAATGACAAAAATCAGATGATGCTTTTCTTGAGTGGGGAGTGAAGAGGGGAAATTTTCTGAAAAACATCCGAAAACAACTTTTGGGAGTTGATGAAAATGTTCTATGTCTTGATTGTGGTGGTGGCTACATAAGTGTATACATTTGCTAAAACATAATGAGTATACTTAAAATAGGTTCATTTTATTTCATGTAAATTATGCGTCAATAAACTGATTTTTTAAATATAGCCATCTGTTACTGGAATGGAGCTCCTCTGGGATAACTGCTCTTCTCTAACTCACATTTAAGCCAGGCACTTATGAGAAGTAAATAGAATAACACCCACTAACATCCTGTGCCCACCCTATCATAAATAGTCAATCAGAACACGTTCCTGTTTCTGGAAATTTTAGGACCTATGACATAGTGTTAATGTTTATATTTATATTTATTCAGTGGTTGCTAGTTATTCTATTTCACAGATGTGGACAATTATACCATTTTCTGAATTTTGCTGGTCTTGTAGCTTTCATAAATTACAAACTCTTAATATAAACTTGATTGTAGTATAGTGGAAAGAACTGGTAGGCTTTAGTGCTAATCAGCTTGTGGTTTAAATTCTGGCCGGGCCATTTACCAGCTGGACAGCCTTCATTCCTTTATTTAAAAATGTGTATTAAGCAATTGTGATGTACCACAGGGGATGGTGCATTAAGGAGATGTGCTCCTAGCCTCGTGGAGCTTAAAGTCCCCTCCTTCAACTTGTTTTCCTTCTCCAGGTTGCTGGATTTTACCATCTGTAAATTGGGTTGTACTGCCATTTTTACAGGGTGGTCGTAAGGATGAAGTGAGCGGACTGAATAATCTACTCAAGTTTCCTCTTGCCCTGCCTGTGTGTCTTTCCAACTTCTTACTGTGCTCTCCTTCTTTCCTGTCTATCCTATCATGTCCTATCCTCTCCCATCATGAATTTTTTCATTATTGAAGTATAATTGACATGCAATGCTGTATTCGTTTTACACGTATAATATATTGATTCACCAATTCTATACGTTATTCAGTGCCCCCCATGATAAGTGTAGTCACCATCTGTCACCGTACACATGATTACAATATTATTGACTATATTCCCTATGCTGGGTTTTTCATCTCTGTGTTTATTTATTTTATAACTGGAAGTTTGTACCTCTTAATCCGCTTCACCTATTTTACCCACCCCCCCTCCCCACCTCCCCTCTGGCAACCACCAGTTTGCTCTCTGTATTTAAGAATCTGTTTGTTTTTGCTTTTTGATCTTTTGTTTTCTTAGCTTCCCCATATAAATGACATCGTATGGTGTTTGTCTTTCTCTGTCTGACTTATTTGCTTAGTGTAATACCCTCTAGGTCCATTCCTGTCACAAATGGCAAAAATCTCAGTCAGATTGGCTAATATCAAAAACACAAGAAATAACAAGCATCAGGGAAGATTTGGAGAAAAGATTTGGCAAAGATTTGCAGAAAAGGTTTGGAGAAACAGTGCTCATGCACTGTTGGGGGTAATGCAAATTGGTGCAACCACTGTGGAAAACAGTATGGAGGGTCCTCAAAAAATTGAAAATAGGAATGCCATACGATCCAGTAATTCCCTCATGAATCTTATTCATGTCTCCTTCTATACTATATAACACATCAAATTCCAATGCTTATTTCTTTTTTTTAAAGAAATGCTATTTATTTATTTATTTATTTATCTATCTATCTATCTATCTATCTATTTATGAAAGTGCGTGAGTGGGGGAGAGAGGCAGGGGGAGAGAGAGAGAGAATCTCTTTTAGTTTTTAAATTTTTTTTACATTTATTTATTTTTGAGAAATAGAGTGAGACAAAGCGTGAGCGGGGGAAGAGCAGAGAGAAGGAGATACAGAATCTGAAGCAGGCTCCAGCCTCTGAGCAAGTGGTCAGCTCAGAGCCTGATGCGGGGCTCAAACCCACCAACTGTGAGATCATGACCTGAGCCAAAGTCGGATGCTCAACCAACTGAGCCACCCAGGCACCCCAAGAGAGAGAGAATATCTTAAGCAGGTTCCACACTGAGCGTCGAGCCCAAAGCGAGGTTCTATCCCATGACCTTGGGATCATGACCTGAGCTGAAATCAAGAGTCAGACATTCAACCAACTGTGCCACCCAAGCACCCCCCCCAATACTTGTTTCTTTTCTCAGCTAAAATTATTTACATTTCTGAATGAATTCATTCAGCTGTTTTCCTATTTAAATTATTTTATTGTTAAATTTATATTGGATGACATTTAAAAAAAAAAAGTTCCTGGAGTGATTTTTGGGTAACCAAAGTTAAGTAGACTATTATATTCCTTAACAATATCTGTTTATATTTGTATGGCATTTTACCTTTACAAAGCTTTTTTGTATCTATCATTTCATTTAATAATCTCAATAATCCTGTGAGGTCAGTGAAGGGATTATCATGTCTACTGTCTAGATTAGTGTACCAACGCATATCTATATTAAAAGAGTATTTAGAGCAGAGACGTAATTTGAATCTGCTTATGCTTTTTATTTGTGTATGTATTCAACCACATTTATTGGCTAGTGATTGTATCCTGGCTATAGTGTGATGCTGCCCTTAAGAAGTTGAGTGTCTGTGAGGGCGCGCAGCCTGCAAATGGAGAGCAGTGACAGAGTATGGATGCACATACCAGATGTAGGTTGTCAGTAAGGAGCCAAGGATCAGCCTTGTAGGGACATGTGGAAAGGGGATTACGATGTGCCACTTAAACAGAGTATTGAGGCTCATCATGATTTCCCCATGTAAATGAGGAAGGAAAAGGCCTTCCTAAAATACCCCCAAACAAGAACCCTTAGGAGTCGATATTTAATCTCTACTCTCATTCATGCAAAATAATTCTTCACTATGATGAAAGAAAAAAGAAAGAAAGAAAGAAAGAAAGAAAGAAAGAAAGAAAGAAAGAAAGAAAGAAAGAAAGAAGAAATGAAAAGAATCACAGAGAAGAGTCACAATCCAGGCCCTCACCAACTATGCCCCCTTTTCTGGATAAAAGTTGGAAACAAGACTGGTTTCCTGCAACTATTTCTTGGGCCACTTTCCCTCAGCCCCTGGCTCTGCTCAGGCTGGACAAAGCCTGTACAGGGAGGTAGGGAGAATGGTGTTTGTGTTCATCAGTGTACATTTCTTGAAACTGGCCACCAGTGAACAATCAAATCACCTTGGAATATTCTTAAGCTTCCTACGTGTTTGATTAGTTTTTCCCAGTAGGAAATGAAATAAAAGAAGCAGTTATTAAGAGAGCTTGCTCTCTGCATGGCCTAAGACTGGCTCCTGGAGTAACAGTGCTCTTCAGAGCAGACAGGAAAGTCAGAGTCATTCCAGGTGTTTAACGGAAAGGCTGGAACTGGATGTGTGTGGTCTTCATAGTGGATGGGAGCAGAGGAGGGTGGGAGAATCTGAGGTCTCTTTTTGGCTGATCCACAGACTGACTGATACTCTTGGCTCAATTTTCCTCTTTGTAAAAGAAGATTATCCATGTGTAAGATTCTTCCATGTCTTCATTCTCTTAGTAGCCCACAAAGCATGGCCCTCTGCTAGGTGTCCAGCATGTAAGAGTAAGTTATAAGTAAGATTCAGCTCTCTAGAGGAGTTCCTGCTGAAAATGGGGTGAGCCAACATAAAGGCTGAGGGTGGGTGAAGGGCACTGTGGGCCTAGATGATGGGCCAAGTCATCATGGAAGAGGCAGGGAACTGCATGGGAATGTGAAAAGGAGAAGCCTGGCTGATGGTGTGGCCAAGGAGCAATTTTGGGGGAGAAGAGAAATATCTAAGGAAGACCTTTCATGTTTGGGCATGATATGTGATATAAGCCCTCTCTTCCAAGACCCCTATTAAATATTAAGTAAAATTTATACTGCTCATTAATATTTGGTGAAGTGGATCATCTTTGGAAAGAAAGAAAAGAAGTACTGAGACCTGCTTCATGGTTTATGTGGGACACAGGAGACAAGACACAGGAAGAAAGTAAGCTGATATTTAAATATATAAATAAATAAATACATATATATTTACATATGTGCGTATATATACATATCTCTGTAACCATATAGATCACATATACATGTGTATGCACACTATCTATGTATATGTGAATATATGGTATATATGTACCTCTTCCTAAAAAAAACTTCTCAGAGAACAAAAAGCAATGTTATCTGGATAACATGTTCTTAGTGAATGAATGTGAGTAACACTTAAATACTTACTATGTACCACGTCCTTTTCTAGGTACCTTAAATGTAATATGTCTTCTTCAATCCTTACAGTAACTTCATCAGGTAGGTACTACAATTATCATCCTTTTGCAGAGGAAGGAGGAATCTGAGAAACAGAGAAGTTCAGTTATTTGCCCAAGGACACATAGCAAGTAAGAAATAAAGCTGAGCTTTGGATCCAGGCAGTCTGGATCTAGGACCTCAACTTTTAACTTCAGTGCCCTTAAATTACATAAGATGTGATTCACTTGTAATAGTTTTTGAATCCTTTAGGGAGCCTTGAGTACTGATGGAAGAATCAAGGCAGCTTTGATTCTCAAGTAGTCAAGTGTGGGGAACAGAAACTCCCTCTCTTCTTGGTAGCTTTAAGTGCATTGCTCCCTGAATTCGATTGTAGATCCTTAGACAAGATTTGCTAATTTGGTTCTTTTATTCAATAACTATTTACTGAGTAGCCAGTATGTGCCACAAATCCTTTGATGTTGTAGAAAAAGAATAGTAAAAAAAAAATTATAATAAGCAAAATCCTGGGGCGCCTGGGTGGCTCAGTCAGTTGAGCATCCGACTTCGTCTCAGGTCATGATCTCACAGTGCGTGGGTTTGAGCCCTGCGTCAGGCTCTGTGCTGACAGCTCAGAGCCTGGAGCCTGCTTTGGATTCTGTGTCTCCCTCTCTCTGCCCTCCCCCCTGCTCAAAAATAAATAAACATTAAAAAAAAATTTTTAATAAGCAAAATCCCAGTTGTTATAGAGTTTACATAAAGACAACAGAAGAGCATTTTGATGGTTTGTAGAATCGTGATACCTGCCATAGAGATAAGGGGTGCATGAGGGTGCAGAGGAGGGAGGGGAGCTGCTATAAAATATAGGTGGTCCAGGGAAGACTTGTTGACATGGTGACTTTTGAGCAGAGACCTGAGGGAAATGAAGGATCAAGCCTGCAGTATCTGGA
Source organism: Prionailurus bengalensis (assembly GCF_016509475.1). NCBI lineage: Eukaryota > Metazoa > Chordata > Mammalia > Carnivora > Felidae > Prionailurus > Prionailurus bengalensis. The sequence goes on along the minus strand of NC_057345.1, from coordinate 47,071,346 downwards.
AGAAGAACACTGCAGGCAGAGGAAATGGCAAGTGGAAAAGCCTTGAGGTTCAGTTGAATTTAACACGTGTGAGGAGGAGGTGGAGACCAGTACGTCCGGAGTAGGCTGAGCTAGAATCAGAGGGGTAAAACGACAGGTGAGAAGTTGAACGAAGACTTCAGTTTTTCACTCTGGGATAAGTAACCACAGGAGTGCAGAGGCATGAAGCCATGGTTTTGTTTTTGTTTTTGTTTTTTGTTTTGTTTTGTTGTCTGCCTTGTCTCTTAAAAAGCTAATGATAAAGGGCAAGAGTGGACACAAATTATTGTTGCAAAAATTCAGGCAAGAGATGATGGGAGTAGTGTGGGAGGTGGTCAAAAGTGGTTGGGTTACATTTTGAAGGTAGAGTTAATCACATTTGGAAGTTTTCACCCCATAGGTGATATGTATAGATGATAAAACTGGCTAAGATCACTTCTGGAGGAAGTCTTGGTAGAGAAGGAAAAGTATTCATGGATGGAAGCCTGGGCAGCTCTGACCTTGAGAGTTTGAAGAGACAGGAGGGATCAACAAATGAGAACAAGAAGGAGTAGCCAGGGAAGAAAGGAACACTAAGGAGAGGAGCATGCTGGAAATCATGTAAAGAGTGTGCTTCACGGAGGAGGGTGACCAACTGTGCTGCATGATGCTAACAGTCGATAAAGACCAAGAACAGAGTGGTGGGTTAACAAAATGGAGGTCACTGGTGACCTTGACAAAAGCTGCTCCTGACTGGAGTAGGTTTAAGAGAAAATTGAGTTACCCCTGGACATGTTTTCACATGAGACTTTGATCTGAGTGAAAACGGAATCTGCTTTCACACTCCTCAGAGGCCTGAGTCTTGTCCTGACAAAACCAAGGCTCAGAGGCCCAGGGCTTTAGAAATAGCAAATAACAAAGTGAAACCTTTGAACTTGGAAATAGTATTAAAGTTGTCATCGAGGGCTTGAAATGTTGCAGTCACACATCTTGCTCCAGGAAACAAAATGGACCAGTTGTTGGATTTATTCTGGTCCTCTGCCTAAGACAACAGCTAAAGAATCTCCTTTATGTATTTATCCAGGGACTTTGTCCTCACATCCTCCCTTGACAATAAAATGTAGTGTCTTCCAGAGTCTGGACTCCCTGAGGAAAAAAAAAAAATAATTGTATCTCTCTGTCTCTCTGTCTCTCTCTCTCTCTCTCTCTTTCTGATGAAAATTTCTTCATCATAATTCATAGTTGGTGGAGCATGCTCTAAATGCCGGGTGTGGGTGGTGTGAGTGTTGAGTCTGGACATAGGGAAATGAATTCAATACTCTCTCATTAGTTTGTTGTGCAGAAATAATTATACCATTATATCCTTGTGTGCCTCAGCATCTCCATTTAGTTTGGCAGGATAACTTCCAAATTCCCTTGAGTCTTACGTTCTCTGATCCATTCTAAAATTCATTTATGTTTTCCAAGTTGCTAATTTATCTCAGCCTTCCCTTATTTATATTAATCACACTTCCCCTTTGCAAGAGGAATAGGGACATTTTCCATCCAGTCATCTTTATGAATCTTGTATCCGTTTGGATACCTATAAATTGTGGAGAACAGCATTCAATCTTGATTTCTCAGAAACTCAAGACTGGGCAGCTGAGACCTGGGGTCCTGGCCCCTCTGGTTGTTTGCTTTGACTCTTAGTGCTGGTATCAGTGAATTCCCAGCTACCTTTGGCTGGCTTTGTGTACTGGGTCAAGGTAATTAACCTCTCTGTGCTTTGGCTTTTCAACTGAAAGAGGAATATCACTATCACATGTGTTGAGAAAACCTATGTGATAGTCCTTGGGACTTACCTGAGAGTAGCAACCATTAGTTAACTCTCTACTTACCTGAAAGATAACTTCCAATTGTAGCTATATGGCCATATCTACTCTAGTCAGAGTTTGCTATGAAAAAATAGCAAGAGAGGTTCTCTCAACTCAGGACTTGATGGAAACAACAAAGAAGTTAAATGAAAATCAAACACATGATCAAGAATGAAAGTCCTCCTTAAATGTTATTTATATATATCTTTGGAAATAAACCACTATACCCAGTTGTCCATGATAGCAATGGTGCTGTCCTTTTAAGGCCTATCATCAATGAAAATAACTCCAAATTAACAGTAAATACTAGAATGGATTCCCTGGATGCACAGGAACTGACTTTACTAAGGCAAAAATAGTTCTTGCTGTCATTGTCACCATGTTCAGTGAATATTATGAGAATCAATTCACGATTGAATCAGCTGAGGTGGTTTTTCCTAATGGAAAATCACATACCTTTCCAGAACTGACTTAATGAAAGGAGGTGGTGATATCTGATCCAATTAACAAATAAGTTGGAACCAGAGCAATTCCAGAAAATTTTGCAAAACTTCTGACTAGGATGGATTTAAAGTCAGAAGTCATAGGTTATGGGAATTGGATTGAGATTGAAATCTCTCCAACCAGAGCTGACATTATCCATGCATGTGATATTGTAAAAGATGGAGCTATTGCTTATGGATATAGCAACATTCAGGTGGCTCTCCCAGAAACATACACTGTAACTAATCAGTTTCCTCTTAACAAGCTCAGAGGACTTCTAAGACATGACAGGGTAGCTGCTGGATTCACTGAAGACTCGGCTTTCGTCTGTGCCCCCAAGGAGGTATTGCTGATAAACTTGGTTTCGACATCTCTGCAACAAAGGCAGTTCATATAAGTGATTCTACAGCCATTTAATTTCAGATGGTACACATTGCCCTTCTTCCTGGCCTCCTAAAGACCATAGCCACAAATTATATGATGCCCCTTCCTCTAAAACAAATCTCTGACACTGTAGTAAAAAATGTTAGCAGAGACGTAGGTGAAAGGAACTACAGGCATCTCTGTGCTATTTATTACAGTAAGAATCCTTGGTTTGAAATAATCCGTGGGTTTCTGGACAGAATTATACAGCTGCTTCATGTGCCTCCTGGTGAAAAGAAGGGGGATGGTGTGATCACAGCATCAGAAGGCCCTTCCTTCTGGGGCATGCATCGAGATGCTTGCCAGAGATCAAAGCATCAGGAAGCTTAGGGTCAGTCCTTCATCCTGATGTCATCACCAAATTTGAGCTAACCTTGTCCTGCTCCTCCCTGGAAATCAGTATCGGGCCCTTTTTGTGAAGAGGGGTCTCTGTTGAGTGATTCTCTCCATGAGGCTTCCCTTCTCCTCCCCTGATGTCCTTTATTTGTCCCCACAGGGGACATCCATTTGTGCTTTAATGTTTAATTAAGTGGAACACAGTGAAAAGAAAAAGAATGAAAGCCCTCCTAAAAGTGTCTACAAGCCTGCATACTGTACAGTGGGTTTTGACATCAGCTTCCAGTTTGCCCTCACTTTGGCCCTATGATCAGGGGAGCCATTTCCCTTTTGGTGGGTCTACAACTCTCCTCCAGATTCTGCTGGCTGCCTTTCCCTTTGTCTCATGCTGTTTCTTTCCAGTGTGTGCACTGACACTGGTTTCTTCCTTTGGGCTCTTAGTACAAGGGTCAGTGAAGCCCCAGCCTTTGTAGAAGCAAACATTTAAAACCTACTTAAAAAACTTTTTTTAATGATTATTACTTTTCTTTTGAGAGAGAGAGAGAGACAGAGCGTGAGCAGGGGAGGGGCAGCGGGAGAGGGAGACCCAAAATCTGATGCAGGCTTCAGGCTCCAAGCTGTCAGCACAGAGCCTGATACAGGGCTTGAACGCATCAACTATGAGATCATGACCTGAGCTGAAGTTGGATGCTTGACCAACTGAGCCACCCAGGGGACCCTAAAACCTCCACTAAGGACTGAGATTACCACTGCATGGCTAGAGAGGCTATAGCAACGTGTCTGCAAACTTCCTGGCTGCATTCAAAGTGCTTCTTACGACACCCTCCATTCTCTAGTCTCTGTCACACGCCTCTAAAGGGAAGAGGCATTTTAAACTCCTTTGAGGAAAAGAATTCACTCATTCAGTTCTATTTGGGGTTTCGGACACTGAATGCAAATAAGGATTATGTGATACAACCTGGATAATATCATTCATTGTTTCCTTTGCTCCTTTGACTACCAGGGGGTAAGAGTAGTGGAGTGGGTGATGGTACCCACTTACACCCTTCTATCACCAACTCTTCTATAGGGTGAGCCCTTTAAGGAAGGGACGCTGCCTTGTGCTTCTCCATATCTGATGTCTAGCTCAAGGCCTGGCCCCAACAAGGAACAGAGTCGATACCTGTTGGAATGAATTGCTGCAGGGAACCCACCGTCCTTGCTTTGGGGTATAGTACTAGGCGTCATAGCATCGTGGAGTCAAAGATAAAGGACTTCTCTTCTGGTGGTCCAGGAACAGAGATGGGACAGGGCACCATGAACTCAGCTCTGGGAAATCCCAGAGAAGGTCATAGTTTTCCAAAGATTTACAGGCTGAGGAGGAATTCCCCACTCTGAAAACAGTGCTTCCAAAATCCTGGTGCACAGATTGATGCTGGCCACCAGTGAAATGAAAATGGACAAAATAGTCTTTTTTTTTTTAAGTTTATTTTCCATTTTGAGAGAGAGTAAGTGAGTGAGCAGAGGAGGGGTGAGAGAAAAGGAGAGAGAGAGAGAATCCCAAGCACGCTCCACGCTGCCAGCTTGGTGCCCATCATGGGTCTTGAACCCACAAACCGTGAGCTTATGACCTGAGCCAAAATCAAGAGTTGGATGCTTCACTAACTGAGCCACCCAGGTGCCCGGTATAGTCATTTTTTTAAAAAAACAAAGCTGAATTAGTTTTTTAATCTGAGCTTATGGCCTTTCTGAAATGTTTTCTCATTTAGTGTAGTCCTGCTACACTAAAATAACCTTTTCGAAATTGTAGTGATGGTAAATGGCAAATGTTTTAACTTAATATATTCTATTAGGGGAAAATTACCCTTACCTTACATTACTGCCCAGTTTAATTTCATTTTGTTTTGGCTTGACATTTTTCTGCCCCATGTATTCTCTCTAAGGAGCACTGTTAGGCCTGTGGTTTCTAACAAGACACGGACCATTTTGAGAATCTGAACTAAAGTTTTTGACACTTTCTCCACAGAAACCTGTTTATGTGCACACACACACAAACTTTTGCAGGTAATTTTGGAAGGTTCACAGGCCTTTTTAAGACCAACTGTGAGCTTCTGAAGAATCCAGAAAATCCAGTTAGGAATTCCTGGACAAGAAGGAGTGACAGTCCACTGTTGTGAGAAAAACTACCTTTCCCCATTCGTTTGCTTTTTAATGAAATATTTCATGTAAATAAAAAGTTTTCCCTCGTTGCACTCTAGGGCCATTAAAAGTCCAAGGAAGCATTGAGATCAGGGAGTTAACAAATATTTTGCAAAAGCAAATGGCGTGCTAAGGGAGCTGCTACCCAGCATTTGAACCAGCATTCTGTGGTCTCGGTGGGTATGGGAACCCCCTCCTCCCTTTGGCATTTTTTGCTGAGCATACATTGCAACCCGTCACCACTGACAGGGCTCTGTGCATCTCCCAGGATGTCTGGAGGAGTCTTTTTGAAGGCATTTCAGCCATCTGTTAGGGTTTCCTGCTCTCAAGGGTGCTTTGATGCCATGAGGAGATGTGACATGACATTTGGAATCTGGGCCCATGCATCACAATGCCAAGGGCAGGGACAGCCGCAGGGTGACTGACTCTGGCCCATTGTGCAGGGATGAGCATGTCAATCAAATACATCTGGCTGGGTAGTCATATTGGCAGCTGGGCTGCTCAAATTTAAAGGGGAGAGGGAAACGAAAGGTCGCAGAAAACTTCAGAAGAGAAGGACAACCCCCTTCGTCTGAGAAAGCTCATCTTCCTCTGAGAAAGCCTTGGGGTGGACGTGGAGACCACAGCTGGAGCAGTGAAGTCAACATTGATCACAGGATCTCAGAACCATAAAGATGGCCAAATCCAGAATTTCCCAAACTTCAGTTATTCCAGCCGATAGCCATGATTTTTTGCTCTCTGTATGTCACCAATAATTCATATTTGCTTTAAATAGGCTCACATTTTTATTTAAAAACATGTATTTTTAAAGAAAATTTATAGAACTAACTAAAATCTGGCATTACTTGCTATAAATATACTGTAGTCAAAAATAAATGAAATGAAAACAGAGCACTCTTTGGAAATTCTAGCTCAACGCTTTGGTCTGCTAGCTCATTATTAAAAGGGGAAGTCAGCAAAGATTTTGGGCTTGTTATAGGAACTTACTCAGACTTTATCCTTGATGTAGCTGGCCAGATTGAAAGCAAATTCAAAAGTGAATCGTCATCACTTTATGTGCTCAAAATTTGTTAATACCACATCTAAGAATTTACTAAAATTTATGTGCTAACTAAATTGATTTTATGTGCTACTGGAGGGCTGGATTTCACTCTGCAGGACACATGGATCTGATCCAAGCTTTTTACAGAGGTGAGGACACCCGGAGGATGGAAAGGACTTGTCCAAGGTAACCATGGTTCTATATCTGTCTTGGTACCTATATACTGTTTAGCCAGGTAATTTTGCAGCTTCTGCTGGAGGCAGGTTGTACCTGCCTACACCTTGGCTTTGGACTCAGCCTTGTGACTTGTTTTGGCCAATGGGATGTAAGCAGATGCGACGCAGGCAGTGGCTTCAAATTGGATCATAGAGCTGGGCTTGCTTTCTTGCACTTGACCATGAAGAGGACACACCACAGTCAGCCTGTCAGTCTGAGAATGATAGACTTGTGCAGGCCTGGATTCTGTCCGTGCAAAGATTCAGTATTGGACTCCCAGTCGCTCATTCCCCTTTTTGGTGCAGTACGTGGGGCGTGTATGTGTGTGTGTATATGCACGCATGTTTGTGGATGTGAATATGTATGTATGAGACAGACAGACAGAGACAGAGAGAGGAGGGGGTGAAGAGAAAGGGAATGGAAACCTGGGCTGGGAAGATCAGTGTCCATATCTCCTCCATCTTCCATCTTCTCAGAGCCTAACACAAGCTCTCAAAAATGTAGATGGTTAATAGATGCTTTATCTTTTACTCAGGAACTTGTGAAATTCAGGAAGTATTTACCAAGAACTCTGTTACATACATGGGACTGTGCTACATATACCTGGGGATACAAAAGAAGTCATTTTTGTGTCATAGGGGATTACGACGTGTTTCAGTGGCAAAGGCACACCTGCATGGTGTGAATAAACACCACTTCAGAGCTGTATTGTTCCTGTACAAAAGTGGCAAAGCACAATGTTCCTCAAATATGGCAGCATCCTCTTCTGCCAGGCCTTGACCGTGCTGCTCCCTCAGCCTATAGTGCAATTCTGGAACACCCCATGGAGAGGTTAGGTTCTCCACAAAGCTGTACTTCCTGTCTTCTTCCTTCCTCTCTTCTTTTCCATACAGGCATTTCTACTTCCTTTTGTTGTGGTGGTTCTTTCTGCCTTTGACCCAGAATATTCATAGGACTTGCATACCTTTCAATGAGTTGCTCTCCTGTCTAGTTGTTCTGCAACCTGGTACCGTCCTTCCCATTCCGCCCCCTTCTAGGAGTCCCGTGGAGTTGCCCGCAGTTCACATGTGGAGTCCATTTTACTCCATCTCCTCCCCCACCGCCGTGGCCAATGCCCTTGTCATGCCTCACCTGCCTGGTTTCTTGGTATCGCCTTTGCCCAGGCTGTTCCCCATAGGGTAGTTGGAATAACTTTGTAAACTACTAATCTGATCATTTGATTCCCCTGCTAAAAAGTGCCCCAATGGCATCTCTTTGCAATTAGAAGAAACAAAACAAACAAAACAAATACCTACAGACTCATAACTGTGTCCTATAACATTCTGCCTGATGTGGATGCTGTATAGATCCACTTTGCAAATCAAACTGAGGAGATATCACACAGGGCAAGTGGCACACCTTCTGACTCCCATGCCATCCATCATTCTTCATGCCAAGTAAGCAAACCACAGTCTTAGTTACCAGTTACTGAGTACGTACTCTAAGATGCACATAATTAAGCTCTTTATACATATTAACTTCTTTATTCCTCATAATTCTGTGAAGTAGGGACTATGTTTATCCCAGTTTTACAGATGAGGAAACTTAGGCACAGAGTGTTCAAGTAATTTCCTTACCACATAGCTTGAAAATGACAGAGCTAAGATCAGAACCCAGACATTATAGCTCCCTTACTGCTGTTGGGCCATGCAATAACCATAAGACTGACAAATATGGAAGGAATATCCTCAAACTGCTACCTGCTTTCCCATCCCCATCATTTTTCTGGCTAGCTCTCCGGCTATCCATATCTTTCTATAGCTCGGGATGGTATTGGTTCTCCATCCTCAAGAGATGGCTCAGTATAACAGCAACATCAACAAAAATTAGGAATCAACCGTTGAAAATTGATAATGTCTCCAAGGGCTGAGATGGTCTTCCTCCAAAGAGGTAATTATGGGAACCTAGTAAGAATGGAAGGCTTTTTGCAGAAAATAGAGTATGAGCAATCCTCACAGAAATGTCAAAAGGATATTGTGTTTTGCAAATGTTTATTGCAAACAGACAAAAGTAGTTTCAATTACTCGTCACAGCCTACACATTTCTCTTTGTTGGCCGGAAAACACTCAGGTGTTTTGTTTCGTTTGTTTAATATTCTCCAGGATGGCATGGCGGTATTTTTAGCTTTGAAATTTTGATTGTGAATTTCTGTGGCCTATTAAAAAAAATGCCCATGCAGCCTTGCAACATGAAAAAGAATGACAAAAGCTGGTGAACATGATTAATCCACTGGACTTCATATATCATCTGTCCTTTGCCCCCTCCTTCCTCCATTCCCTGAGCTCTCTAAACATTTCATCTGTGATTCTGGGCACTTTGAAACCGGAATCTGTATTCAGCACATGTCCCTACATGATTAAATAAAAATAATAATCATCTTTCTCTGCTGTTGCCTCAGCAGGAAATAGTTTTTAACTCCACCTCCATTGCCAGTACCCCCAGTCTGGCTTGTTGGAGTGAGAAAAAACATCACAGGCTTTGGAGAAAACTGGATGTTAAATCTTAATAATAGGGGTGCCTGGGTGGCTCAGTCAGTTAAGCATCCAACTTCGGCTCAGGTCATGATCTCATGGTTCATGGATTCGGGCCCTGCGTTGGGTTCTGTGCTGACAGCTCAGAGCCTGGAGCCTGCTTCGGATTCTGTGTCTCCTTCTCTCTTGCCCCTCCCCCACTCCCATTCTGTCTCTCTCTCTGTCTCTCAAAAATAAACACTACAAAATTTAAATCTTGATAATGGTGTGACTTTGTGCAAGTTTCTTGTCCTTGTTAAGTCACAGTCTCTTTTGATATCCACTGGGAATGATGATGGCTGCACCACAGGCCAGGTGGTGGTGATAGTTAAGTGAAATATATTTTATTTTATTTTTTTATTTTATTTTATTTTTTTAAATATGAAATTGACGGGGGCGCCTGGGTGGCACAGTCGGTTAAGCGTCCGACTTCAGCCAGGTCACGATCTCGCGGTCCGTGAGTTCGAGCCCCACGTCGGGCTCTGGGCTGATGGCTCTGAGCCTGGAGCCTGTTTCCGATTCTGTGTCTCCCTCTCTCTCTGCCCCTCCCCCGTTCATGCTCTGTCTCTCTCTGTCCCAAAAATAAATAAACATTGAAAAAAAAATTTAAAAAAAAATATGAAATTGACTGACAAGTTGGTTTCCATACAACACCCAGTGCTCATCCCAACAGGTGCCCTCCTCAATGCCCATCACCCACCCTTCCTTCCCTCCCACCCTCCATCAACCCTCAGTTTGTTCTCAATTTTTAAGAGTCTCTTAGGGGTGCCTGGGTGGCTCAGTCAGTTAAGTGTCTGACTTCGGCTCAGGTGGTGATCTCGTGGTTTGTGAGTTCAAGCCCCGTGTTGGGCTCTGTGCTGGCAGCTATAAGCCTGAAGCCTGCTTTGGATTCTGTGTCTCCCTCTCTGCCCCTCCCCTGCTCATGCTCTGTCTCTCTGTCTCAAAAATAAATGAAACATTAAAAAAATTTTTTTAAAAATTAAGTGAGGGGGCGCCTGGGTGGCGCAGTCGGTTAAGCGTCCAACTTCAGCCAGGTCACGATCTCGCCGTCCGTGAGTTCGAGCCCCGTGTCGGGCTCTGGGCTGATGGCTCAGAGCCTGGAGCCTGTTTCCGATTCTGTGTCTCCCTCTCTCTCTGCCCCTCCCCCGTTCATGCTCTGTCTCTCTCTGTCCCAAAAATAAATAAACGTTGAAAAAAAAATTAAAAAAAAATTAAAAAAAAAAAATTAAGTGAGATATATTTTAAATGTCTAGTGCCAAGTAATATTTAGCCATATTGGTTTGAATCCTTATTGTGTGCTGGCACTCTGCCTTTATTATTCATTTAATTTAACTTCATAAAGTAGGAATTATTATTCCTATTATACAGATAAAGAAACTGAGGCTCAAAGCAGTAAAATAACTTGCCTCTTACAGGTTGAACTGCGCCCCCCTCCTCAATAAAAGACATATTGAATCCTAACCCCTGGTAGCTTAGAATATGGTTTCATTTGGAAATAGAGTCTTTATAGAAGTAGTCAAGTTTGAATGGTAATTAGGGTAGACCCTCATCCAATGTGACTGGTGTTCTTATGAAAAGGGGATATTTTGACATAGAGACAGACACTCCCGGAGGGAAGACAATGTGAAGACACAGAATGAGAAGAAAGCCATGAGACTGGAGTGATGCATCTGCAGGTCAAGGGGCACCAAAGATTGCTGGCAAATGCAAGACACTAGTAGAGGCAAGGAAGTATTCACCTCTAAGCTGTCAGAAAGAGCACAGCCCTGTTAATGCCTTGAGTTTAGACTTTTAACCTCCAGATCTCTGAGATGAGATTTCTGTTGTTTTCGGCCACCCAGGTTTTGGTATTCTGTTATATCAGCCCTGTAAACTAACAGATTCCTAAAGGTCATGCTGTGAGTAAGCACCAACACCAGGATTCAGGTCCTGGTCTGACTTAAACCCGGGACTCACCCATTCCACTACCATTGCTTCTCAAACTGTGGTCCATGGACAAGCAGCATTGGCCTCACCTGGGAGCTTATTAAAAATGCAGAATCTCAGGCCCCCAATCCCAACCTACTAAATCAGAATCTGAATCTTGACAAGATGCCAGGAAATTCTTAGGTACTTGAAAGTTTGAGAAGCACTGTAGACAACCTTCCACAGAGACCAACAAACATGAATTCCTTCCTCTTCCTTTCCCTAGGTCCCCCTTCGTGTGCAGGTGCAAGTGGGTCTTTCCTTTTCTAGTGTGTTCTCTTTCTGACCCATTTCCCACTCTACTCCTCAATCCCCCAAGGCTAAGTTTGTCCTTTACACATGGCAGGGAAACTGGGTGCAGTGAAAAGACCACGGGCTTTGGGAGCCCTATTGAACTTGTTTCAGAATCCTGCTTTACCACTCAGAGGGCAAGTTGCTTATCTTTTCTTTTCTTTTTAATTAATTGTTTATTTTGAGAAAGAGAGAGAGAAAAAGAGAATCCCAAGCAGTCTCTGTGCTGACAGAGCTGACAGCACAGAGCCTGATGCAGGTCTCAAACTAACGAACTACAAGATCATGACCTGAGTCAGATGCTTAACCGACTGAGCCACCCAGGCACCCCCGTCTTCTCTGAGCTTCAACTTTTTCATCTGTTCCTAGTGCTATTACCCTGGTGGAAGCCATTGTCATTATGTTCTGCCTGGACTACTGAAGTAGCCTTGTTGGTGGACTCCCCACCTCCCCAAGTCAATCTCAATCTGTTCTCCCCATTGCAACCTTAATGATCTCTCCAAACAGCAAATCTCCTTCTGTCATTTCCCGTGATTGCAAACCCCGTCCTGGTTGAAGTCTGAATTCCTGAACATGGCTCCCTGTCCTTTGCATCATGTGCCCATGTCTGCTTCTCCCCTCTCATATCTCCTGCCACTTCCCATGCTTACTTTATTATTTACCTTCTATGTGTCCTAACCTTCCTCTACATTCTCAAGCCAGCCATCACCTCTTCAGGGTCTTTGCCTACACCACACATCCCTCCCCTGAACTCCTATACTTTGCATGCCTTCTCTGTGCTTTTCTTCATCATGTCAACCAAGCGCTTTATTAACTGCAATGTTGATTTATCTATATTCCTCATTAGACCACATGAGCATGAGGGCAAAGACCACGATGATCTTTGTGATGCTTGTATTGCAGCTCCTAGCCCGGTGTTGGGATATAAGTCAGCCCTCAATATGTATTTGCTACACAGATCAAAGAAATTGGGAGATGCCTCAGTTTTTAGGCCAGCATTGTGCATTCTGTTGAAGAAACATTTATTTCTGAAACCCCACTGCTGTTTTACAGATTAGGTGCCAGTTGTAGAGTGAGTACAGGAACAGCCAGTGTGTTCTTTCTGAAGTTTCTTTGTTCTTTCCCGCATGATTAAGCCGCCTAGATCCTACCTCGTTGAACAAAGCTAAAGTATTTACTCCTAATTGCTTTAAGTAAGGCCTGTGTGATCTAATCACTAATCAGATGCTTGCGTTTAAGAAAGAAAAATGGCTAATTAACGAAAGCCAGTACCTCCAATATTAAGGATCAGAGCTCTCTATGTGGCAGCATGGTAAGGGAAGACACACAGTGAGGCTTGGAGAGTCTTTGGGGCTTCCTTGGTTTTTTTAGGCCTCATTTCCAGAGAAGTTGAAACAACACACCCACACCTAACAGGAAGGAGACATTCTGAATGAATCCTAGGAAACTGTCCCCTCCTCCATGCGGTCAATAGTAAGAAATGCTGTGAATTTGAAGTTAAAAGTTACGTTTTGTATTGTGAGAAATACAAAATGAGAATGCATGAGCCAGTTGTGAAATTTGCACAAGAATAACAACAGCGGTTAAGTTTAGGAAAAACAGAAAATCTTATTCACACAGGATGGGCCAGTTTGGACCTTGAATATACCACATGTTCAATACATTTTTTTTGTTGTTGTTAAAGGTTTCTTTATTTTTGAGAGACAGAGAAAGAGGGAGACAGAGAGAGAGAGATCACAAATGGGGAGGGGCAGAGATAGAGAAAGGCACCAAGGATCCAAAGCCAGTTCTGTGCAGATAGCAGCGACCTTGATGGGAGCTCAAAATCAGGAACTGTGAGATCATCACCTGAGCCGAAGTGAGACACTCAACCGACTGAGCCGCCCAGGTGCCCCATGCTCAGTACATTTTTACTGAGTGAATTTCTTGTCACACACACACACACACACACACACACACACACACACACACACCTTTATTAAAAAGCATAAAAGAGGGGCGCCTGGGTGGCTCAGTCATTTAAGCATCCGACTTCGGCTCAGGTCATGATCTCGTAGTTCATGAGTTCAAGCCCCATGTTCAAGCCTCCTTCGGATTCTGTGTCTCCCTCTCTCTCTGCCTCTCCCCCACTCATGCTCTGTCTCTCTCAAAAATAAATAAACATTTTAAAAAATGGGGGTCACTCTGCAGACCCTGCTCTTTGAAAGAAAGAAAAAGAAAGAAAGAAAGAAAGAAAGAAAGAAAGAAAGAAAGAAAGAAAAGAGAAAACCTGAATAAATTTTCATGGAAGGGAAAACCCATGCTATAAAGATGTCCCTTCTCCCCCGGTTAATCTAAAGATTCAAAGCTGTTGCAATCAAAACCCCAACAGAGTTTTTCAAGGAGATTGACAAGCTGAACCTAAAACGCACGTGGAAGAGTAGGGGGCCAAGAATAGCCAAACATTTTTGAAAAAGGAGGAGATAAGAAAGAAAGAGTACTGACTTACTCTACAGAAAGATTTACTCTAAAGCTCCATGTAATTTTGAGAAGTGGTTTCATTTTTGTGTTTGTTTGCCTGTTTTGCAAGCTCGTCATCCAGGGAACTGATTTTTGGCAAACTTTGCTACAGTCACTCTACACTGAGGGATCTGAATGGAAAGTGAAGGCATACAGTGTGAATTTGCTCAGCTCTGACCTGTGAGAGCTGCAGTTCAGGGCAGGGGAAAGAGCCAAGGTCAGATGCACCACGGCTAACCTCCAGTTCTGCCTTCCACGCTGTGAGTTTTAGGGTCGGTTGCTAAACTCTGAGTCTCAACTTCTTTTAATCTCTAAAATTCAATTAATAAAAATCCAGGTAGGAAAAAAAGATCTTGGTTGGGCTCTGTTGTAGTGCTTTTAAAATCTGTTTATTTGCATAGGAAATGGCTTTCTGTAAATAGGTATTGCCTACTCAAAAGTCTGCAGGGGCCAGGCAGTTCATTCACACCCACAGGTAGCAGTTACACAGAAGATAATGGGTAGAGGGATTAGGGCAACCTTGAGTGAGGGTAAAACAGAGCTGCAGCCAAATCAGCCCACACATCCCCAGGCTGTAATTTCAGTTCAGGAGCCAAGAACCCAGCACGGGAATCAGAAGAGGGACCGAGATGAACTCTCACTGTGGCTTTGCCTCAGACAGTGATGTGACTCCGGGCACATTATTTCACATTCTGAGCCCCATTTTTCCACCTTTAAAATGGGCACGTCAGACTCCCTGAGGGTGACGGTAGTTCTAACGTTATAAAATGCGTGTCCGGGATTCTAATTTATGGATGCGCTTGCCAGTCTCACTTCTAGAATTGGAAGACCAAGGTTCACACCCCAGCACTGACAATTGATAAATGCCACCCGAGAGCGTCCCAGGGCTTCACTGCAGTTCAGTTTCTATCACTAAAAATATGGAGGAAAAGTAATCATAATCTTTATGGAGCTGGGGTGACAAGTATGATAATTAGCTATCAAAATGTTTAATAAACTGGACAACGGTGCAAAGGGATGTGGATTAACATAATGGAAAAGAAGGTAGATGAGTGGTCTACCAAGTCCCAGGTCCCTAATACGAACATTCTTTGCAAATCCTGCCTTCCTCGTACAGAGGTCCTGCTATACTCATGTTACAGATGCAAAAACTGAGATTTCAAATCATAGACCCACACAGGGGTTGAAATCTTTTCCTCCTGGTTCCAAGGCCCATGACTTCTTTCTTTCTTTTTTTTTTTTTTTAACATTTATTTATTATTGAAAGACAGAGAGAGTCAGAGCGTGAGCAGGGGAAGAGCCGAGAGATGGAGAGACACAGAATCTGCAGCAGGCTTCAGGCTCTGAGCCATCAGCACAGAGCCCGATGCAGGTCTCGAACTCACAAACTGCGAGATCATGACCTGAGACCATGACTTATTTCCCTACCTGCTACTTTATCAGGTGGCCCAGCCATATCCACTTCTAGGAGCCAGAAGTTGTCGCCAGGTCGGGGACCGTGTCCAGGGGGATCCGCTGAAGTTAAGAGCACTAGGCACATTTCCATCCACCAAGCTGGCCAGGCTTCACTTCCTGTAAATGAGGTGGTTAGCCATGTTTGTGCAGAGCAAGACTGAGGGCTTTCTCTATGCCTGCCGTTTAAACTGTCAGGTTGGGTGTGGGCAGCCTGAGACCCACGGTTTCTGGACGTGGGCAGAAGGCCAGGGACCCAGGTAAACTCACTACTGACTCAGGTAGAGCAGACTGCTGACAGGGATCACCTCTCATTCTCTTTATGCGACCAACATGCTGTTCTGGCCCCAAGGAACACAGGTCAGCAACTTCATGAATTACCCTTTTGCTTGTAATCTAGTTGCAGTGGTGAAATATTACGTTGCCTAGGGCAGGGCTATCCCTAGCTCTTAGTTGTTTAAATTGCGAAGTTTCCTTTTTGGAAGGAAGGAAGATTTATTGAATGCTTACCAAGCATCAGGCATGGTGCCCCTCACTGTACACCTATGATTTTATTTCACAAACTGTAGACATTAGATTCTGTTGCTTCAGTTTATCAGATGTTAAAAGGGAAGCTCAGAGGGGATAAGTAAACTTACTAGAGGCCACAGGTTTAGTAAATACTAGAGCCAGGGGATTAGAATCTCTGGCTCTCGGACTCCATAGCCTGACTCTTTCCACACCACCAGTCTGCCCACTGGTGTGACACTGATGGCAAATATGCCTGTAAAATCCAAATAGAGTTTCATTTATTAATGGTCTGCAATGGAAGAAGACCGACAGCCTGGCCAATAGAAAGCTCATTTGTTTTGTAAACAGAGAATAATTCATTCATTTGCTAATGCTCTCTCCCAGCGAAAGTCTGAGCCAATTCGGCCTTTAATCTGTGATATAGCTAGAGAGCACGGATGTCCCCACAGCCCATGCCTTTGAATATTCCATTTGGGACATGCAGGGATGGTGCTTCCTTTGTCTCAACATCAAAGCCCAGGGCTTCATGTCTTGACAGGTGTATATACATGTTGAAAAATATAAATAAGTGCTGAATATCAAACCCCTCAGATTGCCCAGTTGTCCCATTCTCCAAGAAAATGAAAGAGAGCATAACTTAAAATGAATAAAAATATACTCCCCATTTGGAAGTCTGAAATTGACAGTGTTTACCAGAAATTGTATGAGCGCAGAACGCAGGCTTCGATTTGATTGTGGGTTAGAATCTGTGCTGCCTGGGCTCTGAGATTCTTCCTTTGTGAGTGATTGCTACTGCTGGGGGAATTGGCAGTGTGACCAGGCCGAGGGAAGGGATAAAATGATTAGGTCCAAGACTTCATTGCGAAGCTTCTTCCTCTGAGATTTAGAAACCATCTTTCTTTCAGCCTCTTAATGTTTCCTGAACACCGTGAATTTCTCCAGGGGGCTTTATGGCCAGAACTGATCGCATTCAATTCTCCCGGGAGGAAATAGGCAGGTTTGTCTTATTTATTTATTTATTTATTTATTTATTTATTTATTTAGTAAAGAACAAGAAAAGGAGAGGAGAGTCCTCTTATCTTGATGGTAGTGGTAGAGGACGGGTACAAACTGTAGAGTAACTGGCCCTCCGCCTGAATCGCTTCCCCATCAGACCAAACTGCCCTTACCCTGCCCTTCTAGTTACTCTTCATCATTTTCCCCCGTGCTCCTTTTCCCCCTCTTTCTTTGTTTTGTTTTGTTTTGTTTTGTTTTGTTTTCTCTCTTTTTTTCTCTGTCCACTTCCTTCCTTACCCCAATCTTTTCCAACAGACTTGAAGCCTCTGACGTGGTCAGCTTCTGTAATTAAAAGCCACCAAGTCTTCCAGTGTCACAAGTAAAAGCAGATATGCCGGAAGGACTGAAGCCAGGGAGCAGTCAGGGCTGAGGGTGCCGGGCTGAGAAGGGGCA
Organism: Prionailurus bengalensis; assembly: GCF_016509475.1. Classification (NCBI taxonomy): domain Eukaryota; kingdom Metazoa; phylum Chordata; class Mammalia; order Carnivora; family Felidae; genus Prionailurus; species Prionailurus bengalensis. The sequence continues at coordinate 47,054,103 of NC_057345.1, read as the reverse complement.
TCCGGTCTCCCCTTCCAGACACGACAGCGTCTCAGTGCCTGCTGCTCCTTGAGCTTGAATTTGCTGCAGCCCCTCAAGGGTGTGACTCTTCTTCGTGGACCTGGCTCCTCCTCACCTTTCTGTGTCCTTTCACTTTTAGTTCCTGCTTCTAGCTACAGTCATGCTCCTCATAGCTCCTAGCTCAGATCCCTGACAAGGAATCTGACTCATTGCATTAGGGTTCTCCAGAGAAAGAGAATAGGATATAGATTTAGAGTATAGATATAGAGAGAGACAGGGTATCTAGATATAGATCAGGCTTTTATGGTTTCTATAGAGAGAAAAAAAATATATATATGTAAGGGCACCCAGGTGGCTCAGTCGGTTAAGCATCCTATTTAGGCTCAGGTCATGATCTCACGGTTTGTGAGTTTGAGCCCCATGTCAGGTTCTCTGCTGTCAGCACAGAGCCTGCGTCACATCCTCTGTTCCATCCTCCCTCTGCCTCTCCACTGCTTGCACTCTCTTTCTCTGTCTCTCTCAAAATAAATAAATAAACTTTAAATATATACATATATGGTTTTACATATATATACATATATATGTATAAATATATACATTTATATGTGTAAATATATATATCTATATATACACATATATGATTTATTACAAGTAATTGGCTCACGTGATTACACATGCTAAGTTTCAAGACCTACGATCAACACACAAGAGGCATAAGAAGAGTTGATACTTCAGTTCAAGTCCGAAGGCAGGAAAAATTTGATGATCCCAGCTCTAGGCAGTCAGATGGAAGGAATTCGCTCTTTCTCAGCCTTTTAGTTCCATTCAAACCTTCATCTGATTGGATGAAGCCCACCCACATTAGGGAGGGCAATCTCCTTTACTCAGTTTATCAATTTAAACTCATCCCAAAATACCCAGAATAATGCTTGAACAAATGACAGGGCCCGGTCAAGTTGATACATAAAATGAACCATCACACTGTGTTCCGTTGCCTCTCTGGTGGTCTCTCTCCTTTATTTCTCTCACTCCCTCCCACCTGGCCACCTTGCAGGTAGCTGGTCTGGTCAGCCTTTGGATTAGTTGCCATAGGACTGGGTATTCATTTATATCCAATCACCTAAGACTGAGCTTAGGGGACATATCAGCCAGCCACCTTGGCTGACCCTTAAGCAACAGCTTCAGGGAAGCAGTCTCCTTTAGAGAAGCTTGGTATGGAATGCTCAAATTGTCAAGAGTAGCCATATCGTCCACAGACCATGACACCAGTAAATATGGGGAGTTTATGTGGCTAGCTGCCAAGTTGGTGATGAAATCAGATATTTTACTGAGCTACAGGGTCATGCCAGGTTCTGTGGATACAAAGGTAAAAGGATGTGACCTCTGCATCCAAGGCTGTCACAGAGGGTAGAAGATCCAAGTCAAGTATCCCTGCAGCTTAGTAAACATAGATCACTTGGCTACAAGACATCTTGGAGATCTAGTCCAGCCTTCTCTATTACCCAGGTCAAGAAATAGAAGCCCAGAGAGGTTAACAGACTTGCCTAGGGTCACACAGCTAATTACAGGTAGAAATCTCATTTCAATTACCATGTATTAAATATGCAATAGGTGAAAAAGATTAGCCTAGACCTTTTCATGTGTGTTACTTCATGTAACCCTTATTACAATGATGTAAGGTAGACTTTATCCAGGGGAGAGACCTGAATTTCAGAGAGGTACACTGACTCCCTCCGTGTCACAAAGATAGGTAGGAGATAAATGAAAGAAGATTTTTTGTTATGTCAGTTTTGCAAAAAAAAACAAAAAAAAAAGACAGTGTTAGAAATTGTAAATAGGACTTTAAAATGTCTTTAAGAAAAGCATCCAATGCTCACCAGCATGATACTTACCTGCTCTTTGCGAGAACAAATATTTCATAGAAAAGAAGCAGGAGGAAGGACATTTTTGAGAGACTTGATAAGCAAGGAAGGTTATAGAAACACAAAAAGGGAGGGGGGTGACCATCTTTGAGATGATCAATAATAAAGACGTTTTAATTAAGGACTTTTAAATATCTCAGGAAAAGATCCATTTCACAGGTGAATAGGATAATTTAGCAACAAAGAAGAAAGGAAAAGAATCGGGGTAGTGAGGCAAGGCCTGCTCAGTGTACTAATGAGGCATTCTGGCCTTATTTCCCTTAACCTCAAGGACCTTGACTTGACCAAAGAGCTATGTGAAATATCATGCATATTGATTTTTTCCCCAGGCCGGGTTTGTAATTTTTCCTGAAGTAAGAGCATTCAGACCAGAATGGGTACTGAGCTACTTGATTCTGCAGGATAGGAAAGTTCCCCTGGTCAATTGAGCAGAACACAGGCAGGATAATGTCTCTGACTGAAGCACTTGTGGTAGTTGTTTTGGATTTCTATGTCTCCCTCATCTCCTTCCCCTTCCATACCTGTCTTCCCCCTTCCTCTGTTCTACCAGCTCTCATCCTCCTCTGTTTCTTGCCCATTATTTCCATTGCCCTATAGATAGGGACAATGACTCACATTGCCATCTGGGTCAATGGGCCACTAAAATTAGGATATAGTATATGGGATAGAGAGGACTGTGGACATTTGGAAAGTGCATGCCTAAACCATAAGGGCCAATGGATACTTAACTCCACCTAATTGTTGCCATACTTGACCAGGGACCCTGTGTTGCCAAGTCTTTTAATGTTTCAAAAGCACCTGGAAATCTGGATTTAACTTTTATGAAATACCCTGATTTTTAAATCTTAACAATTAATTCCATTCTTCAAATTCTTATAGGCTGGTAATGATCCATGAGTCACCAGCTTTTGACCTCTGGTATACATATCATATAGGAACCATAGTTGAAATCATAGCTTCATTGCTTCTAGCTGTGTGACTCTAAGCATGCCTCTTAACCTCTCTGAATCTTAATATTATTGACTATCAAATATATAGAAGGTAGCATATTAAGCGCGAGGCTTACCGTCTCATACCAAGTAGATACACTATGGATAACAATTCACTCTTTTCCATTCTATCCCCTGACCATAGTGTCTCAATCATGTATACATCTGATTCCAGAGAGGAATATTCAGCTTATTACAAGACCAATGACTTCTGGAACATCAGCTTGCGTTTCTCCTGCAAACAATCAAATCACAAGAGCTTACAGCATATTCTTACCCTGCTTTGTTGAGAGCCATTTCCCCAAAATGCATCTTATGTGGGCAATGAGTCTCTATTCATGCACAATTTCACATGAAAAGATTTGCCCTTTTCATTGTACGCATGGCTTGAATCGGCCAGCCTGCATGAAAATATTTCCATTCATTAGCATGCCAAATGATGTCACTGGCCTGGAACTTGGGTGGATATTGCATGGACTGATAGAATCCTATTGCTCTAAGGATTCTCAGAGGAGGTTGTCTCTTCCAACCTTCCATGTCCAATGCAGCTTAAAACACCACCAGAATGTGGTGAGGGCTCACTATTTGGGGAAGCTATCTTGGCCACTCTAGTTACTTTAGACATCTTCCTTGTATCACATTTAAATCTGAATTTCAGTAACTTCTGTCTGTTGGTTCAGATCTACCAGGAATCTGAGAGTCAGATTGGTCATAAGGCAACGTGCTATCTCATTAAATAATCATAATGGCGGGAACTTATGTGACAACGTCAGGTCTGTTCTTGACGTTTTACAGGTATTTAGTTACTTAACATTCACAAAAACCCTATAAAACAGGTAACGAAGCATTCTGTTTTTCAGAATGAGTAAATAAATGTGAGGCACAGAACAATTAAATGACATACCCAAGGTCTCACGGCTCATAAGAGAGAGAGGCAGGAAGGAAGACAGGGTCGTCTGGCCTCCATGTGGTTAGGGACTACATCCCCCTGCCCCTCCATCAGAGGGTACCTGCACCAAGATCAACTGCAGAACCAAGGGCTCTGATGTTACCCAGAGCAGATTTGCATACTGGCCCTCCCACTCCAGCTCAAAGCAGACTTGTACAAACTTGTCCACGTCTCTGACATTTTATGCCACCTTTCAGTGGTCTTGGGAGTCAAATCTCTGCAAATTGCCTAGAGCAGAGTCTGGCAAATAATGGACGTGCAAAAGGTTTTTGTTGAGTGAATGACATTTATCAACACCCCAGACCATGCATCACCTGGTCTTTTATCCTCACTACCATGGCAAACGTTCCAAGAGCCCTCTTCATACTAACTGCTCACTCTTCTTTGGCCACTCTCCATTTTCTTCTGTCCTTTTCGGCATGAAGGATATTTCAGGGTGGTCTTCCCTCCCTCAGAATACAGTGGTATTCTCACTAGCTTAACTCTCTGCTCGCATCACTGCTGCTAAGACTGTGCTAATACACTTCTCTCTCAAGTATCTATTCTTCTCCAGGCTCTCCATTGGGAACTGAGAATAAAAAATGATCTAAGACAAGATCTCTGCCCTAAGGACCCCTCAGGTAGAGTAGAATTCATGGTACAAAGAGTTATGGAAAGAGTGAAAAGGGAGTATGCAAGAAGGAAGACAACTCTACTCAGGGCAGGGTGAGACATAAAACATTTTTGAATAAGGATGGGAAAGGAAAGAAGGGAAGAAAATGTATGGATTAGGGGGCATCTGGTGGCTCAGTTGGTTATGCATACAACTCTTTTTTTTTTTTTAACGTTTATTTTTGAGACAGAGAGAGACAGAGCATGACCGGTGGAGGGTCAGAGAGAGAGGGAGACACAGAATCCGAAACAGGCTCCAGTCTCTGAGCAGGCAGCACAGAGCCCGATGCAGGGCTTGAACTCACAGACCCTGAGATCATGACCTGAGCCGAAGTTGGACACTTAACCGACTGAGCCACCCAGGCGCCCCTATGCATACAACTCTTGATTTTGGCTCAGGTCATGATCTCACCCCCACATCCACCTCTGTGCTGACAGTATGGATCCTGCTTGGGATTGTCTTTCTCTCCGCCTCTTTCTGCCCCTCCTCCATTCGTTCTCTGTAAACAAACAAACAAACAAACATTAAAAAAAGGAAATGTATGGTTTAGAACCTTGGGATAACCTACATGTCATAAAACAGACCTTAAAATGGTTGCATAAACTCATGTAGAATATCCAAATGCTCTTAAAATGAGTTGTAGGGAAATCCATAAATATGAAAAAAAAAAAAAACCCTAACATGTAAAAGGTAAGATTGGTAAGTTTTACCACTTAAAAATTTTAAATTAATGTATTATAAAAACGAAAACAGGGGCACTTGCGTGGCTCAGTTGGTTAAGCTTCCAACTTCAGCCCAGGTCATGATCTCTCAATTCTTGAGTTTGAGCCCCTCATCAGACTCTGTTCTGACAGCTCAGAGCCTGGAACCTGCTTCAGATTCTGTGTTTCCATCTCTCTCTGCTCCTCCCCCGCTCAAGCTCTGTCTCTCTCTCTCTCTCTCTCAAAAATAAATAAACATTAAAAAAAATAAGAAAAAACGAAAACATAAAAAGCCACTGTGTGGCAAAAGTTGCTGATTGTGAGATCACCTGCAGATCTGAAGACACTTTCATCACATATAGCAAAGGACAAGTATCTAGGGAAATGCTAAACCAGTAAGTAAAAGACAAAAAATATATAGAAAAATGAGGAAAGAAAATGCACAGGAAATTCACATATGAGTAATTGTAAATAGTCCCCAACCTTAATAATCAATCTAAGGAAATCAAATTGAAATAATAATGAGAAAAATAATTTCTCATCCATCAGACTAGGAAACATTTAAAGGTATGAAAGAACAAGTGTTGGTGAAGGAATAAGGGAAAATTATGATTATCCTGAATTTCTAGAGAAATATAAATTGATAATATACTTGCAAAGAGCAATTTGGCTGTCTTGAGTGTATGCATTCCCTATGACCCAGTAATTCTGATGCGTGCACACACACACACACACACACACACATATTTATACAATATGTACATACACTTCCAGACTCACTCCAGAGAATATTGTGGACATGTGCACAAACACACCTATACCAGAAAATTCATTGCAATTCTATTTAAAATGGGAGAAAAATATAAACCATCTTCATGCCCATTATTTGAAGAATGGATGGAATACTTAAGAAGTATTCGAATACTTAAGAAGTACAAGGTAATGATGAGATCTGAAACACATAATTTAAGTGAAAAAGTGTGCTAAATTATATGTAGTACATGTACAATATGTCATTCGTGGAAATTTTTAAAAAAACCCACAAACATTAAACAATACTGTATATTCATACATACAATGTTTTCAAAAACATCAAATGGAGAAGATACTTAATCCATGAAAGTGGTAGCTACTAGAAAGGGAAGAAGAAATGAGACTCACATCAAAAACCAGAGGGGATGTCAATCTTACCTAAAATGTTTGATTTTCTTATTTAAAAAAACATTTAAGGCAGTTGTGACAAAAACGTTAATAATTACCAATTATTTGTCATAGACCCATGGATATTTATAATTCTTTGTCATTTTTGCTACTTTTATAAATGTCTTCAAAATTTAAATACAATCTCAGGAATCGCTTCTCGGCCTTTTGGCTAAGATCAAGTGTAAATACAATCTCAGGAGATGAAGAGCTACCTTGAAAGTCTTGAATGAGTCATTTTGATGCTTGAGGGTCAGGATGCAGGTCAGAGTTTCTCTGGTCATTCCCTTCAAATGGCGCTAGGAAAATACAAGCTCCAGCTCATGGGAAAGGAAGGTAACACGACAATCCAAGTGATTTCTGATGATATGTTTACAACTCTCAGAGGAACCAACCATATAAATTTACTTTTTGGCTAAAAATCAAATATGAAATATGAAGCAAAGAAAATTCCATATTTGTGGGGCGCCTGGGTGGCTCAGTCGTTTAAGCATCAGACTCTTGGTTTCAGCTCAGGTCATGATCTCAGGGTGGTGAGTCTGAGCCCCACATCGGGCTCCCCTCTGACAAAGTGGAGGCTGCTTGGGATTCTCTCTCTTTCTCTCTCTCTCTTTCTCTGCCCCTTCCCTGCTCACTCTCTCTCAAAATACATAAACTTAAAAAGTTTAGCAAATTCCATATTTGTTTATTCAAACTCATGTAATTAAACTTTCAACACATTGGGGAGTACCTTCCCCTGTGGAAGGTACACATGGATAATAAACCACTTTCTTGGGAGTAGAGCACCAAACTCACATTTTACTGGGCAGATACCCTTACTTCCATATCTCCCCCAGGTCACCTTTCTAAGTATTGCGTGCAAAAATGCTGAGAAGGAGGTATTACTATTCCCAATCTACAAATTAATATATTGACAGTGAACTAGCCCAAGGTCATCATCAATTAGTAAGTGCCAGACTTTATTCTCAGACTCAGATTTTCTGACAGGAGCTTCCATGTTGCTAGAGCAGACATTGGATGTTTTCAGAGAAGTGAGATGCATATTAGCACTCTTTGGAGATGTACAGTGTTCTGTAGAAAGCAAAACTTTCCAACCTTTGCTTTTGTCCTTGAAACTGAGAAATAAAATTGGAAGTGGAACTAATAGTCTTTGGAAGGCAGGCCTGCCTACCATTTAGCGTTCATTCCCACTGGGCAGGAACCATGTCATTGGCCGTGGTTTGCTCTGTGCTGAGGGCATGGACGCTCAGATGGAGAGTGCCCTCAGAGCATGCCTTGCACCTGCCAGTGACAAATTGTCATCTGGGAGGTCTGTGAGCACCTAATTGACTCTTCTTCGTTCAGAGAACACACGCCCCTTGTGCAGAGAACCCAAGGAGCAAGGTGCTGAAGTGCACAGGATGTAGGATCCAAGCTCCCAGAGTCGCGGTTTCCTTTCAGCTTCCTTTGTGACTTTAGCCAGAATGGCCTTTCTGATCCTTAAAACTCCTGCATTGAAAATGGTGCCAGTTCTTAGATTGCCAGTATGTTGATGGGACTAAATGAACAGAGTATGCTGGGTAACAAAGCAATTGTTGAGCATTTTCCGATGGTTTGTCTTGATCCTCAAGTCCCCATCCTCTGAGGTAAAAAGGAAAACTCCTAAAACTTCCATTTCACGGTAGAGACCTCAGAGAGGTTACAGGACACTTTGGTGAACTGCTCCCTGATTTCTGAGAGGTATTTTCAGGCTAACGAGTACACGTGAGCCTTGACAGACGATCCACCAGTTATTATTCTGAGGCCTGACAGCAACGTTCCAAAGTTGCCAAATGGCTGCCTCTTTTTTCTGAGTTAGGTGCGGCTCAGCCTAACACTTACAGGCCCTGCTCGCATCCTCCAGAGGGGACACCTGCATATATACAGGTGTAGCCACCTGAGGACCTCTGTGTGTTAAGACCTTTTTAACTCAGGAAAGTTTAGAAACAACCAGAGCCATTGTAGATGCTGAGTCCACAAAGTGGAATGAATTGTTTATATGTTACTAGTAAGTGATGTGTGCAGGGGTAAGTGCACATTCACGTCCTGGGGTATACGGTGGTGCACAACACAAGCACGTAGCGATGGCGTACTTGGGATGTTACCTTTCCACCCCGTATACTTGCCAAGAGTGTTGTTCCCCTTGCTTCCATGCCACTTGTGGTTCTCTCCGCCCCAATTACCATCTTGGGCCACCCTGTCATCCCATCCCACTATGCTTGTCTAAACCCCACTGTTCCTTCACATCGCTCCTCAGGAAGGACTCCTCGGCCCTCCCATATCTAGATTTGGTCATTCCCACGCGTTCTTGCAGATAGGCCCCACTTTCTTTTGCGACGTGTAGCTCATCATATGAGTAATTATTGGCATCATCTGTGCTGGAGACGGAGAAGTGCGCCCGGGGAGAGCTCAAGAGTTTCTCAAGGACACAGGCCTATACACAGAATGAGGTTCCTGCCCTCGGGGTGGTCCCCCCAGGCCTCCTCAGTCACTTCATGCATGGACTTCCCTTCTCGTGTCAGTATCATCAAGAGAAGGGTGTGGAGCTCACTGTGTGCTGTGTGGTCCCCTCCCACCGTATCTCCTGACACCAACTAGAGTTAGGGTGACTCAGCTCAGTTTTCACTAGTCCCTATCTTGGCGATCCTGCTTTTTTATAGAAACCTATCTTCCCTAGATTCATTGTTAATGTTATTTCTAAAATACCGTGTTACCTATTTTTATATTTTTATCTTATATCCCACCACCCACTTGTTTCCACACCTGTACAATAAGACGGTTGGAGAATATAAATCTTCAAGGTTCTTCCCAGGCTAATGGTCTGAGTCTGTGGAATGTCCCCATAGTGGGTTAAGCCAAAAGAAATATCCCCCCGGTTTAAGCGGCTACTGTCTGAGGGCCACAGAAGCAGCTTAAATGAACACTATTGATACCAAAGATGCTGTTGCCTTACTTATTTTTCTTCCCTTCCCACCTGTTCCAGGTGCTTAACCCTCCACCCCCACGGGCCTCATGGAGCATCAGTGCTCCCGCAGAGATCCCATACATATTACTTGATGAACGCTGTGACACGGGCAAGTTAGCAGTGATTAGAATCTATTTGCCTTCACTTTGTCTCGTGACAGATTATACTTGTATATTAACTTGATAATTCTCTGATTACCGAGGAGTTCAACTGACGCTCTCAGTCTCCTCCGTCCTCACTAGCCTTGTCCAGCTGAGCTTGGGCTGGGCTGAACCATCACTACAGTCGTCTCACTCGGTGGCGGGCATGAGAATGATTCATTCTGGGAACCGTATCTCTGTTGCTGTAAACTATTTGCATACCGTGCGGACTTGCACAGACCTAGCCTGTGCGAGGTCCCAGAAGCAGTCTGCTTTCACCTCCCCCCTTGTCTGAGAAGTGGCTGTGCATTATTCGGTAAATGGCCCCATCCAAGGCATTGACACCACTCATGAAACAGAATTTAAATCTCAATATTTTGAGAGGCAACATGCCATAGTGGTTGTGTGCACATCCTTGGGACCAGAGAGCTATATTTTAGGCAACTAGGTGATTTTGTTAGAGTTACTTAAAGTTTCTAAGCCTCAGAGTACTTATCTATAAAGTCAAAATAATAATAGTGCCCACCTCATAGGATCGTTATGAGAATAAAATGAAATATATATAAAGTATATAGCAATATATATGAGTTTCCATTATCGTTAATAGTAAGCAGTATCTTTCTATGGAATGATAGAAGTGCAGAGAGGCAAGAGAAAGAATGTTTATTTTATGAATAAGGAAATAAAGGTAGGCGAAGAGAAATGATTCCATACCCTCCTTATCAAGCATGTACCGTGGGCCAGTCCCTCAACATCAAAATCCAATATCTAATGCCAGTCTCTGCCCTCAAACAGTAAGAAGTAGCTTGTGAAATGTGCCTGTGGAACAGGGAAGCCTTCCCAAGGGAAGTGTTGACTAAATTGTCTTGATGAACCATCTTTTAATACCCTGACTCATTTCTTAAAACCATCTCTAATGTTACCTCCTCCATGAAGCCCTCTTTATTCCCTCTTCCCTGCCCAATGCATAATCAACCACTTTCTCCTCTATGTAATTTCTGTAGTTTGTCTACACTATACATTTGCATATAAAATGCACATAAAAAGTGGAGATTTTTAAATTCTTGGTCAGTTGTCTCTAACACCGGCACATAGCCTGGTGTCTATGATGCAGCAAAGGCAATTGTAATTGCTCACAGAGTGTTTAATGTGCTTACTGTGCATAGGCACCCCCATAAGTACTAGATTTATAACAACCTAACCTCCTGGTAACTCAGTGAGGGTGCTGAGACACAGACCACTATAGTGATTTGCTCTAAATTACTCAACAGCCAGGATCTGAACCCAAGTAGTGGGGCCCCGGAACCCCTCATCCTAACCATTGTGTAATAACTCTCCACAAATGCTTGCTGAAATGGACATAGTAATAGTCATCAAGTGCAAGGCACTTTACACGTATTCTTAATACTATTCTGATCCTCATATTATAAATGTGTAAACTGAGGCCCAGCATGTTTATGTAGCTTTTCTCCTGCTGAACAGGAGGCTAGAGTACCTATGCAAGTGCTAGAGTATGTCATTTGTAACACTAAGTGAATGGTAATACAGTTGGATTATCGGTGTGAGAAGTTGGTGCGTAGACGGCTAAGCTTGAGAAGCTCTGTATTGCAGTTCCCTGCCCCCTCCCCAACATGTGGAAAGAATGGAGACATGAAAGGACTCCAGAGTGTGAAAATAGCAAAAGTGTGAGACCAAGAAAATGTTTGTTAAGTTTCACACGAGGCATTGTGTGGATTTGTCTGTCAGGAACTTTGAGCCTCATTCTCTAGAAAACGGAGAGGCTTCAAAAGATTTAGGACCAGAAGTGAACATGACCTTGTCCGTTACTATTCCTCTTTTAAAGTCATTGCATTGTTTATTATCCCTCTGAATTTATAATAGCTTAACACCAGATCTCTGGGTAAATACCAATGGATAAACACTTATAAATACGCATTTGCCACTAGCCCCCTAAACACAGTGCTCAGAGACAGTGCTATAAAACCCAGATCTTCACGATGCCAGCCTTGATGTACATGTGTGATTCAGGGCCCACTTCTACCATTCACCTGCGCATTTTATAAATTAGGGCATTATCCTCCTTTTAGAAGTTGCTTCTAACCACCAAGAGTGGTAATCTTGCATCTTTCTCTATTTGAAATCGTAAAACTAATTGAACAATTCATTGAACCTAATGGCTTTAGAAAAATCAATAATTGCCTCCCGTTATTGATATAGTGGAAACGTGTGTTAAGAAATTATCCAATATAGAAATAAGCCAGTTAAAATAAATAATTCAATAAGCTGCCTGGCAGTCTATTCAAATTTTGAACTTGAACGATGACACAGAGTTTTTTAAGTATAAATAATGAAAAAAATATACTCAGTGTTGCCAGGGCATAGACTAAAGCTACGGCCAGCCAGACGCCAGTTCCTGGCATTTACCCCACAACTCCTGACTTTGTGATCAGTAAAAAGGCTGTTGGCTATAAGGTGTCTATGTGGGGTGTGTATGAATGCTGGCTCCCAGTTAGCATGGTTAGCATTTGAGATCAGAGCATGGCAGTAATAATGTGTTCCTCAAATATATCTAGTAATTCAGGTACCTGGGTGGCTCAGTCAGTTAAGCATCCAACTCTGGATTTCAGCTCAGGTCATGGTCTCATGGTTTGTGTAATTGAGCCTCAAGTAGGGCTCCACTGCTGAGTATGGAGTCTGCTTATGATTCTGTCTCCTCTTCTCTCTCTGCCCCTCCCCTGCTTGCATGCTCTCTCTCTCTCTCAAAATAAAAAAAATAATAATAAATATATCTAGTAATTTACAAAGCACTTTCACATCTAGTCATATCTAGCTATCAGTCACCTAGATATTTTGCAAATGGGAAAACTAGGGGCTGGTAACATGAATTGACCTGTATGTAGTTACATTGCTAGTCCATACAAGAATTGAAATTATAACACAAGTTTTTAAGCTCTGTCCACTGCTCAGCTTACTATTATTATTAGCTTTAACTTTTTATTCCCTTCTACATTCAAAAGAATCTGCAGAACCCAAGTGCCTGTTTTCAATCCAAGGAACCTACAGTTAAAAAAGGTCATTTGGTCAAGGTCACACGGCTGAAACAGGAGAGAGCTAGGATTTGAACATGACTCTTTGGACTCCCAGTTTAGGGTGCCTTTCTTATACTCTTCAGCTTAGTGTATCTCTTCCAAGGTAATGAGGTGAGATAACCAGGGAGAACACAATCCCTGGCTAAGAACCAGAGGTGTTCCAAAGCAGAACCTGGAACCTGGGACTGAGCCCAACCTTCAGCCAGTTTTTTTTAACTTTATTTATTTATTTTGAGAGAGACAGAGACAGGGTGCGTGGGGGAGGGGCAGAGAGAGAGGAAGAAGGAGAGAGAATCCCAAGCAGGATCCACATTGCCAGCGCAGAGCCCAATGTGGGGCTCAAATTCACGAAACTGCAAGATCATGACCTAAGCCAAAACTGAGAGTTGGATGCTTCACCAACTGAGCCACCCAAGCTCCCCCAGCCAGTTTTTTAAGGTGACCTGCTTCTCTTCCCTCATTCTGAATCATTGGGGATACAGACAGATGGGGGCAGATGTTTGTACCTGACAGAAACCTGGGTCATGGGTCCTGATGTCTTAAAGACAAAAATTGTAGCAGGACTCTGAGAGGAAAAGAAAATGGAATGATAACACTTGTCTTTCCTGCTGGTCTTTTTCCATTGCCTCAGAGTCCCAAAATGGTCACATCACAGGTGGTGAGTGCAAGCAAGAAAACAAAACAAAATTAAACACAGGGCAGGGAATGGTCCAGTGTGAGCTGTGGTTCAAGACACTCAGCCTTTCCTTCACTCATTTTTCTTGTTCACTATTATATCCTGTGTACAAACTGAACCTAAAATATACCACTTAGGATGTACCAGGCATTGTTCTTAAGTGATCATGAATATTAATTCATCTAATCCTCATAGTAACCAGTGAGTAGATACTTCTATTACAACCATTTAACAGACAAGGACATTGGGACATGGAAAGAGCAAGTGCCTCACCCAAGGAGCCATAGTGGGTGAACAAGGATTCCATTGAATGTAGGCCCCGAGTCTCTAGAACCCATATTCCAAAGTGCCATGCTACCCTCCAGTTCCCAGTACTCTGTGCGTGCCATCTGAGATCTGGTCTCGCACATGACACTGTGCCACTGAGCTCAGGGGCTGCATCAATGGACCTTCTTGCCTTCTGGCTTCTGGCCGGGTTTGGCCAATGGAAAGCACCAGCAGGAAGTCAGATGGAAGAAGATGGGTTAGTGCAGTTAGTCTCCTGACTCCCTCCCTGCCAAGGCCACAGGTTCCTCCACTTGAGGCCACAGCTCCTATGGAAAAGCCCTCTCCAAAAGCTACAACTCTTACCATGTCCTCCTGGCTCAGGGTAATGCATCTACTTGGTCCCTGAGGCTTAAGTGTGGTAAAGCCCCCACTCCCCCCGCCCCACTGTCGTGACCCTGGGTGTTTCACCTTAACCATAGCCACACTTATGTCATCTCCTCAGTTTACTTCATGTGAATGAGCCACCTGTTGCATGCTGGGACCCTAACTGTTTTGGACTAAACCCGAAAGTTGTTTCAATCTCCATAAAAAGTCCGAAATCAGGAATCTAACCACCTGTCTCATGCAGTGTTGTTTGCACAAGGTTAGCCCTCAATAATTTATGTGTTGGATAGAGAAAAGAAGGGAGTGAGGAGGGAAGAGAGGGAGGAGGAGGGAAGGACAGAAAGACAGGGAGGGAAGAATTATAGGCCCTATAAAGAAATTTAGAACACCATTCCAGCTCACTTCACCTGGATTAGTCATTTCCTTTTCTTACAAATAATCATAACTTGGGTCACAAAGCTCTATGACATGTTATTTCACTTTGAGCAGATATACTGGCATGCCCACTTTACAGTTCATAAAACTGATCATCAAAGAGGTGAAATAATTTGTGTTAAGTTCACATGTCAATGAAGTATATGAGCCTGGACTCAGCCCAGAAATTATGATTCCAAAGCCAATCCATTTTCCTCTCTAAAGCTGTAATCTGAGCATTAGGTGTCTGCTCTGTGACAATGACCCAGATCTTCAAAGTCACACCCACCTTGGAGGAACATCTCTCTCTTCACCACAGCTTCAGTCATAATGGGAGTTTGACTTCGGGCCATTCCCATCACCAATGAGTTCTGCCTCTTTAGGTTTTCTCCTTGCTCTATGGCTCCATTGAACACTAATCTTAACCACACCTTTGGAAGGGGACAAAAACAGTTCAAATGTTGAGAAGCACATTGGTTTTGTAAAGTTCCTTTCATTTTCTTCTTCCAAGATAGCCCAAGAGCCATTTTTATAAACAGCATACACCAATCCATGTAGGGAGGCACAAATGTGCTTTTCTGATAATTCACTTTGAAAAATGTAAGTCTTTAAAAAAAAAAAAAACTTAGATATTGATATTTGTACAGATGGGTGGCATTTGAATGTATCACCATGAAGTCCCCTGAGGACTTGGAAGGTCTCTCTGAGAAATGTTTATTTTGAGAATCAAAAAGGCCATCCCTTCTCCACATCCCGTTGATTTCATTCTCCTGGAAGGACATCAATCCTGGGCCCAGACAGCGCCTTTACAGTCGATTGGAAATACCAGTCATTTAAGAGCCCACATTTTTTTTTCTGATAGGGGGAAAATGTATGATTATGTCTTTGAATATTTAACATTCTAAACAAGTGGCCAAAAAATGAACCGTATAAGCATCTATTTGTGTGAGCAAAGGTCAAAGATATGAGATTGGATGGCTTATTTTGGACTAAACCAAGGAGTAGCTTCATTTTCTATAGTCTCAAATCAGGAATTTCTTAACTAAAAGGGAGATAACAGAACCGGAAAGACAGCACATTCCCTCTTTTGTCCCTTCCACTCTACAGCAAGCTTCTTATGAGAGAGGCAATTTCTTTTTGCTTGGTTTTCTGTCCTTCCAGCTAGCATACTACCTAACAGGTAGTCAGTGCTTCTTATGTCATTACTGAATGATTAACTGACTGGCTAAATGAATGGTTCATAAAGCCTCTTATTTTTATTTTCATTTACTCCCCAAAATTCCAGTAAGATAAGCAAGGGCGGGAATCATTCTTACTGTGACTACCCAGTAAAAAATGGGCCGCAGATGCCTCATAGATCTTGCCTAAAGTCACACAGCAAAGTAGCAGCAGAGTCAGGAGTAAAATCTTGGTCTTCTAATGACAAGGTCAGCAGTCTTTATAAGTCTTTGACCTCACTTCCTTTCCTTTGTTTTAGCTTTCATGTGGTTTACTAGCTTATACTTTGGAGGGGAAATGGCTTTTGGAAACTGCGGGACTGAAAACAAAGCTCTTCCTCGGTAGAAACCATGAAATCCCCAAATGAAATGGGAGGCATTGAATTTCCTGATACAGAGATCAATGTAATAGAAGAGAAGTGAATGACAGATATGAAATTAATGGCATTTAAATTTATGCAGTTACAATAGAAAACAATTCTTCTGGAATGCCTTCCTGAGTCTTTGATACGTAGTGGTAATTAAAAGAGCTCCTTTAAATCATTTATTATAATTATGTTTTAAATGATCCAGTCCTGAATGTAACCAGCTTTTTGTTGTTTACTGGTAGCTGGTGACATTTGGAATTGACTAGACATTTGCAATAATTTGACTACTTTTCACAGACAGAGAACTGAACTGCCTCTTGCAATTGGGAAAGCATAACAGATCCTCTGTGGACCCCTCACTTTCTACTGGGCCTCAGTGATCTGATACACTCCCTGGACAAAAAGAATCAGCAAGAGTTAAGCAACGATGGAATTGAAGATCAGACACATTCTGCAACTTTCACAGGCAAAAAGTTTTAATGAAAAAGTGGAGAGCTCATGACATGCTTTGGTTGTAAGACTTGAGCCTCTGCAGTTCCAGGCTGTGAGTGAGATTTGCAGAGTTGGCTAAAATTTTGTGCTTCTGGGGTAGGGTTAGAAATGCAATCCACATTCCACTGTTCAGTGCACTGTTTTTCTCCCATATTAGCTGTCTGGCATCTTTGCTTAAGGCTTTGTGGCTTACAGGCAAAGAAACTGAGGCTCAGAGAGGTTGAGAGTTTTGCCTAAGGCCACATAGCTCATATTGAGTTGGTGGAGGGGACTACTTTTGGCTCTCAGTTAGATGCCTTCTCCAGCTATGCCCCCAGGGCTGCTTTTGTGATTGTACAGTATTTTGCAAGGATTACCACCATGTAGTACTTGTAAACTTGTACCCTAATTTAAATAGTCAGGTTCAGGGCAGTAATGTGGCATTCGCCCAAAGCCACACTTTGAGTGGTGAGGACAAGACTTTGATGCAGGCTCCTGAGTCAAGTTTATGACTCTTTGATCAAAGCACAGCTTCCTGGCTTAGAGAAGTCAAGGAGGTATATATCCTGGGTCACCAGGGAGCTTGGGGAAGGACATGGCTAGGTCAGCAAGAAGTCATTCCTTCCCCATGTAAGGGCTGTGTCTCAAGGATTGCTCACATTTTCTGAACTCTTACGATGATATCTGGAATATTTTTTCTTTACTTCCCTTTCCTGAGCTTCCTCTTCCCAAAGCAAGCCTCTAGGTATGGTTTCTTCAACATGCCAACCCCTCTGTTTGCCATGTCTCCCCATCCCAGCCCCCACTTCATCCTCCTCACCCTCTCTGCTTTTCTTCTCCTTCAGACTCTGGGCTCTAATCCACTTCTGGAAGAGCATGAGTTTTCTCTCAGTTAGCATTTGGCAAATGACTCGATCTCTCTGAGCCTCAGGTTCTTCGTTGTAAAGGAGTATCTCTAAATTGCAAATATCTAAATCGAGGGTGGTCCCCTAACTTATTTATATTTGTGCCCCTAGGGCCTGGCTCAGCTCTTACACATAGTAAATGAATGACCAAATCCTATAAGGATTAGATGAGATAAACCTGGAACTGGCCTACCACAGGTCTTAGCACATATTAGGTGTGCGATTCATTCTTTCATCTGTGGAAAATCCATTGAGGGCCCACAGCATGCCAGGAGCCATTAGGCAATTTGGATATAACATTGGATTAAACAGCTAAAGATTCCTGTCCTCTTGGAACTTAGGTTCTAGGAGGACAAGACAGACCCTAAATGATACTCATACTCAACAAGTAAAGCAGGTAGTAAATACCATTGAAAATGTTTTGAAAGAGAGCTGAGAAATGGGGATCAGAAGAGAGGTTAGAGGGAGCAGGTTGCAATTTCAGATAGGTCATCTTGGGCAGCCTTATGGAAAAAGTAACACATGAGTTCAATAGTTTCAATTTCCTCATCTTCATCCTTTCCTGTCTCCCTCTCTTTTTTCTCCCTCAACCCAAGTTCTTCCTATACAACGCTCGACTCACTGGCAAGGTTAGAAAATACTGGAGAACGTAGGCACTCAGTCCTGTTGTTCTAGCTGCAGAAGTGGACACATAATCTGCAGGGCCCAGTGCCAGAGGAAAATCAGAGCCCCTTATTCAAAAATCATTATAGATGTCAACACGGCAATAGCAGAACATTAAACCAAGTTCAGGGTCCTTCTGCACAGGTCACACAGTGGCTGCTTGTGGCCTACAGAGATCTGCCATGTCACCACTGGAATTGTGTTGACTCAGGCCCAGCCTCTCCTCCCTCTGGCTATGGCAGTCAGTCTCACCACCTGCTTTCCCTTGCACCTGTCCTGGACCTGGAGTCAGTCTCATTTCTCACCATCCTCCTGGCTTCTTCCGTATAGGGCCCTGTATGGGCAGACCCGACACACAGGTACTGAGGGATTATTAAAGCCAGCATCTGTCCTTAGGAATCAGTAAACCGTCCTGTGCCGGGTGTTTATTTTCTCCAGATTTAATGGCAAGGGAACATAAGTGGGTGGAGGACTTCAGGATTTATTTCCTTCTGATCACCAGAGCACTCTCTCTCGTAGGGCCATTTACCTGATAAATTGTACCAGTAGGTCTCAGTGCTGATGAGCCTCCAACCTGCTCACGCTGTTGCCCTGTCCTGACAGTGAGTGATCTGTTCCTGCCTTGCCCAGCCCAGCCCAGCACTAGATTAACAGAGTTGCCTTAAAGGAACACAGCACTTCAGTTGTCCCTTTTCCTCTACCACCCTTGTCCCACCCTGCATCTTACAGGTAAGGATACTAAACCTTGAGAGGAGACCTGACTTGCACAACACCCCACAGTAACTGTCGTGAGAGTTCAACTGGATCTTCTGACTCCAGCACCACTGTTCTTCCAAGTGTTGCTTTATGATGTGTGCATTTATTTTGCATCCCCTGCCTACTTCCTATGAAAGGACTTGACTGCAGAAATCTTATTCCAGAATGCACTTCCCCCACTAATGCCCTTTATCCTAAAATCACATGAGATGTCAGAGAATGGAGGTGCCAGAATGCCTTTGGTTCCTTGCCCAGGCCCGTATTATTCTGAAGAAGCAAATATAGTTCTCAAACATATACACATCCCAGTCTAAGTAAACAAGAGGGACAGAAATAGAGAAAGGAGAGGGGAAAAAAACACTATAGGATATGCACTTACGATCTCCATCCCTCTAGGCATTGAGTTCTTTTTTTTCTACTGCTTTAGTGTGGTAAAGGACATATAACCAAATTTATCATCATAACCATTTTTACATGTATGTTTCTGTGGTATTAAGTACATTCATATTGTTGTGCAATCATCAACACCATCTGTCTCCAGAACTTTTCATTCCAATTTTTTTCTTGAATATGAAATGCTACTGGCTGAAACAGAATGCAGCCCACGATGGTGTTTGCTTCAGTGATATGCCAATTTAACACACCCTCACAGGCTGGAAATCGGTACCCTTCCTCCCTGAACCCTGAGAGCACCGAGAACAGAAAGGCCAAGTGCCCCCCACCCTGGCAAATGTAGCCACAGTTAGCTAACTGGGGTACCATGTACCTGCATTTAAGAAAGAGCTTAGGAGAAGTCAGAGACAGGACTTGGGAAAGAACAAAAACCCTGATTTTATGAGAACAGCCCTTCCATTCCTGTCATTCTTACCTGGATGCGGAAAATTTCCTGTGTGTACAAAAGCTTTGTATTAAGTGAGCCAACCTGGAAGAGGGCTCTGCCCTGAAAGCATAGAGTCTTCTTCAGGAAGAACAAAATATTCTTTCTGGGTTTGAGGTCTGAGAACTTAAGAGAGAGAGCCAGAGACAGAAGCAGACAAGCATGGAAAAAGAGCTGGATGCTATGAAACAGACAAGCACCCGGAGTCATACGACAGACATGCCAGAAAAACACACACACGCAACCAAAAATACACATAGTCACTGACATTTATTGAATGCTTACTCAGTGCCCTGTGCTGTGCTAAGTGAAGAAAGAAAAGTACGGAGATTTTAAGGAACTTGCCCATGGTCACACAGCTCATTTAGTGAGCTTCAAGTAGTGCACTGTAATGGTGGAATTTAAATGTGTTGAATTAAATTTGTAAATCCCGTGACTTGAAAATAGAATGAAGATTGTAGTATTCATGTCAGAGCTTAGTTTTCATCTAGCAGGCCATAGGGAGCCATTGAAGGCTTTTAAATATGGGAGTGATATAGTCACAAGAATGTGTTCAGATGATCCCTGTGATGAGGCTGCCTTTGATGCATTGGAATGGGAGGGGCTAGCAGTGCTCCTCTCAGGTGGAGAGGTGGGTGAGTTGGGAAGGATAACTCACGTGAGCGGGGTCTCACAGACCTAAGGCTACTCCTACTCAAAGTAGCCTCCAATCCATCATTTTGCTTCCATTTATCCATGTCAGGTGTGATGGGCAGCTTTCAGGCCTGTTGCTCTGCCTTTTCACCTTCTAGAGGATTCTTTCTTCCTCATGAATCACGCATGAGCCCTTAGGCTCCCACAGTTGGAAAGGCATATATGAAATGGCAATGCAGAAGAACATAAGATATTGAATATATCACATTGGTTATGAGATGCTATGAACTTTCTGGGTCCACTTCTCAGGTTGTTCAGGGATGGAAAGTAGGCTTCACTCCCACATGCCTGGTGTCACCAATGGGTAGCTCCTGCTGGAAACACCACATTAAGAAGTTTGAGAGGGTGCTCTCCTCAAGTCATGGTGTCATCGTTTTGTTGGTTAGGCAAGCCTTTTAAGGGTAGAGGGAAGGGAATTGATAGCACATATGACAAGTAATTTGCCATTATTAGGCTATTGGAATTAGCTTCTTTGGAGTTCTTTTCTGTTCCCAAGGCTGCAGCTTTTCACACTCTATATGGAGTTTGAGTGTACAACCAAATCAGTTTCCTAGAACTCAACATACATACCTGGGGCACCTGTTCAATGTACAGCAGACTCCTTGCTGCAGTCTCTATGTAAGGTGCAAAGTACTCCTTGCTTCTGGATGTTATGCCTATTCTTTTGAGACAGTACTGATGAGAAATGATGAGTCTTTGTATCTAGAAATTCTGCATACAAAGACTGAACTGGTTTTAGAAGACTTCATGCCATTGAGAACCTTTGGAAGAGGGTGGGCTAAGGGATTATTTAGCCTGCTTAAAGTCTCTCCTTGGAAAAATTATATATTCACTCTATGTTTGATTTATTCTTCTATGTGTTCTAGAATAATAACTATGATGATATAACAAGAAGAGAAGAACGTATCTTAACAGTCTACTTCCTTAACCAACTGGTGAGATTAATCAACATTCCCTTTTCCTTCTATCAGTTGTGCTGATGGATGCCCCCACCCCCGCATGCCAAATGCTCATGAGTAGGAGCCACTCTAAGGTGTACCTACTTACTTGTGTTGCAAGTGACCAGCTGCTAGTCATAGTCACATATCCTAAGAGGTTCCTTGTTCTCCTGTGCCCAGAAGCAGCATGGTCTAATGGCGAAGAGCCTGGATCCAGAACCCAGATTCAGAAACTTGGTTCAAATCCTGCTGTGTCACTTACTAGATGGCCTCAAGCAGATTACTTATCCTCTTTGTGCTCAGTTTCCTCATTTGTAAAATGAAAAAGTTAATCCTAACTATCTCATATGGTTTATTAAGAGGACTGCATGAGTCGGTATTTTTAAAGCCCTGAAATAGTACTTGGTGCATACTAAGTGCTAATTACTGTTTTTTAAGGAAAATCAAGCATCTAGGCACATGGTGGATTCTTACATATTAGATCTACCTTTCCTTCTAAATGCAAGCAGGAGGTTTTTATAATTTGCTACTGGGTTTTGAAGAAAAGTATACATCCAAAGATGTTGGATATTTCGACTCCAGGCAATACATCGATTGTAGGAAGTGGTCTCCAACTAGCAGGATTTGGGTTCATCGCTCAACCATTGTTTTCCTTCATTGAAAATATCCTTTCCTTATGGCATCACAGGACTCTCTTGACAAGGAAGAGTTCCTCGAGGATGCTGAGTGGGAAAAGAGGGTGGCTGCAGGCCAGGAGTGAAGAGCTGAGGGAAGTCTGGGGGTGAGGAGTTGACTAGAAAATTGTAACATCAATATTAGCAGACAGGCTAATGAAGGAATGCAATTTGCAGATGCCTATCTTGCACTTTCCCTCCCTTCCAGGGAGCTGGCATATGCTAATCAGGATCATCTAAGCCTGGCCCAGGATCAGTGCCAGCTTTGTATCGGAGGAAGGGCTTTGAGGATGGGAGGGTGACCTCCCTACTTTGAACAAATGATGACCTTTAAATGTTTGAAGTCTCTGTAGGCAAACCATGCACACTGATAGAACAAGCAGACAGCTGGAAAGAAATTGGTCAGAGCTTGAAAAAATATGAGAACACAGGAAAGGAGGAGGGGAAGAGAAAGGAAAATAGCTCATATGTATGTTCTGTGTGGCAGGCATTCTGCCAAGCATTTGATATTAGCTTATTTGTGCTTCAGCACAACCCCATTAGGTAAATATTGATATCCCCATATTACAGATGAGGAAATAGGCCTGGAGATCCCACCGTCACACAAGTCACATGGCAAGGTTACGATAAATGCCCAGGTCCATCTGATTCCATGCCTCGTGATCTTCTCTCACACTGTACTGCCTTCACAGAATTAATTATAATAATAACAACCCTCAGGGACATTTTCCTATTGTTATTACTGGCAGAGCGGGTAGTGGTTAAAAGCTGGGTGCCAGAGTCAGGCCTAAATCCAGTTCCACCTTGACGGTTTACCATCTCTGCTTTCCACCTGTCCCACGTTCTCTGAGCACTGATTTCTCCACTTGTGGGATGGAACCGGATTGCTTTGGGTATTGACTAGAGTAATGGATAGAGTGGGAGATAATAAAGTGACAGAGAACAGTGTGCAGTGGTACATCATAAGTGCTCAGTAAACAGAATACACTTCCTCTCAGTATTTTCAGATTCGTTATTTTTATTGTTGATTTGATTCATCAGCTTAGGTGCGCCGGTCTTATCAAGCTGTGTGTGTCTGAGCTCCTTGAAGACTGTAAGCCAAAATTAGAGGATCATCAAGGTTTAGAGCCTGAGAGAACCTCTCGTATGGGAAAAACTAATCTCAAAAAAGGGAGTGGTTTGTCCAAGGTCAGGTAGAATAAGTAACACCTGTAATATCATAACACCCATGATGCTTCTAGGCATATAGAAAAGTCTCTAAGAAATAATTATTAAAGGGCACCAGGATGGCTCAGTAAGTTGAGCATCTGACTCCTAAGTTTGGCTCAGGTCATGATCTCACAGTTGGGGAGTTTGAGCCCCACATCAAGCTCTGTGCTGACAGTGTGGAGCCTGTCTGGGGTTCTCTCTTCTCCTCTCTCTGCCCCTCCCCCATTAAAGCTCATGCTCTCTCTCAAAAGAAATAGATAAACTTTAAAACAAAATTTTTAAGAAATAATTATTAAAATAATTCTGCTTTAACCTCAGCATGTTTCTATGCTTTTTCCCATTCGTGAACTGGCGGTATGTATTGTTAGGAGGTTGCATCTGAATCTGGAGAATGTTTGTGGCAATTCTGGCCCACCTGCCTCTGGCTGATGGCTTCTCTTCCAACCCCACAAACCCTGCTTCCATTTTCTCCAGGGGAAGGCAAGAAATTAGCAGCTGTATTGGCTCCTGTGAACAGCAGAGCAGTTTTGATGGAGAACAAGGAAGAGTTTGCAATGTTGTGGTTGTTTGTGGCATTTCATCAGCCAACAATGTAAATTAAATTAATTAAAAAGCATTGTACATTTTAATTCCAACACTGGATTCACTCAGTGGCCATGGAAATTTTGAATAATGGATAATAGTCATTTCTAATTTCTCAACATATGTTTTTTCACTTACACAGCTGTGAAAAAAATTATATTTATATTTTTGTTGATGCATAATTTCCAGCTTGAAAACAGAATTCATATTAGCATTAAACTGCCAACAGGTGTCGGGGTTTTTTTTCCCCCCTTCTTCTTTCTGGTGAGCTGGAATAATCCCTTCTTTGGCAGGAAGTCAGTATTTTTTCACAGTCATTTTTGCATCCTTAAGAATGCCTTTAACATTATTTTCTACTTGATGAAACACATCCTCTCAAGGCTTCATTATTTTCACCCTGGTGTTATCTGATTGAATATTTCAATCACAAAAAGCTTGAGGATTTGAGTCATTCCTACTCAAGACTGCATAGAACTACAGCTGGATATGTCAATAACATTCTGATTTTTTTTTTTTTGCTAGGAAATAGCCATGACTTTAAATGACCCAACTGCATTTTAAGCCTGGATACTGTTTATTCTAACTATTGATTACAAAGCATCTTTTAGGTACAAGGTGATCGAGCCAAATGCAAATGATTACATTCCATTCTACATAGTCTGTAGAAAAGGAACAAATCCCATGAAACCTTGTCAGTTTCTTCAAAGTTGCTTTTTCTTCTGGTCTACAAATTTTTTTTCTTGGAATCCAACAGTTTAAGAATTCAAAGCAAAGCAGAATGGAAGCCTGACAGTTATCCCAAAATTATTCCTCTTCCTTGGGTATTCCTTCCCAGTTAGCATTACATCATCCATCGTTCTCTCCACCCAGCAACACCATCCTAGACCAATTCTAAATGTCCTTTAACTGTTTTCTTGCTCTCTTCACATCTCTAGTCATAGGTCTACCCTTCTGGTTGAGTATTCTTTGTAAAAGTACATTTAATTAGACTATCTTGCTTAGCACCATTCAGTGGCTCTCCTTTGTCCTAGGGAATTCTGGAGATGTACACACAAAGTCTTTCATGCATGACCTGGTCCCCTTTTCCCTAACTCCTTTTCCAATGCCATCCTCAGTTACTAACCTTGTCAAATCGATGTTGCAGCCATGTTGTGCTTTCTGGAGTTCCAAAAATAAATATGTGATTCCGTTTCAAGTTTCAGTGACCTTATTGAAGCTACCTCCTCTGCCCAGTTGCCCCATAAGACACACCTCGGGGAGCTTCTCCCCAGCAAAGCCTTCCCTGTTTTATCACCAGGACCATTATCACTCTGACACCCTTCCACCCACACTATAGATAGAGTGGCTGTCCCTTCTGGTGCTTCACATCCATCTTTTGAGGTCAAAATGGGATATACCGTAATAGTTAAGAGCTTGGGTTTTAGAGCCAGATTGCCTGGGTTCACATCCCAGCTGACACTTACTAGCTCTCTGTGCTTGATTTGCCAATTGTAAAATGGGAGAAATAATTATATTTACCTGATAAGGTACTTGTGAGAATTAACTGGGACAATATATGTAAAGTACTTGAAACAGTAGCTGGCAGGTTGTACATATAGAGCTGATGATTGATATAGGTTGATTTTTACCTATATCACTTTACTAGATTTGTTTAAAGTTTACTTCCCCCACTAGACTGAGAGTTCCTTGAGGGCTGGAATAGAATTCTCTCATTTTTATATCTTGAATGCCTGGTACTGTGCCTGGCATATAACAGGTGCTCAGGAACAGATGTAGGTGGAATGAATGAATAAATCAATGTAGACAGACAATCTGGAAGTTCAGCAAGCAAAAACACAGCCCCCCCCCTCAGTTATATAATGTAGTTATGATGTCCCTGACACTTCTTGTTTTTTTTTTAACTAAAAAACTCTTCTCCTTCCATGATAACTAGCTAAAACATGGGATGAATGTTTGCTGCACATTTGCAAGAGGGTTTGAGTCCAACATCCACACTCTGGTGTCCTGCCTTGTTCTATTTTACTTTCCTTTGCCATTGCCAAAATGAATATCCATTGAAGGGATTTCTAGTATTCATCATATGTAGCCACCAGATGGATCTGAATAGTTTCTCTAACAACCAATTTGCATTTGGACTCTGCTTCCAAAATGCCTTCCCAATATAGCTTCCATTCGCCCTCCACACACTCCAACATCTTCCACTCTGTTCTAAAGGCCACACCTCTAATTTTGGAAATCGTGGATCGATTTGGTACAACTGAGCTACACCAAGTCAAAACAACAATTGTCATTTATTGCCAAATCATGACTTGCTCATATATTTCAACTTCTACCATGTAAAATAACAAAATTTTCATTATAATCATTTTTTTGTAGCAAATCCCAAGATACTGTTGCAAGACTGATTTTTTTACCCCCCCTGCACTGCTCCCAAGCTTTCATCTTTGGGTTATGTTCCTTAGTGGGCATGGTCCTTGATCCAAGTTCTTCTTTTTAAGGTTGTTATGCTTATGTGGGGCTCTGTTAGGTTTCATGAACTTAAATGAAGAGTAAGTAATAAATTCATAGAGGAAATTGGGTTAGCATGTGATTAACATCCCGGCTGATGCAGACGGGTGTACCAATGATGGAAACATGTGCTTGTATCATGATGAAATGCAGATTAGAGGCCCTGGAGCCAACCCAAGGATATCTGCCCAAAACTGTTTCATCTCTGTCAGCTTTAATCTGATCGAAAGAGAGCATGCTTCAATGCAGTGAGAAAAATGTGAACTCCTAAAATAACCAAGTGGCACTCTGTTTTCCATGCAGAAGCTATTAAAATACTCACTTTTCATTGTGTTACAGTAGAAAGCATACTGAACTACAACTTAGAGGACCTGAATTCAAATCTCATCTCAGTCACTAACTTGGGCTGTGAAGTCTCACAGGCCCTTAGTTTCTACATCTGTAAAATGAATGTGCTGGGCTACACTAATGGTATTCAATAGTTTTTTTTCTTCCCTTCATAAAACAAGTGACAAATCATATTTGTACACTCCCCAGGGTTATGCACAATTAGCCATGTACTAGTTGTCTCTCCCCTTTCTATCTGCTCAGGTAAGCGTATCAGAAAGCACATGAGTGAGATTAGCATTTTAAGATAACCTTGAATGTCTAATTTATTTTAAAAATTAAAAATCAAATAATTTGGAAGCTTGGATACATCATTAAATTTTAAAAGATTATTTGCTACACAATTCTCAAAAGGTATGCCATGAAATGCAATTCTAGCAATCTCTTGTGATGTTATCATTCTACATCGCTGTGAGTTAATCAAGGTGCCAGTGGAGAAAGGTCCAAGGCTTTGAGTCTTTAACTATTTGCTATTTGCAATTAAAAAAAAAAAAACAACCAAGAAATACGTGTTTGTAGATAGTCCTCACTTTGGTGAGCATTCTCATTTCCCTTTGGAGAATTGCTTGTCGCAAGAGTAACTTTTGATTCTTAGGTTGACATGTTAGGCAGAGCTGTGTTTCTAAAATGAGGTAATAACATCCTTACTTGAAAGTAAGACGGAATCTTTTTTAAGAACTGAAAATATGTAGTACTTGACTAAAATAGTAGTGAGTTGTATCTTGGAATGTCTCATCATGGAATATTTATCTGCAGGGGGGAGAAAAGTTTGTAGTATGGTGGCTATTAAAAACCAGAATAATAGGGGAAAGGATTAAGATAAAAATTGCCAAAGGAGCAAAAAGTTTAATATAAGATTTGAGTATAAAAATGACCTATACAATTTCCCATCTCCAAAATATGGTGGTCAAGATAATCTGAAGAGCTTTACACTGTTAAATACCAGGCTAAAGTAAACTTTGTAAATGTAAGACTGACCTTATAAGAAATGAAGGGAAACTATAAGAATTCTAAAACAAAGGATGAACCAAAAATAACAATCAGCAGGTTGGGATGGTGACAATAAAGCTATGGAGTGAAGAAGTGACAATACTGTAACTTGGGGGTGTAGGCTTTAAGTCTACATTGAGAAAAGAGACTAGCTCTCAGGTTCTCTCATGTGTAAACTGAGTAAATCATAAACCATGACTTCACATAAAAGAGTGGATTAAGTAAAATCTACCTATCAGCATAGAAAGACAGTAGTGAAGATTGTGCATCCTGTTTTGGATTACGAATGGTGAAAAAATTTTCCTTTAAGAATTAAAGATCATGAGGGACACCTGGATGGTTCAGCCAGTTAAGGGTCCAATTCTTGATTTTGGTTTGGGTCATGATCTTGTGATCATGGTTTGTGAGATCAAGCCCTAAGTTGGGCTCTATGCTGACAGCACAGGGCCTGCTTGGGATTCTTTCTCTTCCTCTCTCTTCTTCTCTCTTTCTCTCTCTCTCAAAATAAAATAAAATAAATATTAACAAAAAAAAAGGATTAAGGATTATGGAATTAGAGACTTAAATATATGAAACTCTAAAACAAAAACAAAACAAAAGCTGTGATACCTAGCAGATGCAAATAACAACCTTCTGAGGAATACATCTTTAATTCAAGCATCACAGGATTCGCATAGCAAAATATGATGAAGAAATCAAAACCCAGCATTGCAAAATGATACAAGAAAACATACTACCATGAGTGAATGTTGGCAGGCACCAACCAAAAGCATTAAACACCCAAGAACTCTAGGTAATACAGAAGTTGAATAGAGATTATTAAAGAGGGATATTTAAATTAATAAAATATACAAGAGAATTCAAAATATTAATAACTAGTAAAGAAACATGAAACAAAGAAAGGAAAATCTTTGAAATTATCTAATGGAACTTCTACAAATGATGGGGCTAGGTCAGTTAGAGCATCCTACTCTTGATCTTGGAATCAAGATTCCCCACATTGGATTCTAGTGGAGATTACCTTAAAAGAATAAAATTAATTAAAAAATGAAAGACATGGTCATTAAAGTAAAGTCAATAAATGGGTTATACAGTAGTGTAGACAGAGCTATAACTAACTGGAGCACAAAATAGCTGCAATAAAAAAAGAAAGATATAAAAAAATTAAAGAGTAAAAAATAGATATGGAGAATAGGACAAAAATCCCAACCTACAATGTAATGGGATTTCTAGAAGGAGAAAATAGAAAAAAATGAGGAATTAAAAATATTTCAAGAGTTAATGGCTCAAATTTTTTGGAATTGATGAAACTACATGAATCCTCAGAATCAGAACACATATACGTATATAAAACATACAAATCTATACTTAGATACACGATCATGTGCATGTAAAGTGATACAGCGGATTTGGAATATAGTTGGGCAGTTTCTTATAAGATTAAATATACACTTACTATGCAACTCATAAAACACACTCCTGGGTGCTCATCCCCAGAGAAATGAAAACTGGTCCACATAAAAACATACATGTGACTATTCATAACAGCTTTAATTTTAACAGCTAAAAACTGAAAACAACCAAAGTGTTCTTCAATAGTTGAATAATTAAACTGTGGTACAACCATACCATGGAATGCTGCTCAGTAATGAAAAAAAAAGGTATGAACTATATTGATGGATATAATAATTTACATCTCAAGAGCATTATGTTGAATAAAAGAAATCCAATTTCAGAAGGTCACATAATTGTAAGATTTCACTTATATACAATAAAGCAGCAAAACAAACAAAACAACAAAATTATAGAGATGAGAACAGATTAATCATTGCCAGGGATTAAAGAAGGTAGTACAGGAGTAGGGAGTAGTGGAGGAGGTTGAGGAAGATCTTTGTGTTGACAAAATAGTTCTATATCTTGGCTGGAGTGATTATTACATTAATCCATACATGGGATAAAGTGGCATAGAACTATGCATGCACATTGTATCAACATCAATTCTTTGGTTTTGTATTGTACTATAGTTACATAACATGTAACTATTATGGGAAGCTGCATAAAGGGTGTATGAGACCCCTTTATAGTATTTGGAAACTTTTTGTGAATCTATAACTATATCAAAATAAAAATTTACAGGTGGGGGAGGAGGGCAGCAAACACTGCAGACTATGGAAAGTTCCAGAAAAGTAACCCAAGAGAAAAGACCAATTATCTGTGAAGAAATAATTAGACTAACAACAAACCTTATCAAAAGTAATGATAGGGGCACCTGGGTGGCTCACTGGTTAAGTGTCTGACGCTGGATTTTGGCTCAGGTTATGATTTCACGGTCATTGGTTCAAGACTCACATCGGGCTTCGTGCTGACAGTGCAGAGCCTGCTTGGGATTCTCTCTCGTTCTCTCTTACTGCTCCTCCCCCACTTGCACTCTCTCTCTCAAAATAAATAAATAAACTTTAAAAAAAGTAATTACAGAAATCAGAAGGCAATAAAATAATCTTTAGAGTTTTGAGAAGAAATAATTTAGAATTCTATACCCAATTACATTATTATTTAAAGTATGGCTAAAACAAAGACATTTGCAGACAAAAAGGTGAGAATGTCTACTAACAGATTTAAGCTATATACTTTAAGATACGCTTCTGAAAAAAAAAATCTAAACCATGAAAGATTTAAGAAAATGAAGGAAAGAGATATTGATAAACCTGTGGGTAAGCCTCATTCATTCAGTCAGTCCAAAAATATGTATTAAGTACTATATGGTAACTTTGTAAAAGGGTATGCAGCAGATAGGAGAGAGAAATGGTAAGCAATCACTAATTTGTGAATTTAAATATAAGATATACCTATAATTCTAGTCAAAAAGTGAAAGGTAATCAGAATTACATGAAGAAAGGTGATCAGAATTATAATGAATCGAAACCCTTTTTGTTTGTTTTGGAGTAGAGAGAACTTTTTTATTAAGACTACATTTTAAGTAAAATATCCCTACTAAAAGACTAAAAATGAATGAATATCTTCTAAGCTGGTAGAGAGAAAAAAAGAGATAAAAAAAATGTAAACCAATAGAAAATAGAAAGGAAGTGGAAATATCCTTTAATGCTGAGTAAATAGAAAGCACAAACTGTTGTAACAAAGCATTAAGCTATCACTAGTCACTATGTATATAATCAGGCTAAACTCTGTTAAAATACACAGGTCACGTTGGGTTAAAAACTTCAACTATTTGTAGTTAAAAAGTATTACGTAAAGTTTGAGGACTCTGACAGTTTGACATTTTAAGAGCATGGGAAAATATATACACTGCTGAATACTGTATAAAATAAACCTCTGGATCTATAAAAATATCAGACAAAGTATATATTTTTTACTAAAAAAAATCAAAATGTAAGATAGTCACTACATAATAGCATAAGTAATAATTGGCCAAGAAGTTATAAACTTACATGCACTTAATAACATATGCTTAAAACAATCAAGTGACAATTGACAACATGGTATAGTCATTAAACAGACTCTGGAAACAAATTGCCTGGAGCTGAAATCCTAATTTCTTACTAGGTGTGTGACGTACGTAACTTCTTTTTTTTCCATAATTTTCCCATCTGTAAAGTAGGATAACAGTACAAATATCAACTTCAAAGGAATAGTATAAAAGCATATACATTTGTACATGTATGGTAAAACTGTCAGATAGTGTTATTTATATCATCATTATCAACAAATAGAAGAAACGACAAATCCAAATTTGTCGCGGGAGATCCACTTCTCATTAACTGATAAAACAATTAATTTGCCGGTCATTTGCCTATTTATTTTCAGATTCATCCCCTGCCCTTTTCTTGCACTGCTTTCTCTTCACCTTCTCTGTTTTGTAGGAAACCATATATTCAAGCTTTATTGCCGATTAGCTTCCAGGGAAGCACCAACATAAAGAATAAAGAGTGGGAGGAGGAAAGAATACCAGTATATCTCCACAAGACTCTGGCCTGGTGTCTCCTCCTTGGCTAAAGCTCCAGGCAGACTACCCTTCCCATTGGGGTTCCCTGTTGCAGCTCCAGCTCCTGTTAGATGGTCTTAGCTTCTCGGCTCTGCTGACACCACCACCACTCCTTGTTCCTTCAGAAATAGTTGTGTAAGTCGCTTCCTGCTTTTACTGATCTCTAGTTTGTTTCACTGTTCCTCATTTGGCTTGTCAGCTGTTCCATAACATATGTAAACAATTCCCTCGTCAAAATACCTAGAATGGTATCTGTTTTCTTGACTGGAACCTGATTGATGTAATCAGTAAGACAAAATGCTAGTACAAAAAACTTTAGTGCCCTATCAGTAAACTTAATCCAATAGATTGTTCAAAATTAACAGAAGTGAATTCAAATGAAATTCCCCAAAATGTTTCATACTTTTATGAAAGTTGTTTCATACTTTTATGGGAGAGGGGAAGGAACCATCTGAAAAGTATTCTTCATAGGAGTGTGGATACTGTGGCAGTGAAATAGAATGCAAAGGGTATGTTTGCTCTCCAGCTTACTATTACCTCAGTTAGGACCATTTCTTCTCTCCTCAGATATTTCTCTATTATGTGCTTGCCTCTTCATAATCCCAGAACTCAACCTGAAACTTCTTTATATAATATATATTATTGTGTGTGCATAATTTATATTATATATCATTATATATTATTATATATTTTCTACTTTAGAAATGAATGCAAGGTTATTCTCTCTGCATGGTTCTACTTTATTTCTCTAGCATATAGATCCAAATAATGTCACCAAATATCCACTATGTGCAAAGCACTAAGTTAGACATAGAGCCAAAAGACTTAATCAAATTTATTCTTTACTCTCTGGGAATTCATAACCTATTTGGGTAGACAGATATGTTTACAAAAAGCTCCAATGCCATGCAAAGAGTGAGAAATTCTATTAAGAAGTAAAATCACAAATTATAATAGCATAGGAAGGAGTCTCCAATTGTGAGGATGTTGGAAGTCAACTATGAAACCTTATCTTTTCTATTCATTTTAGGTCACAAAATGCTTCCCTAACGTTATTTTATTTAAAAGTATGTAAGCAGTTATCCTTACATTGTTACCATCAAATAATTGGAGGTATAACCAGAAGGCAAACCACTTAACTGCTTGGAATGGAAGGTTAGTTTGGTCTATTGCATTTATGCAATAGATTGTTTTAGTACCACTGTGAACAAAATACTATGTAAAGGACTATGGATAATATAAAGATGAATAGGCCACAACTTGTGACCACTCTCCTCTTATAATTTAGTGCTATTTGTATAATACCACATTAAACAGTTCAGATTTTCCATTCCCAGTCTCCTATATATTTGGCTATAAAGAGGAAAGTCACCCTTTTGTATTGAGCATACATACATCTTCAAACATATATACATAGAGTGGTAAGGGAGCAAGAAAGT
Organism: Prionailurus bengalensis; assembly: GCF_016509475.1. NCBI lineage: Eukaryota > Metazoa > Chordata > Mammalia > Carnivora > Felidae > Prionailurus > Prionailurus bengalensis. The sequence goes on along the minus strand of NC_057345.1, from coordinate 47,021,060 downwards.
GTTCCAACCAATCAGATAAGCCAATTCTGCTCTGGAACTCAGTGGGAAGACAAATCTTATAGCCAAATTGCATGTTATAGCCAAATCACCAAGTCTAGCCCTCATTGTTCAAATCAGGGCTTTGAACAAATCAGGACTAGTTCCCAGGCCTTCAATTTGGAATCTAGAAATTCTAGATATTTAGAAAGAGAAAGAGAAAGAGAAAGAGAAGGAGAAGGAGAAGGAGAAGGAGAAGGAGAAGGAGAAGGAGAAGGAGAAGGAGAAGGAGAAGGAGAAGGAGAAGGAGAAGGAGAAGGAGAAGGAGAAGGAGAAGGAGAAGGAGAAGGAGAAGGAGAAGGAGAAGGAGAAGGAGAAAGAGAAAGAGAAAGGAAAGAAAAGAGAGAAAGAAAGAAAACAAAGGAATGAAAGAAGGTAGGAAGGGAGGAAGGAAGGAAACAAGGAAAGATAAGAGGAAAAAAAGATGTTTCCAAAGAGGGCATTTAAGAGTCACACCAACTGGTAAATAGTAAGTTCAATAGACTAATAGATCTATTGGAAACATTTGCATAATGCAATTAGAGACTATTAGAATTGTTCTAGTTTTCAAATTCTGCTTTCTTTGTTAGATATGTACCAAATTACATATTGATCAACACAGGAATAGAGTCTGCATTACTTTTCTTGAGTTGGCTCTTTCACCACAATGAGTTCTCATCAACTTGTATTTTAACAGACTTTTTCGAAAGAATAAATAGGTCTTGAATTCTTCTGGTTTAAAAAGGAACCAAAACTGGAGTTGTCCAGCTTCCTTTGCTGATCTGAGTGTTTTTATTTATTTGAAAATAGTACTCAGAATCGTAGCACCTCAAGTTTGGAATATATCATAACTAAAATTTAGTTCACCTCCTATCTCCAATGCTGCAATGTGTATTACCACACAAAAGGCCTTCAGACCCAGGGTGGGTAACTTAAATGACTGCAGCTAGCTGGAATTCTACAAGAGGGGTTGGTGGGGACTACAGCAAACTAGAGAGTGCTTAGCCCTTATGGAATCTCTTCTGTAGCTTAGGAATTCAGGTCTATTCCTGACAAATCTTCCTGTTTTCCAGAAGAAGCTAGAATTTTATAAGAAATTATCTGACTTGTTAAAACAAATTCAAAAATATTATTAAAAGTCTTCTGTGTGCCAAGCATTGCTCTTGGTTCTAATGATACAGAAATGACCAAAACATGGTCTATATCCTCAAGGAGCTCAGATTATTGTTTAATAAGAATGTAATGAAGAAAGTAAAGCCATTCAATGTGTGCTAACATAGAGATAGATGTAAAGTATTAAAGGGGAACATGAGAATTTGGATGACTTTTTCAGGTTTGGGAAAGGGTAGACTTTGTTCCAGGAAGTGACTTCCTGGAGAAGCTGTAATTTTTGAATTATGCCTTAAAAGATAAAAGGGGGTGCCTGAGTGGCTCAGTTGGTTAAGCAGCCAACTTTGGCCCAGGTCATGATCTCACGGTTCGTGAGTTTGAGCCCCGTATCGCATCAGGCTCTGAGCTGACAGTGCAGAGCCTGCTTGGGTTTCTCTCTCTCTCTCCCTCTCTCTCTCCCTCTCTCTGTGCCCCTCCTCTACTCACACTCTATCCCTCTCTCAAAAATAAATAGACATTAAAGAAAGATTAAAGGATACTTACCTTTGTATAAGCAAAAGGAATAGGGTTATAAATATCTATAGCATGTTTAGTAAAAGATGAGAGGGATGGAGTAGCTGGAAATAAGCAAAGTGAAGTAGGTAGTACTACTACTAGGTTGGAGATAGATTTATACTCCAAGGGAAGGAATTTGTTCTCTGTCCTGGTAGAATGGGAAACATACAATGACTGTAGCCAAAGTTATTATTTTTTGTGTTAGCAGTATTAGCGTTTTATTTGAGAAAATAACATAATGGAGACTAGGAGCGCAAGTTAAGAATATTAAACTGGAGTCATGAAGTCATGAAACCAGTTGAGAGACTGGGAAGATCTGAATTCAGGTAATGTATGTGAGGACAGAGTAAGGAAGACTGTATCTAACAGGCAAAGGAGAAGAAGTCAAATTAGGTGGGAGATTGATGGACTACTATAGAAGCCAAAGTCAGGCAGCCCCCAAATGGGCCACTTGGCATACAGTTTGTACCCAGATGAAAACAATTGAGGCACAAAAGACCAGGAAGAAACTTTGGCCTCACCCTCACTTTCCACTACCTAAAATAATTTAGATAGAGGACCTTCTCCAGGAAGAGAGCTATAACCATACATCACTGCATTAGAATATAAACTAGACATGGTGGACAAGGAGGAACCTAGAAAAACCTATTGGATCAAATTCCTCTCTATGTCCAGTTGGTTCTGAATGTCCCAGAAAACATTTGTTCACCAAAATTCAATCTTTTTCATTTTTCTGTGAATTGCATTCCTTCCCTTTAAAGTCTCAGACCCTTACTTCCTTCTCCTTAGTTCAGGATGACATGTATACCTAATTTTGCCTGACTGACTTTGGGAGCTCATGTCTATGTAGATTCCTTACATCTAAAAAATTAAATTTGGTTTTCTCCTGTTAATCTGTCTCATGTCAATGGGATTGTTAGTCCAGCTATAAGAACTTTGTATAGTAGAGTAAAATTATTTCCTCCCCTACAGGGGGGATGCTGGCAACAAGTTAGAAAAGGAAGAGGAGAAATTCAGGAAGGGAGGAGAGCAGAAAAATGATGGGGAGAGGACAATAATACCATTAAAATGCTATCTTTGAATTTTACATTAGACTTTTTTTTCATAACTTTCACTCATTTGTCCCCCTCTTTGAATTTGTTTTTAAATTAGCATCACTTCTATGAAATATCTCTCCATTTTGTTATGTATCCCCTTCATCCCGATATTACACCCTAAGGTTTCTTGGTTATGTATGGGCAGCCCAGTTTGGGGACATCAAGTTTATTCACAAAATGGGTATTCACCAGTTCAGTGTGATGAGTCTTCTCTTATTGGGGTCTGTAAAAGTAATCCTGGAGAAAGCCATTTTCTAGTAGAATGATTTAGGGCAACGTTCTAAAGTTGTCATCTCAGTTGCTTAATTATAAAGTAGAAATAATAAAGATAGCCCTTATTTCAATATTAGCCTTCATTTCAAGATATTATAAAATCCTAAGGCATTATTACAAGTAAAGAACTTACTACTGAGAACATGGAAAGCGCTAAATGAATGTCAATTTGTATTGTTGTCATATTTAGTGAATCGAATTTAGATCATAAACTAATGTAGGCACTAAATTAGAATTTTGAAGATACCACAGTCTCTTCTGAAATTAAGGAGGAGAAGGAAAAGCTGCAAATGCCAAAGATGTCCAGATGGCCTGGACATCTTTGCTAAGGGAGCTACATGCTGATGAATATCTTCATTCATTCATTCATTCATTCATTCATTCATTACCCTGTTCATTTTTCAGTCACTTATCTCTTCATCTATCCATTGATTTGCTTATTCAAAAAAGTTGTTGCAGGTCTACTATTTACCAGGCATTGAGCTAAATATTAAGAACACCCAAAAGACGTAAGCTCATTGAAAACATAAATAAATTAGTGACTATAATGATAACATGGTAAGCACTACATGGAGACCCCCCCCCCAAAAAAACAAAAAAAAAAAATCATTCATAGAGAGCACAAAGGAGTAAGTTGTTTTTCCTGAAGACAGAAATCATTTGAATTACATCTTAAGAGGGAAAATTTGTCAGGCAAAAAAAAAAGTGGGGAGGTAAAGTATTTAAGACCAGGAGATCTGTCTGTGCAGAGTCACAGAGGTACCAAAGACCAAAGTGCTTAAGAGGAGTAACCTCTAGGTAGGTGAGAGGGGAACACAAAGAGGATGGAGGAGCATGTAAGAGATGTAGCTAGAAATCCAAGAGCTTTGAATCCAATGCTAAGGGGATTGATTTCTTTCCTGTGGCCACTGGGGGAACCCTGGAGGTATGTGAGTGACACACTGAGACTTGCATTTTTATAAAAATTTCCCTGGTGGCAGTGTGGATAATAAGGAAGGAGGACAGGTCAGTGGCGGTTCTTCGGTATCTCCAGCGTCCCAAGGAAACTAGAAAGTTATCATTTACAGGCTATGTTTGTTGAGCCGGTGCAAAACTGAAGGAAATTCCTAACTCCATTCTACCTTTCCTCCAAATCTTTAAAATTCTGTAAGTCTGTATTATCTTAGGTCTTGAGATGTTAATGACTTAACTAATTGTCAACACTGGCAATTACAATGACTGATACCTTATCATTTCTTACAATGAGCAATGCTAATTAAAATTGATTGTGCGAGAGCTTTAACAGCAATTGCCCCCCCCCTTTTTTTTGTTTAAAACATGAGCTTACTGTGCTGATTTGGTGAACTTCACACAAGGCAGGCTTATTATCCTGGTGTTTACTTCCTAGTTCTGCTTGTGAACCATATTAGCAACAATTATGAAATGTCAGAGAAATGGTAGAAATAACTGAATTCGTGCCATAAGAAAGATTCCAGATTTTGATTCATTCATTCATTCAAGTGCTAGAACCTGTATTGGACATCTTCATATGCTAGGAACCATGCTAGGCATAGAGGAAGCAAATGAACAAGTAAGTTGAGGGATTTGCAGCCCAGTGAGAAAGACAGCCTCATTACAGGATAATCACCTATGGTATGTAAATACTACAGTTGGCAGATGTTAGTTCTGCCAGTGAAGAATAGTGGCACATTTCACAGAGAAGGTGACTTTTTATTGAGGGATTCAAAATGCGAGTAGGGACTTCTTCAACTTTTATTATTACTATTTGTATATACCACATGAATTTGTAAGACTTTATAAAGTATCTCAAAAGAAGACATGTAATACCATGATGATAAACTAGCCAGAGAATTCAGGATTCAAGACCAGAAATTGTGCCCTGGAAAATCTAGGCTGAAAAGAAAGAAAAGGCATGCCAGTCAGTTATCATAAAGTATATAAACACCTAAAGAAGGTAAAAGGAAGCAATAACCTTGTAGGGGAGGAATTTTTTTTTTCTTTCTCCCCTTCTGGGTTCTTTGACTAATCTAATAATTAACTTAACATAAGACAGATTAACAAGAGGAAAATAAATTTAATTACAGTATGTAAGTACATCCCAACAGTCAGGTAATTGAGGTTTATATGGTATCCTGAGGTAAGAAGAAAGGGGTAGGGGTCTGGGATTTCAAAGGAGAGGAAAACAGTGCACAGGAAGGTGGGAAGAGCAAATGTTTGATAAACAAATGTTTGCCATGTCCTTTGAAGAAGTCTTTTTAATATAAAAAGTATAGCTCTCTTTCTGCTACAGGCTCCTTATCTAAATTCTTTTAGGAAGTTAAGGAGGATGTTAAATGTTTTTCTTAAATCTGTTAGGTCTTGATTTTCTTCAGCTTGAAATGATCCTCAGGCCAAACTGGCACATTCTGGAGCGGCCTACTCTGAACCCCATTAACATGTTCTAAGAAGGATGAAAAGATCATGCTCCAGTGCAGGCTGCCTGCAGGACAGTGACAGACAGGCAAGAGTTCTGGCTAAACAGTTCACTTAGACAAACACCAGTTGAGCATTGTGAGGGTACTCTGCCCAGAGCCCACCTTTAGGGCTGAACCATGCATAGTCCCCCAGGTGCTGGGAATGTCATAGTTGAGTCCCTCTTTAGGTACTTCCCTTGGCACAAGGGAATTATTTTGCCCAGTGTTAATTCTCTGCCCCAAGAAGTAGCTTGTATTCAATAACTGGTTGATGAGGGTGGGGCACAATGGCCCAACCCCTTTTCAGGATTTGAGACAATTATGAAGAGTCATCCCAACCCCAGAGCTCCTTGTAGGGTCAGCTGAGGTTTATCTTCCAATGCATCACAGTCAAACTTGTCCCTCTGTACCCTCCTACTTGCCATTTCTGTTATAGATATGGTTTCAGAGAGAAATCCCTGTTAGAGCCCCTGCTTGTAGACATCTGGGGTCTTAAGTCCGTTCTCTGGAGAACCAGGTTTAAAACAGTCATCCACTATGTGCCCAGTTGGGCGGTGAGCCGGGGCAGGGAGTAGATTCAACAATGCAACAGATAAGAACTCTGACCTCAAATGATTTACAGTTTGGATGGAAGTTAGGGCTTCTCAAGACAATGCAGAGCCTTGGAAAACAGTTGAGCCTATGAAATACAGAACAGAAGAATGGGGAGGGGAAAAAAAGATTTCTGAGTATACAGTCTAAAATTGTGCTCACAGAATAAATAGTTCTTGGGTATAAGAACTATAAAGTTAATGTCTCTATAAATTCAAATGTCTTTAGAGTTAAAGAACGTAGCATTATTAGGGACCATGGCGGGGGGGGGATTTCCCTCCTAAGACATTTGGTCATCCAGGCCTCATTTTCCTTTTTAGAGGACACAGATTTATGACCTCCCAAGGCAGCACATTCCAAGTTTTCCTAATTGGAAAGTTCTTCCTCATATTTTTCTGAAAACTTCTCTAGTTCTGTTCTCTGCAATCATATAGACCAAATTGCCCTCTCTTCTTCTGCAAGAGCCTTTTATTTATTTGAAAAGAAAAAATGATACACACATTAAAATTGTTTTTAAAAATTTTTAGGAGATAATGGTAATTTGAGCATTTGCTGTATATTTGTTGGTATTAAGGAATTTTTTTAAGGGATGATAACAGTGTATGCTGAAGTTTAAAAAACAATTTTCATATTGTACTATTATTTTTTGTATTATATTATTTTTATATTTTGTATTATATTATTATTGTATTGTATGATTATTATATATATTACACATACTGAAATATTTAGGGATGCAATAATATGATATGTAGGGTTTGCTTCAAAATCATATGGAGGGAGAAATGGGTGAGGTTATAGAAGAAACAGGTTTGGCCACATATATTGTTGATGCTGGATAATGAGGATTCATTACACTTTTCTGATACTTGTAGAAATTCTTAAAATTTTCCAAAATAAACACATTTTAGTATATTTTTGTCTTATTAAAATAACACTTGCACATCATTGAAAAAACCCTAAAGACAGAGAGGCTTATAATGTAAAGCAACAGTCCCTGCATCCCTCCTTCCCATAGCCCCACTCTCCAGAGGTAACTAGTTCTAACTCTGTTATTTTCTTGGGAGGGAGTGTCTTTCTGGAGGTACCTCTATGAGCCTAAATAAGCAGTGCCTGTGATGGTCTTAAGTGTTGTCTCTATATTGTCTGTGCATTCCTGCAGTGACCAGAGAAGGATTTTGTCCATTTCTTAGACCCACTCCTTCTAGTATACACTATCAGTTCCTTCTTGGGTCAGCCTCTCTTCTTACAGCACAATTCACATCTGTTTATTGTCCCACTATCCTCATAGCCAGTCTACCTCAACTCCCGGTTTTATAAGACGACACCTTTGCTAAGCTCACCCTTCCACCCACATTTCTCCCCTACATCCAAAATTGATAGCATCTGTTTTCTGTCCTGCAATGATGACTAAGCCTTCAGTGTGTTATTGGTAGTTTTATCCCAAACCTAAAAATTAATCATGGAACTTGAATTATCATCATTGTGTAGTAGTGTTCACAGTGGAGACAGTATTTTGTCCAGATTAGACCTCCTTTACTTCAAATTCTATGTCTCAATCCTTGCATCACTCAGAGAAGAAAAACTGAAGCATCAGGTTTAAATGGAATCTCCTTTTGCACTCAACCAATTGCCTTTCTTAGGCACCAACATTTCCCAAGTTCTAGATGATATTATTTAATCTTTTGAACCCCATCACCTCCTCTACCTCTCCTTACATTTGTTTTTTACCTGGTGGCCTCCTTTCTGGGGCCCAGGCATCTAAGCCAATCTGGACTTCCTCATCTTCCAGCTGTCATCCTATGACTTCCTTGAGTCATATATTCTGTTATTTGGGTTCCAGGTCATTTTCTTTCTTGGCTTACTAACTTATTTTGCAAGAGAGCTTCTCAAGAAAGCCAGATGAACTCCCTGATTCCTTAGCTGTTCTGAGTCTACCTTCAGTTTTAATTAGCTAGGGAAAAATTTTAAAATAAGTCTCATTTAACAAATTAGAACTCATTTTTCTTCAGAATATTTTGGTTTTAACCATATTTCCTTTGCTTGCTTTTAAAAAAATTTAAGTTTATTTTTAAAGAGAGAGAGAGAGAGAACATAAGTTGGAGAGGGGCAGAGAGAGAGAGAGAGAGAGAGAGAGAGAGAGAGAGAATGAATCCCAAACAGGCTCTGCTGTCAGCACAGAGCCTGATGTGGGACTGAACTCACAAACAGCAAGGTCATGATCTGAGCCAAAATCAAGGGTCAGGCGCTTAACCGACTGAGCCACCCAGGTACCCCTGACTTTATTGTCTTAATCTACTCTACATTTTCCTTTTCTTGTATTGTTCTATTGGAAGGCATATTTTAATTTCCAAAAGTTCTTATTTTTACCTTATTTTAAGTTTATTTATTTTGAGAGAGAGAGAGACAGAGAGAGAGAGAGAGAGAGAGAGAGAGAGAGAAAGAGAGAGAGAGTGTGTGTGTGTGTGTGTGTGTGTGTGTGTGTGTGTAATTGGGGGAGGGACAGAAAGGGAAAGGGAGAGAGAATCCCAAGCAGGCTGGCACTATCAGCGTAGAGCCCAATGTGAGGCTTGAACTCATGAACTGTAAGATCATGACCTGAGCCGAAATCAAGAGTCAGACACTTAAATGACTGAGCCACCCAGGTGCCCCATTTTTACCTTTTTTTTTTAAAGGGCATATTTTGCTTTATGGTTTTGATATCTTCTCAAATATCTTAATGAGATTTTTTAGAACACTGTCTTCTGGTTCCTGAATATTTCTGTGGCTATATATAATGATGGTTCCTTTTATTGTTGTTAGTGTTCCTCAGGTATCTGATCATTCTTGGTTGGCTCCTTCCGTTTCAGAATGAGACATTAGGAAGCCAGTTAAGGGCTCTGAGGAGATGGATGTGGCCAACGGGTGTTGGTGAGATAACTGAGCAAGGGCTTGACTGGGGCAGATGTCTGTCTGCTGGCTATTTAGTGCACTAGGGTACAGGGCTCATTTTTCCATTTATAAGACTCTCATCAATATCCCTGTTTTTCACCTCACATCTCAGTCCACATCTTCTATCATACTGGCTTTTCTAAATATGGAAACTCAGGAATTTAGCAGTGCACCTAGACTGTCTTCATTCATCACTAATCAGCTTCCATCCTCTCTCGTTTTCAGAGACATTATGAAATCTCTCACCTACTGATGGTTCCCTTTCTATGTTTGACATAGTTTTGTATTTATACCCTTATTTATTCTTATTAAGAGGGAAAATAGATCAATCCAAGTTTTCTCTCTGCCATCTTGAAACAGATGCCTCTCCATTTATTTGTTTGTTTAATAAAGACTCCCATTTACTCCATCAACTTTCCCTCATATCCTCATTGGCCACTTAGAAATCTGTAAACAATAGTGTTATGAATTGAAGTATGTTCCCCTGCCCCACCAAAATATGTTGTGAAGTCCTAATCCTCCATACCTCAGAATGTGACCTTATTTGGAAATATGTCTATTGCGGCTGTAATTAGTTAAGATGAGGTCATACTGGAGTAGAGTGATCTCCTAATCCAATAGCACTGGTGTTCTTATGAGAAAACAGCCTTATGAAGAAACCAGGGAGAATGCCATGTGATGCCAAAGACAGAGATTAGAGTTATGTAGGTGCCAGTAAGTGAACAGCAGGGAATGCCTGTAAATCACCAGGAGCCAGCAAGAGGCAAGGAAAGATTCTCCCTTACAAGTTTCACAGGGATCATGGTCCTGCTGATATCTTGGTTTTGGGCTTCCAGCTTCCAGAATATGAGATGGTTTCTGTTACAGCAAGCCATCCAGTGTCCTGGTACTTTGTTATGGCAGACCTAGAAAACTAATGTGAATAGAGACAGACAACAGTTAGGGACTTGACAAGCTTTCATTTAGAGATAAGGAGGTAACTGGTAGAAATACCTCCTCGTCCTGCCCTGAAAAAAATGGTTAAAATGAGTGTGGAAAGTGAGACTGGGGGTAGAAAGGAGGCAGAGGAGTATTGCTTTTCATGACTTCTCATTGCTTTCTGTACCATAACATTGTTTTCACACACCTTCTTACTTCCCTAGGTATTCTCTGGTTTGTCATCTAGTTTGTAAAGATCTGTGGCAGTCAAAATAACAGCAACCCCCACCCAGGATGTCCATGTCCTAGGCCCCAGAACCTGTGAATATGATACCTTACACGGCAAGGGAGAATATAGGTTCAAGATAGAATTAAGGTTGCTAATCAGCTGACTTTAACATAGTGAGATAATTCTTAGCCTAATGTAATGATAAGAATCCTCGGAAGTGGAAGAGGGAGATATGTTGGAAGCAGATCATTGGAGTGATGGAAGGATGTGCTGGCAGAAGGACTCAAGAAGAAAGAGGATGAAAGACACAAGCCACAAATGTGGATGGTCTCTAGATGCTGGAGGAGACAAGCAAACTGATTCTCCCCTGGAGACCTAGAAAGGAATCAAGCCCTCATGATATGCTCTTAGCCCAATGAGACCTATGTCAGACTTGACCTGCAGAACTGTGAAATACATTTGGGTGGTTTTAACTCACTGAGTTTGTGGTCATTTACTACAACAGCTATAGGAAACTAGTATACCATCCCTTTAAAAATGCAGGCTCAAAGCTAAAGCATAGTACCCCAGTCTGGAACTAGCCACTGCTGACACCTGAAATTCTTTTCTTTCCTGTCCTAGACCTTAATCTAATTATATAGCCAACATTTGTTTTTGTAGCTGCCATCAGATGCGATTTTCTCACACTGAATTTGCAGAAAATGAAAGCCCATCAGACTGCAAATGCCCATGGAGAAATGGAGCTTACCATATTGCCAATTCCATCATAGCATACTGGCTAAGGACATAGAGTTAGGAAGGAACTGGGTTCTAATCCCTCACTTAGCCACTTACTAGCTGTGTATCCTTGAGCCGTTTTACCTCTTGAAGCTTCCATTTCTTTATCAGTAAATGTGAGCTAGCAACAGCACCAACCTCATCTGGTTATTGTGTTGTCTAAATTAGATGATGTTTTTAAGACACCACAATGCTTAGCCCATGGTGAGTGCACAATAAATAGTATGTTAATCTTGAAAAGTGAAGGAGTGGGATAATATTGGGCTTACGCCAGAAACTCTGTGTCTTGTTGTTATTTCCAAAGGCTTAGGTTGAAAATTTTCTGACTCTCCCACTTATTTTTGTATATATGGCAATATATATGGTGTCCTAAACTACTAACAGGTATGTGTGTGTGCTGAATCCAAAACATGGCTCACAACTTCTGTTAGCATCATATTAGATGAAGAAGTTAAATCAAAACACAAACTTTAACATTATTAATTCAGTGGTTAATGCAAGGCAACCACTCGCTTCTCTCCCTCTTCCAATCCCCTGGCCCTGGCCTAAAGACTATCAATGGTACTCTTGGGATGGTGAAAGATGATGAAGCACCTCCCCTGTGTTTCCACCTGTGACCCCTTCCATAGCTCTTGCTCTGAAGTCTGCAGACCATTCAACAGTTAATAGACATCTTTAGCTATCAGCTGCCTACTCATTCTCAAAGTAGTCTCCCTCAACCACCTACAAAACCTGTTCTAATTTCAAGACATAGAGGGAAATCTTTTTTTTTTACTTTGTTCTCATTAATTTGTCTCCCCTATGTCTCATCATCCCTTACAAGAATGCCTAAAATTAAGAGAAATGGCTATACAGTCTCCTTCAGATCAGACCTAGATTCAAACCCTAACTTTGAAAGTTGTTTGTTTCCGGGCAAATTGCTTAATTTCCCTGTGTTCCATGTTCTTCCTGTCTAAAGTAGGGACACCTGCTTCACACAGGATGAACACTACAGATAATACATGCAAAACAAAGCAAGATGCTTGGCATTGTAAGGCTGAATAATAGTAATAGTAATAAAGTATTATTACTACTTCATTGTTCCTGTTTTCCCTTCAACGATACCCTTTAGCTTCCCTTCGGGCCTTTTCTCCCAGCCTGTCCCCTGAGGTCTCATCTCTAGGGACATTCCTCTCCTATGCTGAGTTATGCCTCTTATGATGTTAAGTGCATAGCTGGTCCCCATAGTTTATATTACATTTGTTTCTGATTCAAGCAAAGAATGTACTTCAATATGGCATCATTTAATACAAGCCTAACCTGCCCCCTACCTGGCAGAGATGATGGGAGCTTATTAAGATAATGTCTTCCTACTACTTACAGCCCCTTGAAAGACATTTACTAAATAAACAGTGGTATTCGATTTTTTGTGTTGTTTGTTTTAGCTCTTAATGTACGCTCTCTGAATTGTATTAATAGGTTCTCTGCAATGCTTCTCACAATATGGGCACTTGTTAAATGCTACTAAATGCAGAGTGGCAGTGGATGTTACTTATTTGTGCCTCTGCTTTCTCTTGCTCTCCTCCCTCTCCCTCTCTCCTTCTCTCTGCTAAACCTGGAACCCCCCTCCTCCTTCTAGGTTCCTAGTCCACTGATTTTCAACCTTGGCTATATATCAGAATCACTAAGAATGCTTTTTAAGACTCTTGATAACCAGACATTACCCTAGACGACTTAAATAAAAATCTCTGGAATTGAGTTCCAGGCATCAGCGTTTTCTAACGTTTCCTAGCTGATTTCAGTGTTTAGCCAAAGGTCTTATATATCCAACCAGATCCCAATCAGATGACATATGTACAGAAAATTAACATTTAATGTCTTTTTTCTGCTCAGCTGTGAGTTCCTAAAGGGCCAGTATGATCTCTTATCTTTTTGCTCCCAGTCACTAACAGTCCCTGGCAAAGAGTGAATACTCAGTACATATTTCTTTTCTTGGCTGAAAGCATAGCCTTCCTAGCTCAAAGGATTTCCCCCATGCTCTGGTTTCTGTAACAGTGGACGTGAGTACCTCTTATTCATTCTAATTGTCTATCATTTTGGTTGTTCAGATTCTCTCAGGTAAAAACAAAACAAAACAAAACATTTTTTGTACTGTTTAGCAGGGAAAACACATCATTACCATGTGGTAAGGACTGCTATCCTCTAGGAGTGTGCCAGGTACTGTGGCTGCAGTCCAGAGGAAGGCCCGGGAGGTCGGGATGTGGGTTAGAAAGAGTACGGGCCTTCCAATCACACAAACCCAGGGCCAGATCTCCATTGTATGCCTACGGGCACATTCTTTCACCTCTCTGAGGTCTAGTCTCCTCTTTGTGGAAGAAGGGAAATGATGCCTATTCCAGAGTTTAGGGTCACTAAAGGACATAATGTAGGAAAAGAGACACAGGAACCATCTTTGTCTGCTTGGGCTGCCATAACAAAGTACCACAGACTGGGTGGCTTAAACAACAGATTTTTTCCTCAAAGTTCTGGAAACTGGAAGTCCAGTAGCAAGCTGTCAACAAGGTTGCATTCTGGTGACCGCCCCTTTCCTGGCTTGCTGATGGCCGCCTTCTCACCGTGTCTCACATGGAGCTCTCCGGTGACTCTTGGAAGGCCACTAATTCTTCTTATGACCCCCTTTAATCTTTGTTATCTTCTTGTAGTTCCTGTAGCAGTCACACTGGGGGGCTAGGGCTCCAATATATGAATTTTTAGGGGTCACAGTTCAGGCCATGGCACTGACAGAGAGAGATACAAAGAATATTAGTATTACTGAACTCATATTCTTTGTATCTCTCTCTGTATCTCTCAAGTTCCCTTGAGAGAATCAGAAAAATATCAAGGGAGAGACATCACAACTAGATCTTGTGGGTTGAGTGGGGATGTCTTAGGCAAACAAAGGCATTTCAAGCAGAGCAAACAGCAATTCAAGTCTGTTAAAAGACATGGCATATTTGGGGATCAGTTCTCACTGATTTTTCTCACCACTTTTCACCAGAAATTGGAGTGGATAAGAGTAAGGTTCATGGTAGAAAATATAAGAGATGTGGTTTGGGGCGTATCATTCATAATAGTAAAGGCCACCAAGCTGAGGACTTAGGAATTTTTCATTGGCATAAAGGATTACTATGCCAGTAGCTTTTTTTTTGTTTCCGGATACCTCTTTGTTTCCCATTGAGCTGGTTGGATTCTTGAGGACAAGGACCTTGCCAAATATTTCCCTGTAATCTACCCCTGAGCCTAGGATAATTGCTTAAAAATGTAGCAGGAATGAATTGCTCCAAAACTTTGGCATATAAAAGCTATCACCTTTTTCGTTTGTTCAATTTGAAATAAAGCCACCCTGCGTCCTCTAGGTGGTATGAAAGCCAGCATTACTCTCTTGGGATTCCATCACCCCTATCTGTTCCCCGACTGCCCAAGAACCCTGGCTATTAAATGTGGCCAATAGAAGGTCTTCTCTCCCTAACAGGTAAGGGCCCCCTTGTCTGCCTGTTGAAGCAGGTTTTCCTGATTGCCTTGTGGGTGGTCTTCAGCATGGTTAACAGCTCTACTCCTCCTTTATCATATGTCCACACTGCTTCTCCATGCTCTAACAGTATCTCCCTGGCTCTTATGCTGTATTCACTGGATTGTCTTAATGCAAACTCCACTCCACTCTTCAAATGCCTATTCCACCCTGGATGCCTGAGTGGTAACCCTGGCTCCAGTTCTTACTTAGCCCTCTGTGCTCAGAATTATTACTTCCTAAAGCCATGGTCTCCACCTCTGGGTGCTACTCTACTACTGGCTTGGCTGTCTGTCTCTTTCAGCTCCACATTTCTCTCTCCCTCCCCTTGAGTCTTGAGATATTTTTGTGAATAATCTTCAAACCACAAAGCTTTTATTTCTCCCCTTCCCTTGGGCAATATGGATTAATTGCCTTGACGGGCCTGACCTCTGAAACACAAATGCCTGTTTAAAATAAAAGGCTGATTATTATATAATGAACTATGTTCAGTTTACTAAATAGTTAACTTAAACATAAATATATGTATACATTTATGCTGAATAGATGTATAATTTATGCTAATGATAATTACAAATAATACAAAAGCATAATAACTGTATTCATTACCAGTGCTTCATTCTGCTTCTGCTTAAGAGCCATATACTGACAATTTGACAGGCCGCTGGTACTGTGCTGGGCACTGAGGACATAGAGATGGCTATGGTATCACCTTTGTCCTCAAAGAGATTAGAGTTTAGTGGGGGAGTAAGATGTATCAAATTAGCTAATGTATTATGAAAGCCCTCATTAAGAAATGATTAGGCTGGGGCACCTGGGTGGCTCAGTGGATTAAGTGCCCAATGGTTGATCTCAGTTCCGGTCTTGATCTCAGGGTTCTGCATACAAGCCCCACGTCGGCCTACTTGAAAAAAAAAAAAAAAAAAAGATTGGGCCGACACTGTTGTTTTATCGTGACTCTGAAGAGGTTCCTTGTTTACTGTGCTGTGCCTTGTATTCACTTGGTCCGTGTCTACATTGGCCTTCATTTCCTTAGTCACTTCCTTGTGAGGTATATTATTTAGGCTTGACTATGCTATGCTGCTGAAACTAAGTAACTCCCAAATCTCTGGATGGGAGATGGACATAGCAAAGGTTTGTTTTTCTTACAGTGACTAACCCTAATGTGATTAGGGAACATAGCTGCTCCATGTGGCCACTTAGGGATCCAGGCTCTCTGAGCATCTTACTTCCTATAGGGAGAGGGTGGTGCCACCATCGCAGCATGCATTGCAATGAAAAGGTGCAGCAGTTTTTAACTATTGCTACGCAGAAATAACACACATCATTTTTGTCACAGGCCATTAGCCCAAAGTTGTAACAGGACCCCAAACCAACAACAAGAAAGGCTGGAAAATGTAGGGGAGCCTGTGGATTATTAGATGATTGCTGCTGTTGCTGCCACCAGAGTAGTGATTTGAGAGCATGAGCTTTGAAGAATTTGAATCTTGACCCTGGTAGTTACTTTTGGAGTCCCCAAGGGGGAGGGCACATAAATAGCAACCCTCTTCTCTGCTGAGTTCTGAGCTTAAGTGTGTGTGTGTGTGTGTGTGTGTGTGTGTGTGTGAAATAGGTGATGGGATTAAGGAGTACACTTGTGATGAGCACTCAGTATTGTATGGAAGTATTGAATCACTATATTGTACACCTGAAACTAATATTATACTACATGCTAACTATAATTGAAATAAAAACTAAAAAAAGGAATATATATAGAGGCCAAAATATCATCCATATTAATGGTCAAAGACAGGTTGTAGGATGTGGCTTTATTCTACTAGTCAAGCAGACCCCCTGGTGGAATCCCAGAATTAGGCTGACCTGTGGACCAGGTATGGCATGGTGGAACAGTAGAGAACTCATGTCTTCTGCAAGACAGACGACTCCTAAAAGAGGAGGAAGAAAGTGGGGATGAGCAGAGCATGACTAGTTACACTTCAACTACTTACCTATTAGGTAGGATATCTCGCCTCTCTGGGAATAGATTAAGTAAAGAAGCTAGAAGAAACACTAGTGAAGCTCCCAAAGAAAACTCAAAGTAAGGGAAAAGAGTTTTGTTTTGTTTTGTTTTGTTTTGTTTTTTATAACTCTTACTAGTTGTGACATTTGAGTCAGTCCCCCAGCCTCTCTGGTCACCAATTTGCTCATCTATAAAATGCCGATGATAGTATCTCACAATATCTCTTCTTGGGTCTTTTACAACTGCTAGAAATTAGGAGATGTGCTAGACTGGTAATGGGGAAGAGTTCTTCAAATGTCTTCTACAAAATGCTCATAAATACTTGAGATAGAATTACTTACAAGTTTATAGAAACCAGATGGTTTTAAACACATCCCCCACCCCCAAAACACACATAATTTAAAAAATCTTCTTGGCTGTTTCTTTCCAAACACTTGCCCACTCAACAAGCATTTCCTCAACAATCCTGTAGGGTTGTTCTTGTTCCTAACAGTAAATGTCTGAAGCCACCCTTTTCTAGCAAAAGCAAAAGCTACCCAGTTAATGTCTCTCTCTGAAGGTTTCTCTTTTAACTCTTCTGTGACTATTGCCATAGAGGGTTTGAGTGGCTTTGTAGAATGGAAAATACCCAAATCAAAATAGTCATTTTCAGAAAAGTGAGCCTTCCATTTTCCTAGTGAAATACTAATTACTCTATGACCCAGAGAGTCCAAGGTTGAGCCTTCTTAGATAAGAAATTATTTTTTTCACATCTAAAAGATATTTAAAAGTAGAAACGTTTTAAATGAAAGTATTAAATTATACAATTACATGTGTAGACTGTGCCATTGAGGGAGCTATTTTCATGGTGTAGGCTGAATCCAGCATAAAAATATTTACTGCTCTGAAATGTCAATATAAAATAATCAGAATCTAAAATTAAATATTTACTGTATAATCAGCCTGCATTCATCCATCTACAATGTTCCATGAAAAACACTGATTACACTGAATTTGACCACCTGGATTTTCCTAATATTTTCAGGCTTAAGAAAAAAACTGCCAAAGTCTCACTCACAGGCATTTTCTAACAACTTTCAAGGGAAATCTTTTGGAACAGGGAATTATGCAATGATGACTTAAGGAAGTTCCAGATAACACACACACACACACACACACACACACACACACACACACCAGAAGATGAACCTCTCTGCTGATCTTCCTTCATCACATATCTTAGGTTCAGTTGCAATTCAGCAAGTCAATAAATCTTCACAGATATTCACTAATTCTGTGATAAAACTGTGCCAGGCAGTAGGGATTAAAATGTGGTCCGGAGCACCTGGGTGGCTCAGTTGGTTGAGCTTCCGACTTTGGCTCAGGTCATGATCTCACACTCCATGAGTCCAAGCCCCACATTGGGCTCTGTGCTGACAGCTCAGAACCTGGAGCCTGCTTTGGATTGTGTCTCCTCTGTCTCTGCCCTTCCCCTACTCATGCTCTGTCTCTCTGTTTCTCAAAAATAAATAAACGTTTAAAAAAAATTTTTTAATGTGGTCTGTGTTCTTGGGGCACTCAGCATCAAATGTGAGAGACAGATTACTAAATAGCCAGTTATCATGCACTGTGATAAATCCTACATTAAGCATAAGTCCAGTGGCATCAGGTAAGAAGGGTCCTGAAGAGAATCATCAAACCTACTCTATTATTTCAGAATGAAGCCAAAGGCAATATTATTTACTTTATGAATGTCCATGCAATTGGAAGAACCAAACTCAATTTTAACTCATTGTAAAGACCACATTTTTAACATTCATTCTGAAGATTAACATGGTATCTGTCCATTTAGTGATGTGGATTGAAATTGACTCTAGGGGAAAATCTTCTGAAAGTGCCAGAAAGGTCAAAACATGACCCAAAAAGTCCTAGACTAGGCAGGAAGTAGGGGTTTAATTTGTTTGATCTTAGGTTAAAGATAAGTGCTTTCTGGAGCACCTGGGGTGGCTCAGTTGAATGTCTGACTCTTGATTTTGGCTCAGGTCATGATCTCATGGTTTATGAGTTGAGCCCCACATTGGGCTCTGAATTGACACTGTGGATCCTGCTTGGGATTCTGTCTCTCCTTCTCTCTCTGCCCCTCCCCCACTCACTTTCTCTTTCTCTTTCTCTCTTCCTCCCTCCCTCTCTCAAAATAAATATATATTTTTAACTAAGCATTTTGTCCTAACTACTGTTTTACTATCTGAAAATAATCTGGACCTCTTGATCTCTTAGGTTCTTTCTACCTCTGAATACATATGATAACTACAAATAATCTGGACCTCTTGATCTCTTAGGTTCTTTCTACCTCTGAATACATATGATAACTACAAATCATTCCCGTTTAAAAAAAAAAAAATTAAAACATCCTAGAGATGCCTCATCAGGGAATGACATTAGCCTAATTCAAGTTACAAATTTCTTTTGCTTATTCAATAATTGATGAGACTACATAACACTTGGGTGTCCATCAGAACTGGGTTTGAGTCCAAGCTTTGTCACTGTCCTGGTTATGAAGCCATGAGCAGTTTATTTAATTTTTCTGGGCCTTTTATATGTAAAATGAGGAAGTTATAGCTTATCTGAGATGGGACTTATGGGATTAAATAAGATAATGAATGCAAGAGCTTAACTAGTGCCTCACACAAAAAGTCTCTCAATTAACAGAATCATTTTAATTTTTTTTAATGTTTATTTTATTTCTGAGGGGGAGAGAGAGAGCATGAGCAGGGGAGGGGCAAAGAGAGGGGGACACAGAATTGAAAGAAGGCTTCAGGCTCTGAGCAGTCAGCACAGAGCCTGACGCAGGGCTCAAACTCACCAACTATGGGATAACAGCTGAGCCAAAGTCAGACACTTAACCGACTGAGCCACCTAAGGACCCCAACAGTCTTATTTTTAATGAGTTTAGCTGTGGAGTTCACGCTGTCCACAGTGCTGAAGAAAAACCTTGTCCCTGCTTATACTCTGGAAAGAAAGATGTGTGAAATCATCATGCCTAGTACAGAAGAAAAATATATAAGAGAGGCATGAACAAAGTATATCACAGAACAAGAAGGGTGATATTGACTTAGAGCGTGAGAGAGGGGTAGAACCTAGAAAAGGCTACACAGAAGAAGTAATATGTCAACTGGATCTATACATGAGATCAGGAAGGCAGCCTGGGGTCATTTTGTGAAAAGTCACATGAAGGAATTTGAACTTCCAATAAATGAGAACCCATCAAAAGTTGATTTACCGCCTATTCATTTTTAATTATTTTGACTTCAGATTTCTTTACTCAGTCTGAATCTGTAGTATTCTGTTGCTCCTTTCGTCTAAATCAGGAGTGGACAAACAGCTTGAAGACCAAATCTGGTATGTGGCTCAAGCTTAGAGTGCTTTTAATGTTTTTTAAATTAAGGTTTTTTTTTTAATTTTAACTCTAATATAGTTAACATACAGTGTTATATTAGGTTCAGGTGGATAATATAGTGATTCAACAATTCTGTACTCAGTGCTCATCATGCTAAATGTGCTCTTTAATCCCTAACACTGATTTCACCCATCCCCCACACACCTCCCCTCTGGAAATCATCAGTTTGTTCTCTAAGGTTAACAGTCTTTTTCTTGGTTTGCCTCTCTCTCCTTTTCCTTTGTATGTTAGCTTTGTTTCTTAAATTCCACATATGCATGAAATCATGTGGGATTTGTCTTTCTCTGACTGACTTATTTCACTTAGCATTATGGTAGTAGTAGTTCCATCCATGTCATTGCAAATGGCAAGATTGCATCCTTTTTATAGTTGAATAATATTCCATTGTGTGTGTATGTGTGTGTGTACATACATACCACATCTATCTCTCTCTCTGTATATATATATACATAGGTGTATATTCATTCATCTATCTATGGACACTTGGTCTGCTTCCATAATTTGGCTATTGTAAATAAAACTGCCATAAACAGGGGTGCATATATTTTTTTGAGTCAGTGTTTCTGTATTCTTTGGGTAAATACCCAGTAGTGTGATTATTAGCTTGTAGGATAGTTCTATTTTTAACTTTTTGAAGAAACTCCGTACTGTTTTCTACAGTGGCTGTACCAGTTTGCATTCCCACCAACAGTGCACAAGGGTTCCTTTTGTCTACAACCTCTCTAACGCCTGCTATTTCTTGTGTTTATTTTAGCCATGCTGACAGCTATAAGGTGACGTTGCATTATAGTTTTGATTTGCATTTTCCTGATGATGAGTGATGTTGAGCATTTTTTCATCTGTCTTTTGGTCATCTGTATGTCTTCTTTGGAGGAATATCTGTTCATGTCTTCTGCCCATTTTTAATTGGATTATTTCTTTTTTGGGTATTGAGTTGTATCAGTTCTTTCTATATTTTGGGGTACTCACCTTTTATCAGATATGTCATTTTCAAATATCCTCCTTCATTCAGTAGGTTGCTTTTTAGTTTTGTTGATTGTTTCCTTCACTGTGCAGAAGCATTTTATTATGATGTAGTCCCAGTAGTTTATTTTTGCTTTTATTTCCCTTGCCTTAGGAAGCATATCTAGAAAACTGTTGCTACAGTCAAAGTCAGAGAAATTCCTGCCTGTGTTCTTTTCTAGGATTTAATGGTTTCAGGTCTCACATTTAAGTCTTTAATCCATTTTGAGTTTATTTTTGTGTATGGTGTAAGAATGGTCCAGTTTCATTCTTTTGCATACAGCTGTCCAGTTTTCCCAGAACCATTTGTTGAAGAGACTGCCTTTTTCCCATTGCATATTCTTGCCTCTTTTGTCAAAAATTAATTGATTATAGGGGTGCCTGAGTGGATCAGTCACTTGGGCTCTGACTTCGACTCAGGTCATGGTCTCACGGTTTGTGAGCTCGAGCCCCACGTTGGGCTCTGTGTTGGCAGCTCAGAGCCTGGAGCCTGCTTCGGATTCTGTGTGTCCCTGCTCACACTCTGTCTCTGTCTCTATCAAAAATAAATAAACATGAAAAGATTTTTTTTTTTCATTATTTGACTATATAATTGTGGGGTTTGTTTTCTGGACTTTCTATCCTGCTCCGTTGATCTATGTGTCTATTTTTATGCCAGGACCATCCTGTTTTGATTCCTACAGGTTTGTAATGTAAGTTGAAATTTAAAATTGTGATACCCCGGGGCGCCTGGGTGGCGCAGTCAGTTAAGCGTCCGACTTCAGCTCAGGTCACGATCTCGCGGTCTGTGAGTTCGAGCCCCGCGTCGGGCTCTGGGCTGATGGCTCAGAGCCTGGAGCCTGTTTCCGATTCTGTGTCTCCCTCTCTCTCTGCCCCTCCCCCGTTCATGCTCTGTCTCTCTCTGTCCCAAAAGAAATAAATAAAAACGTTGAAAAAAAAGTTAAAATTGTGATACCTTTAGTTTTGTTTTTCTTTTTCAAGATTATTTTGGCTATTCAGGGTCCTTTGTGGTCCTGTACAAATTTTAGTATTTTTGGTCTAGTTCTATGAAAAATGCTTGGCATTTGGGTAGGAATCGCATTAAATGTGTAGATCGCTTTTGGTAGTATGGTCATTTTAATAATATTTGTTCTTCCAATCCATAAGCTTGGAATATCTTTCTATTTGTTTGTGTTGTGGTTTTAACACTTTTAAATGGTTAATCTGAGTAACTACATAATATACTTGATTTTGCCCCTTGGCCAAAAAGCATAAAATATTATCTGACCCTTTAATAAAATTTTTGCTGACCACTGGCCTAAATGACTAATATTAAACACATAATGGGTTTTTTTTGTCAAAAGGCCACAATGTCTATAAATTTTATAAATATTTTCTTTGTGCCTCACATGTGTCTGGAATTATCTTTCTTCCTGAAAACATTCTTTCATACCCAGCCTATCTTTTGCATTGTACAACAGGTTCAGGATTCAGTGATGAGCTTTGCTTTCCTGTATCCTTTGCCTTCCTAGCTATACTTTATATTTTCTCTTGGATCTTATGATAATTAAACAATGGGAGTTTTATGCTGTTCTACCTCTTCTTTATCTTCCCAGAAGATACCCAATAGTTCTACTGGTACTGGTACTTCTGTTTTCTTGGCCTGAAAATAAGAATTTCGCTCTTTTCTAAGTGACCTATGTTGCAATTTTATGTGGGAAGCACATTAGCTCGACTATAGGTGATTGAGCCATACATATGCAAAAGAGACATCAAACAATGGTGACTTAAAGTAGAGTGTATTTCTCTATCTCATATAATAGTCCTGGAGTAGTTGGCTACAGCTGGGATGGGGGCTCTGCTCCATAAGGGTTTGCAGGGATCTGGGCCCTTTCTGTATTGTTTCCCATTCTTAAACAGGTTCCCCTTTTATGAGTGGTGTGAGATGACTCACTACCACATTATATTCCAAACACTTGAATCAAAGGTGATGAGAACATATTACCTCCCTTGCAATATTGTTGTAAAATGATAGATATGTAATGCACCTGAGCAAATGCTACAGCTACCTGTGATTACTAATAAATAGGTAATTGCAAAGATTCTGATGAAATGCCAGTTATTTAAACCTGTGCTGAAGAAAAATAATTTCAGTGGAGTTGAATAGTGAATTAGATTTAAAGTTGCATTTTTGATCTTCTCCTTTGTTCTGGGAATATGATGGCTATTATAATGAGTGTACTAGTACTGGTTACATTTGAGAGGAATTTTATTGTTTTTTGTTATGAGCCAAAGATTGTCTAAAGGACTTCAATTCTAGTAAATTCTGAATTCATGCATAACTCAGCAGCAAATTCTTCGAATCCCTGTACCTTTTTTCAGACTTTTTGCCTGTAGCCAAATCCTATTAAATGTATTTCCATGTCATGTTGTGCTTAAATAATGTGGCAGGACAGAGCCTTGACTTAGAAAATGACACCCTTCCTCCGAGGAGGCTTCTATCACAATCATCTCATACAGAAATCATATCTTGTATTCTGCCTCTGTGGAAATGGGCGATGTTGTTAAAAATTTATTTTTGCTGCAAGAAAATCTGATTCTTGGTTTATTGTGTCAAACAGCTGCTAGTATATAGTCTGGGCAGCTGTCCAGCTGTGAGGTTCACATAAATTAATTTAACCCTTGGGTATATTGTGAGGCCAATTAGAATAGTGCCCCCCACCAGGTGCAGCAGGGAATGAAGAACACTTTTCATCAGGGAGATCCAGATGATTTGATGATGCCCAAAGTTCTATATGGAGTATTTTCCAAATATCAAGGCAAATAATCATGTAAGATATGTTTATGACAGCTTGAATCCATATTCATATGTAAATACACACACATACGTATATATATATGCATATATATATACACAAATAGTGTGAAGGAAAATCATAATACTTAGGCACATATCACTTTACAGAATGTAATGTGTATTTTCAGGAATAATCCAAGGTATTTGAATAAAATTGCATTGGTTTCTGCCAATCAAAAATACTCCCTTTTCTTTCTTCTCATCTCCTTTCTTAGAACTAATTCTACTGAGACAGTGTTGGATTGGCTAAGTGTTATGCTTTTACTCCTTTAAAAGCAAAAATATAAAATAAAATTATGTGGACCTTTAATGTGCCTCCTGTGGTCCTTGGTCCCTGGCTTGAGAAACATTGAATTAAAGGTTCAGCACTGTCATCCCTATAGGTAATTACTAGAATAGTCACAAAAGCTGGCTTAGAAATCTCATAGCTTTGCCCATTTGCAAAGTATTCAACCATATGATTTATAATATGCATATGTCAATGTTTAGAATTATAATAGTATAAAGGGAAAATTGTAAATTATCATATAGAGTTCTCAAACACCAAATAATAGGGCCATAACACTCTCCAGGGATCTTCACACATGGAGTTTTGAGAAGCACTGAATCAAATCCAATTTTGAAACTGCTTATTTTAAGGTTAAATGGACCCTTTCTAGGATCTACAGATTCTCCTCTTAAGTCTTACATGCCATTTCACTTGATACAGGTTTATTAAGAGGCAATATCATATGATGGTTCAGAGCCTGGGCTTTGGGGTCATTTTGAAAGGCTCAAGTCCGAGTGTGGCCCTGTCCTTTGCTTTGGGAATGTTTGGCCACCGTGTCTCCTGTCGACTTTCCCTCTCAGTATTTATTTAATCTATTTATAATTCTCTTTTAGAACCTATCTCAACACACATGTCAAAATGAAACCTTTCCTCAATGCACAGATAAGAACTGGTCCCTGTTTTATATACTGGTACTCTCTGTTTAATAATAGCAACAGAAACAGGTGTTCCTGGATGACTCAGTTGGTTAAGCTTCTGACTTTCGATTTAGGTTCAGGTCATGGCCTCACAGTTCATGGGATCGAGTCCTATATCATCGGGCTGCACACTGACAATGTGGGCCTGCTTGGGATCTCTCTCTCTCTCTCTCTCTCTCTCTCTCCTCACCTCACTCTGGCCCTCCCCTGCTCGCATGTGTAGCACTCTCTCTTTCTCAAAGTAAATTAATAAAACTTTAGAAAAATAATAATAACAGCAACAAGAATACAATAATGGCAAGCAATACTGAGCAGCTATAATGTACCAGGCACTATATACGAGGTGCTTTACCTGCGTTGCCTCATTTAAACCTCACAACACCTCTGGGAGGTAGGTGTATCATTATTGTCCTCTTACAGATGAAGAAACTAGATAAAATAAAAAGTATACTAAAAATATAATGCAAACCACATGTAATTTTGAATTGTCTAGTACCCACATTCAAAGAATATAAAGAAGGTTGCCTGGGTGGCTCAGTCAGTTGACTGTCCAACTCTTGATTTCAGCTCAGGTCATGATCCCAGGGTTATGAGATTGAGCCCCAGGTTAGGATTCTGTCTCTCTCTGCTTCTGCCCCTCTCTTCTGCTTACACACACACTCTCTCTAAAAAAAAGTTTTAAAATTTTAAAAAAATAAAAATAAAATAAAACAAAAATATTTTAAGAAGTAAAAATAGTTTAAGCAATATCTTATGCAGTGCAGTGGTTAAAGTGAAATGCCCTATGGACGTGGTAAAGTTGAGTTTAGTGGAAAATTATTTTACACTGCTTCCATTTTAAAATTTTAATCAAAGTGAAAATTTCAACATTCAGTTCCTGAGTCACACTAGCCATATTGCAAGTGCTCAATAATCTCACTTTGCTAGTGGCTACCATGTTGATAGTGTAAGCCTAGGTTCTGAGTAACTTGCCATAGGTCTTTTACTCAGTAAAAGACTCACTCAGTAAATATTTACCAAGTGCCTATTACACGACAGGTGCTGTTCTAATCTCTAGAGACATAGTAGTAAAAAAAATAGACAAAGTCACTGCTCCCATGAAGCTATCATTATAGTGGGATGAGAGAGACAATAAACAAATAATTAACTAAAAAATGCTTTCAGGTCGTATTAAGTAGTATGAAGGAGAATAAGGAGAAATGGCAGTAGACAGAGCTGTTGTGTATAGCTTGTTGGGCTCTACACCGCCCAACTCCAAGGGACACCATTCACATTGTTTGTGATGTGAATGCCACTCCCTGGACTAGTGCAGAACAGTAGCCCTGGGACTTTGGGCTGAAATCTTATGTATATTAATCAGGAAAGGTGCTCCAATAATGGAAGGTCGTTTTAGCAAAGATAGGAAGGCAATGAGGGAACAAGCCATCTAGAAGTACTTTTCAGAGAGAATAGCCAGTGCAAAAGCCCCACAGCAGGAAGAATGCCAAGCATGTTGGAAGGAAGCAGTGTAGAATGTATTAAACAGGGGGACACATAGTAGGAGATGCAGTCACAGCAGTAGCCAGAAGCTGGATCACTATAGGAGTTTGGCGTCCATGATTAGTCCTTTGACTTTTATACTGAGTAAGATGGGAAACAACGACTCGATCTCCATCTCTCTTGCTTTCAATCAATCAAATCAAATCAATCAATCAAATTTTTCTTTTTCTTTCTTCTCTTTTCTTTTCTTTTTATTTTCTTTTTGAAGAATTGGCCTGGCTACTTCGTTGCGAACAGACTGAAGGGGGAGGTTAAGTTTCCGGAAGCCAGTAACCACACTATTGTAGTAATCCGGGTGAAAGATGATGATGGTTCAGATTGGAGTTACAGCAGGGGACATGGTGAAAGCTGGATTCAGAGTGACCAAGCAGGGAGAGTATTTGAAGTGGGAGCTTGAAGGGTAGAACTGGGATCATAACCTAGGGAGCCTTATTCCAGAACCCACACTTTGCACTTTTGTGTAGTGGGCTTTCCCCCACTAGAACCTCAGACAGAAAAGAGGTCATGGTTTGTCCTGTTCACAGTTCTGCCCTGCTGTCCTGCTGGTGTTGAGCCTTCAGTATGCATTTAATGAACAAATGAGCGCTTAATGTATAAATCAGGAAACTGAGTCCCAAGGAGATTGGCAATGAATTAGTGATAAGTGGGATTGGAATTCATATGTACTGGTTGCACAAATATTTGCTAAGTCTTACAGACCAGCCTGCATATCCCTCCCAGTTTCTGTTGTCCAGTAAATACCATCGAAGCCAAGGCCCATTTCTTGTGAAACCCAGTGACCAGGTCCAACTTTGTTGTTCCTTTACACATGGCACCAATCTGTTCCACAAGTTAGTTGAAGGAGAACGACAATGAGCCGCATTATGCCTGCCTGCTTTGACATTCTGTTCTAATGCCTTTCTGTTCATTATGGTCACCCTCCTCCTTTTTTTTCCCTAAGCTCGCATTTAAAAGATAAAGAAATATAATTTATCTTCCTATTTCCTTGCATGGTTTTCTGCAGCTGAACATGCTCCCCATAAAATTGATTTAAGATTCCTACCAGACTTTAAATTGATTGCAAACTGCCTTTAACTTCTATTGCTTTGTTTTTCCTCCAGCAACTTTCTTAACTTAGTTACATGGGCAGATACTCCTCTAGCCACTGCTGCTTCGAAGGCTAGCTCCTCTAGACTTTCCTAAGGGCACAAGAAGATCAAAAACTTTTCTATTTTTATTTCATAGAGAGGGTTTTCCACATTATAAAACTAACCCATACTCATTAAAGGAAGTTTGAAACATACACACATAAACACACCCACACAAAAGAAAAAAAAGGAAGAAAATATCCAACTGTATAACCCCAAGGTAGTACCTTTAAAACTTTATGGTGGGGGCGCCTGGGTGGTGCAGTCGGTTAAGCGTCCGACTTCGGCTCGGGTCATGATCTCACGGTCCGTGAGTTCGAGCCTCGCGTCGGGCTCTGTGCTGACAGCTCAGAGCCTGGAGTCTGTTTCAGATTCTGTGTCTCCCTCTCTCTCTGCCCCTCCCCTGTTCATGTTCTGTCTCTCTCTGTCTCAAAAATAAATAAACGTTAAAAACAATGACTTTTTGGTGTATTTTCTTGCCATCTATTTGCATATGTGAATGAATGAGTGAGTGTGTGTGTATGTGCACACACACTACATACTTGTGAATCATGCTTTTTCGCTTAACAAGCCATACACATTTTACTGTCTAGCATCTTACATACTGTTTTAATAGCCATACATTATTTAGTAATGAAAATGTTGCTGTATCCCACTGATAAGCATCTTTCCACTTATCCTTTCACAAATAATGCCACACTGAACATTTTTGTTTATAATATAGATTCTGTATTTAGAGTGATTTCTAAATCATCCCCCAAGGCAAAATCACTTCTTAATTCCCAAAAGTAAGATCATTTAGTCAAATATAGCATTAAATTATACCATTTTAAACATCTACCTAAACTGTATGCTAATATCTACCTCCCTACTAACACTAATTATTAAATAGTTGTCTTTTGGTCTCTTTTTATTTCAACTGTGCTCATTTAATAGGTTTAAAAGCCACCAAATTTTATTTATTTGCATGTGTTTGATTCTAAACTTGAATATTTCCACATACCTGCCTATTCATTGTATTAATTATTTTCTTCATGCCTTTTTTATTTATTAGAATATCAAAATATTCTTCTTATCAATTTGCTTAACTTTTTAAAAATTTTTTAATGTTTATTTATTTTTTAGAGACAGAGAGAGAGAGCACAAGCAGGGGAGGGGGAGAGAGAGAGGGAGACACAGAATCTGAAGCAGGTCCCAAGTTCTGAGGTGTCAGGACAGAGCCTGATGTGGGGCTCGAACCCACGAACTGTGAGATCATGACGTGAGCCAAAATCGGATGCTTAATTGACTGAGCCACCCAGGCACCCCTGCTTAACTTTTATAGAATAAACATATTGCATTTGTCAAAATTTCTATTCAAATTGGTTTACCAGAATGCTGTTTGTGTGTCCATGTTTTTTATGGCATGATTTTAATATACATTTGGGAGGATCAGTACTTTCTAAATTAAAAATAATTATGGGAGTAATTTTAGGAAATACAAATAAACACGAAGAAGAAAAAAATTCCCCCACATGTTTATGATAACCACTCGTAATATTTGGGGCATTTTCTTTCATCTTTTTGTTGCACACTTAAGTACTTTCTACAAAAGTGGTCTCATCTTCTACATTCTGCTGCCTTTTTTTTCCACTTAAAATGTTAGGAATTTATTTTAATGGCATAAATATTCTTCTTCATTATCATTTTAATGGCTTCATAATATGCATAGATCAAAATTTATTTATTCAGACCACTGTTGTCAAACCTCTTTATTTCTAATATTTCACTGTTATAAAGATGCGTGGACATCTTTATGGCCAAATCTTTGGACATATCCATAATTATTTATTTAGGATGAATTTCTAAAAGTGGGTCATAGGTTTAACCAAATTTTAAGGCTTTGTTATATATTGCTAAATTGCTCTTCAAACTTGTGTCTTAAGTTTATGGTGTAGGATTTATTTTGCCTTATAGTTGTAAATGTTTGCATAGTACTTGAAATAATTTAAAAGGAGTAATTTACCTAGCTCTGCATATATTGGGAAGGAAAGACAAATATATCTACAATATGCCAGGAGCCCAAATTTCCAGAGTCTATAGTTCACAATTTATAAATCTTAGAGTTAGTTGAATACACTACGTATGGCTTCTTTCTTATATATACTAGCGAAAAATTGGTTTTAAAAACTCAACATTTTACTTTGTCTACATTAACTTGTCTTTGTTCTCACAAAGCCATATTTTCTAGACCAACTAAAGATGTGGAGGCAGTGACTCAGGGGCCTAATAATAGATCTACCAAATGCTTGCATTTGGTACAAATGCTTACAAATGCTACATGTACGAAGCCCTGGCTGACATTCATTCTTTCATTTGATCTCAGAATAGCTTCATTTTGGGGAAAGAGATACTGAGCTTCAGAATGGTTGAGGGGCTTCTAATTCACACAGAAGTTGCAGAACGGTATCTATTTCACTCCAGAGGAGTATAGTTTTCACTAGTCTGTGTTGCCTCTTCTTGGACTCTAAGACTTCATGGATTTTACTTTCTCCCCACCCCCATCCTATCAACTTACACTTGCATTTACATTTATATTAAAAATTGACCTTTGAGAATTGCACACAAGTTCTGGTTTCAGCCTTTGCTCTCTCTCAGTTCTTGTTTATTTTAATTAGCCATTTAAACTTGTACATAGCACCCCAACAAAGGAGACTTTCATATTAATGAGGATTAATCACATGCATACTATAAAATAATATAAATTAACCCCAGCAATGGTTACTTATATATTCTGAGATGTGTCTTAATATGCCTTTTATTCAACATTGAATAATGGGTTGTGGTTTTTAAAAACCATACGGTAGAAAATTGGGGAGGGAAAGATATTCAGCACTCATTACCACATATAATTTAAAATGTATAATCAACAAAGTAGGGTATCATACAGTGTAGTGAGATCAGAAAAAAATGAGTCATAAATGTTCAAGTTACTGACATTTAGTAGAAAAGTTGATCTGAGGTCATACATCCTTTGGATTCCATCTTGGCCTCTTACTAATGTGGGACTTTGGACAACCCCTTTCTTATCTCTGAGAGTTTATTTATATACATTTAAGATCTAATGATATTTTCTTCAAATACTTAAGAGGGTCGAATTCAATATCCAACAGGTACTCTAAACTGCAAAGTGATGTTACAGTATTAGCAGAGGGAGGGCAGAATTTGGAATGTCACTATAATGGTCAAGAATGAGCACAGACCCACCACCCATGGTGTCTCTCAAGAGTCCTGTGACCTGCCAGGCAATGAACAAACTGGCCTGGGGTCCCAATAAGAGACAAGGGAGTCGAACACAGTTTGGCAGAAAAGTTTTCATCTAGGGAGTAGGAAACCTCATTTTGATGTTTTCTGTGTGGATTTGGCCACATTTTATTCTCTGAGCTTATGTTTCTTGGGGTTGGTGTGTGACTATCCTAAGCATAGTTTTGTTTTGTTTTTTGGTATATAATAGGCCCTCAGTGAATGCAAAGTCTGTCCCCGGCTCTCTTTATTTATAAGGTAAATGTTGGGTTAAATGTTATCTAAGTTCCTTCCAAATCCACATTTTAATGGATTCTTAGATTTCATTTCACTTTCAGTATGCATTGTTGATTGACTAAATTCATAATAATCCTGGTCTGGTTTCATTTGGTTCCCATAATCTTAAAATGTCATAGCTGGAAGAAACCTCAGAAACCACCCAATCTGCTTATTTTACTGACGAGTAATCGAGCTCATTAGTAGGAGCAGGGGGGAAATTGACTTGATCAAGGTCACCCTGTAGGTAGTGACAGGGTAGAGAACACCATCCATGTTTTCTGACCCATCCCAAGACTCACCACCCACCCCTTCCCCAACCTCCAGCTGCCGCTGATACGTTCCAGCCTGCAAAGCAGCACGATTTGCTTCTCTTGTGTTAACATTATTCTAGCATGTAATGTCTGTGTTTAAGGCAATGACCTGAGAAATACTTTTATTTCCAGTGATGCACTTATTTTGCAGGGTTTATTAATTTTATTTATGTATTTGATCTCTCCAATGAAATAATAAACTAATTAGTGGGACAATTTACTGGTGTGCTCCTCCAAGGATGTTTTACAGCCTCAATGCAAGCTTGTCTAACTGTGGGATCAGCAGATCCACTTTTGCCCTGCTGCCCTTAATTTTAGCCATCAACACACATGGCAGTCAGCTCCGTGCTGGGTACTTGTGCCTCCAGGGGCATCTGGAGATATCAGGTCCTAGGGCAAAGGAACTTTTGCTTGGGAGCCTCCCCAGAACTTATTCAAGAGGCAGGCTGCTTCATCAGGCTGAAAGGGGTGGGAGTTGGCCTCCCAGAGAATTGAGCCAGTGTATTACCTGAACTGCCCAGAATGTGAAGGTCAGAGAATGAGGAAAAGCAATGTATACAGAAGTGTTGAAAGTCACAGATGAAAAAGCCCATAGTCCATTAAGACCAAGAGCAAAGCAAGGAGCGTGATGAGAAGATTGATATGGACAGTAGCCGCAGGAACATTGCAAGATGGAGGAGCAAGGGTGAGAGATGCCAGACGACCCAGAGTCATTGGAACAAATAGGACAGTAGTACTGAAGTTTTCATTTGGTTTGATTTGGTTTGGTTTGTTTTTTTTTTTTAACTGGCTTTAATGTGAACTACATGGACTTCCTTCTCAGACAGCCCCCATCTGTGCTCTCTTAACAGCCAATACTTTCTCATCTGAGAATTATTCGTAGTCTCATGTCATTATTTGCTTGCCTGTCCCCATTTAACTGTGAGCACCATTATATCACCAGGGCCTAGAACCATGCCTAGAATATAACATAGCTCATTAAGCATTTGTTGAATGAAAGAAGGAAAGGGTGGATGGATGGGTAGATGGATAGATGGATAAATGAAGAAGTGAATCAGTCTGTCAAAGCTACTGGAGGGTCAAAGACTTGTGACCTATATGATATTCATGTGCTGTCTTTGATGTACCAAGCAGAACCCAATGAGAGATATTTTTACCAATTATTTATATTTATTATAGAATTACTCACCCATAGCAAGGAAGTATCCAATATAAAAGTATTTAATCTATCTTGACTAAACCTTCCTTCTTATTAATGTTTAATTACACCACACACAGAAACATAGTCATTTGGAGTAGAGGTCAAAGGTCAAAGTACCCTAAACCTTTAGGGGGTAACTCTGCCGGCCCACTAGTTGCCCTGGGGGTATGGATGCTGCCACTGTCGTGGCTGCCACTAAACTGTCACTGTGGGTTGCATCTTGCATGAGGGTTCTTGTCCAAACAACTTCCAGACCTCTAGCCAGAGACTGGCTGGAACATTAGGAGGAGGAAGGTGGGGTGGGGGGTCCTGCAGTGGGAGCTATGCAAGCTCAGGATCCTCTCACTCCATAGTAGGAACCCCTTTACTGAGATTGGCTCCCTTAGGGATGTTACCTTTGTTATGATTGGCTGCATGCAAATTAGGAAACCCCGCTGTGTTCATCGCAGATATAGTGTATTCCCATCTAGGCCACCCCTATCCAACTGGCTGTAGAGTTTTGGGAGGCTGTGCAAATGAAGTAGCCCTAACTTGATGCTGTTTACACGTGGCAGGACATAAGCAGTCCTCATGTGTTGGCGATGATAAAGTGCTAGGGCCAGATCTGGGACTTGTGGTCCTAATTTATGTATTTACCTTCTGTATGCTCAGAGCGCCTGGGATTCTAGATAGGGATTCTAGATTCCAGGCAGATACCAGGAATTGGGCATGTCTTAGAGATCTTTGGTAAATACATAGAATTATTTGTAAAACAATTTAATTATAAGGCCTGCCATTTGTTCCGTGACTACCACATAGCAGACACAATACCAAGGTCTTTCAATATAGTACTTAATGATCACAATTCCGCAATTAGGTATTCTTATCCCATTTTAAAGTGAGGAGACTGATATTCAGAAGGGTGAAATAACTTGTCCAGTTTCACACAGGGCCCATTGTGTTGATAAGAAAACATACTAAGTTTCATACGGAGTAGCAATGATAACTGCCAAAGATGGAAAAACTGGCAAAAGAAAAAAATATCCTTGAAAAAGCAACTCTCCATTGGCTCTTTTACTCCAAGAACTAAGGAAGGTAGCAATGATGGTGCATATTATATTTTAGCTGTAATATACCTACAGACAACTTGCAAAGCACTGGTGTTTTTCTGGAAGCTGTGTTTGGGGGCTCTGGGCTTATTCCCACATCTCCAAAAGCAGAGTCTGTCCCAGGCTTCCATACTGTCCAGCTGACAAGTAATAGTCTCATTTTGATTCTGTGTCATTCGTCAAGGACCAGACAGAATGCATGTGTGCCCACATCTCTCCTAGATGACTAAAATAGACTCTCCTATGTAGTCACGACCTGGCAAGGAAAGGCTGCAATTTTATACGCCGTCCCTCATGGGTAGAGGTTCTTCACCAAAAGTTGTAAACTCTCAATAGATTCCAAGCATGAGCATTGTTTATTTTTTCTGCAAACTCTAGGTCTGGTGTATATTGAAAAGGAGTGTTTTTTTCATTGTTGTTGTCCCATTAGATTTTTCAGTTTATTGTATCAGGCGTTGTTAACACCTGGATGATAATCTGCTGAATGATCTTCCCCTATGTCACGTTTCTTCATGGCACTTATCATCTGGCATACTTTGTATTTATTGCTTTGTTTAATTTGGTGTCTGTCTCCATCCCCTGGAATGTAAGCTCATGAGGGCAGAAATATTCATTTAGTGTGTTCTTGAATCTCCAGTGATCAAAGCAGTATTTGGCACAACTATGGTCTCAGCAAATATTTATGAATAATAATAATGGATGGGTAGATGTAGGTATATATGGATAGATGGAGAGATGGATAGGCCCTGTCAACTGTGAAAATTTAGGGTGAAATTATAGTAATCAAGGTAAAACAGGTTTGCACAGGACTATGAAACTAGACCAACAGAATAAAATCTAGAGCCCCAAATAGACTTTACTGACTGAAAACTTTGTACATGATAAATATATCACTATAAATCAATGCAGAAATCATAGACTAAGATATAAATGGTACAAGGAGGATGCATAAATATACAGAAAATGTACTGAATCCTAACCTGACACCATGTAAAGAATATCAATTCCAAGTAAATTAAATGCAAGAGGCATAGCTTTAAAAACTTTAGAACGAGGGGTGCCTGGGTGGCTCAGTCGGTTGAGTGTCCGACTTCAGCTCAGGTCACGATCTCACGGTTCGTGAGTTCGAGCCCCGCGTCAGGCTCTGGGCTGATGGCTCAGAGCCTGGAGCCTGTTTCCGATTCTGTGTCTCCCTCTCTCTCTGCCCCTCCCCCATTCATGCTCTGTCTCTCTCTGTCTCAAAAATAAATAAACATTAAAAAAATTTAAAAAAAAAAAACTTTAGAACGAATTATAGGACAATGTCTTTATGACACAGGGGTAGGAAAGGATGTAATGAATAAAATAAAATAAAATAAAAAAGCACCTACCTTAAAAGAAGTACTAAGAGATTGCCTTACATTAACATTTTAAACATTGTATATGTTTTTTTTTTTAAACAAAAAGACACGCTTTGGACCAGGAGAAATGGTTGGAACATACATAACCGCAAGAGGGTTGAATCCCCAGCATGCAAATTAGTATAGAACGTAATTATAACATATCCAGAGGTACCACTACATATTTTGATTAAATATTATCATTTTACCGTTTTGCTGTTTCTTTCCATGGCTTATGCCCACACCAAATTTAGGACTTTGCTAAATGTCACTTCCCAGGTAAGGTCTTCCCTAACTACCTTTTTTGAACTTGAGGTCTCACCTTAGCGCCTTCATTCCCCCCTCTGCTTCTGCTTTCGTCATGACACCTATGATCATATGACACACTAGACATTCTGCTTTCCTATATATTTAGTGTATGTTGTTTCCTCCCTGGAACAACTCAATAGAAAAAAAAAAATGGGCATATGTTAAAGTAGCCAAAAAACCATTACAAAAATATAAAATAAAAATAACAAGAGAATGTTCAATGTCACCAGTAATCAGAGAAGTGCATGCTAAAAATAGAAGATATTTTATATCCATCTTTTTGGAAAACTTTTAAAGTCTGGCAATACCAAATGTTGGCAGTGCTGTGAACTCAGGTAGATTCGTATGAATTACTACTACCACACTGGAGAGCCATGTGTTACATCTAATAACTTTGAAGATGCATACACCATAGAGAAATCTCATACACGTGTGTCCAAGGAGTTTAACTGCAGCATTACTCCTGTTAGCTCAGTTTGGAAACAGCCCAAATGTTCACCAATATGAATGATTAAGTCAATCTAAATACCTAATAAAATATCACCTAAATCTTAAAATGAATGAATGTAAGCCAATTCTATCAAAGTGGCAAAATCTTTAAAACATATTTAAGAAAATAAGCTTCAGATGGATGCCTACTGAGGGATATCATTTAAACGAAATTTTAAAACATGCAAAACACTGCTATATGTTTTTTATGGAGGCAAAGCATGTATTAGAAGCAAAAAAGCATGCATGGAAATTTAGGAGTATAGTTACTTTTGTGGAAATGGGAAGGAATTCATGGGATAATTTCTTTATATTTATAATGTTTATTTTTAAAAGAAAATGTTTAAAGCGAATATGACAGGGTGGTAATATCTGACCAGGCTGGGTGGCAGTACATAAGTTTTGGTTATAATTATGTCTGTGCTCAACTTCATGCTTGAAATATTTAATAAGAAAAGAAATAGGAGGGTACTTAAGTGTGACTGACAAGGAATAAAGTTTAAGCCATAGCATATCAAATAATATGGTGTGACATGGCAAAATTGTAAACTGAATTTTGTTATTAGACAAAGACTATATACAAACCCAGATTCAATGCCTTCTTTTCATAGCAGTTCATGAGATTAGGCTTTGGAACCTGACATTCTAGGTTCAAGTCTTGACTCATACTTAATAACTGTTTAAAATTAGGCATCAGTTTTCTCACCTATAAAGTGGAAAAATGAGATAAAATAGAAATTATTTTAAAAAGAGAGAAACTCAACAAAGCCAAGAGTTGGTTCTTCAAAAGGGTCAATAAAACTTACAAACTTTTAGCTAGAATGATTAAGAAAAAAAGAGAAGACACAAATAACTAAAATGAGAAGCGAAAGAAGGGACATTACTACCAACATTACAGAAATAAAAAGGATTATAAAGTGGAAAAATAGTGCCTCCTCATAACAAATATTCTGAGGATGAAATGAAATCCTATTTGTGCAGTGTTCAACACATGTCATGGCACATAATGAAACCGAAGATCAGTATTGATGTAAACAGGCATAAGCTTGAAGTCAATTTTAAATGCCATGCTTTCTCTCATTTTATTTATTTTCTCCATTAACCCTACCAAGGTTCAAAATAATCCCATTTTATATGTAAGAAAACTGAGCCTGAGAAAGGTCAAATAACTTGCCCAAGATTTTCCGTCTCTTAAAAAGAGAGATGAGATTCAAACCAGATCTATCTCCAGAAAAACATAACTGTAACTTAATGTCCTGGCTATATTTCACTAGTTTTATGAGTAAACTAAATTGAATTCATTTACAATAAAACATTATAATAATCTATCCCTTAGCTTTGTATTTTTCTTTGAGTAGGAAGTCAACCAGCCATTGCTGATTAAAACTAATAACAAGTGTCTACTTAGTGTATGTGTATATAAGTTCACACATGTAAAATAACTGAGTTGCCATAATGGGCTGTTGTTACTAGATAAATATTCCTGCCTTAAGCAGATTCTTGGGCTTGGAATATACTGGAAGATCAGTAGGCTGTGGTATTCTATTATGTTGAGTTTTTCTCTCTTTTTTTTAACCATGGGCTCTTCTTTTATTTATTTATTTATTTATTTATGTATTTATTTATTTATGTTTCACTGTCTTACCAGAAAAATTGTTATCTCTCTGCTTTCCATCTTCTTCCGTCCTCTGTGAATCCAAATGGAACTTAACTTGTATTGTCACTGATTATTTTGAATGAACATGTTTCTTAATGTAATTTTTGTCAGGTCAGTTCCATTTATTGTGTCTTTTATTCATTCATACATTCATGCATGCATGCAGCGCATATTGAGTGGTGACTATGAACTTGCTTCTGGATTAGGTTCCTGGGAAGTAAGGGTTCATAAGTCTGTAGAGAGAGGAAGAGGTGGAAATGGACAGTCCCCGGGCAGTTTTACCTGCTGGATGGAATTGGTACTACGGAGCATGGGGTCCCCCATTTTGATGGCGGGGGGGGGGGGGGGGGGGGAGGGGGCGGGTGTGGAGAAGTGACACAGAAATGGTGATGTTGCCCCTGAAACTCCTATTTGTATGTTTATTTAACATTTAGAAAATAATGCACGATTATAGAAAACTTGGTAAGCATAAAGACAAGAGAAAAATAACCTATGATCGTGCTACAATGAGCCACTGTTAGCAGCTGATATATTTTTTAAGAGCAACTTGTACATGGATGAGCTCAAATTTTTAAGTAATTTTATTATATTCTACATATTTTCTCATATCCTGAAAATTTTTTTAATTTTTTTTATATGTGCGTTAATATTCTTCTATGTACAAACACTAACACTCATTTTATCATTCCTGTAACAGTTGTCTCTTTCTTACAAATAACATTGTGATGATAATCTCTGTGCATATTGTTTCCTTGAGAAGGAATCCTGAAGGCGAATTACAGATTAAAGTGTATGATCACTTTTAAGACTTTTGACATTTTCTCCAGTGCCGTCTTCTTTACTGATCTCAAGGCAAGAGCTCATGCCTTTAAGAGAGTCAGATGAATTAGAAGTTGGAGAAATTCTTTAAGAATTCCTACACATGTGTAGATATGCACATGAATGTGTACACACACATTTTAGACACATACACATGTATCCTGACTCCCTCCGACCTGGGGGGCATTGTGTAACACCTCTTGCCTAGTACTTAAAATGGGCTGATTTGTTGATTTTGGTGGTGGTGGTGGTGGTGGTGTTTTTGTTTTAGCCACCTCTGTATTTCCAGTGCCTGGTATATGGTAGGAATTTAGGAAATGTTCCTTGAATGAAAGAGAGGAAAGAAAAATAAGGCCATTAAATAATTATTTACTTTCTTAAACATCTTATTTTATTTGTTTTCAGCCTTCGGCAAGACATGGTGGTGAACCCTGGCTCTAAATCTTCATGATTGAGGGATTCTTTGACACAACACAAAGGTAAATATTTGAGGCTGGTTGACTTGCGGGTATGAGGAAAATCTTCCTCTCTGGGAAAATGGCTCATAAGTGTCTCTGAATCCTCTTCAAGTGTGGCTTTGTGCTTTGTGTTCCTCCTTAAAACATCCTGGAGGGTTCATGGAGCCTTTGGGAATTGGAGCTTAGGGTCACTTTTCTCTGGTCTATTTTGTGTTTGTGCTTAGAGAAAGGGAATAGTGATTCCCTTTCTTCTCTTCTTTAACTATCTAGGAAGTGTCATTAGGAGTTTTAAGTTTTCCTGCCTGGGTTTTAGCCTCTCCTAGTAGGTGGTCTCAAAATGGTTTGCTTTAACTTATTTTTTTTTTCAGTATATGAAGTTTATTGTCAAATTGGTTTCCATACAACACCCAGTGCTCATCCCAATACCCATCAAATGGTTTGCTTTTAAACACAACTATGTTAGCTCTCCTCAAATGCCCTCTGTTTCAATATATTTACCAACAGAAGGAACCATTTTCAATTGTTGAAACTAAAGTCAAACCATATGTAAGATAAATGTTTCTACATTGAAAACAGACTCGGAGATTTACGAGCTTAAGGAGCAAATACTATTATTTTGAGGTCCTAAACTTTTAAATGATGGCAACACTGAAATCTGTACTTCATACGGGGAGCCAAGAAGACACAATTGAAAATGCCTATTCTTTTGACAAATTAGAAGCATTCATTGCAGTATCTATTTCTTGTTTACCAGGGATAATGCTGAATGAATCACAGACTGGTAGATGGATGTCCCTTCTGAACACTTTTAATTAGCACTGCCTATTAGGATGAACAGAGTGTTGCTTTCCTGCCATAGATTACCCCCAACCCCCCTTAAATGAAATAGAAATCTTATTCTCCACAAGGTAATATTCATCTCTTCCCCAACCAGACAGGCATAGAAAATTAAACAATGGTCCGTTAAAAAGCCCAGATAATGTATTTATCATTTCCAGTTTATGTGAGTTTGCAAGGCAAATAGGAGTAGGAGCTATTCGTTATGGGACCTTGGGGAACAACAGCGGGACTGGGGAGGGAGCTGAGAGGCTGGAGGATCTGAGACTTGTAAAAATTCATTAAAAATATGAGGTACTATTGGAGATAGAGGAAATTAATTACTCTCAGGGACTCAAATGTCACTCCTCATTTAAGTGACCTGGCAAGGAGGCTGAGAAACTTGTTCTGTGAGGGTTTCTGTAGTGGAGAAGGCTGGGAGCTGGGATTCCTCAGCTGTCAATTTTTGCATTTCCTTGGTGACTTATTGACATGTTAACCTGGCTTGTGCCCTAGCCTCCTCTAATGAGTAGAGTTAAATGAGAAATGGGGGTTTGGAGGTGGGGGAAGCACTCTCCCCTGTAGCTGGCCAGGTTATTCAGACCAGCTCCCCAAGCATATAAGCAGCTTCAGACCTGGGGGAAGCCTGTGATTTACCACAATGGAGAGAAGAGACTGATCATTTGCAGCTGGACTGAGTTTGGTCTTTTATTATTGCTTTTCCATCCACAAAGCTATTCTCTGAGGGGGAGTGAATTTGGAAAGACAAATTAAGGTTTTCTACCTAAGGAGGACGGGGGGAGCAGTAGCTTCTGAAAACAGTCATCTTTTCTAGATTGCCTGTCCAATAAATCTTTCTAATGCATTCTGCCTATAGACAGAGGTTGAAAATATATAGATATGTGATGACTTAAAAGTTTAAAATCAGTAAACCCCCAGAATAATGGAGTAGAAGCTTTCTCAGATGTGTGCCTTACCTAGACTGGGAATGCAAGGTTTTATTCTTGAACTCTGCCATTCATCAACTGAGATGTTGCACAAGCCATCACAGTGCTCCAAGCCTCTGTTGTATTATTTATAAAATGGGAACAATAATATCTATCTTATGTGATTATTAAGGACAATGTGCCCCAAAGATCTTTGAATGGTAGAAATATACAGGTATGTATAACACCTATTGAATCATTTTGTCTTGAAAGTCTTGATTTTTAAAAATTAAGGCTGCTCAGTGGTCTATGTTCCTCCGTGGGTCAAAGTTAAAGGGCTCTGAAGTATTCTCTTGGCTTGTTCAATTAGGAAGGGTGAATCAACAAGCCAAAGAAGGAAGCACTGCCTTTGGGAGAAAGTATGCCCGGATGTTAAAAAAAAAAAATGTGAAACATAGCTTTGGAGGAAGTTGGAGCCCTGGAGGTTCACCTCTGGGAGCAGTCCTAAGAGCTTGTCTTCAATTCAAGAAAGTCCTGTCCTTTTGAAGCAGAGACAAATCGTGCATTGAGGGTGGCAGAAGAGATATTTGAAGATTATTCACCTATTCCTAGAAAGAGATGATGATGAGATAAACTTGGGCAGGGTCAGTGGGGACAGAGGACAGAGAACTTTGAAAGGCCTTGGAAAGGAAGGAATTCTAGGCTTTCACATAGTCATGGTGGTGTGCACTTTGTGGAGGGTGCAGTGCAGTGACTAAGCCACAGAGCATCCCCAAGGTACTTGTAATGTTATTAATAGAAATGTGAGAAAATGCAGGATACAATCCTTCTGCTCAAGTTGCTCAGAGAAGTAAGCAATTATCATACAGACCAGACAGCAATAAGCCCAGAAGGGCAATGCTGGAGACAGCACTGAGAGGGAGGTGCCTCAAAAGATGAGCAACACTTTGCTGGGTGAGAAGGGGTTTGAGGCTGGGCATTGCGCAAAACAGCTGCTCCCAGCCACACGGAACCATAGCTGCTCAGCCACATATTACAGATGCTGGTTTGAGAGCTGTGCACTTGACCTGTTACATTTCCTCAGCAACCAGGTTTTGTACGCCAGCTTGCGCTCAGTGATTTTCCAAGGCTTCTGTGCTGTTGGTGTCTCCTGAAAGTAGACTTGAAGGACCGTCTGCCTGTTCTCATCAGCCAACCCTATAGTGACCCACCCTGAGCATGCAGAGAAGGCATCCCTGGGAACCCAATTCTGAATAGTTGCTAAAACCACTGTCCCCATTCCTTGGTGTTATTTTGGAGCTTTTAGGCCACTTATCTTTAAAAATTGCCTGAAAGCCATCTGTTGACATAACTGAGCCGTTGGCTCTTTATTTCTTGCGTTAACTAGATGTGTCCATTTGAATTCATTTATAGCCATGGTGTCATCATGGTGAGATAGTAATAAGACAAGAAAAATTTTTCTCGCCAGTCTTCCTCCTCTTTTTCCTCCTTTCAGAATTCCTAGTGTCTCCTATTTGCCGACCTGTTGATTTTCTCAGGTCCTGTTTACACTTTTACTTTTCCTCTCCTGATAAAACCACACATTCTTCAACTTGGATAGAAGTAGGAGATTCTTGACACCAGGGGGTTCAACTGTAAAA
Source organism: Prionailurus bengalensis (assembly GCF_016509475.1). Lineage (NCBI taxonomy): Eukaryota > Metazoa > Chordata > Mammalia > Carnivora > Felidae > Prionailurus > Prionailurus bengalensis. The sequence goes on along the minus strand of NC_057345.1, from coordinate 46,979,026 downwards.
ACCTTAAACGTGTTCTTAACCACATGGCAGTTCTCTTTATCTGGTATGTTTGATGTTTGTGGTGTTGCTTTCCAGAGCGGAATGTCTTAGGTTGCAATCCCTGCTCCAACATGTAACAGCTGTCTAACATTGAGCAAATCAATTTCTTTAGGCTTGAATTTTCGCATCAGTAAGCTTAAGGTAACAGCAATACTTTTCATATAGGATTGTTGTGAGAATTTAATGAGAGAGTCCATGCGAAAGAGTCTGGCCTGTTATCTATTGTCAATGAATGTTAGCCACTGTTGCTTATAATAATACATGCCATTATAAATTTTTGAGATGAAAAGGCAGATGTGTTGATCTTTGGCAACAAGGAAGAGGGAAGCTAGAAAGACACTCTCCCACTCTTTGGCTGGGCTTAGAAAAGGGAAGTCCCATGGGGCGCCTGGGTGGCGCAGTTGGTTAAGCGTCCGACTTCAGCCAGGTCACGATCTCGCGGTCCGGGAGTTCGAGCCCCACGTCGGGCTCTGGGCTGACGGCTCAGAGCCTGGAGCCTGTTTCCAATTCTGTGTCTCCCTCTCTCTCTGCCCCTCCCCCGTTCATGCTCTGTCTCTCTCTGTCCCAAAAATAAATAAACGTTGAAAAAAAAAAATTTAAAAAAAAAAAAAAAAAGAAAAGGGAAGTCCCTAGTGATGAAGACATTGAAAGCAGCTAAGTCTGTGGGTGCACAGGGAGCCCTCCCTGTCCAGACAGTGGCCTGGCTGCTGAACAGTCAGAAGGTCTGCTGGGCTCCCTGAGCTGCTTCTGGGCATCTGAAGAGTATCTAAGTCAACCCTGCCCTATGTACAGTGTTCATTGCAGATAGTATGGTGGTTTTGTAATATGCCAATGTGGCAAATGGGATTACCTTGCTCAGAATTCAGTTTCCTATATGTTTCTAGTTAGGTGGGCCATGAGAGAGTTTCTTGGGAGATCGGAGGATGGAGGGAAGCAGCAGCCACTCTGCAGCTCACCTGTTGTTGGTGATCTGTTGACTCACCCTGTCGGCACAAAGCGGTGTCTGGGCCCACAACTGCTCTTCCTTTCCCCATATCCTCCTCCCGCTTCCCAAGGCCTCATCCAGATGTGTGTGTTTAGCCACTTAAGAAAAGGCCCCGGTTACAGCAGGCCATCCACATCGGCAAGCTGGGAAGCAGTGAAAGCCAAGGTTCCAGTAAGTTTTCATGGAGTTTCAGTGCCTGCTTATAGATTCCAGGCTGCTCCTGATTCTCCCCATTTATAACCATCTTTCCCTCCTAACCGCCTGCCCAGTGGACTTCAAGCTCCATCATCAGACATAATTGAACAGACTTAAAACTGCTTAACCAGTTCCCACAATCGCTTGCCAAGTTCCTCTATTAAATAAATAATAAATATATATTTATTTTTCATATATATAGTACATATAGTGTGTGTGTGTGTGTGTGTGTAGATATATATGGCATTTATTATCAGAGGAACAGAACCAAGCACTAGGAAATTGTGTGTGTGTGTGTGTGTGTGTGTGTGTATACATCTAACACTGCTTGTTTCTGTTTCCATGATTGATCCCCACATGATACAGCTGCTCATAGCTTTCTATAATGCAGAATTCTCCACTCACAAGGAAGCCCATTCCTGTTCTACCTCCCATCCACCATTCCTCTTTCTGTCTGTCATGTAACAAAAGAGAAATTAAACTCATAATCCAAAAATGTTGTTTTTCAGCCCAGGATATATCCCACTTTTTCCTCAGGACTTCTGCCCCTCCCAACCTGAAATAGTTGCATAAACTCACTGCTGTGACCTCATCCACGGAATTTTTTTCTCTCTCGCTTCTCATCTTTTGAAGCTTAAGAATCAGACTCTTCATGAAGTTAACCCAATAAATGTGAATATACTAGAGAGGTACTTCTAGTCGTTCAGTTTCCCCAGACCTGTCTCCTCTTCATCCTCCCCATGCCTTGTAAAGACAATACCTTGATTCTGAATGTTTACAAAGTATCGTGTGATACGGTGGGAGGGGACAGAAGCATGGAACTTAGAATATGAATACCTGTGCTTGTCTTTTGCCACCACAGAGGGCTGACTGCATCTGCTTGTTGTGTAGTTTCTAATGGCCTCAGTTTCCTCAGATGTAAAATAGGTATACTAATAGCCGACCTGCTATTCTCAGGCCCTCTGTGAGTCCAGTGATCCCTGAGCAGCTCTGGATATGTGAAGCCCTCTGTTCTTGACATCTGTGTCCCAGGCTCAGATTAGCTCACACCTCGGTTAGGGAAATGCCAGTTATGATGAGATGTTAAACCTTAGAAATCACAAGAGAGTAGCAAATCAGGGCACTCTTATTTTTTAATGAAAATAAACACCTTGACATGTTCGTAACCTGATTTCTTACACTGTTCAGGGTCTACCACAGTAACTTTTTGCCTAAGTTGTTTCTTGAAGATGCAGATTGAAGAAATTGAGTGAAGAGTGGTTTCTGTTAAGATGGGCATGTATTTCAAAATCACTTGTAAAAAATATTACAGAGCTGACCAAAAAGGGCAAGAGGCTTCCAATATGAAAGAATGACTAAAAATTCTATGTTTGTTAAAACTAACAAAAATCAAATGCAAAAAATAGAACATGACAGAACAGCCTATTACTGAGATGACTGCAAAAAAGAACTCAAAGTTATAATGGAGGGAGTTTTACAAAGTGACACAACCAAGTGATGAAATCAAGAATATACAAAGGAAACTGTTATGAATGGATAACGTAGATGTCCATTCAAAGAAAAGAGCCTCTCTGTCATCTCTGGCACAGGAGGGTCTCCATGTGAGTAGGACAGATGGCTCTGGGAACATCCTATTCTTAAGTGTGACATAGGCAACCAATTATGAGCTCACAAACCTGGTTAGAAAAATCTCAGTAATTGGCAGGTGTATGACTTCCAAATAAAGATGTGGAGGATGTGTTTGACAGCTGCAAGCCACATTTGTGGCCAAGCCTCACCCTGTTCCCCTGCATGCATTTATCATTGAACAACAGCCAAAGTTGAAAAACTAGCTGGCTTACCTTCCCTCTCACTGCATTTGCGTGCGTGTGTGTGTGCACACACACACACACACGCACGCACACACACACACACCCTGCCTTCTTACAAGGATCAAATGAGTACTATAGCACAATGGCATGTTGGTGGGTTCTCAAGAAGGTGTTTGTTGGATGGATGTGTGTATTAATGAATTGCCTAGGAACTCAAGGGGAAAGTCTAGAAATATCAGTAGACATTATGACAGCATCCTGGACAAAATGAAATGGGGAAAAAATGCCCAGGAGAATTACTTTACTGAAGATTTAACATGTTGATGTTCATAACACCTCACCTGCCAAAGGTATCCTATTCAAAATGAATGAAGCAACAGAACAGGATTAAATTGGCACAGCTGGAGGAGGTCTGCCTGCATGTGAGGAGCTGAATGTTATCTCCAGGCAACGGATGGAGTTGTAACATGAGGATTCTTATTTTTAGTGTTGGGGAGAAAATGAATTTGAGCCAGAAGACACCGAGGGTTGATAAGGGAAGAACGGGGCTTGAGGGAGGGAGTGGAGAGGCCCAGACCAAGAGGGCTAAGCAAAGAAGTGGAATCAAGAGAGGCCTGTGGAAGGGGATCTTTTATTTCAGAGTGGCACAATAAAGCATAATGAGGTCCGCTAGGGCATCTGGTCAACTCAGACCCCCCTGCTTAGGACAGGAGACACCTAAGGGTCAGAGAATCAGTTTCCTATGGGTGAGGAAGACCAGCATCAATCCTGTGTGAACATGTCTGTATCCTTTAGGGAGCGGTGAAATTCTTTATTAAATCAACTAGCATGGTTTATTGCATTCTTCTCTCACTCTTAATGTCCTATGGGACCAGGTCCACAGTTTTTTTGCATTTTTTTTTCTGAATCTATTTCTAACTCTAGGTATTAAAAAAAGAATCACTGAGAACCCCCATATGCTAATGATGATAAACCCCAACCCAGACATGTAAGGAAGCTATTGTTACCCCCATTTATAGGTAAATGTCAAGAGGATGGGAGAAGTGAAACAATTTATTCAAAGTCCTGCAGCTGGTAAATTGCTACGCTAAGACTTGAAACTAGACCTGTCTGACTGAAATCTGTGATCTGCCCACTATCCCCCCAAGCCTCAGATCCCACAATTGAGTAGATGTTCCCTAAAGATTTCTTAGAGAGAAGGAAGAGAAAGAGGGATGATAGATAATGATAAGGTAGAGGAGAACATTTGGGTACAAGCAGACTTTTGGAAGATCTGTTCTGAACAGATTGTAGACAAATGTGCCTGACACATGTATTATTCAGAGATCATCCAGAATGGACTGAACCTCACAGAGAGGAAACTGGGAGAGAGTTAAACCACTAAACTCTGGGATACACCCATGGAGAAGCTAGAACGTAGCCAAAATCAAGTGTAAGAATGTCAGAATGTTGGGAAAGGGAATGAGACCAAGTCTTGGATAAAGCAGAAAACTCTGCTGACTGGCTTTTCTGCTGTGAACTAACCCCACCCACCTACCCCACCTCTACCCTCCTGTCTCATTTTGCTAGTTTTGCTCCTGTAGCAGCCTTAAGAGGAAATTATTTTCATGTCTAGAAAATTTTCATGAGAAAATTAAGACTCAAATTAAGAGTTTTGTGGAACTCACTAATGCCAGAAGTAAGTTTGAATGCAAACCACCAGCATTAACCTACCTAGGCACCAAATATTGTGAGAGTGTCTCCATTTGCTGCACGATGATTCTTTCAAAGGAAATTTCTGTAGGAATTTTATTTGACAGGTAATTTTCTTGAGGCCACGCATGTATCTTCCTGGGAACATTACCAGGGGAAATAAAAAGACCATCTAGAGCTTGTGTGCCCCTAGATTTTTCACCTTTCTGTGTTTAACACGTGGATTTAATGTTACTGAAATGCTGGTGTCTTTATTTATCAGCGTCTCTTCACTAGGGACACGAGTTCTGGATGTCCCATTGAAGGTAATGCTTCCAGATGGCTTACAAATTAGGTTCAATAAAATGTAGTCATTCTTCCTTTTAGTGAGTTCTTGGTGCTGAACCTATTTGACTTACCTAATATCCTGTTTGAGTTGTTAAATCCTAAACATAGATTGATTAGAACAGGAGAATAAGCTGTCGGGTTAATGCGTTGAGCTTTTGAAGTGGATAAAAGAACCACTTTGGAACTAAAAGGCTGACTTAACGTTCACTTCGCCATTTGTCTGTGTGGACTCAGTGTCTTGTATCTCCTCCCTCTCTTGCTCATGTAGCTGCAAATCCCCTCGCCTATAAAAATGGGAGTCGGAGGTGACTGGGAAGAGAAAGTGGTACTGTGCATGTGAAAGTACTCGGTAAAGTACACATGGTTATAGAACTATAAGTTGGTGTAATAAATTTAAATACCAATTGTGAATAGGAGTGTATTATATCCCTGGAGATACACTCATTCATTCAGAAACTTTAGGAAGCAAAAATGGGATCAGGACATTCTAGGAGTAGAAGGGATCTCAGAGATTATCTGCTTTAGTTTCCTTGCTGACAGACAAGGAACTAGAGTCTGCAAGCGAGGTAGTAACTTCTGCTCAATCCCATAACAAATGCTACGCAGAGCTGAGCCTGCAACTCATGTGATTTGCTTCTCCATTCTTGTCCTTCTGCCCATGAGCCTCTGCGCTGTTCCTTGTCATGCTTCTGTGGACTCTATCCACTGTGGCCCTTGATGGAACTATTCAAACCCCGAGCTTCAGACTTCACATGCCAGGGAGAAAGCCCATACCCATAATGCCTGTCTTTTCCAGTGTATTTGTGGGAACTTTCTTTTAGCTGCAATTAAGAGAATGAATGTTGTAGGCTTTGGAATGATAGCCTATCTATTGTGACTTCTGCTGGACTTCGTCGAGTTTGTCCTTTAAGCACTGAAGAGTGTGTTAAAAGGACCTGTTGATTCTGCCTCTGAAATATACTGAAACATTTCCTTCTCTCTCCAGCGCATTATACTATAAGCTCCCTGAGGGCAGGGACCTTGTCTGTCTCCCCTTTTGCAGTATATCCCCAGTGCTTAGCAAAGCAGAATGTGTGGCTCATAGCAGATGCTCAAAAGGTATTCGTTCAATGAAAGAGTGAATCCCAGCTGCCATTACCTTTGTCCAAGGTCACATTGTCCTCTGAGCCTCGTAAGTGCTCAACCTTTAGTCTCGCTCCTTCCAAACACTGCTCTGTCCTTTATCCTGCTAATTACAGATATAAAAAGGCTACTCCTCTGCTGAAAATGTGTCAGTGGCTCCCCTTTGCCTAATGGAATTGGCAAAGTGTCTTAATGGAGACTTCAGAGGTCTTCATAATCCAGCCCTGTCCTAACTTCCCAAACTCATCTGTAGAATCTTCTCTGCCATTCCCACCTTTCAGTGTGTGTGTGCATGCACACACACACACACACACACACACACACACACACACACACACACTTATTTTCTTCTACCTGTAATACCCTATCCTGCCTTTACCTAATGTGGTGAATTCCTACCTATTCTTCTGGCCCCTCCCAGAGGCTCATTCCCTACCTTCTTTGGTGTCTTCCTCAGTTATTAGGCAGATCCTTCCAGAGCATGAGCTGTATCTTTAATCCCTATGGATTAGAAAATGGGAGATAATCCTGAACAGTTGCCCCCTCCCTCCAACATGGCAGATTACTGAGATCAGGTCAAAACTTAGCTGAGTTGTAATGAGAACAGTATTTGGGCCAGATCTAAAGTGAGAGCACCAAGAAAGGAATCGTTTGTGAGCCAGAATCTGGAGAAGAGTGGTGGCTGGCTCACTCTTTCAGAGAATCTGCCTTCTCAGTGGGCCCCAGTCTTGTGACCTGACACTCTTTACCCAGGACTGCTGAAAACCTGTACTTCATAAGAAGAAAATAATATAAATACTGATTTTTATCTCCTCATGCAACTCTGATAAAGTTATCATATGTGATATATTGTTTTCATTAATTAAAAATAACAAAAATATGCTTTTGTAAGCAGCTTTTTGATTTTTTATCATTAATTTCAACTTTAAAACTAAACATATTACATGATGAGAAATTAGAGAAAAAACAAACAAAACCCATAATCCATTATTTGGGTGTGTTCCTTTGAGTCTTTACATAGACATATTTTATATATGTTATATGTTTATATATTTTTTATATATGTTATCAGATTATACATATAAATATAAAGCCTGGTTTATTTGTTTCACTCATATCATAAGCATTTTTTATGGTGCTAGATACTGTTCATATCAATCACTTTAAATGACTGAGTAATATTCCACTGAGTGAATGGACTGTTAGGTAGATCCACCATAATTCATTTGGTCATTTCCATATTGCTAAAGGTTGGTTTCCTTGCAATATTGTGCTTTGTCAGTAATACATGAAGATTCCTTCATAGACAGTGATTTCCCCCTCTTTGGGGTTATTTCCTTAAAATGACTCTGACCCCAATTACTAATCTGCACACACTTCCTCTATTAAAGCCACTCAGTAACCAACCCCTCACACCCTTCCTCTCTGCGTGGTAGTTAACCCCTCATTCCACAAGAAGGAATTTGAAGGCCTAGGGATTTGAAGTCCCAGAGTCATAAGCTATCACCCCTGCATCTCCTGGTAACCCCAACCCCCCGACTTGTCTACTGTCCTAACGCACACCAACCTGTCCTTTCCTCTCTGTGCTGTTGCTCAGGCTGGCCCTGTGACTTCAATCACCCCTGCACATATCCTGCATATACCAACCCTTTGCCTCAAACCCATACCTGATGGCACCTCCTTTGGGAAGCTTCTGCTTTTCCAGTGAGATGATTTAGGCCTCCCTCTCCAGGGATTCCAAGATTCCCTGTGCACATCTCTGTCATCACCCTATCACACTGTGTTGAAAATGCATGCTGGGGGGCGCCTGGGTGGCGCAGTCGGTTGAGCGTCCGACTTCAGCCAGGTCACGATCTCGCGGTCCGTGAGTTCGAGCCCCGCGTCAGGCTCTGGGCTGATGGCTCGGAGCCTGGAGCCTGCTTCCGATTCTGTGTCTCCCTCTCTCTCTGCCCCTCCCCCGTTCATGCTCTGTCTCTCTCTGTCTCAAAAATAAATAAAACGTTAAAAAAAATTTTTTTTTTAAATAAAAAAAAAAGAAAATGCATGCTGGTGGATCTTTTTCATCGTTTCCCAGTTACCATCACAGTACTCGACACTTTGTTTCCCCAGTTACTAGCACAGTACTCAACACATAGTTCCTTTCTTTCCTACTCCACCTCCCATCCACAAGCATGTTGTGCCGACTCAACCTCCGACCTACATTCAGAATTCAGCCCCCTCTCACCACTCTCTACGAGTACCACGCTGGTCTGAGCAGCTACCATCATTTTCCTGGATTAGTGTAATAATCTCCTGCCTCATTTCTTAGCTTTCAGCCTTGCCCCCATATTTTACACACCAAAGCAAAAGTGTCCTTTTGAACATCCCACCCTTACCTAAAGCTTTCTAATGGCTGCCCTTCTAAAAGTCTTTGCTGTTGTCTTTAGTGTCCTGGGGCTGCCATAGCAAAATAACAAAAGCCTGGGTGGCTTAAACAATAGCCATTATCTTCTGGCGGTTCTGGAGGTTAGAAGATCTGAGATCAAGCTGCCAGCTCATTTGGTTTCTGGTGAGACCTGTCTTCCTGGCTTGGAGATGGCTGCCTTCTCCCTAGTCCTCACAAGGCGCTCTGTCCCTGTACACGCAAAGATAGCTCTTCTTATACGGAGACCAGTCCTATTGGACTGGAGCCTGACCCTTCCGACTTTATTTAACCTTAATTACTTCCAGAAAGGCCCTATCTCCTAATATCATCACATTGGGTATTGGGGCTTTAACATAGAATTTGAGGGGATTCAATTGAGTCCCTAACACATGGCCTACAAATTCCCATGTGATCCACGGCGTACTCACCCCACCTCCCTTAGCTGCTCCAGCCAAACTGGGCTCCTTAACGGCATCTCGAACATACCCAACATGCTCCCATCTCAGGAATATTAGACTATCACCCCACATGGACTGTCCTCCAGACATCTGTCTGATTCACCCCTTGTGTCCTTCAGGTCTCTGTTCAAGTGCCCTTTACTGGCTATTTCTTCCTTGACCATCTTTTACAAAATTGCACAGCTGTTCTACCTCAGCCTCATCCTCTTAACCTCGCCTTACTTTTCCCGAATGATTTGCCTTACTCTCCCCTACTTTTCACTACCTGACTTTATATATTTGTGTGTGTATTCATCTCTCACTCCTCCACTCTAGTGGCAGAAACACAAGCTCCGTGAGGGCAGAAGTTTCATCCTCGCTTGTTTACAGGTGTATTGCTGGCACTTAGAATAGTCTGGGCACGCAAAAGATAACGCAACAAATACTTGTTGAATGAGAGCATGAATGAATAGAAATTTCATTCATATCCATTATCTTATTTCGGCCTAAAACAAAACCTGGAAGAGGATGGGGTTGATGTGTGTTCTATTTTCACAGATGAGGAAAACTAATATTCATAAGAGTAAGATTTCATATATGTAGCGATAATTTCATTTGCCAAGTGTTTAATATTGCCAAGGGATATGCATACTATCATACTGGCTTTCATTTCATCCTTGGACTAATCCGGAAAGATTATATATTATTATCCCTATTTTAACACAATTACGCCTTAGAAAGTTTCAATAACTTGCCTAAGGGAATCACTACTAAGTGACAGCCAAGATATGAACCCTAATCTGACTTCAAAGAGCTTGTTTTTATCTATTATTATAGTTCATATCCTTTTAGCATAACACCATGTGCCAGATACTATGCGAACTCTTAAAATAACACTGTGATGTAAGGACCACTATTATCTTCACTTTGCAGATGAGTTAACCAAAGCTCAGAGATGTTAACTTGTCCAAGGTCATACCCCCCTGACCTCAAAGTCTGACTGTCGGCTCTTAGCCACCTCCCTCAAAGAGCTGGTAGGAGGCCGGACACTCCTTACCTTCCCTTTCTCTGCCTTTGTACATGAACTGAACTGCCTGAATTAGCCCCCGGGTCCAGGATGTCCCAACTATGCACACCTTAAGTTTATATTTGCAATGCTGATCTCAGTGACCCTTATGAAACAGAACGCTTTGGCTGATAAAGCAAATTAATTTGCTGATTAAAAGTATTGACAAATGCTACATGGTGTAATCATTTTTAAAAGAAAGCATAGTCTCCATCAGCCTCTTCCAGATGAGGTCTGTGTTCTGTACCTATTCTCTTTCTTCTTAGATACCTGGAAAAATGTATGTGTGATTCACTCAACCTCTCTCGCTGCTTCTAATGGCACAGCGTAGGTCAATAGTGGAGAAGGATAATTGAATCTATTTTTCAGACTTTCATCGGTAGGCTCTATTCTGGGCACATATTATTAGAATTGTGAGAAACAGACATTTCTTTAAAGTGGAGTGTTGGGCTCCACTAGAAAGATTATTAAAAGACTTCACAATGCCAGCCTTAGAAATATATAGGGCACCTAGATTCCTCGCTCTGTCCCTCCCCTCACAGCACAAAGCCTATTCAAATGCCTTTCCAGGATCAGCCTTCCTCCCTCTGCCCGTCCTGTGGAGCCTGCCCTTGCTGCACACTTGCTCATTGGTATTGGGCCAGTGGTTCTCCAAGCGTGGTCCCAGGACCAGCGGCATCGGCATCACCCGTGACGTCGTTAGAAATGCAAATTCTCAGGCTCTGCCACAGACCCACAAAATCAGAAACTCTGACGTTGGCGCCCAGCACCCCACCTGTTTTCACAGGCCCTCCAGGTGATTTCGATGCAGGCTCAAATTTGACAGCCCGTGTATTAGGAAAGTGTCACTTCCCCCCACCCCACGCCCCCCGGCTGGCCCGCTCCTCACAAGGACACAGCTGCTCTAGATCCTGCTCCTTGGTTGCAGCTGCAACAGAGGTGACAAAGAGCTCGGTTAGGGAACTCCATTCCTGGCATGCATGGTACAGTTTTACGCATGGTTTTGGCAACAGTATTTTTAATTGTAAAACATACGGACCTGGCACCTTTACTGAGTAATTGTTGTCTGCTTTAGGGAAAGGTTATGACTAACCTTTTCTATTTTGGTCATATCTTTAGTCTTATCTAACAGACCATAATGATAACTACTGTTTACTCATAAATATTCTATTTGTTTTAATTTTTTAAAAATTATTCATATAATACATTTAAAACAAATAGTACTACAACCCCTATTGAAAAATAGCAATCCTCTATGTTTCATAGACCCAGCACTGCGAAACTCATCATTTTTCCTGCCGCTTCTGCTATTTAACTCCATGTTTCTAAAGAGCACACGTCTGTTGCTGTCAATTTCAGACATTGCTTCCTGGCTTCACTTATTGTAATTAGGAATTAATTTTCCTGGGGCTCCTGGGTGATTCAGTCGGTTGAGCGTCCAACTTCGCTGAGGTCATGATCTCCCGGTTCCTGAGTTCAAGTCCCGCATTAGGCTGGATGCTGTCAGTGCAGAGCAGAACCTGCCTTGGATCCTCTGCCTTCCCCCTGCTCTCTCTCGCTTACTCTCTCTCTCTCTCTCTCTCTCTCTCTCTCTCTCTCAAAAAGAAATAAGCATTACCAAAAAAAAAAAAAAAAAGAAAAGAATTAATTTTCCTTTCTGTTACCCCCTCACAGTTTTTCTCTCCACTGTTTCGGCTCCTCCCCCACCTTACTCTGTCTCTTCCTTCTGGGTGGGACTCCCCTCTAGGTGAACGGGTGTGCACACTATTGGCATTCAAGCCCCCTACCCATCCCACCCTAGACACTCTGCTAAGTCCTACCCCTCCTGCTTTTGCTTCCAGGCTCCTAGAGTACACTGAAATCTCCCCTCTGTGGTGATCATGCTAAACTCACACCAAGTTATGCACAAATACCATTAAGAGAAGATTTACTTTGTTTTTTAATAAATGTTTATTTTTCATAACTTATCTGCTAATAATTTATACTAGAGGAGTGTTACATTTTATATAAATTAGTATTTTCAAGTGATGTTTTGGGTTATGGTTATAAACTTCTGTTTTCAAAATGCAAGTTAAATGTTATAATTTTTAAAATTCTCTTTTTACCACTCTCTCACTTGGGATATGCTGAGTTCTTAGGTTTCCGATGACAATCCTAATAATCACTTGGCTTGAGAGGCATATAGCAACCTGAACTCTTACCATGGACTAGGGGTTATTCTAAACCCTTCACATATATTAATCACACCATTCTCTTTACCACTGTGTTAGTTACATGTGCATTGTTGTTAACACCATTGTACAGATGAGAAAATTGAGTCACGCGAGGTTAAACGATTTGCTCTGGGTTCCACAGCTATGCAGCACTACCCTGAACCACTTCTTGTAATAATTCCTAGTGTGTAATGTGGAGTCCTCAGAGATTACCAAATATATAATTCTTACAGCAGGTCTGCGATTTAGGTAGACTAGGTGCCTGGCCGCCTCCCTATTTCAATACACTTCCAGACCATAATCTCCCACTCCCTGCAGGTCATTTCCTCAGAAGTCCACAGTGGAATATTTGTTGTACCTGACATCACACTATCCCACTTCCCTGATTAATAAATCTGCCAGATCTCCTGATACTAATAGCGGCTTATGGTCTACCAGAAGGCCCTCTATCCTGCTAACATCAAGCAGGGAAAGTACCAATCTCAAGTGAGAGAAAACTCAGACCCCTTTGCTTCTGCTCATTTGGGCTACTGACCCCTCCTTTGAGTCCTGGTACATTTCCCTGCCCAATAGCGTGTTAATTTCAGTATGGCTAACTCCATTTTAGTGATTACAATGCTGCAGCGAGATAATAATTCTGTTACTTCAGTATTTATTTTACATACTATCAATATTTTATTTTCAAAGTGCACAGAATTTATAAAATAAAAAGCTCAAGGAAACGAAATTATTTAATGTACTTTAAATAAAAAAACATATAAATATGTTACAAACAATGGGGAAAATGTAAATTTACAAAAGATAAACATTCTAACCATAATATAAATTATTGGCAAATAAAAATTCATTAAGATAAATATTCACAATATAAACTAAAAAGCATATAACTCAGGAAAACCTAATCAGTTATGGAAGTTGAAAACAAAAATATTGTTTGCTCTTTTTAAAAATGTGGTAGTTAAATAATAAAGTGGGTCAATGACATCATTGGGTTGCAAATGTATTTTTGTGCAAGCTTTTCTTGCTGCTAAAAAAGCTCTTTCTGGTGATTTTCTGACCACTCAGAAGAATGGTGAGGAAATACTTAGGGACTAACCCTAAATATTTTAATCCAGATTTCATCTTCAAATAATTTTATTTCTTGTTATTTACAAGGAGTTCATTTTTTTTATTTGAAAGAGAGAGAGAGCACAGCAGTGGAGAGGGACAGAGAGAGAGAAAGAGAGGGAGAGAATCTTAAGCAGGCTTTATGCTGAGCATTGAGCCCGCCTCAGGATTGCATCCTATGAACCGTGAGATCATGACTTGACCTGAAATCAAGAGGATGTTCAACTGACTGAGCCACCCAGGCACCCCTGACTCAGGAGGAGTTCTTGTTTGAATAACTGATTCTCCCACGCCCACCCCAACAAAGACTAGGTTTCACATTGATAAGGAGCTACGAGTCCCACCCCAGACCCGCCCCTGCCAAAGAAAACATTTGATTTGCCTTTGTCTTCTGCATTTTCATCATAGATATTTGCTACATCTGATGCACGAGTACCTGGACTCATTTCCGTGCTAGCACATTCATATTCTACTTCTCAGAAATTCTTTTCTTTGAAGTGCAATAATAATTATTCCTTCAATAGGAGCTTTGCAAGACCACAATGTAGTTGCTTATTGCTATTCACACAGGCCTGGAGCTGTCTAGACTTGTCTTTTCACATCATTTGAATAATTGAACCATTGATCTTGCTCTCCAGATATTAATAACTCGAATTTCAGATGTTTTAAAAATTAAAATAGCGCACCAACACATATGTGGATATTTCAGACTTAAAAATAGTACAGGGTACTACTGTCATACCACAATTGGGTATTCACGACTTTCTCCTTACATGGAGTTCCCAGCATGCTTCAGGGCCAAGGCTCCATTTTATAAATGGGGAAAATGGTGCTCAAATAAGTGAAGTAATGAAGCTCAGGTCGCACAGCTAGCAAGTGTCAACGCTGACATTTGAACCCAGTTCTTTGGACTCTAAAGCCACAGTAGCCTATACTGTCTCTTATTCAAAAAGTTACCCAGTCACTGTTATATAAATAGACTCCACATTATCTGCCCTTTGGGTGAAACAAATGACCCGCATTTTTTCCCAGCCCAAACACTTCGCTCTAAGAGGCATCTTCCTGAGGTGAACATTGTTGAACACCAGAATGGGCTCTTGTGGCAGGTTATACAATTTCCTCTTCCATCATTCTAAAAAATAACCGAGATGAGGAGTTGTGACATTTACACAAGTTCCAGATGACTCTCTTGAGGTCTCCCCACTCTATGAATTCAGCAGGACTATGAAAATTAAGAGACAATTGAAATCTGAAGTCAGTTCTGATACCTGATCCTTTAGCTGTTTGTTACCATACAAATGAAACATCTGGATGACAGAACCGAGTGACTTTCTCCCTCTTGTTTTTGAGCCTCATGTAGCCACAGACTTTGCTGTCTGTTGTGCCATTATCAAAGCATCCAGGTGGAAGGGATATCTCGAGAAATTGGAAATAATCTTGGTTGTCTTTCTTCTATTTGCTCCTTTCATCTTTTTTCTGTTTAATAAGCACAAAGTAAACACAGAACTGATTTTTTTATTCTGAAATGTTATGAGCATTAAGCTCTGAGTATTATCATGGGAATGAATTTCATTTGAACTCCAAGGAGGCTTAATGTAAATTTTTAAAGGAAAACCTCAACATTAGTAATGCTATGACGATTTCTCTGTGCCACGGTGGATCTAGAAGGCCTCCCTCTGGCAGGTCAAATGTTTCCAAATCAGTTCAGGTTTTTTCAGGTCTTTGAGGTACCTGTAGAGCTCCGTCCTGACTCCATAGGCAGCATTTCAAAGGTTTGAGACTGTTTAGTTGTGGAAATTTCTATCACTTGTCAGTCACCCACTGTATACCAGATCCTATAGTGAGCTCTCTACGCGGGCTTCTTTATTTAACTCAGACACTTCTACCAATTAGTTCATATTATCCCATTTTACTATGAAGCCAGCTATAAATTAGAGCAATTGAATGCTTTGCCCATAAGTGACAGAACTGGAATTTGAATCTAGGCTGTCTGGTTCCTGCACTCAGACTCTTCCTGCCATAGCACGTGGTCTTAGTGCTTCTATTCCTGGCCAGTTCCCCTCAGTCCTGCTTCTCATGTCTGTATGCCTAGGTTCTGGATCTGAGCTCAGAGTTGGTCAAATTTTGCCTTTACCTTGAAAGCCTTCCAGCATTCTGGTCAATTGGTTTGAAGATACTCGGCTGGTTTCTTTTGAGAAACCTAACACATTCCATCTTGATTTCACTGGTGAGTTACCTTAAAATCCTGCTGGGCTCGCTGCACCTACCCACTGCTGGGTGACGGGAATATAGAGAAGAGAGTCTCCCGGCTGGGAAGTTCCCAGCCTAAGGGTCAGGGGAGGGGATGGGCACAGCCTGGAGAAAAGATAATTACAACACAGTGCAGCACATGTCGTAAAGAGGAATAAACTGTGTGATATGAGAATGCCTTCAATTAACCTTACCTGGGAAAACCTAGGAAGGCTTTCCAGAGGGAGTGATACCGGAGTCAAGTTTTAAAGATGTTTGTGATGGGCTGAATTTTGTTCCCCCCAAATTCATAATGTTGAAGCCTGACTCCCAGTGAGACTACATTTAGAGATAGGACTTTCAGAGCTATAAAACTGAAGTTAAATGAGGTGCCACGGGTGGACCCTAACCCATTCTTACTGGTTCCTTTTAAGAAGGAACACACAGAGAAAGCATCATGTAAGGACCCAGCAAGAGGAAAGCCATGGCCAAGCAGGGGAAAGAGGCCCCAGGAAAAACCAAACTTGTAGACACCCCAACCTCGGACTCCCAGCCTCCAGAGGCACGAGAAATAAATTTCTGTTGTTTAAACCACTCCGTCTGTGATATTTTGTTATGGCAGCCCTGGGACACTAATATAATGTTCCAAAACTCTTCCTCCTTTTCCTTCTTGAGTTGTGTTCCTTCCTACAGTTTTCCACGAATACCCGTCATACCTCCTGCCTCTGTTGTGCTCCGGAGGACCTAGGCATGTTTCTCTAACTACTGATAGGTAGGTGGGTTTTTCATGTGAATGCTCCAGCCAGTGGTCATGTGAAATCCACAACGCTTTGTAAATATCGATACTGGCAGGGCACAAATAGCTCCTGGCCATTTGTAAGAAATGTATGTGTTTCTGGTGTATTTTATGTAATCTTTTCCAAAATAAGCTCAGAATTTCTACAACATGTAACAGTACAATGTGTCACTTTTGTGTCGGGCAATATGGAGCAGAGAATTCTTCATAAGAATTATATGTATTTCTGAAGATTTAATCACTTACATAAGTTGTGCGTTTTTATACATTTATGTTTTTATTTAAAGGTTTATAATTTGCAAGAAGTATAAGAACTCTGTGCAGCTAGGAACACGCTTTGGAGACATGCAAGGAGAGCTCAAATAGACTGCTGATCCTGTCGGTGTACATTCAGTTTCAGAATAGCACTGGGCACAAAATATGCACGATATCCATGTAAGATGAAATTACTGCTTTGAGACAAAGTTGAAACTCGTCAAACAAAAAGACCCTCCAAAAATATTTTTAAAAATAAGAATAAAAGGAAATGGAAAGAGTAAAACTTTGTAAAATTAATATGATAAAAGTACCCGGTAAAATAATCAGTAAGCAGTAACATACAGAAGCAAAGTAGGCATGGTAGGTTGCAGATGTGAATGCTCTAGTCTAAAATAGTCAATAATGAGTAAAACACATTGTGAGGGGTAACCAGGACAGAGATCCTATGTGTTCAAATAAGACAGGTGTTTGATAATAATTTTCAATGTACCTATCTCCCCAGGAGGCAATGAGCTTCCTAGGGGAAAAGATGGGATCATATCCTTATTCATTTGAATATTTTCAGGGTCCAGTACCTGATACAGAGTGGCCACTTAGTATGTGAGTGAAGGACTGGCTATAATTCACAAGCTGGACAGGAAAGGAGTGGGGAGGTGCTCACTACGACGGCCATGGTAGCTGCCACATGTCTGTCCCTATTTGAACTGCCCATTTCCTTGTGTTTTCCCACTGTAACTTTATAACCTGGCTTCTTAAAGTAATAGCTAACCCTTTTGCGGCAGGTTATACAACGTGTAAATGCTTCTTACACGTCAACTCATTGACTTGGATCTTAAAACACGGCTGGAGTGTTAGACAAAGCCAGAGTTCTTCTCCTCTGGTACAAATGAGGAACCTGACACCCGGGGCTTGCTTAAGGTCACAGAGCTGATATCAGGCAGCCTCAGGACTCAGTTCCAAACCATCCCAATCCAAAGCAGGTGCTCTTTTCACTTCACCATCATCTGTGGGACACAGAGGAGGCCACAGCTGTGAGAGCAAGTACAGAGCCTTCCCAGGGAGGTAACAACTGGCCCTTGAAGCAGAAGCATTTTGCATTGTCTTCTACCAGGGTAGCCAGCCCCCAGCACAAGGCGTGATAAGTTCAAGGATGTACTAGGAGAGGAAGAACTAGCCACAGGTACAAAAAGGTTACAAGCATGGGCTGTGCAGTCAGACTTGGGCTAGAATCTTACTCATGTCCCTTACTTGTTATGGGATCTTCCAAAAATCCTTTTGATTAAAACTATTTAATGAACACTTACTGTGCACTATTCAATGACTAGGTTTTGGGTGTATAGTGGTAAAAAAAAAAAAAAAAGAAAAAAGCATTGCTTTTCCCATTACTAGTTGTCTAATAACACTAAACAAGTGCATAAGTTTATGTATAATTATCACACAAAGTAGTTGCAAGGAATTAAGTAGATAATAAAGCAGTGTGCCTAGGGAGCACTTGGGTGGCTCAGTCAGGTGATCGTCCGACTTCGGCTCAGGTCATGATCTCATGGTTGGTGAGTTCGAGCCCCACGTCAGGCTCTGTGCTGAGAGTGCAGAGCCTGCTTCAGATTCTCTTTCTCCATCTCTATCTGCCCCTCCCCTGCTCTCTCACTCTCTCAAAAATAAATCAGCATTTAAAAAAATAAAAATAAAAGCACTTAACAGATACCTGGCATGTAATAGTGCCTCTGGCAATGGTAGCTGAATACAGGTGCTTAAGAAGTTAGGGGCGCCTGGGTGGCTCAGTCAGTTAAGCATCCAACTTCGGCTCAGGTCACGATCTTGCGATCCGTGGGTTCGAGCCCCGCATTGGGCTCTGTGCTGACAGCTCAGAGCCTGGAGCCTGTTTCCAATTCTGTGTCTCCCTCTCTCTGACCCTCCCTCGTTCATGCTCTGTCTCTCTCTGTCTCAAAAATAAATAAATGTTAAAAAAAAAATTTTTTAAAGAAGTCATAGGAAGGTTCCACCTGTCCACTCACCCCTACATGGCTCTGGTGTGGTCCTATCACTGCCTGTCTACACCTGACATCAAATCTTGATTAGACCACCCTCTAATATTAATGATTCCTACAGTTAGGTCTCCATTAACCTCCAAGTGCCTTCATATCTATTAGTGATTTTAATTACTACCACCATCCACTGTGGTGAGTGTGGTTCTCCCCTAGTAATAAATAAGGGAAATGTAGGCCCATAGTTCGTGACCCCCAAAACACAGCAGGCTAGCCAGGAATGGCCTCCATGCTCCGTGTGTTCCTGCAGTCCCTGCACAGGGCCCTCACCTTCTCAGAAACCTTTGCTAGCTCCTCCCTGCTTCCCAGCGACAAATACAACATCTCTGACACTATGTGCAGTCCTGCTTCCCACACACAGATCCACAGAAGAGTAGGGATCCTGGTGGACAATAAACTCTTCCCTTGAGAAAAGGGCCCTATAGTGAGCTTTACCAAAATCTAAGTGATCCCTTTAAACTAATAGCCTTTATTCTGATTATTTCTCTTACTAGTTCTGGTGCTAAATGTCATGTATTTCATAAAGTTATGATGCTTATAGTTGATTTTTTAAAAAACTATTTCTATTTAGTAAATAAAGAGCTTGGGGCACCTGGGTGGCTCAGTTGGTTAAGCATCCAACTCTTTTTTTTTTTTTTTTTGCTTTTTAAAAAAATTTTTATTTATTTATTTGTTTATTTATTTTATTAACTTGTTTTATTTTTTATTTTTTTAATTTACATCCAAATTAGTTAGCATATAGTGCAAAAATGATTTCAGGAGTAGATTCCTTAGTGCCCCTTACCGATTTACCCATCCCCTCTCCCACAACCCCTCCAGTAACCCTCAGTTTGTTCTCCATATTTAAGAGTCTCTTCTGTTTTGTCTCCCTCCCTGTTTTTATATTATTTTCGTTTCCCTTCCCTTATGTTCATCTGTTTTGTCTCTTAAAGTCCTCACATGAGTGAAGTCATGTGATTTTTGTCTTTCTCTGACTAATTTCACTTAGCATAATATCCTCCAGTTCCATCCACGTAGTTACAAATGGCAAGATTTCATTCTTTTTGATTCCCGAGTAATACTCCATTGTATATATATATATACCACATCTTCTTTATCCATTCATCCATCGATGGACATTTGGCTCTTTCCATACTTTGGCTATTATTGATAGTGCTGCTATAAACATGGGGGTGCATGTGTCCCTTCAAAACAGCACACCTGTATCCCTTGGATAAATGCCTAGCAGTGCAATTGCTGGGTCGTAGGGTAGTTCTATTTTTAGTTTTTTGAGGAACCTCCATACTGTTTTCCAGAGTGGCTGCACTAGCTTGTATTCCCACCAACAATGCAAAAGAGATCCTCTTTCTCCACATCCTTGCCAACATTTGTTATTGCCTGAGTTGTTAATGTTAGCCATTCTAACAGGTGTAAGGTGGTATCTCATTGTGGTTTTGATTTGTATTTCCCTGATAATGAGTGATGTTGAGCATTTTTTCATGTGTCCGTTGGCCATCTGGATGTCTTCTTTGGAGAAGTGTCTATTCATGTCTTTTGCCCATTTCTTTACTGGATTATTTGTTTTTTGGGTGTTGAGTTTGAGAAGTTCTTTATAGACTTTGGATACTAACCCTTTATCTGATATGTCATTTGCAAATATCTTCTCCCATTCTGTCGGTTGTCTTTTAGTTTTTCTGATTATTTCCTTCACTGTGCAGAAGCTTTTTATTTTGTTGAGGTCCCAGTAGTTCATTTTTGCTTTTGTTTCCCTTGCTTCTGGAGACATGTTGAGTAAGAAGTTGCTGCGGCTGAGATCAAAGAGGTTTTTGCCTGCTTTCTCCTCGAGGATTTTGATGGCTTCCTGTCTTACATTGAGGTCTTTCATCCATTTTGATTTATTTTTGTGTATGGTGTAAGAAAGTGGTCCAGGTTCATTATTCTGCATGTCGCTGTCCAGTTTTCCCAGCACCACTTGCTGAAGAGACGGTCTTTATTCTATTGGATATTCTTTCCTGCTTTGTCAAAGATTAGTTGGCCATACGATTGTGGGTCCATTTCTGGGTTCTCTATTCTGTTTCATTGATCTGAGTGTCTGTTCTTGTGCCAGTACCATACTGTCTTGATGATTACAGCTTTGTAGTATAGCTTGAAGTGTCTGGGATTGTGATACCTACTGCTTTGGTTTTCTTTTTCAAGATTGCTTTGGCTATTTGGGGTCTTTTCTGGTTCCATACAAATTTTAGGACTGTTTGTTCTAGCTCTGTGAAGAATGCTGGTGTTATTTTGATAGGGATTGCATTTACTATGTAGATTGCTTTGGGTAGTATCAACATTTTAACAATATTTTTCTTCCTATCCAGGAGCATGGAATCTTTTTCCATTTTTTTGTGTCTTCTTCAATTTCTTTCATAAGCTTTCTATAGTTTTTAGTGTATAGATTTTTCACCTCTTTGGTTAGATTTATTCCCAGGTATTTTATGTTTTTTTTTTTGTGCAACTGTAAATGGGATCGATTCCTTGATTTCTCTTTCTGTTGCTTCATTGTTGGTGTATAGGAATGCAACGGATTTCTGTGCGTTGATTTTATATCCTGCAACATTGCTGAATTCATGAATCAATTCTAACAGTTTTTTGGTGGAATCTTTAGGGTTTTCCATATAGAGTATCATGTCATCTGCAACGAGTGAAAGTTTGACCTCCTCCTGGCTGATTTGGATGCCTTTTATTTCTTTGTGTTGTCTGATTGCAGAAGCTAAGACTTCCAATACTATGTTGAATAACAGTGGCGAGAGTGGACATCCCTGTCTTGTTCCTGACCTTAGGGGGAAAGCTCTCAGTTTTTCCCCATTGAGGATGATATTAGCATTGGGTCATTCATATATGGCTTTTATGATCTCAAGGTATGCTCCTTCTATCCCTACTTTCTTGAGAGTTTTTATCAAGAAAGGATGCTGTATTCTGTCAAATGCTTTCTCTGCATTTGTTGAGAGGATCATATGGTTCTTGTCTAACTCTTGATTTCAGTTCAGGTCATGATCTCACAGTTTGTGGGATCAAGCCCCACATCAGGCTCTATGTTAACAGTGCAAAGCCTTTTTGGGATTCTCTCTCTCCCTCTCTCTCTGCCCCCTCTCCCAGTCATGTGCACTCGCTCTCTCTCTCTCTCTCTCAAAATAAATAAATAAATAAATAAATAAATAAATAAATAAACTTAAAATAATTTTTTAAATAAATAAAGAGCTTGATGTCGTTTTTTAAACTGGTCTGGGGCGCCTGGGTTGCACAGTCGGTTAAGCATCCGACTTCAGCCAGGTCACAATCTCGCGGTCCGTGAGTTCGAGCCCCGCATCAGGCTCTGGGCTGATGGCTTGGAGCCTGGAGCCTGTTTCCGATTCTGTGTCTCCCTTTCTCTCTGCCCCTCCCCCATTCATGCTCTGTCTCTCTCTGTCCCAAAAATAAATAAAAAACGTTGAAAAAAATTAAAAAAAATAAATAAACTGGTCTGCGAGATCCAAAAGCTAGGACTTTATAGTCAGTTCTGGTGTACACTTCCAAGGCCTTCTCAGATATCCACTCCCCCTCCATTCTGTGCCTTTATTCCCTCCCCTCCTCACCCTACTCTATCTTCCCTCCCCTCTCTCTTCTAATCAAGTAGTGCCTGGGCTAATATGCTCACAATTCCTTAAACCGTATGATTGCCATGTCTTCAGGTGAGTCCCTGCTGATTGCCCTCCTTGGTCACTTCTTTCCATTCCATGAGGTATACCTTAAGGCTTCACTTCTCTTTAGTTTCCCTCGACTCTCCAGACAGTGCTAAGCACTGTTCTCCCAAGGTGTTTGCTAATTCCAGTGTGGCGGGTCCCCTTTCCTAGCAGGGTGCTGGTTTCTCCACGTGCCTCTCCCATGAGACCTTGAGCCCCATTAAGAGTGGAGCTGGAGCCACAGCTTTCCTCTTGTCCACTCCTTGTGCCTAGCCCGGCAGCTGGCCTGTCACTGGACCATGTGGATGAGGTCGAGGGGAGGAGATGGCAGGAGGGAGAGGAGGAATGAGGAAAACAGACAAAGAGGAAATACAGAGAGAGGCACAGAATGGAGAGACAGGGATACACACAGAGACAAGAGACAGAGCCAGGGAGGAAAGACAAGGATAGAGCAAAGAAACTAAGAAGGAGAAATAGAGAAAGAGGAGAGGAGGGGGAGGGAGGAAGAAGGGAAGAAAAGAGCTGTGTTGTGAAAGAGAGGCATCAAGGAAAGGGCAAAAGAAGGAAGGAAGGAAGGAAGGAAGGAAGGAAGGAAGGAAGGAAGGGAGGAAGGAAGAAGAAAGAGATGGTAGGAGGAAGTTGGCTGCTCACGAGTGAACAATTTGTCTGTACCTGGCAATCTCCAACCTCCATTGTTGCTGACTCAGCAAACCCACCTTCTCAGGGTGCAAATACCTGCCTTCCCATCATTCATCTTCAACACATGCAGGGGGCTTTGATTTGCAGTCCATCTTTCATCCTTTAATTGTTTGGATACATTTGAATTAAATTATATTTAGATTTTCATCATCTCCTTAATTTTCCAAGATAAATATAAAACTCTTCTTAAAAAGTGAAAATGCTATAGACCATGTATTTGGCCTTAGAAAACCGTCAATACAGTAAAGAAAGAAAGCATTTCTGCTTTGGCAAATATATTTTATTCCAGAGAATAAATTTTAGAATGATGGGTCTTTTTTTCTTTCTAAGAAAGGTGGCTGGGGGTGGGGGGGGGCAGAGAAAGGGCAAGCATGAGTGGGGGAGGGGCAGAGGGAGACGAAGAGAGAATCTTAAGCAGGCTCTATGCTCAGTGCAGAGCCTGATGCAGGGCTCCATCCCACGATGCTTAACTGACTGAGCCATCCAGGCACCCCTCGAATAATGAATCTTGACCAACTTAGCACTAATTTGTAGGTTTTTGTTGTTGGAAATGTATATGCTCTTGTCAACGTGGCTCTCTAGAAAGTACCTCAATTTCATAAAATTACAACTTTTTAAGTGCAGAGCATCAGTTTTTTCAAAGTTTTGGTTTAAAAAAGTAAGTAAAAATGAACATTTCAAACTCCAGTTACCGAAGAGATGCCACGGCAAGTAAACAATGAAGGATACCCTACAATGAAAAGGTGAAGTCTCGGGGCACCTGAGTGGCTCAGTCAGTTAGGCATCTGACTCTTGATATCAGCTCAGGTCATGATCTTAGAGTCATGAGTTCAAACCCTGTGTCAGGCTCTGTGCCAGGCAGGGAGCCTGGTATGAATGAATGAATGAATGAATGAGCTTTCATTTCAAGTTGGGTGTAACCATGTTAACACCTGCTCTGTAAGGAGCGCTTCTAAAGAGTTTTGCACACCCTGTTTCTTTGCATGCATACCACATTCGTTCCCTTCATCATTCCCATTTCACCTGTGCGGTATCTGGGCTCCCAGATTTAGGTCACTAGAAAAGTCAAAGAGCTGGTAAGTGGCCAAGCTGAGTTTTATCCCAATAACCTCTAACACCAAAAGCTTGTGAACAAAAGGCTCCTCCTGGTGTGAGGAAGACATAATCTGTAGGACTGTTAACCTAGGTCGATTGACACTGATTGATAAATCCCCTGACTGTTAGCCTTAAACCCTGAGAAGAGAAAGATGCTCCCTGCAATTTATTAAATGCATCCTTTCATTTAACTCTGACAACAAGCCTGTGCAGTAGGAGTATTTGGATATTCATCTCCTTAGACCGCTGAGGAAATCGAGCTCCTGAGAAGCTAAGTAGCATGCCTAGTTCTCCAAATTGCCTCTCCAGGCATTTAGACTCCAGAAGAAGGTATGAACGCCCAAAGTCTTCATAGCCTGCCTCATTGGAGATGAGGAACCGTTATTTCTTTGTATTTGTTTAAAAGCTGAACTTTCGGCGAGTGCTTGCTGCATGCCAGACAACGTTTCTTAAGCGCATTGCAGGAATTCTCATTCCTTCCTCACAGTGTGAAGGAAGCTCACTCTCAGCCCTCTGCTGGACTCTTTATTCACCCTAGAGCAGAGATCAGTTTGACTTCAGGGCACAAGCAAGTATAGTAAGACAATGGTCTCAGGAATGTGCTAGAATGGGAGAGTGCAAGTCCAGCCTAAGGGCATTCAAATAATGACTATTTAAGAACACCTCCCAGGACAAATCAGCCTGTCTACCAGCCTTTTTTATTCCCTGGCTGGTTCTTAACCCCAGCCTAGCGGGACACTGGGGGACCCTGCCTGTAGCCTTCATTGCTACTCAGTTTAGAGAGTCTGGCACCACGTTTCATACTCTTATTTTAAGATAATGCCATTGATTCTTCCAACTGGGGTCATCGAGAACCATCCATTCCACTTTCCTGCAGCTTCTAAAGTAGCTACACACAGTGCTCATGTTATTACAAGACCCTTAATTGTTATTAATTGCCATTGGAGGTGATGATAATTAACGCACCGTAATGAAGTGCGAGCCCGCCATCCTGTTGCCTGTGTATTTAAC
Source organism: Prionailurus bengalensis (assembly GCF_016509475.1). Classification (NCBI taxonomy): domain Eukaryota; kingdom Metazoa; phylum Chordata; class Mammalia; order Carnivora; family Felidae; genus Prionailurus; species Prionailurus bengalensis. The sequence continues at coordinate 46,953,815 of NC_057345.1, read as the reverse complement.
CTGTGCTTGTCTAAGGAAATCAACAAATTCGATAGAGACCTTCATGCCTCAGTGCTGAAGAAGAGAAAGGGGTGTAAGAGTTAATCCAGAGACCCGAAAACCTTGGGCCGCGTCTTCCATGGGAAGATCACACTGCCTGTGGCCTGTGCCTTCCTACTGCCCGTCAGCTCCTGTGGCTCCCCGCTGCCAAGCCAGCTTCACTTGATCAGAACTGCAGGCTCCTTTGATGACACGCCAGCACGGGCTTCAAACACCAATCACCACACTGCCGGTGACAAATAAGAAAGGAAAAAAAAAAAAAAAAGCAACAATGATCGTTTAATAAATTTATTATGAAGACAAATGGCCCTTGCATAAATCACCCTGCCTTATCATTGAAAAACCTCGCTCATTCAGACACAGAGACGAAAAGGGTTAATTTCAAAACTGTGGTCGCGCAACCCCCACGTGCCTTAGGAAGGCTGAGTGATCCCCATGGCCTGAAGCCACTGGGTCCCACGGTGAGGTTCCCCAGAATGACGGCAGCCATTACCTCAGCCCCCGTGTGCGGCTTTTTGGGACCACAAGATAAGAAAGAAAGTGAGGGTCATTCTACATTTCCACAGCACGTGGAGATGTGGAATAAACAGCCCAAAGTGGGGTTGCTGAGAAGCACCCTGGCGACCACTGTCTGTGTGCTTGTAGGCATTCTGTTGGACGTTCCGCAGAGATAATTTCATCTTGTTCTTAGAAAATGACACAGGGGCAGCAACAGAGCAGCGAATGCTTAAGAACATTGGCTTCGGAATTAGGTAGCCCTTGTTCAAGTCCACAGCCTAACAGACTTTCACTCTGTGACCTTGGCCAAGTTACTTAACATAAGTCTTATTCCCTAGGCCATCCAACAGAGAAGTAGCTACCACACAGATTTGTTGTTGTAATGGTTAAATTAAATGATATGTGATGAATACTTAGCATAGAAAGGACTCCACAAGTTATCACAAACGTAATTATTATTTCTCGACTTGACACATGAGAAAACACAAGCTCCTCGAAGTTGAGCATCTTATCCACAGAACACAGCTACTAGTGTAGCCTGGATTCGAACCCGTATCTGTGTCCAGCTCCCCTGCCCTTTGCCTAGAGCCTAAGGTTTTCAGTGTGGGTGGTTAGCCCCAAAGTCTGTAGTTTACTGAGGAAATTCACTGGGGAAACTATGCCTTGAATGATTACCTTCATTTCCTTCCAGACCACAGGTAAGGAGTCTCCCCCATTTGGATGCCAGCTGCCTTCTCAAATTAGTAGAAAAATTTAACAACCTCAAGATGTATAACTTAAAAATTTTTTTTAATGTTTATTTATTTTTGAGACAGAGGGAGACACAGCCCGTGTGGGGGAGGGGCAGAGAGAGAGGGAGACACAGAACCTGAAACAGGCTCCAGGCTCTGAGCTGTCGGCACAGAGCAGGACGTGAGGCTCCAACCCACGAACCATGAGATCGTGACCTGAGCCGAAGTCAGACGCTTAACTGACTGAGCCACCCAGGTGCCCCAAGGTGTATAATTAAAGATATAGGAGAATTGTTTCTGTTATGAAATTGATTAGAACCATGCGGTCATCTTTTGGTTGTTATGTGTTTTTTCTAAATACTTGAGTACTAATGCCTAGCCTCCTCCTCTCTATTGCTTATCACATGTTGTTGACTCACACATGGGTTACTTGAAGGACTGCCAGGGGCGTCTGAGTTGAGACCCCCACTGCCTAGACCCACTGGGGGACTTGAGCTGAAGTTGTATTCCATGTTTGGTCCCTACTTACAGTTAGCTCAAAGAGAGTATGAAGAAGATCAAATCTGGCCAAGCAATGGTTAATCCAACAGTGTCTCAGTAAAGAAATGTTTGAGGAGGCATCTGGGTGGCTCAGTCAGTTAAGCATCCAACTCTTGGTTTCGGCACAGGTCGTGATCTCACGGTTTGTTGAGTTAGAACCCCGGGTCGGGCCTGCTTGGGATTCTCTCTCTCTCTCCCTCTCTGTACCCGTCCCCTGCTCACACACACACTCTCTCTCTCAAAATAAATAAATAAACTTTAAAAAAAGAGAAATGTTGGAGGGCCTGTTATGTGTCAGACCATGGACTCAGACTTGGTAACAACACCATACAAATAGGAAGTGCTGCTACTTTGGAAATGGTTTGTGATTTCCTTCCGAGGCAAGTCTGTCACTGTCAGCAGTGAGACTCTCACTTAATACCCAAGAGCTGCAACAGTTCTCTGTTTAATAAGCACTTACTGAGTGGGGAGCCTAGGTGGCTCAGTCGGTTGCGTGTCCGACTTCAGCTCAGGTGACGATCTCACGGTCTGCGAGTTCAAGCCCTGCGTCAGGCTCTGTGCTGACAGCCCAGAGCCTGGAGCCTCCTTCGGATTCTGTGTCTCCCTCTCTCTCTGCCCTTAACCCACTCGCATTCTGCCTCTGTCTCTCTCAAAAATAAATAAACACTTAAAAAATTTTTTTTTAAATAAGCACTTACTGAGTATCACAGGGGAACAGGCGATGATGGGTCCCACATGAACCTTCCATCCCCTAGTCTCTCTCCATGTAGGAGTTCCTCAACCAAAACCCTCTCAGAGAGAAAGCTCCATGCCTCTCCCCCGCCGACTAACTTTCAGCAGAAATGGGGACTCCTGAATAAACCCCATCTGTTTTTTTAAAGAAATTTTACAAGTAACGGAGGAAGTAGGGAACTCTCTTCAATGTAGAGACTATCAACTTGTCATTCCCTCAGAAGACAAATACAATTGTGGAGTCAAAGAATAGAACTTTTATCCTTTTCAGGCCAAATCTCTTCCTCTCGTGACGCACACACACCACCACCACCACCACCACCACCACCACCACCAATCCTTTGAACCCAGGACAGCAGGTGGGTATGAGAAACTAGGACAGTCTACAAATTGGCTTGTCAGCGAGGAGGCAACAATGCAGAGCGGAAGGTGAGGTCAACAAAAGCTCTGCCTTCTGTTGTTGCTAGTGATTGAGAGCCATGGGTGTGTCAGCTGAGCTGCCCCCCTGTTTCTAGACCTAGAGCGTGTGGCGTTGCAGCTCTTCCTTCCTCCTCCCCTCTCCCTTCCTTTCTGCCTCTCTCCCCTCTGTGTCTGTATCCCTGGATCCTGCTTCTCCTGCTGCTGGAACGCACGAGAACCAGAGAGCACACGTGTCGGCTGTCATTGTGCCTTGCACTGTGCCAGGTGCCGAGCGGGAGGTTCAGCATTTCATTCCCATAACACACCTATGAAGATATTCTTTTAATTTAAAAGCCCCTTCACTTATTTCCCCCATCCCTCCATTCCCCTCCTCTGCAACCACCAGTTTGTTCTCTGTATTTATAGCTGTTTCTGTTTTGTTTTGTTTTTTTAGATTCCACGTGTAAGTGAAATCATACGGTATTTGTCTTTCTCTGTCTGACTTACTTGATTCAACATAATACCCTCTAGGTCTGTCTGATTTATATCACTCAGTGTAACCCCCTCTAGGTCCATCCATGTTGTCACAAATAACAAGATCTCATTCTTTTTTATGGCTGAGTAAAATTTCGCTGTATATATATATACCACTTCTTTCTCCATTCATCTGTTGATGGACACTTGGGCTGCTTCCGTATCTTGGCTGTTGCAAATTATGCTAAATAAACATAGGAGTGCATACATCTTTTCAAATTAGTGTTTTTGTATTCTTTGAGTAAATTTTCAGCAACAGAATTACTGGATCATATGGTATTTCTATTATAAATGTTTTTGAGGAACCTCCATACTGTTTTCCATGGCGGCTGTACCAGTTTGCATTCCCACCAACGGTGCAGGAGGATTCCCTTTTCTCCCCATCCTCATCACCACCTGTTGTTTCTTGTGTTGTTTAGTGCAGCCATTCTGATGGGGGTGAGGTGGTGTCTCATTGTGGTTCTGATTTGCATTTCCCTGATGATGAGTGATGTTGAGCATCTTTTCATGTGTCTGTTGGCCATCTTGAGCTCTTCTTCAAAAAGATGTCTGTTCATGTCTTCTTCCCATATTTTATCAGATTATTTGTTGTTGTTGTTGTTGTTTTGGTGTTGAGTTGTGTAAATTCTTTATAGATTTTGGATATTAACTCCTTATCAGGTATGTCCTTTGCAAATATCTCCTCCCAGTTATTGGGTTGCCTTTTCATTTTGTTGATGGTTTCCTTTGCTGTGCAAAATCCTTTTTATTTTTGTGTAGCTTCCGTAGTTCGTTTCTGTTTTTGTTTCTCTTTCCTGAGCCAACAGGTGCATAAATATGTTGCTAAGGCAAAGACTGTATTATTATCTCCATTTTACAAATGAGGAAACAAAGGCTCACAGTAAGGGACTTTCACAAGCCTACTCTGCTAAGACGCAGAGCTTGGATCTTGTTCCAGGCTTGACTGACCTCAAAGTCTCTTCTAGACTTCTCCATAAGAAATTCTGGGAGAAAAGAAGGGAGATGCCAAACTTAAGATGAGGTAGCTTAGTGGGGATAGGAGTGAAGAGAAAGGGAGGAGCTTTAATAAACCTCACTCCCTCACAACTTGTTTCAAATCTCATCTTGGCTCAAGTTCTCTTTCATCCGTCCCCTTCCTCTTGCTCTCACTCCAAATGATAGTAACTGGGGCGTGAATTGAGGCCAGAGGACTGACCTTTTGTACGCTGGCTATCCGTCATTGGCTGTGGCCAGTGGGGGTGGTGATGGTGCACAGCCTCTAGCCAGGTGGTTCTCCTCAGGGGAAGGCTATTCCTGGGAGAGGGAGCAGCTGTGAGTCATTAGCAGCCAACACTCACAGCAGCTGGGAGGGGGTGCACTAGCCTAGTAAGGGGCGGGGGTCTGGGCAGAGCACCAAGAACGTCCACTACTGGCACAGAATGAGAGAATGATGGCCCACTGGCTAATTGTCATCCTTAATATAGCACAGCCAGCTTATTTTACAGGTGAGGAATCCGATGCCCAGAGAGAAGAGCTGAAATCAGAATTCCCTTACATACCCTGAGAGTCTTCCTCGGTTTGACCCTATACTGACTTCTAGCTGTTTACTCCACTTGGAGCACACTGACATTCCAGCCCTGCCCATGCCCCGTTCCCCAAGCATCCAGGCCCTTCCTTTGCCACCATGCCTTTACTCATGCTTATTCTTTGGCAGTCCTTGAAATACTTTTCCTTTGTTCTCAAGTGATTATAAATACCCTGCAGACTCATTTCATCACATTTGGAAGGGTTGGTCCATCACAGATTGCCTATAGGGTTTTGTAGCTCCTTTACAAACAATGTAAAAGGATTTGTAGTCTTAGAGCAGCTGATCTGTAGGAGCCCATAGATTATCTGCATATGCCTGCACCGCTGTATGGCTTTCCCATAAGTACTTATAGAACATTATGGATTTCTTGTAGAATCCCACAGATTGCCTATGATAATTGTGCCGTGTTCAGTAGTCATTCATTGGACTATCTATTGAGTGCTTACTACATGCCAGCCTATGCTCTAGAGAAACCGGGTGAACAAAACTGACAAGGTCCCTACCCTTATTCTAAGCATAATAAAGACAGTCACTATGTGGGAAACTAATAAATAATTTCAGATGATGTTAAGTGCCACTGAGAGTGATAGGGGCAAGGACTCAAAACTCATAGGTCAAAGAAAGGCATTGGAGCTGAGATCTTAACTGTGAGAAAGAATCATCCAGACGAAAGTCTGAGAAAACAGACTTCCAAGTAGAAGAAACAACAGAGATAATGACCAGAGGCAGGAATGAGCTTGACATAAATGAGGCAAAATCAGTGTCAAGGTGTCCAGGAAATGGTTAGTAAACAAGCGTGAGAGTGGTACAAGGTAAGCACACTGGGCAGGTATTAGTGATAAAGAGCCCATTTTATACATATATACATATATACATATATATGTATATGTGTGTATATATGTATATATGTATATATGTATATGTATATATGTATGTATGTATATATGTATATATGTTACTTGGCCATCAGAAAGAATGAAATCTTGCTATTTGCAACAACATGGAGTTGTTGAAATACATGGAACTAGAGTGTATTATGCTAAGTGAAATACATCACTCAGACAAATATATGATTTCACTCATATGTGGAATTTAAGAAACACAACAGATGAACATAGGGGAAGGGAAGGAAAAAATAATATAAAAACAGAGAGGGAGGCAAACCATAAAAGACTCTTAAATACAGAGAACAAACTTAGGGTTGCTTGGAGGGGTGTTGGTTGGGGGATGGGCTAAATGCGTGATGGGCATTAAGGAGGGCACTTTTTGGGGTGAGCCCTGCGTGTTATATGTAAGTGATGAATCACTAAATTCTACTCCTGAAACCATTATTACACTATATGTTAACTAACTTGGACTTAAGTTTAAAAAAAGAAAGACAGAAAAGCCTTCTCTCAAGAAACTCACACTCTATTTCCATAGTCACTTTTGGTTTGTAATAGTGAGTACCATCACAGATCACCTATAGGTATTTATGATACCTTTTCAGTGCTTAGGGGAGCCCTCACAGATAGTCTGTGATGATAGTATTTCACTGAATTGCCTGCAGGAACATGGTATGTCATCTCAAATCATGTGAGTATTAGAAATGAGCTGCAGGTTCTCACAATCCCAGTATAGATCCACTGGTGTGTAGTTTAGGCAAACCCTTAATGATGCCTCTGTAAGCTGGTAGTCACATTGGAGATGACCTGACACTTGATATCACTGGGATTCCACAGAGACCCCTTAGATGCTTTCCAATTCCTAAAACTTGTAAAGTATGTTTGCTATATCACTAAGGATTGCTTGGGGATTATTTTCAAACCTGAAACTGTCCCAAAGAACAATTTCTCTTTGACTCAGTTTTACTCTCTGTTATTGATTAACATGAGAAATTAATCCTGTACAAGTATTTGGAACAAATGATAACACGCAATTAAAAACACTTCCCCAGCGTGTAAGGATTAGTTACAGCTGCAAGTGACAGAGATGCACAGTAATAGGAAGTTTAAATAAGATGGAAAATAGAAGGCTATTTCTCTCACAAGAAAGTCTGAAGTCCACAGTCCACAGGACAATCTGAAAGTTCCACTGTGCAAAATCCTCAGGGCTCCAGGCTCCTTCTGGCTTCCTGCTCTGTCATCCAAGATGGCTCCTCAGCCACCACATCCATGTTCCAAGCAGTCGGATGGGCAAAGAAAAGGCAAAGGGTACATGCTAGTTATTTTCTGGGGAAAGCTTCACTAAATGGTCTCAACACACTTCTGCTTGCCATTGACCAGAACTTAACCGTTTGGCCACATTGCTGCAAGGGGACTGAAAAATGCAGTCTTTATGCTTGGTAGTCATGTTCCCAGTGGAATATTCTCTTTCTTAGGTAGAAGAGGAAATGGATAATGAGGAGAAATCAACCGCCTTTACTATAGCCAGTATGGATACAACTCCTGTAACAAAATTCACATTAGTTAGGAATGCCCCCAACCAGGGGTTGCTAGCCATAGGATCTTAAAACAACAACAACAACAACAACAACAACAACCTCAAAACAAACAAACAAGCAAAAAAATGGGAAAACTAAATTTTAAAAAGGAGGGAGGAGTCCAATTTAGTGTTGCCAACTTCTAATTCTTCCTACTAAGGATGTGAAAAACAATTTAAATGTATTACCCACCATAATAATCATCTCCTAAAAAAAACTTTATCACACACACAAAAATAGAAAGAACCTTAAAAATGTTTTAAATGGAGTAAATTTAGCTTTGGTGAGGAGGCGGGATAGTTGCTGGGGTTTTTTTGGTTTTTTTTTTTTTTTTGCATTTCACTTCCAAGCAGTGAACACTTCATCGTAGACCAGTATTTTTAAATGATGCTTGTACCTAAAAGCATTTACGACAGCATGACATTTTCTGTTTCTAAAAGCTTCCCCCCAAGTTGCAATTTACTTAGGGCACAAACCATTAACCGGTGGACTTGGAACCAGATTCTATGCCTAGATGTTGTGCTGGACCCAGTCAGGAATTTCTAAAAAAAATATGTTGTCAACCTCCAAAGCTTAAGAGATTTTGCATTTAAAAAATGTTTAATTCTTGCTTCTCTTGAAGTGTCACGTCCTGGCACGTCGAGCCCTCGTTTCCACATGATCACCCCCAGCTGGAGGAAGCCAGCAGCAGCTACCCCCTCCTATGGGGCATGTGTTTGCCAATTCATTACAGTCCCACCTGGCTGGGGCCTCTCCTCTGTGCTACCTGCCAGGCCCCTGTGGAAGTCGGACTTCATGACTCCACATTAGAGCCACTAATGTGCAGGTATGCGTATATGTATTTCTAAATTTCACATCAACCCACAGGTTAAACATTATATCGCCATTTTTGAAGATCAAAGAACGGAGAGGTGGGTTGACTTGCCCAAGTACCAAAGAGCTTATGACTGCCCATCTGGAATTTGGACTCAGACCCCTCTGTTTCCAAGGCCCGCATGTGTTCTGCTGTGCCTCCCTGCCTTCCGGTGGGCCTGGGACCCACGTCACCGTCAGCCCTCACCTAAGTAGAATTATTCGTGTCATCACGGTTATGAGACTTCATTAGAGTTAGATGAGAAAAATTTGACTTTCCTGTTTCCTGTGTAGTATTATTTTAGATTCCCTTTTTATATTTATTTTTGATGGGGAAAAAAATCCTGGGGAAGGAATGATGGATCAGAGGAGGCCATAGCCATCTATCATGCAGACACAGCATGCATTTAAACAGCTCTGAGAACATAAATTGGTTACTTAATCGGCCCTAGCTAATCCACGGAGTGGAGAAGCCAAGCTGCATTATGGGAAACAGCTTCTGCACGTGGGGTGGGCACCTCTAACAGAGCCCCAGGGCTCTTGAGGCAGCTGCTGACAGAGGCTCAAGGCCTTCCTAGACCTCCCACCCTCGTTAGGCTTTCTGTGCCTCCCAGGTAGGGGTTTTCAGAGCACGAGGGGGTGTTGGATCTTTCAGTAAAGACGTAGTTTTGAAATGGAATAAGGATTTAAAGTGTACATGTCTTTGGGGTGCCTGGGTGGCTCAGTTGGTTGAGCGCCAGACTTCAACTCAGGTCATGATCTCTTGGATCATGGGTTTGAGTGCCGCATCAGGCTCTGTGCTGTCAGCCTGCTATGAGTTCTGTGTCTCCTTCTCTCTCTGCCCCTCCCCACTTGTTCTCTGTCTGTCTGTCTCTCTCTCTCTCTCTCTCTCTGTCAAAAATAAACATTAATTTTTTTTTTTAATGTGCATGTCTTTGAGCTTCATTTCATTCACACCCGGACTTCTTGACTCATAGCTGAATGCTGAGAGCTTCCAGTCAGATATGGAAAGACAAAAAATTTCACTACCTGCTATATTCAGACTACATACACATAGTCTGGTTTTCACCTAGAAGACTGCGTACATGTGACACCTCTTCAGGCATGACTTTTCCAACTATTTCCAGTTCATTCACTGGACAGTTCATTTGACAAATGCAGTGCTACTTGCTTCAATTCAAGCAGTGTTGACTGCTATGTTACAAAAAGGATTAGTAGTAAGTGTGTGGATGGCTGTAAGGTATGACCCCTGCCCTCAAGCCACTCTAAGTCCAGCATGGACGGTACATATGGACAGATTGTTCACCCATTCACTGGCTGATTCAACAACCTGTTTGTGAAGGCCTCCCAGGATCCAAGAACCATGCTAAGTACTAACCCCTGCCTTCATTACGTTTACACTCCAGCGGAGGGTGGGAGGGGGTTGTATTCATTTCCTACAGCTGGTGTGAGAAGTACCACAGACCATGACTGAAAACAACATGAATTGAACAGGAGTGTCTTTCCAGCCTACTCTATGCTCCAAATGAAAAGGTACCTATCAAGTGCCTAGCTTCAGAGTGGCGGGTCCTGGACGCAGATAGGTCAACAGCAACAGAGCGCTAATGAGCAAATAAAAAATTCTGAGAATCCAGGGCTCAGGACACCCAGGGAGCCTCTTCGAAGTGAGCATATCAGAGGATTTCTGCCCAGCACTTAGTGGGTGCCCAGTAAATACTCATTCCTGCAGCCATTTGCAAATAATACCAACTTTGCACCTGTCCAGAAGAATTGCTTGTCCAGTTTATGTAATTTTTTAAATACAACAGGACTTCTGTTTCCAACAAAATGATCATAAGTTTGAGGTGGATGCTGAAGTGACTAAACAAGATGTTTTAACATCTGGAGTGTAAAAAATTGCGGGACCTGTGTTTCCAAGGTTTTTTTGTTTTTGTTTTTGTTTTTGTTTTTGACATAATGCTTGAACTTTTACAAAATGGGTTGTTTGTTAAAGCAATATTTTATATTTTTTCTGCCTTTTAGAACTTGCAAGGTGCTTTCACGTTACTGTATTTATTTAAACTTTACAAAGAACCCAGTGACTATCCTGAATTTCCAGAGGAGGAAACAAGGATCCATTTCCTTAGGCCAATGGCAAGAAAAGAGAAATGGGTGAAGAAACACTTTCTAACGAACTGTTACCTTTTTTCTTTAAAATGTATTTCTTGTTTGGTAAGGTTTCAACCTCTAGACCAAGGATTTCACATACAAATGCCTACAGGCTCAAAACTGAGAAGGAGAGGTATAAATAGGCTTGGTGTAAGGTCACAGGGAGTTGGATTCTGCTGAACAGTATACCCTAAGGCATTCAAATTGCAGTTTATATTTGCAACATGCAGTTCTATGACACATACAATTTTATCAAGGCAGAATTAAGCTAAATATCTTAAATCTTCACAACAAATTAAGGGCAGTGGGAGTCAGGAACTTCCTCCATTTGACAGATTAGGAAACTGAGACAGGGAAATTGAAGTCAATAGTAGAGCTTAACCGCTAGGCAGTAGAATGTAATTAAAAGCACATAGTTTAGAGGCTGGTGGATTTAGGAAATTGCCTTTGCAACTTGCTTAGCTCTGTGATGTCATGAAGCTGCTTACCGTTGCTGAGTCATAGTGGCCTCTTCTATGTAAAGGGAATGATAACGTTCATTTTGACAAGTTGTTCGAATATCAAGTGTGATCATATGTGCAAATATTTACCCAAACATCTGACATATCATGAGCATTTGATAAATAATAGCTAAATGCTATTATTAATAGAAAGGAAAATAACTCAACGCTATTTTCAGGGCATGTTTTCTCCTATGGCTTACCAAGCCCTTAGATTTGAAGGTTCAAATGCTTTATCAGAAATTCCTTCAGGATTCTGCCAGTTATGAAGCCCAAGCCCAAGGGGGCAATGCAGTCCTTTTCCTCTTTTTTTTTTTTTTTTTTAATACCTATTCAGCAGGTTGGTTTAATGATCAGAGGACAGATATAAATTTGCACTGGGAGAGAAAACCAGTGATTGTGAGAGCCAGAGGTGACCTTACTTTTCAGATGAAGAAACAACCAGAATTAAACTATATATATATATATATATATATATATATATATATATATAACACAAATATAATTACATATAAATTTTATATATCCAATTTTCATATTTTATAGATGTTATCTTCTATATGTCATATATTCTTTTTATATTATATATCTATAACATGTATATACACATATTTTTTGTTGTTGCCCCTCTCCCCTGGAGAGAGTCTAGAGCATAGAGACTTTTTTCTGGAAATGGATGTGCCTGGGTATTAGGGTATTATACGCTGCATATGGGAGGAGAAGAGGAAAAAAGGGTATCAGCTGTCTGGAAGTTCCTTTTTTTGCCCTCATGTCCGTGCTCTCTGTTCTACCCAACAAATCTGAATCCTGAACCCTCTAGGGGTCTGCCCAGTGACGAGCATCCTTGTCAGCTAAATCTATTCCCCTCAGTCATAACTGGACGGTTTGATGGGGACCTGTCGTCCAGCTGCCTTCAGACTGTCTTCCACACATCTCACGTGCTGGTGGTCCCTCCCGAATTTATTGCTTATCAAGCCCCATTTTGTTATTCTTAACGAGAATAAGAATCTTAACGAGATTGCTAAAGGAAGAGAAAATAGATGTGTGTGGTCCAACTGAATTCTTTACATAGATAAGCTTCATGCAACTAGTTAAATGAAGTTCGAACTGGGCAAGACTGAGCTCAAACCAGGAAGGCCTAATACACGGGGAATGTGATGGTCAGTCAAGAGATGATGAGGGTCTGAGCTAAGGGTTGGGCTTTTGGAAAGGATACATGGAGAGGGATACGTTTTGGTTATGTTTTTCAAGGGTGAAGTAAAAAGATTTTATGACATCCAGTTTTCACAACTGGATAGAGGATAACTCTTAAAAATAGGGAAGGCAAAGGGAAGAATAGATTCAAAGAGAAGATAATGAGTTCCGTTTGGCCATGTTAAGTCACATTGGGCATTATAGAAAATTAATGTTTGCACATGAAAACTGAAGATGTCATAAAGAAAAGAAGTACAGCAAGTAGGGAGTGTAATTGGATGAATGTTCACAATAGTAACTTTTAACCCTTTGGACTGTGACTCAGTATGAATGTATGGAGATATATAAACACACACAACCAAACACAAGACTCAAAAAAAGCATACCTTTACATTTGATATACTATGATATTTTCTGTTACTCGATTTAAATATAATTCTGGTCATAGCCCACTAAATTGATTTAATGACTTACCAGTATATCATGAAAAATATTGGCCCCCAAGGTATGGCTGACTGAAGATCTTTGGAGACAAGAATGCAAATCATGAATACGGTACCCCTAGCCATCAATCAAGATTTTGCTTTAGGGATTAAACTGTAAGTGTTTAGAAGAACACATCAGCATTCAGGGATACTAATTGAAGAAAGAAGCTATCTAAAAAGGGGCTGAGATTTAACACTACAAATAAGGAAAAAAGAATTGCAGGTGGGACAAGGAAATGAATGAACAGCCAAATTCTTGTGTTTTTAAGGATCCTAGGGAACCTATTGGATTTGGGCAACACTGAAATGAATCCTCGTGCAAACACAGGCTATGGCAAGAAGTGGAACTTGCACTTGGAGTCAAGGAGGCCTCTCTGCTTGAAATAGGGCTACAAATGGGGCACCTGGGTGGCTTGGTCATTTGAGCCTCTGACTTTGGCTCAGGTCACGATCTCATGGTTTGTGAGTTTGAGCCCCGCATCAGACTCTATGCTGACAGCTCAGAGCCTGGAGCCTGCTTCGGATTCTGTGTCTCCCTCCCTCTCTATCTGCACCTCCCCGACTTGTGCTCTCTTTCTCTCAAAGATAAATAAACATTAAAAAAACAATAACAAAGAAATAGGGCTACAGTTCAACATCTTCTCGCTAAAGCCAACCATTGAAACACTGCTATAAAGTATGGATTGTATATTTAGTCCCTTCCCGTGTCATTACTGTATGTCCACCAAGGGCCTTAACACAGTTCTGGGTAAATACATGAAACAACATCTCTGTTCCACTCTCCACTTTATCTGCATTTCATTTGCCACGCATTTACTGAACACCTGCTACGTGCAAGACCATGAAAGAATATGGATATAAATAGGGTAACTCCTGCCCTCAGTCTTGCCAGAAAGACAGAAACAACTCTGGGAGCAGGCTGACTGTGATAGGTATTCTACCAGGCATGTGAAGGACAGTAGGAGGACAGAGGAAAGAAAATTATTTCAGCTCAGGGGGCATTGCTTCCTTTCTTCCTTCAGTTCTTTGTGCAAACTCACTCCCTCTGAGAAGCATCCCCTGACAGCTCTAGCTTTAAAGCATCATGAACGATCTGCCCAGTAATTTTGTCCCATTAGCCTGTTTTATGTTCTTCATGGCAATTCACGTTATTAACAATTATCTTTCGTATTTATTTTTGTAGTCGTACATTTAGAAAGATTTGTCCAAGATGCCAGGAGACAATCGATAAAATATCCCAAGAGGTTCCAGATCTAAGTGACAAATAGCAAAGGAAATAAAAACAGGTACATCGCTCTCATGTCTCTCCCTGGCACTGAGGATGTGAAATTGTCAGGCCATCACAAGGTGGGAACCGGATTTGTGCAGAGGGATTTTCTTAGCTGAGACGTGAGTCCCACTCCCTCCGTGGGTGGGTTCCAGTGATCGCTGCTTCAAGTGAACTCCCCGGGCAAGTTGAATGTGTTGCTGTTATCTGCCAAGGCATCACAAGCCACCCCGAAACTTAGTGGCTAAAAATAAGCTCTTGCCGTAGTTTATGACTCTCTGGACCAGAAATTTAGACTGGGTGTTTTGGGGAAGGCTCCTCTCTGCTAGGCAATGATGTCTGAGGTCTCAACTGGGATAACCTGAATGGGTGGGGACTAGCTAGGAAACAGCGTCTGTCTGTCTGCCTGCCTCTTTCTCTCCCTCTCCCCACCTCCCACCCCCACCCTGGAATGGACTAGCATGCGCTTTCTCTCCTTATTTTCTTTTACAAGAGAACAAGAAATCGATACAAAAGCTTGTTACTTTTCTGTATAGCTTCATACTTGACAAACTGCCTTCTCCTACATAGTCTCGTGCAGCCAGCACACCAGCGAGGGGGAATTTATCTCATTCACAAATGAGGATGTTGATGCTCAGTGGATGGAAGAAACTAGCAGGTTTCTTCAAGGCAGGTACAAGAGCCTCGATCCGCACCAGCTCTTTGGTGTCCACTTGCCGGGTTTACCCCAGGCCTGCTCACCCTACATGCCTGCAGTCTGTGCACGCCCCTCTGGTCACACTTGCTGAAGTCACACAGAGTCACATCCAGTGAGTGTGCACACAGCAGCAGCACGTGGCTTCTTCAGGACAGTGGAGCTCCCCATTCCCAGGGGAGATGCCAGCATGTGCTGACCTTGAGGAAATTATGGCTCCAGCCAGAGGAAGAGGTATCAGCATTCAGAGGGAGTCAGGAATGCGGGAGTGCAGTAACCATCAGGTTTAATACTGTGCATGTGCTTCTGATGAATATGCAAATGTGACTGGTACCAGAAGCAGGAGGCGAATAACATTTACTAAACAGCAGTGTTAAACCACTTTGAAAGGGGTGTGTCAGGAGCATGGTAATGAAATTAATCCTTTTCACCTGTGAATTATCTATCAGGGGCTTTGGGTTTCATCCAAAAATGCCTGACTTGAGTTTGCTCAGCTGAGAGCCTCTTGTGTAAACTTGATCTTAATGGAGAATGAAGCTTCAGAAACCAACACAAGATAGGAAGTGGCAAAAGACCCTGTAAACTGTAAATCTGCACTCTTAAAGGGTAAGGGCACTTCAGTTGTGCCTGCCCATTCAGGATGACTGCTCTGAGACTTCTTAACGGCTGATGTGGACCCCTCGACAGGTTTATCAAACACGAAGACCGATCATTTTGGAGACGGTCGGAGTGATTAGATTAGAGCTCACACTGTCTGGAAGGAAGTTCTGTACAGAAGGGACTGAGTTTAAGTGTTCGAGGGAGAGTTCAGTCTCTCCAGTGGCAGATGAGAAATGAAGCCTAAATTCTCTGGAAAGAATTCTAGACCAGATCACTAAGCATGAATAAAAGAAGATCACTTATAGGCACTGTGCCAAGTACTGGGACCCAGAAACAAATAAGTCACAAAGCTCAAGGCACTCATCTATTTACTTAGTATGCCATGGACGCTTGTTATTTGGGACCACCCAGAATTCATAATCCTTTCTTTTGGAAGTAGCATCCCAAATTGCTTTTAGGGGTCAACGTTTTTCCCCTCAGGAGTAGTCAGAAGGACTGACAATCAAGATGTTCTTTCCTCTCTAGCCAGCCAGACTGTCACAGCATTCATATCTAGAATGCTATACAATGGGTCTCTCCATCTGCCCTAGTTTCCATCCACCCAGGAGGCTGGTTCTCCATTTTAATTACCTGGGATCCTCTCAGTAAATTTATGTTTCCATTTAGCTAAAATCTATTTCTGTTGCTTGCAACCAAGCAATCCTAACAAACACAGCCTCATTCGTTACTTAGCAGTCCTTCAATACCTTGTCACAGATATCAAGTGAAGGGATAACTAGGGCTTTGTCCTCAGAGAGCTTACCATTGGGGTGGGGGAGGTAGGGGTGCGACGGGTCAGTGACTCATTATCTACTCCAGGAACTGGGCTGAAATCAGGACACGAACAGGAGAGTGTTACAGAAGTAGTATCAGGAAACTGAATTCTCCTGAGGGGTGTGAGAAGGCCTCACAGTGATCCTGACATCTATCCTTACTTTCAAAGGGTGACTATGAATATGACAGACATATAATGAGGAAAGTGCCTCAGTAGGTACAATGATAGACATAAAAGCTAGGAAGTATTACCGGAACATAGGAGATTTGTGGAAGAGAAGATGGAAAATAATATTTATACAGTATTCAAAGTTCGGTAGAACAGAATTCTTGATTCTGGTTTTGTATGCAATGAATTTTGAGTCCCAAAATGTTAAAGGACTTTCCCAAAGTCACACAGCTACAGAACTACGAAGACTCCTAATCACATCTCCCATTCAACTCAGAGCATTTCTGTGAGG
This sequence comes from Prionailurus bengalensis, assembly GCF_016509475.1. Lineage (NCBI taxonomy): Eukaryota > Metazoa > Chordata > Mammalia > Carnivora > Felidae > Prionailurus > Prionailurus bengalensis. The sequence continues at coordinate 46,937,300 of NC_057345.1, read as the reverse complement.
ATTTCAAACAGAGTTGAAACTGTTCTCCTATCTCTTTGTCTCAACCGATTCAGTCCTCATGGTGAAAGATAGCATATGGTCTATTTTCTTTTTCTCTTTTTAATTCCTGGAAATTAGCAGCCGGTACACAAAAGGAATTCGAGATGTTTGTTGAGCCGCATATATGAGCAAATACTTATCAATAGCAAAAACAACAGCCCACATTTGGAGAGCATTCAGTTACTCGATCTCAGAGTGAGCATCCGTTCTAGAAGGTATACGCAGAAGGAGTGATCTTTCTCTCCCAGGGTACTTACTTACGGTGGATACCAAAGTGAGCTCATTATTATCATCCCTGTTTTTCAGATAAAGAAACTGAAACTCAGAAATGTGAGAGATTGTCCGGGCTCTATGATGAGGACCTGGAAAGGCAGCCTGTGAAGTTCAGATGGGCTCCCTCAGGAAGTATAGAGACCCTGACGGTGGATGAACTAATTCCCATTGAAATAAAAGGCGTTAATATGTATGCAGTATTTTCTCTCTAGTAGCAGTGGAGGATGGAAGAATTGAGTCTCTATGCAGGGATAGAGAAACAGATAAAAAATAACACAGGTAACCGGGCATCATTAAAAAAATAAAAAGGAAAAAAAAACCCTCCCTTTTTAATTAAAATTAAATGTCCACTGTAAGGGGGGAAAAGTAGTCAGCAACAAATACCCACAGCCTTGTTTAATCACCTGTGATGAATTATAATTAGGATTTGAAAATTATTGAACTTTTTTCCCCTTGTTCACCTTGGAGCTCTGAAGGTGAATTTCAAAGAGTGCAGGAGGAATGAATATTAAAAAGTTTGTTTTATACTTGAACACCAGAGCTCCCATCTCATTTTTCCATTAAAGCTCAACTTTTGAAATTTTCCTCCGCTTTGCAATAATTACATCTTCAGCCTGACAACTCATTACATGACAATGCTTATGCTAATGCATTCTATAGGCACTGGGAAAGGAAAGCTCTGGCTTTTCAGTGATGGGGATTTAGAGGTGGCTTTCTCTCTCTCGGTTCAAAGAGACCCTGCCGAAACCCATCCCCAACCCTGCTCAAAGCACCCTGCATTGACAAGCCTGGATTCTTTTACTGTTTCCAGACAGATAAGCTGCATTGGCTGTCATACCCTTGCTCCACCTGGTAGCTGGTTCATTTTATTTTATTTCATTTATTTTAAGTCCTGCTTTGTTCCAGGAAGACTGGGAATGAAATTATGTGTGCAACATTTTCAGTCTCAACAATGGGACAAGCCCATTTGCCTTGCTCACCCCACAGTGGTAACATTCTATGCCCCCCCCCCCACTCCCCCTAGTACTCTTACTGCTACTCTGGTTCAACCTACAGGTATTACTGACTTTCCACTCTGTGCCGGGCCCCTGAATAGGGTGAGAGAGAGAGAGGGTAGTGAACAGGCTTCTGGGATGGGGCTTCTGTCTGCGCTGAGCTTACATCCTTGTGGGGGACACAGACATGGTGGACGAGTAGATAGTCCCCTTCTTCCGCACCCATGGAGTGTGGTTGCTGCAGGGGCACACCGACTCCACCCAGGTTTGGGGGTGCATGGGGAAGGCTTCCCCAGGAAGATATCAAATGTGCAGCCTGATTAGAGGTGGAAGGATCAGCCTTAATGGATCAGAGGGTGTGTACTGTTAGGGGTGGGGAGGGAGAGAATTGGCCAACAGTCCTAGCAAAGCACTGCTCCAATGCAAGGGCAGCAGAGTTCAGGGAACTGGAAGTTCCTCTGCAGGGCTGGAGAGTAGAATAGATCATCAGGGCGTGCCGTGATAGGCACGGAGGCTGGAAGGGATACAGTGTGCAGATGCCAAAAGGTGACCAAACTAAGGACTTCATGTCATGTGTAATCTCAGGGCCATGTGCACCCAGCCACCCAAAGTTTTTTTTGTTTTGTTTTGTTTTTTCCTGGGGAATGAGTGACTTTGCTTAAAACCCTTGAAATGCCCCAAAACCAATTGAACACTTGCTAACCAGGTGTTCTACATATATTATCATACTGATTCAGCACTGCAAACCTGTCAACGGCTGTTAGTGTCTCCATTTCACCTTTTAGAACACTGAGGCTCAGCAGTATTTTGTAATGTGCTCGAGCTCGGCTGCATGTTCAGTGATGAACCGACTCACGCCCAGGTGGGGAGAGCTGTGCAATTCAAGTCCAGGTCCTGCACTGCGCTTGGCTATTTCCAGCACTTCTGGAAAGGATGCCAAATATGTTACCAGCTTTCCGAGATGCCTGAGGGGAGGGAGGGCAGGATGCGTATCCCTTGTTTTTTAAGTTACTGCTCTCACAGTGTTGTAGGAGTGAGAGCCCTGGCAGGCATCAGGCAACTGCTTTTAGGCTCTGCCACTAACTCACTGGGTCATTTCACTACAGCTTCTGTTTTCTCAATTATAGAAAGAATTGTTAAACTATGGCCTTAGAAGAGGAAGTAGTTTAAATCAAAGGGAAGATTCTCAGCGGAAGCTTCAGCTTTAGTAACAAAGGGGTTCAGTGCAAGCAGCCCTCGCGCACTTGTAGCAGGTGTGATTGATATGGTCGGTCTTCAGGGCTTGATAGAATTTAGGAAGCCAGAGACATGAAGGGAAAAGGTGTCTGGAAAGATGTAGGAGAAAGGCTTAGAGTTGTATTAATATATAAGGGAGTTATTTCTCAATCAACTAACAAACGGATGGATGGATGGATGGATGGATGAGGTGAGAGTCTTGACAAAACCCCGATGGCTAGATTCTGGGCCCTGCAAGAGGAAACCATGAGCACTAAGGAAATCCTCTAGCAGAAGTTCTTCTGAAGGAATATATGATGCTCACTTAGAATAATATCAGCTCCTAAGGGCTGTTTAGCCCCTGGATGAGAAACTGCCCTTTTGTAGTATTCTGCAGTAATCACACCCCAGTTGGCCATCGCCCTGATTTCTTTCTCTGGAACTCATGGTGAGTGGCCAAAAAGACATTGTCTCTCAGAAGCCTTCTTTGACTCCACACCTAGACTAGGAAGTTGACTTCTCAGCTCCCACAGCCCCCTTCTCTTTGTCCATTGATGCCCATGTCTTTCCTGCCCACTAGACTACAGCTCCTTGAGACCAGAGCCCATGTCATTTCATCTCAGTATCCCCACTATAGTGCCTGCTACAGAGTTTATGAGTATAATAATATCTGACACTTCCTGAGTGTTTCTCTCTTGGTGAGCAGGCTAGGGACTATGCTAAGAGCTTTACGTAGAGGATTTCATTTAATCCTTGAAGCACATCTGTGAGGTAGGTACTATTATTTCTATTATATAGACGAAGAAACAGAGGCTCAGAGAAGTTAAGTGATTTGCCAAAGGTCACACAGCAACAGAGTGATGGAGTCAGGATTCTTTGTTGTCTGTGCTCTGGCAGCACCAGTTGGGAGCTTGGTAGGAAAGTAGATCCCCATCTGAGACCTACTGAATTTATCAAAATCTCCAGGTGAGTCATGTGAACATTAAAGTTTAAGATGCAGTGATCTAGTAGAATGAAACGCTTGCTGAATGAACGAACAATGAGTTTGAGTCCTGGCTTCAGTGCTTACTTTCTCTGTGGATGGGAAAAGTGAATTCCTAAGCATGGTTTTCCTTATCTGTATTAAGAGAAGAAAACAAGAATCTACAAAACTGGTATGAAGGTGCCATCAGATCATGCCTGCAGAAGCCCATCGGAGTGAATATTATCATTAGCAATCCCCATCTCTGAATCTGACTTCACTCATAAAATGTAGAAGGAGGGGGTTAGGCTACAAAATCTCTGATTCTAACTTTGTATCCTTGTCAATCCTGAGAACATTAGGGTGGAAATGCCATTAAGGCTCTTAGATGGGAAATAGGTTCCTTTATGGTCATTAGTTTTCCCTCCCCCACCCACTATTGTATCAAACTGCAGACAAAGCATTTATTTGCCTTGTCCCTTTCTTTCCAGTGTTCCACAGCCGGGGAGGGAATTTTTCCCTGGTTGACTCTTGCTGTCCTTGTTCACAGCTCTGACTCCTGCTCTCCCATTTTTCTGCAAAAGATTTCAGAAAGAAGTGCATGTTGATTTGCTGTATGACTTCTTGATTAGATGGCAGATTTGTAACTGGGGTGGATGTGACAATCAGGCAGGCTTTGATTAGACCTTTCTGATATGTAAATCCAGGTGGATAAGATAAGTGGCGTTAGACTGGGGCTGGCAACAAAGGTAGGAAGAAATCCCAGGTGACTGGAATTAAAGAACCGTCTGAGCTCGGTGTTGGTGCGAATGATGTGAATTTCAAAGAGCCGGGGATAAACACTCACTTTCAGATGGGCTAATTTATTCAGGAAGTCATTTGAGAAGCCAATTCTCTCATCCCAGGGAGTTTATAGAAGCCAGCAAAAAATGGTTAAGCACTGGAATGTAAACACTGGTAATTGGTAATTAATGGGCACACCTATGAGGAAGGCATATGCCAAATTAAATTGATTACTGGAATCATTCATTGATTCATTAAACAGTATATGTGTTTTTGAGCTCCTATTCCATCCAGGCACTATGCTAGGTGCTGGGGACTCAGAGATAATAGGGTTAGAGTCAGCCCACACAGGAGGGGGCTGGAGTGCAGCTTTAAGGTCAGTAATTAACAGTGTTTTCCCCTTCCTTAATTCCTTCATCCTTTCGATTTCTGCTCTGAGTGGGACAGGGGGCAGGGCTAGAGGGTAGCCAGAAAGAACGACAGACCAAATGTCAGTCTTTTCAGAGCATATATGCCCACACTATCCTAGCCTCAGTGCCTCAGAAAGCAAGCACGCAGTAGGCATGCAGCAGGCTTTCAAAAAAAAAACATCTACAAATACGTGCACGAACAGAGACAATCATTCAGCAAATAATCACATGGGTAATTAATTACTATTTGTCCTAAATGCTGAGGAAGAGAAGTGTGGTGCAGGGCACCCTGAGAAAACAAAACAAGGTGATTTAACCCTATCAACCCTATCTGGGGATCCAGAGAAGTCTTCCCCAAGGAAGTGACATTTACAATGAAACCTGAAGGTGAGCAACTCTTAAGAGTGTTAGTGTTAGCTCCAAGAGTGGGGGGGATGCTTCGGCAGGTAGGCGAAGATAACAGGTGTGAAGAGACCAAGGGGAACGAGTTAGGTACTAGTGAGACGCTAAGATGTCTGCGGGTAGCAAGTCATGTTAAGTAAAGGGGGATGTGAAATGAGATGAAGTCAGAGGGTAGACAGGGGCCAGATCATATCCAAGATTTTAGATCATGTTTAGGGTTTTGGAATCAATGCTGAGCCTCCTAACAATAACTGTATGTAGCAGGGCACCACAGTGGCTCAACACAGTGGCCTTCCAGAAGACAGGTGGATGCTATCTTGGAATTACAACGCCGTGGGGACATGCGTCTCCCAGCAGTATCTCTGGAAGCAGCCGGAGGAAGGCAGGACTGAGCATCCGTGGAAGTCTTATACAGAAAAAAAAAAAAAAAAACAAACTTGACTTTCAGAGCCAGCAGAACTGCCACTCATTCATTTTGTGTGTGACCCTGGACAAATCACTGATGCTTCTAAGTCTCCCAGAGAAGGAGGAGTTTATATAATTCTGTATGGGAAGGGCTTTGCCTTGTGCTTACCACACATAGGTGCTCACTTTACTTTCTCTTACTTCCCACCAAATCAGCCTAGAGGTACCCCACGATTGGGGTTAGACTGAGATATTTGAGGCCCTGAGAAATCTGGCGTCCTTCCAAAATTACAGTTCTAAAATATCTGGTCGATATTTAATTGATAGAGGTGGGGAGAGGCTGATTTTTTTAATCTACAAATATATTCAAAATAACGTATTTGGCAGACTTAGAATTGTAGTAGAATTGTGATTTTCTGAACTTACAAACTTCCCAGGTTTAAAATTCAGATAATAGAATGAACTAAATCATTCGCGGCCCCCACCCCCCCTTGGGTAAATACTGCTGTGCTATGGATTATTCCGTTTTCAGAATTTCAGCTGACGTTTTGGCTGCTGACTTCAGACTCACTTGGCTGGTCTGGGGTCCGTGGAGAGTGGTGGGGAGCTATGCCTGTAGGGAGTAGCTTTCATACACAAAAATACCACATGGCACAGGTTGTCTCTAGCAAACTGTTTTTATTTCCATGTAAGGGAAGTAGGACAGCAATACTCCTCTGTAGTTTTTGTCTCCCTCTCCTCTTCTGGTAACAGAACCCCTTCTTCTTGATGGGAACCTAGCTGTACAGTTGATGATATAAATCCTTCCTACGCATCACATGGCCGGGCTTGCAATCCAGAGTCGACCAATCGGAGCACTGCTTTCTCCTGACCAAAATGATTGGCTCAGACTTAGGCCAATCAGAGCCTTAGCTCAGACTTTGGCTGGAACTTTGGGGAAAGCAGTGATCTATCCCCTGAAAGATTCCCAGCTGCAAAAACAATGTTAAGTGAGAACTGCTAGAGACTTCATATTTTTGTCACATCTTAGGATAAGTCAGCCTAGAAAAGAGCAAAGCACAATAGACTGACAACCATTCCTTGAACTCCTGGAGGTGCAATTTGAACCTTCTTGAAGTCCTGCACTGCCTAGTCAGGTACGCCAATCAATATTCCTTTTAGGTGTAGGTTTTTATAACTATATTAAAAATTAGTTGCCATACTATAATCTACACATATTTGAAGTGTATAATTTGTTCAGTTTTGACATTTGTATACACCCGTGAAACCACAATCAAAATAATAAACACGCACGTGTGCTTTTTATGCCCATGTTCATGGGAGTATTGTGAAAGGATTAACAAAATATGGCATTCACATACAATGGAATAGTATTCAGCCTGTAAAAAGAAGGAAATTCGACACATGCTACAACACGGACAGAACTTGAGGACATCACACTAAATGAAACAAGCCGGTCACAAAAAGACAAATGGTGTATGATTCCGCTCGGATAAGACAGATTGCTGAAATCCATAGAAATAGGAAGTAGATAGTGGTTGCTAGAGACTAAGGAGAGGGAGGGGTGGGAAACTATTTTTTTTAACAGATATAGAGTTTTAGTTTATAAGATGAAAAGAATTCTGGAGACAGATTGTGGTGATGGTTGCACAGCAGTGTGGAATGTACTTAATGCTACTGAACTGCATGCTTAAATGTCGTTACAATGGTGTTACGGACTGAACTGTGTTCTTCCAAAATGCATTTTTGGAAGCCACATCCCCTGATGTGATTGTATTCAGAGATATGGACCTTAGGGAGGCAATTAAAATGGAATGGGGTCTTAAGTGGGGCTTTAATCCAGTAGAACTGCTGTCCTTATAAGAAGGGGAAGAGACACCAAAGCTCTCTCTCCATGCTTGTGAAGAGGAAAGGCCTTAAGAGGACACATCACAAAGAAAGAGTTTGCGATAACTTACTATACTCATACATTGATCTTGAACTTCCAGCCTCTAGACCTGTGACATGATAAATTTCTGTTGTTTAAGCCACCCACTCTGTGGTGTTTCATTATGGTGGCCTGAGCTGATTAATACAGATGATACGTTTTATGTTACGTGTATTTTTACCATAATTTTTATAAAGTAGTTTGACTTAGTTTTCTGTTGCGTAGGACCCAAAGATTCCTCACTAATACAGCAGCCGATTTAAATTTTATCAGTCAGGTAAACTTCCTATGCGGCTCCTTGAGGTAATTGGCACAACATTTCCAGATTTTTCCAGTGAGGTTTTGTTCCTTTCTGTAGTTGGGTCCCACAGGCAGCTGCTGCACTGGCTGGCCTCTCAATCTGGCTCTAAATTTCTTGAAGAGAGAAGTGACACCAGGCTGCTCCAGAAACAGACCCAGTAGCTTTATTTGTTAGAATCTTGGGTGTTAAACCTCAAATTCATGATTCCCGTTCCCAGTTCCCAGAGAAGTCTTCCCAGGAAGACATAGCCTAAGGCAGCCTTGAAAAGATAAGTGCTCCTTTTCCTCCGGGACTTCGTATTCCATTTCCAGATGTTCATATTTGGAAATCTTCCCTTATCTGTTTCTTCAAGTGCCCACACTCAGTAAGGACCCAGACCCGCTGACTGCCCTGAGGCTTTCTGCTAAAGGGATTTCACAGCATCAGGACTAACACTCAGCCTATTAGATTGCAGATATCCTTTCAAGGCAAGTTGGGGCTTATCTGTGACTTACCTAAGAAAACCATCACAGAGTATATTTGTAGCCAGAGATCCTTGAGCATGAAGGTAACAGATGAAATAACCTATTAATTCTCTTTCTTTCCATGCTTCTTGAAAGAATAGAAAGACTCATCAGAGCTTTGGCTCCAGACAGTTTCCCCAGAGGCTCTGACACTGCTAACATGTGCATACCTGTCTGAGGCAGATGTGTGCTGGCAGTGATAAAAAAATAGATTCTACTTACTGAGCATGTACTGGGCACCAGACACCCTACAATGTGGGATCATCTTATTACGCCTTGTAGGATCGCAGTGAAATAAATCTTATCAACCCCATTTTACAGATGACGAAACAGAGGCTCATAAAGTGCAAGTAGTTCTCTTGGATTCCTCACCTTGTCAGTTGGTGGAGTCAGGATTTGAACCCAGATCTATTTGCCTCTAAAATATTTACTGTTCCCTCTAGGAAATGCTGTCCTGATACAGGATTTCAACTTCAATAAAATAACCTTGATGGGGATATTCCTACACCTTCGTCAGTTTGCCTGGCCCATTCACTCGCTGAACATTGGTTGTTATGATGCTCATGATGGGATATCACCATTTGCTGAACATCTGATGTGGGCCAGCCACCAGATACTTTTCTTTTTTGACTGTTTAGTTATTTTTGAGAGAGAGAGAGAAACAGAGTGTGAGCAGGCGAGGGGCAGAGAGAGACAGGGAGGCAAAGAATCTGAAGCAGGCTCCAGGTTTTGAGCCATCAACACAGAGCCCAATGCAGGGCTTGAACCCATGAACCATGAGATCATGACCTGAGCCGAAGTCGGACCCTTAACTGACTGAGCCGCCCAGGACCCCCGACCAGATACTTTTCTTAAGTTAACTCTAATCCTGACACCTCTCTGCAAGTAGGTATTATTTTCCTCATTATGCAGTTCATGGAGATGGAACCTCAGAAAAGGTAAGGGATTTACCCAAGGTCACGCAGCCAATAAGGAACAGGAGAAACTCCAGCCATCTGCCAGATTCCATAGCACCCGTGCCCTGTATGAGGCCATGCTCCTCTTTACCAAGAATTCACTCCATTCAAAGGGCAATGGAGTTTTCCCAGGAGGTACGGACCATGATGTCTAACATTTTTGACAGTCATTTAGAAAGCAATTTCACCATCACTGGCTACATACCATAAGCACCTAGGAATTTAACCTAAAAAAGTAAGTCATGGCTTAGGGTGAGAAAGAGAGGCAAACACATGGATCACAGAGTGTTTTTAGGGCAGTGAAACTACCTTGTGTGATCCCATAATGGTGGACACAGGTCATTATGCATTTGTCCAGGCTCATAGAATACACAACACCAAGAGAGAACCCTAGCGTAAACTAAGGACTCTGGGAGGTTTTGATGTGTCAGTATAGCTTCATCACTTGTAACAGATATACCACTCTGTTGCAGGATGTTGAGAATGAGAGGATATGCATGTTGCTGCAAGGCGGATTATATATGGGAAATCTCTGTACCTTCCCTCAATTTTTCTCAATTTAAATCTGAAACTACCCTTTTAAAAAAGTCATAAAAAAGACAGACAGACAAGCATCAACCCAATCTTAAAAGAATATGATCACTAGTCTACCACCAAATTTACATAAATGGAAAAGTAAGATTATAAAGCTGGATATAGGATGAGAGTATTGTATACTTTAAGACCAGGTGGTTTTTTGTCTATATTATTGGTTTTTAGGGTAATAACCCTAATATTCTAGGACTCGAATTACTGAGTCAAGGGATAAGAATATTTTTTATCGTGTGTGTGGGTATGTGTGATGAACTAAGCTGTGTCTCCCTAAAATTCATATGTTGAAGCCCTAACCTTCAATGTCATCATATTTGGAGACGGGGCCTTTAAAGAGGTAGCAATTAAGGTTAAAAGAAGCAATAAGGGTGAATCCTAATCCAGTAAGACTGGTGTCCTTATAAGGCAAGGAAGAGACATCAGAGATGTGTACACCCAGAGGAAGGATGATGTGAAAGGGGCAGCAAGAAGGTGGACATCTGCAAGCCAAGGAGAGAGGCCCCAGGAGAATCTGGCCCTGCAGCACCTTGATCTTGGCCTTCCAGCCTCTAGAACTGTGAGAAAATACATTTTTGTTGTTTAAGCCCCCAATCTGTTGAACTTTGTTATGACAGTCCTAGGAAACTAATGCAGTATATAGAAGTTGGTTGTTTTCTTTTTTTCTCTCTCTCTAAATTGTTTTCCACAAATTTGGGTCCATTCATACTCTTTCAGAAGACCGTAAGGGGTTCCATCAATCTCCCTGTAACCTCACAACTTGTTTACTCTACGGCTTTTAAAATCATTGCCAAGGGGCGCCTGGATGACTCAGTGGGTTGAGCATTAGATTCTTGATTTTATCTCAGGTCATGACCCCAGGGATTGGAGCCTTGCTTTGTCAGGCTCTGTGTTGAGCTTGGAGCCTGCTCAAGATTCTCTCTCTCCATCTTCCCCTCCCCTGCTTGTGCGCACATGACTCTCTCAAAAAAATAAATAAATAGAGGTTCCTGGGTGGCTCAGTCGGTTAAGCGTCCGACTTCAGCTCAGGTCATGATCTCACAGCTTGTGAGTTCAAGCCCCGCCTCGGGCTCTGCGCTGACAGCTCGGAGCCTGGAGCCTGCTTCAGATTCTGGGTCTCCCTCTCTCACTCTGCCTCTCCCATACTCATGCTCTGTCTCTCAAGAATGGGTACATATTAGGGGTGCCTGGGTGGCGCAGTCGGTTAAGCATCCGACTTCAGCCAGGTCATGATCTCGCGGTCCATGAGTTCCAGCCCCGCGTCAGGTTCTGGGCTGATGGCTCAGAGCCTGGAGCCTGTTTCCGATTCTGTGTCTCCCTCTCTCTCTGACCCTCCCCCGTTCATGCTCTGTCTCTCTCTGTCCCAAAAAAAATAAATAAACGTTGAAAAAAAAAAAAAAAGAATGGGTACATATTAAAAAAAATTTTTTTTAATAAATAAATAAAATTAAAAAATTGCCAAACTGAAAAAAATGTGTTAAGTCGCATTACGTCCCTCCCACTGAGGGGCAAATGGTTTCCTAGTCATTGTTGAATTGGCTGCTTTGATTTCTTCTTTCAAGTCTTTTGTTCATTTTTATATCAGAGATTTGGCTTTTTCTTATTTATTTGTAAAGTATCTTTATATATCAGAGATAGCCTTTAGATCTTAAAAATATAATCAAAGATATTTTTATCTTTTGAATATATTATAGGTATTTCCACCAGGTTATTCTAGTTGACCCCTAAGCAATAGGTTTGAATGTCACTGGTCCATTTACCTAAAGATTTTTTTACAGTATTACAAATGTATTTTCTCCTCCGTATGATTTTCTCAATACTTTTGTCTTTTTCTATCTTACTTTATTGTAAGAATACAGTATATAATACATATAACATATAAAATACATGTCAATTGACTGTTTATGTTATGGGTAAGACTTCCCAGCCAATAGTAGGCTACGAGTAGTTAAGTTTTCAGACTCAAAGTTATTTGCAGATTTGCAACTGTGTAGGAAGTTGAAGCCCAAAACCACTGCATTATTCAAGGCTCAAATGTATTTACCTTTTGGTTTAGTTTAAATTGCGTGTTATCAAATCTGTTAATTTCTTCTTGTCTGGTCTCTCTTTTCTGAATGGTGCCTTCTAATGTCTTGCCTGCCTCAACACTGTAGAACTATAGGAACATTCACTTGTTTTTTTAGTCTAGTTCTTTTGTTCTGGAATCTATTTAGGGGTAACATGTAAGGTAGTTACCTCCTGTCAGTCAATGATGAACCAGTTGTCTCAATGTTTTATTTAATAATACAGTCTTTCCCCAGTTTTGAAATGCCCTCTCAAATATATGCTAAAATGTTATAATATGCTTGGATCTATTTTTAACCTTTCACTTCTGTTCCATTGGTCTATTTTGTTTAAATTACATGTGAGCTATTGTTTTTCCTCCTGTACGATATGTATTGGTTCCAAATGCTACGTAAATAATAAGATGAGCCCCCAGATTTCCATATTTGCAAAGATTCAAATGATCTTCTTTATTTGCTCTGTGTCTCTTTTCCTAATGTAAGCAGATAAGGAGAGTGCTCACGTTTGCTGTGATATACTCTAATGATGATAAGACTTTAACCTTCTTTGTATTCAGGATTATAATTCTCTGGTATTTACTGGAATGTCATTAATCATTTTAATCACAATAAACTCATTTGATAGTGATGTGAATGTCCTGAGAATTTAGATAGCACTTCCTTTTTAATTCACCAATAATTAACTTTACCATTATTTTATAGTGTTATCAGTGCTGGGAATAGAACCTTGCAGATGAACTTTAAGGAAACATCATTCCTTTGGGGGGAGGGGCATGGGGAGAAGCAGTGTAACAGAATACAGATGTTTCTTATGGGTCTTAATGCAGCTGTAGGAAGTATTTTCCATTTCTAAGTTGATCCTGCCCATAGATGGAGAAATAAAAATGACCTGAATGCTTCCAGTGAGTGCAGCCAATCTTCCTTCTTCCCCCATAAATCAGCAACAAAAGCCCTTAACAGAACATTGTAAACGTTAAATGCAAATATGTGGGAAGGGAGTGGAGGGAAACTTGAGAGTGTGGGAGAACGGAACAACAGAGTGGCCCCACAAGCCAGGGGTTAGTGAATAAGGGAATGGCTGTTGATCTTGGCTGAGACCCTAGGGCCCAAAACTCCCAGTTGGGGAATGGACTGGTACTTAACAGAGACTTTACACAAGCATGATCCAACTCCCGCTATGTCTGATGTCTGAATTCACAATTTAAGTGTCAGCCCCTAATATTTATTATCCAGTGATTTGGGGCAAGTCTCTTGTGTGCTCTGAGCCTCAGTTTACCTCAGCCATGATAGGGAGATGATCATATATGACTTGGCTGACTGAAGAATTAGATATTTTAAACTAACCAGCAGAGTGGCTGAAACAAAGCAAACTCTTTAAAATTGTATCTTCATCACCAACCTTATTATCATCTTGCAGTAAGAGACTCATGATAGAAAGGAAGAGGTGGGGGAATTAAGCGGTAAAGATTAGGCATTAAGTCCTACCTCTGCCCTTTATTAGCTGTGTGACCTGGAAAAAAAATTATACAATCTTTCTGGGCTAGTCTCCTGATATGTAAAGCGGAGACTAGTAATCCCACAGCAATCTGTGTCTCAGAGTTTTTGTGAGAATAAATTACCTAATGGTTGGGAAAGAGCTTTGAAAACCCTCTAGATATTATTTGCCTTTCAAATGTGAGATATTATTATCCCTCAGAGACCTCTTAGCAAACCCTGAAACCCTGTAGATGTTGCTAGCCCTAACTCTGAAATTATCTGATAGGAGAATTCTCATGGTCCCAGCAAAGGACAAGGAATAGCTGGGGGAAGTTAATGTGAGTAAGATTTTAACTCATTTGGGAAGAACTTTCTGACAATTTGGGATGCGTGATAGAATTCATTTGGGAAAGTTTTTCAAATAGCCTGAGCTACCTAGTGAGATGCTGAGTTCTCTGCATCATTGTCATGGTCTCATAGAGGAGAGATGGCCATCTGTTAGGGATGCAACAGAGTGGATGCTGACATTGGTGAGGAATATATTCACTTAACAAACGTTGATTATTTTGTCCTCCGAGCTCACCACATGCCAAACTCTTTGATAGACACCAAAGATGAAAAAGATTTGATCTCAGAATCTATTAGGATTCTTGGTTGTAAACAACAGACAGAAATAGTTCTCAACACACACACACACACACACACACACACACACACACACGGGAAAGTGTCTTGGCAATTGCAGAGTTGCTTGGCACTCTGTCCCATAGGAGACACATTACATATGTGTATAGAGGCATCTACAATAACAGGTCTGAAAAATATTCCTACTTCCCTAATGCCTGTCCATACACAGGATATCCCAAGGAGGGAATGTGGAGGTGCCCAGCACAAGGTAGCTGGAGGACACCTGGTCTCAGAGATTGCAAAGTCTGAGGACTATGTCTAGGACCAAAGACTTCAGCTGTGGAAGCAGAATAATTTTCCAAAGAACCAGAGAGAACTGCTACATCTTAGTAGACACTATACAGGGCCTAGGGCCACAGGCAACCCTGCAGTTCTGCAACAGATTTAGAGAAAATCACAAAGCGCTAAGGCCACAAGAGCATTTCTTCACCCCTGTCCATGAGCATTCACAGAGAAGAGCCAAGCTGTCCAAGAGACTCTTCATTCCAGAAGAGATGGAAGTAGGATTAATGAACAAGATTCAGTTTTTCACCACTACCCTATTGGGCTGAAGGCTCATGAGGGCAGATAGAAGAATTGTAGGAAGTTTTAAGAGTCACATGTTCCAAGTACGTTTGAGTTGTAGGGTGCACAAACAAACCCAAACACAAATGCCAGGCTGTATCTGGCCCATGGGCTACTTGTTCATGAAAATGAATCTAATCCAATGCCATGACTTAATGCAAGAAAAAACTGAGGCCTAGAATGGGGCAGTGTGTCAGGTCACAGAACGAGTTTGTGTTTGTATCCTTCAGGATTTTAGCTCTTGGGAACTAATGACCTGGATAAAAGTAGTTGAAAACATTGGGGTTTATTATGTCACTAAACTAGAATTATAGGGTAGGCAAGTCCAAGGTCTGTTCACTCAACAGTTCAATAATTTGAGGACTTGGAGTTCACTTTTCCAGTCCTTTGGTTTTCTCCATCATGGTCACCAGGAGGCTGCCTGACTTCAGATGTCACGTCTCCACACATCAGCATTCAGAGGCAAGAAAGAAAAGGGATTTTCATCAGAAGGGAACATCTTTTCTTGAAGCCCCCCTTTTGTTTCAATGACCAGGATTGCGTCACAGGCCCATTGCTAAACCAGTCACCTGCAAACAGGAATGAGACTACTGTGGTTGGCGAATCATGATTCACCCTCTGAGTCTGGTCCCACCTTCCCTGAGCAAATTGCCACTGGTTATCGAAACAAAGTCAGAGTCTTGTCAGTAAAGAAGGCAAGGATTAGCACCTCCTGACACCCACATTGCCCCTTCCGGGCTCCTACACCCAGCTCCCACACTGAGGAGGCCCCTGATTACAGAATTGATGTTTTCTGCATTCTCAGGGACTTAACACAAGTGGCAGAAGATATTTTAACAGTCTCCCTAAATGAGTCATTTGTCCAATTTTCAAATAAAAGCCCTGCTAATAAATTAAAGGGAAACAGTTTCATTTTCCTTGGCAATATGCCTGTTACATACCTTGCTTTCCATTCATTTGGTCGCATATAATCGATTTAATGTAAATATTAAATATCTAATATGTAATATGCTATACTAAATATGATAAATATTTAATGTAACTTTAATGTGTATTGGTTTCATTCAAAGCTTGCCACAATTCTGTGAGGTTAGTATCACAACCTTACTTTCCAGATTATGGAACTGAGAACCAGAAGTGTTTAGTATTTTGCCCGCGTGCACTCCAATGTAGTCAACCCAGTATTCAGGAGGATGCAGTTACCAGACTGAAGCAGAAGCTTTGCCCAAGACAGTTCCCATTGTATTCAAATCCTTTACAGATTTGGGGCACTCAAATATCCAGTGCAACCCACTCCTTTGAAGCTCATAGTGTTAAAAAAAAAAACATATTTAGGTCGTTCATTTTATTTTTTGTTCCCCCAGAGTTTTCTCTGAAGTGTTACACTAAAAATATGTCATTCTATTAACGTCTTTTTTATTCCCTTTCCCAAACCTCCAAAGCTTTAAAAGGTTTTACCTTTGTCAAGTGCTGAAATTGCCTTGATTTCTTAAAGTAACAAAAAATATGCCTGGATGTTGGAAAGGCATCCCAGCAGCCTCCCAGGTAAAACCAGCAGGGGTCTGAGTCCTGGAGGCATCTCTGCACAGGAGGCCCAGAAAGCGTCCCCCGGGCTGGTAGACATCTCTCTTGCTTTGGCTCAGAATCTTTTCTTCAGTCACGACCCAATGTGGCCGGGTCAGGAAGTGGAAAGCACCCTGCTCTGACCTCAGTCAGGCAGCTCTGCATTCTCATGCCAACTCCTGGGGTGCTGGCTGAGTGGCCATGGGCAAGTAGCTCCAGTTCTCTGAACCTCAATTAACCCATTTGTAAAGTGGGCAGGATACCTGCATCAAAGGGTTGTTATGCAGATGAGCCAAGCTAGTTAGAGGACAGCAGAGTGATGCTTGGCCTATAACTGAGGGGCAATGGCTGGTAGCTATGCCTAGTATCACTGGTCCAGGTTCCTTGGCTAATTGCCCGTATGCTCCAAGCGTCTTCTCAGGCCACTACCCTTTCATGAGCAGACAAGGAAGATCAGACAGTACTAAAAGGAGAAGAGGGGACTTGAGCCCCTGTCAAGTAAAGACCAAATTGAAAGTCCAAGAAGGGAAACAATCCTGGCTTCGAATGTTGGAAGGGTTGGCATCATATGGAAGAAGGGGAAGGCTTAGTGTATGTGGCCCCAAGGGAAAATGAGGGCCAAGGAGCGTGAGCTGCAGGAAGATAAGTGTTAGATGAGAGTCAGGAAGAAGGTTCTCACAGTCAGTTGGCCGGGGATGGGTGGGGCTGCCTGAAGAGGCAGTCTTCTGTCTCTGTCTACCTGGGGATGCGCAAACAGAGATGGGATGGCCACTTGTGATAGTTTCTTGTGTGTTGTACTATCTGCCCTCAGATTTTTAAAACTGTGGTAAAATACACATAATATTTACCATCTTAACCATTTTTAAGTGTATAGTTCAGTGATATTGAGTACATTCACATTGTTATGCAGCCAATCTCTAGAACTCTCTTCATTTTGCAAAACTGAAACTCTATACCCATTAAGCATCATCCCAATCCTTTCTCCCCCTAGAGTCTGGTAACTATCATTCTACTTTCTGTCTCTATAAATTTGACTACTCTAGGGCCTCATATAAGTGGAATTATACAACATTTGACTTTCAGTGACTGGATCATTTCATTTAATGTCCTCAGGTTTTTTTCGTGATGTAGCATACATCAGAACTTCCTTCCTGTTTAGGGGCGCCTTGGGTGGCACAGTCGGTTAAGCGTCCGACTTCAGCCAGGTCACGATCTCGCGGTCCGGGAGTTCGAGCCCCGCATCGGCCTCTGGGCTGATGGCTCAGAGCCTGGAGCCTGTTTCCGATTCTGTGTCTCCCTCTCTCTCTGCCCCTCCCCCGTTCATGCTCTGTCTCTCTCTGTCCCAAAAACAAATAAACGTTGAAAAAAAAATTAAAAAAAAAAAAGAACTTCCTTCCTGTTTAAAGCTGAATAATACTCTATTGTATGTATATACCACATTTTGTTTATCCATTTGTCTGCTGATGGACACTTGGCTTGCTTCCACTTTTGACTATTGTGAATAGTGCTGCTATGAACATGGCTATAGATTGAGTTCACTGAGACACTCTTAATTCTTTGGGGGCATATATGCAGAGGGGAATTGCTGGGTCATATCGTAATTCCACTCTTAATTTTTCAAGGAGCCATCATCCTCTTTTCCAATAGCAGTGGCACCATGTTAATACCCACCAACGGTGCACAAAGGCATCCTCATCAATACTTGCCGTTTTCTGGGTTTCGTTTTTGTGGTTATTTTTGCTTCTGATAGTAGCCATCCTAAAGGGGGTCAGGTGGTTGAGTTGACCCAGTTTTGAGATCTGGGCTAGAGACTGGTCAATTCTCCTTCTTAAACAGTCACTTAAGTCCACACCCTCAACCGCTCCCCTTATTGCACACTCCAGGCTACCACCCATCCAGTCTCCCTAATCACCCCAGGGCCAGGTACCAGACAACTAAGGGACAGTCCTCATGCCCCAGAGCCTGCTGGAATGGTTCAAACAAGTCAATCCTAAATCTGCTTGCCCAGCCTTGACCTTTCCTGCCCGAAGAAACCACGATAACGCCCCTTGCCCCCAGGCCCTCCCCCTCTCTGGTGCTTTCCCTAAGTGGCCCTGCATGGTGTGCTATGTTCTTCCCAGACAACTGGGAATTTACTAAAGCCTTTCAACTTTCCTGATCTCCCTCTCTGTTGATTTGCATGTGATCATATGATGAAAATACTTCAACCAGATGTTGCAGAGACGTATATTTTATGGTACTCAATCTGTGTTTCTCACTCTGACTGCACTGTAACCATAGGGTCCGATACCCACCCCCCCAGCCTCAGGTCTGATTCAGTGCCCTGGAGGAACTGTATCTTAACCAGTTCTCCCATTTTTTCTGGATGTGGAGGCCCACGGATCGGCTCTCCTACAAATCCAAGATTCTATAACTATTAAGAGAGGAAAATAGAGCTAAGGAAACAAAAATAATCATGTGAGTTAGATCTACCTAGGGCCTTTCATGATCCGCCCCTTATGTGAACCCTCTCAGTGATCTCAGGGAGCAAGTGGGTAGAGTTATGTCATTTACAGGGGAATCTGAGAGTCCACTCCCAGGGTCAGAAGGCTCCTAAGGGGAGGGTAAGGATTTGAACTCTGGAAGTCTGCTTACAAAGCCCAATATCTTTCTACCACAGAATAAAGAAACCTTAAATGATCTGTCATCCATATGGATAAGGAAGAAAAAACAAACCTGCTAAAAATAAAACAAATATTCTGAGTTTTAGCTCACTCGCTTGCTTGAGTTTATGAAACACCCCAGTTATTCTTTATTGATGTGAGTAAGAGCTACTACAGTGGCTCCTGGATTTCAGGGAGGTCCAAGCTCAAGGTCATTTCTAAAACACTGTGAGATCTTTGAACACCAGGGTGATCATATCCAGCTACCTGCCCCTTGGGAGTGCTGAGTTTCTCTTTACTCTGGCAAATCCAATCCATCAAAAGAAACCAGAACTTTGAATGAAGACCAACCGCCTCTACAGCAAATTATTCATTTATTCAGGCAGTGATTCAGCAGCACAGAGCAAACGCTGACTGTGTGCAAAGGGCTTGACTGTCTCACTTCAGAGAATTAGGAACGGAGTCAGAAAGTTAGTCCCGGGCTCAAGGGAAAGGACACATGCAAATCCACCCAAACCCTCCTACCAGAAGCAAATGCATCATAGCAAATGAATGTGTAATGAAATTAATAAATTAACTATTAGAAGTTGACCTATGACTATCCATCTATATCTCTAATGCATCCATCCACTGGCAAATATGAGCGATTGACTTACTCAAGCATATGCAGTATAAACTGAGCACCTGCACAGTGTCACTCAGACACAGCGAGAAGGGCTCAGATGGCTAAGGGACTTGTCTGATGTCCCTTGTTTATAAGTGGCAGAGCCCAGGCATGAGGCCCCTGAAAGATGAATTCTGTGAAGATAAGTGGCCAGCCTGGAACAGTGCACTGCACGGTATGCAGTAGACCTAATCCAGGTGGGCTCTAACTCCAAATCTCGTGCATTACTTTTCCTTGAACTCAGAAGGTGACCACTGAGTGTCCCCTGGCTGGATTCAGCAGAGCCAGGAGCTGAGGCCTGGCCGTGAATCAACACTGTAGGTCCAAGAGATCCAGGCCGTGGACATTCCTCATGCCAGGGAAGCCTGGCACCAGGAGCTCCTTGATTTGACGGGAAATTCAAAAATAGAATCAGAGAGGAAGAACCCTCAGCACAGCCCCTGCCTGTGGCTGCAGAAGAACCCTGTGGCACAGTTTTTATTTGCAAGTCCCTGACATGACCTAATTTAAATCCTTTCATTTGTGTGATAAATGAAAATGCCAGGTTGGGGGCCCAGAGGGCTCTTTTCCCTCCCTGAAAGATACCTCGGTGCTCTGGCTACCTGGGGGTGGCAGTGGGAGGTGACACCTCTGTGGAATCCAGCTGGAGACACCCTCAAGGAGCCAGCTGGTGCGTCTTTCCTCTGCTTTTCGGAGGACATTTACAGCCCACAGAAGGACCCTAAGGAAGGGAAAGTGAAGGAGCCCTTACCTAGACTAAAGAAGATGCAGAATGGTCTCCCCCCAGAGGATGACAGCATTAGAATCACCAGGGATCTTACGTAATCCAGAGTCGGCCTGCAGAAATTCTGATTCAGCAGGTCTTGGTGGATGCAGGACTCTGGATTTTTAATAGCCACCGTGATCCTAGAGATTAAGATACCGGCGAATGAGAGCTGGGCTTTGGTTTCAGCCAGTCCTGATTTGAACCCTGGTCCAACCACCTGCCATGCAGCTTTAGAAAAGTCACAAAACCTCTGTGAGCCTTCATTTCCTTACAAACAGCAGAATCTACGTCATAGGTTATAGAGAGAACTAGGTGACCTAATGTTTCTTTAGTGTTCGGTACTCTCAGTAACCAATTAAAGGTTAGATATTATTAAGAGGGTTATATTTTAGTATATGTGCTGCCAAAGTGAGCACCAAGAGGCTTATAAGCAACTGAATTTTAGAAAGACATTCTGTTTTCGTTTTTTTAGGAAGCTCCCAGTCACGCACCAGATCTGGAGGCAGAAGCTCTGGGTTTGAGACCCCACCCTGGCATTCTCTGAGTCTGTGACTAGTTTCCTGTTAAGCCTTCCATTTCCTCATCTGTAAAACCAGAACGTTCCTAACACCCACCCTCCTGGGTTGGTGTGAGGGGAAAATGAAAAGCCTCGTATGAAAAAACACAGTATATGTTACAAAGCACTTTATAGATTGGCTCTTATTTGTGTAATAGCAAAAGAGGAACAGAATGGACACCAAAGTGTCCCCGGCAGCGGCCCTGATGGCCTGCTTTCCTGAGCCTTACAGACTCATTTTCAGCTGCAGCATCCATTTGTATGCAAACAATTACTGTGCAGTAGGCCTTCACCGGCTCCTGCACGGAAGGTATGAGCTGCAATCTCGTTTACATTATTAATTTGCTTAGTAAACCTTTTCAAGTCAAGTTCGTGTAGAGGTGAGCGGGGAAGCAGCCACTGCAGAGGAGCTTGCTTGGGAGGAAGAGAACCACAGGGCTCCTCTGGAGACAGAAAGTCAGGGGGAAAAAGCCCTTGTTGGTTTTTCTGGTTGTTTTTAATTTTAAAATTTTTGTTGTTTGTGTATTTTTCTAGCTAACTTCTGTCTCACCTGTATTCGTGTCCAAGGGCTTACATAGCAATGCGTCACAAACCGAGTGGCTTACAACGACAGAAAGTTATTGTCTGACAGTTCTGGGAGCCAGCAGTCTAAAATCAAGGTGTGGATAGGGCCATGCTCCCTCTGAAATCCGTTGAAGAGAATCCTTCCTTGTCTCTTGCCAGTGTCTCGTATTTGCCACCAACCCTAGGGGTTCCTTAGCTTGGAAATGCGTCACTCTAATCTCTGTGTCGGTCCACAGATGGCCACCTCCCTGTGTATTTCTATTCTCTTCTTATGAGGAAAACATTTACTGGATTAAGGGCCCTGCCTGCATAGTATGACATCATCTGAACTTAATTAATTATATCTGCAAATATATGTCCAAATAAGGTCACATTCTGAGGTACTGGGGGTTAAGAGTTCAACATCTTTTTTTGGGTGGGGGACAAAATTCAACCAATAATGCCACCTAACATACAGTTTTACTTCTTTGTTTGTTGTCAGAATATAAGTTTCATGCGAGCAAGGGTTGTGTCCATTCTTGTCCCCGTGTCTAGAGCAGAGCGTGGCGCATAGGAGGACTAAGTTATGACTCATTAGATTGTTAAAGACTGACTCACAATATGCTGCCTGGGGCAAGGAATAAACATAAGGCTTTGGGAGTTTGGACAGTCTTAGATATGAACCTAATGTCAGCTCCAGTGCTCTGTTCTTGTAGGGATTTCCTTTTTTTTTATTTTTTTATTTTTAAAAATTTACATCCACATTAGTTAGCATATAGTGCAACAATGATTTCAGGAGTAGATTCCTTAGTGCCCCTTCCCCATTTAGCCCATCCCCCCTCCCACAACCCCTTCCGTAACCCTCAGTCTGTTCTGAATATTTAAGAGTCTCATGTTTTGTCCCCTTCCCTGTTTTTATATTATTTTTGCTTCCCTTCCCTTATGTCCATCTGTGTCTTAACGTCCTCATAGGAGTGAAGTCATATGGTATTTGTCTTTCTCTGACTAATTTCGCTTAACATAATACCCTCCAGTTCCTTCCACATAGTTGCAAATGGCAAGATTTCATTCTTTTTGATTGCCGAGTAATACTCCATTGTATATATATACCACATCTTCTTTATCCATTCATCCATCGATGGACATTGGGCTCTTTCCATACTTTGGCTATTGTTGATAGTGCTGCTATAAACCTGGGGGTGCATGTGTCCTTTCAAAACAGCACACCTGTATCCCGTGGATAAATGCCTAGTAGTGCAATTGCTGGGTTGTAGGGTCGTTCTATTTTTAGTTTTCTGAGGAACCTCAGATACACAACCTGACCTTATGCCTTAAGGAGCTGGAAAAAGAACAGCAAGTAAAACCCAAAACCAGCAGAAGACAGGAAATAATAAATATTAGAGCAGAAATTAATGCTATCAAAACCAAAAAAAAAAAAAAAAAACAAAAACAGTAGAACAGATCAATGAAACCAGAAGCTGGTTCTTTGAAAGAACTAACAAAATCTATAAACCACTAGCCACTTTGATCAAAAAGAAAAAGGAAAGGACCCACATAAATGAAATCAAGAATGAAAGAGGAGAGATCACAACCAACACAGCAGAAATAAAAACAATAATAAGAGAATATTATGAGCAATTATATGCCAGTAAAATGGGCAATCTGCAAGAAATGGACAAATTCCTAGAAACATATACACTACCAAAACTGAAACAGGAAGAAATAGAAAATTTGAACAGACCCATAACCAGTAAGGAAATCGAATTTGTAATAAAAAATCTCCCAAAAAACAAGAGTCCAGGGCCAGATGGCTTTCAAGGGGAATTCTACCAAACATTTAAGGAAGAGTTAACACCTATTCTCTTGAAGGTGTTCCAAAAAATAGAAATGGAAGGAAAACTTCCAAACTCTTTCTATGAAGCCAGCGTTACCTTGACTCCAAAACCATAGACTTCAAGGAGAGTCTCCTCTAAAAAGGAGAACTATAGACCAATTTCGCTGATGAACATGGATGCAAAAATACTCAACAAGATATTAGCCAACCGGCTACAACAATACATTAAAAAAATTATTCACCACGACCAAGTGGGATTTATACCTGGGATGCAGGGCTGGTTCAGTATCCACAAAACAATTAACATGGTGCATCACATCAATAAAAGAAAGGACAATAACCGTATGATCCTCTTAATAGATGCAGAGAAAGCATTTGACAAAATACAGCATCTTTCTTGATAAAAACCCTCAAGAAAGTAGGGATAGAAGGAGCATTCCTCGAGATCATAAAAGCCATATGAACGACCCAATGCTAATATCATCCTCAATGGGGAAGAACTGAGAGCTTTCCCTCTAAGGTCAGGAACAAGACAGAGATGCCCACTCTTGCCACTGTTATTCAACGTAGTATTGGAGGTCTTAGCCTCTGCAATCAGACAACACAAAGAAATAAAAGGCATCCAAATTGACCAGGAGGAGGTCAAACTGTTCTTGTAGGGATTTCTTAAATCTCTAGCTCTGTTTATTCATTTCTGTAACAGACATGGCAATATTCCACAACATTATTTTAATTCTTAGGCTATCGCTGTATCTGGTTCCATATGCTTTGTCTACATCACACAACACCAATTCTGTAGCATCCAGTTTCACCTCTTTTCAACTTTTTGACCTTGGACAAAATGTATTCTCTAGGAGCTTCTGTTTTCCAGTCTGTACAATGGGGCTGAATAGTACTGCCCAACCTAATCACAGGATCTTTAGGAGACTTAGCTAGCGCAAAGTGTGAAAGCGTTTTGGAAATTAACTAGATGTAGGATTCCTATAATCAATTAAAGGTGCTATTAATACTATTCATTTATGTTGCCTCTTCAGCAGGTTCAAAGAGCTTCGTTTTCATTTATGTTAGTGATTCCTTTTTACAGATTGACTGAAGCCCAGAGAGGTTAATAAATTTACATAAGATCACAGAGCCATCTGCAAGGCTAATGCTAAAAGCCTCCCAGCTCCTCATGCCCCTTTCACCTTGCCCCCTGTTCTCTGCCAGCCTTGTGATCACAAGGGGGAGACCCAGTAATGAGGCCAACAATTTCTTCCATTTATGTAAATATAGGAAAGGGGACTGTGGCAGCCTCCAATTACTGCATTTTGCCTCCTTTTCTTCTTCCCTGTTAGGTGTCATTTTATGGATGAGGAAGTAAAGATTGAATTAGTAGTCAGAAAATAAGAATGACGGGCCCTGCCTACCAGTCCTGAAGACCAGGGCTGTGCAATTGGGTTTCCAGAAGCCATAAGGGAGTCCCTGATCCCTGTCACCTGTGGGACAAAAAAATCCTGAAAATCTCATGGCCTTTGAAATCAAATGAACCTGAATTTGAATCCTGGTGAGTTTGAAGCTGTGTGATCTAAGAAACATGCTTGATCTCTGAAGTATTTTCCTCCTGAACAACCTGGAGATTAAATGAGTATAAGGGTTAAATGAGATGATGTATGACTAGGCGCTGGGCTCCTGGCACCAGGAGGAGGTTTGAACACATACTCCCTACTTAGCCTCCCAGTCTCCACGTGAACCAGAGCCTGCCCTAATTCACATCCTGTGGAGCAGTAGTCCAGACAAGTACCCAGTCCTATCTGTTCCTTTCCCCTCTGCCTCCTACAGATCCTCCACCCCCTGCCTGCAGGTGCTAACTTAGCGGGGACCCTGGAAAATGCCAGGTTCGCTCCTATGTGATTGTGTGCACAGCTCCCTCCCCCAGGACCTCTGCTTCTGGGTCCACCCTCGCCCTGGATTTCAGAATCCACATGAGTTGGACCCAAACTTGGAAAAATCCCTAGGACATTTGCAATAGGAGCTTCTAACATCTCCAGTGTTCCAGAATCACTCTCCTCTTTCTTTCTGGACATCATTGAACACACTGGGTGCCTCAGAGTCCAAGCTGAGGATTGTAAGACCACTGCCTCTCCATCCCGATAGTCAAGGAGAACAATTACTCCTCATTCAATCATTCCACTAATGCTTTGCTCATTCATTCCAAAAAGCTCAGTAGAGCATGCTCTGCCAAGACCTGTGCTGGGCATGCATGAACGAGATGGTGGCTGACCTCCCTGTAGCAGAGGGGGCAGGGGGAGGGGCAGGACGAGTGTCAAGCTCATCACAGGAGGCCCTGGCTCTCCCATGTAACATCTATAGCCCCTGACACCAGAGGCTCAGCAGCCCAAGGAATTGTTGGGCTCCTTTCATGTGACAAGGGTTCAAAGTACAGTGAATATTTATAGGATATGGTTAAGAGATTATCCTAATGTGTGTTTGAAGTCCATTGATATCTATACTCAGAGACAGATTCTGTTGGTTCAAGAGCAACCATGCGCACACAAAGTGTTAGACAGCACACTGCTGTGTGGGTCCTGGGGGGTCTGTTGCCCCTTTAGGTTCTATTCAGATCAGAAGATACTTTGGGATTCTGACTCAGGCTCAGTGTACACTCACTAATGATAATCAATTCCAATAAACACAATGATATAAAATGCCCATTTATTGAGTGCTTAAACCATATCCCAGCAACCAAGCATTCATACATGAGTCCTTTGGTCCTTGAGATAGCCGTTTGAGGCAGATCACACTCCTGTCCCCTTGGTATAGATGGGAAAAATGAGGCACAAAAAACCTTCGGAAGTCGCAGAGCAAGGATTTGAACCCAGACAGTCTGGCCTTAAGTTGACTATGTGCTTGCACTAGGGACCTCACAAAGATTGATTTATTCAATCCTCACTGCAACTTTATGAGGAAGGTGTAATTATTCCCCTTTTTACAGACGAGGAGACAAAAGCTCGGTGATTAATGGCTTACGTGGTCAAGACCCCAAAGCAA
Source organism: Prionailurus bengalensis (assembly GCF_016509475.1). Lineage (NCBI taxonomy): Eukaryota > Metazoa > Chordata > Mammalia > Carnivora > Felidae > Prionailurus > Prionailurus bengalensis. The sequence continues at coordinate 46,911,157 of NC_057345.1, read as the reverse complement.
GTAAGTGGTGGAGGGTTGGGGCAGAGCACTTGGCCGCCACTTGATAGAGCTTCATTAACGTGGCTGTGCCCCAACCACACCCACAGCTGAAGCCTTTCGATTTCCACCTTGGTTTTCTAGAGCCTCATAGGACATCTGAGCCCTAAAATGAAGCCAAGTTATTTCCTCACTTACTAACTGCTACTGTCACTCCCGGATGGCTACTCCTGTCATCCCCAGGGTTTGCCATGAGCTCCACATCCCTGGAATTTAACAACATGCCTTTGGCACTTAAAAATTCTATTTTCCAAACCATGTTCCATGTGATAATTCACTTGTTCTCCAAATCATGGAGAATTCTATGAGGATAAGAAGGGTGGGGATTGGTGGCTCTTTCACACTGTAGGGGAAGCAGAAGTTTCAGGGGGTAGAGCTCTTCCCCACCATCAATCTTTCATCAGAGTCAGGACCAGAACCCAAACCACTGGTTTTCTTTGGCAATGATGATTTTCCTGTTTGCTTCCTCTCTATATGTTGGAAAACTTGATCTCCCTTAGGTTTCTCCATGAGTGTTGTCCGATATCTGTAATCTGGATGTTTCCCATGTCTCAATGCTTTTACCACAGAAAAGTCGGGAACAGTTGTTTGTCTTGACCAAACAGACTTTCCAGCTGGACCCTGAGCTCAAACCACTGTAATTGCTTAGAAAGACTTTAATGCACTTCCCTCAAATTCTCAGCACACTTTTAAAATGGTATGTGGTTTTTCTGTGTTTCCTTACCTCATTTCTCAGCTGCTTGGGTACAAGGCCATGCTCTATGTAACTTCCTATATACTGTGAGTAGAAGACTGTGTATGCACCGTTAAGTGACCTACTCTTGGTTTTGGCTCAGGTCATGATCTCAGGATTTGTGGCATCGAGCCCCAAGTTGGGGGTCTGTGTTGACAGCGTGGAGCCTGCTTGGCGTTCTCTCTCTCCCTCTCTCTCTGCTGCCTGCTCACTCTCTCTCTTTCTCTCTCTCAAAATAAATAAACTTAAAATAAAAACAATTAAAGACTATGTACACAGACATTGGTTTTCCCCCTCTGTAAAGTGGTTGGTGAGAAAGACACCAGAGGCCAGGAGACCAGCCACGGATTAGATGACGTGATTCAGAGCCTTCTCATTCTGTTGTTCAACCACTATAAAACACCATGCTTCTTCAAGCACGTCTTATTCTACATGTCAACCCCTCTCAAGTTGTGTTGTAATCCTCACCCCCACCCCCGAGTGTGAAACCCCTAACCAAGACATTATGACTCAACATACATAGCTGAGTAGCTAGTAGACAAAGTAAATAGCTTAATTGGGAATGGGAGTGAGGTCAAGTGTCATTTCTAAGTAGAATATAAAGTAAACAAAAGGAATAGTCTGAGCTGAGAAAATGGATTTCATTCCATGCTTGCCAACATTTGTAAATCCTGCTACATAGACTGTGTCTCTCATTAAGACCCAGCAGTGGTGTACTGGTATTGACACTGGACTTGGGCTCAGAGACCCTACGTTAAAATGTAAACCCCACCCTCACTGGCACTGTGACCCTGGACAAACCACACTCTATATCCCAATGCCTTTTTTTTTTTTAAGTTTATTTATTTATTTTGAGAGAGAGAAAGAGAGGCAGAGCACAAGCAGGGGAGGGGCAGATGCAGAGACAGAGAGAGAATCCCAAGCAAGCTCTACACTATCAGCACAGAGCTCCATGCGGGGCTCAGTCTCATGACCCAAGAGATCATGACCTGAGCTGAGATCAAGAGTCGGACATTTAACCGACTAAGCCACCCAGGTGCCCCTATATCCCAATGCTTTTATCTGTGAGGATCTTTTATGAGAAGGAGCCGTGTCTTCTGTCTCTGAGCCAAGTGAGCACAATGCCTGACCCATGGCAGTAGTGGAATGTCCACCACGGACTAGTGATTGACAACGCACAGAATGAACGACCTGGGTAAACTCCGAAGACCGATTCTGAGGTGATTACTGGTGTGCTTATTGTTTAATATCCACAAGTACAGGGCTGTACTCTGCTTTTTTCATTTGCTCTTGGAAGAAAGGAAAAAAAATGAGAAAGGAAGAAGCAAAAGGAAAAAGCAAAAAGATGTCGAAGATTGAAACGCATGAGCATTTTATGTAAATGTAATCTGGATCTAGCCTGACCCACCCAGAATGTTGTGACTTTACAGATAGAGCTAAAATCAGCCACGTGAAATGCTGTCCTCTGAAAAATAACCTCATTGGCGAGTTTCCATATTCAAACGTTTCCATAATGAGAAACTTTTATAGAGGCTTTTCAAAATCAGTTTTAAAATAAATGCAAAAGGAACATAGTCAAAATCCTTGTAGGGTAGTGTTTCATTAAAAACCCAAATTATAGGGGCGCCTGGGTGGCTCGGTCGGTTAAGCGTCCAACTTCGGCTCAGGTCATGATCTTGCGGTTCATGGGTTCATGCCCCGTGTAGGGATCTGTGCTGACAGCTCAGAGCCTGGAGCCTGCTTCAGATTCTGTGTCTCCCTCTCTCTCTCTGTCCCTTCCCGGCTCACACTCTGCCTCTCTCTCTCTCTCTCAAAAATAAATAAACATTAAAAAAAAAGGATTTAGAAAAAAACCCCAAATTATAAGATTTGAAAGAGCTGGGAAATCAAGAGGAAAAAAAAAATGACAACAAAATACCTGAGCACTATTTTATATATACAGTAGACCCTTGAACAATGCAGAGGTTAGGGGTACCTACTAATCCCTGCTCAGTCAGAAATCTTCGTATGACTTTTGACTTCCCAGCACCTTAACTGCTAATAGCCTACTTTTGACCAGAATACCTACTGATAACATAAACAACTGATTAACATATTTTTTATGCTATATGTGTTGTATAGTATATTCTTGCAATAAAGTAAGCTAGAGAAAAGAAAATGTTTTTAAGAAAATCATAAGGAAGAGAAAATACATTTACAGTATTGTATTTATCGAAAAACATCCCCATATAAGCGGACTCATGCCGTTCAAACCTATGTTATGCAAGGGTCAATTTTATATGTATAATATATGATATATAAAAATATATATAAATATATAATATATTTTGTAGGGTACAGTCCTTATTTAAGAATACAATTTTGTTCCGGGGCACCTGGGTGGCTCAGTAGGTCAAGCATTCGACTTTGGTTCAGGTCATGATCTCACGGTCTGTGGGTTCAAGCCCTCTGTCAGCACAGAGCCTGGACCCTGCTTCAGATTCTGTGTCTCCCTCTCTCTGCCCCTCCCCTGCTAATGCTCTGTCTCTCTCTCAAACATAAATACACATTAAAAAAAAAAAAAGACAATTTTGTTCCAAAAGTGTTTGTAAGAAAATTATTTGGAATTCAAAATACATTTTCTGTATTAACAAAGGCAATGTGTGCTGTTTAGAAAATCACAACGTATAGAATCCATAGTTGAAACTGTGTAACAGTACAATCAATGATAAAAAAAAAATACAATTTAATTTATTGAGTACTTACCACATACCCGGACTGTGCTAAATGCCTTACATACCTGATCTCCTGCACTAACGACCTGCAAAGGAGGTATCCAGAGTCTAGCTACAGGTAAGGAAAACAACGGTAGGGATGGCCAGTTACTTTCGCACCTCACAACACTACCAAGTGGCTGAGTGAGCTTTTGGAGCCATGTCTGTCTGACTTACGAATGAAACACTGTACTACGCTTCTCTGAGATTATCAGACTCTGTAAGATTCTCACATCCTTTCCCCTAGCCCAGAAGAGTAGGTCTTTTCCCATTGGAGGTCCCCCTTCCCCATGACCCTCCTGGCGTTTCCCTCTTGTCTTCTTAGGAATTTACTCCATCAAGTATCTCCTCTGACAGTATTTTCTAAACTCCTGTCTCTGCTAGCTATTTCCTCTCAATCTATGAATCTGCTTGGGTCTCTTTAATCAGAAACATCCAACCCATAAAGCTTTGCTTTGGACATTTGTCTCCTTTAGCTGGTGATTTCTCTCCCTCCTTTCCTTCTCCGACAAGGTTCTTAACCCCGCCTCTCCTGTCAACCTCCTGTTAGCCTCACACCCTTGTCATCCTGTTTCCATTCTGTGGATCTCTGAGTCAGCTCTGGCTCTGATGCCTTGTGACCACTCCATTGCCAGCCCCAGGGAGCAACCCACAGTCCTTACCTGGCTGGTGCTGCATTTGACCCCGAGCCCTGCGTACTCTCCAACCCTCGGACACACAGCTTCCGTGGACATCACCGGCTTTTCAACTGTCTTCCTAGCAGCCTGACTGCTTTGTGGATGCTTCTTTCTTTATTTTTACTTCATTGGCTCCTACTCCTACTGCCTTGTCATTATAAGTACTCCCCCAGAATAACCTCGTTGTTTCAACACCCATTGTGTGTCTGCTAAAAACTCCAAGGTCTGTGTCCCTAGTCCCGAGTGATACTAACAATCTGCTGGACAGCCCCAGGTAAATGACCCACAGGCACTTCAGAGAACCAAACCTCAACTCCTTACCTCCCCACTCTCCCACAACCCTACTGTCTTCATCTCTGTTTTAGTGGAAAACAGCATCAGCTGCCTACATATCCAAGCTGGAATCTGAAATCATCCCAGACTCCTCCCTCTTCTTTTCACCACTGTCCTCACATGATCAGCCCCACTAATCGATCCCAAATTTGTCACCTTCTCTCTGTCCTTAACGGAACGTCTTTGTCATCTGTTTCCTAGATCATTGTCGCAAAACAATCTTCTTGTCTCCTGTTTCTACCTCCAACCCTTCCTCCATCACGCCTCTAGTAATGAAGCAGAAATATGAGTGCTTAACTTCCCCGTGGAGACCCATTTATGGCGCTGCATTACCTGCTCACTAGCAAGGAGGCGTACCTGTGACTTGTCTCCACCCTCCTCTCCAGCCTCCTCACTCACCGCGATGCTCCTGCAGAGTGACTCTCATAACAGTGACCCAGTTGACATGTCCTGTACACAAAAACTCTGTTCACAAGGCCATGCCTGTGTTCGTACTGTTTCCTCTACACGGAATGTCACCCCCTCCCATTTGAAACTCACTCATTCTCCAGTATGTTCTTCAGCAGTCCTGTCTTCTAGAAATTATAACCACACTTTCTCACAGTGGGAGAGAAGCTCTTCCCTTATACTCTGATAAAATCAGCCTTCCCCTCTACCACCACACCTAGCATGCTGTGTTGTAACTATACCCCTTCCTGCCTGTCCTCCTGGGCAGTGAGTTCACTGAAAACAGAAATCCTGCTTTGTTCATTTCTGTATGTCCAGTGTTTAGCAAGCTACATACCACCGAGTGGGTGCTGAGTCAATTTTTGTTGACTCAGTTGGCTTTGTTAAGTTAACCTTAAACTGGGATATTTGGAATGAAAACTGATTCATGGCAGGTGCTTCAGTAGGGTCCGAAGAAGCTAAGCTAATTTTGGAATATCCCAACTGTAAGAAAGACCTCACCCGACCCCCCTGGCTGTGACAGGGTTCATTGTGAAGCTAGAATATAGCAGCACTGCCGTGACTATTCAGATCTGTTGGGGGAAAACAGGAGGAGAAGGGTGCCTAGCAGAAGCTTTCCTCATCAGAGAAGGAAGTGAATCTTCTCAACTGCTCTCCTGTGTACTCTCTGTTTGAACGTACAGGATATTTTGTCTGCTAGGGGAAGTTACTCATTGCTAGTCCAAACTCTGTCTTGGAATATGACCCCAGCATTTGGCCCCCTGGTTAGTAATTAGGACTGCCTGTTTCAAGTCTTGGGAAAGCAGCTCCTTGCAATCACTTCTCTGCCACTATGTGCCTATAAATTAATCCATCAAGAAGATGGTGTTTCCTCCCAGCTCTTAAGGGATTCACACCACTTATGCAAACTCCTGGAGGCTTAAGTCTGAGTTTAGATGCCCTAATGAGTTCAGGAGTAGAGCTTTTTAAATGGAAGGCCTACATTTGCATATAGAATGATGTTGGTGCAGGCAGCAGTGGGATCTCAGGTCTGCCATTCCCTCAAGTGGCCCCGTGTCCTCACACTAAGAGAGGGAAGCTCAAGTGGTCTGTTAAGTTGCCTGAACTCTGTTAATTCTTCATTTTCATTCTATAGAAGGCTCTCCTGAATCTGTTTAGGTTAGACCCAACTCAGTCTCTTTATAATACATTTAATCATTCATTCATCCATCATCATTGCTATTATGCACTGACTCTATGCCACAAAGCCAGCAGTCACAGGACGACAGGACTCTACCAAGGGAGGGGCTGACATCCTGGCTCTACCCTTTTCCCAGGTAATGCTTATTAGAAATCTAGCATGCATGAGGTGAGGATGAGATGGCAGGGAAAACAATCCATATTGACTGAACACGGGAGATCAGGGAGAGCAAATAGATGGCACATCTCCAGGGCTCATCCTCATAATGCTCATGGAAGGTAGTGTTAGTGGCATGCAAGTTAAGATACATTTACTATTTCTAGTGTAGATGGAGGAAGTGTAATATGGTGAAAATGCATGGTCGTAGGGTAATTACATCTAACCCTACTGCTGTATATGACTTGGGGCAAGACATTTAACCCCTCAGAGCTTCAGATTCCTCAACTGTAAAGTGAGAAAAATGGTATTTTGCAGGGTTATTCCTAAAGATTCTGGGAACTAATGTAGGCCAGGTACCTAGCACAGTGCTTGGAATCAAGTAAGTGCTTTACAAATGTTGCTCTTCACTACACCACAATTTTAGGCCCTTTGAAGCATACAAAGATGACTAAGACAAGACCTTAAGTTGTGTGCTTACAAACATCTTACTAGATACTTAACAATAAAGGATAGCCTATGTTAAACACCAAGAGAGTAATACTCTCAGAAAGTTCAGCAGGAGAGATAAGAATGGGGGATGTAAAGTTAAAGCTATGGAGAAGAGCTAGAACAGATGAGAGATGAGATGAGATGAGATGAGATGAGATGAGATGAGATGAGTGGATAAATTGATGGATCATCGACAGATTGATGCAACCAGACCCCCAGACTTGTGTTTGAAAGACTCCCGTTATTACTTGGTGAATGAGAGGGATGACTAGTTAAATGGTTTACTAAAAGGTCTAAAGGCATGAAAACTCAATGGATAGTATAGTCTGTATAAAAGTTATATAGATACAGTAAGAGAGAAACAGTAATTTAGCAGCATATGGTATCAAATCAAAGGGTTCTGTAGCTCAACTATCAACTAACCCAGTTCCCAGTCCATGTAGGAACAGCACTGCCATGACTAGTGATTAGCCTCCATGAGAGCTAAGAGCTGGCCACTGCCACCACTCTGTAAATGGCACGTAATATTTATTGCTAGTCTGCTCATTGTCAAGTTTTTCCTCCACATTATCTCAGATTCTCCCAAGCGCCCCTGAGGAAGACTTTATTATCCAGACTTTATAGCAGAACAAACTGGGGTACACAAATCTAACAGCTAATTAAGGGACCGAGAATCTGTTCAAGGTCTTTAGGCTTCCAAAGCCTGCTTAGTCTGCCTAGCGTATTTCTGGTCATAGGGGGGACAGCTCCTTAAGTGTCAGTCTTGTCCAGACCCAAAACTCTCCCATAAAAAGCCCTTCTTAACAACAAAGAATGGTCTTGCCTACTTCCCTATGCCTGCAGGACTCTCATTGCTTGCTTTTTTGCTTTTTTTCCCCTTTCTATTAATCTGGTACTTAGACCAATCCATTGTAAATCTCATTTCTGCTTAAATTATGTTTCATAAATTCTTTCTTTAAATTAGGAAGAATTATCAAAAGCTAATGGAAATTTTAAAGACTTGCTCTTGCTCTCATCCATGCCGACCTGAAGAAAGTCTATTATCTGTCCCATTGCACATTCCAATGTCTTCTCTCCAAAAGATGTATTAGTGTCTTTAGCTATTCAAGGGATTCAACTGACTGAGCGTGGTTGGGTCATTGTAATTTGATTTATCTGACTCTTAAAGATTGTCCTTGATGGACTCAGAGCCTGCGTAGGGACCAAGTAGAGAACCTCTCCAGGAGTCATGCCATCTGACCTTCAGAACTGAGAAGGCAGTAGATGATGTCATCACATTTGCCAAGCAAGGCTACAGAAAGTCAAATGCCTTTGACTTACACAGATTCAAGAATATGGTTTCTTCTTCATATCTGCCTTTGCAGATCTCTGTTGTGAAGCCCTGAGTTAACCAACAAATTTAGAAAATTTTTATTGCAAACTGACCACATCTCAGACATTGTGGAAGACATGGAAGATGTAAAGCTAAGATCCTTATCTTGCAATAAAGAAACTCAGAGTCCTGGGCAAAAACAAAAACAAACAACAGCAAATAAAATGGGCTATTTAGCAACTATATCTTATAGGTGGTGACCACAACTATTATAATAATCTGAACAAAGTTATGAAGGAATACAACAAACGCAGGGATATTCTCTACAACATCTGCAATATTAGCAGTTTCAACCAGCTGAATACCTCTAAATCATAGTGTCCTGAGTACTCCACAAGACAGTTTATTTCTTCGAAGGTCAATCTAAGATACCGGTTAAGAATATAAGCTTAGGGGCCGTACTGTTTGGGCACATTATTTAAGTTCTCTGTGCCTCGTTTCCTAAATAAAATGGGGCAAATAATAGTACTTATCTCATAGGGCTATTATAAGGATTAAATAAATTAATACACATTATAAATATACATGTGAATGTAAGCTAAGATTACTTTGAGGAAAAAAATGCTAGAAAACCTCCATCTCCTAAAGTCGAAAGCTGCCTCAGTCGAATATTTATCCAATAGACACAATACCATCCCCTCTGGGGCACAACCTGAACCAGGTTCAAGTACTGCACGAAAACACTCAAAGCTGGTTGGCTCCAATGCAAAGGAAGGAAGGTTCTGTGCTATTCTTATCAGAAGGATAAGATGTCACATGTCAGTAGTGATTGTGTGCATTGTCCTAGTGAAAGACTGGAAGACCCAAAGATGGGGTGTGCTTATAACTCTACTAGGTTTTTGTCACTAAAAGACTAGATCTTTACTGAGCAAGTTCTGTAGGCAAAAACCTCTGTTGTTGGTACAATAGGAATTGGAAAGATCGATAAAAAATGGTTGCTCAGTGTGGGGTTTAGGACTTGAACTCTGATGTGATTTAAATTTAAATCTCAGCTCTGCCACCTTCTAGATGTGTGACCTTGAGAAAATGACTCAAATTCACTGAGCTTAAAATTCCTCATCTATAAAATGAGATGATAATAATAATGCCTGTCACAGAGTGTGGTTGTGAGAAATAAATGAGATGGTATTTTTAAGTTACTTGCTACAGAGCCTAGAATGTAATAAATACCAAGTTAACACTGAGTATTTATTAATATCCTATAAGCTCACAGTCTGATGAGGCGGGGGAGAGACAGAGACAGATGGATGCATAAAAAACTGTGATTATAACTCTGTTGTACACAGGTAGTGTGCAACAGATAAACACAGAAGACAATGTGAGAAGATGAAAGGCAGAAAGAATTTATGCTTGAGGAGATAGTTGTAATACATGGTTGCAAACAGATGGATAAAAAAGTTTTTTCTATCGTTCATTTATTCATTCATTCAGTAATGTCTTTTGTGTCTATGCTGCCTCCAGGGGGCACTGGGGCTTGATCTGCTTACTAGGGAGGACAGAATTCCCAATAAAGACAATAGCAAAGAGGCAAGACAGTAAACAGAATGTCTAAGAAAGAGTAAGAATGCTATCATGGGAGGGACGTAAGGTGAATGAGAAAGCAGACGACTAGAATAGCAGAAGACTTTGAATGCTACACTTAGAATTTAAACTTTATTCTCTATGCCAGTGGTTTTCTTTTTCTTTCTCTCTTTTTTTTTTAATATATGAAATTTATTGTCAAATTGGTTTCCATACAACACCCAGTGCTCATCCCAAAAGGTGCCCTCCTCAATACCCATCACCTACCCTCCACTCCCTCTCACCCCCCATCAACCCTCAGTTTGTTCTCAGTTTTTAACAGTCTCTTATGCTTTGGCTCTCTCCCACTCTAAGCTCTTTTTTTTTTTCCTTCCCCTCCCCCATGGGTTTCTGTTAAGTTTCTCAGGATCCACATAAGAGTGAAACCATATGGTATCTGTCTTTCTCTGTATTATGCCGGTGGTTTTCAACCAGGGTGGTTTGGCAACACACACCCTACCCCCCTTCCTTCCTCCACCAAGGGGACTTTTGGGACTATGTGGGGACATTTTTGGTTGTCACGATGGGATGGGTGCTGCTGGCATCTAGTGGGTAGAGGCCAGGGATGCTGCTAAACATCCTATAATGCACTGGAAATTCCTCCCCCACCAAAAAAGAATGACCTAGGCCAAAATATTAATGGTGCTAAGGTTATGAAACCCCACTCTATGCATTGTGGGAATGGAGCAGGTTTTAGAACTAGGAGAGAGAAGATAAGCAATTAGTCTGATTCCTCTGAAGGATATATGGATGGGGGGAGGCTGGAGTCAGGAAGACCACATGAGAGAGGTTTGAGATGGGTTGGGAAGCGGTGCTGCTGAGGCATTGAAATAAGAGCTGGTATGAGGGACATTGCAGGGGAACAGTCACCTGACAGCGTCCCCCCATCAGCTAAAACAATACTGTTAGCAAACCATGAGCACTTAATGGCAACTCACTAAATATCACAAAAGTTGTATTTCCTTCCAAATATTTCAAAGTAAGCTTTCAATTTTGGACAATTTTTTAATGTTTATTTTTGAGGCAGAGAGAGAGTGTGTGTGTGCCAGCTAGTACGGAAGGGACAGAGAAAGAGAGAGACAAGAGGATCCAAAGCGTGCTCTACACTGACAACAGACAGCCTGATCCAGGGCTCAAACTCACGAGCCCTGAGATCACGACCTGAGCCAGAGTCAGACGCTTAACCAACCGAGTCAACCAGGTACCCCCAATTTTGGACAATTTTAAACTTACAGAAATGTTGTGAAGGTAATACAGAGAATTCAGTTCCCACATGCCCTTCACCCAGTTTCCGCTAATGTGAACACCTTACGTAACCATGGTACCTTTGCCAAATTTAAACCATAAACTTAATTTAGATTTTAATGGTTTTTCCGCCATCTTGCATTTAGCTTCCATATATTTTTGTGTGCACATTTGTTTGTGGAAAAAAATGCATCATAATGGCTAAAGTCAACTCCTCTCTAAAGTTTCTGAACAGACTCAAATGAAGTTGAGACCATTGTGATTTGGTAACATCGCTGTGGGCTTTGCTGGAAGTTCTTAGCAGCTACTATTTTGGCAGGAAATCAACTTTGCAACTGATACTTTATTCTGTAAATGAAATCACTAAATTAAGCCAAGCTGTGGCTTTAAAGGGTTTCCTTTTAGAAGAGTTGAGTATCTCAATTTAGTAGTATGAGATTCAAATTAAAAGAAGCTTCAACTTTCAGGTACTCATTTTATTTTTTATTTTTTTAATGTTGATTTTATTTATTTTGAGAGAGAGAGAGAGCAAGCAGGGGAGGGGCAGAGAGAGAATCCCGAGCAGGCTCTACACTGTCAGTGCAGAGCCCAACGTGGGGCTCAAAGTCACAAACCATGAGATTATGACCTGAGCTGAAATCGAGAGTCAGATGCTTAACTGACTGAGCCACCCAGGCACCCCTCCGGTACTCATTTTAAAAAAGAAACTCCAAAAATATTAACCCGGATAATAAATACAGGTTAAGCCCTTTCAAAAAACCCTCAGTACCCATCATATGAGCTTAGTCTTTCTGAGACAGTACTCCAGTTAGACACCTTTTGTCTCTCCTGGTCTTGCCTTTGAGCTGTGGGCAGCCCTCCCAGAGTCAGCTCAGAGATGCCAGGGGTGGGTAACTGGCCACCTTGGGTCCTGCCCTCACCTACCTTCCCTCCTCCTTACCTTTTCTTGCCATTTATCCCTTGGCCTCAGTTCTGGTTCTTCGATGTCCTGGTTTCCTACTCCAAATCCTGACACCCACCTCAGTTCCTTTACTTGCTTTATTTTTGTTTTTATACGTAATTATACTATTAATAGACATTTGTTGGAGAAAACTAGGACCTACAAATAAGCATAAAGGAGAAAATTGAAATGACCCATGATCCTACCACTATCCTATCCTGTCAATACTCTAACATTGTTTTCTAAAATACACACACACACACACACACACACACACGTATTCTCTCTAAAAAGGCTCCCATAGTGATAATAATACAACAAGATGCAGTATTTGTGCAAGTATCCAGTCAGCTAATCAAAATGTCCCATGATGGGGTACTGTTATTATCTTCATGTTACAGATGAGGGAACTGAGGCACAGAGTGTGTGCGCCTAAAATCACACAGCTGGGAAAGTGGAGGAGCTGGGGTTGGAACAGGCTGTCCCAGAGCCTGTGAGGCTGACCACGACGCTAGATATCACATGGCATGTTGTTTTGGTGGCTGTTTCTTTCTGTTTGAAATTCACAACGAACCTCTTTCTATGTCAGCACATATGTTCTCCTTTTAGATATTCTTTATATGTCTGATCTTATGCACAATGCTTCTGGAAACATCCATAGCCATGAGTTGCAGTTCCTTCCCGTCTTGAGGTGTTTACCCAATTTGTTTTTGTTCCCGTGACTCCTTAGGACCTCTTTGCTTCCACTTCTGCTTCCCAGTCTGGTCACCTCCTTCCCGTCCTCCCATACCCACCCCCAGTTTCTACACACACGCATGTGCGCACACATGTACTCTCCCCTCTGTTGACCTGTCGGTCTGGTCACTCCTTGGGTGTTGAGCATCCGCAGCATGCCCAGCCACCCACCACCTCTGCCAGAGTGCTCTCCTCAGTCATCCTGTTAGTAGAGAATGCCACCTTCATGATGAATGCTTCCCGGTGGAATCTTCATCCAAGTTTATACAAATACTCATTTTGACAAATATCTATTGGACATTCATTATTGACAGAGTATTCTGGGGACACAAAAGTATAGCTCCTCTGCTCCAGAAGTATACAGGGCTAGTGAGTAACCGAAAGGCAAGTAGAACCGACCAGAATGTTAACTATTATTGTCTATGTATATATGTATTATATGGTATCATATTGTCCTGCATGAAGGTATTAATAACACACTGTGAGAGCCAGGAGGAGGCAGCTATGGATTTTGAGTAGAAGCTTAAGGGTTTCCAGAGGAGGTGACCAAATGACTAATTATTATGTACTTGTTTTGTTTTCAGTGAGTGTCGTAGATGATGACTTGGGGGCCTAGATCACCCAGGGGTCAGGGCTTTCGAGCCTAAAATTTGAAGGGGAATAGCATGAGGTTGACCAGCCATACTAGTTTTCCCAGGACTGGGGGAGGTTCCCAGGACCTAAGACTTTTGAGTGCTAAAACCAGGAAAACTGGGATAAGTTGGTCACCTAAGTAGCAGTGAACAATAGAGACAAAACTTACAGCCCTCATGCAGCTCACATCCTAAAGAGAGACAGACCACTCCCTTGGAATAAAATCCCTTGGAATAAAAGGGTATGATGCTGGCGGCTGGAGGGGGGGGGGGGCAGGTAAGAGCAATGGAGAAAATAAGTCAAGTAAGAGGATAGGGAGGGACTAGGGTGCTTGGGCTTAGGGGAGTGGCCTACAGTAGACTGAGTAGTTGGGGAAGGTCTTCTGATCAATTATAAGTCAAACAGGGAGGGGAATGCAAGGAGAGAGTCTTGTGGATACCTGGGACAAAACATTCCAGACCAGGGCATCTCAAGCAGTGTGTGATGGGCAAAGAGGAGGGGGATGGAATCAGGGAGGTGGCCAGGAGCCAACCCCACAGGGGAAGTCCCTTGGATTTCACCCTAAGAGAGAGAGTGATGGCAGATGTGATGTATGTTTCATCTGGACTGCTCGGGCAGCTGCATGGGAATAGAGTGGACGGAGGCAGCACCGGAAGCAGGAAGATCCATCAGGAGGCTGTTGAAGTAATCCAGGAGAAGGAAAAATCTGTATCAGACAGTGCAGAGGCCTCAGACAAGCCTAAGCTTAACATCAACCCATTCATCACTAGTGCAAATTACTTAACTACCCTTAACCTTTAATCTTCTTATCTGTGAAGTGGGGATTAACAAATTGTGAAAGGTAAATGAAATGATGTGTATGTATGAAAGAGACTTAGCAAAGTGCCAGCAGTTCTATTATGAAAATTCTGGAATGCCATAGGAATTAAAATGTTAAATCGCTAATCTGATTCTTAAGGCCATTGACTAGCCACACAGAAATCTGAGTGATTATTCAGACAGAAATGCATATTCCCGTGCACTGATCACATTCTTATAGCTCTGTAAGTGTGTGCGTACCGTCTTCTTACTACAAGCAAACACATTCACAGTTTCCTACCTGTACTTAGCGGGGTTTCGTGCTACTGTAGCTTTGCTCCCTCGGTCTCCTCTGCTCAGGAATTCCTTCCACCCCCAATCTTTTTCCACCTGGCCCAGGTCCAAGTTCACCTTTCCTGTGGGACCTTCCCTGGGTCTTCTCCTCCACCAGAGTAATTTGCTGCTGTTTCATTATTTTCTTGCCAATTTGTGTTCAGTTCCAGAATTTTACATTACAGCCTTTTCTTGTAGTTTTTTATATGTCTATTTTTTTTTCTAATAAAATGAGAAAAATAGAGGGCAGGGCAGTGCTCCGTTCATCCTGAATCTTACAAGCGTATGCCGCTCACTGCATAGCTCAGTTCCTGGCACAGAGCAGGAGCTTAAGAAGTTCCTAGTAAGTTGGACTTGAAATTGTTGCATTTATAACGTGATCGGAAAACAGAAACAGCACGCTGTAGGGGAAAGAGCGGGTCTGCAGTCAGACAAATGAGAACAAAACTAGGGTCTGGTATTTACTGAGGTGTGTGGCCTTGCCTAGATGGGTTCAGCTGTCTGAATGTGTTTCCTCATCTGGAAGTGTATCAGTATCTATTGCTGCACAGCAATTATCCTCAGACACAGCGTGAAGCAGCAATTATACATTGTTTCACACAGTTCCACGAGGGTCAGGAACCTGGGAGCAGCTTAGCTGGTGGTTCTGATTTAGGATCTCTTAGGTTGCAGGAGAGATATCATCTGGGTCTATGGTCCCTTGAAAGTTTGAGTAGGCTGGAGGCTGTTTCCAGGCATGACGGCTGGCTTCCCCAGAGCACCTGATCTGAGAGAGAGACAGACAGACACAGAAGCTGCAGGGTTTTTATAACCTAATCTCCGGGGTAGCGTACCGTCTGTCTCTTCTGCCACTTCCTGTTGTCACAGAGCCCAGCCCTGGCATGTCATGGGCGTGGATTACATGGAGTATGTGAATGCTAGGAGGCGGGCATCGGTGGGAGTCATGTTGGAGGTGGCTGCACCAACAGGGATACAACTTACCCCAGGGAGAATGAACATGAAAATCCATACGTTCTTTGCTAGTCCTGCTTAAGGGACTCTGATTATCTCCCAGTATCGGTGGATAAACCCAGGGTCTCTGGCCCATGATGCAAAGCTCTCCAGAATCTGACTCCTGTCTAGTTTCCCAGCCACATCCCCCTCCTTCCTTTTCGTTACTTTAAGCTCCAACTTCGTGGAACTCTGGCCTTCTTGCTTTTCTCCGTGCTGTTCCCTGTTCTCTGAAAGCCCTTAATTCAGTGTGCTGGGCCACCTAGTAAGCTCTTGATGTTTTCATTCCGGTTCACATCTTGCCTCCCCCAGGGCTTCTTTCCTGCCTCCAGGCAGTATCCTGGGGGTGTGGCTCACTGCAGGTGGTGGGGGCGGATGGGGAGAAATAGGAGGGTGGAAGTAGGGGAGTGGGGGCAGGAGGGTGGAGGGTTGTAACACGCTTGCCTGCACACACTCAGAATGAACCGAGCCCTTCCACAACATTCAGTATAAAAAGGAGTTCCTTTGGAGTTTCATTTGAATTTAAGACCTGGCTCTGGTCTGTGCTGAGTGACTTCATACAAAGGAAAAGAATTAACATTTACTGAATTCCCAGAGAGCCAGCTCCTGCCCCGTGCACTTTTGCAGACATTTATCTTTTTTAGTCATGTACATTTTTCCACTGGGGCAAGTGATTGCATTTCCTTGGATCTTGGTTAACCCATTAGAAGAATGAGAATATTTCCTGATTATGCCCTGGACACTTCCACTCACCTGTTCCTGGCACACTGTCTCCCCTGCCCTGGGACACTCTCAACTCCAGTGTCCATGTGTTCACTCTTGCACACCCCCTGGGATTTGATTCCATCTCTAATACCCCATAGAAGCTGGGTGACCTTAGGAAAGTTACTTAACTTCTCTGAGGCCAGAAAATAGCAGGATCTAACAACCATTGCTCGTGCTTTTGGGAATGCTTAATGAGACTGTCATTGTGAAGGGTACCTAGAATAGGTACGGACATCTAGGAGGGGGCCCATAAATGTTGGTTCTTTCTTTCTTCCTCTCTCTCCCTTCCTTCCTCCCTTCCTCCTTTCTTTCTTTCTTTCTTTCTTTCTTTCTTTCTTTCTTTCTTTCTTTCTTTCTCTTTCTTTCTTCCTCCCTCCCTCCCTCCCTTTCTCTTTCTCTCTTTCTTTCTCTTTCTTTCTTTCTTTCTTTCTGACTTTCTTTCTTCACTCACTCCTTCCTTTCTTCCTTCCTTCCTTCCTTCCTCCCTTTCTTCTTTCTTTCTTTCTTTCTTTCTCTTTCTTTCTTTCTTCCTCCCTCCCTCCCTCCCTCCCTCCCTTTCTCTTCCTTCCTTCCTTCCTTTTTCTTTCTTTCTTTCTTTCTTTCTTTCTTTCTTTCTTTCTTTCTTTCTTCTTTCTTTCTTTCTTTCTGACTTTCTTTCTGTCTTTCTTCACTCCCTCCTTCCTTTCTTCCTTTCTTCCTTCCTTCCTTCCTTCCTTCCTGTCTTCTTTCTTTCTCCCTTCTCTTTTTTTCTTTCTCCCCCTTCCTCTTTCTTTCTTTTTCTCTTTCTTCCTTTCTTCTTTCTTTCTTTGTTTCTGTTCCTTCCTTCCTTTCTTTTCTTTTTTTCTTCCTTCTTTCCTTCCCCTTTCTTTCTTTCTTTCTTTCTTTCTTTCTTTCTTTCTCTTTCTCCCTCCCTTCCTCTTTCTTTCTTTTTTTCTTTCTTCCTTTCTTTGTTTCTGTTCCTTCCTTCCTTTCTTTTCTTTCTTCCTTCTTTCCTTCCCCTTTCTTTCTTTCTTTCTTTCTTTCTTTCTCCCTTTTTCTTTCTTTGTTTCTTTGTTCCTTCCTTCCTTCCTTCTTTCCTTCTTTCCTTCCTTCCTTCCTTCCTTCATTACTCCTTCCTTCCTTCCTTCCTGTCTTCTTTCTTTCTCCCTTCCCTTTTTTCTTTCTCCCCCTTCCTCTTTCTTTCTTTTTCTCTTTCTTCCTTTCTTCTTTCTTTCTTTGTTTCTGTTCCTTCCTTCCTTTCTTTTCTTTTTTTCTTCCTTCTTTCCTTCCCCTTTCTTTCTTTCTTTCTTTCTTTCTTTCTTTCTTTCTTTCTTTCTCTTTCTCCCTCCCTTCCTCTTTCTTTCTTTTTTTCTTTCTTCCTTTCTTCTTTCTTTCTTTGTTTCTGTTCCTTCCTTCCTTTCTTTTCTTTCTTTCTTCCTTCTTTCCTTCCCCTTTCTTTCTTTTCTTTCTTTCTCCCTTTTTCTTTCTTTGTTTCTTTGTTCCTTCCTTCCTTCCTTCTTTCCTTCCTTCCTTCCTTCATTACTCCTTCCTTCCTTCCTTCCTTCCTTCCTTCTTGCTTTCCCATAGCAAACATAGAGCCAAATACCACCCTACCCCTTCCACTCAAACTGTTACGGCTTCCTTCCCCCATCAAGGTGCCCATTTTCAAAAATGTAACCAGCTGTCTCATAAATAAAAGTGCTGCCCTGCATCCTAAAAGTGGGTCTCATAAAAACCACCCTCATTACAATGGCACTATGGAGCAGGATTTGCCTAAACGTCTCCAAGCCTCCGATTCTCTATCCACAAAATGGGAAAAATAAGATCTGAGAGGATTAGATAGGTAATATCATGATAAAAAAAAAACAAAAAACAAAAAACAAAAAACAAAAAAAACTCCCCAGGCTAGGACTTGGCCCATAGTAGGTGTTCAGTAAATGTGTTAAGCCCTTTCTAGGACACACACGTCTGCTTATTCTTACTAACAGTTTGGGTGTCCGAGCTTTACACAGCCACCACCATGAACACCTAAGCGTATCATCCATTTATTAGGGTCCAACCTCCCTAATTAGGCTCCATGCTGGAAAACTAATTAGGCATAGGTCTCAGCTGTTTGGGTTTGTGTCAGCTGTCTTCCTCCCTGTCCCTGGAAGTGCTGCGCCCCCCTGTCAATGTGCCCAAGTTCACTATGAAGAGAGACTTTCTCTCATTACTCACCTCACGTAGCTTCATTATTTATGTACCAGTCAAAGATGATCTTTGGCCTTTTTTAATTACATTTATTTTTATTGTCTTCTGTAATCCTATCATATTTTCAATTACCCACTCATTGCCTTTGGAAGTAGATTTCCCTCCTTTGGCAGGAAAGAAAAACAACAACAACAACAAAAAAAACCAAGTCATTTGCAAAGTAGCTCAAAGGTTCCTGTTCCAATCAGAATCATTCAGTTCAGCATTCTGTCCTCTGGTTTCTCAGATAATTTATAGAAGAAAGGTAATTTCTTAGTTAACAAAAGATACCCACTTTTCTCTCTTCCTTGTCAGTTACACATGCGGTGACTCAAAATAATTTGAAATCGTATATTATTATTTTTGCCACAGCTTTGAATGGTAGCAGGAAATAGTCTTTATGAAGTAAGTGCTTAAGTCAGCTACTTTATTCTTTTAGTATTATAATTGCATTCCCTACTTCAAATCTAGAAAAACAGCCCCCTCCTGTTTTAGATTTTGTTATTTTAAAGCTTTTCAGTGATTTTTATTCATTTGTTTGTTTTTACAATTCATCCAGTGCACCAATGGGGTGGTGAAATGTTCATCCTAAAATATTTTTTTGAAGAGAATCAGTACTCTAGTAGTTAATTAGACATAATCTCTCTAGGCTGAGCTAGTGTTGAGTTCCCACTGACCACTCCTGGACCAGTAGACGTACCTCTTGAATATTTGAGGACAGCTTAGCTGAGGTCCAAGAAAAAGCACGGGAGGAGAAAGCTTTGGGAGGTTCTCAAGGAATGAAAGTATCACAGATGAAATGCTAAGGTTGCAATTTTTTAAAATCTGTTTTGTAATGTTTATTTATTTTTGAGAGAGACAGAACGTGAGCAGGGGAGGGGCAGACACACACACACACACACACACACACACACACACAATCCAAAGCAGGCTCCAGGCTTTGAGCTGTCAGCAAAGAGCCTGACGCAGGGCTCAAACTCATGAACCGTGAGATCATGACCTGGGCTATAGTCTGATGCTTAACCCACTAACCCCCCCAAGTGCCCCCAAAGGCTGCAATTTCGAAGCAAGACCTTAGTAAAGACCCTTCCCATGTGTTCCTTGCTATATCCTGAGCACACAGCTAATTACCTGCACAGGGCTGATGCTACTTAGGTCTTTGTGATGGAGAGTTGGAGAGAGGTTGGACCAAAACGCGTACCCTAGTCCTAGTGAATGCTGAACTTTTATTGTTTGCTGATCTGCCCTACTCATATGATAGAGGAGCACTGTGAGGTCAGAGAGGGGAAGTCACATTTCCGAGACAGTCAGTGCAGCAGTAGACCTAGAACTCAGATATGCCCCTGACCCAGTGTTCTGGGTACTCAACCGGCTGCTCTCTGCCCTACTGTGCTGAGTAGTGGGGCTTGGGCCATAGTCAGAGGAGGTGTTGAGGGTAAATGCAGCCCCAAATGTTCATCTCCATCCATTCGTTTTTGCAGTTTGCATTACTTCAACCTCTAGAACCACTAGAGGATAGTGGAGGCATGATTGACTGAGGGAGCCCACTCCTCACTGCTGACAAAAACCCCGGGAAGGCAGGAAGGAGGGAATGCCAACCGCTCAGAATAGATTCATGGGGCCAAAGAACAAACAGCATAAAAGCCAGAGGTAGAAACAGGAGCCAAGCCAGGACAGAAAAGCCACTGCCAAAATGTCCAGTCATAAAGGATGGAATGAGATCCCTTCATTCAGCCACATTCCTGGGGCTACTAACTGTGAGCCTCGGGATATAAGATCTATGGTGACAAGGAAGGTGCCTTCAGGGAGCTCATGGTCTAATGAAGGAGACGGAAGTGCATTGCAAACCCCAAGGTATGTGATCAGTGCTGGGGTAGAGCAATGGTTTCCATCTTTGGCTGTACGTGAGAATCACCTGGGAGATTTTTTAGAAAGCAAAAATGCCTGGGCTCTACCCAGACCAATTGAAATCAATTCCTAAGGATGGAAAAGTTAATTTTTTTTTAAATCTCTTCAGACGATTCTGATACACAGTGAGGGTTGCACATCACTGTATTAGAGGAAAGCCTAGGATAATATGGGGTACCATTGTCTCAAACTGAGATGATCATAGCCCTGTAGTACCCCAGAGAACATCATAAAAATAGATTCTAGGAACCCATAAGGATCTGCTAAATCAAAATTTCCAGAGAATGGAGACCTGTAATCTCTCCTTTGGAAAAGCTCCTAAGATGGTTCAACTGACCAGATATCCCTCTGGCAATCGCTATGCTAAATCACCTCTGTCCAGAAATATAATTTGACCCATATATGAAATTCTACATCCTCTGGTAGCCATATGTTTAAAAGTTGAAAGAAACAAGTAAAATAAATTTTAATAATATATTTTCTTTAACACAATATATCCAAAATATTACCATTTCACCAGAGGATCCCAAAAAAATATTGCTTGGCTATTTTACATTCTTCTATTTATTTATTTGTTTGTTTGCTTAATGTTTATTTATTTTGAGGGAGAGAGAAAGCACACTAGCAGGGGAGGGGCAGAGAGAGAGGGAGAGAGAGAAAGAACCCCAAGCAGGCTTCACACAGCCAGCAAAGAGCCTGATGTGGGGCTTGAACTTACAAAATGCAAGATCATAACCTGAGCCAAAATCAAGAGTCGGATGCTTAACTGAATGAGCCACCCAGGTGCCCCTGCATTCTTTTTAAAAATTTTTCATTCTAGGTCCTTTAAATCTGGTATGTATTTGACGCCTTGAGCTCCAGATCACTGCCCACTTGCCAAAGATGGGGCTCTGTGTGGTTCATCTCTGCATCCCCACCACCCAGCGCCAGGCCTGACATGGCAGAGGGGAGACTCTGGGACTAGGTCTGGGTGCCTATACTCCACACAATGGAAACCATGGAACAGAGACATGGAGGGATAGAACGATGTGATCACACCTGGACGGGAGTAGAAAGGGAGAGACAAGCAGTGTAGGAAATGAGGCTAGGGAGGAAGGCAGGGCCCCATCCTGGAAGAGGAGGCCATGCAGGATACTTTAAGACTCTTGGGTCTCTTCAACTGTGGCCAATGCTTCTTCTCATGCCCTCTGGCAGCATAGTTTTTCTGTTGCATGAACATATCACCAGGCCTTAAGAATAAGTGTGAAGGGCTTCACTTTCACTCAGTTTTTTATTATTATTATTGTTATTGTTATTGTTATTGTTATTATTATTATTATTATTATTATTATTTCCCTGGGGGATCAGAGCTCCAGGGTCTCCAGGACTTGCTGTTAGGTTTACTAGTTTATTGGTTTATTGAGACATGCCTCAGGGCAGGGTGAGTGTGTGGGCTTCTTTTTGTTGGGAACCAGAGCAGTAATTAGGGAAGACTTTGCTGACATTGAGAATCTGCTAAGCATATGTCTTTTTGGTTTAATTTCAACTTCAGATTTTACCAGAGTCGTTGGAAGCCTCACTGTGGGTGCATTAGGTACATTTCAAGACAACAGTAAAACAGATTCAAATGATCCGATCTTTTGGAATCCTTTCACAGAAATTTGTCCTGCTCCCTTGGCCCTAGCAGACTAACCAAGTTTGTTACGGTTTGGTTGAGGGATTTGTCACCGGCTCACATCAAGTTCAGAGACCAGCTGTTCCAGTCCTGGGTATTGGTGACATACTCTGTGACACAGCGGGACATGGAACAATTAAAATTGCAGTGCTGTGGTGTAGCAGGAGAGACCGAAGTAAGACCACAGTCTTGAGTGCATCTGGTGCTTGGTGATCAGAGGGGGACAGACCCAGTTGTTTACAAAGGGAAGTCAGTCTAGAAGGTAGACCACAGAGCTGATGAAGCAACTAGTCAACCACAGGTCTCCATGCGGTGGAGGGCTCCAGATTTTTCAGAAGGATCTAGGGGAGCCAGGCTAAGCTTGAGTCTTCTCACTCCTAAGTCAAGCAGAACAGACCCATATTCATCAGTTTTATATTTTAGATTGCATCACAAGATTTCTTTGAAAATAACAAAAGGGAGGGGCGCCTGGGTGGCTCATTCGGTTAAGCGTCCGACTTCGGCTCAGGTCATGATCTCACGGTTCGTGAGTTTGAGCCCCGCGCCGGGCTCTGTGCTGACTGCTCAGAGCCTGGAGCCTGTTTCGGATTCTGTGTCTCCCTCTCTCTCTGCCCCTCCCCCGTTCATGCTCTGTCTCTCTCTGTCTCAAAAATAAATAAACGTTAAAAAAAAAAATTTAAAAAAAATAATAAAAGGGAGAGGCGCCTGGGTGACTCAATAATTGAAGCATCCAACTTTTGATTTCAGCTCAGGTCGTGATCCAGAGTCATGGGATCAAGCCCCACATCAAGCTCTGTGCCGTGTGAAGCCTGCTTGGGATTCTCTCTCTCCCTCCCTCTCTCTCTCTCTGCCCCTCCCCTGCTCATGATAAATAAATTCACTCTCTCAAAATCAATAAGTTCACTTGAAAAACTTAAATTAAATTAAATTAAATTAAATTAAATTAATAAAAGGGTTCCACTACATACGTTAATAAAAGGGTTTCCACAAAGCTTGAAAAAACACTGTAGACGACGAGTAGCATTATGGCTAACCATCGTCATCAGGAACGTCTAACACTAATAGTAGAATCCCATTAAGACAACTGGTTTTGCAATGGTAACTTGAGGCAATGATGTAGGTAGCACCAGGGGTCTAGATCATGCATTGGTCTATGATTGATTCCTTCATTTTACAAATAGTTGTTTTTCAAATGACCTAGATACAATGCTAGACCCTTGGAATACAATTGTAAACTACGTAGATATGTTCCTTCTCTGCCTTCATGATATTTATATTATTTTAGAGGATTCAGACAGTAAACGTGAACACAAATAAGTAAATATGGTTACTACGGCCCAAAGCTGGGAAAGTAATGCAATGACAGAAATCATGGAAGAGGAGCACTACATTAGAGCAGTTGGGAAAGGTTTTGCTTAACAAGTGCCCTTCAGCTGCAGGCCTTAAAGAAAGTAGCTGGGCAGAGAGCCTGGGGACAACATTCCAGGCAGAGAGCGCAGCTGGTGCAAGTCCCTGGGACAGGGTCTTAGATTACTGGGGAAATTGAGAAGACTGTGTAAGACCTGGTCAGAGAGGATTTATGTAAGTTTAGAGTACAGAGAGGACCTGGCGCACACAAAGGCCTTACGGGCCAAAGCAGTCTTTAAATACAGAGAGAAGCCACTGGGAAGTTTTAGGAAGGGAGTCATGCTATCTCAATTACATTTTTCAAAGTCTACTTCCTTTAACAGATGGCATTAGGAGGACAGCAAGGGCAAACAGAGCCTTTCCTAGAGACTCAAAGGCAGATTACCAAGCCAGGGGCTGTGGAAATGAGGAACGCAACAGGATTCCTGTTCTTAGAATGAGGACCCCAGGTGACGGGGAAGCACAAGGAAAAATCCCACTACCTGGACTGGCACACAGGGTGAGCTCTCCATTACGAGCCGGGGCTTTTGATGCCCATGGTCAAATATGGCTAAAGCCATGCCAGACTTCTACCTCAGGGAAGAATTGGTCCCATAGCCTGGAGTGGCGTTGAGCTGACAGGTCAAGTGTTTTGAAGCTCTGGGGAGATGGGGTCTGCAGGACAAGGAGCACCCTGGAATGGAGCTCTGCAACATGCTTTCCTCCACCTTGAGAATGACTCCATGCTGGCAGCCAACACAGACTCCCATCAAATCCACTTTCCCCACAAATTGCATCCACATTTTTGCAATTTGGTGTGTATTGATTTTCTCTGAGGGACCTCTTGTTGAGTTATTTAACTGCCACCTTTGCAAAGGGCAGCAAGTAATTTTCAGTCCAGACCCACTTCTTCTGAGAAACTCCAATCCAGGCCAGTCCTATAATTTCATTTCAGAGCACTCCTGGATGATTATATTATCCAAATCTGGGCATTATTGCAGAATGAATGGTTCAACCAGGAGTCCAAAGAGAACATTAGACCTTCTTCTCTATCTCAAGATAATATATCAACAGGAGTAAAGTAACAATGGAGAGGAATCCAGGAGAAAAGGAAATAAAGACTAAGGCATTTTTTTTTTTTAATGTGTCTACTTTGAGGCAAAATGCGAGCTGGCCAGCGTCCTCAATATTTAGAACAGAATTGGCTTCTCCGATTTTAGGTTGGTATTCCTCATATCCTTTGACATTTCTCAAAGGAATCACGTGAAGCACTAGAATCAAGCCAGCTGCATTTGATCTAGTGCTATTGTTGAAGACAGTGACCATTTCTTCTGTCCTTGCTCCATACCATGTATCACGTCCCACTCACCAAAGGATCTACTGGGATTCTTATTCTTTCCCCTTTTGAACGGGCAATGGGTTTTTTGTTGCTATCCCTGTGTTATTTTTTTACTCTGGCTGCAAGGAAGCTGAAAGATAGGTAGGTAGGTAAATAAATACAGAGATAGGTATTTTTGAAGCTCGGTCATAACAATCATATGACCCTTATGGTTCATATCTGTTAAGGGTACATAATTTATTTTTTTGAACCTATTCTGAATTTTCTATTTGTTTGCAATTCCTGGTCTCAATTAATTGCCATCATTCTGTTTTCTTATTACTTTACTGCAAATGTTTCAGTCCAGGTATACAACTAATAATTAAAGCTGCCTTCATTCAGAAGACATTATGCCAAATGTCATGAGGACATAGGTTGTATATATGAGTCCACAGATCCTGAGTAGAAGCATAGTGAATGTGGAGGTTTCAACACAAGGAGGGAAATCTGACTTCTGAAATGTGATTTGGGCAATAGACTGAGGACAGGGGCACCATGATGACAAGATATAAATATGTTAGGAGGGGAGGCAGCAGGGTGATTTGTGTCATTCTATTACGAACCTTTGGGAAATTCACTGTTATCTGAGACAAAAACATTTTGATATCATAAAAGAGAATTTGATCTCTGGAGCCACGCAGCCTGGGTTAGAGCCTCAGCTCTGTCCCTAATAGATGGTGTACAAATTTTTGGCAGGTTATTGGACATCTTAGGGCCTCAATTCCCTTATCTGTCAAGTGGGAATAAGGGTAGATGTTGCCTGAAGGTGTTATTAGCATAATTAAGTGAATCAACACAGAGACCGTGGTAACAGCAACGAGTGGGGCACAGTAAACACTCAATAAATGTTTGCTATTGCTGCTGTTACTATTCGCTTGCCGGGCGGCATACTTTGTTATCTCAGTTTTCCCTCTCAACTGTACAAAGATGACATTTTTATTCCCCTGTTAAAATGAGAGTCAGAGAAGTTATGTGAGTTGCCCAAGTGCCAGAGTCAGGAAGCCTAGAGTCCAGCCAAAGATAGAAAATAGTCATACTGCTTCCCCTCTGATCTACTGAACACAGCCAACGAAATGGAACAAGTGGAAAACCTCTTCCTGAAACAGGCCACGGACTAGACAGAAGAACATTGTAGTAGTGATCCATTTACTCAAACATTGTCCTGTGAGTGCTCTACTGGGGGCCAGTCATATGGTGAACAAAGATAAGCCTTCTTGTGGGCTTTGCCCTCAGGTGACATCCAGACTAATGGGAAAGATAAATATACCAAAATAGAGAACAGTGTGGAAAATGCCAGATCAAGGGATATACGATGACACAAAAGAACAAAGAGAAAAGGCATCTAATCCAACCTACTGGATTTGGAATCTGAAAGGATGACTACTGGTGTCCAGAATACTTTCCACTATCCTATTGGCCCTTCATTAGAGAAGTTGTGTTTTTTAGTAAGACCGTAGAACAACCATTCTGGCCCTTTAAGAATCTCCACCCTCTACCACTATCATTCCTCCCCAGTCCTTACCCCATTTCTAACCCAGAGAAGTAAACCTGTTTAAGAGGAAATGTTACCTGGACCTCCACTGATACTCAGGTTAGACCTAGATGGCTTTTAACAGCCCAACTCTTCAATTATTAGGAACTTTGCAAGCCTGTTGTTAAACAGCTGTCATTAAAAAATAAATTATATGAAACTACATTTAAACGAATTACATTAAGAACAAAGGTAATTAATTCTGAAATGCATCACTTCCTTCCACATGTTACTAGTATCTGTGCACTTGAGGTTATTTACTTATATAGTATGTATCAGGTGGAAATACCATGCTGTGTTACTACTATATCCCTTCCCAACTCCACATTTAGTGACACCATGTTGCCAGAATGGAGTCAGCCATGATGGAATTATTGACACCACAGAAATCAGCAAATGCTATAAATCAGAGCTTCATTTTTTTTCTCATAGAGCTGATTGTTAAGCATTCACCCATGCATCATTGGCCATCACCCTAACATTTCCTCCCTAAAGTTGCCCGCCCCACCTCTCCACTTCATTTAACACCCACTTTATTTCTTCCTCCTTCAATTTGTTCACCAAGCCTCTTCAGTTCCCTGATTGGCCTATACTTTTACATTTCAACGTTTTTGTTTCCTTAATCGTAGGCTACCTCCATCCCCCTTCCTCACATAGAACGTTTTGGTGTAGAGCATATTCTGCCTGGCCCTGGTACTTGATTTGCCAGTTTATGAACTTGCTTTGAATAAAAAAGAAAAAAGTCTCCCATCACCTAACTTACTAGGTTTTGAGGGATTGATTTGACCATATTGGCTGACTGCTTTAATGGTGTAGATGTACAGTCATCCGTGATACAGATCAAGAAGAGGTCTCCTGGTCACCCAGAAACAATAGGATTCTAGACTTGAACCTGGTCCCAGACCCTTTACTGTGCTGTTTCCTGACACCAAGGCACTCTCCATGGCACTTGCTGGTGCTTTTTAATGCCTTCCTTGAATTATTTAATTGGATTGCAACACACTAAACATTTGAAAGGAATTCAAGCACAAGCTGCCAGGCTCTCTCTTAATGAACATTCTGTATGTCATTGTTTGCCAAGAAAGTCATTCATTGGCTAGAAATAGGGAGGTTGAATGAAGAAATAAAAATACATATTTTTCTTATGCTCTTCACAATACAACTGCTGTTTCCACAAGTAATATTTCTGTCTCTCCCTCTAGTCATGTGCGGACTATTTTCCCAAGCGTCAGAAGAGATTAACTGAAGGGCTGCCCCCAAATATTATATTTAATTTCTAGCCATTACATTATGGCATGTATTAAAGACTGCAAGATCCTACTGGGTTCCATTATAAGCTAAATTTCCACAAATCCTTTCCCCTAAATGTGCAGATGGCATACGTTCTGTCCATAAAATCCATATTGGTTCACATGCCCAACATGATGATATGCAACATGGAGCCTAGAGAAAAACGGTCTTCTATATGTCATAATTTACATATCATAACATAGGGTGGGTAGGAAAAAAGGAACCCAGAGTCCCAGTCTCTTCCTTTAATATACAAGAAAGCTGAGACCGAGAGAGGCTGATAACACTTTGGCATGCTTTGGCATGTTGCACAGTGAATTTCTTTGAAAGTAAATTTTAATAGTCATACCATTAGCTTTATAAGACTCCATATACTGTTGCTGTCCTAGAGATTTGAACCCAAATGTTTGGACATATCCCATTATTGTGTACATCTCAGAAGGGTATAATATCTTGGATTTATTCTGAATTCTCTACTAGTCTATGAATGCTTTAATGATAAGATGCTGTGTTAATTATGGCTTTTCTAGCATTTGACACAGGGCATGGCATAAAATAGATGCTCTATACACTCATATGTCTAACAGACACTTAGAAAGTGTATATCGAACGTGTGGATAGTTGTGTATCTGTTTCTCAAAAAGACACATAGAGAAGTGGAGCTAGAAATCACCAAACATTGATCTGTGGAAATATTTTGGTCTCTGAGTGAATGAACAAGGAGGCATGAGACTTACAATCACAAATGCAACTCATGATTATTTGGTGGTTGGATCTTACCGGAGAGCAGGATAAACTCTAGAGTCAGTCTGTCTGGGTTTGCTATTAAGCAAATGCATATATAAGATTGTTATATCTTCTGATGAACATTTTCTATTATTATTATGAGATGTCTCACTATCTCTGGTAATACTCTTTGTCTTGAAGTCTACTGTATCAGATATTAATATAGTCACATTGAGTCTTTTAGGTTTATTGTTTGCATTGTATATCTTTTTTCCATTCTTTCACTTTCTACTTGTCTGTGTTGTGATATGTAAAGTGCATGTTTTGGGTAAATGACACATAGTTAGATCTTGCCTCATTATCCAGTCAGACAATCTTTGTGTTTTTTTCCCCCTATGGTGTTTAGTCTAATTATACTTAACATAATTAATGTAGAGTTGGATTTGAGTCCATCATTTTGGTATTTGTTTTCAATTATTCTATCTGTTCCTCTCTATTTCTCCTAGACTTACTTCCTTTTGGTTAGCCAAGTACTTTTTAGTATTTTATTTTATCTCTTCTATTGGCTTTGGGAATACTTTCTTGTGTTAATATTTAAAGCTTGCTGTGGAAATTACCTACACACTGTGATTTACCACATTCTACTTTCAAATAATATTATCTTATATCTATGATATTAGTTTGTGAATAAGAACTTACAACTCCGTGCAGCTGACTTTTGAACAACATAGGTTTGAACTGCATGCATTCATATATCTGCAGACTTTTTTGATAAATATAGTACAATACTATAAATACATTTTCTCTTCCTTGCAATTTTCTTAATAACATTCTTTTCTCTAGCTTACTTTGTTCTAAGAATAGAGAATATAATACATATAACATACAAAATATGGGTTAATTGTTTACATTATCAGTAAGGCTTCTGGTAATGAGTAGGCTTTTAGTAAAGTTTTTGGGGAGTCAAAATTTATATGCAGATTTCCAACAATGTCAGGCATTGGTGCCCCTAACCCCTGTGTTGTTCAAGAGTCAACTGTGATTCTTTTTGCCCCTCCCCCACTTGTCCTTTTTGCTCTATTATTATACGTTTTACTTCTACATATGTTACAGACCCTACAATATGCTATCATTATTTTTTGTTTAAGATGTCAGTAGTTCTTTAAAACAGTAGGTGTGTGCAAAGTTTTAAATGTTATCTATCCATTCCTTTCAGTCTGTAGTATTTCCTTTAGCGTTTCTTTTTTTTTATTTTTAAATTTTTTTTAATGTATGTTTGAGAGAGAGACAGAATGTGAGCAGGGGAAGGGTAGAAAGAGAAGGAGACACAGAATCCAAAGCAGGCTCCAAGTTGTCAGCGCAGAGCCTGATGCAGGGCTCAAACCCATGAACCACGAGATCATGACCTGAGCCAACATGACCTGAGCCAAAGTCAGACGCTTAAATCTCTATGCCACCCAGGCGCCGCCCCCCCGCCCCTTTAGCATTTGTTACAGTGTGTTTCTGCTGGCAAAAAGTAAATTGTCTCTGCTTATATTTATCTTAAAATTTATTTATTTTGCTTCCTTTTTTGAAAAATAGTTTTGCTGAATATAGAATTTTAGGTTGACAGCGTTTGTCATTAAACACTTTTAAGTGTTCCATTGCCTTCTGATTTCATGGGTCCCTGTGTGATCTGCTGTTAATTTTATTATATTTCCCTTGTATGTAATATGTTTTATTCTTTTTTTTCCCCTGCTGTTTTTAAGATTTTCTCTTTTTCTGGTTTCCAATAATTTCGCGAAGATGTGACTAGGTATAGTTTTCTTTGTATTTATTCTACTCGAGATTCACCAAGCTTCTTGGAGCAATGGTTTTCCTTTTAAAAAATCAAATATGGAGCACCCAGGTGGCTCATTTGGTTAAGAGTCAACTTCAGCTCAGGTCATGATCTTGCAGTTCGTGGGTTCAAAGCCCACCTTGGGCTTTATGCTGACAGTTCAGAGTCTGGTTCAGATTCTGTGTCTCCCTCTCTCTCTGTCCCTCTCCCACTTGTGCTCTGTCTTTGTCTCTCAAAAATAAATAAACATTAAAAACAATTTTTTAATCAAATACGGAAAATGTTTCAGCTAATGATTTTTTTCTCTCATTCTCTCTTGCACATAAATTAGAAGTCAAGCTTAGTGAGGGCAGGAAGTTCATCTTTCTTATTTACCACTATTTCTACAATAGTAGATGGTCAGCAAATATTTTCCAATCAATAAATTAATCACTTCAGTTACAGAGTTTCTGTCTGATTGGTGTTCCCTTGGAATTATAGTGCTTTGGAAGTTTTCCTAGGTTCTGCTGGTATAAGCTTGATGCTTTATTTGGTACAAATTTAAATAAAAATAATTTTGAAGAACCATATACGATTGGATAGATTCTGGAGAGCTCAAAACCTGATTTTCTGCTGGAAGGTTCAATCTCACAGCATCCTTTAGCACAGCCCTCTCAAATATTCCAGTCTTTGATTTTGTACATTTTGCAAAATCTTACAAAATAAATACATTTCTTTGGTGGCCTTTCCAAGTTCTTTAGATATAAACAGTCTCTACCACACTAGGTAAGGCTAATTTGTCTCTTTTCACAAAAATGTTGTTTTAACATTTTAAATCAATATATTTACATGTTCGCGGTTTAAAGATATCAAGTATACATGGGGCGCCTGGGTGGCGCAGTCGGTTAAGCGTCCGACTTCAGCCAGGTCACGATCTCGCGGTCCGTGAGTTCGAGCCCCGCGTCGGGCTCTGGGCTGATGGCTCAGAGCCTGGAGCCTGTTTCCGATTCTGTGTCTCCCTCTCTCTCTGCCCCTCCCCCGTTCATGCTCTGTCTCTCTCTGTCCCAAAAATAAATAAACGTTGAAAAAAAAAAAAAGATATCAAGTATACAAAGTAGCTTTTAATGAAACATAGTAGTCCCTTCCCCTTCTATACTCCCCGCCCCCAACACACACCAAGATTTATTCCTCCAATGCAACAAAGTTTTACTTTAAGCTTTTTTATTTCTGGTATATATTTTCATGTGCCAAAATATCCTACTTATACTATTTTTTTCTCAGTTTGACATTTTTGAAATAATCCATTTACATTTTGTTTTGGTGTTGAAGATTTAGTTTTTTCCCATTACCATCTCACTTTCTCTCTCCTATCCTCTAAATAAATTTATTTCCCAATTTCGAGTTCTATAAATAATTTTACATTATTATGACTGTATTGCAAATATTGAGCCAATTTGTGTATCACGGTTATATTTCCTTTCTCTTAAAAATTTTTGTTTTTCCTGCAGTTAACATCGACCTCCTTTTTTCCCATTTGCTATTATTTTCTTATTTCTGTGTCTGTTTCTTTTTTTTTTTTTTCCAAAGGCCTTGACAGATCTCTCAAGTACTTATCAACAGTTCTTCCAAGTAATTACATACAGTTCCAAACCTCCCTTCAGTTCCTTTGATCTTACTTCTGCAAACTCCATTCTCCACTGTGGACCCATTAATTACCATGAATGATGCATGGGTGCTGTTCTGAAATTCCCCATTACTGTTTGTCTCCTGAATTTCCTCATTTTTTGACTCTATATATTCCTATGTTTTGCTTTGCTGTCCTCATTTTGGAGAACCACATACTCCTGTGTCTTTCTAAAACTGTGTATACAGAGTGTAAAGTTTCTGAGTCTTGGGATGTTTGGAAATTTCTTTATTCTACCTTTATATTTCATTGCTGATTTGGCTATATGTCGACTTTGGGTTGAAAATCATTTTCTCTAAACTGCTTTTCCCCCTGAGACCTTTATGTCCTGTAAAGGTTAGAGAGAAGTAGTCACTTACCTACACAGGATAGGGAAGGGACTCTGGTTGTCTTACTATTCTGCATACAGTCTTAGCTGTCCCCTTTTTCAGGCTGGAGCCCCATCCTGTCTTTCTGGGGACCTGGGGCCAAATCCCAGACTTTCTAGGATACTGTGGGGCTAATGGCCTGTCTTCACTGTGATACCCCTGCTGTAGGCACTCAGTGTTCACTTCTGTACTGTTTGTTCATTTCTCGTCCATCTCCCTGAATTCGATGATATGCCCTGTATCAGCCACTTCCTCCTCTCTTGTTCCCTTTGTAGGTGTTTGTTTCTTTATATATACCATGGTTGTCATTTGGGGCTAGTGTTTGGGAGAGGAATGGAGATAAATGCAACCAAATTTGGTTCATTGGGTTTACCTGAAAACCTCTACCAGAGTGATGTTCTAAAACGAAGATTTGACCCTCATGTCATTCCCATACTCCAAATCCTTCAAAGTCTGCTCATAACTTTCAGCATGAAATGAATATGGTTTAGCTTAGCAGACAAAAAAAAAAACTTCATGATTAGATGCCTGCCTGCCTGCCTCTCAAGATTTATCACCAATTGCCTTCCTAGATGAGGCCATTGGGATTGTCTGTCCACCACCCACTTTCATGGAACCGCTCCTCTGTACAGAACTCTCATCACCATGGTTGTAGGCAGATCTGTGTTTTCCTAAAATTGACCTTGTTCCCCTGGTCTGACCTTGTTTCCCTGCTGACTGATTCGAGCTGGGTCAGTTAATTCATTCCCTAGACATTTTAAGAACCTGCTAAACTCAGGCACCATAGTAGCTATGCTGTACATTTTTGTGGATTGGGAAGCAGAGAAAGCTTGTCTGGAGAGATGGAAAGAAAGGTATTCCTAATGGGAGTCTTAATTCTCCAGATCTAGTTCATTTCCGAGCCTTATCTCTGCTCCTGCCCTGTGTTTCTTGGATCTCTGAGTGTCACTATAATGAATTTCCCATTTAGAACAATGCAGAACTCATAGTTCATACCCAATATGTGTTAGCTACCATTATTCCTTCCCCTCTCACCAATGATTGTGATTTCTTCTGGATTCTGGAAAACAGCATTATATTTCATGACCACATGTCTTCCTCACATCTTTTCTGCCTGAGTATGCTTCTCCCCCTTTTTCTCAGTGGGTAACTCTTAATGCATATAGTTCAAGGGCCTGTTTAAGAAGCTTTTCTTGAATATCCAGTCTGTGTAGACATCTTTTTCTGAGTACCTTTGTATCATAGCATTTATTACCCAAATTTGTCATAATTATTAATTTACTCCACTTTCTTGATTGTAAGCTACTAATAAGAGGTGCTGTAGTTACTTATTTCCTCAGTATATGCAAACAAAAAAAAAAAAAAGAAAAAAAATCAAGCTCACCAAGGGACTATGCTGCCTGCTTTCAACTGATACAGTATAACAACATCTAGTATACTTTCCATATTCTATTCTTATTCTGATTATTCTTTCCTAACTCTAAAAACTATTTTGATGTAACTTTACCTAATTTTTTCTAACATTATAGTAAAACTTAAGAACAACAGATTTAAAAAATACCCTTAAATTTTTCTGGAATAAAGTACTGATATAAACTTACAGAATAATCATCTTAATCCTCAGGTCAAGGAAATTAATTTATTCTCTACCAGTCGAGGAACTGTATCAGTATAGAAAACTAGTAGATTGGTGGTGACATGTATAGAACAGGAGGTAGAAAGTATCCATTGTGTTTATTCATTGAAAGCAGCGTGGGACTCAGAATTACAAAGGCAGCAAATAGAAAAGAAATGTAACACTCACTGGGGACCTACTGTGTTCCAGCTGCCATGCTAAGTGTTTCCATATATGCTTGCCTTTTGAACTCTCACAAATCATCTTGGCAGGTGGATTAATCTAGATGTTTCCTAAAAAGAAACCAACATTCAAAGAGATAACATAACTTCTTACAGTCACACAGCTAGTTAGAAGCAAAGTCAGAATTTAACTGAAAGCCATGTCCTGTCTTCAAAAATTGACCTTTTCCCACTGTTATGTCTTTCAAAAAAAAAAGAAAAGAAAAAAACAAACTTCTCTGTAATAAGTAGTTATAATTTGATGACAGGAATATGAATCATTCATAATCTTCCTGTAGTTTTCTCTATCTTCTCAGTTTTCTACAGTAAGCGTCTATTTTTTACAATAAAAAATCACATTTTTTCATACGAAGAAACAATTCCCTCGGATCAAGAGAAGTGCCAGGAAATTATATTCCTTTGAACAGTTAAGTGTTAATGATAAGGATCCTTCATTTTGATTTAATGTGCAGTAGAAGATAGAACTGGGGCAATTTCCCCAAATCCTTGCTATTTGTTATCAAACAAGCCTCTAGATAACTTCTTTCTCAGCAGGTGTCTGTTCTCCTGCACTTCCAATTCCATGCCCTCAAAGCTCTCTGGG
Source organism: Prionailurus bengalensis (assembly GCF_016509475.1). Classification (NCBI taxonomy): domain Eukaryota; kingdom Metazoa; phylum Chordata; class Mammalia; order Carnivora; family Felidae; genus Prionailurus; species Prionailurus bengalensis. Next base: position 46,876,608 of record NC_057345.1, on the reverse strand, counting down.
TTCTTTGACGCGGGGTAACCAGGGAACCTAGGGCCAACCTGCCATGTCCAGGCGAGTCATCCAAACCTCTGAGCTACAGTTTCCTCGTCTGCACATGGAGGTCAAGATACTCACCTCAAAGACCGTGGGAGGATTTGGGGAGGCGATTGCGTGTCCAGAGTTCAGGGAGGTACTCTGAAGCACCTCTGGGGTCCCATTCCCTCCTGCGGATCCTGACTCTGCTGCTTGGCATGTCTGTTGAGTAATTTACTTGACTGCCCGGTGCCTCAGCTTCATCTATAAAATGGAGACTAAGTATTTTATTGAGTTGATGTGAAGAGTAAAGGAGCCAATGCAAATAAAGCACTAACAATGGCGTCTGGCACCTAGTCTGCTACACGTAATAGCAATGGGAGTCACTCTTTGGGGCTGTTGTAACAAAAACTATTATGAAACCTTCGGAACCATTTTTTTTCCTTCGACTGAGTCCTGCCTCCAGACAGGCAACTTTCTGTGTCCCACAGAGATAGTGGGAAAACAGAGCTTCCATCCAGTTAGAGAGAAAGATACTAAATAAATGAACAACTAACAAGTAAAGAAACCAGATGTCTTAGCAACTCTTTAGAAACAGAACGGACTCCCACCCAAAAGCTGCTTCAGATACTGAAGCTGGTGATGTACATACACCAACAAGATGTGAAAAGGTTTGTTACATAATAGGCTCTTCCGGCCGACTAGGGCAGGCTTCCCAAACTGGTCTGAAATGGCTTGAGAAAGTTAGGAAATGAAATGAGTTTGGAGCCTTTATGGTGATTGTGAGGTAGGGATGGCATGAGGGTCCCCACACGCAACCTCCCCTTGGAGGTTTATGTGGTTTGAACCTCTCACGGACGCTAAAGGCTTTCTTATCAGCATGCCCAGATGTGGAGCAGACGAGAGAGAGGTGAGGCTTACAAGCTGTCAGTGATCAAACATGAAAAACTGGAATCAGGCTCTTTATTGCACTAGCCAATCTCAGATAGCTGTGAGTTCTGTTTTTTGTAATATAGGTTAATGTGGTGAAGAATGTCTGGCGTATGTAGAGGGTAGCCTGAGAGTGGTTCTTTTTCAGCTGGGATTGTCAGATGAGGCATCTCCAAAGTGGAGGCATTCAGAGTTGAGATCTGAACGTTAAGGTCAAAAGCTAGTCGTTGAGAAGGGAGTGGCTTGCAAAAACCATCAAGGGAAACGTGAGCTGGGTGGATTCAGGCAAAAAGAGAAGGCAGCCTGAGAGAGACTGGTGTAAAATAGTTGCGAATCAATGCAGGGTAGAGATGACAATGAGGGCGATAATGGCTACTATGAAGCCGAGCAAAGATTTAGATTGCTGTATTCAGATGTCTAAAGTGCTATTTTATGGAAGAGGGCAATCTCATTCTGTTTGGCCCCAGCAACGATGAAGTTACAAGGAGTCGAATTTCTTGTGCTCAATATGAGAAAGGCTCTGTGGATAGCGAGAGCATGTTTGATAGGTAATGAGCTCCTCGTCAGTGGTGATGTGCCAAGAGAGGCTGGACACCACTAGCAGAGGGGATGCCAGCTGGGGGGCTGGGAGAGCTGGACCAAGTGGCCTGTAAAGACTTTAGGTTGCTTTTATTTTTTTAATGTTTATTTATTATTGAGAGACAGAGAGCATGAGCATGGGAGGGTCAGAGAGAGGGGGAGACCCAGAATCTGAAGCAGGCTCTAGGTTCTGAGCGGTCAGCACAGAGCCCGATGCGGGGCTCGAACTCGCAAACCGCGAGATCACAACCTGAGCCAAAGTCAGATGCTTAACCAACTGAGCCACCCAGGCACCCCTAGGTTGCTAACCCTCAGAGTCTAACCTCAGGGAAAAAGGCTCTGGAACAGGTACCTAGGGAGATTCAGAAAAGCACATGCCCTTCGCCTTGATGCCTGTCATTGTTGCCTGTGCTGGCTAATGCTAGCTTCTTTCTAAGAATAGCTATGGGGATTTCTGTTTAAACAAGGCTGATTGAAGCCCAGCTCTAGTTAGTGGCTTATTTGCATGTCAAATTAAGGTTCAAAGAAATGCAAATATGGAAGCTTATTTGCTCAGATAAATTTGCTTTAGCAACCTGGAGGAAACAGTAGGGTCTAAAACACTCAAACTGAAATTAATGGACAACTTTGGCCTCAAAGCTCTTCTTTCCTCCACCTTTTGCCCTTTCTTTTCCTTGTTTCATTTCACTTACATTCAGCAAACATTTAGTATATGTCCTGTGTGGAAGGCACTGTGGATACAAGCACACAGAAACAGTTAAACCAAGACCTTTGCCCTCTGGTGGAGGAAATGGGTGTGAAGGGGGGAAAACAATAACACTGGCTATTATGAATGCAACACTGTTAAGCATGATAGTATACAAATAAACAACAAAATAACTAAGTAAATAAGCAAGTAAGTATCTAGTACCTACTGTATGTTTGCCCCCTAACCCACACGCTACTAGGCACTTTGCAAACAAAGGAGATTCATTTTGATCACCTGAAGAAAGCAGAGAAATAATTCATCAAATCGTACTTGTGTCTCTCCCTCCTCCACCTTTGACTAGGGCTGCAAATTGCTTGAATGAGAAAACATTTCTCATTCATCTTGCTGTTCACCAGGACTGACACTTTGGGGGGTTCTCAGTAAATAATTCTTGAGTGGATGGATGAATCAATGAGTAGCGTTTGAGATGGACTTCCACTGGGGGTAGCATCTCAACAGGTTAAGGTGATGAGAAAAGTATTCTGGTAAAAACTACTTGGTGAGCAAGGATCCGATGCGTGGGAATAGCAGTTAGCGTTTACAGCTGCCCCAGTAGTCTGATGTGGTGCTTTCTGAGCTACAGGAAAGGAGCAGCAGGAGAGAAAGTGAAGAGAAGGCTGGAGCCTTCTTGGGGGACTTGGAGAATTACAGTGAGGAGTTTGAACTTCCTTCTGTAGAAGATTGGCAGCCGTTAGAAGTTTTTGAGCTAGTAGATGACAAGATCAGAGTAATATGGCTTTATTGTTCTCTACTTGTCAATGTGTAAGCAGTAGCTGTCATTAGTGATTAAAGGACCAAGTAGTGAGAGATCAAGTTTTAGAGGAAGTTGAAAAGGCATTTAACTTGCAGGGTGTGAATATGCATTTCTGTATTTGTGAGTCCGGAGATTCAGGAAAAGTCTCTTGTGCTATGTCTCATTGGCATAATCTTGTTTTTCCTCTCCTTTACTGAACATCATGCCCTATGTACTACTTTTTTTTTTTTTTTTCTTTTGGACTCTTAGGTGTTAATATGTACATACTCAATTGTCTTCTGGGGACATCTCACCTCATACCATAGAAGTTTTCCTCATTGACCCTGATCATCTGTCTCCAGTGTTTTCCTGAAGCTTCCCATTCACTTCCAACAGTTTTCTGTATGCCCCACTCCAAAGCCCCCCCGCCTGTGTAGACTGTGGCACTTGAATGCATTTATTTGTCTGTGTGGATTCTTCCCCTCTCACATTCTTGTGGAGCAAGACAGACTCCATAGCAGTGAAATAACTTGTGTTTTAACTCATCCCCAGCACCTCAGCTCAGCAAATCTTCAGCGGGTGGATGGATGAATAGATAAAAGGTAGAGATGGAAGGCAAGAGAGGGAGAGAATTACACTTCCTGATAGGAAACCTACCACAAAAAACCCCAGTTCATTTTAGTCAGCATGAGAACCTGTTAGACTCCTGAGGGCAGGGACCTCCTCCTTCTTATCAGCTCTGCATCCCCAAAGCTTAGCTCAGGGCCTGGCACAATGAAGGTGATTCATGAATATTTGTTGTGGAACAGAGGAATTAATGAAAGGTAAAAGGTAACTCTATTCGGGTATATATATTGGGCACTGTAGCCCAAAGGCTAGCCACTTGCCAGCAACAATTTGGCTAATTATCCAGATGTTCTTGCCATCAAGAGGAAGATTATTGATCTTCACGATCCAGCTGATAATCAGCACTTCGCTTCAAATACATGTTGCGCTGAGGTTTGGACACCAGCTGTATCCTTGGTTCTGAGGAAATGAAGCGGGTAGCCATGATGGGAATAAGCTAATAAAGCTCGCCTCCCTCGCTTAAATAAGTCAAATTATTGCAGCATCATTGCCCTATTGTTTCATACTTTAAATATCTCATGGCATGTCTAAATTGCCTCTTACAATCAATGCCTAAGTGTCTGAGCTTACTGCTACAGGGCTTGATTTTTTAACACAGGACTGACAAGAAAGCCAAGTTTTGGGTTTGGTGTTGGTTGTTTTTTTCATTTGTGTTTCGTGTTTTTCTTCTCAGAATAATCTCAGCATGGTTGAGTGGTTTTCTAGGTGCCTGAAGAGATACACCTTGGTTTACGTCCTTTCAGGGGAAAATTTTACAGCATGATGCTTCAAGGGAAATGATAGTTAACTAGATAATGACAATAAAAGCAAGTAATTACATGTCACTTATGGTGTGCCAGGCCCTGTTTCAAATACCTTATGCATAATAACTCATTAATCCTTAAAACAGCCCTATGTGAAAGATACTGTTATCATACCTGCTTTTCAAAGGAACAAACTAAAACACAAGTAGATAAGGTTCTTTGTCTAGGGTGACAGAATCAATGGGGATAGGCTGGCATTCAAGCACAGACAGTCTAGATCTACCATACCCCTTCTCTATACTCTTCCTTATTGCCAGATCTTTGAGCTGACATTTTTTGTTATTGTTGTTACCTGTGTATGTGTTTTATTTTTTTTTTTATTTTTGGATTTTTAAAAATTTAAATCCAAGTTAGTTAACATATATTGTAATAATAATTTCAGGAATGGAATTTAGTAATTCATCACTTACATATAATACCCAGTGCTCATCCCAACAAGTGTCCTCCTTAATGCCCCTCACCCATTTAGCCCTTCCCCCAACCCAACACCCCAATAGTAGTGCACCCAGTAGTCCAACACCCAGTAGTGCAATTACTGGGTCATAGGGTTGTTCTATTTTTAATTTTTTGAGGAGCCTCATACTGTTTTCCAGAGTGGCTGTACTAGTTTGCATTCCCACCAACAGTGCAAGAGGGTTCCCTTTCTCTGCATCTTCGCCAACATCTGTTGTTGCCTGAGTTGTTCATTTTAGCCATTCTGACAGGTGTGAGGTAGTATGGTTTTGATTTGTATTTCCCCGATGGTGAGTGATGTTGAGCATTTTTTGATGTGTCTCTTAGCCATCTGGATGTCTTCTTTGGGAAAGTGTCTGTTCATGTCTTTTGCCCATTTCTTCATTGGATTCTTTGGTTTTTGGGTGTTGAGTTTGATAAGTTCCTGACATAGATTTCAGATACTATTTATCTGTTATGTCACTTGCAAATATCTTCTCCCATTCTGTCAGTTGCCTTTTAGTTTTGCTGATTGTTTCCTTAACTGTGCAGAAACTTTTTATCTTAATGAGGTCCTAATAGTTTATTTTGCCTTTGTTTCCCTTGCCTCTGGAGACATGTCAAGTAAGAAGTTACTGCAGCCAAGGTCAAAGAAGTTGTTGCCTGTTGTCTCCTCTAGGATTTTGATGGCTTCCTGTCTTATGTTTAGGTCTCTTTCATCCATTTTGAGTTTATTTTTTTTTGTATGGTGCAAGAATGTGGTCCAGGTTCATTCTTCTGCAAGTCTCTGTCCAGTTTTCCCAACACCATTTACTGAAGAGACTGTCTTTTTTCCATTGAATATTCTTTCCTGTTTATCAAAGATTAGTTGGCCATATGTTTGTGGGTCTATTTCTGGGTTCTCTATTCTGTTTTATTAATGTAAGTGTCTGCTTTTGTGCCAGTATCATACTGTCTTGATGATTACAACTTTGTAATACATCTTCAAGTCTGGGATTGTGATGCCTCCAGCTTTGGTTTTCTTTTTCAAGATTGCTTTGGCTATTCAGGGTCTTTTCTGGTTCCATACAAATTTTAGGATTGTTTGTTCTAGCTCTGTGAAGAATGCTGGTGTTCTTTTGATAGGGATTACATTGAATATGTACATTGATTTGTACAGTATCGACATTTTAACAATATTTGTTCTTACAATCCATGAGTATGGAATGTTTTTCCATTTTTTTGTGTATCTTCTTCAATTTCCTTCATAAGCATTCTATAGTTTTCAGAGTATAGATTTTTCACCTCTTTGGTAAGGTTCATCCCTAGGTATTTTATGGGTTTTAGTGTAATTGTAAATGTGATCGCTTCCTTGATTCTCTTTCTGCTGCTTCATTATTGGTGTATAGAAATGCAACCGATTTCTGTGCATTGATTTTCTATCCTGTGACTTTGCTGAATTCATGGATTCTAGCAGCTTTTGGTGGAGTGTTTTGGGTTTGGGTGGAGTGTTTGGGAGAGATTATGACATCTGTGAAGAGTGAAAGTTTGACTTCCTCCTTGCCAATATGGATACCTTTTATTTATTTGTGTTGTCTAATTGCTGAAGTAGGACTTCCAACACTATATTGAATAACAGTGGTGAGAGTGGACATCCTTGTCGTGTTCCTGACCTTAGGGGGAGTGCTGTCAGATTTTCCCCATTGAGGATGATATTAGCGGTGTGTCTTTCATATATCGCCTTTATGATCTTGAGGTATATTCCTTCTATCCCTACTTTCTTGAGGGTTTTTATCAAGAAAGGATGCTGTATTTTGTCAAATGCTTTTTCAGCATCTACTGAGAGGATCCTGTGGTTCTTATCCTTTCTTTTATTAATGTGATGTATCACAGTGATTGATTTGTAGATATTGAACCAGACCTGCATCCTTAGGAATAAATCCCACTTGATCATAGTGAATAATTCTTTTAATGTATTGTTGGATCCATTTTGCTAATATCTTGTTGAGAATTTTTGCATCCATGTTCATCAGGAAAATTTGTCTGTAGTTCTCCTTTTTAGTGGGGTCTTTGGTTTTTAATCAAGGTAATGGTGGCCTCACAGAATGAGTTTGGAAGTTTTACTTCCATGTTATTTTTTGGAACAGCTTCAAAAGAATAGGTGTTAACTCTTCTTTAAATGTTTGGTAGTATTCCCCTGGAAAGCCATCCAACCCTGGACTCGTGTTTGTTGGGAGATTTTTCATTACTGATTCAATTTCTTTACTAGTTATGGGCCTGTTCAAATTTTCTGTTTCCTCCTGTTTCAGTTTTGGTAGTTTATATGTTTCTAGGAATTTGTCCATTTCTTCCAGATTACCCAGTTTGTTGGCATACAGTTCCTCATAATATTCTCATGTTACTGTTTGTATCTCTGTGGTGTTGGTTGTGATCTCTCCTCTTTCATTCGTGATTTTATTTATTTGGGTCCTTTCCTTTTTCTTTTTGATCAGTCTGTCTAGGGGTTTATCAATTTTGTTAATTCTCTCAAAGAACCAGCTCCTGGCTTCATTGATCTGTTTTGTTGTTGTTGTTCTTGTTGTTTTTGTTTTGATATCATTGATTTCTGCTCTAATCTTTATTATTTCCCTTCTTCTGCTGGTTTTGGGCTTTATTTGCTGTTCTTTTTCCAGATCTTTTAGGTGTAAGGTTAGATTGTGTATTTGAGACCCTTCTTCCTTCTTTTGGAAGGCCTGGATTGCTGTGTACTTCCCTCTTATGACTGCCTTTCCTGCATCCCAGAAGTTTTGGGTTGTCATGTTTTCATTTTCATTGGCTGCTGTGTGCTTTTTAATTACCTCTTTGTTTTGGTTAATCCATTCATTATTTAGTAGGATGTTCTTAATCTACAAGTATTTATGGTTTTTCCAAATTTTTTCTTATGGTTGATTTTGAGTTTCATAGTGTTGTGGTCTGAAAATAAGCAAGGTATGAAGTTGATTTTTTTGTACTTGTTGAGGGCTGATTTGTGACCCAGTATGTGATCTATTCTGGAAAATGGTCCACATGCACTCGAGAAGAATGTGCATTCTGCTGCTGTAGGATGAAATGTTCTGAATATATCTGTTCAGTCCATCTGGCTCAGTGTGTCATTCAGAGCCATTGTTTCCTTGTTGATTTTCTGATTAGATGATCTGTCCATTGTTGTAAGTGGGGGTGTTGAAGTCCCCTATTATTATGTTATCATTATCAATGAGTTTCTTTATGTTTGTGATTAATTGATTTATATATTGGGGTGCTTTCACCGTGGGGGCATAAATATTTACAATTATTGGATCTACTTAGTGGATAGACCCTTTAATTATAATATAATACCCTTCTTCATCTCTTGTTACAGGCTTTATTTTAAAATCTGGTTTTTCTGATATAATTATGGATACTCCAGCTTTCTTTTGATGACCATTAGCAAGATAGATGGTTCTCCATCCCTTTACTTTCAATATGCAGGTGTCTTTAGGTCTAAAATGAGTCTCTTGTAAGCAGCATATAGATGGGCTTGTTTTCTTATCCATTCTGATACCCTGTGTCTTTTCATTGGAATGTTTAATCCGTTGACATTGAGAGTAAGTACTGAAAGATATGAATGTAGTGCCATTGTGTTGCCTCTTGAGTTGGTGTTTCTGGTGATGTTCTTTGATCCTTCTAGTTTTTGTTGCTTTTGGTCTTTTTTGTTTCGTTTTTTCTTCTCTCCACTCAAAGCGTCCCCCTTAAAATTTCTTGCAGGGCTGGTTTAGTGGTCAGGAACTCCTTTAGTTTTTGTTTTTCTGGGAAACTCTTTATCCTATTTTGAATGACAGCCTTGATGGGTAAATAATTCTTGGCTACATATTTTTCTGATACAGCACAGTGACTATATCCTGCCACTCTTTTCTGGCCTGCCAGATTTCTGTGGATAGGTCTGCTGCAAACCTGATCTGTCTTCTGTTATAGATGAAGGACTTTTTTCCCTTGCTGCTTCCATAATTCTTTCCTTGTCTGTGTATTTTGTCCATTCGACTATGATATGCCTTGGTGATGGTTTGTTTTTGTTGAATCTAATGAGAGTGCTCTGTGCTTCTTGGATTTTGATGTCTGCATCCTTCCCCAGATTAGGAAAGTTTTCTGCTCTAATTTGCTCATACAAGTCTTCTGCTCTCTTTTCTTTCTCTGCATCTTCTAGGACTTCAGTGATTCAGATGTTATTCATTTTTAATAAGTCACTGAGTTCTCTAAGTCTTGTATCATTGCTTTGTTTCCCTCTTTTCTTCTGCTTCATTATTCTCCATAACTTTATCTTCTAAATCACTGAGTCTGTGCTCTGCTTCATCCATCCTTGCTGTCATGACATCCTTTCAAGATTGTATCTCACTTATAGTATTTTTAATTTTGTCCTGACTAGATTTTATTTTTTTTATCTCTGCAGAAAGGGTTTCTATGCTTTTTTCAACCCCAGCTAGTATTCTTATCATTGTGGTTCTATATTCTAGTTCAGACATCTTTCTTATATCTGTGTTGATTTAACCCCCAACTGCCATTTCTTCCTCTTCTTTTTTAGGGGATCAATGCTTTTGTTTTCTTATTTTGAAGGAAGAAACAAAATAATAAAGTAAAAACTAAAAATTAAAAAATTAAAAACAAAACAATAAATCAAATAAAGGAAGCTAGATCCTAGGTGTGTTTTGGCCTGCTTGTTTAAAGCTTGATAGAATAAAGAAAAAAAGGAAAGAAATTTTTTTAAAGGTAAGAAAAAATTTTAAAATTAAAAAAAGTATAATAAAATAGAATAAAATGAAATAAAGAAAATGAAATAGAATAAAAATTTTTAAATAAAAAAGTAAAACAATACATAAAAATAAAAATCAAGTTTTCTCTTTCTCTATCCAAGAATGAGGAAGAAAAGAAAGAGAAAGAAAGGAAAGAAAGAAAGGAAGGAAGAAAATTTAAGCAAAAACAGAAGCAAAGAAAACAAACAAATAAATGAACCAGCAAACAGAATGAAACCTGAATGAAGTTACATCCAGTTTCCCCTAGAACTGAAACTATCAAGCCTTCTATAGTCCATAGAGTAAGCAGGAGGAGTGACTTGTGATGGTCTTCTAGGGGATGTGCTTAGAGGGTGCAGTTGGGTGGGACTTGGTGTAATGGCTCTGTTCTCCACTCAGTGGCACTGCTTAGTTGACTGGAATGGATCAGTCTGGTGCACATGCGAGTGCATGCATATGAGGGAAATAGCTTCACCCAGCTCCCTAGTCTATGGCACAGGAGCTTTGTGCTCTCATGGACCCACAGTCAAGTACTCCTCCTGTGTCTCAGGCCTCAATCCATTCCCCCGCCCCTTTACCCTGTCTGTGTCCAAGATGTCAGCCTGCCAGGTGTCACCTCCCTCCAGATTTTTATCTCAAATGGGGTTGTGTTTCAAAACCCCACCCTTCAGAGACCCCTGCGGCTTGGACTCATGCAGACTCTTTGGGGGAAGGTCTCCCTGAGCAATGTCTGGGTGCCGGCTTGCCCCAGAAAACGTTTGAGTGATAGTGCAGCAGCAGAGGTCCAGAGATTATGGCAAATTACAACACATATCCAGCACCAGGTTTCACCGCACTCTGGTGTCTTTGTCCCAATACCAGCAAATGTGGCTGCTCTCCGGGGTCCACTGGGAACTTTACCTGTCAGGAGGCCATAGAGACTCTACCAAATGCACTCCAAGCAGGGAACTGATTCTCCCCATATGGCCCACAGACCCCTCAGAACACACCACCTCTTCCGAGGATTTACCCTGCTTCCTTCCTCACCAGAGCACTGCCAGGCACTGAGCTCCAAAACTTTAGACTCTGCTTTTCACTGTTTATAGAATCCTCGTGGTAATGAAACTCTACCCTTGCTTCCTATGAATGATTTGAGGAACAGATTTCTTTTTCAGTCCCCTGCATGTGTTTTTACTCTCTCTTTCTCTCCAGGTACTTTCAGGGGAGTGCTTTTCTTGCAAGACCCCGATGTGCCATACTCTCCTCCTTTCCCTTTCTCTGTCCTCTTACTGCAAAAACAGCTCCCTGCCCTCTGCAGCTTTTCTCTCCCCCAGTTCACCTCTCCACACTGTGTACCTGCCAAATTCTGTGGCTCAAGTTAAGCAAAACCTTGTGTGAATCCTCAGATCAATTTCCTAGTGTTCAAAATGGTTTGGTGCTGATCTGGCTGCATTTCGGGGATGAGACGAGGTCAGGGTCTCCATGCTACTCTGCCATCTTAACCAATCGGACTTTGTTGTTGTTGTTGTTGTTGTTGTTGTTGTTGTTTTAGTAACTTCCCCTCCCCAGAAGCATTAACTTCATACTGAATGTACTTGGTCAGCTTGTATTTAAAGTGTTCATGATTTAAAATTATTCCTTTATTCAGTGGCTACCTACTGAACACTAGGTATGTTCCAGATGCTGTTCTTAGTGCTAAGATATACATCAGTGAACAATAGATAAATTCACTGATTCCACGGAGTTTACATTCTGGTTTGGGGAAAAAGACAGCAAGCAACAACAGCAACAAAATCAATTTCCCATTCTCTATTAGGTGGATGTCATAAGTTTGATAGAAAAGGTAGAAAGGTAGAAAGAAGAGAGGGGGTGACAGTGGGGGCTGGGAAAGCCCTCATTGAGAAAGTGACATTTCTGCTAGAACTTGAAGGTAGCAGTGGGTGGAACATGCAGAATCCGAGGGAAGAGCCAGTCAGGAAAGAATAAAAGCAAGTATGAAAATTTAGGGCAGGGGCTGTGGAAGGGTTGTAGAATAGCAAGGGCACCAATACGGGAGGAGAAAATTGGGTGATTAATTAATAACATGATGGAAAGATGAGCATAGGGTTGATAGACAAACCAGTGCTGACATTTGAGCTCAGCCACTGGTGGTATCATCTTAATAAGTTGTGTATGCCTTTGAGTTTTCGTTTTCTCATCTGAAACATGGAAATACCTATTTGCTGTCAGGAACAAATGAGAAAGTGTAAGAAGCTTGGACAGAAATGGGAGATGCCTTCCCCAGCTTGTCCTGTCTTTGCAGGTGTTCCCAGACAGTCTCCACAGTAAGCCTCCATTTCCACAATCCATGGAAACGGGTGATGCCCCAGGAGGCAGGAGCCTGTAGGCTCCGTTGTCTCACAACTGGGCCTAACACCATGCCCCAGGCATAAACCAGGCATCTCATTTATCTTCTTATTTGCTTGCAACAGTCCACAGGAAAAACTGGGGTCCAGGCAATGCTTCCAGCAAGATTGTGCCACTGGCTGCCAAGTGAAGGGTGACTTGAGCTGTTACAAGCAAACAAAGCAAAACAGTTTCCAAGATGTAGGCCTTTTGTTTGTGTGAACAGGGACATGAGCAAACACCGGCATGTTTCCGTTTCAAATAGCTTCTGGAGTAATTGCTGGCACTGCATTCCCTAATTACATAATGTCTGTCTTCTTTGGCAGTGACCTTGGTATTGTGTTTGGTGTGAAAAACATCGAGTCTGGGATACCGCACACTTAGCCTAGTTAGCTATTGTGTGTACCTACTTCTTGGAGCCATCCAACTCACTTTCTTTCTCTTGCTCTTTTTCTTTCTGGCTGCTAATACTTATTCATAGGTTCACAAAGTGTTCAGATATACTTATGAATGACAGACTTGTTTTCCCCACAAATATTTCTTAAGCACCAATTCTGTGCCTAGTGGAGTGCTGTGTCCTGAGGATGTTCAGAACCATATGAAATCCCTGTCCCTTAGGGACGTTGGGAGAGACAGATATGTAAGACATTACAGTGCAATAAGTTGCAAGATAGGGTTCAGTGCTGAAGAGTATGACCTCTAGAATTGAACAGATGGGTTTGAATCTCTGGTTCCTCCTTATTTTGTGATCTTGGGCAAGTAGCATAAATTCCCTGAGACTCTGTTTTCTCATCTCTGCAATGGAGGACATGATTCCCATCCCCTAGTGTGATTGGGTGGGTTGAGTTAGACAATATTGTTTTTTAATTGTTTTAATGTTTATTTATTTTTGAGAGAGACAGAGACAGGATGTGAGTGGGCTAGGGGCAGAGAGAGAGGGAGACACAGAATCCGAAGCAGGCTCCAGGCTCTGAGCTGTCAGCACAGAGCCCAACACGGGGCTCAAACCCCCAAGCTGGGAGATCATGACCTGAGCCAAAGTTGGGTGCTCAACCGACTGAGCCACCCAGGCGCCCCAAGTTAGACAATATTTTTATTATTTTTTTTTTAATTTTTTTTTTCAACGTTTATTTATTTTTGCAACAGAGAGAGACAGAGCATGAACGGGGGAGGGGCAGAGAGAGAGGGAGACACAGAATCGGAAACAGGCTCCAGGCTCTGAGCCATCAGCCCAGAGCCCGATGCGGGGCTCGAACTCACGGACCGCGAGATCGTGACCTGGCTGAAGTCGGACGCTTAACCGACTGCGCCACCCAGGCGCCCCTAGACAATATTTTTAAAACACTTGGCACTACACCTGGTATAGAGTAGATGCTCAAGAAACAGCAGCGACTGTAATTATTGCTAGTGCTGTGGTAGAGGTAGGAACAAACAGCATAATGGCACAGAGGAAGGAGTGACCAATCCCAGGGGAGTAGCAACAGAGATACTGTTTAAACTAGATTTTGGATGATAAAGATAGCTTTGTCAAGTGGAGAAAGAGAGGGGAGATAGTCCTAACAGTTGGGTGGAGATGTGCAGGTAAAAATGTCTTGTTCGTGTAAATGTGTTCATTTAAAAAATATTTATTGAGCTGCTACTATGTGTTAGGAATTGGTTAAGTTTCAGGATGGGGTGCCTGGGTGGCTCAGTCAGTTCAGCGTCTGACCTTAATTTTGGCTCAGGTGATGATCTTACAGTTCTTGGGATCAAGCCCCATGTCAGGCTCTGCACTGACAGCTCGGAGCCAACTTGGGATTCTCTCTATGCCTCCCTCTCTGCCTCTCTCTCTCTGCCCCCACCCCTCAAAATAAATAAACACTTAAAAAAAAGAAGTTTTAGGAATATGCAGTGAACATGACAAGGTCCTGACTTCATGGAACTTCTATTCCTCAGTGGACGATAGGCCATAAACCAGAAAAAGAAAGGTAATTAATGAACAAGGTGTATCTTGTTGTGATAATGTCTATGAAGGATATAAATAGAGTGATAACAAATAGGACAGTTGAGCACTGATAATATTATTTTAGCTGAAGTGGTCATAGGAGGTCTCTCTGAAGAAGGGATAATTAAGCTGAGACCTATAGGATAGAATGAGGAAGCCATGGAAAGAGCTGATGAAGAGCATTTCAGGTGGAGGAAACAGTAAACACAAAGGCCCAGAGGTGGGAAAGGGCTTGTCAGGTTTAATCAGCAGCAAGAAATATCCTTGTGGATGCAACATCATGAGTCAGAAGAGTGGCATTTCTTGGGGGCCCGGGGAGTAGGCAGAAGCATATTTTCATTTTGTTTTGGCTTTTGTTTTTATTTAGCAATGGTGAGCAAGGAGACAGATTTCCAGCTTGGAAGGAGACAATCAGATTTATATTTATTTCGTGGGCATGTGGCTGTTATGTGAAACACAGGTTGTAAGAAGGTAAAGTAGAAGCAGGAAACCAGTTAGGAACTGTTGCAATCATCCCAGTGAGAGATGGTTTTTGTTTTGCTTTTAAGAGAGGAGACAAGAGCATGTTTGTTGGGCCATGGTCGTAACCTAGTAGAGCAGGAGACTAACGGTGCAAGAGAAAGAGGTTATGTCCGAAGGTTGTTACAATAAATGGGACCAGGCTGCTTATTGGAGTTGAAGTAGAGATGGATTTGGGAATTTCGACCAATAGAGTTTGCCAATGGATTAGACTGGGTCACAGAGACTATGGAAAAAGGGAGAAATCAAGGATGACTCCAAGGGGTTTTGCTTAAGCAAGAAGGTGTCATTTGCCGAATTGAGGCAGAGTGAGAGAGAAACTGGCTTGGGCAGTTATGAAGAGATGCACCAGAGACGTATTAAATTTTAGATCCCTAGTAGAAAACGTAGTGATGTCTAGAGCTCAAGATACTGGTCTATGCTAGAAATATACATTTGGGAATTACTAGCATTCAGATGGTGTTTAAAGCCACAGTGAGCTCACTAGGGGGGAACAGGTAGCTATAGAAGATAAAAAAGAGCCCAAGATTCGGGAGAGGAAGAGGAGGAGCCAGTCAAGAAGACTGAGAAGGAGAGACCAGTGAGCAAGAAGGAAAGCCAGGAGGAATGACACTGTGCAAGCCAAGGGAGGAGAGCAATTCAAGGAGGCAGTGGTGAGGTCTGGAATCCCACTGCCAGGTAAAATGAGGACAGAGAAGTCTCCCTTGAATTTGGCAACATAGAGGGCGTCAGTGGCAGTGGGGAGGATGGAAACCAACTGGGAATCAACTGAAACTGTGAACAGGAAATGTTCCCTTTTGTGTCTGTAGGGCTTTTTTGCAACTCTAAATCTGAAATGAAAAAAAAACCAAAAACCACCAGGGGGGCCTGAGTGACTCAGTCAGTTAAGTGTCCGACTTCGGCTCAGGTCATGATCTCACAGTTCGCGGGTTCGAGCCCTGCATCGGGCTCTGTGCTGACCGCTCAGGGCCTGGAGCCTGCTTCTAATTCTGTGTCTTCCTCTCTCTCTGCTTCTCGCCCACTTGCACTCTCTCTCTTTCTCAGAAATAAATAAACATTAAAAAAACAGCAAGATATCATTTGTGAGTTATGAAGCTTTTGTAGATGAACATGTCTATTTACATTTCTGTTCTTTTTAATTTTATTTTCTGAAAAACCAAAAGAGCAATGGAATGAGACTATGAAAGTACTAGACAGTTTGTTGAGAAATTTGGCAGTAAAAGTTGAAGAGACATGAAGTGATATATGGAAGGTAGATAAGGGAGTCAGGAGAGCTTATATTTGGTTTTGCTTTTAAGTGTGAGATGTGAGAGCACGTTTGGTGGGTGACTGATGATGCCAAAGGAAGAGGTTATGTGTAAAAGACTAAAGTCCTTTGTGACTGGTGGGGTGTGCCTCTGATAGGTGTGGGGATACCTTCTGGGGGAGCAGGAGGAAAGCATGGGTACCGGGAGTTGAGGGCAGTTTTAGAGCATGGATGTGGGAAGGTGATAGAATGCAAGGTGGCTTCTACCGGCAGTGAGGTCATCAGCCAAGAGAGTGAGGGTATGAGCAAGGAACCTGGGAGGCGTGAGGAGGATGAAAAGGGCATGAAATTTTTGTCTCCACGAAAGAAGAAGTTAATGTGCCAGGGGAAGGAGTGAGTGGAGGTGGGACTACATCACGTACTTCTGAGTCCTTATCCAGCGTGGTTTCTTGTTCACCTCCGAGCTTCACTGAGTCTGAGACATGGCCCTTTGCTCTTGGAGGCCCATGATAAACATGCTGCTGAATGCCTTATATGAGGATAGCAGTGCTGTTTTAAGGGAAAAAAGGTGGGAAAGTAAGACTTATGGAGCACGTGTTACAGGGTAGGCACTATGTTGGGCACTTCAACTACAATATCTTATCAGGTTTCAATGATGAGAAAACTGATGTGTGTGTGTGTGTGTGTGTGTTGCACATATATCTACATAATGCACATATACATATATAAACATTCATGCACACAGACATGCACATGCACACATACATTTATTTCCTGATAACATTCTGTCCCTGTCTCAAATAATTTATAATTTAGGAATCTAGCCTAAGGGAGAAATTTGGTACATGAATGAATAGAGCTAGGGTCAGCAAAGTACAGTCTATGGGCAAGTCCAGACCACCACCTGCCTATCTTTTGAAGAAAAAATATTTTATAGAAATACAACCGTACCCATTTAATTACAAATTGGTTTTGGCTGCTTTTGCAATGTCACAACAGAACTGAGTGGCTGCAACAGTGTAAAGACTAAAATATTTACCTGAAATTTTATAAAATTTTATAGAAAAATTTTAGCCAACCCACGAGCCAAAGTACAAGGGAGAAGGTGCTAAGGTTGAGAAGATGCAGCTATTTCTTTTGGTTGTGATTAGAGACTGTGCCAGTGAAGCAATGACATTTGAGTTCCCTCTTGACAGATTCATGCCTTTGTTCAACAAAGATTGTTTTAGCATCTCCTATGTGGTAGGCACTGTTCTAGGTGCTGAAGTTACAACAATGACCAACATAAATAAAAGTCCCACCCTCATGAGGCATGCGTTCTTATGGATTGGTAGGATCTGGGGAGATGTAATAAAAGGAAAGTCATTGCTGCTGAAGCAGAAGTGGAGCAAAGGTGCACGAATGGAATAATCAGGAAAAGTTGCAGAAATGGAAAGTAGTCCCAATTGACCCAAAGGATATAAGATGAGCAAGAATGTAGAACCATACTGCAAAGTAGTGATTTTCTTTTTTTTTTTCATGTTTCAAGTTTTAATTTAATTTTATTTTTTTTAATTTTTATTCAAAGTAGTGATTTTCAGGGGTGCCTGGGTTGCTCAGTCAGTTAAGCATCTGATTTCGGCTCAGGTCATGATCTCACAGTTTGTGGGTTCGAGTCCTGCATCAGGCTCTGTGTGGACAGCTCAGGGCCTGGAGCCTGCTTCAGATTCTGTGTCTCCCCCTCTCTCTGCCCCTTCCTGGCTTGCACTCTGTCTCTCTTTCTCTGTCTCTCAAAAATAAATAAACATTAAAAAATTTTTCAAAGTAGTGATTTTCAAAGTGTGGTCCTCAGACTATCATTGGAATTACCCAGGGAGTTTGCTAAACATATGTGTTCTTGGGACAGAGTTCAGACCTACAGAATCCAAACCTATGGGGGTAGAAGACAGATACCTACGTACTTAAAAATTCTTCATTTATTCTTAGGCTCAGTATATTTTTGAATTACTATGTTAGAAGTTCACTGGAATCAGATTCAGGAGTGGGGGGGGGGTAGGGTAGTGGGATGTCAGCAGAGGGAAGGAGGTAAGAAAGAAAGTGAAGGCCCCCCAACTTTGAGACAACTTAGTATCCATCACTGGAACTCAGGCTTCTCTTAGCACATCTGGGAGATTTGGATAGGTGAAGTCATTTACTAAAAAAACTGTAGAGCTTCCTTGAAGGAAGCTCAACTTTAAGGGTGTAACGAAAGAGAAGGACCTGGTTGATGCACACCCTCACTCATCAGAAAGAAAGAATGATGCTGAATGCATTGTGAGAACAGCTGCCAGATTTTCTTCGTAGCTCAGGCCCTCATACCTTTTTTTCCCCCCATAAAGGCTGACTTATAACCAATTCATTAAAATTGTATGCTCTAATCACCATTACTGTTGTTGAGAGGTTCATACTTGAGGTGGAAACATAGATTACATCCTGAAATGGTAAAGATAAAAGGCTATGTTAATGGTATAGACAATTAGGTGGGGTTCGGTGGCCAGGCATAACCTGTGGGTTAGGTGGGACATAACCTTTACCAGTAAGCAAAGAGGAGTGAACAAGTCTCTCCAAACAGCAGAAATAGCTTAAGCTTGAGAGAAGCCCATAATCAGAGACAACACATGCATCCAGTAATGAGCAGATCAATTTGGCTGGAATAGGAAATTCACATAGAGCAGTAATAGGAGATAAGTCTGGAAAGGTTGTCTAGGGCCAGATGGGGAAGGGCCTTGAATGCCAAGCTAAGGATTTTGGCATTTATCCTGGAGGCAGTGGGGAGCCATTTAACTTTTTTAGCAGTGGGGTTACAGGATTAGAGCTGCACTTTAGGGAAATTAAACCAGTGAACGAACGGAAGACAGATTATGGACGCGAGAGGCTGGAAGTGAGGAAACCAATTAGGAGATCATTGGAAAGGCCCAGGTGAGAAGTAATGAGCACGTGGATATGGTGGAAGCAGTGAGAATGGGGGGGGAGAGGAGAGAGGACTTTGAGAAAATGCACAGATAAAATCAGCTGGAGTTGGCAATAGAATAGAGAAATGGAATGCGCCAAGAGGAAGGATCCAAGACCACCCGAAAGATTCCCACCTGGATAACCATGGAGACATTGGTGCAATTACAAGAACAGAGAGGACAGGGATGGATGAGTGGGGAGAGTGTGAAGACTGATGATTTGAAATGCAAGAGGGCCAGTGGGTAGGTATTTAGAATGGCAGGGACTCTGGGGCGAGGCCAGTGATGGTGAGATGGGCATCTGCAGGAGTTCCCTTCCCTTGTGCTTGAACATTAGGCCATTGATTGGACTCAAGGTGGTAAATTGGATGTTGCTATTCTTTCTTTCTACACACACACACACACACACACACACACACACAATCATATATTGATTCAATAAATATACACCGGGAGAAAATCTTGGGTTGCATGTATGTATAGATGGTACTTTTATTCATTTCACCCCATGTGGTACAACTCATGCCAGAATCCCAGAAAATGTAAGAGGGGCAGGGGGAAATGATGATAAAACAGTATGAATCCACCAGGGAAGAATAATCAAAACTGATTAAAAGCTTTGGTTTCTTTTCCAAAGTTTCATTTTTAAATACTTTAAAAAATTGATTGATGCTTCAATGGAAAGAGTATAAATGAAGTTGGATATTGATGTAAATCTCCCCCCACCCCTTTCTTCCGTTTTTCCTTCTTTTATTTCTTAACAATGCAATGCAAAATCAAACAATTTTAACAGCCCTGCTGGGTCTCGGGAGGACTCTGGCACATTAAGAAGTGCTTCCCCTAAGCAAAAGTTACCAAGCCAAAAACACAGCAAAAGCTTTCTCTTAAGTAAAAGCAGGGTGGAAAATGAAAAATGAAATATTATTGCAAAACTTATTTCTTAGAGTGCATGAAGAAGTTGTTTAAAAAATTAAATAGTCATTTCTCAATAATAGCATTGAAATCAGAACGTTAGTCAAGAAACCTAGAAGTACAAGCATTATGGAAAGAAATACAAAGTACTTGAATACCTGTGATAGGCTAAGGCTTACACCACCCATCCCCATCTTACATAATGACATCCCCTGCCTTCTCCTGCCACTTAAATTCCTCAGGGAGAACACTTCTTGCCCTAGAGTCACAATAAAGTGTCATCAAATGATCACAAGGTTTGGAGGTCATTGGTCCCAGGTTTGAATCCTGGTTATGAGGTTTTTTAACTGTGTGACTTTAGGCAAATCTCTTAGTTTCTTTGAGACTCAATATTCTCATCTGTTGTGAGAGTTAAATTAGCTAATGGGTGAAAAGCACCCTCCAGAGAGCCTTGCATGTAATGGACACTTTTTTAAAAATAAATTTTTTATTTTAGATTACTTCTATGCTTATAGAAAAATTGCAAAAATTTTATAGAGAGTACCCTTGTAACCCACCCCCAGTTTCTCCTATTATTAACATCTTATATTAGTGTGGTATATTTGTCACAATCAGTGGCTAATCTTAATACATTATTTTAACCAAAGTTCATACTTTACTCAGATTTCCTTAGTTTCTACCTCATGTCCTTTTTCTGTTCCAGGATCCTGTCCAGGATACTATATATTTCATCCTCAGGCATCCTTAGACTCCTCTTGGCTGTGAGTTTCTCAAACTTTCTGTGGTTTTGATGGTCTTGGTAGTTTTGTGCGGTACTGGTCAGGTCTTTTACAGTGTCCCTCCGTATTTCAACGAAGTTTTGTCTGAGGTTTTTCTCATGATTAGGCCCAGGTTATAAGTTCTGGGGAGAAAAACCACAAAGTGAAAGTGCCATTTTCATCACATCATATCAAAGGTACTTAGTACCAAGACATATCACTGTTGATGTTGACTTTGGCCACCTGGCCAACATGGTGTTTGTCAGGCTTCTCTACTCCAAAGCCATTCTTGTTCACTCCATTTCCATATTGTCCTGTTTGAAAGGAAATCACCAGTCCCAGCCCATACTTAAGGAATGTGGAGTTTTACTCCACCTCTTTGTGGGTAAAATATTTACAGAAGTTATTTTAAATTCTTCTGCACTAGAGATTTATCTATTCTCCCTCATTTATTTATATATTCAATCACTTATTTATATCTGTATGGGCTCATGGGTATTTATTTTATACTTTGTGTTAAAATCTAATACTCTTTTATTCATTTTCTTGCTCAAATTGTTGTGGTTTTGACTGATACTGATGGAAGGTCTTTCCATTGGCTTTTATGTGCCTTTGACATACCCCATTATTTTGTGTGTTTTTCCATTTTTTTTGTCTTAGCACTTTCTTACTTCCTGACGCTGTGAGATGCCTCAGACTCAGATATTACCTCTCCAAGATGTAGAATTAGTTATTCCTCCAATGTGTCCTGATCCCTTTTATTGAAAGGGATAATTTTTTAATGTCACTTTTTTTTCTTACATTAAGGTCACACAGTGAAGATGCTAAGAATTGATTATGAAATTATTAAGCAGCATTGACAGTATAGACAAGTTGGTGCCTCAAAGTAAGCAAAGATTTACTTTAGTGCCTCCTAGGTGCCTGATAAGGTACAGGTTTCTAAAGATACTAAGACTATACGAAATACATACTGAGTGCTTCCCATGAGTACTGCCACTATATACACTATTTTAAGCACTTCATTTGTGCTAAGTCAATTAACACTTCTACCCATCCTGCAAGGTGTCAGGTCCTGTCATCCTTCTCATTCTTTGGATAGCTATGACAAGACTCCTTTGCCATCACAGGGCATCATAGACAAGCAGAGGGAACTAAGAACAGGAAAGAGACACCCAATTCAGCAGTGGGATTAGGGAGAGCATTCTGGCTTAGTGACACCTGAGCTGAGTCCTGGTGGATGCAGAGGAATTATGGATAGCAGTCCAGGAAGAAGAAAGATCCTGGGTAAACACACCAGGAAGTGGAATAGTCCCACGCAGGAATGGGAAGCAGTCAGTTACTGCCAGGCAGGGAATAAGTAGTGTGGGGTTGACAAGGAAGACAAGGGACTTGGTCTCAGAGTATTGTGTATGTTCTTCTATGTAGCTTGAACTTCTTTGTAAGTGACATGATAAATGTGATTTATAGACATTGACACAGCGCAGATGACAGGTGGGAGGTGTAAGACAAGAAGCGAACAGAGTAGTTAGGAGAAAACAGAAGAAATCCAAGGGGGAGATTTTAGGGGCTTAGACCAGGGCAGTGGCAGTGTAAACTAGAGAAATTAGTACATATTAAATTAGCAGGACCTAGAGATTGAGAAACCATGTGGGTTCCTACACTTCTTTTCTTTCCAGAATGTACCCCGGGTGATAAAAGGAAAGGGATTCAAGGAGAATGCTCTAAGAAGTTCATGCATATGACTAGAGTTTCCTATGTTATCAATCTTGGCAACCCAAGTTTGCCAAAAAAGGGCAAAGATAGAAGAATCTTAACATTCGTGTACCACTGTGGCAGCATTCACAGTCAGTAGCTATCAATAGCAATTATTAGTATATTAGAATGAATATGTGATTTGGAGCTGACCAAGAAATTCTACCAAAATTGAGTTCTACCTCCTCTACTTAACTGGTCTATCTTACCTAAGTATCCATAAGCCTTAGTTTTCTCATTGGTAAAGTGGGAAACATAGTCATACCTACATCTTGAGGTTATAATAAGGGCAAGGGTTAATGCATTCCCTGCTCTTGGGTCACCTATTATAGTTAGTGTAAAATTGTGTAGGATTTATTTCTTGCTGTCTCATGAAGTTCGCTTAATCTTTCAGTTACCTTTTGTTTTAAAAAGACTTTTTTAATGTTTATTTATTTTTGAGAGAGAGAGAGAAAGAGAGAGAGAGAGTGCAGGTGGAGGAGGGGCAGAGAGAGAGGGAGACACAGAATCTGAAGCAAGCTCCAGGATCTGATCTGTCAGCACAGAGCCCGACCCAGGACTCGGATCCACGAAGCATAGGATCATGACCTGGGCCAAAGTCAGCTGCCCAACTGACCCAGCCACCCAGGCACCCCTTTCAGTCACCTTCTGAAAGTTAAAGTTTGCCACTCATTCTTTGCAGCAAGGAACTTAGACACAGAGAAGTGAAGGGGTTTCTTTAAAATTAAAGAGCTTCTAGAACAGATTTTTGGACCTCAAGACTAGGATTCTCTGTACTCTGTTTTCATCTGACAGAAACTTGTGAAATAGGAAGCTTAGTCTTCATTCAGTTACCTTGTTTATTCATTTAACAAATATTTGCTTCAACTGCTCTTCTCTGGCCAGCTCTGTTATGTGATCAGGATATAGAAAGAACCAGATAGATAAAACTCTCCCCTCATGGACTTGGAGAGATATGCAAACAAATAAACCAAGAAAGGTAACACATGAGCTCTAAACCATCAAAGATGAGGAAGTGCTATGAAAAAATCATTAAAAGGGCATATGCCTAACCTGCAACATATTCTTTGTGGACCTTGCTTCAACTCTTTGCCCAGATGAAATTTTCCAGAAGTAACTGCCCAACCCTGAGGGCTTTTTTCATTTTAAGACCTGTGTTATCCCCTTGTGCAGAGAGAGAAACACTGTAAGAGAAGGGAGTCGCGCAAATCAGCGTAGGCAATAATCATTCGTAAAAACACTAGCAGAGGTTCTAATGGGATGCAATGTTTTAAAAAGCATGTATGGTTGTTGGCTTACATAAAGGGAGGAGGCCGAAGTACAATTCTAAGGAACAAAGTAGGGGGAAAACACAAGTTAGAAGATGTAGTTGATTTCCCCATGAATAGCCTTGGAAGTGTTTTGGTGTCTTTTCTCCATTTGTTTTCTCTGTCACTTAATGAGAGCTCATTAAATATAAAATGTTTCATCCTGCTCTTCACTAAGTATTGTAACACAAGCACACTCGTGCGCTACCAAAAACTCTGCAAATAGAACTTGTAATGTCTGCATTATATTCCAGGGTGTGGACATAACATAACTTATTTTACCATTCTGCTCTTGCTTAATATTCAGATGGCTCCCATTTTTTTCGTGTATCAGGCATCTACTGCTGTGTAGCTACCTAACCCGTGGAGTGTTTCATCCTAAAACTTAAATAGCTTAAAAACTTTAGTTATTACTTCTCATGCTTCTACTGGGTTGCTTGCTGGGTGGGTTCCACTGGCTTACTCTGGGGTCATGTAAGCAGTAGCTTTCAGCTTACGTGGAGAGTCAGCAGAGTATGAGGGTCTAAGAAGCCACATTCACATGTCTGGCAGATGGTGTCAGCTAAACACTGAGGTGCCTCTATCCTCCAGAAGCTCTATCCTACATGGAGGTCTGAGAGAGGCATGCCCAGAGGCTAAGAACAATTCAAGATCTCTTGAGATCGAGGCTCTGAAACAAGTAAAACTTAACTTCTGCCATATTCTTTTGGTCAAGACAAGCCACAAGACTGGTCCAAAATCAAGAGGTGGAAAACTAAACTTCACCTCTGAATCAGAGGAGTATTGAAGTCCCCTTAGGAGGGCACATGCACACTAGGATATAAGGGACTTGTGCTGTTAGTCTAACACAGGGGATTACTGAGCGATATGCTACAATAAACATTTTTATGTTCATTAAGCTTTAGTTTTTACAGTCTAAAATGTTATTTCCTTGGAACAAACCCTTAGAATTTGATGTACCAGGAGAAAAGAGAAGATGCATTTTTAAGGCTTTTGATACAAACTGTCTTGCTCTCCAGAATGTACTTAGGTGACATTCACCATCTCTGCTTTCTAAGACAGAGGAAATTTAATTGGTCAGCCCCATATAAAAAAAGTTGATTATAATGTTCCATCAGAATTAAAAGCGGGATTTTTTTCTAAAGGAATAAAGCAGCTCAGTGGCAATGAGCTGGATTTTTCTATGTCTGATTAAGAATAACGTGCTCCTTGGCATAAATGAAATCTTGGGCGAGGAGTTGGAGGCAGACCAGATTTCAGATCCATCTACCAAACAAATCCCTTGTGATCTGAATGTATGAATTTGTTGAGATTTCCCGATGGCTAACAATATGCCTTCATGTTAGCAATGACAAAAAAACTAATAGCTGGGCATGGTATTAAAAAAAGGCCTCTTTTTCATGTAATTGAATTCTTCAATCTTGCACTGCATTCATTGAGAAGAACTCTTGGGATGAATTTCTTTGAAATCTGTGCTACTGATTTTATTTTCTGATATGTTGACCTTCTTCATCTTGAGACATGTTGCAAGATTGGCAGGCTTCGTTTTCTGTGCATCAGATACAGTGAAAGCTGTGTTAAGGCTCCTGCCGTTGAAATGTATTCAGTGTGGATGCTAATGAAGAATTTTAAAGCGATCTGTTTGGTTCATTCCTCTTTTTCTTATTTCTCTGGAAGGGGGAGAAATAACATCTCCTTAGCAAAGAGAACTAAAAAAAATAAATAATGACCACATCTGTCTTTCAGAACTCGGTCTGTGCTATTTTCAGGAGCAAACTGTAAATCTGTATCAAGGGTGGTGGTGATTTTGTTTTAATTATTAGAGAATGGATAAACGTCTTGCTGGTAATTGCCCTGTCTAAATGTCCGCCAGGCACTTCAACTTATACAAAGTATTTATTTGCCATTCATTAGGCATCAGCAGTGTAAAAAATACCAAGCGAGACATTGGCAAGGTAGATATGAATTAGTTATGGCCCCTTCCTTCAAAGCGGCTTATAGTCAAGTATAAAGGCTGGACATGAACCAGAATGACCTGGATAAGTCTAAAATCTCATGTGAAAAAGTACTCAAATAAGAATGAATGAAAGAGAAAGTCTTCCATTCAACCAATAAGTATAATGAGGAATGCCTTCTTTATACAACATATCCTAGCATATTTGCCACAATCGTTTACTCCCTTGCCTCTCTAGTTTTTCATCCCACCCATCTAGAAAAATCCTAATGTGGGGGAAAGATAGACAACGTTTTACTTGGCATATATGCCTGTACTGGAGACTGTAAGGTCACTTTAGTGGACAGACTGGCATGATTGCTAACCTCAAAAGGACCCACATCCCAAATAGTCTGTTTAACTTATTATAACACTATCTGTTATGTTCGATCGGGGTATCTGAGAATTCAACTCAATTCTGACACTATCTACGCAGAGATAACATCAGATATCACAGGTTAAGGGCATGGTCCTACAAGCCTCCCTCCATCCCCCACTTCAGATGCCACTTAGAAGCCCAGGTAGTGGGGTGCCTGGGTGGCTCAGCTGGTTAAGCGTTCAACTCCTGATTTTGGCTCAGGTCACGATCTCACAGTTTGTAGGGCTCTGCACTGACAGTGTGGAGCCTGCTTGGGATTCTCTCTCAACCTGTCTCTCTGTCCCTTCCCCCTCCTCAAAATAAATAAATAATCTTAAAAAATAAACAAGTCTGGGCACCTGGGTCGCTCATTCATTTGAACGTCAGAATTCAGCTCAGGTCACGGTCTTGTGCCTTGTGAGCAGCTTGTGAATTTGAACCCCACGTAGGGCTGTCTGCTATCAGCACGGAGCCTGCTTTGGATGCCCTGTCACCCTCACTCTCTGTCCCTCCTCCACCTGTGTTTTCTGTCTCTCTCTCTCTCTCTCTCAAATAATAAACATTTAAAATTAATTAATTAATTAATTAATCAAGCAAGCCCAAGTTGTTACTGGTGCTTATGACCAACTGCTATAAATCAGTTTCCCATGACTTCCTCCTTAGGATTGGTTAATTTGCTAGAGCAGCTCACAGAACTCAGAGAAATATTTTATTTACTAAATTACTGGTTTATTATAAAAGGATATATAGCTCAGGAACAGCCAGATAGAAGAGATACAAAGGACATGTTATGTGGGAAGGAGGCGGAGCTTCCCTGCCCTCTCTAGGTTCACCAATCTCCCATATCACGTGTAAACCAACCCGGAAGCTCTTTGAACCTGGTCCTTCTGGGGTTTTGTGGAGGCTT
Source organism: Prionailurus bengalensis (assembly GCF_016509475.1). Lineage (NCBI taxonomy): Eukaryota > Metazoa > Chordata > Mammalia > Carnivora > Felidae > Prionailurus > Prionailurus bengalensis. The sequence goes on along the minus strand of NC_057345.1, from coordinate 46,849,915 downwards.
CATTGTGTAGGCATGATTGATTAAATCAGTGACCGTTGTTTCAACCTCCCAGAGGTGGGAGGTGGGGGAATGAAAGCTCCAACCCTCTAATCCCTTGGCTCCATTGGCAACCAGCTCCCATCCTTAGGTGCCTTCCAAAAGTCACTTCATTAATATAACAAAAGACCCTTAGGAAATTCCAAGTGTTGTGGGAGCTGTGAGCTAGGCGCTGTGGACAATGGCCTAATATATATGAGAAATATATTTTGGTCACCTAAGTGGCCAAATATATATCTCATATAAGTCACAATATCACATGGTACAACAAATATTTCCAACTTTGTCCACTCTCTTCAAACCTCCAACTCTTTTGCAACCTACCTCCATCACCTATGACTCTTAGCCAATGACCACCCCCTACTTTACATACAAAGTAAATCTGGAAAATAAGAAGCCCCTTGTCTTCTTCTCATTAAACATACAAACCCACCTGTGTCTGACCCCCCTGCCCTCTTTCACTCCTGTTACAACAGAGGAGAGTGGTCCCAGTTTCTTTGCCAAGGCTAGTTCCTTTGCATTAGCTTTGATATGTGTCCTCAAGTGACATTTCTTCCCATCATTATTTAAACACAAGTGAGTCCCTTCAGTCTTTAATCAATCAATAAATAACCATCCAGAGACCTACTATAACATTTTCCTTCTCTCCCCTAATCTCACAGTATTCTCAAAAGATCTGTCTTTTGTTAGTATCTCCATTACAAATCTCATTATTCTCCCTTTAGCCTCTTCCAGTCTTGTCACGTTTTGCATCATTCGCCCTGAATGGCCTTCACTAACATCAACACGTGGCCTCATTGTCATCAGCTGCAAAGGCACCCCCCCCCCCCCCGCCCCTCAGTACCCGTCTTCCTTCACCTCTCTGCCATATTTGGCTTTGTTGATCAATCCTTTCTTCATGGAACACCCTCCACCCTTGACTGCAGTGGGACACAGTTTATCTGGTTTTATCACTTCTTTCTGGCCACTCCTCCCTGCTCTTTCAAGTCTACCCTTTCCTACCTGGCCATTAAATAATGGATTTTCTTAAAGCACCACAGTAGGTTCTCTGAGACCGTCCTCTACCCCTTACACTCCTGTAGACTTGCAGACCATCTAAAACTGCCCAGATAAATCTCCAGTGCAGAGCTTTCCTGAGCTCCAGACCTGTGTTTCTTATGAATTTATATCTGAACTTAGATGCCTCAAGAGTGTCTCAAATTTGGTATGTCCAAAATAGCAGTTGTGACCTTGTCCTTTTCCAGGATTCTCCATCTCTCTGTCACCAACTTTCATCCATTTTACAAGGGAAAAAACAAAGTACTGAGAGTTATCCTTGATACATCCTCTTCCTCAATCCTGCTCTCTGGCCAGTCCTGTGAAGTCCAACTCTAAGGTCTTGTTCCATCCATTCTCTCGACTTCCACTTCTCCACCCCGGTGTGAGCCCCTTCCCTCTAGGTCTATTGCTGTGGCCTCCTGCCAGTCATTCTGATGCCTCCCTTACTGTCTTCCACTTCATTCTCCAAACAACCACCAAACTGATCATTTAAAAACATAGAACTGAATGTATCACCTCTGTGATTAAAATCCTCCAATGACTTGCCCGTGACTCACAGAATACAAGCCCAAATCCTTAACGTGTCCTGAAGAATCTCGTACAGTCGGCCTTCTACCCACTTCTCTTCCCCATCCCCCTGATACCTGCCCTTCACCATTACCCCTCTTGCCACATGAATCTCTGCTTTGTTGGAACCCCCTGTTGGAACCCTCATCCTTCACCCTCTTCACTTACTTATACCTCTTATCCATCCAATGTGTACACAGATCGTTACCTCCTCGAGGAAATCTTCCCAGAATCTCAAGACTAGTTCACCTCTGCTGATTACAGTCTTTCACCATAAACTTCTATGATTATTTATTCAATGTCTATATCCATCACTAGACTAGAAACTATACTTTGGCAGAGGGGAATGTCTTATTGACTCACAGTTGTTTTCCAGAACCTATCCTTAATGCTTGGAACATAGCAGATGTTCAACAGATGTTTTCAATGAGCACACACTATGTGCCAGGCACCATTCCACTGGAAACACAGTGGTGAACACAACAAATGCCACCACTGTCCCTGATGACACATGCATCATAGTGGAAGAGACATATATTAAATAAGTGAATAAATACATAATACGAGTGCTATAAAGAAATCTAAGTGCTATAAACAAAACAGAGTAAGGGAATTGAGAAAGTTAAATGGTGGTAGATTAGACTCTTTTATTTAGAGTCTAAAAAGGCTAATTTGGATAGAGAAGTCCTCTTTTAGGAGGACATTTGAACAGAAGCCTGAATTGAGAAAACAGAAAGGATCAGAAGAGCTTTATGAACAAAGAGAAAGCAAGTCCATCAGGGAATGAGTATGTTTGAGGGATGACTTCTGTGTGGAAAGAGAGAGGAGAGTCACATCAGCAGAAAGTGAGGTTGGGGAGGACAGTGGGGATAGATCACATGGTACCAGAAAGTGCCCCCATTTGAGGATTCCTTCCTCAGAGTTGGACACAATGTTGGGTGAAAAATACTGAAACCTGCATGTTTTCAGAGGCCAGGTCTCTGGGCTCCAGTTTGAGTTCTGTCACCAGCATCCAGTGGTGCGAAAAGCAAATCACGTTCTCTCTCTGTTCCTCAGTTCCCTTATGTGATAAATGTGGGTTTGGGACTAGATTATCTGTAGTATTCTCTCCAAATCAAAAATAATAATTCTTCTTCTTCGTCTTCGTCTTCATCTTCATCTTCTTCTTCTTCTTCATCTTCGTCTTCGTCTTCATCTTCATCTTCGTCTTTGTCTTCATCTTCGTCTTCTTCTTCTTTTAATGAACATCATTTGAAAGGAAAAGCTGGGTCGAAGGTCAAGTCTGCCACTGTGATTTCGTGCAAGCTGCTTTTCCTTTTTGAGTGTATTTTAGTGTTTGAAAACTAGGAATTGAAGAGCTTCCTTTTCTATCGGGATTGGCATGCCAATCAAAAGACATGATGGATGTGAGAGCTCGTGTAAGTTGTAACATACTATATAAACCTGTACCTGAAACTTCTTGAGAATTTGTGGTATAGCAGGTACTGTTATAGGTACTGTATATGTGTTATTTTATCCTCACGGCCATCTCAGGAGGTAGATCTATTTAAGTGAGACCAAGAGAGAGTAAACATCTCAAATTCCCTCAGTCAGTGAAATGGTGGAGCTTGTTTTGCACCCAGATCCAGTTGGCATCAAGGGTCCAGGGCTCCTCACTAGAATCCAGGCTGTGTGTATATGTGAGTGCAGGGGTGGGGTAGGGAGAGGAGGAGCTGTTGAAAATCCAGTCCCAGGGGCACTGTTGGTGTAAAAGCAATTTAAATGACACCATATTTGCATTTCATTAAATAAGAGTGCTTGAGCATCACCTACGTCTTAACAATATTTTCCAAATTCTTATTAAATTAGAGAAAACTGTTCTGTGATCCAGAGTCCGTCATGGTACAATAGTCATTCTTCTTTCATTTTTTCTTGGGTGTAGAGCACCTAGGACATGTTAGGTCCCACTGTAGTTGGTAATGGGACAGAAATGAAGGAGGCAGGCTCCCTGAGTCAAGGACCATACAGTTTCAAAAGTAAAGGTCGGGTAGAAATGTTATTGCCCTACGACCGTTGGTATAAAGGGGTACCATATGCACCATTCAGTGAGAACTGAGGGGAAGCTGTGCGTAAATCAGGAAGGGCCTTGCAAGAAGCATTTCTCAGATTCTTACCAAAGATCTGAAACTCACCAGCACTAAGGAGAGCAGGATTATCATCTCCCTTGCTTTGGGCCCTATACCATATTGCATAAACCCTAACATACATATTTATTCCACATTTTAGTATCTGGGAAATGAGACAGCATCCTAGATTGCCGCGTCTTATAATCGCTGCTGGCCAGAAGGCAGTCTTCATTACCTCTGCTCATGCACTTGGTCAGAGCTCACACTGTCACTGCTTCCACTGAGTTATGCACAGTGCTGTTACTACATGTGCTCAGTTGGATTGACAGTTAAAGGATCTTAAAAAAGATTATAGTATGATTCAGCTTTGAAATGAGAAGTTATTTGTACTCAGGAAAGCATGGAACCAGAGCAGGATGCTTTAGGATACAAATGCATCCAAGAGATTTCTCACTAAGTGTAAAATACAAGTTCTAAATGACAGGGAAGTATTGTCATAACTTTTAATTGGCAGCATCTTTTTTTTTTCTCCTAGTGGTACATAAAATAATACTCTGCCTTATAACTGATACTTCTTAGGTTAGGTGAAAAGCTGAATTTCAATTAATCCAGGCAAATCTTGTATTTTTAGAAGCCATATTGACTCACATTGAGCTTTGGGCCGACTTTATATAATCCAATCTGTTTCATGAAATCCTGCCATTCTATCCCTATGCAGTTAATTCTTTGAACCTATATTCAGGACTTCACATTTTTTCCCCTAGTGAAATGGCACTGTGGTAAAGTCATCCCAGTGTTCCAGGCTGTTGAGAACGACTCCAGTTGTGATTCAGCCATCCCATATATTAGCCACAGCTTGTGTCATCCATGTTGGCGGGTCCTGGTCACCCAAGGATGATCTTATTATCTAAGCACATTATTTATAAGGAATTTCACAGCTGAAGAGAGATACAGAATGACCTCCTGGAAAATAAGAGCGATTAACAAGTTTGGAGCAGAGCCAAACTCGAGAACAAGGTTGTTATTGGCATGATTTTAATCATGATAGACAATTAGCCAAGCTTAATTATATTGAGACAGAAAACTAGAATGAGTGGCAGTAATGAATTTCTCTGGGAACTCTCCTGTGTCTCCAACTCAAACCGGCTGACCTATAAAGTGCGGAAAATGATAAAAGATGTTTACCCACATGTACAAGCTGTGTTTACCTCGAGGAGCAGTCTGTGTGGGAAAGGGGTCTGGAGGACATTTTTCTGTGGGGGGACTCATCACAGGACCCACATGGAATTCTTGAGTTCCACTGGCATTTTTTGCTTCAGGAGGAAGATGCAGAAGAGAGGAGACATATTTCAGCTGAACTTGGGCACATTAAATGTTAATGTGATTATGTAGCTGGGGATTCTTTAAATGTTGCCTGTGGCTGAAGTATTACTGTAGTTTTGTGTTAGCACTTTTTGGTGTTTTTAAGGCTTAATATTTTCACTGACTGTGTCAAGCCCAAATTGAACACCCGAAACTTCAATAGCATCGGAAAGTGATTAGAATGTAAAAAATTTAACAATCTGACACTCCTTGCCTCTAGGTTTAGAAATGGAATTTAGAAAGAAACTCTCCTTAAGTCTCTAGTCTCTTTTTCCATTATGGATTTTAATTGATTTATTATAATTAAAATACAGATGAAAGAAAAGTTGTGGGGAAGAACTGAAATTTCCATAGTTTATATAGTTCTTTAGCATTCACAGAATATACTGAAATTTCATCCTCACACCACACTCACTCACGCACACACACACACACACACACACACACACATGCACACACAAACCTGTGAAGAATAAGCTTGACTTGTTTTAAAAATGAAGCTGATTGTGGGGCGAGGGGGGCGGCGCCTGGGTAGCTCAGTCGGTTAAGCATCCAACTTCGGCTTAGGTCATGATCTCACAGTTTGTGAGATCGAGCCCCGTGTCGGGCTCTGTGCTGACAGCTCAGAGCCTGGAGCCTGCTTCCAATTCTGTGTCTCCCTCTCTCTCTGCTCCTCCCCCACTCACTCTCTGTCTCTCTCTCAAAAATAAATAAACATACGAAATTTTTTTTAAAAAAGATGAAGCTGATGTTCAGGGTTGGTGACTATCTAAGACAAATGTCACAAATACGCAAAGACTTCTGATTCCAAGAAGAAGTTTTTAAAAATGAATGAATGAAAGAAAGAATGAATGAAAGAAAGAAGAGAAGGAAGAAAAGAAGGAAGGAAGAAAGAGGGAGGGAGGGAAGGAGAAGAAGAAAGGAAAAGAAAAGAAAGAAAAAGAAAAAAAAGAATGGAAGAGGGGAAGGAAGGAAAGAGAGAGAAGGAGGGAGGGTGGATGGGAGAGAGAGACAGGGAAAAAAGAAAGAAAGAAAGAAAGAAAGAAAGAAAGAAAGAAAGAAAAAGGGAAGAAGGAAGAAGGGAGGGAAAGATGGAAGGAAGGAAAGGAAAACCTTTAAGGTGAAGTTTGTGATGGGTTCATTTAGTGCAATGTACATCCACAATGGGAAAGCAAAGTCAAATGGTCGGTATGTCTGAGCTTTGAACAAATCATCCTGCCTCATTATCTCCCTCTATTCTTTCTTTCTTTCATCTTCCCTCTCTCACCTCGTTCTATTCTGTACTTTTACTGGATATCTCGTGTATTTCCAGGGACAGCACTTGGTGCTGGAATTCCACTTGTATCCTGTGACGAATAAAATATCTTTTATCACTTTGTGCCCTTCATAAGTCTGACAGTTTGAGTTGGAGACACAGAACACTATGATACAAAATTTGACCTTATATGCCCATAGCCACATTATTTACAATAATAATTCCAGCAAAAGGTGAAAAAAGCAACCTAACTGTACATCAATGAATGAATGGATAAACAAATGTGGTATATATATATAAAGAAGTATTATTCAGCCTTAAAAAGATGGGAAATTCTTGGGGCGCTTGGGTGGCGCAGTCGGTTAAGCGTCCGACTTCAGCCAGGTAACGATCTTGCGGTCTGTGAGTTCGAGCCCCGCGTCGGGCTCTGGGCTGATGGCTCAGAGCCTGGAGCCTGTTTCTGATTCTGTGTCTCCCTCTCTCTCTGCCCCTCCCCCGTTCATGCTCTGTCTCTCTCTGTCCCAAAAATAAATAAACGTTGAAAAAAAAATTAAAAAAAAAAAGATGGGAAATTCTGACACATGCTACAACACGGATGAACCTTGAGGATGCTATGCTAGGTGAGGTGGGCCAGTCACAGAAGAGCAAATACCTAGCCTAGTCAAATTCGCAGACAGAAAGTAGAATGGTGGTTACCAGTGGCTAGGAGTGGGGAATGGGGATTCATTGTTTAATACGCACAGAGTTTGCATTTGGGGAAAATGAGAAAGTTCTGCAGGTGGATGGTGGGGATGGATGGATAGCAATGTGAATATACTCAATAGCACTTAACTGTACACTTAAAAATGGGTAAAACAGTGTATTTTATGCTGTGAAAATTTTCACCATAAAACATTCGATCCCTGCCCCCCAGGGAGTGCCCCTGTGCGTTAACAGCCCCCTGTGGGAGACAGGCTGCTGTGTGACATGAAGTGTGATGGTCGGAATCATAGGGCAGCCTGAGACGTAGAGAACAGCCTCACCCAGCCGAAGAATCCATATGGAGGCTATGAAGGACTTTGTGAATGGTGGGTGGCAGATGACTGAATCAAGTCCGAAAGAAATTCTCATTTCTCCAAGCAAAGTTGAGGGGCAAAGTGGGGTGCTGGTTCCATGCAGAGAAAGCTGTGAGTGCAGAGGCGTAAAGGCTCGAGAAAGCGTGGTGTGGTCGCGGAGCTGCAGGAAGTCCTTGAGTCCACAGTTTAAGGACATCTAGCTACTGTGATAATACACCTGCTCTTCTTCCAGGAGAGTTGAAGTGACTTGTCCATTGAGTCAGAGACACGTTTGAACCTGAGTCTCTGTTTCCAAAGTCCGTTCTCCTTTCCACTACCCTAGACTTTAGAGCTGTGCTGTCCGATATGGTGGCTATTTAAATTTCAGTCTAATTTATTAGAAGTAATCATTCAGTTTCTCAGTCACACTCGCCACATTTCAAGTATGGCTAGTGACATTTAAGTGTTTTTAGTGACTACCAATATGGACAGCACAAACGTAAAGCATTTCCATCGTCACAACAAGTTCTATGGAACGGCCCTTCTGGAGAGTTCACAAAGTAATTCTCTACCTACTCATATATTTGCGTATTTGAACATCACATCAAATTGTGGTATTATTCTTATCATTTTGTAGAAAAGGATACTACAGCTTAGAGAAGCTTGTGCACATCGTCTATGGTTTCAGAGCAATCAGACAGTGATGCTGGACCATAAATTCCAAGGCTTTTGAGCCCAGCTTCAGTATGCTCTGCATTAATCCACAGCCTCCCACTGCCTTCAGCCTCTTCTTTGCTCCTGCCCAATCATGAGATTCCACTTCCTAAGGACCACTTTCCAACAGATCATACACATAGCTTTTCTTTGTCAGATGGAGAGAACACAGATCCCATAGTTTGACAACCAAGGTTTTGCACAAATTGGAATAAATACACTTTGTGGTTTCTTTCTCTTCCCTTTCCTCTTTTTCAGCACTCTTTCTCGGCTCCAAGAGCAGCACCTTCTAATTATGTTCCAGCCTCTGAGCTTTCGGGGTCCCTGATACCCTCCTTTCTGGCTGTTGGAATCTCATTTCACCTTCAAGCTCCAGCCTTGTCCCTTCTATTCTGGCAAATCTTCTTTGACCCATGACAATTTGGGCTGCAGAGAGGTCCTGTTTCTTTCTTACCAGGAACCATCTCATGTGTTACTTCATGGGAAACTATTTCTCTGGTTCTGCAAGACACCACTCTTTCTTGTCTTTCTACTGTGAACAAGCTTAGCATTGCTCATGTAGGACCTCACAGAGACCACACTTCTCATCTTGGTGAACAATTGGTTCCCATATGGATCCTTCTTGGTAGCTGTTCTCAGCTCTGCTGTTATTACTCATTGAATTCGTTTTATCCACATTTGCTTGTCTTTGGTTTCACCTGCTACGCGCTAACCATTGTACCAGGCACATTTACATTTCTTTCATACGTTATCTTGCAACAATCCTATGGGGAAGATATTGTTATCTCTGTTTTACCCAAGAGGATAGATGAGTTCCTAATTCACAGAGATGTGAAGTGACAGTCAGAATTTGAACCCAGGTCCATCTGGCTTCAAAGCCTATGACTCTTTTTGTTGCAGTAAAACCTTCCTTGCATGTGCTTAGACACTTCAAGTTATTATAGTATGTGGAAGCTGTGGCCTTCTTAGTTCTGAATATCTCCTATTCAACATACACTAAATAAGAATGTGTTACAGTCATTTCTCCCAAATTCTGCACCTTGGATATGGCATCAGATTTCAGATAATATGGGGGAAGAGGGTTGAGAGGGGTGCACCATTTAGAGCCCTTGCCTTGGTTTGAAACTCCATAACTTGTTTAAATACCATCCAAAAAAGTGTTTATTATTTATTTGGAGAAAGAGAGAAATAGAGAATGCATGAGCTGGGGAGAGCTCTGCTGAGCAGAGAGAGAAAGAGAGAGAGAATCCCAGGCACACTCCACACTATTGGCACAGAGCCTGATGTGGGGCTCAAGCCCACGAACCATGAGATCATGACCTGAGTCAAAAACAAGAGTCAGACACTTAATTATTGAGCCACCCAGGCACCCCTGGATTTTGACTTTTTGTTCAATGAATTGTATTTCCTATTAGACACCTGGTGGCTTCTCCAGTTATTGTTAGTGGACTCTCTAGTTTATAAAATGAAACCAAAACAAATATTCTACTATCTACCATGACAGTTTAGGAGAAAGCGATCACAGGGAAAACTTATGGGTTGTGATTTTTTTTTCTATTTCATAAAAATCCTAGATAACTAAAATGTTCAAGACACCAAGCATTTCTACATATTGCAGGTATTATCAAGGAAAACTTCGGTGCATAGAATTATGGTCCCTAAGCTGATAATTTTGATGCAACATGATAGACAAAGTGAGCACCAAATCAGGAGTCAAAAAGCCCAAATCCTGGCCTCAGCTCTTCCACCAGTGACTCTGTGCTCTTGAAATTGTCACTTACTTGGACCTCAGTTTCCTCCTCTGGAACACAGCGGCATTATTTAAGTAAATGGGGCAATGAATAAATAAAGGTTTTAGGAGAGATACTCTAAAACGTCTCCTATGCTAATGGTTTATGAGTCATAGTTTCAATTCAGCTGCATTTACAAAACAAAAAAGCATTTGGAGTAAGGGAGGCAGCTTGTATCTTAAAATATAGTATTTAATCAGTTTAACTGTATAAAGAAAACAATTGCACAATTCTGTTCCACTCAGGAAAGTTTTCTTGGTCCTCTGCTAGGCAAAAGAAAGACCCTGGGCCAACAGTCTGGGACTACAGCAATCAGACATGAAGGCTGATTGCCAATTGTAGACACACGTGTAACTGGCCCACAGAACACACTGTGGGGTCATGGTCAATGGCGATTTGGGGAGCCCGCTGGGGTAAAATGGTGCCTGCCCAGAGGATTGGGGGAATTATGAATGGATCTTTTGCAAACTGCTTTAGAGACTAACCTATTTCCTAAGGCACAATCCCTCCAGAGATGGTTTATTGTCCCTCTTTGTAATAAGAAAGGGTGACAACCTAGTAGATACTGTGCAACATCTGAGATCTGCCCACACCTGAGATCTGAGAAGGGGATGTGCTTTCTTCAGAAGCCAACAGTGTTTCTTTGCCATGTACTTAAGGGCCTGGCTTAGAATGTTTGTTTGTTTTTATTTTACGGTTTTGCCTCTGCCTCAGCACAAATAATCTGTGTAGGTCTGAAAGGCCAATAGCTTTTGCCTAGTAATGCCTTAGAAATAAAATAACCAATTGCGACAATCATGCAACTACAGAACAGCCTAGGGGCAGCTTATGATGGCACCCACTTTTAAAAATTGATAATTTGGGACCTAGAAAATACAAACAATGTGCCAGGCTGACACCAGATAGAGGGAGAACTGGGACTATCATGTGAGTCTCCCAGGCATGGGACCTTGATTTTATTTTTCTACTAACCATAAGTTTAAGATGTACCTTTTCACAATAGCAAAACCGGGCGCCTGGATGTCTCAGTTGGTTGAGTGTCCAACTTTGGCTCAAGTCATGATCTCGTTCCCAAGTTCAAGCCCTGCATCGGGCTGTGTGTTGACAGCTCGGAACCTGGAGCCTGTTTTGTGATTCTGTGTCTCCCTCTCTCTCTCTCTCTCCTCTCCTCCCCCACTCACGCTTTGTCTCTCACTCTCAAAAATAAATAAGCATTTTTTAAAAAGCAAAAAAAAATAATAAAAGAGTTGTAGCCAATTAAGTTTCTAGTTTTTGCCAGGCAGCATGTCTTTATTACCTTTATACTTCAAAAAGTATATGATTTTCATTTTGTAAATGAGGAAATTGAACATCAGAAACCTAAATAATTTGCCCCAAATCAACAGCCAGTGAGGGGCAAGGGAGTCTAGCTATAAATTTTACTTTCTTATAGCATCCGGCCATGCAGCACTTACCAAATTTATAAAAGTGCTGATTGACTTAGCAATTCCATTCCAAGTCAGCCTACTTATACCCTGCTGCATAGACCCGTTAGAACAGCTACATATCTATGGGGTGCCTGGGTGGCTCTCTTGATTTGAGCTCAGGTCAGGACCCAAAGGTCATGGGACCTAGCCCCACGTTAGGCTTCATGCTGAGTATAGAGCCTGCTTGGGATTCTCTCTCTTTCCACCTCAGCCGCTCTCCCCCAATTGCTCTCTCTCTCTCTCTCTCTCTAAAAAAAATAAAGAATAGCTACATATCTCCAATAGAAGTAAAAGATGTAGCTTGTGAGTCCATGTATCTAAGGATGCTTATTACAATATTATTTACAGTGGTGAAAAAAGGACACAGCCTCAATGTTCTTCAATACAGCAGTGGTTAGATATACTATGGCAATTTATATTATAGACTATTGTTCAGCTGTTAAAAGGATGTCTTGATTTTATATATATTAATCTAGAGAAATGTTCATGATGTACTGTTAAAATAGCAAAAAAATAAAAAAGTTGCAGAGCAAGGAATATGCCATCATCTCTTATTTAATGAAATATATGTTTTTATGTAAATTTTATATTTATAATAAAAATAAAAATGTATATATATGTATTTAAATGAGGATAGATGGAATGGAGGGCACTATTAACAGCCGACCGTTACCATTGTTTACATGGATGGATGGGAGAGAACACGGCCAAGCCTGAGTGCTTCAGTGGATAGCCAGGGGTTGAGAGCCAGAGACACTAAATATAAAAGTCAGGCACCAGGACTAGAGCAGATCTTCCTCCTGGGGCAGAGGCAATTTCTGGAGGGAGATGGCAGTCCGTGCAGAGCTGGAGCAGGACCAGAAGCAGTGAGGAGGTCTGGAGCGGTCGCCATGGCCCCGCTGGCAGTCCACAGAAGATGGAGACTGTTAATGAGGGTTCACATGGAACCCCTAGGGGTACCCGCCCGGCCAGGAAGGAGTGAAGAGGAACCAGTATCTGCACTCTACCTTGGACCTCTCCACCTCCAGTCTGGATCCTCCTCATCACCCCTAAAAGCTGAGCGTCCAGACATGGGTCTGTGTGGGTTGCTGGGCTGCTGTCCCGCTTGCTCCTCTGTGCCCCTCCTGAGGGGATCTGAGTGTGATTTCTCAAAGCCTTCTGGCTGTTCAGCCCCCTGCACCACGCAAGGGACCTGTCCCTGACATTTACAGAGCTCCGGAGTGCAGAGGACTTCACCTTTCTCTTTCCTTCTCAGAAGTGGCTGGGACCCAGCCTAGCCTACATTTGTTTCTCCCATACTATTACAGGAAGGTGTGCCTTCTCTGTCCCCTGAGCTCTTCCTCTCTCAAGCCTCCTGAGGAGTGGGAACTTCTCTGCATTCTCTTTCATTATCGTACCTGAAGCGAGCCCACTGGCTCACCATCAATGGTTTTATCATAATTGATCAGAGGAGTAACAAAGAAGTAAATTAAGAAGAAAAATCTAAAACTATTATCTTGGTTTTTCGTTCCACAATCCCTTGCTTCGATAAGTCAAATTCCCCCTCAGGCCCCCACTTTTGGTATACAGTTTATTACCATTCCAGAAAGTTCACACTTTCCATCACAATGAGGCACTTAAGTCAATTAAAACAGGTATGAATGATTTTGCTTGTCAAAAATCAGATTGGCAGGGGCGCCTGAGTGGCTCAGTCGGTTGAGCATCTGACTGTTGGTTTCTGCTCAGGTCGTGATCTCATGTTTCATGGGTTCAAGCTCAGAGTCAGGCTCTACACTATCAGTGCCGGGATTCTCTGTCTCCCTCTGTCTCTGCCCTTCCACCCCTCCTCTCAATAAATAAATAAACTTAAAAAAAAAATAAGAGAGGCAGTCCACTTGCCCCTGAGTCCTGATGACAGCCCTTTGGGGTTATTTCCTCCAGGAAGGTAATGTAAATTAAAGTCAGCATCCCTCCGTTGGGAACTTAACAGTAAATCCTAGAACAGGCAACGCCAACTCTGGAGACTAGCAAAGCAACGTTTAACATACATGCGCTAAATCACCCAGACCAAATCTGGACCTCAGTTTGGTCAATCCCTAGCAACATCCCAGTGCTCCTAATTGTTAATCAAATGTTTGTAAATTGCATGTGGTTCGACTGTGCTTTGGGATTGCATGATTTAAAGCTATCCAGAGGAATCCTCTGGTGCTACAACTAATTAACCCTAATTCATCTGTTTTGGAAATCTGAATTTACTCCTGAAAATCAAGTGTTTGAAGAATAAAAGAGTAGACAAAGTGCAATTAATTAGGGAAGGCTTCCTGGAGGGGGTGCTTGGGGCCAAATCTTAGAGGGACAATGATCACAGCTCCTGTAAAGAAATGAAAGAAGAAATGCAGCCAGCTTCAGTGAAGGGCAGCCTAGTATCCCAGCAGCAACAAACCCTCCGGTGACCAACAATGGAAACTTCTCTTATGGATATATGGTCATTTACAGCTTACAAAGGGCTTTCTTGCACATCACAGCGATGTTGATTTACTGAATGCATACACAGTACACCAGTGCTAAGTGCTTATACACACTTTTACAGTTATCCTACCCACATCCCACTGGGTTTGGGGTTGTTATCCCCTTACTCCAGAGGAGGAAACTTAGGCTTCGGCTGCTGCTTAAAGTCGTATGTGTGGTGTGGAAGTCAGCTGATAAACAGAGATGCGACGGTCTGAATTCAGGTTTACCTGTCTCTGTGGTTCTAATCATAGCATCCTCCTGGGGCTCAGAGCAGGACGGAGAAAGGCAGGCAGTGCATTGCAGGCAAATATGCAACACGAATAATAACACTGCCTTCCCGGGGCGCCTGGGTGGCGCAGTCGGTTGAGCGTCCGACTTCAGCCAGGTCACGATCTCGAGGTCCGTGAGTTCGAGCCCCGCGTCGGGCTCTGGGCTGATGGCTCAGAGCCTGGAGCCTGTTTCCGATTCTGTGTCTCCCTCTCTCTCTGCCCCTCCCCCGTTCATGCTCTGTCTCTCTCTGTCCCAAAAATAAATAAACGTTGAAAAAAAAATTAAAAAAAAAATAATCACACTGCCTTCCCTACTGGCCCGTTTCAAGCACTTTGCAAAGCACTGTATGGAGAGCATCTCCTTCATTCATCCCAATAATATCTTGACATAGGTGTCAATTCCCACCAAACCATCAGGAAACTGAGGATCAGAGAGAGCAAGTCATGTATCCAGAGTTATACTGCTACTGAAAATGTAGACGTCCCACCCTCGGTCTGACTACAAAGAGCAAGATCTTTACCCCTTCTCTCTTCTGTGCAGCAGGCTTGCCCTGCACATCTGGGAGCCGACATCTATCAGGTGGTATTCCTGCCTTTGGAGAGCTCACCACCTCGCAGGGGAGTCAGACCTCGAAGCAGCCTGTTTCAGTCCAGGGCGGGTGGGGAGAAGAGATAGTATCCCAGAGGAGAGGTGCTAGGCCGGTTTTGAGGTTGGCTGCTGTTAACCACTGTTTTACAGATGAGAAGAGGCCACGTTTCCCAAGGTGTTTGATGTGTTCAAGTTGACAGAAGTTGTAAGAGGCAGTGTCAGGACTTTATACCGAGTTCAGTCTCTCTGCCTCAGCCACCAATGCCCCCTTTCTTATACTCTTCTTGTGATTTTCCAGGAAATGTTAAAAAAAAAAAAAAAAACAGTTGAGACCACTTATTTACCAGTATTTGCATATGTGACACCAACCCCTGGAGCCAATTCTCTCTATCTCTCTCATCCTCAAAGATAACCGAGAATAAACTTCCAATTTCCTGCTACCTGCTGTCTCATGCTTGTTCGTGTGCCATGTCCTCTGCTGGCTGCTGGCTCTTCCTTTCCAGACCTTTAAATGCTAGCGAAGTTCAGGGCTCAGTTCTGAGCCCTCTTCTCCCGCTGCTCTTTGCCAGCCCCTCGGCTTGACATGCCATTTATATGAGCGTGACTCCTAAATATGTCTCCCACCTTGACCTCTTCCCTGAGCTCCAGACTGCTTACTCCTTGTCTCCAAGTGGTGGTTTAAAGTGTCCTAACTGGAGCTCTTCAGCGTTCTCCTAAGCATACTTCTTCCCCAGTCTTCCCGTCCAGCAGATGGCAGTCGCATTTGAACTCAGGCCAAACAAAAGATTCTTGAATCACATTATTTGTCCCCATCTCTAGGCCTACTACACTAAGCAAGCCATTGTCTTTTCTTGTTTGGACTGGACAATTTGGCTGGTTGCCATCAGCTGCTCTCTGGCCTCCTCGATTCCTCTCCTGCTCCCTATAAGCTGTTTCCTATACAGCAGCCAGAGGGATATTTACATCGTGCAAATCAGATCATTGACGATTCCCTGCCCCAGAACACATATTCAGAAAACTCCGATGGTACTCATCACATTTAAATAAAGTCCGGACACTCACATGGCTCCTGAGGTCCAGCATGATTCAGCCCTGGATTATTGATTTCCTCTGCGCTTTTCCGACACTTGAAGCCTGTTCCCACTCCAGGCTTTTATCTCTGTGTTTCCTGCCCAGAAGCGCTTCTTCCTGAGATCTCGCATAGTGAGCGCCCTCACACCCTTTTAGTTCCTGTTCAGGTTTGTCCTATTCCCACTTCGTGCGTTTGTGCTATGTTATTCTTAGTCACCACAGCACTTCTCACCATGTGAAATATTTTTGAGTGATTTTCCCATTTTACCTCTGGAATATATGCTGCATAAAGGCAGGGGTTTCCCCCATCATCCCCACTGCCAAAACACAATGTCCACAATGCCTGGTATAAAGGAGACACTCAGTAGAAACGTTGAATTAATGAATTAATTATTCTTGGCAGTTATAAAAATAATACATGTCGGGGCGCCTGGGTGGCGCAGTCGGTTAAGCGTCCGACTTCAGCCAGGTCACGATCTCGCGGTCTGTGAGTTCGAGCCCCGCGTTGGGCTCTGGGCTGATGGCTCAGAGCCTGGAGCCTGTTTCCGATTCTGTGTCTCCCTCTCTCTCTGCCCCTCCCCCGTTCATGCTCTGTCTCTCTCTGTCCCAAAAATAAATAAACGTTGAAAAAAAAAATTTAAAAATAATACATGTCTATGACAGAAAATTAGGAAATAATGGTATAAAAAATCAATAGACATTTTGGTATATTTTGTTCCCATTTTTTTCTTATGCATATTTATAGGTTGAAATTACTAGGTACATTCAATTTATATTCAACTTTTCATATTTAACCTACCATAAGCAAGTCTCCATATTGTGTCCAATATATCACATAACATGTAATTAACAGACATAAATTCTTTTCTTCCTATCTTGATTTCCTTCCTGAAGAACTTCCTGAAGAAACCACAGTGTGTACTGTGGTTTGTGTTTAACTAAGACGGTACAGTGCCTTTAAAAGACTATATAAACGTGAGGAAGTTATTAACCTCTTTGGACCTCAATGTCTTTATCTACAAAATGGGAACAATAAAACCTACCTTGCCTAATTTACAACATTGTGTGAGGATCTAATGAGATAATAGGGAAAACATCTCATTAGATATTAGCTTGAATGTCTTTTTTTAAACTAGGACTGTACAAGTGGAATAAAAGTTATAGGAGAAAATATGACACCGAGTAATTTGTGAAGCAATTTGAAATTCGTGAATAAAAAGCTATTGGCAATTGTTCTGTGCTGAGTGAGACATGTCCTAATGTTTGTACTTAATATGCTAAACAGTTGCCAATGTCTAATTCTAGGTTCGTACCCTGCAATAGCTTTTTTGGGTTTTTTTTTTTTTTTTACAACTTTCAGCTGTAAAACTGGGGTCAATTATTTTTAGCCATTTCTTCAGCCTGTCTCATTAGCAAAGTACTTTGAGGTAATGACTTGGGCATATTTGATGATTGTTCATTTTGAAAGATGTCATTTTAAGACTTTTCTGGAAGTTTCAAATCTGCCTGTGGGAGATCTGTTTTATGCCAAAATGTCATTTCAAATTCAAGCCTACATACCGCCTAACACTGGGCCCTTATAAATGTTTCACACCACCTGCATTTTTTATCATGGCTCTTTCATGTGAACTTGAATTTCTTGTGACTCACCTCTACTCTCTATCTGAGGGGGAGAAAGTAATATTTTTAAATGGCCTTTTTTCCCCTTTGTCAGAGGAGATAAAATTCCCCAATTATTTTCCCCTTGTGCATAGATATTTATATTAATATTTTAAGGAATGGGTTCTTTATAGTGTTATTCATGAACTCATGTGTTAAATTTAAAACAAATGTGTCCTAAAAATGAATATTTCATCTGTGTTTAATACCTGAAACCAGACTCATGTTGACTTAATTTCTTTGGTCATAAGAGAAACCTATGAAATGATTCAGATTCTTTCATTCATTCAACAAATATTTTAACAAGCTTATTGAGTGCCTCCTACATTATCTCTTTTAATCCTTATGAGAACATGGCAGTGTAAGATTACATTCATCGTCACCATCATCATCATCATCCCTATAATGTGGATGAGAAAACCGGGACTCAGAACAAACACTCGGGATACGCAGTCTGGGGAAAAATTAGAGATGTCAAGTGCAATAGCAAGAATGAGAGAGAGAGAGAGAGAGAGAGAGAGGCAAACCCAGTAGAAACCTGAAATAAGAGAATTATATTGGGAAGAATTGTGGTCAGAGCTTCCTTACTGCTTCACATTGGGATCAACTGTGAATCTTTAAAAATTACTGCTGCCTGGTTTCCATCTTAAGACACTGTGATTTAGTTGGTATGGGATCTAACCTGGACATCAGGACTTTTTTAAGAAAGCTAATGTGCAGCAAAGTTTGGGAGCCAGTAGTCTCAGTGGTGGCTGGACTATTGTATGTAACAAAACTGAAATAACTCCTACTCCGTGTTGTCCATCACTCGGTCTTGATGTTCTAATGGATTGGGCTGGTTTTAGGTCTTGGGATAGAAAACACAAGTCCCAAATCCATATCAGAAGAAGAAAGACAGCAACTATTCATGGGAAAAGGGCAGGCTTTTGTTACTTAGCTTCTCTGAGCCTCAGCTTCCAGGTACCCAGGATGGCTATCAGTAGATCTCTTGCAAGAATTAAATTAATTACAATGAAATTCTTTTTATCTAATGACACTGGAATCTTTAGTCAGTTATTTGGGAAACAAATAATAGTAAGTTAAAGCAGGTATAGCAGATAGCAGATAGTATTTTCCAAAGATGACCAAAATATCTCCCACCCCATATGATCTTCGTGTAATGTAACACTGGCATTTTCCCATCTGAGGCAGGGTCCTTGTTCCTTCCTCTTGAATCTGGGTGCATATTTGTAAATGCCCTGATCGGTAGGTTACAGTGAAAAGGACACCCTGTGACTTAGGAGGTTAGATCATCCTCCTGGCTCACTCTCTCTCGAAATATGCATCTTGGGAGCTCAGAACTGATTTGTAAAAAGTCTGGCTCCCCTAAAGCCGCCATATTGGAGAGACCAGGTAGAGAAGCCACAGAGAGACAGAAAAAGATACCCACAGAGTGTCTGTGTCACCAGCCCAGGGCTGTCTGAGTCTTCTCAGCATCACCTGCCAGTTATGTGACTTCACTAGCCCTTGACCCAGGCCTTGACCTTTGAGCTGCCTCAGCTGTCAGGGTTAGAGAGTGCAGCTGTCTCGCCCAATACTGCCCAAAATGCAGATTCATGAGCAAAATAAATATTATTGCCACCTTAAGCCACTAACTTTTGAATGTTTTGCTATGCTGCATTAGGTGACTAGAATACCAAGGAGTAATAAAAACAATATGTATAAAGATATTAAATAGCTTATTTCAAATTAAATGCAACAATTCTTTTATGTAGCAACCTTCTGATGTAGAGCTAAGGTCTCTTCTAGGAGAATAAGGCCCACTGGCCAGACCCCAGCATTAAATATACCCCTAAAGCATTTTTAAAATGATTTTCACTGTGAGTTTCTTTAAAATAAAATGAGTGTTTAAAAGCACCTAAAAATTTGTTACCACTTTCCTCTGTCCTTTTATAGTCATCCTATGCTAACTTAATTCAACATTTTATTAGGTAGTTCATTTATTTTATCAAGTCTGCCCAAAACATTCAACTTAGATTTCGTAAAAAGAAATCTTTCTTCTTTGTGAATATATCACATCAATGTACATGTTACTTAGGAGATTACAGGATCAAAATAACAAGTACAATTTGAATAAACAAATATATGGTGAGCATATAGTTCCGTTCATATGATCAGAAGTACGCAAGTTTTCTAAAGGAGAGTCTACCAGCCACTCATGTTATTTAAAGTTATAGATATTAGTCAACAGCTTCATCAAAAGAATGAGATCCCTGTTAATTTAACAATTTGTTTAAGTGAAGGTGGGTTATGAGAACTTCTATGACAACATGTATAAAAGCACTTGCGCACCGTGAGCCCTCATTAAATGTTAGTTTCTCTAAGCATTAAATCCTAATTTGCCCAAATCTCTGCTTGCCAATTGTCTCTGACCCCAAGTACCAGTGGGGGAATTTTTAAAATGTAGCCTTTGATAGCCACCTACATTTCATACTATTTCAGAAAATACGTTATATTTCTATTTGTGAAAAATCATTTCCCATGGGTTTGAATTCAGACTGGGTACATAAATATTTTCAAATCACTGGCAGAAAATAAAATTACATCATGACTAGCTTCTCTAATACTGTAACTACTGAATGCACTAGTCTTGGAAACCAAATCTGCTAAAGCAGCCCTGAGACTCTGCGCTTTCTCTAGCCTTCAGCCGCGTCTTTGTACAACTATAAATACAATAGAAGGTCTGATGTCCTGGGTCAGGCACTGAATTTTAGGATGAGGTGTGTAATTTACTGTAAGTTTATCATCGTAGAATCTAGTAATTATTCACACTTTTCATCAAGGCATAACTCAGTGACATCACTCTAGTCCTGTCCCTGCAGCGCCATCCCACACACTACCCCCCAGAATGATCACACAAACCCTCCACACCTAGAATGGGACAGTTCCCCAGTGGTTCCTCATTGCCTGCGGATCAAGTTGGACCTCTGCCACATGGTTTATGTGGGTCTCTCTAGGATAAGGACCCTGACTTTTCTTTCAGCCTCATCTCTGAACACTCTCATTTACATTAAGGCCAGGACCAAGCACAATGTGTGGCATAATCAGATTTTGTTCCTTTTATGCCTAGCACTTCTGTTTTGTAAAACCAGAGTACCTACCCTATCCTAAATAAGTATCTTCCAAACTGTGGGTCTTGGCCCACTAAGAGGGCACAAAATCAATCTAATGGGCTTGAATCGCCATTTAAAAAAATTAGAATGGAATGGAATGAATCCAAGTACATTGGACACAGTAAGTATTGTTAAAGTTTGGTTTTGGTCATGTATGTGTGCATGTGTGTGTGTGTCAAATTGTGACATAAAGTATATTTTTTACAGTGGGCCATAAAATCAAAATACAGAAAATCTCACACCTCTCAACCATTTGGCATGTGGTTTGTTCTACGTGGAATCCCTCTCCATGCAACACCTGTCCTTCCAACAAATTCCAACTTACTATCCAAGATTCTTCAGTGAAGCCTTCATCAGGCTTTTGCTATGTGTTAGGCACAGAGCTAAATACTTTAGATGTTATGTGCCATTTTTCACATTCAGGACAAACTTATGAGGTTGGAACTAATAATATTCTCATTGTATAGACAAGGAAATGGGAAGTGACAGGTGCATTAAGTAAATTGCCCAAGGTCACACAGGTAATGAGTGGTCAAGCTAGGATTTGAACCCAAGTCTTTGAATCCTGAGTCTGTGCTCATAGCCAATACACTGAACAGCATCTCCATAACACCCCTGGGCTCAGCCCAGACATTTTCTTCTGTGCTCCCTGGTCCGTAGTTAAAGTCGTCAGGATGGCATTTTCTACACTGTGTTGTGATTATTTGTTTACACGTCTGCCTCCCACGTGAAGTTACAGAATCCATCATTAAGTGTGTCCTGTTCATTTCTTTTGCTTTAGGACCATGCACCTACATGTGTATCACACAGAAATCACTCGATAAATATTAACTGAATAAGTGCCAATGTAAGGAATTATCACCATTTCACAGAAGAGGAAACTGATATTTATCTAAGCGAGAGCTAGGCCTATTGTTCTTTTTGGCCTCTTTCTGTTATAATAAACTTATTAAAGTTTAGAAGGAGTGATCGCTTTGGATGAAGGTTAGAGAGCTCTTCACAGAGCTAGGAGAAATGTTATCGATAGATGAAGACATTATAGGAAATATTATAAATAATACGAAACAGGAATTTTTTTTTATTTTCCATTCATGACCATACTGTCTATAGGCATACCTAAGAATCAAGTTTCCCCTAGGTACTATTTTATCAGGTCCATTCACTCATTCATTCATCCAACAAATATTTCTGAGTCAAGCCATGTGGTATGTACTGGGATATATGGAGAGTGACATTAAGTTCCTCCCTTGAAAGTACTAACATCTATAATGGTGATTATAATATGGTGTTGGCCAGTATCATCTCGCAGTTAAGGACCAGAACTTAGGAGTTGGGTGGTCCTGGCGTCAAGGCTAGGCTCCACCACGAAGGACGTATAACACCTTGAGGACTTCAAGTAGATTCTTGGGAGCCTCAGTTTTCTCGTCTCATTGGGCTGCTGTCAGATAATGTGCATGAAGCCCATGGCACTCTCTAAATGGAAATTGCAGCTTGATGACCAAAATAACATTTTTTATATCTGTAACCTCTAACAAGCTTACTTGACGTTTCTCTCTCCACCTTGATTTTTTTAATCCAAAGTATAGGCCTATGAATCTGAATGCTAATTACTATTTATTAGCCATTCTCCATAGAAAGAGAGGAAGGCTCCATCATCTTGTGATGCCAGTTTGCTTCCTCGGTTGGGGGCCCAGGCCAGTGTCCTCCTTACCTCTCTTTCATTTTCCTGATGAATACAGACCACAGCCTCTCTTCTCCTAGACCCAATACCTCCCCTCTGCATATCCCAGCACTTCCACATTCCTACTTAATATTTTTTCAGAGCATCTGGCATCATGATGATATATATTTATGGATTTTTTTTATGTCATAACAACTCTACGCTGACATTCCCAAGTACACCCTTAGAGCTTCTGTGTCTTCTCAACACTGAAGTTTTCTCAAACCCTAACGTATCTGAAGGAGAATGATGTGTAGGAATGTGTCCTTCTTTTTATGCAAAGCGCCCTTCTTTTGCCCAACTGTTGAATTTCTTCATAAATTTGAGCACATATATGTCTCATGATAGGATATTTCTTTCTGGCTAAATACTACAGATCCAGGAAGCTGAACCACTTCTCCCTAACACCCCTGGCCTGAGATTGTAATGCTTTCTAGAACAAACAATGGGGAATGTAGCTTTATGCTTTCTGATGGAAGCCAAAAGGGAACCCATATTCATCAAATTAGCTTATTGTGTTTTTCTATTTTTTGTATCCAGTCAGGTTTCATGGATTCAGCAGACAGAGATGGGAGGGACAGTAAAATGAGGGGAAATGGACTTTTCATGGCTGTGTAAATGGAAGCAACCCAGAAGCACCATTGATTTTCCCAGCAAAAGTATCACACAAGTCATGACATCTGAATCATCCAGTGCCAGGATCTGATTTAATTTCATTACATATTTGCAATAGCCTGCCGTCTGCTTCAGTGGGGAATTATAAATTGAAAAAGCACAAGTTCAGCTATTTGAATTCTTCAGATCATATACTCAGTATTATCATTACGCCCGTATTTTCAGGAGGAGAAAAAGCAAGTAACTACTTTAAATATATCAATATCCCATTAATGTGGTTACTTATAAAACTATAAAACCTATAAACAGTTTAATGGCTTTCCCCTAAATACTTCCTGCAATCTAATGATATGCATTGTTCTTTTATTTTATGTTGATAGTAAATCTAAGAATACACTTATACTTCTTGAGGATAGAAACTGTATTTTTCCTCTCCACTATGGGCGTCTCGTCTTCAGAAATACAATAGACATTTTTATAGCTATTATGCTTAAAGGAGAATATATAGAAATGAATACAGGTGGGAGTGTTTGGGGAGATGGTCGAGAATGAGATCAGTGCAGACACCTGCGTGGGTATTATATTCACGGTACTCAGACCAGATGCAAGACGAGACAAGATGGATGGCAAGACAAGATTTTGCATAGCCTCACTTTGTGGGTAACTTGTTGAGCACCTCAACGTGCCAGGAATTATGCTAAATGTTCCAGATATGTGCCTAATAATGTGGCAATAGCTACTTTGGGAAAATGCTTCACCCATGCTTGGTAAAGTGCAACTGACTTATCATTTAGTCTTTAAAATTCTGCCTAAGTTCTCTAGAATCAGCGTCTTACAAAAGGGGATTCTTATGCAAGTAATTGACTGGGGATGTTCTCTCAAGGAAAGGAGAGTGAAGGAGTAGCACAGGGAAGAGGGAAGGCATAAGCAAGGATATAGCCTCTGGGACTGATACGCAGAGTTTGCCTCATTTTGCATTAGTGGCTGCAGTGGGTCCTCCAGGGTGAAAGGCTTCCCCGAAGAGGAGAGCATTTCTCCAGAGAAGGGTCCAGTAAACACTCAGGACAGCTGGGAGATGGTGCCCAGCCCAGACACCAATGACATCTACTACATGCTCTTTGGAGTAGCTACTGTCCCATTTTTTAAGTGAGAAAACTAAAGGAAAAAAGAATTTGACTTGTCCAGATTCCACATATGTTTGACTGTAAGCTCTTAATCCCCTCTCTGTCCACTGTAAAGGTAGTCAGGGTGATGAGCTTCTAATCTAAGTCATGTACAAAGTCCAGAAGTAACACAGAGGAGAAGGTGATGAACTTTCCAAAGAGGGGAAGGAATTCGGGGCTGTGTGGAGAAATAAAGCAAACCCTACCTGCTCTGTTCATTATACAGGAAAACCCAAAGTTACAATGGCAAGGAAGAAGGATCTTAATATATTTTTTGCTGCAGAATCCAGTTCCTTTGTGTGCCATAAATATAAAGGTATGAACACACTAAGCAAATGGAAGGAGGAGAGTATTGTTTCTAAGTAAAATCTAGATCTTGAATGAAATCAAACTGGTAACAGCTTTATGTATCTTCCCCTGGGATGACCCTTCATGTGTCTTAGAAGTTAAGATGGCAAATGCTTTCATCCCTGTAGCTGATGTGTCCTAAAACTGTCCAGACCAGGGCCTGGCTAGGGGGCCAACACAACAGGCAGCGAGGAGGACCAGTCTAGACGTCCCTTCTTAGTTATCATCCTGGCACTGCTACTTACTCACTAGGGAACTTGCACAACATGAGTCTCTGGGCTTCTGTGTCTCACTTATATAAGGAAACCAGATCTGCCCTAATCTCCTGCTTTCTGTAGTTTAAAGTGCTATCGTTCTTTCTTCCTGTCTGCAATCCCAGATTTTCTCTTCTGTAAGACTCCGTTCCCCCCAGCTGATACTCTAGGCCCTCCCCAGCCGTGGTTATACTTCTCACATATTCACCCTGACAAACATCTACACTTACGTTAACCTCCTCTAAAATATGGCTTTGACTCTGTGCAGAGTGGTGTATAATACAGATACGCGACAGTTTGGGGGGCAATCAAACAGGTACAGCACCATTCTACTTCCAGACATGATCCAACAGTTCTGAAGTACCATAGACATTTTGATTCCTATGTTGGAGCAAATTTAACTTCATCTTTGGTTTGGACATTTATTTATAAATTACACAGAAAACAGTAATTCTGCAGAGTGCCTCCCTCTCCTTGTCCCCATTTAGAAAGGGTGGGTTTATTTTATATGTAATTCTAGTCACCACCGTCTCAGATCGCTTTGATATTGGGTGATAGATAGATCCTAATACTAGGTAATATTAAGAGTATCTCAGTGATCTTTCCTTCAGATTTGATTCATTACCTTCCCCTCAAATATCTGGGAGGAGAAAGTAAAGTATGAGAAAGGGGGAATCGGATGCCAACTCTCTGCTCCCTTGATTCAACTCCAGGATGGTGATTAAATGAGTGTTTGCCTTGTTGCAGATCAATTATTTTGAGGACTCAGAATTTCTTGCTGTGTCTTGAATTGTGCTGATGGTTTTTAAGTAGGCCATAAAAATTCCTGCGAATGATTTGTTTAATTATTGTCTTGCTCCTCATTTACATTTTTATCTAAAACTCTGAGAACTGAAATCTGTATTCAATTCCATTTCCTGTGAGCTACAATTTGCCTTGTTGGGAGAAATATCTGGCCTGTGCTTTATGTATGGAATAATACCAGTCAAGCAGAATTAAATGTCTGTGTTGTTATTGTGATGGCTATAGACATAGCTCTTTTTTTGCTGATTTTTCTCTGGTTTAGGACAATATTCGATGGCTTTTTAATAGTCATGACTCTTTTACATCACTGGAGGAATCATCAGTGTTTAAACGTGTATAGACTTTACCTTTCTGGATTCGACCTTCTGAGAACGGAGGGTTCCTACCCACTGCACTACGTGACTGGTTTTTACGGACTCTGTTCAGGGCTGTCCCCTCCACAAGGCTCAAATATCCAGATAAAAAGTAACGCACGCAGCGCATCATAAACCGTAGATCTGGAGATACCTTCAGTATCACCGCAGAAGCAAACTGTAGTGTGGCATCATGGAAAGAACATTGAAGACAGCGGAATTTCGCTTTACAAACATTTCTGTGCAGTTCAACACAAGTGCTTTTGAAATTCTGGAGTCTCGGTTGCAATAAAAACTGTGAAGAAGTAAAATTCTGGGGGTGAAAAGCTGCAGTTGCAAAAGAAACAAAGCAAAACATTCCTGAATACTTCTTCCCAAACTGCCAAGATTGCTCATGTTGATGAAAATACTATGAGTGTGCATTGGAGTCAGATTTGTAGGAGGGAAAACAGATCATTTCTCTGGCTCCTGCATGGAGACCGAGTTCTGCTAGGGTGAGGTGTCTGCCCAAGGTCTCCTGTGAGTTAGTGGCAGATTCGGGACAAGGAGTAGCAAATCTTGATTCCAAGTCCAATGTTCTCTCACCCTCAAACTGCTATAAATGTGACAAATTATCTTATTAGTTTAGCCTAGTTCAGCATTTCCTCAAGTGTGGGATGTTAATAGGTGTTACATGAAATAATAGTTTCATGGTCAAATGAGTATAGAAAATGCTGTTAAATAAAATTAAACACATTTCTTCATTTCAGGCTTCTCTGAACCTTTAATATGTTAATATATATCATGACTCTTGAAGAGGGAAATCAAATATACAGCTTTCCTAAACTTATTTGACCATAGAAATCTCTTTTGCACAGAATAACTCAGAGAAGACACTTGGAGAGGTTTGGGCCTCGCCGGTGAAATCGTATGTCTTTGTACCAGTCAAGGTATTGGTAGGAATTACAATTCAACCAAGATAGTTCAAATGGTGAGGCTAGCAAAAGGGGGTACATCCAGAGATCCGGGAAGAGGTAAGGAAACCAATAAAGGACAGTGAATCACCCAGGCAGGGGGAAGGAACGTGGGAAGTGTTACCACTGCACTAAAGAAGCAGGGGCAGGAGAACCAGTCAGTATACGTTCCAGAACGGGGCTGGAGTTGTTAATGGACCTGGCATCCCACGGGGATGTGGCTTCTCTCAGAGCCAAAGTGATGAGGGAGGGAGGAAGTGGAGAAGAAAAATCCCAACTTCCTTGTCTTTTTCCCCTCTGAGCTGCTGTGCCTCCTATTGGTCAGACGTAGCTAGAAACCAGCCAGCAATGTAGCCTGGGTATTGCGGTGTCTATGTTCAGCCTCTCAAACCCAGAGGTGATCCGTGCACTTCTAGGCACTTTGCGTATATTGATAATTTCCTTAAATTTCACGAGAATCCTGTAATCCAGGAATCATGACCATTTGCAAATGAGGAAACAGACATAAACTCACGTAGGTAGTAAGAAATGCATTCGGCCCCAGGTTCATCTGTCTGCCTTCCATTTTACCACATTGCTGAGCCAGAAAATATCAGACTTTCAATGAAAGCTTAAGGAACTTGCAGAGGAGTTTTTCATCTTCAATTTCAAGCAATTTCATCTTATCACTAGCACGATTAATCCTCCAACAGAGTAAGTTTAATTTGTAGGGCCCTTTTTTTTCCCCCTCTGCAGGAACAGACCTGATTTTATTCATCTCTGCAATCCCAGATCCTAGCACGGTGCCCAGGACTGAGTTCATATTTGTTGAGTGGATGCAGGAATGAATGCATGAGCGAGTGAACCGTAAATCAGCATTCTGAGGATGTTTTCTCAGAGCTCTGTTGGGACCAAGTTGGCCTATCAATCTATTTTTAAATGTTCTGGCTGGTTCGAAATGGGAATTTTTCCATGTGGAGCATCTGTTCGTGACTTTTTCTTGGATAGCTGTGATACCTCTCTCCTTACAACCCCCATATACACACATTAAACACACACGTGTAGATGCACACACCCGTACATTGCCTCTCTGCCTCCATCTCTGCCATACAAATCCTTCCTGGTTACAGCCACCAGATCTGTAAATGGAACCTTTATAATGTACCACAGATAACCACATCCTATCCCAAACCTCTTCCATTTCCTTCAGAATCCTATAGTAGCTCCCCGGTGCTCATTAGCTTAATACATATCTGGTGAATTTAACTAAAACGTATATTTTGCATCCTAAAATTCCAATTTTTCCATTCTCTAAGTCCACTGAACCTTACTCCACTAACTGTTCCAATATGAACCCTTCTATCAGACCAGGCTAGAACTTTCTCTCAAAGATGCCGTGGTCATTCTTTCCTCTATACCTTTAGCCATGCGTGTTCCCCATGCAGTGTCCCTTTTTTCCCTCCTTGTGTTGTCTATTCATTTATTTACTCATTCGCTGAGCTCTTCTGGTATGCCAAACACTGTCATATGGAAGCAGATCCCAGGGAAATTTAACTTGGTCTCTGAGAAGTGCAACATCTTTCACAGGAACCTGACACCCTGAGCGAGAACATATGATGCAGTGTGCTGAATGCTGTACTAAAGGCATGAGGCCAAGGGAGAGAGCCAGGGAGTGGCAACCCCAGGAGTTCAGGAACAGTGTCTACCCCAAGTGCCCAATACATTATGGGACCTCAACAAATATTTGTTGAATGAATGAAGTAACATTTGAACTAGGTTTTAAGACTGTCTACCTATATCTTCCAAGAGCCAGGTTAAGACCTTCTTCCTGCCTGCTATGAAATCAAATGCTCTTAGAGTTCTCAGAGAATTCTCTCAAACTTGCTGCCGTGAATCGCTCCATATTTCATGCATCCAATAACAATGTACGCATTACTAAATTCAGATTATAGCATAACTTTTTTTTTTTTTCAAATACCATCTAACACTACGCTGGATATACACTGAGTGTGGAAAAATGGTCTGGGATTCAGTTAAATTGATTCTAACAGAAGTGAAATATGTGTATATGTACATCCACTTGGAAATGATAAGTTTGAACAGTGATTTAGAGTTGATAATATGGGTTCATCCTAGGAGAGCTTCCTAAGGCTGTATTACAAATGACCCGGAGATCTTGGTATAACATGGATTCTGATTCAGTGGGGTGGGACCTGAGATTCTATATTTCTGACATGCTCCGAAGAGGTGACAGTAATGCTGGCCCATGCTGGCCACACTTTGAGTAGCATGATGTTAGAGGAAAGAGGGACAGAAAATAACACCTATTGAGTTCATGTTATATATCAGGCACGATACAAGGCTCTTTGCATACATTAACTCTATGGTTTTCACATTATATTCATAGGCTGGTTACATCCAGATTATATGAGGAAGTTTTAAAATATACA
The DNA here is from genome assembly GCF_016509475.1 of Prionailurus bengalensis. Taxonomy (NCBI): domain Eukaryota; kingdom Metazoa; phylum Chordata; class Mammalia; order Carnivora; family Felidae; genus Prionailurus; species Prionailurus bengalensis. The sequence goes on along the minus strand of NC_057345.1, from coordinate 46,820,679 downwards.
AATTCTCAGGGCACCTGGGTGACTCATTTGTAAGCATCCAGCTTCGGTTCAGGTCATGATCTCATGGTTCATGGGTGTGAGCCCCACATTGGGCTCTGTGCTGACAGCTTGGAGCCTGGAGCCTGCTTCAGATTCTATGTTTCCCTCTCTCTCTGCCCCTCCCCTACTTGTGCATTCTCTGTCTCTTTCTCTCTCTCTCTCTCTCTCAAAAATAAATAAACATTTAAAAAATATATGTACAAATTCTCAGGACCCACTTCTAGCAATTCTGACTCAGAGGGCCTGTGGTAGAAACAAAGAAATCAGTATTTTTGCAAAGCTCCAAGGTGATTCCAATGCACTGCCACATTCAGAATTCTAAGATGACTTCCAGTAACCCTTGTCCTTCTGTAATTTTCTCCCCTCTGAGTGTGGGTGGAGCTCATGAATATGATAAGCTAGGACTCTCATGATTATGTCACATTATATGGCAAAAGGTAGGTTATCTGGGGCACCTGGGTGGCTCAGTTGGTTAAATGTTCAGCTCAGGTCACGATCTTGCAGTTCACGAATTCAAGCCCCGCACTGACCTCTGTGCTGACAGCTCAGAGCCTGGACCCTGCTTCAAATTCTGTGTCTCCCTCTGTCTGTGCCCCTCCCCTGCTCACACTCTGTCTCTGTCTCTCTCAAAAATAAATAAAACATTTTAAAAATTAAAAATTGGTAGATTATCTGGTGAGTCTAATCTAACTATACAAGCTCTTTAAAAGCAGAGTTTTCTCTGGCTTGTGGCAAAAGAAATTGAAGAGCTTTCAAATGTGAGAAGAGGTCAATGCACCATGTTGCTGAGCAGAGGGTGGAGAGGATCATGTGAGAGGGAATGCAGGTAGTCTTAGGGACTTAGAGCAGTGCTCTGACAGCCAGCAAGAAAACAGCGGCCTCAGCCCTACAATCACATGGAACTAAACTCTGCCAACAACCTGAATAAGCCTGGAAGCTGATTCTTCCAGAGCCTCCAGATAAGAACCCATCTGGCCCTTGACACCCTGACTGTGGCCTTGTGAGCCCCTCAGTAGAAACCCCAGCCAAGCCTGCTGATTTCTCACCTGCAAAAATACGAGAGAATGAATAAATGGGTGCTGTCTTAAGCTGGGAAATATGTGGTAATTTGTTATGCAGCAATGGAAAAGTAATGCATAAGCGTTTAGGTTTGGCAGTGACTACATTAAGTAATAGGATCCTCCCTTGAGCTCCGATGCAGAAGTATTATTATTTCCACTTTATGGTTGAGCAAGTGGAGTCAGAAGACTGAGGTTCTTTTCCCACAATCTCCCACCTCATGGCAGAGCCATTATATATATATATATATATATATATATATATAATGTGTGTGTATATATATATATATATAATGTATGTATATAATGTATGTATATAATGTATATAATATATATATACATAATGTGTATATATATAATATATATATAATGTAATATATATATAATGTAATATATATATACATAATGTGTATATATATAATATATATAATGTAATAATATATATAATGTAATATATATCCATTGATATATATATGTAATTTTTCTACTTCAAATATATATATGCATATGTGTGTGTGTGTATATATATATATATATACATACATACATAATTTTCTTCTATATCAAAGTTCTCTAATTCTCAAAAACAAAAAGGAAAAAGATCAAGCATACAAGAATTAGACTAGATAAGGCTGAAGAAGAAAGGCTTCATTTAGCTCAGTCATTGAAAAAATGAGTCCTATTTCCTTCATGTGTCCACAGAAATTGCAAACTCCAGTCTGTTCTCTATATAAGATAGTTGAATGGTGTGAACAGATAAGGGAGGGTTGGGGTATTCTTCCAGGCTTAACGTGGCCATGATTCATGGGTAGGAGATGACTGTTCAGTCAGATTCACCTGACAGTGGCTCTGAAGGTTGGCAATGGGACCAGTTTGTCAGTGGCCAGGAACAGATGTCTGGGCTGCCTCTTTAACCAGGGTCTTACATCCTCCTGGCTCGCTAGACATAAAGAGAACATTTAGGTAAGTCCTCCACTGTGTCTCATCAACTTCCCAGAACAGGACTTCACGCATAGCGATGTCCACTGGAACATAAAACATCGAGGCTCGGAGAAACTCTGTTCTCTGGCTGTTGAGTCGGGAGTAGTCACTTCCACCAGAGGGATGAAGTGAGATGTGTGTGCTTGCTTCAACCTGGTCTTTTCATTGAGCTTTCTTCTCTGCTCTCGCAGACGCTAACTAAGGGCAGAGCCAAGACAAGAGGAAGAACCACCCATCCATTCATGCATCCGTTCTGCCCACACACATATATTAAGCTCCTGCTGGTGTATTCAGTGGGATTCAGGAGCAACTGGGCTTCATCAGACCACAGTTTTAGCACAAAACAAAAAGCATCTCTTCTTCAGAAAGAGTAAAAATAAAAACCTATCCCCAATTCTGATCCTATCTTTTGAAAAGAGTATTTAACTATATTAATCTGCTTGCATAGGCAAGTTCCAAACGTGTGTAATAGGAATTCTACAGAAAGCCATCCAAGAATAATTTATGTAGCTCTTCCAAATAGGGGCTGCACTGGCTTCACTCACTGAATGTTTATTCATGTCATTCATTCATTTGCTCAAGGAATATACACAGGGTAGCTTCTGTGTGCTACCCAGGGAGGCAAAGGTACAAAGGTGAATAAAACGAAGGTTTGCCCTCAAAATCTGGCACAGGCAACCAAAACATATTAATAAGAACAACACATTTCGCATGCAAAGTACTCTGATGGAGGGAAACCTACGTGCCCAGCCATAAACTCTTGTTTGTGGAAGTGTAGCCTGAAAACCAGAGGACTGTGCAAGTAGATTTTTCTGCTGGGTGAGTTTTTTTCTTATTTAATCTGCTGGTAAAGCCCTCACTTTCCATTTCTGCAGCCACTCCATCAGGAATTTTGATGAACTGGAGGACAGAAAGCCTATCTGTATGTAAAAAAGCTGAGGTATTGCATAGTGCCTTTTGGATTTTTCCTCTGACAAGTGGTTGGCATCTGCTAACAACACTTCTTTTCCTGAGCTTTGTAACGTTGCCAGACTGAGAGCTGAGCTTTGAAAAAGGAGATGGAACTGTTAACAAACGCCTTTGTTATCTCTGGAATTGATTATTGTACAGTGGTTCGCAGAAAAAAAAAACTTGATGCGTATCTTGTCTCAATATTTACCTGCTCCTCCCAGGAAATATTGTGCTAAGAGCAATTCCCTGCCGTACAACAAATGTCAACTTGCCTAAGATAGCTGGTGCAGTTCACCAATCGACTGTCCTTTTTCCATCTGTGGAAACAGTATGATAAGACCCCAGGAAGAATTTCTTATTAAGTGCTTGGAGATCTTTTGAATGTGATGGCTGTTTGAAGTGTTTCATATCCCTTCCTCCCCCTTTCTTTCATTTGAGAAATGTTTATCGAAACCTTCTTTGTGCCAAGCCCTTCTCCGGCCCCTCAGAAAATACTAATGAATGAAACAAACCCAAGGCAGAATGGCCTTCATGGAGATTACGTCTGCTGGAGGAGAGGAGGATTCTGCAAGCAACCCCAGTACGTGTTGATAAGCCAGGACTGCAGAGTACGTTTGCTAACAAGAAGTTATGTAGTAGACGATCAAAGACAGCTATTTGGAGAAAGTGATTTTTAAGCCGAAACCGGGAGGATAGGTGGGAGTTTGAAGTAATCCAGGCATTTGGTGTTGGGAGGGCAGGAGTGAGTGAGAAAGAAGCAGTGAAAAACAGGGAGATGGCATTTTCCAGGCAGAGAGGACAGCACATAAAAAGGTGGGTTCAGAGAGCATGGCAAATCACCTTGGCAAGCTGCTTAACTTCTCTGAGGCCCGGTTTCCTCATCTCTAAAATGGGGGAAATGACACAACCCATACAACAGTGTCGTAAGGATTAACTGGATAGTCCATGTAAAGCATTTACATGTATTCAGTGTTTCTTAGTAAGCACTCATGGACCGTAAGCTAGTATTTATTCACTTATTGAGGAACTAAGAAAAATTCAAGATCAGGATGGCTGGGCTTGCTGGTGTTTTCTCCCAATCTTGTATGCCAGACTTCCTTTACAGCTAGAATGTAGCCTGTGTTGTACATATGAAGCTCTCCAATGTATAGATGTAGCAAACATTTGTTGTTTATATGTCTGTATCTGACTCAAAATTATCATTCTTTGCAGACAAGTGCTATGTCTTATTTATTTCTGTATCCACACACATAATGTAGTGCCTGGCACAAAATAGTTCCTCAATAAATGTTTCATGGATGAATGAATAAATAGGAGAATATAGAAGCAGGAGAGTAGAATAGAATCCTATTAGATCTTCATGCTAAGCTAAATGCTGCAGGAAATTCAGAGAATAGCTCCTGAATTTAGTCTCTAAGATATTTACTGAGGGCTGTCCCAGGAAGACATGAACAGACATATCTCCAAAGAAGACATCCAGATGGCCAACAGACACATGACAAGATGCTCAAAATCACTCATCGTCAGGGAAATTAAATCAAAACCATGATGAGATATCACTTCATACCTGTCAGAATGGTTAAACAAGAAACAACACAAGAAGCAACAGGTATCGGCGAGGATGTGGAGAAAGGGGAACCCTCTTGCACTGTGGGTGGAATTGCAAACTGATGCAGTCACTCTGGAAAACAGTTTGGAGATTCCTCAAAAAATGAAAAATAGAACTACCCTACGATCCAGCAATAGCGCTATTAGGTATTTACCCAAAGGATACAAAATATAGACTCTAAGCGGTACATGCACTCGGATATTTATAGAAGCATAATTTACGACAGCCAAACTATGGAAACAGCTGAGTGTCCGTTGATAGATTAATGGATAAAGAAGATGTGGTATATATACACAAGAAAATATTACTCAGCTGTAAAAGAGAATGAAATCTTGCCATTTGCAATGACATGGATGGAGCTAGAGAGTATTATGCTACACGAAATAAGTCGGAGAAAAACAAATACCATTTGATCTCACTCGAATGTGGAATTTAAGAAAAAAAAACGAGCATAATGGGGGCGGGGAGAGGCAAACCAAGAAGCAGGCTCTTAACTATAGAGAATAAACTGATGGTTACCACAGGGGAGGTGGATAGGAGGATGGGTTAAATGGATGGTGGGGATTGAGGAGTGCACTTGTGATGAGCACTGGGTGCTGAATGGAAGTGTTGGATACCAGTCTTGCACACCTGAAACTAATATCACACTGTATGGTAACTAGCTGGAATTTAAATAAAAACTTAAAAATAAACTGCTGCCCCAGGCTGCCAAAAGTTTGGAACAGCAGAAGAATAAAAAGCTCGCTCACCCTGGAGATCTTCCCTCTCGTCTCAGAAAATAAATTTTGGGCATTGCATTTCTTTCCGATGCCTCCCTTGAGAGAAGACTGTGCAGCTAGACTGTATTGCATGATAATAAAAATCTAAGATCCTCCCCAAATAGAAATTCTTATTATATTATTATTTCAAGAATGATATGTGCACGCTTTTTACAACATGGGTATTTTTGAAAATATTCAAAATATACCCAAACATGGAAACGACCTGGGTGCCTTTGCACATGATAAACCACATGTCCTATCACGTAGAATCCACTATCATTAATCCTGTGCTAAAGATGGGAAGACTGAGGCTCAGCTCAGCCCAGGGAGCTGTCCAGGGTAGCACAGTCACTAAATGGTAACAACTGGTACTCAGACCCAACTAGGTCCTGTGTGTATAATGACAAGAGGAAATAAATAGTGCCTCTTAAGGATAGATCATGAAGCCCAGACTACCTTTGGGCTTGGTAAAGATATCCATTTTATAGTTTATGTTCCCTTTCTCCTGGATTTAATGGTTCTCCTTCATTCTTCCATTTATATGGATCCGACTCTCATTTGGAGGTTCTATTAAAGCAGCCTTCTTGAATACACCAACCCAACTGATTATAGATTCCGCTGGACTCTGTTGTTAGACCATCGGGTTTATACCTCTGGCGTAGGGCTTTTCAAATACTACATTACATGCATTATTTTTTTTTATGTTTATTTTTGAGAGAGAGAGAGAGAGAGAGAGAGAGAGAGAGAATGCGAGCAGCGGAGGGTCTGAGAGAGAGGAAGACACAGAATCTAAAGCAGGCTCCTGGCTCTGAGCTGCCAGCACCCGAGCCCAAGGTGGGGCTCAAACCCATGAACCGTGAAATCATGACCTGAGTCGAAGTTAGACGTTGAACCGACTGAGCCACCCAGGCACCCCTACATGCATTATTATTAAGCTGAGGCTGCCCTCAGAACCACCAAATGTTAGACCTGGAAGGCCTCTTACTCTGAGTTCAGATCTTATCTCTGTGACTCCTGAGCTGTATGTCCATGTGCATATTATTCAACCTCTCTGTGCTTCAGGTCCTTTTTTACAAATGGGAACAAATACTGCCTCTCCTAGGAGGAAATAAGTTCACACATGTAATGCACCTGCAAGTTTTGAGTGGCTGCTAACTTTTCTTAGGCCCACATTTAAAGCAAAGAATCCATTCTCCAAATGAAGCTGAATCTGAGGAAGGAAGGTACTGGCATTCTGTCTGTTTTACCCACCTGATTTGTGAGCACCCCTCACTCCGCCAGAATCCCTTGAGCACCATAGATCACCAACATTCTTTATGGACTAAAAAACAAAGGCCTAGAGAGGAGTGAAGTGGCTTGTCTAATCTCACATGACCAGTAATTGGCAGGGAGGTCTGGCCTTGGGCCAGTGTTCTTCTCACTTATACCACACGTGACCATGCCTTACTGTCAGCTATCTTTATGTACTCCTTCCTCCTCCCCCCAGCAAAAAGCTTTACATGGCTTTATTCATCCATTGAGGATGTAAATATGACTAAGATCAGTCCCGGCACTTATGAAACTCACACTCTGGGGGGAGGGGAGAGAAACATAACAGATAATTATAATAGAAGTGAATTGATGCAATGATAGAGGTATGCACAGGGAACACGGATGAGAAATAATTAATCCACCGTTGAGCAGAACGTGAAGGAGGCGTAAGAGATAACGAGGCAAATTAAGCAATGGAGGGGGGAGCATTCCTGGCAGAGAGGACACAGCTTGGGCAGACACGCGGGGGCAGGGAATAGCATGACATCTGCGAGGAACTGCAATTTCCTTTTCCTGCTAGAGCGTGGAACCCAAGACAGGAAGAGGGGGAGACGGGCTGGAGAGAAAGTCAGGGGTGGCATACTGGGGTAAAGTCAGGGGTGGGGGAGAGGAGTCGCAGACGCCGTGTTGGAACATCTGGGGATTGATATTGGTTTCCAAAACTACTTACTTCAAAGTTGAGAGCATTGTGTTTGTAGGAAAAAAGAAAAACAACCCGCGCTTTAGAAAAAAAAAAGCGTTAAAATAGAGCATTGCCAAACATACATTGGTATCTTCTGAAGTGATGGAAAAGGGAAAATTCTCTCCAACATTAGGCCAGCACAGAAGTGCTGAGAGTCAACAAAATAAAAGACATTGACCAATCGCTCTGCGTGTTGCTGTGGTACAGATCCGTGTTGATAAATAGAGATTCAGCCCTGAGAAGAGTTACCAAATGCTGTTCAAAGCGACCTCAGCTAGCAACACTTGTGCTCCATCCGTAACTAAGGGCAAGTTTTTCAAATAAGGTGAAGCTTCTACAGAGTTTGATAAAGGACAATTAATGGGTTTGCTTAACTCTGGCCGGATATGGGCACTGACAGGTTAAGATACACCCTCCCTGTGGTCTGCAGGACCTTGCTGCGAGTGTAGGGGAGAGACAGCAAGGACCGGCGCAGCCCAGACGAGGAGTCCTGGCAGCTAAAGTCCATTTATTAGCGTCTCTGCTCCTCCCCTGCTGTTATATTAATATAACGAATTGTTCACAGGTGCGTCAAATGAGGTTTAGACGATCGCTGGGAGCTCTGCTGCCCAAACAGGCCAAATTAGGACGAACCGAGCATCAGGCAAACTACAGCCCCTCAGCAGACGTACAAAGCCTGAATTGATGAAGGTCGGCGCTCAGATTTGGCCTTTTCTGGCCTCCACAGCAGCAGGTTCAGCCCCCTGCTCAGCCCTTGCTTGCCAAGAAGTGCTCTCTACCTTCCCTTTTGTGGGGATGGGACAGATGGGGTGAGTGTCCCAAGGAAACCGTCTTCTCCCAAATAATGATGAGAGTAAGTGTAACTGATGGCAGCATGTCCTGGGCCTTACTGTACGATCGTGCAGGTTTTTCCCTCGACGCAAAGGCTCCAGAACAAGGGGGTGGATGAGTACCGGCATGGCGCTGCGTGGTGCCCCCCACACTGTGTGTCCTGCGTGGGCTGCACCCGCTGGAGGAAGGAGTGCCTTTTTCTAACTGGTACAAAGGCACCGTGTAGCCTTTGCGCAGCTTTTCAGAGGGAGTGTTTGGTTTTTTTTTCTTTTTCTTGCCCTCACAAAGGTGGCCGATGATCTAGTGGTAGACCCACAAATGCTACTATCACCCTTCCAGCAATCCTATATGGTGCGCGTAGCGTTAGGATCCTCATTTTACAGATCAGAAAACTGAGTGCCGAAACGATTGAGCAACACGGAGAGAGTCACACGTGGCAGAGCGAGGATTTGGCCCAAAGCAAATTCCCATTCCTCTGCTGCCTTAAACTCAACTAAATGCAAATTTTTCTTCGTCTGTAGCTCCAGAAAGAGGAATGCGTAAGGAGAGAGGGAATACTTGGGCACAATGGCATGAGAGGGGCTGTATACTCAAGAGATCGAAGTTTGATGTTCTGTATGAAACTTGCTTTGAGTCCTGGTGTCGGCAACTCCTCTGAAGTTCTGTTTCTTCCTGTAAAATTAGAATTGCAGTAGACAGCTGATCTCCAAGGTCTCTTCCAGCTTAGTGTCCAAGGAGTCCAATGGCCTTTTCTTTTTGTTCATTTTTTTTTCCTGTAAGAGAATATTAGGAATACATAGACTCCATACGTTCTGGAGGATGATCCTGGCACCACATACCAAAGCCATAAAAATAATCGTGTGCATAATTATGCACAATGATGATTACCATTCTGGAGAATATCCCAAGGAAACTATAAAAAAAGAAGAGCTCTGAGTACAAAGTTGTTGCATTTGCTCATTGTGACAAACAGCCAACAAGTAAATGTCCCACAACAGGAGTGTGGTTATATAAATGTTCGTGTGTATGTGGGATGGGATGGTCAACTGTGATCGCATACCAAGAGTGATACCTCTCCAAGTAGAAACATGCATATACGTATGTCTTTATGAGATAAAACTGGGCGGAAAATAGAGAATTTAGGATTGAACATAAATTACATCACAGGTACAAACAACATTTACAGATTGACTGAAAAACGATAACAATGTAAAATAGTTTGTTTTGGTCATGGGTTTATAAGTACTTCACTGAAATTAATATTACAGTGTTTAAGTCTATCACTTTGATCAGTTAAAGGTACTTCATCAGCGGTGTTTGAGTTCTGTGTTTCTCTTGTGATTATAAAAGTGATACTCAGGGCCCCTGGGGGCTCAGTCAGTTAAGCGTCTGACTCTTGATTTCAGCTCAGGTTGTGATCTCACGATTCATGAGATTGAGCCCCGTGTCAGGCTCTGTGCTGACAGCATGGATCCTGCTTGGGATTCTCTCTCTCCCTCTCTCTCTCTCTCTTTGCCCCTCCCTTGCTTGCATGTGCGTGTGCTCTCTCTCTCTCTCTCTCAAAATAAATAAATAAACTGTTTTGAAAAAGTGATACTCATTATATACATTTTGAGAGTTCAAAAAAGTATAAAGAAATGGGAAAACCTTCAAACTGCACTCATCACAGGCAGCCTATTTTAAGATTTTGGTCTTTTCCTTGTTTCCTAGACATCGATTTTAGTTTTCCTTTGCATAGGTAGATCATTCTCTCTAAATCTGCATCTTGGTTTGCTTTTATTATTATTTGACTTCCTGTTGCATTTTCCCATGTCATTCGTAAAGGTTTACAAACATATAATCCATTATTTGGTCTACCACTTATTTCTAACTCTGGTTGACGTTTAGATTATTTCCAATATTTTCCTAAATAATCCTGAAATTGTCTTTATAGATTACAAATCGTTGTCCAAATTTTGGATTGTTTGCTTATGATAGAATCCTAGAATGGGAAAATAAGTGCCTCTTCTCTTAAACCAAACCTTCTCATTCCTGGACGTTACATTCCTTGTACATATTTTGAAGTCAATGGGAGTCAATAATTCATTGTCAAGGATTTTTTTTAAGAGAGGTACATAAGTGGCATGTTATTTGAGCTCTTGCACACCTTCCTTTTGCCTTTACACATTAAGATAGCTTAGCTTGGCATAAAAATTTGGTATTGCAACTTTTTATTTGAGAACCCTGTGGGCTTTCTTTGATTGTCTTCTGACTTAAAGTATTGAAGAGAAGTCTGAGGCTAAGCTGCACGTAGTCGTCTGGAAGGAAATTGGAGTTTTCTGTTTGGTCAGGACATGCTTAGGAGCCTTAAATTTATCACTTAAAATTATTGTCTGTGCCATTTGATCTAGCAAATTAAGGTCGTCAATTTGCCCCATTGGAATAAACAGAAATGTGGTTGTTTACAGTAAAGTTTCTAATACAGTTATATCTATAATCTTGAAAAATTAGAAACGATTAAAACAGGAAGTCGTGATGTGATGGGCTCCTGTAAAAATATTTTGTAGCACTCAAGGATGAGAAAGTACTTGTGACACATTGCTAATTGAAAAAAGAAAGCTACAAAACAATATGTATAGTCAGTTCACACATGTGCTTCACATAAATGCATGTAAATAGATTTGTATGAGATACGTCACTGGAAGGAGAACACACACACAGACACACACAAAGATCAAAGTATTTACCACAATTTATTAGTGAAACAATGCAAACTACCATTCTTTCCAGGTTCTAGATAGGGGTGATTCTGTTGTTCACTGATTTTCCCAAAAATACAGCAAGGTTTCTAATTTATAGCCTCGATTTGGTTGTCCTTTTGCTTTTTGTTCTTCCCCCAGCAAGGATTTCCCCAGTTGCATCTTTGATTGTTACTTCTGTTTCAGTCATTCTCCCTTGCTCCTCAGACCATCCTGTGAGATGGGAATCTTCCTTACCGTCCTCTGTCTTCACTCTCTTTTCGTTATATTGATCTGTTTTTGTCCTTTTCCTCCTCTGGGAGTTTTAGACATCTGTTCTCTTTGTCATACATCCTACTTTTTCTGTGCCTTTCTGTTCTTCACAACTTCCACATAGGCTTTAATTTTGTTAACATTTTTAGTTTCCTTCCATCCTTCTGTCTTGGGGCTTTGGTTCTTGTTTCATGGAAATGACACCCTTTTGCCTACCTTCAGGATGCTGAGCATATATCTGAAATTATTTCTTCTAGAGTTCCTGCAGTAGATAATTTTCAGAAGTCTTCTGCATATATCATTCCCTTTTCCTTATTCTATAGCACTTTTTTTTTCTACAGACCCCAAGTTGATCTTCTTGTTTTCCATTTACTCATCCTTTAACTGAAGAGATCTATTCAGACCTAATGTTTGCCAACAAATGTGGTATGTGGATTACCTTTGACCCAAATTTCTGTCTGCTGACATGCTGGTGACATTTCTCTAACAGATCTATGGCAGATCGTGGCTTGATTCTTAGAGTTCTTACCACAGTTCTTGTGTCTACCAAGTTTAGTGCTGAACAGAGATAGGCTTTTCCATTTGCCCTCCTCTCAAAGATCCCCGTCACTCTGATCAGATGAAGTGTATATGGACAACAGCGTCCAGAATTCACTGCTACAGGATTCCTTGTATCCTCTATCTTCTCTGGAAATTCACAATTTCACTTGTGGAAGTCATGCCTCCTCAGATTCATTGCACTACCATTAACATTGTCTTTCTTCCTGATTTATTTTTGTTTGTTTGCCTTTTAAATTCTGGCAATGCAGTTTGACTGGTTATAAAAAGAGAATTCTAGTATAGAGAGTTAGGAAGGGCACTCTGGGTCCTACTTTTCTCTTTCAAAAATGGAACCCATTTAGGAGAAGGAGGTCTGCCCGGTTTTCAAGGTGAAACAGATCTTACCTTTGGGAATCAGAGTAGAGATAGCTGGGAAGGGCTAAATAGCATCCTGTTTAGAATCAGATGATATGCCGGGAACACGGATTGCATTTTCAAACAGTTCATTGCTTGTTGTGAATGAGCGATTCTTGAATAATTTGTCACTATCTTGACATTGGTTATTGATGTGCTTTTACGAGTTTTTGGATTTCCTGTCTTTATTGGAAGATTGAGGGAAGATTTCTCCAACTACTTTCCTAATACTGTTTTCAAACCAGAGGCCTCTGATTATTAAAATGTATATAATTACTTTGTTTTCATATAAAGCATAAGTGCAAGTGTAATATGCCATTTTATTTTAACTTTATGACTTGAATTCTAATTCGGCACCCATCCCTGGTGATCAGATGCCTCAAAGTCACTAATATCTATAATCTTCCAAACTATAACTGATTTGGTTTCTACATCAGTCTTGGACTGACATAGTGAGAAATGCTGTATTTTTTTCAGTAATGCTTAGCAGTTTATTCATTACAAACTGAGTAGTTATTAGCAGATTTGACTGTCTCATACGAAAAACTGTTGAAGAAAACTGTTGAAGAAACTGAATGTTTATCTTAGAAAAGAGAAAAACTAAGAAACACTTGAGAGCTTTCAAATCTTTCAGTATTTGAAATGCTGCAGTGCATAAGAGAATAGCTTCCTTTTATAATTCTAGGGAACAGAATTAGTAACAATAGGTGGATATTATAGGGAAACAAGTTTTAATATTAGGTTGTAAGTTCCTCAAGGCCCCTGTTTGCTTTTGTTCATTGTATCCGCAGCATCAAACATAAAGTCTCGACCACAATAGGGGCTCAATAAATGTTTATTGAGCAAGTGATGTTAATCATTCTAAAGACATTTTGTGATAATAAATTCAGGCAAAGAATAGAACATCATCTGACAGTGATGCTCTATAAGGAATTCTAACTGGAGAAGACAGATGTACTGAATCAGCCTAAGGTTTCTTCCAACTTTGAGTTCTGTGACTCTGGGTCCCAACTGCACATTAGAAAAGAGGGTATTTTCTCTTAATTCCATATTTAACAGGATTGTGAATGGTGCCGGATGGTAGAACAGAGTCCAAACCCTGTTTTTCAATCCCGACTTAGTTAGCTGTATCACCTTGGGTCAATCACCTTTCTGTGCTGGAAAAACCATGCCACCTGCAGTGGTTTAGGTCTTGGTTATATTGCCTTGGTGATGAATACTGAATACTGGTATGCTATGTGGTTTTGCGCCTACAGACATCCTTCTTTAATCCATTTTCTGTACTTAGGTCTTGGTTATATTGCCTGGGTGATGAATAGCAGTCAGCTGTGGGGTTTTGTACCTGCAGACATCTTTCTCTAATCCATTCTCTGTACTCAGGTTTGAAGGACCTTTATAAAACCCACTCTTGCGAAAACATTCCTCTCTTTGAAACTCTTCCCACAGCCTAACGTCCAAACTCTCACATAATGATGAAGAGATAAGACTCTAGAATCAGGCGCCATATGTTTAGATTTTGTTGCTGTTAATTCCCAGTTATGTGGCTTTAGATAGGAACATGTGCCTCAGTTTCCTTATCTATACACTTGGGATAATAAATATTACAACCTCGGGTTTATGAGAACTAAATTATATATACACAATAGATAGATAGACAGATAGGTAGACAGAAACATCTGATACATATACATGGTATCTTTGGCTGCCCCATGAGCTCACCCATCCTTTCCTGTTCAATATTATCACTGCTACCCCCTAGAAACTGTTTGTAGTTTCTTGCACATAACGAACAATGGTCCTTATCTTGGAACATGCTTTTCCTTCTACCTGAAATCTCCTTGGTTCTTCCTCTGGATTGTGATCCCCTTTCTTCTTTCAAGACCCATCTTCCCCTTTTTCCCTAATTATCCTCCCCTTATGGGAAGATGTTGTCCTCTCTCTCCTTTGTATCAATTAATATTTCTTTCTCATATTTTTATTAAAGTATCTGCAACACAATATTGACACAATTTGATTATATTCTGCCTCCTCTAACAAACTGACCTTTTTGAAGATAGAATTTGTTTATTCATTTTAGAATTTTTTTAATTTATTCATTTTAGAATTCCCGGTGCTTAACTTTATTTTTAGTGCATGAGAGGCATACAGTAAAGATTTGTTAAATGAGTAAAAGAACGAACAGAATATCATACTCTGGAATCTCTAGCCACAAAAGTGACTTTTTCCTCTTATCTGCATAGCTGTCTATCATCATCAGCACATTATCTTGTTGGTTCGTGGAGAGTTACTTCTTTCCTTATAACTGTACTTCTGAGACAGTTGGGAATTACCCCTGTGACTATAAAACAGGAAAGAACAAGAGCCACATTTACTATCAGTCACTTAAGGCTGTAGAGAATAGTAGTCCTGACTGAGCAGAGTAAACTTGACCAGAGATTGGCAATAAGCAAGGTAACTGATTTGTAGGTGTTCTCTCTTCTGGGCTGCAAGAGAGACTAGATAGACAGGGTGGGGCGGGGTGGGGGGGGGGGTTGCTGTGCACATCTAGGAGGAGCTGCTTTAGCAACAGTTCAAGCACTAGTAGAGTTTTAAAAAAATCTGTTCCAAAAGAGACCACTTCCTAAACTAATCAGTAAGATTTTGTTTTTCTTCTTCAGTGTGTTTGGGAAAATAAGTTATGTCTACCATAGACAGCTATAACTATTTTTTATGAGATAAACTAAAAATACATACAATACCACATAATGCATTTACATCTTAGGTTGTAATTAATGCAAATTATGCAAGATTCATATACAATGTGATTAGACTTCTCTAGCACATAATTTATGGTTGAATTAACAAAGAAGCTGATTAAATGAGAAAATTGATTTCTGTCGCTATACTTTTTTTTTTATTATTTTTTTTTTGTAAGAACATGTCTGAAGACTCAAAGAAATTAGATTACGAAGGTGGAGTTGTGGTTTAAGGTATTCATTCCACTCTTTGACCTTCTTCTTACAGATCAGCAAACCTGCAGAACTACATGATACTTTCTGATAATATACTGCAGGGCAAGTTTCAGTAAAACAACATGAGGCTCTTGTAGCTGCAAAATACAAATACGTGGATGATTCGCTGACTAACCAGAATAGATTTTTTTTTCATGGCTTACTGGCCAGAAGCATTTTCTTGAGTTCTGTTCAAAAGTATCTTAGCAAATTTTCTCAGATATGAATACAGAAACTTTGTGTATGGTTAAACTTTTTCCTTGCTTATAATTCAAGTGGTAGAACTGAATATGAACTCTAGAATTAAAAATATAATTGGAAATTGTTCTCATTTATTAAAAGAAAACACCCTGTAAACGAATGATAAATATTCATAGATATAACTATCATCTCCTAGATAATAAGGTTCTTGATGGCCCAAGCCTGTGTCTTCTTAGTTTCTCTCCTTTCTTAGTTTCTCTAACTCCTTCTCAGGCAATCAAGTCCCAAATTCTACCAGTTTACTTTTACTTCCACAATATTTGTTTCCTTCCTCTCTTCCTCCACCCATCCTTCCTTCCTTCTCTCCCTCCCTCCTTCCTTCCAGAATTTGAAATCTTTTTTCTCCACTACAAGTGGCATTGTATTGCAGACATCATTCCATTCTCTGAATTAACGATAACGACTAGACTGATGGATGTGAGAATCCCAGAGAGTAGTTATTAGTTCTTTCTCCTTCTACATGGTCTGGTGTGGTATAGTCTCCATTCACAAAACCTTCATGTCCTCAGATGTCCCATTACTTTGTTATGTGAGTAATTAACAAGAGTGACCATTTGCATTTTTAGAAGCTGGAAAACCTTCCGTAAATCAGAGTGAGGCTCCAGTGTTGGAGTTTTAGCATTGGTCCATGGATGAGAAGAAAATAATTTGGCCAGGCCATGACCCTCCCAGTGTTCCCTGAAGCCCCCACCAGGGTAGTCTTCTTACTTCTACTTGTAAGAATATGGTAAAAAGCACATACTCTGAGGTTTAAATCCTGGGTCTGTCACTTACTCACTTTGTAATTTTGAGCTTCTTGGTTGATTTCTTTGTGCCACAATTTCATCATCAATAAAATGGAAATAATAATAATAATGGTGAGAGGTGCTTTATAGAGCTGCTGTCATGACCCAGTGAGTTAGCATATTGAAAATATTTAGAATGGTGCTCAGTGAGTATTATGATTATTGTCACCCATAGGCATCATGACGTGGTAGAAAGAGCACAGGCCCTAAAGCCTGAAGTGTGGTTTCAAATCTGGAAACTCTACTTACAAGTTGTATGACCTCAACTGAGTTATAAAAATTCTCTGAGTCTCTGGTTCCTCATATGAAAAATGGGGATAATAATTGCTGCCCCACCTACTGGAAAGGGTTATAACTTGGTATGCGGAGCTGGTTGTAGGGTACCACCTTCGTCTAGGAAGTAAGGCTACTGTCTGAGGGTCCAAATCTAAACCAGTACATATGAGATCAAAGTAGAAATATACAAAGTTGCCTTAAAGTAAAATAATCTCCCTACTAAACCATAACAAAGCTGAAGAGACACCTTACTAATCCAAGTGTGGGGAACGGTCACAGAAAGACGCTAAGGAGAGATATGAGGATAAGATCCATGGTGCCCATAAGAGCCTTTACCAGGAGAGGGACAGAGACTTGGCCAAAGAGCCACCAGCCACCCCCTCCCCACCCCAGTTCCATCTTGGTGCTGGCTCAGTCCCTAGGGTGGAGGTGGAGCATTCAAGTTGTTTTCTCCACTTAACCGCCTAGATTGCTCGCGGCAACTTACCTCACCTCCCTGAGTTTCTGCTTTCTCATCTTGGAAACCAAGCAGCCTTCTGATAACCTAGCAGTCCTGGAACAAAACGCCTGCTCATACTGACCTAACAGTTATCACCTACTGGTAGTTTTTATCTCTTATCTTAACATCTTAAGGTGGAATTCCAGTGTCTTCCTCAGCCTCTTGTGAGGTTTGTTATTGTGAGTCAGTATTCCCGAGCCTGCTCAGATATAACAAGATTTAGTTTATGACTCTGAGTCCCAAAGGTCAAATGTCAGCTTAGGATGTAAAATGCTACCAATATAGATGTCACCTCATGAGGCCTGTCAACAGCCATCTCTTCCGATGATGACATAGATGAACGTGTCATCTTTTAAATTCTGCAGGTGGGTCTGAGGGTCACACGCAATAATGGATGAAAAAAGGGCTTTATAAACTATAAAACACTTCATACATACAACGTGGAGCATAGTTTTGAAGGAAGGGATATTGCTAGAACCTCAGTTTCAGGATGCAAAATAGCCTGGATATTCTAGCATATGATAAATGCCAAAGTAAAGTGACCGCTTAGGAAAAATTCAAGTTGACAATTCCACTATGCCCCCCACCTGAGAATTTGGCCTAAAAGAAGGGGGGGGGGGTGTGGAAAGAGAAAGAGAGAAACCCTCATTTTTAATATCAAATCCTCCCTGCTGATTCTGTGAAGGCCTGGAAACAGCAGGTAACACTGTGTAAGTGACTTTGAATTAAGACTGAACTCACTGTGTCCTTCGCTTCTCCCTCAAATGTGGAATGATTTTCTAAGAATTTAATTATCTAAGAACACAGCATCAAAGCTGTTAGACCCTTGTTAGTGTTAATTCAAACTTAATGTGCATGAGATTTAGAGATCTTGGATACTAGGAAAATGATTTCAATTTAAATAGCCCTCTTTGTCCTACACATCACAAAACATCTTTTAACATAGTTTTTTTTTTTTTTAATAGAATACTATAACCCAAGTCTCTCCCACTAAAAAGAGTCTCGCTATAAAGAAACAGATACTCTACATATCAGCAGGATGCGGTAGAAATAACATATTTGGGCTTTGGTGCCTTCGATATCTAAGTTCAAATCTTAGAGGTTCACCTTTTTCCATGTGTCTGTGGGCAGAAGCTTAACTTCTATGTTCCTCAGTAAATTAACCTCTCAGCGAGGACTGGGAGCTGACAAGAGGGCAGGTGGAGGGCTACCAAAATGGGGTGAATGCAGAGGCATGTCTGGAAAGTGCATGGTCCTGGTGGAGTCTGGGTCTAGAATTAGCTGATCCATCCAAAGCAAGGAGGAGAGACTCGTCATGAGTGCTGGCCTGAGGACTTAATGAGTCCATTTGGTTTCATGACCCACAATTAAATAGTGACTAATATAAAATGAAACAATACATCCTTTAAAAAGCATAATTGTTTAAAAAGCATTATGGTATTTTAAATGAAATATACAGGAGCGCCTGGGTGATTCAGTCAGTTAAGCATCTGATTTCAGCTCAGGTCATGATCTCGCGGTTCCTGAGTCCAAGCCCCGCATCGGGCTCTGTGCTGACAGCTCAGAGCCTGGAGCCTGCTTCAGCTTCTGTGTCTCCCTCTGTCTCTCTGCCTTCTTCTTCTTCTTCTTCTTCTTCTTCTTCTTCTTCTTCTCTCTCTTTCTCTCTCAAAAATAAATAAACATTAAAAAAAATTTTAAGTGAAATATATATCACATATGTTAACCACACGCCAATTGGATAACAGAAACCAGCCACTCCCACTGGAACACATTTATTTCAAAAGTGTGAGATAAGCCCTGTGACACAATAATTCCTTTGAAAGGCATAAAGGAATCATCAGTTATTAATCAGTTATTATTAACCAGTTAATCTGGAAGCATAGCTTCAGGTAAATTAAAAATCATTGTTTTAAAGTCTGGGGGTAGAATTTTGTAACTGGACCGACAAAGATTGGTCCAATTACTTTAAATCAGTGCCCCAGCTGGCACTTGTTTCATTCATGTTTTGGAGATAATCTGAGCTCTCCACTGCAGGAGAACAGTGTTCTTGCCTATTAACACCTTACATGTGTATGATCAATATCACCTTCCCAATAAATTTGTGAGGTGTTAGGGCAGAATATGTTATCCCTTTTTTAAAAACAAGTAATTTAAATCCCAAAGAGGTTAGAGACCTTTCTCAGAGCCCAGAGTGAGGTGGTTGAGCCCAAACAAGCACCCAGAACTTTTGATTCCAAACTTACTCTTATTTTCATCACATATATGTGTGTGTGTATAGATATGCACAAAGGACTCAGCATAAACCAGATTATTCAGGAGGCAATTTCTCCCCTCCTAACACCAGGTTTCTTTCTTCCATGATTCCTCTAATTGAAAACCCAGTGTATCTTCCTCTTTACCTCTTCTCCATCAAGAGCTTTATTCATAAACAATATCCAATGTCGGTCATTTATACTTTAGTGTGAATTTAAGGCAGCGTGGCCTCTCTCCCTTACTTGTTTACATTTCAGTCTTATCCTTCTGCTGAGTGATTTGCAAGCACATTTCTCCTGTTGAAAGAATCTTAGAGGCATAAAGAGCTATCACAATCTTTGTTTAGGGACCTCTACTAGAAGGCCCTAGTGAAACACTACCTGGAATATATCCATGAACCTAATATTCAACATGTCTTTTACTCCAGGATAATAAGCTTCCTAAAGGAAGGGATCATAGCTATCTAGTTGGCTATTGTATTCCCAGTGGTTGGTTACAAAACCTGTCATATATTTAACACTAAATAATTCTAGAATCAATAAATTCAACCTAACAGATACAGCAAGTTGTGTCAAGTATATCATATTTTCATAAGCTGAGTGAAAAAAAAATAAACTAAATGACATATTTGAAAAGAGTTTCACAGCCATCAGTCAGATTGAAAAAGAATCTCTGAAGGTACCTAAATAATCCACCCTCTGCCTGGGAACCATTTATGCAATCAGGTCCAAAGGAAGCTAAAATGGTAAAGCTAAAATGGGGGTGGGGTCTCTAGCCGATATGGTGGCAGTAGGGATGTTCACAAGATGGCACACCTAGATTGTGTCCTTAGTCATGATTTTAATGGGATATTTCAGTATTTTTATATTACCGTAGAACAAGTAGAATCCTGACTTAGGATTCATGGCTGATCCAATTTCTTGTATTTATACATTTCTCCTTTGAAATGCAGGATTGTTACGTTGGGCTGTTAAATGGGGCCTTGTTATAACCTGGTGGTGTGGGAAGAGTTGTCCCTCCCCTCCTGAACCCACCAAGTCCTCTGGACCCCACCTCAGATGGCAAAATGTTTATCCAAGACAAGTGGAGCTGCTGTTGGCTCAAGAGGAATCAAAATCATACTCAGAAGTAGAGCAAAAGAAAAAAAAAGTGTGAATAAAAGTTCCTATGGAAAATGAACCTTAAGGCCAGAAGTGGGATGATAAGGACCTAACATTTGGAGCATAAAGTACATGAAGCTTAGTGATTTAGAATGGGGGTCAATAATAGAGTGAGGCCAATTCTTAATCAGTGTAGTGTAGTGAGTGTGTGTGTGTGTGTGTGTGTGTGTGTGTGTACTGGCTTGATAGCATGAGGGAATAAGACAGATCAAATTGTGCCCTGTATGGGTTTTTATTTTATGCAACTGAGACCTCCCTCACAATAAATGTAAATACCCTGCTCCTTGAAGGCAAGGTAATACCTACTTTCTTTAGGCAGCACTTTTTGTCATGTCTAAGAGATGCTCAATAAATATCTATTGAGTTAATTCATCAAAGGGGACAAATCCAATGATTATTTTAATGTACTCATACAATACAGAAATGTTATTAGTTACGATTGGGTTATTTTGAATCTAACTCTTCGAGTAACTGGAAGGTGTTTCTCATATAACTAGTTTATTGCCTCGTGGAGAAGAGTAGTTGTGTCATTTCTTAACTGGCTTGAGCTTTTTGCATTCTGTATTTTATTTTTTCAGAAAGCAAAAAAAAATGAGATCACTGAATTCAAGCCACACTTCATAAATGGGTGCAGAAAAGTATGATGATAACTATATACATACACTTACAATAATTCACATATTCACCCCAGTGCAACCGTGCATAATGGCTGGGACACAGAGTGTTGTTTTTTACAAACTATTGGCCAATTTAGGATTTGTCAAGAGAATACTTAATGGATTGCTACTGGGGTAACTCAGGAAGCTGACTGCAAACCTTCAGATGGATGCTTTAACGGAAGTAATGGTAAACGTCCTGGAATCCTTTGTAGGTGTGTTTTTAAGGAAGTGCTATGCAAATGTTTTGTTTTTTTTTTTAACTTATTTTTGTTCCCTGTTTTCTGCTTCCTAATTTGTGGTCTGTCTCATTATTGAGGAAGCAAGTGGAGTTATACAAGAATTTTGCTGCAAAATTACTTTATTCAGGGAATGTAGAATAAGCTTCCAAAAATGTAGATCAGCTCTTATCACTTCTCTACTGACCCCTTCAATGAGTTGTCTGGCCATAACCTAACGGGGTTCTGCCTGGTGGCCTCTGATGTGTGATGTCCTCTTGATAAGGGATACTGCTACAGAGTGTACAAGTGCTCACCATCGATGTTCCCCATGCCAGATTAAAGACACTCGATTTTCTCCTGTAGGCACTGGAGAGCAGTTAAATGATTTTAAATAGGAGCATGATATAATCAGACCTGGGTTTCACAATATGTAATCATCATACAGTATTTTTCTCTGGGAAGCTGGTTTTTTTCGTAACCTCCCTGAAAATAAAGCCTGCAGAAGGAGCAAATCCTCCTCTAGAAACTAATGAAATACATTGAGGCTGTAACAAACTGAGTGCAAATGTGAGCACAAATAAAGGCACAATAGTTATATCGCATCTGGGCAGTAGCCACATGGTTGCCCAGAGAGAGATAAATCTTCATAAGGATTTCTCTCTTTGGAACTTCTTTGAGAATCTTAACAGGGTGATCTGTGTCACTAGAAAGGAATTAGTTGGAGAAAACCTTTGAGTGGTGAAGAATCTGGTGGGTTGAGTGGCTAAGGCATGGGATGACCTTTGTCCTAATGGACTCACAGCTTTCTTTGGAAGCTGGTGATCACTTTCCCACTCTAAACACCTCTATCTGGGGAGGTAGGGAGGCATTTAAAGCACTCAGTAGTTACCTGTGTTATAGCACTTAGGGCACTATTTTAAAAATCTACCTGTTTACTTATCTTTCTCTCCCATTACTCTGTTACTTTGGAACAGCACCTGTCTTTCATTTCTTTATCATCAACGCCTACCACAGGGTTTCATTCACATGGAAAACACTCAGGTTTTGTTTTGTTTTTTAATAGATGAACATGTGAATGATTTTTAAAAAAATGGACTCTATAAATGGAACTGGGCATGGTTATTCAGAGAAATAGATTCCAAGGGAGATTTTAAAGGCTCCAGTCCCAAGGATATTTAAAGATATAATGGATAAAGTTACATAGGTGTGTGTAATTAAAAATCAGTCTACAGCTGGGAACTTCACTAAATGACCTTTGGGATTCCTCTGCCTACAATGGGATTCTCCAAATTTAGCCACATGTAATAAATCCAAAGGAAATAACATACCAGATTCTAGCAGTCATTGTACAGTTCATTTTATTGACAGGTATTAATGGTGCATCTACACTGAAGATGGAATGACTGGGGACACAGTGACAAAAAAGCACATGTGTCTTGGAATCAGATGATATAGGTTCACATTAATACTTATGGAATTAGTGCCCGAGTGGCTGGATATGTGAATGGGTGAGGGGTGCACAAAAGGTTATGCTAGTTGCCAAAGATCATGCAATCAGATCTGGTGAAATAAATACAGAAATTCTAATTTCCAGAGCTATATTGTGTTCCCATACAGAGGAAGAGGAAGGAAAGAAAGATCGATTCAAGATACTCCTTTGCTACTGACAGATGCATATAGAATCTTTTCTGCCACGCACAGGTAATATATGGGAAAACGTTAAATTTAAGCCATAATCATTAGAGACTCCTCAAGTGGAGTTAACCCTAAGTCAAAAATTAAGTGGGAAAGACCTTAGTACTGAAGTGAGTTGGTTTATTCTATGCATTTTAATATATTTTGGGGTAAATTGTTAAATGAAGAGATAATGCCTGATAAGCTGCTTAAATATTTGAATACCAGTAATGAAATCATAATTAAATCAAGTAAAATGTAATAGTAAATGTCTATCTAGTGTTGATATTCCCTCTTGGATTCCTTGGAATTTGAATGGATAAAATTTTTATCTTGCAATTCTTGGGATTTAGTTCAATATTTCTTTCATTATCAGTACAGAACTACACATACTAACTAGTTTAATGACAATGAATGCTGGAGTCTGACTAAAGACAGCAGCAACATATCAAATGATTTTAATTAGAATAATGTAACTGTACTTAGGGAAGATACTCTAGTAGATGTTGATATAGGAAATACATAAATAAATGCAATTTCCCTCAGCCTGAGCTTGCTAGTGACCTTGGGTAAGTCAGATAACCTTTTTCAATTCTACAGTTACCATTTATAAAGGAAGAAGTCTGTCTAGTTACATCTGTAAGTTTCTTTTGCATATTTAAGCTTTAAATTTTTCATATGCCTATATCTTTATAAAATGAAATTTAATAAATAATTTGAGGGCCTACTGTGTTCGGTTCACTATGGAAAGATCCAGTATACAATGATGGACATGTGTATCTTTGCTCTCTGAATGCTCATGTATTCGTTCAGCCCATAATCACTGGTCAGCACTCAGCAATGTAAGTAATACAGGAATATATAGGTGACTGTATTAGTTTATTAGGGCTGCTGTAACAAATTGCTATAAAGATAGTGACTTAAAACAAAAGATACTTCTTCTCTCATATTTCTGAAGGCCAGAAGTCTAACATCATGGTGTCCATACAGCTGTGTTCCCTGCAGGGGCTTTAGGGAAGAATCCACTCCTTTCCTTTCCTTTTCCAGTTTCTTGTGCCTTGACTTGTGGCAACTTCACTCCAATCTCTGCCCCTGTGGTCACACTACCTGCTCTTCTCTGTGTCTCCCTTGTGTGTGTCTTATAAGGATACTTTTTATTCTACTTAGGACCCACCTGTATAATCCTGGATTCTCTTCTCATATCAACATCCTAACTTGAGATACAAAGGCTACATAGATTCTTTCCAAATAAGGTAACATTCACAGATTCTGGGGATTAAGTCATGGGCATATATTTTGGGGAATCACCATTCAACCCACTATGGTGACCAAACAAACACAAAAATAACAAACAAACAAAAACATTGTTTTGCCCTTGTGGAGCTTATAGTCTACTAGGGTAAATAGACATTAAACCAAAATATACTTATAAAATATAATTATACTTCATATATGGTTATACATAGATAGTTTTATGTCATAGACTCTGGGTCTAAAGTTCTCTCTTGTCTAGCAAAAGAGTGGGATGCAAGATTGAAAGTGAGAGATGGCTAATGACCAGGAAAAGACAAGAACCCCAAATAAGGGTCCTTGCCCCATTTTTATTAGGATCAGAAGGCTTATAAACATGGCAATGGACGTGTACAAAGAGACTGAATCTGTGAACATTAACTTGTGGACGTGAGGGAAAGGGGGTCTTGAAGATATTTGGGATTAGGGGGTTGGGTTCATACAAAACAAAGTCTGGGGGCCGGGCAGTTGGGAGGAAGGTTGTTTACAGTGGACATGAGGCATCACCTCTGTTTACCTTAGCTAGCCTCAGGGATGAGACAGGTAGGGAAAATAAACTCAGGCACCTTTTCTTTTGTTAATCATCTCCACTCTGGGCTGCTACACCTGCAGCGCAGTGGTCTATAGCCCAATTTCCCTGTTTAGCTAACTTGGTCCTTTCTTCCTGTGAGAGCAGCTTTCTCCTATAGTACTAAATTGAGAGTGCTTCCACCTTGAATATCTAATCTTGTTTATGTCATATACGTATGGATTGGGCACCTTTGTGCCCTTATTTTTGGGCCTTTGCCCCTCTCTTTCTATTCTGGGGGCTCTAAACCTTCTCTCTATTCTGGGGTGCCTTTGCACCTCCCTATTCTTGGTTGCCTTTTCTTGTTTACCCAAACTCGGGTGTGAACCTCCTATGGCTTTGTATTTGTTTATGCCTTGTTAACCCATTGGTGTAAGCTCAGGGGATTCCTAAGCTTATCCCCCACAGTTTTAAATTGTAATTAGGTCTCTGAAGGAAAATTACAGGGTGATTGTTTTGAATGATTTTAACAAAGGAACCTCATGAAGGATGGGAGTAAGGTCAGACCTCTAAACAAGTAACAGTTAAGCTAGCATCAATGAATGTATAGGAGCTGGGCCCTGGGGAGAACCTTTTGGAGAGGTGAGAAGATACCATTTCAAGCAAATAGAATATTCCTTGCCAAGGCTTTGACATGAGGTTGTGTAGAAATGAATGAAGGCCACTATGACTGGAGTATAATAAGCATGGGGAGAGTGGAGTGAGTTGAGGCTAGGTCAGATCATGGAGGAACTTGAAAGCCTTTATGAAGACTTGTGGAAATTGAAATACAATGAGGAATCATTGATGTGTTTTAAATGGGAAAATCTGAATGATGTTTCTAAAATAGTACTGCAGCTAATATGTGGAACATGGGTCACAGGGAAACAAGAGTGAAAACAGGGGAAAAGGCAATACTAGGCCAGAGATCATGTAGCTGGGTCTAAGGTGATGGCAGAAGAGATGATGAAAGTGAACAGATTTGAGTTACATGTTGGAGGTAAATTGACATGGATGGGGGAGGGCTGGCTATAGGAAAAAGAGACACAAGGAAACTACAGTGGTGGCTTTAAGTCTGTTGATGGGACAAGCATTAAACAAATGCCCATAAGAGAGGGATTCATAATGTGATTCAGTTGTGCAGATGAGAGAACAAATGATAGCACCTGGAACCAGATTGAAATGACCCCTTCCTTCCTTCCTTCCTTCCTTCCTTCCTTCCTTCCTCCTTTCCTTCCTTCCTTCCTCCTTTCCTTCCTTCCTTTCTTCCTTCCTCCCTCCCTCCTTCCCTTCCTCCCTTCCTTCCTCCCTCCCTTCTTGCCTTCCTCCCTTCCTCCCTCCCTTTCTCCCTTACTTCCCTCCCTTCTCTGTCATCCACTCTCCTGCCCTTTTTCATAACTCCCAGTTAGATCAAAGTCTAAGCATTCCTAATTATAAAGACTTTCCATCTCTTCATAAGGTGCTCCTTATATGCTTTTGATTGATGACTATTCATTGGTGGAATTACAGGCACATCAGTTGAATCACCCTTGAAATTAGTGCAGTGACAGGTGTCACATACATCTCTTTCTCTCTGCTGTTTATAAGGAGCTTAGCATCTAGTCTAAGAGATTATAGCTTTATGGGGGATCCAGACATGTGAAAAATGGCTCCAACACATGGCAGGGATCAGGGTTATAAGTAAGCACAATATATAAAGGAATCAAAAGGGAGAAAGATGGGGGGCTTCATTTAAACTGGGTCCTACACATTGGGAAAGATTTCAGTAAATGGGAATGGGGAAAAGTAATCCTGGAGGAGGAAATAGCATGAGTGAAAGAATGGAGGCAAGCATGTAGAAGACATGGTCAAGAAAAGATATATCATCTTTATGGTTTGATCAGGAATAAATAAGAGTATGCTGCTAGAAGAAGATCATAAAATGAATCTAGATGAAACACGGTAAAATGAACTAATTTTATTTTTTTTACAATTGACAGAAATTTCTGATCTACATGAAATTCCAGAGCCATGTTTGTTGAAGGACATTCATCTCCTTCACTCCATCATCATGTCATTGTTGTCCTAATCACCATTATTAAATATTATGATTGTGTAGCCTTTACAATTTCTCATTCATGACTTCATTACATTGAGGGCATGGTATCGGTAGAAGTAACAAAAACTACGAACAGTGCTGGCTTATATGATCAAAATGATATATTGGATCGTATTATTGTTAATGTAATGCTGCCTTTAGACAGTGACTCCATGATATGACAGGATGATTTCTTTTGGTCTCTCTGCTTTGACCTCTTTGGATCCAGCTTCATCATAAGGTCCATTCCCTTTAGGAGCCTACACTGTTGCTTCCTGGTCTACAGGATTTTTGTTTTTAATTGCTTTCTGTTTTCCAGTCAAAGTCTGATTGGATAGGTTTTCTGCCAACCCCTGAACCACTACTCTGGTCACTACCAGAGTGGTGATTCAGGGGGTGCTGAGTGGTTTAGCTTAGGTCATGTGTTCCAGTCAAGAGCTAAGGTACAGACAGCAGCTCTGAGAAATCACATACTTCTCCAAATTGGAATTGGATTTTTAGGAAAAGACAAACGGGTGCGTATGGGTGAGATGAGATCCAAAGAGCAAACTAAAGAGTGTCCTTTAGAGCACTTTTTTTGCATTTTTATAGCTGAGGAATAGAGGTTCATGGTACTGTTGGTTGCGCAAAGATGAAAGAGTTCCCTTTTTCTAAGAAGATCGTATATGTTGAGAGAAAAAAAGAATTACCTAGATATGGGAATTCAGAAGGTGAAGAGATGTTACTATCCCTTCTGAATAGAAAGGCCAGACAATGTCATGGGCTGTGGCCCTGGACAAATTACTTAATTTCTCTTACTTTTACTTTTGTGTAGGTGTGAGTGTGAGTGTGAGTGTGTGTGTGTGTGTGTGTGTGTGTGTGTGCTGGAAAATAGAGATAATAGAGGATAATTTCCTTCACAGGGTTGCTGAGAGCATTAAATGAGACATTTACAAATACAGGTGACCAAATGTCTCTTCCATTCATTATGTGCTTGATCCTAAGAACATCCAGGAAAGTAGCTGAGGGCACCCAGTCTAAAAGATGAAATTACTGAGGCCTCGTATTGTTATTAGCCAAAGGAAATACCAAAGTCTCACGATTCCAAGCTTTACCTACCTCTCTTTCCATTACGCTGTGCTGCTGCTTAATGAGATCCCCGGCTCTCTGTATGTTCTCCTTGCCGTTAACAGGAACCACACCAAGGGAACTACACGTGCAAATTATTATTAGCATGAAAGAGGTAATTATTATTTTTTTACATTGGCATCATCACAGACGATCTTTGCGTTAGACATTCTTTAGCAATGAATGATTGAACCAGAGGGCTTGTGGTTCATTCAGACAGTCATTAACTCTAAATAAGAAATTCATTTACTGTCACTCATGTTGCTTAAACAATGCAAAGCAAAGAGTGACAACAGAGCAGTCTTGGATTGTAAGGGCTAGAATGGAGGCTGTAAATCACGTAGCCAGACCTTTTGATTTACATATGCGCAAACTGAGGGCCAGCATGTGGAAGGTCACACAATTAATTACTGGCAGGGCTGAGACTAAACCCATTTTCCTTACTTCTATACCAAAGCCTTGCCACTAAAGCATGAATGCTGGTCATCCGACTCCTATTTGGTGAGGAATCCCCTGATTATTTAAAACACATTGCAGATATAGGATAGAGAGATACTTAATGTGCTAAATGTTCCAAAGTGAAAATATATTAAAGAATCTCTCACAAATTCCCTTGTGCTGTATTAATTTAATCTCGATTATTTCTACAATGTACTTGTGGGGGGAAAACGGGTATTTGTATATACTGAATGGTCTCGTTTGAGTCCTGCCAAGGTAAAGGTATGAAGTAAAAACATTTTACATTAAAACAGAGCAAATTGCTTATGGTAACCATTGCATAATGAAGGAACGCAATGAAGAATTACAGTTCAAATTACTTATCAGGTCTCTTCCATTTTCTAAGTTTTTAAAGTAGAAAATTGCACAGTATAATTACAGTAAGTTAATTTGCATTCATATTACAATTCAGTGAGCAATTACATTCTTTTTATTTAAAAAAAATATTTTATAAAGTGTGATTTGCATCAGTACATTTCCAGGAAAGAGTGGTGACTTTTTCCTTGTGAGGTTTTCATCCAGATTCAACCACACAGGCTAGGCCTTCCAGGGTCGAGTTATAGCCTCTCATTGGCTTTCTGGGACGTTGGAGAAGAGACCCATTTGAAGTATCACTATGGTTTCAGAGCTTTTTGAGAACCCTTCAAGGAATCATAAACTGTTGGGGTTTAGAAGGAGAATTTAAAGGTCTTACTGCTCAAGATTTCCTTTCCCCTGTTTACTTCCATCATCTGAAGCTTGGATTTCTCTATCCCATTCTTGCTAAGCCATCATCCAACCTATATTTGATTTACTCTTGTGCCAGGAAATTCTTTACCTTCTGGTGATACCCACAGCATTGCTAGATAGTACCTTCATTTTGTGAGGGGAACTCTATGTTGGCCTAACCATTCTTGCATTAATGTTCTTTAAAGGATACTTAAAACACACACACACACACACACACACGCATTCATTGCTTTGGTAGTGCCATACTTATATGACAGAGAGTACTCTTTGGTTGAGAGTACAACATTTTATTCAGGACTTGCAACATTAGCACAAATAGCTGTGTTGGGCCATAACGGAGGGGTTCCCATAAGGATCGTGGGGTCTGATTGCCAGTTTTGGCAAATGTATTTGGCAAATGTATTTGCCTATATAACCAACATTACATTAAAGATATAGTATATTCCATTACTCCAGAAAGTACCTTGTGCCTCTTTCCAGACAGTCCCCCTCCACAGAGGCAACCAGTGTTCTAATTTATCTCGTCATAGATTTATCTTACCTGTTCTTGATCCTTATATAGACAAAATCATGACAGTGTTCTTCTAGTTTCTCTCATTCAACGTTTGAAAAAGATTTGTCCATGTTGCTGTAGTTATCAGTAGTTTATTTTGTTTCTTGCATAGTAGTATTCCACTGTATGACTATTCTACAACTTATTTATCCCTTCTACTGTGGAAAGACATTGTGTTGTTTCCAGTTTGACCTATTACGAGTAAAGTTGCGATAAAGTTTCTAGTATATATGTTTATTTGTGTGTACATGTGTGTATAAGTGTGTGTGTACGTGTTTTATTCTCAGGAGTAAATACCTAGGAGTGGAATACCTATAAATGCCCAAAGAGTAGATGTATGCTTAACTTGATAAGAAAGCGCCAGGTCATTTTCCAACACAGTGACATTGTTGTACATTTTCATTGGAAACATGTGAGAGTTCTGTATCCTCACCAGTATTGAATGTTGTCAGACTTCCAAATTTTAGCCCTTTTAGTGTTTGTGGAGTTATATCTCATTATGGTTTATTTCCATATTCTTTGTGATCAACGATGTTGCCCCCCTCTTCATGTGCTTATTGGCTACTCAATATATCTTCTCTTTTTTTTGGTAAAGTGTCCAAGCATTTTGTCCATTTTAATTAGGTTGTTTATCTTTTCATTATTAATTAATAGGAGTTGTTTGTATTTTCTAGACTTAAGCCCTTTGTCAGATATGTATTTCGAATACTTTCTTTAGGTTTGTGGTTTGCCATTGATTTTCTTAATGCTGTCTTTTGCACATCACATATATT
The DNA here is from genome assembly GCF_016509475.1 of Prionailurus bengalensis. Taxonomy (NCBI): domain Eukaryota; kingdom Metazoa; phylum Chordata; class Mammalia; order Carnivora; family Felidae; genus Prionailurus; species Prionailurus bengalensis. Next base: position 46,790,163 of record NC_057345.1, on the reverse strand, counting down.
GCATTTTGATAAAGTCTAATTTATCATTTTTTCTTTTATGTTCAATGATTTTTTTCGTCTTCTAAGAAATATGTGCATACCTCTAAATCATTAGGATAGACTCTATAATTCTCTTTTAGAATCTTTACTATTTTAGTGAATGTATTTTGTTCTATACATGGTATAAGGAAGGGATTGAGATTAATTTTTTCCATATGATTGTTCCAATACCATATTTTGAAGACTTTCCTTTCCTCAATGAATTGCACTGACACCTTTGTAAAAAAAAAAAAATCAATTGACCACATATGTGTTGGTCTGTTTCTGGATTTTATCTGATGTTCCGCTGATTACTTTATCTATCCTTCATGCTAAGACCATACTGTCTTAATTATTGCAGCTTTTTAGTAAGTCTTGAAATCAAGTAGGATAAGCTCTCTAAATTTTCCCTTCTTTCTCTGGAGTGTTTTGGCTATTCTAAGGGTAACTTGGAAATTTCTTTAAAAAAGTATGCTGGGAATTTTATTTGGATTTTGCTAAATGTATAGTTCAATTTGGGGAGAATTGACATCAACATCGAGTTTTCCACACCATGAACATTGTATGGTTCTCCATTTATTTGGGTCTTCTTTAATTGTTTTCATCAACACTTTGTAAGATTTGGCACAAAAGCTTTGCATGACTTTTGTTCAATCTACTCCTAAGTATTTTGTAATGTGCTATTATAAATAGTATTTAAATTTTTTCTTTTCCAATAGTATATGTAACTTTCGGTAAGATATTTAACCTCTCTGAGTTGATTTAACCTATACAATGTGAATTCGTGTTTTTCTCTGAATAAGGCCAAGTATAACAACATACAAATAGCTTTTTGGGGATTCTCTAAGTATTAAATTGGATTAATATAAAGAAAGTTCATAATGCAATACTTGGTATGATAGAATTGTGTTCTTCAAAAGTGGGAAAAGAAAACTAATCCAACCTGGTTTCAGTAATAGAGGGAACATTTTGGCTCATATAATTGAAAAATCTGGGTGGGGGGATGGTAGTTGGCTTCAGGCATGGCTAAACCAAAGTCATTCAACAGTGTTCTCATAAATCTCTATTTTTCTTACCTGTTTTCTTCTCTCTCTCTTTTATTCTCTGAAGACCTTTCTTATGGGATGGGTTCTTACAGCTACAGGCTTACCATCTTTCCAATTTCCAGGCCAGTGGTAAAGAGAAAGCATTTTCCCCAGTTGCTCTAGTGTAAATACACAGGTCACCTATTGGACCATCCCTGAACTGTGGCCAAGAAGTGTGTTGCTCCTGTCTATCCCTGGAGCTGGAGGTAGGTAGGGTGAGCTCTACCAAAACTGAGTGGGGAAAAACATACCATCGAGTGGGGGAATTTTTCCCCAACAAAATCGGAGTGGTGTTTAACAAAGACAGAGGAATGGCTGAGAGAGTCAAAAAACAGGTATCTGTCATACCTTCAACATAGTGGCCACAAAATGCATGATACTGTATCTTAAGGTATGCTGATTCCTCCCTGCTCTCATGCTCCCCAAGCATGAGAAACCAGTCATTTTCTGATAGCTTCTAGTCTTCCCCTATTTTCAAGCACTAACCTCACCTTAGGATCCACTTTATGAGTGAAAAAAAATTGGGGGTTTGTGTTGGAACTTAAGAGCCTTTTGATGATCACTTCAGCTCTCTGCTTTGTTTCTATTGTGCATTTAGTTGAAAAGATTGGTGGCATAAATACAATTGCAGCATTGCTGGTCTCCTCCACCCCCTCCTTGGAAAAAATAAAAGGAGTGCTATTTATAGCAACTGTAAACCAGAGTCAAGTTCAGTAATAATACTGCCACACAACCTTTCCCTGGAATCAAGGCAGGCCAGTATCATAAAAGAAGGGACCTCTGTTTTGATGAAGGCTTTCAGAAATTTATTTTCTTTTCTGACCCCAAAAAAGAAATAACAATTGGATATCTTACTTGAGTTCAGGGCATGTAAGAAAAGTACCTGAAATGTGGTTAAGGTAAGGTGTGAACAATGTTTTTTCCTGCTTTTTAAAACATTTGACCCCTTTCACACTAAAGTCCAAAGTCCTGAACATGGCGAACGAGACCCATTAAAATTTATGTTGCCTCCCCAGTGTCAGCCATAGCCACCACCATCCAGCATCCTGGAAGAATTTGTACATTCTCTTTTCTTTGCCCGAAATACCTGTCCCTGCTTTTTTTGGTTATTCAGTTACCTTCCCAGGTGACATCATTTCCTTCATGAGGATTTCTTAACATCCTACCCTGTGTTAAGTGCCCGTATGTGATGTTGCCTTAGCATGGTGTACTTAACACTACCATAGTATTTATTGGAATGCGGTGTAATGATATATTTCCTTCATGTGCCTATGAATTGCTCAAGAGCAAGTTTTGTTTTTGTTTTGTTTTGTTTTCCTTTTTGTTTTCTTGCCTTGCCAAAGGCTAATGTTGTGCCTGGTATAGAGTAAACAATAAGAAAACACTTTTTGAATAAAGCAGTGGAACCTGAGTGTAAACATGAACTTGAATGAAAGGGACTGTAAGAGGATTATATACTTTAAGTATTAACCTTTGAAATTTTGTGCATTCTATACATTAGTGTACTTTGAACACATGATGTCTCTAGTAAGCTTGGTAGAAATGTTCCTACTGAACATTATTCAAAATTTTATTAATCTGAGAGCTTTATGTGTATAGAAATATTAGCATATTCCTGGCATATGTGAGCACTAGAAACTATTTAATAAACAGTGGCTATACAATAACTCGTGTTTGAAACCCTTAGAGCTTACGGCACAACTTTATTATACTTCACCCAAAGAGAGGTATATTGGAAAAAAAATTATAGGAATAAACTGAGTTTTAAACAATACATAATACACAAAAATGAGCTACTTTTCATTCCTTTCGTTGGAGGAGTAATTATTGCTAATTGAATTTATTTTTACTGACATTTGTTTTTGTTTTCAATCATGGGTCAATCTCAAACAGTACTTAGGCTGCCTCTCTGCATAGCTTGAGAATCATGTGCATTAGGATGAATTATGTGAAATTCAATGAAACTCCTTTGTACCCACCTGCCTGCCCATGCCCTTGGTTTTTTCATTCCATTGTCTCACAGCTCCTCAGAGGCAGGGTCTGTTTCCGATTTATCATCATTCCCATTGCCTAGCACAGTGCCTGATATGTAAAAGGAACACCATAAATGCTTATTGATTTAAAATGAACTATTTTGGCATTATTCTAGAAAGAGGACCGATATTTGCTGGGTGACATATTTAGTGCTAGCCTTGTCTACTACATTATCTCACTTAAGGCTTGCAGCAATCTCCTCACACAGGTGTCTCAAGAAGCAGGTATCACCACTGTAGAATGGAGCCTTTTGACGTTTAGAAAGGTGAGTAACTTGTAAAAAATAACTCAGGCCATCAGATTCCAAAGTCCATAGTCTATTCAGTACCCGTTGAAAGGGATATTTTTCAGGGCACCCCGGGGGCTCAGTTGGTTGAACGTCCGACTCTTGATTTCCACTCAGGTCATGATCTCATGGTTTATTACTTGGAGCCCTGTGTCGGGCTCTATGCTGGCAGCACGGAGCCTACTGGGGATTCTCTCTCTCCTTCTCTCTCTGTCCCTCCCCCGCTCACTCTCCTGTGCTCTCTCTCTCTCTCTCAAAAATAAACACATTTAAAAAACGAAAAGGGATATTTCTCTCACAGGGCTGTCATGACGATGAAATGAGTTAATGTATGGAAAGCACCCAGAGCCATATCTGGAACATAATAACCAATGCATAGATCTTTGCTGTTCTTAGTACTTTGCTGTTGGATGATAAAGGAATGTTTATTGATTTTTCTCCTTATGCCACACTTAGTACAAATGACACTGTTATTAAAAGAGAAGAAAAGAAAAAAAAACACCCTTTTAGATGAGCTCTTTCTTGATACGTTTAGCATGATAACTTAAAACAGTGCTTTCAGACTTGGTTTGGTTTAACCGAAAAGACTACTAATGTCTTCACGAAGTCCTTGGTGAGCAGCTTGCATGTAGTTAGTCTATATGTGACACTGTCTTCCAGCCTGGAGTTGAGAACAGCTGCATTTTGTTGTCCCTGTTGGATTTAGCGGGAATTTGCCTAGTTTCCGTGGTGGACCTTGTTCAACATTGAATAGAGGTAGAGTTTTACATGAGCCTCTTCCATTTCCATTACGTGGCCAACTCAGTGTTTTGCATTCCCTTCAAAGTCCGTAATCCTAACCCCATTGGAAAATAGGAGGTGGAGGAGACGGGAAGGCAATAACTGTGATATGCAGGGTCTTAAAATACAGGTAAATGGTTTTGATGTCCTGTGGCTGTCCTCAAAGCCTTGAGAAACTTCAGTGGTTTTTGGTAGAGTCAGTAAAAAGTTAGACCTGTGTTCAATTACCTAAAGTCTGACATTTGTCTCAGACACCAGAAGTGCATAGTATTTTTATATACTCCCTTTCCCTATTTCAACCATCACTTCTCTGATTTGTCCATGTCTCGTGTTTTCTTCGTATGGAGTTCAGACTGAGGTCTACCTTATTTAATCTTAATTTTTAAAATTTTTTTTTTATTTTAGAGAGAGAGAGCACACACGTGAGAAGGGGAGAGGGGCAGAGGAAGAGAAAGGGAGAGAGAAAGAAAGAGAGAAAGAGAAAGAGAGAGAGAGAGAGAGAGAGAGAGAGAGAATCTCAAGCAGACTCCAAACTCAGTGTGTAGCTCCATGAGGGGTTTGATCCCATGACCCTGGGATCATGACCTGAGCTGGAATGCAGAGTTGGATGCTCAAGGTACTGAGCCACCAAGGTGCCCCTGAGGTTTGTCTTTATAGATGAGGAAACTGAAGTGTTTTATTCATCTTTATAGAGTTGCTCGGTGAGTCTAAACTTCCCACTAAATGAACTGTAAGTGTTCAGTGGCAACTCTTCCCACTTTCTAGAACTTTGGAAAAGTTGGAGAGACTTGAGCCTTTCTCTGCTTCCTGGCCATTAGATCTGGTCACACCCAGAAGTGGATAGAAACAGTAGAACCAAGGGTGGCCCCTCCCTCCCACCTTGCTGGGAGTTTCCTATGATCAACTGTTCTCCTAAGATTGCATCCTGCCAATGACCTCACCAATTTTTCTTGTCTCTGTGTAAATTGCTATCTTTTCAGGAGGTGCGTGACAGCCTCCTTTTGCTAGGGCTTCCATTTGTACAGAAGCTGTTATTACAGAATAAGTTTAATGGGTCGTGAATTTTGTGCAGAAAGGGAGGGTCTCTCAATGACTTTGCATGTACCAGCCATGGACGTATTGGCTCCACAAGGAGTGCATTAGGCTAAATATTTTTAGCCCATTGACTCTGGGGGTAATAACCCTAAATGCTTCATTAAATTTTCATGGGTGAGTGACAGAAGCTAAGGGGGGGGGGGTGCTGACAAACAACAAAACCCAAATCTGCCACATTAGCTTTATTATTACCCCGCTGGAGGACAGGAGTGTGGCCCCTAAAAACCAACTTTGTGAGGAACTGTTGCCTGCCTGCTCCTTCCCTTTCCCTCCCTGCTTCAGTGGGGGCAGCACTTGACTTTTTTCTCTCCCACGCCTGGCATTCTGGTATCTGGAAATAGGTTACACCACAACAGACATTGACTGGAGTTGAACCCAGTGTCAGGGTAGAAGAATTTCCAGACCGACACAGTATGTTCTGCGGTTTGGCAGATCTTTGTCAACTAAGCAGGGAACGGACTGTGTACTGGCTGGGGCCTTCTCCTGCGCCAGTCCCAGTCCCGTATTAGAGTCTGCAGATTGTCTTTTCCGAAGTACTCTAAGAACGCAAGGGGGGAGGGCGGATGGGAACTCGGAGTTGGAGCTAAACTGCGGCCCACATGCTCTCAGGGGCGTTGAGTTCCTTCCTGGGACTGAAGACATGACCGTGACCGATGCCAGCCCACCCCCCCCCTCCCCCACCGCCCAGCTTCGCGTGCGAAGCCTCAGCGGAGACGGAGGGCTGCCGAACTAGGGGTAGCCGCTGGGAACTAGCGCCCCCTCCCGCGAAGGAGCAAGGGGGCAACAGGCCCTCGCGGCCCCAGCCTCTCGCTTCCTCCCCGCTGGCACTCTTTATATTTGGGAGTGCGTAAGTTTGGAGGCTTGGATAAAGGAATAGACACTAGAGGGGAATGAGGGAGGTAGGGCGGGCGCTGCTGCTGGTGGTGATGGTGGCGAAAAACGCTGGCGACTTTGTGAAAGCCGACTGTGGGAGCTCTGACCCCCCTCTCTCCCGCATCCGCTCCCGGCCGGCGCGGCCGGGGCGGGAGCCCCAAGCCCTCGGCTCGGCTCGCCTCCGTCCGCGCGGGGATGCGGGGTGAGCGCAGGGGCTCCGGAGGCGCGACCGCGAACCGCGGCGCCCCCGCTCGCTCGCTCTGCCTCCTCCGCGTCGCCGCCGCGACTCGGCTAAGCTCTCCGAGCGCGCTCGGGTGGCGCAAGAGCGCCCGGACGGGAGCGGGTACGGGCGCGGGAGCGGCGAGGCCCGGGCGAGGGGCGCGCCTCGGGCGGCCGGCGAGCCGGCAGGTGAGCGGCGCCGCGGGGCGCCGGGCGGGCGCGAGGGCGGGCGGGGCGCGGGCCGCGGGAGGAGGCGGGGCGGCGCGCGGGGCGGTCTCCTCCCCCTGCTCTGACGCGGGCCCGTGGCTCCCGGGGAGGATGGACCCAGCGCGGCGCTCGCCGGGGCTTCCCCGGGCTGGAGAGCGCGCCTGAGTGCCGCGGCCCGCCGGGCATGGGGAGCCGCTTTTTGGGCGGCTGCGGCAACGGAGGAGGATGCTCTCGGCCAGCCGAGGTGAGGCGAGGCGGGGGGCAAGCCCAGCCCCGAGTTCAAAGCGGGCAGGTGCCGGGAGGGACAGGGCGCCCGGACGGCTCCGCTGGCGCCCCGGGCGCGGAGGAGGGCTCCTGGGACGCCAGTCGCGGGAGTTTGGCTGGGGGTGCGGAGGGGATGGAGACTGCAGTTTTCCGCTGGCTCCCTCCTCTTGCTGGGGGACAAGGGCGACCTCTGCTCCTTCCTTCTGGCTCTCCCTCACCAACCCCAGCCTCCCTACTTGTGACCGCGCGCGGCCTTTCTCCAGACGGCCTCAGCCCAAACACTTGTGTCTCTCCGAGACTCCCTGCTGCCTCCTCACTGCTGCGATCCCGGCTCTTTCCACCCACGAGCCCTCCTTCGCCCACTCCAAAACCTCCCTGGTGCTTCCTATCCCTTCTCTCTGCGTCGCTAGCGGCGTCCCAGGGCCGGACCCTCTTCCCCTACTGCTCGGCTGAGCTGTGGCTCTGCCGCGACCTGTCGAACAAGCGGGTCTCTCCCTCTAACCCCTGCCCCGTTCGCAGACACCTTCAGAGCTGGGCCCTGCGTCTTCCCGACCCCAGCCCTTCCTGGGTCCTCCGTCGACTCCGTTCTCCGCCGCTGCGTCCCGCTCCCCAGGCTCCCCGCCACCCTGATAGCTCTTCTCCCCAGCCCGCTGCTCTTGGTTTCTGCTCAGGACTCCACGCTGTGCCTGGGAAGCAGAGCTCAGGGTTTGTTTGTTTTCCTACGGGGGAAACTTTAAAATCGCCGTGGTTTGGCTCACAAAGAAGCCCTAACAGGAGGGCTCAGCCGCCGAGAGAACCTGGATCTGGAGTCCGAGATGGGGGGAGATTGTGTCGCGCGTCGGAAAGGCGTCTTGGGATGAGCGTACAAAGTAAATTTCAAAACGGAGGTGGTTGCTGTAGCCTGGACTCTCCTTCCCCGGCTGGTTGCGTCCCGCGGAGTATTATTGTGACCCCTGGTGGGAGGGCGCGTCTTTTCTCCGCACTTTTTAAAGCGCCTTTTTATCCCCCCTTGATGGTGGTGCTGGTGACCCGGGCGGGGGTGGGGGAAGAGTGGGTGGGCACGAGGGAAAGCTGCCTGCAGAGGCTGATGCCACTTGGCTCCTGCCTTGGTCGCTCCCGAACCCGCCAGATTGTGTATGTTTCACTCTAAACTACCCGCCTCCCCCCAACTGCATCGCACAAGTCCTCATTGTTGGGGGTCGCCCTGGGCACTTCCGCCTGGGCAGGGAGAGTCTGAAGGAATGGGGTGGGGGTTGGGAGGCCGGGGGCGCTCGGCGACCGTGCTCCGGCTGTCGCCTGAGGCTCGGCGGCGTTCGGAGCGGAGAGCGCCCCGGCGCGGGCATCTGTGCGCTCCCGCGAGTGTCTGCGAGCTTGGCTGCGTGCTGGCGTGGGTCGGTGCCTGCCTGTGCATTTGGAGGCCTGCGCACGCCTGGGCTTAGATCCTTCGAAAAATCGGCAAGTGGAAAGCTTGCGGAATCGAGTGCGTCTTTTGCTGCCCGGGAGCTGGGCGGGCGGTCCGGCTAGCGAGTCCTCCGAGGTGGGTGCTAATATGAAGCTCCAGCGAGTCACCGGGACCGGAGCGAGGATCCGCTCTCGCGTCTCCCCCCCCCCCCCCGCCCCCCTCCTGCTGGCCCGTTGTACGCACTTTCGCAGTGTTGATAGTTTCGAATAAAGGCCTTGTGGGGGTTCCGCTGACACTTCACAACAGTTAACATGTTTTCAAGTAATCATATAAATTAAAGGTGGCTTGCGTTCAGAACCCCCTAATTATCCGGTTCACGCTTGTACATTTATGTGCCAATTATAGGTCTTCAGGAAATCCATAAAATTGTAAACCATCCCCACCCCCTGAATTAGCACCCATTGTTTTTATTATCTCAATGATGAGTGATTCTGGATGGAACCCTGAATTGCACGGGCAAGGAGAGAGATGTTCAGGGGCCAGAGATGGAGAGCTGGGCTGGAGTAGGAACGAACACTCCACAGCACCCCCCTCCCCCATCTCTTTCACTTCCTATCCTGACAAGGCTTGGTGACAATTCTGGAATTTGAAAGGGATCAAAGATTTTCTTGATTTCCTATTGAGAAGGGCAACCTAATCAAAGCCGTATAAAAGTCAACTTCTAAGCAATCAGAAATTGTCTGCTGATGTCCTTGATTGAAACCCCAGCATTCAAATGGAGTATTGAAGAACGCACAGACATGGCTTTTGAAGCGCTATTGTTCTTTTCCATACACAGAGGCCCTCTTAAAGGTTTCGGAAGTTCAAAATGCAGTGACTTGAAAGACTGACATTGTAACTATTTGGCGACGCTAAGGGCATCAGCAGGGATGAGAGCAGAGGCCGAGGTGGGAAGTGCAAACGTGTGTTACTGTCTTCTTGGGAGCAGTGCAGCTCTCCAGTGGGAATTCAGTTCTAAGCATCAAGTTGGCAATTAAAATCTCTTCCTAAAGCAGATTTAGAAGATGATTTTTAGTAGTTTTTTTTTTCTTGGTGGTTTGCTTAAGGTCTGAATAGGCATATCTGAAACATTTAATCATGTTCATTGTATTCAACAATAAAATCTGAATAAAAATTACTTATTGTTGATGAAGCTCCTCTCACAAGCTGTTCCACAGTATGTTTCGGTTGTAAGATACACCATTGTGGGAGGTTGCGGGAAGAGATGCTATCACTTATTGTTCTCTTTCTCCCCAGGCCCCAGAGGAATATGCTGCTTCACTCCCCTTTGCCTTCCAAAGTAATTTCCCTTCAGTGGGTGGGTGTCTGGCTTTGGTACCTGATAGTACCCTTCTTAAAAATTGCATTTGGTGGATTTCCGGTGCCTGGGGCCACCCTGCAGGCAGATGAAGCATCTAATGGAAGCAGCATTTCATTTTGATAATTCACTCAAGTCAAACATTTTGTTTTTGTAGGAATTTAATCCCTCTCTCAAACTAATAAAGCTAACAAAGCAAGAAAATCACAGTTTATGTCTTTTGGATGGCACTTTAAAAAATTGCCTACATGGAAGGCTGTTGTCAGGAACTTCCGATCGTTGTTGAGGGCTTACTGTGGCAAAGAATGTGCACTGGTTGAGTTAAGGAATCGAGGATAGGTCACATGACCTCTCAGAGCCTCAGCTTTGTCATTTGCAAAACAAGGACAATATTGCAGATTACCTATGTGATCTTTGAGCAATTTTTTAGAGAAAACTGCCCCATTTGGGCGCTTTGGCATGTAACAGGATTTCAGGAGGACGGTAACTAGCATGCAGTCCTGCTAAGAAGATAAGATAATCTTTGGAATTAGAAGGCCAAGGTCCAATCCACACACTTTCTGACTTTGTGATGTTGGGCAAGTCACCTGTCTTATTAATAAAAATAATAAGAATAATTGCTCTTTTGGAGCACTAACTAAGACTCAGGTACCCTTTGAAGTACTTTGCATGCATTCCTTTATTTAATCTTTAAATAACCCTAGGAAGTGAATAGCTATATTCTCATTCCCATTTGATTGATAAGGAAATGGGGGGGCACACAGAGAGTTGGTAACTGGTCCAAGGTCACGCAACAAATAAGGTACAGAACTAGAGATTTAAATCCAAGAGTTCTGGGCATGCCTGGGTGGCTCAGTTGGTTAAGCCTCTGACTCTTGACTTCTGCTCAGGTCATGATCTCCTGGTTCCTGGCTTCAGCTGCCATGTTGGGCCACACGCCAACAGCATTGGGATTCTCTCTCTCCCTCTCTGTCTGCTACTCCCCAGCTTGCACTCTCTTTCTCCCTCTAAATAAGCAAATAAACTTAAAAAAAAAAAAAAAGTAAATCCAAGCATCCTGGTCCCAGGGTCTGCCCTGACCACTGTGTTATGCTGTCTCTGAGTGAAGAGGCAGTCCCAGCTGTCTTTCACGGTGGTTGTAAAACTTAAGAGGGAATAATGGAATAGACTTTCTGTAGAAGCAAGCTGCGTGTTTTTCCAAGTGTCAGATGTTGAGAACATAAAGTGAGTGTTGCTCTGTTGTCAACAGGGCATTGGGCTAATGGTGGATGTTTTGAACACTTGCGACTTGATGAGAGTGTTGGTCAGTATGTTGACATCCATTTGTGCTGTTAAAATATTCAGTAAGCAGGTACGCAGAGATAGCATTATTGCTGTTGTCTGTTGCCAGCTGTGATAAGCAGAGATTTATAACATTAAAAGGTGGTATAACAGGTGGGTGGAAGTCTGGACTTGGGTGCTAAGACTACCGGGGTTCAGTCCCCAGTTCCTCCAGCCCTGCCAGCTGGTGGCCTTGACTGACTTCTCTAATCTCTCTATATTTCAGTTTTCTTTACAAAATAACAGACCTGCTACCTAAGATTGTTGTGAAGATTATGGAAATTGACACCCAAGTGCTTGGAACAGTAGTTAGCATGTAATGTTAGTTAGCTGTTAACGTTATCCTTCAAATGAGATCCAAATTCTCCCCTTTGATAATGAAAAGTTCTCTTTACCAATGTCCTGAGGCTTAAGTATTCTAAGTGTCCATTGTTTGTTGTTTTTTTCCTTTTCCTAACCAGGAGATGGGGAGGAAGAGGTACAGTTTAGGATTCCAGGCAAAAGTTGTTTTGTTTAGCTTATTAGAAATTGAAGGGAATTGTGAGGTACACATAACATGCTAAAACCTCCATGGCACTGTACTTTTCAACAATTGTTTTGAGGAAAATAAAGTGACTATTTGATTGATTGGATTCTGGTAGAATAGTGAAGTCTCCCTGTTTACAGATTGGAAAATGAATCAGGTTGGAGGAAACATACAACTTTACAGCTGAGAGACATTGGAACCCAGAATTCTTAGACTCCTTGTCCAGTGCTCTTTTTTCTAGACCACAATGTCTTCTATACCATGATAGAGAAGTGACCTGAAATATAAATAAAAATTGAGTGGAGGGGAGATATTGCAAAACTAAGAGCAGGAGCCAGTCAGATGTTCTGGTCTAAAAAAAAAAAAAAAAGTGTCCGTAAGAAAAGAAAACCCCTTTTCTGGTAAGTACATTCATGTTCATGGAAACTAGCACTGAACTCAATCTATGAAATGCATATTAGCAGGATATGAGTCCATAATGAAACACATACACACACACAAGTCGATTAATGACTTCAACACTTTGCTTAGGTTGGAGAGCAAATGATTGGGTTTCTTTTTCTGTGAGATGCTCTTTGTATTTTTCTTCCATTTACTTTTCAGATATGGAAAGGTTTTGGTTCAGGAATCATAAAACTCCTCTGGCTTCTATTTCATGAAATATGCAGCATATTCTATTGGAGAGAAATTGCTGGCTTGCTTTTATTATTATTATTTTTTTTATTTGAACCTGATGTATAACCAATCTGCAGTGCCAGTGGGGGATGCTCATAAAGAGAAAGGAAAACAGAAATACAATTCTGCTGAATAGAACAACTCATAGCTTAAATGATACAAATTATGTGATGGCCAAGATGGGCTGTTTAGCTTAGGGGATAAAAATGAGAGGAGTGCCCTCACAGACAGATGTGACAGTTCAGGGTGACTTCAAGTCAGTGTCGACCACCTACAGTGCATCTGCAAAATGACCAACCCCGTGTATAAGCTCTGAGCTTCATAGCAATTTCTGACTCTCTCTGTTGGTTAGTCTCTGTTTCTTCTTCTTCTTTTTTTTTTAATGTTTATTTTTTTGAGGGGAGAGAGAGCAGGGTAGGGATGCAGAGAGAGTGAGACACAGAATCCAAAGCAGGCTCCAGGCTCTGAACTGTCAGCAGAGGGCCTCATGCGGGGCTCAAACCCACAAACCATGAGATCATGACCTGAGCCAAAGTCGAACGCTCAACCAGCTGAGCCACCTAGGCACCCCAGTCTCTCTGTTTCTTGACTAGACCCTGGTAATCTGCTGGTTCACCATCCATCAGTTAAGCCATCCTTTCCCCCTCTTTTGTCTCAGTTTGTCTCTTTTTCAGTCTTTGTATCCAATATATCTACTCTTGTTAGTGTCACATTTGCTAGTAAAGACTGAAAAGTTAACAAAATGCCTGGAGAGTATCTGGGAAGTTGACTCAGGTCACCCACATAGGCACCACTTCTGTGTCCATTTAACACATATTGCCTGAGCACCTACTTTATGTCTGGCCCTGACTCTGTGCTCAGTGTTGTGAACAGTATCGAGATGCAGGGTTACAGCCTCTGTCATCTAGGCATCCTGCCTCATGCATGAATAATTGACGCAGGGTGAGATATGGTACAGAAAATATCTGCGTGGCACTGAAAGCGTCCAGAAAAGTAATTTATTATATCTGAAGAAAGGAAAGAGTGGGGAAGGCTTCAAAGAAGAGATTGCATTTCATCTGGAAGCTGAAGGTTGACCAGGAATTTCTCAGGGCTTGAAGGCATCCAGACTGGGAGAACTGTGTGGGCAAAGACAGATGGGCATGAAGGTTCATCATTGGTTTGGAGATGGGCATAGTTCGCTGTGGCTGTAATGTACAATATGTGGCTGAAATGGATTACTTTATAGAGCATTTTCAAGATCGTGTTCCAGGGAACATTAGTGTTCCCCAAGATGGTTATGAGTATTTCAAAAGAAAGAACATTCAGAGAGAAAAATGTCCCATGCCCCAAGATGTTTGAAAATCACTGAATTATATATCTTACTCTTCTTAAGACATGGTATTTACTGACATAGTAAAGCTTCAGAGGTTTCCTCCAGTAAAAAAACAAACAAAAAAAAAGTCATTTAACTTATTAAGGTCTCAGTTTGCTTACCATAGTACCTCTGATTTCAAGGAGCCCTTTTCAGTCTTATGAGATAGACCAGGGAACATGTTTGTAGGTAATCACTTAATGGGTTTTAAGAAGAGGGGTTAATTTTATCATGAGAGCAATATGTATGATTTGAAATGTAGTATATATATAAGACCTAAGACGAAGTAGAAGTAACAGGATAGTAAAAGCACTTGTACTCACCACTCAGCTTAAGAAATAAACCCACACAAATGAGGTTGAAGCCTCCTAGTAACCGTTTCCTGGTCATATCTCTTTCCTTCAGCCAGAGGTAACTGCCCTAAATTTGGCGTTTATCATTTCATATAATTATTTTGAATGTTCTTTTGGGAAGAAAAAGAATTCCATTGAATTCTTACCCGATTTCTAGCTGGTCACTTAGAGATAATAAGAAAGAGCTGATCTGTCTAGGAATTTTCCTTGAATAAAGGACATTTACAAGCTTCTCAAAGAAGGAAATGTGGCTTCTCCTTTTAACAACAGTGTCTGGAATATAGTAGATGTTCAATTAACTTCTGCTGAATTGAATTGTGTGCATTCTCTTAGTACATTAAGTTCATGTGCATACAAAGATTGGGGTGAAGTAATGGTTTTGTATTGACAGTATTGAATTTCCTTTGTTCACTGATCTTGACAATATGGTTTTTTGTCTTGTAAACTGGATCTGTAATTGAATAGTAACTGTCATCAACTGAAAGTCATTTTTTGATTATTTTTATTTTAGAGAGAGAGAGAGAGAGTGAGTGAGTGAATGAGTGAGCCAGCAGAGGAGATGGACAGAGGGGGAGAGAGAAAGAGAGAACCTTAAGCAGGCTTCATGCTCAGCATGAAGCCTGAAGTGGGGCTAGATTCCATGACCCTGGATCATGACCTGAGAGGAAATCAAGAGTTGGGTGCTCAACCAACCGAGCTACCCAGGTGCCCCGACTAAAAGTCATTTTTGTGTTTTCTTGACATCGTTTGGAATCAATAATAACTACTTACCCAAATCTGCCCTATTGATTCAGTAAAGCTGTCCACTTCATTAGAAGAAAAATAACTACAAGTGTTTTCAATCAAAAAGGATATTTGTAAATTACAATGTAATTAATTACTCGGTACCCAGACACTACATACTTTGAAGGTTTATCCTTAGGTCCCCAAGAAATAATTTACTGTCAATAATAGGGTGTGACAGGGGCGCCTGGGTGGCGCAGTTGGTTAAGCGTCCGACTTCAGCCAGGTCACGATCTCGCGGTCCGTGAGTTCGAGCCCCGCGTCGGGCTCTGGGCTGATGGCTCGGAGCCTGGAGCCTGTTTCCGATTCTGTGTCTCCCTCTCTCTCTGCCCCTCCCCCGTTCATGCTCTGTCTCTCTCTGTCCCCCCCCCCCCCAAAAAAAGTTGAAAATAAGAGGGTGTGACAATTAGGCACAGTCATGCCAATGCAAGCATCTCTCTTGGTGTATGTGAGGGACATCTTCTTGGAAAAGCTCCATCTGAAACACATGTCATATTTGGGAGACATTTTCCTTCTTATGTTATCCTAGCCTGTATTCATGTATTACTATATACATGTCAACATGTACAGTAAATGCTACTACATTGTTGAGGGATGCATGGTAGAAAGAATGGAAAGAGAAAGTGGAAAACTTGTAGGCTCACTGGGAGAGATCATGGTTATATGGGAGATAGTAGGTTAGCTTTTCCCATGAGGTTTATGTTGATCATGGCTGAGAGTCCACCCCTTTGATTTTCTCTTTGATTTTGCCAGTACAGGTTTCAACGAGCAGTTTGGGGAGTAACAGTAAAGTCCAGGAGATAGCACAGTGAGAGTCAGCCTTGGGTATGACTGATCATCGGCAATGCATACAGTGTACACAGGGTGAGGAAGAGATGCCATGCACTGCCATTCCCTCGTGAGTGCCTACGGGTACCCATGCACTGTGATGATGGCACACGATCGTGCTTGTCTGAGATTGGAGGACTTACTCTGAGCAGTATCATATGCATGCTCACAGAAGTTCTCAATATAAAACACAACCATTCAAACATTAAAATTAAACCAGAAGTTCCGGTAATCCAATTGTGGATGAAGTCAAAGATGGGCCAGCCATATGCTGAATCTAAGCTATGGGTGTGTATTGTTAGAACGTAGTGAATGCAAAAAGGTTACTGTAATTTATTCCTTTGGGAAGATGAATAGATTTATAGACCACATAGAAGTTGGATTCTGGCCAACCTTCTGCTATCTTAGTAATTTTAATGTAGTTGAATTTATCAATCTTTTCTTTTATGGTTAGTACTTCTTATGTCATGTTTAAGAAACTCTTTTTTTTCACTTTGATGTCCTAAAGATACTGTCCTTTATTATCTCCTAAAAGTTTTATTGTTTTGTCTTTCACATTTAAGTTCTATAATCCATGTGGAGTGTGTGTTGTGGGGGGGGGGTGAGGTAGGAATTTATTTTATTTCTAATTTTTCTCCATGTGGAAAAAAGTCATCTTGGCACTTAAGATCATTTTCTAGATGCGTTTGTGTGTGTGTGTGCGTGTGTGTGTGTGTATGTATATATATTTTTTAAGATTTTATTTTTAAGTAATCCCTACACCCAGTGTGGGGCTCAAACCTACAACCCCCCTGATACCAAGAGTTGCATGCTCTACCAACTAAGTCAGCCAGGCGCCCTCAGGCATATATTTTGTCTACTCTTTTGCCTAGATTATGCTTCTTTTATTATTTTATAGCTTATTATTAAAGCTTTATAATAATCCTTGACATTTGGCAGGACAAATCCCTACAATGTCCTTCTTCACTAGTGTCTTGGCTTTTTTTTTTTTTTTGGCTTTTTGTCTTCCATATACATTTTATACTTAGTTTTTAAAGTTACACAAAAATACTCTTGAGATTTCATTGGAGTTACAATGAATTTATAGATTAATTCAGGGAGATGATATCATTATGGTATTGAGCCCTTCTACCCATAAATATGCTACCCCTCTCCATTTATTTAGTTCTTAATGTCTTTCAATACAGATTGTAATTTTCTTCATAAAGGTATCTAACCTCTCGTTAGATTTATTTTTGGGTGCTTTATATTTTTGTAGTTGCCATTGTAAATGCTGTCTCTAAAAATTACATTTTCTAATTATATGTTTTCATCATATTCCACCTGTATTTCTTGCTCTGGATAGTGGGGCATTAGGATGGGAGGAGAAAAACTGGTGCTCATAGAGTGCTCACAAAGTACTAGGTGAGTTATGTGCTTTCATTTGATACCCAGAACAGCTTCAAGGAAAGGGCTGTGGGGAGCTTAGCACCGCCCTTGACAGGGTCACCACCCTCCTCCACAGACTGACTGGCAAGGGGATGTCCTTTGTCCCAGTGGCTCAGTGGAGATGTAAAAGTGAGGAATGGGGCTTCCTAGGACTTGATCAAGCCAAGTAGCAGCCAGTCCCCTTGTTCAAATAGCAGAGATCTTTGAAAGATGTCTGTTTTCCCCCTGGAGTGTGAGGGGATGGCAAAGTCCTTTCCGGGGTGGACACTCTGTCTAGCATGAGTAACATGATCTAGGGGCTGGGCGCCAGAGTCTGGCTCCTGATACACTAGTCTGGCATTTCAGACCAGCCGTCGTCTTCTAGTTGCCTGAGTGCCAAATTATGGCCGATAGCTACAGTCTGGTTCTACTTTCTAGGTGCATCTCAGGTCAGTGAATGTTACTGCAACCTTCAGATGAGCAGCCACAGCTACAGGGAAATGAGAAGATGTGTCCAGTCATCAAGGTGAGCTGGGATAGAGATCCAGGTCTTCTGGTACCCATGTCGGTGTTCTTTCTTCCTCACCATCTTGACTTAAGATTCTCAGATATATTATGATGATAATACAGTGAAATACTCCAGCATTTTTTATTTGAGCAATCACTATTCTGCATAGAAATTATAACATATCTGCAAAAATGGGGACAACAGGAGAGATGTCTACCTATGGCCCTGATGCTTACCTGCTGATAGCTATCCTTTTCTGTCTGCCTCTCTTTGTTGTTGTTTGTGTGTTTCTTTTTCTGGAATTCCTTAGGTTATTAATTCTTTGATCAGACCACTCCCACTCATTTTTTTCCCATTCAAATATTATGTATGTTTTAGGACCTAGTGGAGATACCCATTTCTCTCCAGAAGTTACCTCTACGACGTTGATGTGGATAAAATTTCAAATTCTTCTTCTTCCCTTGCTGAGTGTGGTACCTCTTTCTCCTTTCTCTCACATCCTGTCATCATGTTGCATTGTATTTTCTGGAGTGAAGCTAATATGTGCTGTGGTAATTATAGGTTGATATAAAAGAGGATGTGTCATAAAAGCAAAATTAGGGGAAGGAGAAGCTGACCACTTGGTTACCCTGATAACACTGTATTTTCCCTTTGATATCCATGGGTCCTTTATGAGTGAGTTCAGATACCATTCTGTATACATTTGACTGCTCCAAACATATCAGTGGTAAAGGAAGTCTTAATTCCAGTAGTCATAAATCAACATGGCTGGGAGGAAGGGGGTTGGGAGAATGGACTGACATTGCCCTCTTCTAAAAAATACAGACCTTACAACATAGACTCAACTACGTTTGATGCTTCCCTCTGCCTGCTTCCCTAGGCATGTGTATCTTTCTCAGGCATCTTGAGCCCCAGACTCTACTAAACACCATCCTTCATTACATCTTCAATTGTTCTGCTCCTTGTCTGTTTCTCTCGGTTCCTCTGAAGGTTGAGAATTTCTCAAGGACACTGTTGACGTGTCTTTCATGCCTCATATGCTTGGCTTTTCAAGAAAGTTCACCTTAAGTTTTTACTACTTCTAGTTTTTAATGTCTACCGTAGTTCCTTTGCAGTAGAGGGAAAAGTGTCCTGTCCCATTAGTGACTATTTTGAATCTTTGAGAACAAAATAAGGGCCTTCTGCTGTCATTACAAATGTTTCTGTTGTCTCCTTTTACTCGCAAACTGCCTTTCCTGTACTGCCCTCTCTCTCTCTCTCCCTTCTTTCCTTTCCTTTTTTTTTCTGTCCTTCTGGTTTCATCAGATCAAGAGAGTTGCATGAAATCAACAACAACAAAAGGGCTCTCAGCTTCAAAGTTTGCAGTAGGATTTTGCACAGTTGCTAGAATGTGCGTTACTCCCTCTCTCACACATTGTTTCAGTTGAGGAGGAAGTATTTGGGGAGCAGTCATGAGGTGGACTTTGTAGTTCCTTATCAGATCCCATGGTAATAACATAGGTTACCGTGGGTGATTGTTTGCTTCATGGGTTATCTGCAGCTGATTTAAAATTACAGCTTAACTGCTGGTGGGAATGCAAACTGGTGCAGAGATTCCAGAAAATAGTATGGAGGTTCATCAAAAAATTAAAAATAGAACTATCCTATTACAACCCAGCAATTGGACTACTAGGTTATTTATCCAAAGGATATAGGTATGCTGTTTCAAAGGGGCACATGCAGCCCAATGTTTATAGCAGCGCTATCAATAATAGCCAAACTATGGAAAGAGCCCAAATGTCCATAGACTGGTGAATGGATAAAGAAGATGTGGTATATATATTGCTGAGTATTACTCAGCAATCAAAATGAATGAAATCTTGTCATTTGCAACAATGTGGATGAAACTAGAGTATATTATGCTAAGTGAAATTAGAGAAAGACAAATATCATATGACTTCACCCATGTGGAATTTAAGATACAGAACAGATGAACATAAGGGAAGCAAAAGTAATATAAAAACAAGGAGGGGGACAAAATATAAGAGACTCTTAAATACAGAGAACAAACTGACAGTTGCTGGAGGGGTTGGGGGCGGGGGATGGACTAAAAGGGCAAGAGGCATTAAGGAAGACGCTTGCTGGGATGAGCACTGGGTGTTATATGAGGATGAATCATTGCATTCTCCTCCTGAAATCATTATTGCACTATATGCTACCTAACTTGGATGTACATTTAAAAAAGAAACAAACAAACAAAACAAATGAGCAAAGGGAAAAAGAGGCAAACCAAGAAACAGACTGTTAACTATAGAGGACAAACTGATGGTTACCAGAGGGGAGGTGGATGGGGGGAGGGGAGTGGGTTGAACAGGTGATGGAGATTAAGAATTGCATTTTGTTATGATGAGAATCAGGTGTTGTATAGAACAGTTGAATCACTATATTGTGCACCTGAAACTAATATATACTGTATGTTAACTGGAATTAAAAAAAAAACACAAAAGATAAAATCTAATACATATTTTTGTCAAACAAAAAACAAGTAAAATTATAGCGTAAAGATTGAAACTCTGACAACCAGTGTGTGTCAAGGGTGAAGAGCGTCTCTGTGGACTGTCCCTGGACAAACCCAAAACTGCAGCAGCCACATCTCCAGGACAAGCAGAACTTATTAATGGTGACAGTATGCACTGTGTCAGTGATCACTTCGTCAGGAGGCACATGCCAGGTACCTTAGCAGAAAGAATTTAATACAGGAAACTAAATAGGAAAAATTTCATATAGTGAAAAATGTGTTGGCAGAGCTGAAACTGTGACAAAGAAGCAAAGCACAAAGACTAGAAGCTGCCTCTAGATCTGCAGGCACAAAGGGAAGGTGCATTGTTACTGGAGCCCAGGATCCGTGGCTGCTGGAAACAGCAGAGGCTGCATGGTGGGAATAGGTCCCACACGGGAATGGGCTGGAACCATGGAGGAGACTGGGCCACTTCCATGTATGCCACCTTGAAGCAGAAAGTGAGTGAGGGAGGGAGACAGATACCCTAGTTTCTCCTCCAACTTCCTCTCTCCTGCCAGGCTTTCCCCATTAAATGAACCTCACGAAAGTCAGTTGTCAAGGGAGCCTGGGAAATGTGCTTGGGACAGGCTTCCTGCCACACCCAGAGCAGGGGAAGGGACCAGGAGTGGATCAGAGAAAAACAGGCAAAGGACTAGTTCATATGCCAGAAAAATTAGTCTCTTACAAAAGTATTTATTGATGTTGCAGAGCTCAAGAACAGCAAAGTGAAACCCTCATTCTTCCCCTAGCTTCCCTACCCCACCGTCCCATCCCACCTACCTTGCAGAATGTTGAGAGTAGCCACTGGCATTCAATCTCTGTCTTGCTAGGTGGAGCCTTGTCAGTGATGAGTGCCTGCCCTGGTGAGTAGAACAGTAACAGTAGGGCCATATAGTCCCTTTTCTGCAATTCCCAAATCTAGAATGCTCTGAAAAGTCAGAATATTTTTATCATTCATTTAGTGGCAAAACCTGATCTGATCTGACACGAGCCACTTATAATCTTTATTGGTCCCTCTGAGTATGAATAGTCATACATATGGCTTGAGAAGTATTAATGAATTTGTGGGGTGGGGAGCCCTAGCCAGAGACAATACAAAGAAGTGTAAGTGTATGACATAGTATGTGCTGCCTTTCTAAAATGCAAAATAAGATCTGCATTCTGAACAGACCAGACCCAGGAGATTTGGATGAGGGATTGTGAGGTCTGTAAGGGAGAAGGAGTGGAAATGTGGCCCAATAAGACACAGTTCTAGGGTAGTGAACATCACAGCTCTTCTGGAATCAATGCCGGAGCTGGATTCCTTTGTAGCCTGGCGGAACAGAATGCTCGTTCTACAGATGTGGAGACTTTGTTTAGGTTGGAGAGCTGGCACCCATCTTGCAGGTTCGCCAAGGGGTTCATCGTGGCGCTGGTGCCACTCCTTTTCCCTTTACAGTGAGTGTTGCTTTCTGTCTGAATCTTTGGTTACTTCAAGCCCTTAAGTACTCAACATTTAGGTGGAATGAAGGAAGAAGTCCACGGGTGAACCTGCACTCCAGCCGCGGTGATCTTACATTTTGTAGCATTTCATGTAAACACACACACAAACTATTCAGGTTTCTTCTCTTCTCTTTTGATCTTATCAGATAGATAGGATGAGTGTTACAATCCCCATTTTACAGATGGTCAAACCAAGGTTTGGCTAATAGCTAGGTCTGTGGCCATGGACAAGTCCCTTAACTCTCGGAGCCTCAGTTGAAAATTGAATTCTTAGAAGCCTGTTTTGTACATTAAGGAACACGTGGCCGCACAATTAGAGCGGTGCCCGGTGCCTGCACATGTACATGCCACAAATGCTAGCTCCTCTCTCCCTCACCCCTCTACCTTCAGACAAGTGAGATAGATTCCAGGAAGGCACACAGCTTTAGCCTTTGAAAGATCTGCCTCAATGTAATGAAGAGAACAGCTGAATGATGACAGACCTCCTCTCTCTCTGCCTCTGCTTTTTTTTTTTCAGCTTTAAGAGGAGGGGCTTGAATAAGGCCAACTGTGCTAATTTTCTGTTTCTCCCCTTAGAAATTGGGTCACATCTGTCTGTGACCTTGATGGCCGCTCTTGTCCTCACAGAGCAGGACACATACAGGTGGTTATTTTGTTTACTCCACATCTGACTGGAGAGGAAACGACCAGGATCACAAATACAATTTGCTGCAGAAAGCAACTTTATTTCTTGTCAGCACACATGGGACTTTGTTTATCATAATTCACTTTACATGGGCATAATAAAATATTTTCTTTTTCTGAGTATTTTGCAAGATTAATAAGGCTGCATTCTTAGGGAAAGTTTATTAATCCATAACTTACAGAAAACTCCAGAGAAAGAAGATATGAGATATGTGCTGTAGGTAAAGACGTCAAGCATGTCACTACCAGAATTGAGTTATGCATACATTACCCAGCTAGCTCTCTTCTAGGTGCATTACAGGTTACTGATACGATGGCAGCTATGCCTTGGACGTGATCTAAACCAGCACTTGTTTCATTTGGGTTTGAAATCGGGAGGGTGTGAAAGAGTAGGTGGCAGCACGTAGAATAGTCACAGCCGTTGGGGTGCTGGTCTTTTCCACCCCCTTGGCCGCACTTCGGCTGTGTGAGACACAGAGGCATGCATTTGGACCTTGGCTCCCTTGCGAAAAGCCGTATGCCGTGGGTCTTGGCTGTCTTATCAAATGGAGATGCCGCGCTGGCGGCAAGGGTGATAGCGACAACGAAGGGGATGGTGACGAGGAGGATGACGGTTACCTCTGTGTCCATTACACGGACTCATGGTTTATGAGGAAGTACTTCGTGTTCCATCCCTTCATCCATTTTACTCAGTATTCATTGAGCCCCTGCAGAGTGCTGGCACAATGGCGGGCTCCGTGGATATAGCCATAAAACACGTAGGCTTTCTTCTCAAGATCCAGGATTAGTCTGTGAAGCACAAATACACAGATGGCAACGTGGTGGCTCAGTACAACAAAAAAAGTAATATTAGTTGAGGGATGAAGTCTGCCAGGGTAGGGAAGGGTCAGCATCTAAGCTAAGTAATTTGAAGTTGAGTTGGACTTTGCCAGTGGATCTTTCTCGTAGTAAATATGTTTCAGGTACTGTGTTGGGCGAATGTGACAGAAACTGTAGTTGTCCTTATGGTGTGTACAGTCTACCAGGGAAGACACAGATCAACAGAGACAGGAAGGAGGCACGTTCTAGGTCAGGGGTAGATAAAGGTAGAGATGGGCACCTCTGTACGGGGAGCCATAAGTACGTCGGTGTGAATGGATCACAAAGTGGCAGGGTAGCGGGAGCCAGGGCAGCTGAGGCTGTGAACGTCAGCAGGTGCTCCAGTTCATGGAGTCCCTGGTAGCCTTGAGATTGTGGTTGGGTGGTAAAACAGCCTTTCCTTTGTGTAGCCTTCTTGGCTGTTCTCACCATTCTCCTGTTACCCGGGGTGAAGGAGCAGTCCAAGGAGAAGTGTGGTTGTATTTATTTAGGTGAAATGAGGGTGTGTGTCAGCTGTGGTGTATTTGAATGGTCTTTCAGGTGCCTCCTATGACCAGACCAACGAGCTCAGGTGCCTATGAAGGCAGTGTAGTTGACATTACTGAGTGAAACAGTCCAGGGGGAGGGGTTGGGGGGCACTGGGTAAGCCACCATTCAGTTCCAGCCGATGGTTGCAGTAAGAGAATGCTGGACCAAAGCAACCAGGTCTTCAGCTTTTTCAAGAAAAGCTAGACATCTGTTTTTTAAATGTGAAATCCGTCAGTTTAAAAACGTGCCACTAAATCAGTTAAGCAACAACAATGAAACATTTGTAGTCTAATAATATCTGGCCTGTGGGCTCATTTTCACTCATGAGCCAGTCATTCGTGGATTCTGGCCTATTCTTTATAATTATTATGTTATGACTACATAGATCTCTCTCAAGTGGGAACTTCAGTCAATATACCAACGGGTAAATTGGGCCATTTTTGGTAAAGTTTCTGCAAGATAGTTGAATGGTGGAAATCGGTCCTCATTTATTTCTGTGGGTCTCCTCAGTCATCTTTTCTGTTCTTGGTCAAACACTTCTGATACGTGTGAAACTTCAGCAAAACCAGGGTCCATGGCAATCCTGGTGTTATCTGTTTGCTGGGCAGCAGGGAGGTTTGCGTGTGTTTGAATCTACAGCTGCCTTGGTTAAGTTTGTTACATCCCGAGACCAAGGCAAATCCCTGTAGTGAGTCAAATGAGTAGTTTTAAGGTCTGTAAATGACAGCGTTCTGTGGCTTTCTCATTTAGGGTTGAGACTTGACTCCCAGCCTCTAAAATATGCACATTTCAAACCAGAGTGAGAACATGAGCAACTTAGTAGTTACTGTGGAATTGAGTGAATGTCATAAATATTTATTTATCTTTTTCATAGCTGGCATAAAAATGTTAGGATATAAAAAAGTTGTTCGCTATAAAAACAACAGAAAATTCATTGGCTATCCATCTCCTGAATGCGTGTGTCTCTTTGGGTTTTCATTAGCGTCTAGCAATATACTTTGAGAAATTAGATTTGAACAGAAGCTTCAGCAGAATATGAAAGCTTCTAGTGTTCATAATTAACCCGTTTTCAGCAAGGATCCATTGTGTACAGCAGTTTCCTTTTAAGCATATAGTGGCTATAGTCACATTTAATGAATTAAAAAAATTTTTTTGCATTTATTTATTTATGTAAAAAAATTTTTTTAATGTTTATTTATTTTTGAGAGAGACACAGAATGCGAGTGGGTTGGGGCAGAGAGAGAGGGAGGCACAGAATCCGAAGCAGGCTCCAGGCTTCAGGCTTCGAGCTCTCAGCACAGAGCCTGATGCGGGGCTCCAACTTACAAGCTGTGAGATCATGACCCGAGCCGAAGTCGGACGCTCAACCGACTGAGCCACCCAGATGCCCCTATTTATTTATTTTTTTTTAACGTTTATTCATTTTTTGATAGAGACAAGGCATGAATGGGGGAGGGGCAAAGAGAAAGGGAGACACAGAATCCAAAGCAAGCTCCAGGCTCTACACTGACAGCACAGAGCCCAATGCGGGGCTCGAACTCACAGGCTGTGAGATCATGACCTGAGCTGAAGTCGGACGCTTGCTTAACTGACTGAGCCACCCAGGCGCTCCAACATTTATTTATTTTTGAGAGAGTGAGACAGTGCATGAGTGGGGGAGGGGCAGAGAAAAAGGAGACAAAGAATCCAAAGCAGGCTCCAGACTCTGAGCTGTCAGCACATAGCCTGATGCGGGGCTCGAAACCACCAACTGTGAGATCATGACCTGAGCCGAAGTTGGACGCTTTACCGGCTGAGCCACCCAGGTGCCCCTAATGAATTTTTCCTTCAGAGATGTTTTTTTTTTTCCCTTAAGAAATAATCCCTTATTTATTGAATTGGAAAACACACAAGGAATATGGAAGACAAAAAAAGTCACATACAATATTTCTACCAGAAGCAGTCACTGTTAATGTTTTGAGTTGCAGAGGTAAACAGGCTAGAGGTTGAGGTCAGATGAAATGGGTGTCTTTCTAGGCTTCTTCATTTATTTAATCTTGATGAGTCTTATTTTTCTCACTTGTGAAATAGAAATAAAAAATATTGCCTATTTTATCTGATATTTTCATGATCAAATCAGAGAATGCATATTAAGCCTGTAGCTCATTAGTTGGCACACAGAGAGCATTTAAAAATAAGCAATAGGATTATGTCTTCTTTTTGCTACACACATTTTGCTTTGTGGAGTTCATGTTGTCAATACACTATTTTTTGTTAAATAAAAAAGGACAACTCACCTTGTTCCCATATCTCTTTAAGAAATACTCTCTAGAGGTGCCTGGGTGGCTCAGTTGTTTAAGCGACTGACTCTTGATTGCGGCTCAGGTCATGATCTCATGGTTCGTGGGTTTGAGCCCCACATTGGGCTCTGTGCAGATTCTGTTTGGGATTCTCTCTCTCCCTCTCTCTCTCCTCCCCCCCACCCAACCCCTACCCCACTTGCACTGTCTCTGTCTCTCAAAAGCAAATGAGCTTATATAAAAAAAGAAATGCTCTCTAAGCATCTTTTAATCAGTTTTATTTTTTTACAGACTTGAATCTTCATTCAACTTTTCCCTTGTATATTTAGTTGTTGTTCATCCTTTTTTATTGTAAATAATTATTTGATGAATATCTCTGTTTGTCAGTCTTTTGTAGCACCTTGATTTTCTGGTTAGTATAGTGACTGCGTCTCCCATCTGAAATGGGAAGGGTTACTGCCAGAATTCTCCACTGGAACTCTTGGCGATGATGGATGGAAATGTTTTATATCTACACTGTCCAATATAGTAGCCACTACCCATGCATGGCTATTGAGCATTTGAAATGCAGCTACTGTGTCTGAGAAACTGCTTTTTTTCCCCGTTTGTAACATTATTTAATTTTAGTGTGAATAGCCCCATGATCTCATAGCTACCATATTGCAGAGTAGGGTGGACCTAGGCTGGGGTTTGTTGTTTAGACAGACATGTCTATAAAACCCTTAGCTTTATCTTTTGGACTTTTCTTTTAATTTATCTGGTACAGACTCAAGATACTGACTTTTTACATTCTATGTATACATTCTTTTTTGTTTGGATGGAGGGTTTGTAGAGGACATCTCACGTGCCAGCTACCATGTTAAGTTAGAAGGGGCGCCTGAGTCACTCAGTCCATTAAATGTCTGGGTCTTGATGTTGGCTCAGGTCATGATCTCACGGTTCATGGGATGGAGCCCTGCATTGGGTCGTAGCAGATAGTGTGGAACCTGCTTGGGATTCTCTCTCTCCATCTCCCTTGCTCGTGTGCAACACTCACTCTCTCTCTCTGTCTCTCCCCAAATAAATAAATAAACTTAAAAAAAAAGCTGAATTTCAAATTTTGCTGACTTAAGGACTGTTGATGTCGTCAGTGGCAAGAGTCTTGCTTAGGATGACTTCAGTCTAAAGGGGAATTTCTTGGTCTACATAACCAAATCTAGGTGCAGTCTGGCTGCGGGCACGGTTAGAGCCCTGTTTACATAGGTCTGCTTTGCGTTCTCCATGTTGTTGGCTTTGTCACTGGGTTCTCCCAGAGCAGCGGCAAACATGGCCACTGACCATCTATGTTTACATCCTACTCGCCTAGCAATGCTGGCAGAAATAGAAATGGGTCTCCTCCCAAAGATCCACAGAATGGTCTAGAGCTGGCTTTCAGTGGACTTGTCATTCCTGAATCTCAGTCACTGCAGTCACAGTTGGGGAGGTAGAATTCATGCCTATTGGTCAGCTCTGGGTGCAGGCCCACTTCTGGCGCTGAGGTGAGTTCCCCACCAAACTACGTGGACTACCCTGGAGTTAAGAGGATGATTCCCCAGAGGAGAGTCACGGTGGCCAACACATGTTTGGCAGGCAGGCGCATGCTATACAGTATACCTGCTGCACTGTATCTTTGAAGCATTTTTGGTTCCCTCAGTGGTCTTCTTAGGAAAGCCGGTTTGTCGGGGAGGGGTAGATTGTTCTGAACTGTGAATTGCTATCTATTCACGGAGCAGGCTTCTGTCGTTTACTGGGACTGTTCCCTTACCCAGAGGAGGGCCCTGTCTTCCGATTATGAAAGCATTGTGGTGTTTGGGTCGTGTCTGGTCTCACTCTGTGTTTATGGCAGTATGCTCAGAAGCTAATTTCTCCTCTCTGGGAAGTAGGTAACTATGCCCCAGAGAGTGAATGAGGTAAGTAAATCGATGCCTCTATTGTGATTATTTTTCATTATGAATAAGGCAAAAGATATATTGCCTAAGCCCTTCGTACAAGTATCTGAATCAAAGCCGATGGGATTTACATGTCAGACTTCAGATAATCTAGGAATGTGGAGAGTGGGCACTTCAGTCCCCAGCTGGTGTATTGCAGCAGTATCTTGGGACTTATGGGTGTAATTAAACCATCCCTATTAGTAATTACAAAAAGGGACTCCCTGCCCTTAAACGTGACCGTAACCTATCAGGTCTTCATAAAAGCATGAAGCTAGTTATTTCATCAGCAAAATCCATGTAGAAAATATTTTATTAATGTTTCAATCTTCTGATTCAGCCCTTTGTGTAATAAAATATGGTGGCTGAAACACTTTCTTTTTTACTGTTCTTGCTCAGCCTCGTGAGAGAGGCTGAAATCTTGTAGTACCATTTATGCCAATTTTCCTTTAAGCTCTCCAGCATAAAGTATATCAGCAAATTAATATTCCCCGACTTTAAGATGAGATTGACCTCCTAGGTATAAGTTCGTTTCTTGTCCTAACATCTACTGTACCATGAAATTGGGGATCTTTTTTTTAATGTATGTATTTTTACTTCATTTTCTTTGTGGCAGGAGTGGTGGTGGTGAACTCAATTCAGATATTGTGTCACCTTAATATATTATCAACTTTTAACTAGTCAGTCGTTATTGTACAATGATGCAAGCAATGCCATGAACACAGCTTCCTTTTCAGTGCTGTTTTATTCCACAGGGAATTATAGACAAGTTCTCCAAAAGAACCAAAAACATGGAGCGCGGTGGTCACCTCTGCTGAGTCACTTGTGCTGACTTGAGTTACCTGAACAAGGAGCTAAAAGAAAGGAAGCTCCAATGGGCTGTGTTGCAGGGAATCCTAGGAGATGGTAGAACACGTGGGTGGGGTCTGATACCACATTAGTCCGAAGACCTGTGTGTCCTTGAGCTACTAACTTGACTTCTCTGGACCTGCGTATTCTCAACTGAGAAAGTAAGGTTTGGATGAATGATCCCTAAGATCCCTGCTCACTGTAACCTCTGATTTTATGCATAGTGGTATTTTGTTCATCTACAGGAACACCTAATGACTAGTATATAGTTCGCAGTTATACACACATGCTCTCCTCTCTCCAAAAAGTCTTCCTGGGTTTGTCCTTCTCTGTTCTAACTATACTTTTCACAAATGATACTGTTTATCAGAGTGGGCGTTAAAACAATTTTTTAAATGTTTATTTATTTTGAGAGAGAAAGAGTGGGCCACATGCAAGTGAGGGAGGGATGGGGTGGGGGGGAGGAGGGGAGAGGATCTCAAACAGGCTCCGCAATGTCAGTGCAGTGCTTGATCTTATGAACTGTGAGATCATGACCTGAACCCATATCAAGTGTCAGATGCTTACCTGAGCCACCCAGGTGCCCCGAGTGAGCATTTTTGTGTGTCTTATCTTCCCCCAAGGATGTCAGCTCCTTGAGGGTAGGTACCTTTTCATACATGTCTTTTGTTATAAGAAAATTTTTTTGCAATGAGACACTCATTAAATATTTGGCAACTGTATGGATAAACTGCATCACATTTTAGAGACTGTACAGGGAAAGACAAAAACACAGATACAAATATATCTGAAAGGGGACCCCTGTATAGTTATGGTGAAATTCCTTAGGTCCTTATACCATGTAAAGTAAATTCAGTAATTTCTCTGGGAGATTTCATTTTAATGTATATGAAATGCCAAAATTTTGCAGTTGAGTGGAGAGGTAAATTATTTTGTGCCTATAATGGAATCCTTTTATACATTTCTGATTATTCAGCGCCTTGTGGTAGGGCCATGCTGTGTTATTTCCTATCATGTCGGAATGTAGCCTTTTTGGTGGTAAGGTCATTCAAGTGCTTTTAAAAAAGAAAAGAGAGCTTGTCCTGTCCTCACTGGTGTTTTAATGTTTTGAGATTGTTTTTGCATGGACGCTGGGAGAGCTAGTCTGCAAAGCAAGACAATGTGAATACGTCTCCCCAAATCAATGAGAATTGTGCTGTCCTCTAGAAAATTAGGTTTGAGCCACATCAACGTCAGTGCCGGGGACTGAATAAATCCCATTTCGTGATTGCACTGTGTATGAATTGTGTAATGTGCCTAGATGGGCACAAGCTGTGATTGCGTCTCTTTCCTCAGCATCACTAAATGGTAATGTCGTGGATTCATGTGAGGAGAAGTGTCTCACATAAACAGCCCAGGCTACATGAGGTAATTTAGGGCTTGCGCTTGGGAAGTCTCCCAAGTAGACCAGTGTAAGATGTTACTGTTAACTAGAGACAATGGGGAAAACACTCTTGGCGACTTGTTAAAAAAAAAAAAAAAAGCCTCATATCAGCATGAAGTACCTAAATCATCTTGCTTCATACAGTGTCACGTGTAAGTTTGCTGTGTTGTTGTAGAAAAGCCCTCTAGCTTGGTACCTCCAGGGGGAATTCATAGGCAGGTCAGGTGACCTTTCATGACTTTTATTCATTTAGTCCCTTGAATTAAGTGCCTCCTATGTGCCCAGCACCATTGTTGGTACAGAGGTTGAGGGGTGGCAGGGGTGGGTTGGATGGAGTGTTTAGACATAACAGCTTCATGGACTGAAAGCCCATCGGTTTTTCATTCTCTCCACCTCTGGTGTTAAAAATTAACCTGAAAATTAAACATACAAGTACTGATGCACTGTTTGTTTCTTGCATGGTGTTTCACATCTTCAGCAGTTCATACTGGGAGGTGAGCCCTCACAGGGATGAGCCCTTGGAGCTGTCCAACACTACTGCTATTTGAAGTTTGAAAGAAATTAGTGATAATTCCAAAGACCCTCTTATCTCTTAATCCATTGGCAACTACCCATATATATTTTTAAATGTTTATTTGTTTTTCAGAGAGAGAGAGAGAGAGAGGTGAGAGAGAGACAGAGAGTGAGCAGGGGAGGGGCAGAGAGAGAGGGAGACACAGAATCTGAGGCAGGTTCCAGGCTCTGAGCTGTCAGCCCTGAGCCCGACATGGGGCTCGAACCCACGAACTGTGACATCATGACCTGGGCCGAAGTTGGACACTTACCTGACTGAGCCACCCAGGTGCCCCAGAAACTAGCAGTAATTTGAGTACAGTGAGTGCTGGGCATAGGAAGCCCCACATTCAGTCAGTGAATACCTGACATGTTGGGGAAGTAGGGCAGCCCTTGTAATCTGGCACTGTCCATTGTAGAGCAATTATTTTTTTCCTTTTTTTTTTTTCTTAAAAAATTGTCTTTAATGTTTATTTATTTTTGAGAGAGAAAGATGGTGTGAGCGAGGGAGGTACAGAGAGAGAGGAAGACACAGAATCTGAAGCAGGCTCCAGGCTCAGAGCTGTCAGCACAGAGCCCTACGCTGGCTCTCGAACTCGTGAACCGCGAGATCATGACCTGAGCCAAAGTTGGAAGCTCACCTGACTGAGTCACCCAAGTGCCCCACAATTATCTTTTTCAATTCAGCTCTGGCTCCCGATGGCTTAGACTTGCTGGGTCTTCATTGCAAGGCAGAAACCTTGGAGTTAATTGAGTCCGTTAGGTCTATTATGGCTCAAGCTGATGCATATTATTTTTCTACCTTATATATAAATGCTCAACTTTCATGAGGAAACAACAAGAAATTCAGTCCAAGCAGTGAAGTTTATCAGCTATATGACCTTGGATGAGTCCTGTGACTTCTCTCAGCTGCACTTTTCTTATCCATAACATGAGAGCTTTTTAGCTTCGACATTCTAGGTTCTATAGATAGGGTTCTGGTACTTAGCACCGTGTTCACTATGCCAGTGAGCTCATCAGAAGCATTTGGGTCATAGGTACTCTAAAGGCTACTGGGATTCTCAGATTTGGCCTGCCTTCTAAAGCTAATGCATATTATTCAAGTATATATGCTTGTCAATGTCCTGATTTATTTTACAAAATGATATAAGCCTACAACCTCAGGTTTGAATTAATATTAAAATTTTATTTAATTAGGACAATCTCATTTTGAGATCAGGAAACTATGCCATCCATCCATTCATCATGTTATTCTCTTATTCAATATTTATTAATATTAAGCACCTGCTATATACTTGGTGCTATGCACAGCACTGAGAAAACAAAGAGGAATGAAACACAGTCCCTTTCCACAAACCTCTCCTCATCCTCCACAAAGGAAAAGGACCCTTGCTGTACAAACCAGTAACTCTTAATTGCATTGCCTTTTGGTTCTGGGTGGTGGCAATGATGTTGATGGTGAGCAGGTGACTTACAGTAGAAAAGAACGGGAGAAAAGTTCCTTAGCTCTGGCTTTTGCAACCATTTTTAATCATTTCAAGCTTACAGGAAAGACTGGATCTGACGGCAGAGCTCTGACAAGCCTGTTTATAAACAAAAGTCCCGCCAGGAGTCGGGTAGCATTTCTTCTGCTGAAGGACTTCAATTTTGGAAGAGCACACATTCAAAACTCAAACCCATCCTCTAAATCAGTGTTCAAAGGAAATAAAAGGCCACGTAGAAAATGAAATAGAAGTGGGCACCCTGGCGAGGAATGGGACAAAACCCAGAAAGTGCTGAAAAGCCTCTGTGTGGCCTGTCCCCAAGCCCGGGCCAGCACCTCCAGTGGCCTGAAGTAGCAAACAGGCTAGCAGTTTGCCTCCCTGACTTGTAAATATGGTGTGTCTTTGCTTTGCATTTTACGATAGAAAAGAAATAAATTTTATTATAAACTCCCAAATGAAAAGACAGAAATGGAATGAGCCTCTTACGTTGGAGGAGAGGATTGTAGAGGACAGGTAGCATACTGGCTACTGCTCAGCACAGTTTCCAGAGGGGAGAAGAATATCCCCAGGGGCGCTTCGGTGGCTCAGTGGGTTGAGAGTCTGGCATTGGCTCAACTCTTGATCTCACAGTTCATGAGTTCAAGCCCTACATTGGGTTTGCTGCTGTAGAGCCTGGTTCCGATCCTCTGTCCCCCTCTCTCTCTGCATCTCCCCCACTCATGCTCGCTCGCTTGCTCTCTCTCTCTCTCAAAATTAAATAAAACACTAAAAAAACAAACAAAAACAAAAGGAATATCCCCAAACAAGCAAAAAGTAGTTCTGTCACTTGCATCATTTACAAACCCATTCCCTACAGGTTTCTGTTACCTCCCTGGTCCCCAACACTTCCTGCTGAGCTCCTCCTCATAGGTCAAGGCTCTGGTTCCTTGCCCTCCCCTCTCAGGCCTTCCTAGATAGTCTCCATCAGAGAGACTGGATGGCTGTCCTGATCATGCTCCACAGCACCAGCATTAGGCCCCACATTTGAGTTATTCATATCCACGTGGTTCACCTGTGGAAGACTCTAAGTGTCCCCAAGCACAGAGACCGTGTCTCTTACATTCTGCAATTCCCTCCCCTGCCTGTGGGCCTTGCTTAAAGAGGGTACTCAATGATGTGGACTGAACGAATGAATGAACAGCCTTAAGTATCTCATATCTCTGGTGAACTTGGGCAATCACATGGAAATTGTTTATGCTGTGAACAGTTTCCTCTGTGGGTGGAGAATGCAGACAAAGTATGCCTGCCTGACTGGCAGGTGAAGCAGAGACCGGAGAGCCAAAATAGCAGGCTTAAAACCTGATCTTCACACATGAAAAGGATTGATTGAGTCAACATGGTAAAATTTAAAAGGACTAAATGCACAGTGTTGCACTTAGGTGCAAACCATTAATATTAGTAGCAAAATAGGATGTAGTGACTCTTTGCCCATTCTTATGAAGGAGGTAGGGGAGGGGTTCGATTCACGTGAATGCAGATCACCAGTAAGTCACTCAAAATGTCTGCTCAGTCTTGGGGCGGATTAACTGAAGAATTTAGTAGCTAAAGAAATAGTGGATCTTGCGTTCTTGTCCCTGCTCTTTGGAGGACCAGTCGGAAGTTCAAGTATGTGAGGACACACCTGCCTCCCGTGTCTATAATATGGAGTAGAGTCTATAAAGGTCAGCAGTATGGGGATTGATCAGATGAGAGTGTGTCTGGGGGAAGAATGCTGAGTGGTCCAGAAAAAAGGAAGATTGTCCCTCAAAGAATTAGAAAAGTAGTAGAAGCAATGAGACATATGTATACTTTGAAACACTTGTTTGCTGGCAGGGATGGGTGTGGGGGGGAGTGTGGCGCGTAATCACCATCTTCAGAGATTTTAAAAACTGCCATGTGGATCGAGAATTAGAATGCTTCTGTTTGTCATCAAACAAGTGGAGGTTAGAAAAAAAGCAGGTTTCGGTTCAAGGAATGTCTAAATGTGAAATGGCTTATATGAGACAATGTGATCCTTTTCCCATTTTGTAGGCTAAAAATGTTGAGGGTGAAGGGTCCGGTCCCCACCGGAGTGGGGCATTGGATAAAATGATTTTAAGGATCCTTCTAATTCTAACATTTTACGATTTCTGTTGAATACACAGTTCCTTTTTGGCCCCAGAAAACAGATTTAGTATATTTATATAACATGAGCAATTCTTACTATATTGCTTAAAACATGTTTATTTACTTTGTCTCAAGTGAGCCTTATAAGGTACACACATATAGGGAAAACATTGTTATTGTCATTCCGTAGATTAAAAAACCGACAGACTTGTTATGGACAAGTGACTTATTCACGGTCATTAGAGGAGCTGGGTCCTTGATTCAATAAGAAGGGCTTACAGTCTCGTTCTCTGCAAGTAGTTAGAACATCTCTGAGAGGTAGATTCGAATCTTAATCCCATTTTATAGATGAGAAAACCAAGGCACACAGCACAAGTCAAGGTTACATACCTTTGAAGTAGGTGTTTGAACCAGATGAACCAGTGTTTGAACCAGACAGTGATTTTGAAGCTCATGTTTTTACCCTCTGTGCTAGCATGCATTTCTGGCATCTGCTAGAATTTTTAAATCTGCTGATGAATTTTTAAAATTGTACAGTCAAAGAGCAACCAACCATTTACTTTATCATCAACCATTCAAATGATCAGAACACAAAATTAACAACTAGAAGTGTTTTCCCCCATCCCCAAACATGGTGTCCTGGAATTTATCAAAGGTTAGCCCGAAAAGTTGAAAAATACCCACACCTTCCCAAAGGGCCCAAGAAAATCTGGCTCCTTACCCTTGAAAGTGGTTCATGACACAGTTATACATCACTCACGTGGTTGGTTCAATGTGGAGACGCTAGGTTAAATGGATTTTTCTAAATCCTGCATCTAATGTTTTGAGCATCCAAACTTTCTGTGCTTCAGTAACAGCAAATAGAAGAAGGGAAACGTGACCTGGTGGCTTGGAGCCAGTGCGCTGTATTTTCCGAATAACCCCAGTCTTCTGGGTGCTTGTACTCTTGCTGTGCCTTTGCCTAGCCACCCTGTAGCTTATTAAAATGCTTCCGGTGCTGGGGCCCTACAAGAAATGCCCCTTGCTTGCTATGTTCCTTTAGCTTGTGTTCTGTCTTTCTACATTTCTTGCTTTCTCTTCCTTTCTCTACTATATTTGCCAGTCTACTCCCCCACACCCATTTTTCCTCTAACCTACTGTCCTTGGGATCTGTTGGCTCCTTGGTTAGTAATGTAATATGAAACTGGAGATTGATAGTGGAAAACTGATAGCTTGGTGTTTCTGTAAACTGAGTTAAATAGCCTTCGTGCTTAAGGAAGGAATGCTCTAGATCTACCCAACATGGTAGCCACAGGACACCCCTGGCCATTTACATTTAAGCTAGTTAAAATAAAACATCCAGTTCCTCGGTCATACTAGTCACATTTCAGGTGCTCGGTGGTCTCATGTGGCTAGTGGCTAGTAGAGCTATTGGATAGCACAGGTAAAGAGCATTTCAGTCCTCACAGAAAGTTCTCTTGGCACTCATGGTTCAGGTACTTGTGGTTCTGAGACCTGAGTAGAAACTGACCCAGACAGACATGGGTTCAGTGCTGGTTCTTTTGTAGTTGGGAAGTGTACTTTCTGACCTCCAAAATCCTCATCTGCAAAATGGAAATAATCGATAATTACCTCACAGAGTTGTTCTGAAGATTGAATGCAATGCCTTATAAAGCAGCTCTTGGTTTGGAGAACTGGCTCAAGGGACATCCATTTCTGGAAGTTATTCATTGCATGTGACATCCATACCAGTTTGGAGGCAGTTTGTAAGGCTGAGGTTTGCAAAGCCTGCTTCCCCAGAAATTTGTCCTCCTTGGTACTGAGTCATAATGTAGGATTCAACACCCATTATTGGTTATTGTTTGCTCCTTGGATGAGTGGAATGGCAAAACTAACCAATTTTTAAAGAGTGAATGCTCTCTAGGAGAGTATGTAAAGTGGGTCACATCTGTCAGGAAACTTTTCTGTAATCTAAAGACCACTTTTCCCAAGCTACTTTCCAAGGGAAATCAGACCAATAATGGCTTTCTTTCATCACGTTAAATTTGGGAAACCC
This sequence comes from Prionailurus bengalensis, assembly GCF_016509475.1. Lineage (NCBI taxonomy): Eukaryota > Metazoa > Chordata > Mammalia > Carnivora > Felidae > Prionailurus > Prionailurus bengalensis. The sequence goes on along the minus strand of NC_057345.1, from coordinate 46,754,006 downwards.
CATGCTTCCTATTTCCTTTGAATTTCCTCTCGGAGATTCATAATGTACCAATTAAAGGCTCTGAGAAGTCCTGCTGGAAAGAGATATATTTAAAATTTTTTTTTAATGTTTATATTTGAGACAGAGACCAAACCTGAGTGGGGGGAGGGGCAGAGAGAGAGGGAGACACAGAATCTGAAGCAGAGTCTAGGCTCCAAGCTGTCATTACAGAGCCCGACGTGGGGCTCGAACTCATGAACCGCAAGATCATGACCTGAGCCGGAGTCAGACGCTTAACCAACTGAGCCACCCAGGTTCCCGTGTATTTAACATTTTTAACTCAGCATTTTGAGCTTTTATGGATGTGGCACTCCTCCCTGTTCTTATAGAACACTTATTAAAATAGTGTTTACAGAAACCATTTTACAGCATACTGCTCTAAAGGCAAGGTCAACCACTGTTTTCCAGAGGCATCTGTGGGGAAGGCCCATTGAAAAGCATTTCCTTCTGCACTAACCCCTAATTCTAACATAACATAGCTGTGGCACATACATCTCAGTCTCTCTTGTAGTTCCTTAAGGAAAGGATAAATCTGAAGCTAGTTCAGGACCTGAAAGTAACCTACTTCGTCAAGGTTTAAGGCTCAGTAAACAGCAATTAAGATCTCTCATATTTGAGCCAAGCTCAAAGGCTGTTTCTATAGTTTGAGACTGGAGACTAATATAGCCGTGTTTCCATTGGATGGTGGCCTGAAGTTTTTGAAGCCCTCTGTATTCCCCAGTATTGTCTTTTCAGAGCAGTGCCCATTGGGTCTGACCTCAGTCTTGTAGGAAAAGGGAGATGTAATTCAACCCGTGTTAGCGAAATGATTGCTTTGAATAAAGCTCTACCTTTGTTGGCTCTAATAATGTGGCAAGGTCTGAGATAATGGTCTCAACCTTGTTGTCTCATTGCACCACAAGATAAAGCCTGACGGTTACACCCACTCATACATACAGACCTCAAGATGGTGGAACATTGAGAACTTAACTAGTCTAAACTAATGGCCAGAGCAGGAAAGGATAATGAGCAAATTCCTGAAGCAAGTTTCTGGATTATGGATACATGTATATATCTGTACGTATGTCCTCCCTCCCTCCCTCCCTCCCTCCCTCTCTCTCTCTCTCTCTCTCTCTCTCTCTTTCAGTTATCTGTCTCAGGGGTCAGCAAAGAACACTGTAGATGATAAATATCCTGGCAGGCTATTGCAGTGACTCAGCTCTGGTGTCGTAGCTCCAAAGCAGCCATAGACAATACACAAATGGACGTGTTCCAGTACAAAACTTATTAAAACAGACATTGGGCCAGATTTGGTCCCCAGGCCAGAGTTTTCTCACCTCCGATCTGTGTCCTTGGTAATTAGTATAAGCACCAGGTGTGGGCAGTTTCTGAAATGCTTGCCTGGATCGTGAAACAGATCCTTAGGCTGAAGTAGAACTTTGAGAAAACCAAAAATTCTTTTAATGAATCACTGGCAGTAATGACTTTGCTGTAGATGGATTAATCTTGCAAATATTTACTGATCAGGCATTATTCTAAATGCTCATTTAGCTGTCACAGTAACACTATGAGCTATGCATTAGGTGCTATTTTTTTAATGTTTATTTTTGAGAGAGAGAGAGAGGGAGGGAGGGGCAGAGGGGGGTGCAGAGGAAATGAAGTGGGCTCTGTGCTGACAGCCGTGAGCCAGATGTGGGACTTGAACTCTCGAGCCGTAAGATCTCGAGCTGAAGAAGTGGGATGTTCAATGGACTGAGCCACCCAGGTGCCCCTGAGGTAGGTGCTATTTTTATCCATCCACATTTTGCAGAAGAAACTAAAGCTGAGAAGTTAGGCTGTTCGAAGTCACACAGCTCAGGAAGTCGTGGATCCTGAACGGGCATCCCAGGCATTCTGGCTCCAGGACTGTATACTCCCAAGCACCAAACTCTCCCTCAAGGAAATTTCAGTAAAAACAAATCTCCCTGCTTTCATGGATAGCACAGTACTCCCTAGCACGGGGCTTGTGACTTCATGTTCTGTGTCTTTCAATCTCCCTGTCCAATGCACAATTTTTCTTGAGCCTCATTGATCTTTTGTCTATTTCCTGAACATGCTAGGCCCTTTCACAAATCAGGGTTTGGAAATGCTATTCCATATAATTGGACTACATTTTCCCTACCTTCTTCACCACTTTTACTTGTTTTTCAAAACTTTCCAAAACTATCTCTTTCTCTGTTTGTCCAAACTCCTCTGGGTAGAGTGAGTTCCTCCCTTTGTTCCAGTGGATTTGCTAAAATGTAATGATGTATTGATGTTTTTCCTGTAGGATATTGTGAGCTAGGTGGCAAGGAGCATGGTCTTACCCGGCAGCTATCACAGCGCTTGGGTAACCTAGTGGATGTTGAACCAATATATGTTGAATTCGGGAATAAGTGAGTGAATACACTTAAAATAAGCCCAATAGGTAGGAGTATTCATTACATATTTTAAATGTAGGGGGTTTGAGCTGACTTCTGTTGGGTGAAAGTGGCCTTAAAATGCACTTAAAAGAGCTTGTTCTTCTTTATTAAAAATCATTAAGGAAATAAGTGGAGCCTGAACTAAAGTTATCTAGGAGAAGCAAATGAATGATAAGACTTGTGATCAGAGTTACTCTTGCTATGAACATTGTATTTCACTTTAAAAATGCAGCTTTCCATACACCAAGTGTGTGTGTGTGTGTGTGTGTGTGTGTGTGTGTGTGTGTGTGTGTACGCTCATCTACCTTTAAAAACACTGTTGAATGCATGGATAGATGAATGCTTCAGACATCTTACATAAAGTTATTTTTATCTGATAGTGTCAAGACACATCTGTTTCGTCAAGAACATCTTACATCCTCTTTGTTTCCCACAACATATCTTTGCACATAGTATATGTTTAGTAAATGTTGGTTGTTAGGTAAACAAATGAACTATGAAACTTCCAGGACTCATGCTCTTAGAGATTTGAGTGTAACTAAGTCTATGGAAGCATTAATTAATTGATATATTTAGTTTTCCTTCCATGTGCCAAGCAGGGAGCTAGATCTGGAAGATACAGCAGCTAGCAACATGACTTGGCAGCTCATATGATAGATTCTATAATAAACACTTGTGAGTTAGCATACTCATTAGCGTCACATCCTTCCAGAAAACTGTATCGTGAAGAAGTAACAGATACCTCTGTTGCAGCCTCTTTTTTGTCCATACCTCTGAGTGTATTTTGTATCCCTCTTGCCTCTTGGAGTATCCCCAGTGCCAAGCATAGTGTTGGGCTATTAAATAGTTGTGAAAGAATGAACATTCCCGGAACCAAAAACATATTGCCAGTATATTATTCTGGAATGAGTGTTAGTTGTGGGTGGGGGACTTGGGTTCAAATGCCAGCTCTGTCCCCTGGCTGGCTATGGTAGGGATCAGTCGAGCTTCTGGACAGCTGAAGAAAAAGCATGGTCACTGGGAACAGAGCTGCAAGACTTAAACTATTTACAAGAAATGATCATTTGGATCCTTAGAGGTTGGAAGGAGGCCAAGGGGATGGTCGTGGGAGCCACAGAGCATGCAGACATAGAAGGAAACGTAGCCACTGCTGGAGGAGGAAACCTGGGAATTTGGATGTCCTGAAAGCAGATTTCCTCCATGGCATCAGCTGGGACCATAAGTAAGGTTCAGGTTTGTAAATGAAAGTTGGGAGAAGAGAGAAAGAGCAAAAAATAAGATAAAAAGTATGGATTCATGATAGGCTGACCAAATGAACTGAAAAGGACTAAAGCTGGATTTCTTTCTGTTTCTCCTTGTCTCATTCTTGGAGAAAGCTGAAAATTGTCTCTGCAGGTCCCTTCCAAAGGGAAGATTTGAAAGGAGGAGTAACTTTATACAGGATAAGAAAAAGGTTGAATGCCAGGGCTCTGATTATTCACAGCCCTGGGATGAATTCAGGGCACCTGCCTGCAGTATTTTAGTCTCGTGAATTAAGGAGCTCCAGGTGATCTTCCTATCGGGAGACTAATCGTGGTTATTTTGGTGTCTGACTAGAGCTGATAGAATTGAAATGAGTACTTTTTGCAAAATATTTTTAGAGGCATCGTCTCATTTATACTTCGGAGTATCCCTATGAGGGTAGGTGTTAATATCTCTGTTATAGGCAGAAATTGAGGCCCGAGTTAAATGATTTGCCTAAGGCCACACAGCTAATGAGCAACATAGATAGAAGCTGAATCCCATCAGGTCTTCTGATTCAAACTCCATATCCTTTTCACCACGATGGGCTTCAGGAGGAATGTTATGGTCTACTTAAGAGGGCCACTCAGGGCCAAAGCCTTCATTGTCTGTAATAAGACAGTGAGCATGTGAGATACTGACTTGTTAAAGAAAATTTGATATGTGTGAATAGTACCATTGAAAATAGGAGACCACAGATGTGGTATTGCTGTCGAAGCTGACACATTGGTATTGGGGTTTCCACCCTGGCCCTCTACTAAAAGCTCTATACCTTTGAGCAAATTAATTACCATGTTTGTTTCCTCATCATTTACTGAGGCATAAATGAGTTAACATACGTGAAGAAGTTGTATATGTCTTCTGGAATATGGTGTATTAGGTACTATTTCTATTGTTTTTAAAAAAATTTTTTTTAAATGTTTATTTATTTTTGAGACAGAGAGAGACAGAGCATGAGCAGGGAAGGGGCAGAGAGACAGGAAGACACAGAATGTGAAGCAGGCTCCAGGCTCTGAGCTGTCAGCACAGAGCCCGACGTGGGGCTCGAACTCGCGAACCGTGAGATCATGGCCTGAGCCGAAGTCGGTCGCTTAACCGACTGAGCCACCCAGGCGCCCCCTACTATTTCTATTGTTGTTATGATGCTGGTTTATATTGAGGCATTAGAGCCTCCAGATGACTGTGTCAGGGGAGTGTAGGGCTTCTTACATACATTTCATTTGGGGAACAATTTAATTATAATTGATACACGGATAATAGGTTTTGGTCAAGAGTGTCCTCTGCCGTTGCTCCTTCTGTCCTTCCTTGTATCCCTTTCTCCCACCCTCTGTCCTTCCTTTCTTTTGTTGAGTTGAGGCTAGAAGGATAATAGGATGAAAGATGAAGGATAATAAGAGTTTATCACATATGTACTGAGGTAGGAAAGGCATTCCCCACAGAAGGATATCCTTCTAGAGGCTTGGCAGCATGACCTGCCATGGTGTGTTTCCCATAGCTGCACCCACACAGGTGCAAAGTGGTCCCATAGTATTGTCCCCTAGTGAGCTTGGGTAGTGGTAAGGAGAGGGAGTGGGTGGCAGTGAGGAGAGGGATTTGACCTTGTGGTGGTAGGCAGGGACCAGATTAGGAAGTGCCTCGTGTTCCATGCTGAAGAGTTTTTGACTTTATGTTGAAAGTCATGGGGAGCCATTGGAGCCCTGTAAGCTGGGGAGTTAATTGATCAATTTGCTTTTTGGGATCAGTCAAGAGTAGAGGGTGTGACGGGCAGATGGAAGTTGTGACAAGAAGTAAGTCAGGGATGTGGGTTAGGGGAATAGGAGAAAAATAATTAGGACTGGAGCCCAGACCACAACAACAGGAACGTGAAAAGAGGATGTGTGTTTTGGGGTACATAAAACAAGGCGCCAGCCCTGTCTTCTCCGTAAAATAGGACGAAGAGCTGACGCGTGAATTGATAGTTACCCTGGTGGTGTAAAAGCGAACATCTTTGAACGTTTTTCTAAAAGAATGACATTAAAAGGAGGCACGCACAGCTGGAACAGCTTCAAGGGCCCTGAATAAAAGAAGAAGCAATACAGTTCTGGTGGCACATTTTGAAATAATGTTGTTGAGGCTTCAGAGTGGGTGAGAGGAGGAGAAGTTTGTGAGAGGGAGCAGGATTCAGTGACGATGAGAGATTTGTGGTCATGGAGAAGGCAAGTGAAGAAAGTAATGAGGGATAAAGGAGAAGGAAAAGAAAACCATACGAAGAAATCCAGAAGGGGAAATGAGCTGTGAGAATAGGAAGCTGAGCTCCCCTCTGAAAGGGCTGCCTTTGTCTGAAGTGCACAGAAAGGGAAGGAAGGGGAGGGAAGAGGGCTTTCTGAGAAAAAGGTGGAAGCAGGAACAAAAGTAAATGGAGATAACGGGCCAACTGTAGGTGGGACACCAGTTGCAGAAGGTGGAGAGACACAGGAGAGGGGAGGGAGCATTGAGCTGGGCATAAAGCTGGCGCACAGTCAAAGGCAGCCAGAGAGAGAAGAGCGGGGACAAAGGAGCCTTGAGGAGTTCAATGAGATCACATCAATATGGGACAGAACAGCCCACACAAGGACCGGGAAGCACAAATAGCATGAAATGCCAATGGCCTGTGGGGCTTTGGCAGAGGGGAAACCGGTTATAATTTTAGCACAAGAAACCAGACTGTCTAGGATGATGGAAATGTTCGGGGTGAATATGGGCTGCAGGTTTGGCCAACAGCAGCAGAATCCTAAGGATGGGATTCTTGTTTAGCAAACATCGGGTGGACGTGTGAAAGGAAATCTTTGTTGAAAGATCTGTGATCTCAAGTTTTATTTATTCGGAAGGGGAAATAATCACATTTATGAATGCACATGCCCCGTGAGGAAATGTGTAAGGGAGAATGTCTGCAGGGCTATGAGGCCTTAACTGTGTGAGGGAGAAGGGTCGGGATGGGGAAGGGGTTCCAGCAGCTCGTTAATATGCTGGCAGTGAAGAGGAAAGAGATCTCTGCAGCATTGGTTTAGAATCTGCTATGATTTGAGGACAGGGGTGAGTATAGCCCATAGATCCTGGGCTTAGTTGCAGACACCCAATTTCAAATCTGTTGTTTGAGTGTCTCGTGGAATGACCTGGTGCCAGGAATTTGACCCCTGATCCTTAGTTTCCTCATAGGTTTATTGCGTTACTATGGTGATTAGAAGAGGGATGAGTTGTGTGTGTGTTGGCAGTAGACGATGTGATTTGGCAATAGTACATTTTATCACTAAATGCAGAAGTTATGAAGTTCAGAAGTCAAAGATGGGCCCGTGAGAATTTCCTTATACATTTGAGATGAGATGTGATTCTGACAGCACTGTTAACACTAACACTAGCCACCCCCTGCCTGTCTGCCTAGCTGCCATCATAGAAGAGGTGCCCTTTCCCCAGCCCCATGCTGCTGCTTTCCACATGGCATCTTGTCCTCATGATGATTCACAGAGGTGGGTGATATTACTTGGAGAGGTTTAGTGACTTGCCTGAGTCTCTTTCCTACTGAGGGGAAGAGCCAGAGTCAAACTTTTGGAAAACCTAAAGCCCTCCTGGGGAAATAGTGGAGATCCAGATAATATGTTTAGGAAATAGGGTTACACTGATCCTGCTGATTCCACTGCCAAGATCCCTGAGACTTGGCTTCATGGTCCTCCCCACTCCCGGGCCAGCCCGATGGGAAATTTCACTTGGCCTCTTGGAGCCATATAGCCAAGTGCCATCAGAAGGCAGTCCCTGAACGTGTTCTTGAAGGAAGAGGAAAGAGGATTGTTCTGCAGCTGGCTTCTGCCTAGGCTTCAGCTTCTAAGAGTTAAAAAGGGATGGCACTAACAGACAGTTTTTGGTCTCTCCTCTTCATTTGAAAACTGATGTGAAGACCATGTGAACAAAACACACACACATATGTAAAGAGAGAAGGTGAGGAGGACTCCGGCCACTCGTTTTGTCTTTTAAAGCCTCGGTTTGGTCACATGTGGGGTGAAGTTGTCCATTCACTGATCTCCAGGGCTCTTTCCATTTCTCACAGGCTCTATGGCAGGGTAATGAATATGGCACTTGTGTCAGGTTCCATTCAGTCTCTGGCTCTTTGTCACTAGTTTTCCAGGACTGTCATTATGTTCTTGTAGACTCTATTAAAGCCATAGGAATTCTGTCCCATCCTTCTTATGGAGATAAACTAGACAGGCCCCGTTTTTCAAGGCCCTAAGTGGTGGAGAGTAAACCAGTTGACGTTGTTGTCCTGTTGTGTAATTATGACTATCTGACCCACTAGCTTGGGAGCGTTTGGAGGGGAGAGAACTGTGCCTTATTTATCTTTAAATCTCTTTAGATCTCCAATGCGTCGAACAGTGCCTATTAAATACCTGGTGAAAGAATGAATAAATGGATGAATACCATTCATATGAAATGCTTTCTGTGTGCTAAGGAAGCACTTGACGTCCATTACCTCATTGAAACCACACAACAACCCAGTGAGATAGGAGCCCCCTTATTATACTATATTTACAGACACTGGTCAGGTCAGTCACTCACCCAAGGTCTCATAGCTAAGGGGTGACAGACACTTTGGGTCAAAACCGTGGCTCTTGTGAACTCTGTAACCCATGCTCGAAACTCACTGGAATGTGAGGTGGCTAAGCACACATCGAAACTTTCCCAAGGGAGGTGATCAGTGAACCACCCGTTCTTTGCAGGCAAAGTGAAATCAGCGGTGAATTGAAGCGCCATTTGGTAGTCTCCATGGCACCCTGCCATTTTGGAGACAACATGAATGGGAAACACTACCATATGGCTAGAGTTAAATTGCACTTTGTTCTAACCCAGTAACTTTTTAGCCCCTTCTCTTTCTAGCCCCATGCCTGAAAGCCTGAATTCCACCCTCACCGAGCTATTTATTCTTTCCTCTGAGTGTCATTCTGTCTCTTGCTTCTGGAGATTCTGCACATCTAGACATGTAATTCCAGGTCTTGGTCTCTGACTCTTGAACTTGACTGAGTCTCCTTGAAGGCAAGGGCGACATCTGATTTACCTCCATGCCACGAAGACCTGGCCAAGGGCTAGCATATGGTAGTTGCCAAGTAAATATTTGCTGAGTGAATGTGTTAGAGATAAACCAAAAGGTGATTTTTTAAAAATATAATTTGTTGTCAAATTGGCTTACATACAGCACCCAGTGCTCATCCCAACAAGTGCTCTCCTCAGTGCCCATTGCCCATTTTCCCCTCTCCCCCACCCCCCATTCACCCTCAGTTTGTTCTCTGTGTTTAAGAGTCTCTTGTGGTTTGTCTCTCTCCCTCTCTGTTTGTAACTACTGTTTTTCCCCCTGCCCTTCCCCCATGGTCTTCTGTTAAGTTTCTCAAGATCCACATATGAGTGGAAACATATGATATCTCTTCTTTTCTGACTGGTTTCACTCAGCATAATACCTTCAAGTTCCATCCACGTTGGTACAAATGGCATGATTTCATTCCTTCTCATTGCCGAGTAGTATTCCATTATATATATACATATATATGTATATATATAATGTATGTATACATATATATATGTATATATAAACCACATCTTCTTTATCAATTCGTCAGTTGATGGACATTAGACTCTTTCCATAATTTGGCTATTGTTGAGAGCACTGCTATAAACATTGGGGTACGTGTAGGGGCACCTTGGTGGCTCAGTCGGTTAAGTGTCCGACTTCAGCTCAAGTCATGATCTCGCAGTTCGTGGGTTCGAGCCCCGCATCAGGCTCTGTGCTGACAGCTCAGAGCCTGGATCCTGCTTCGATTCTGTGTCCCCTTCTCTCTCTTTCCCTCCCATGCTTGTGCTCTGTCTCTCTCTCTCAAAAATAAATAAACATAAAAAATTTTTTTTAAACATTTGGGTACATGTGCCCCTATGCATCAGCAATCAGGCAACAAAATGAAATAGAAGTTATCAAAATTGGCAAAGAAGTCAAATTTTCACTTTCGCAGACAACATGATACTCACTACATCTCTAACATGCTTTATAAACCTACACATACATATCTCCTCACTGATCTTTGATTATTATTTTTTTAATTAACAAATTTAGTTAGGGTAAAATACACAAACCATAAAAGTTACTATCTTAACTATTTTTAAGCATTGAGTATATTCATATTGTTGTGCAACCAATCTCTAGAGCTTTTTCTCTTACGAAACTGAAGCTTTATACCCATTTAGTACTTGTGCATTTGTCACTCCCAAAGCCATTGGCAACCACCATTCAACTTTTCGTTTTGATGAATCTGACTACTCTGGATGCTCCTCACATAAATAGAATCATATGCTAGGTTTTTTTTTTTTTTTTTGTGACTGGCTTGTTTCACTTAGTCTGTGTTCTGATGTTTCATCCATGGTGTAACGGATGTCATAATTTATTCCTTTTTAAGGCTGAATGATATTCCACTATATCCAAAATGCATCACATTTTGCTTATCCATTCATCTGTTGATGGACATTTGGGTTGCTTCTACCTCTTGCCTATTGTGAATCCTGCTGCTCTGAACAGGGGTGTACAAATATCTCTTTAAGATTCTGGTTTCAATTCTTTGGGATATATAGCCAGAATTGAAATTGCTGGCTAATATAATTTTATTTTTAGTTTTTTGAGGAACACCATATTGTTTTCCATAGTAAATAAACCATTTAACATTTCCACCAGCATTGCACAGGGGTTCCAATTTCTCCACATCCATTCCAACACTTGTTTTTGTTTTTGTTTTTTTTGAAAGTAAACATTCTTGTGGATGTGAGATGATATCTCATTGTGGTTTTGATTTTTGTTTTCTTAACACTAATATTGAACATCTTTTCATTCATATGGTTTGCTGTCTACTTGTATGTCTTCTTTGGAGAGATGTGTTTTCAAATGCTTTGACCGTATTTAATTGGGTACGTTTTTTTATTGTTGAGTTATAGGAGTTCCTTATATATTCTGGATATTATTATCCCTTATCAGATAGATGATTTGCAAATTTTATTTTCTCCCATGCTGTTTTACTCAGTGATGGTGTCGTTTGATTCACAGAAGTTTTAAATTTTCATGAGCTTTTGGTGTCATGTCTAAGAAACCATTGCCAAATCCAATGTCATGAAGCTTTTCCTCTGTGTTTTCTTTTGAGGGTTTTATAGTTTTAGGTTTTATGGTTAGGTGTCTTTGATCTATTTTGTGGTAATATTTTATGTGATATAAGGTAACGGTCCAACTCCATTCTTTTGTGTGTGAATATCCAGTTTTCCTAACACCATTCGTCAAAGAAACTGTCTTTTCCCCATTGAATGGTCTTGGCACTCTCGTTGAAAATGATTTGGCCATCTACACAAGAGTTTGTTTTTGGACTTTCTGTTGTATATATTTGGCCTGTTGGTTTATCTTTATGCCTGTTTGGATTATACTTATTGATCTATATTGTCTAAATAACATGAGGTTCCAAGGGCAAGAGCCAGTGAACCCATGAACACTTTGAGGTGCAAAGAGGGAAAAATACCATCTCTAGGTCTCCCAGCCACCAATTTGTAGAGCTGGGCCTCTGCACTCTTCACTCTGCTACAAAGCCTGTTGTGTCCTGTAAGAATTAGAGGAACAAACTTGAAGAGGTTTTCTTCATAGAAGAATCCTCGCTGTTGGAAGGGAAAAAAGAACTAGTATGTGCTAGTATCTCTAAATACATTTTTGATAATTAAAGACTTTATAATCCTTCAATAACTGCAAGTCTGTCATAACCTTAATATCATACATTCCTCCCTCTGGCCAGCAGCTCACGGTCTCTAATATATGTTATTTAATACTGCAGTTTTTACTGTAGAATGTCTTTAATACTACAGTCTGCCTCTCAATTCTGGCACTCCTGTTCCCTTTCAACTTCCTCTACTTATACTTTTTTTCCATGACACTCATACACTCATATCCTCTAACAGATTGAATACTTGGCTTCTTTTTTATGTTTCTTGTTTGCCCTTGCCCTCTCGAATATGTACTCTCTGAAGCAGGGATTTTCTTTTTGTTCACTGATGGATACAGTGTGTGTTTGTGGTAGGCAGAATAATGACCTCCCCCAGAGGTCCCTGTGCCTTAATTCTCAGAATCTGTGAATATGTTACCTTATATGGCAAAAGAGACTCTGTAGATAGGACTGAGGATGAGGATGTTGAGATGAGGAATTATCCTAGATTATCAAGGTGGGCTCAGTCTAATCTTACAAGTCCTTAAAAGCTGAGACCTTTTCTAGGCTGTGGAGAGCCAGAGAGGTGGCACCATGAGAAGGACCCAGCCTGCATGCTGCTGGCTTTGCAGACATCAGAAGGGGCCACAGCCAAGAAATCCATGGTGTCTAGAAGATGGAAAAGGCACGAGAATAGATTATTCTCTAGTGGCTCCCGAAAGGAAAACAGCCCTCTTGACAGTTGATTTTAGCCCATTGAGAACTTTGTGGGGCCTGTCTATAGCATTGAAAATAATACAGTTGGGTTGTTTTAAGGCACTAAATTTGTGGTAATTTGTTGGGGAAGCAAATAGAAAACTAATAGAGCACTCTATAAATATTTGTTGAAAGAATGAATGAAGGAGCCCCATATCAGTGTCAGGAGTAAGGACTCATCCTCATTAAGAGGGAACAGACTCAGCAAGATGAAGCAAGTTGACCAGTGGCTTACAGTAGTGACTAGCAGAGTGGGGTCTCTGTCTGACCCCCAGTCAGTTCCCTGTGTTTCCTCTCCTGCTGTTGTGTGGGAGGATGTTGGTTTGGTATTGACCTTTTCAACCACACACAGCAAGCTACCATATTGGTTCATCCTCAGATTAGGTGTGCAGCATTGTGGGTGTGTCTCTGGACTGGAGGAGGGAGGAGAATGAAAGTGTTATTACACCCCATATACTTTAGAGACATAATAAAAAACTTCAGTTTCAGAGCATATGCTCTGCTCTGTGTATAAATAAGTGAAAGTGCCACCCCGCAGCTTCTTTGTTGTGACCTACAAGAAGCAGCCACATCTGCCTTCAGCATCTGATTTGGGTTAGGTCACCCCAGGACCAGGGGCTATCATTAGATCAGGAGAAGCAGTGAGCTAAAAGTTGGATTTCATACCATCAGTCCTGAGGTGAATCTTGAAACCAATGTCCAATTGTTAATATTAAGGGATCGGTATGGGCAGAGGAGCTACAAAGTCATGTTTTTTTTTGAGAATTGGTTGTACAGACACCACAGATTTATTTCAGTGGGTTTTGGAGCCTCTGTGCATGGTAGGCTAGCCAAGGCAGATGGCACATGTAGGAGAAAATAGTGGGGAGACTGGTTTCCTCACAAAAATTTTCAGTGAAAGCTTTGCTAGAATGTGCTGGGGGTGCTTCCTAGACTTGAACGAAATAGAGATCATCCATATGAAAGGAGAGAGAACACAGTAAGCAATTTGCATGAGTGATGTATACAACTCTGTGATACAAGGCAGCATTTAATCTACAGACATTGACACATCATCAGTATTTTAAGAGTAACATCTTCTATATAAAGATACTCAAGAGCCTTATGCTTTATGCTCTGGACTCCAAAATGATTACACTATCTTCATGACTAGTTGTAAGAAGCCTGGATTGATTACCCAAGGCTTGTTTCCTGCATTTCTGTTTCCCTCTCATTTGACAGGTACCAGTATCCATTTATTCCATTATCTTCTGAGTTTGAATTGGAAAAATAAGCTAAATCAGAGCAGTCTTTCTTGAGTTATAAAACCAACCATGTGAAGATGCTTTGAATGCTGTTCTGCTTGTACGTAACTAAGAACCAGCTCCTTGCGGTAATTTTGCAGGTGATTAGCCTGTCGTGTAGAAGCATCCCTTCGGGAATGACAAAGGAACATGAGGTTGTATTTCTTTACAATAAGCAGATTACTCAAGAGAATTTCTCTTCTCCTCCCCACCCCCCTCCCCACCCCCACCCCAAATCTCTGGAATGAAGATATCTTAGGGTTGAAAAATAAGTTTGGAGGAAATATAGGGACTCATAATCATCATTCTTTACATTTCAGATGGAGTCAGTAAGCTATTATGCATGTGCGAGGGCTGAGGGTTTGAGGAGGACTTTGACACTGCCTCTCTTTCGGGAATGCCCTTTAGTACTGTGTTTGACAAACTTCTCTTTATCCTGCACCTTGTAAAGCAAAGGCTGTCTCTTCTGTGAAGCCTTTCTTGATTTTTTTTTTAGACAGATGCCGGTCTTAACTCCTGCTGTAACACATTCATTAGTGGGCTTGACTCTGGTCTGCATGTCTGCCCACTAGACTTAGCCCTGTATGAGCAGAGAGGCCTATGCTATTTTCCCTCTGTATCCCTAGTGTTGGCACATGATAGTAACAGTAGTAAACATCGTTACCGGCATCACTGTGTTCTAAGCAGTTTATGTGCGCTACCTGAAATACTGATCACTCACACCTGTCAGAATGGCTAAAATTAACAACATAAGAAACAACAGGTATTAGGATGTGGAGAAGGGGGAACCCTCTTGCCCTCTTGGTGGGAATACAAACTGCTGCACTCACTTTGGGGACCAAAATGGAGGTTCCTCAAAAAACTAAAAATGGAACTACCCTACAATCCAGCACTTGCACCATTAGGTATTTACCCAAAGGATACAAAAATACGGATTCGAAGGGGTGCATGCACCCTGATGTTTCAAGCAGCATTATTTACAATAGCCAAACTATGGATGGAGCCCAAATGTCCACCCACTAATGAATGGATAAAGAATTTGTGGTATATATACAATGGAATATTACTCAGCCATGAAAAAGAGTGAAATCTTGCCATTTGCAGTGATGTGATGGAGCAAGAATGTGTTATGCAAAGCAAAATGAGTTGATCAGAGAAAGACAAGTACTGTATGATTTCACTCATATGTGGAATTTAAGAAACCAAACAGATGAACATATGGGAAGGTGGGGGAGGAAAGAGAAGAGAGGGAAACAAACCATGAGAGACTCTTTTTTTTTTTTTTAATTTTTTTTTTTAATTTTTTTTTTCAACGTTTATTTATTTTTGGGACAGAGAGAGACAGAGCATGAACAGGGGAGGGGCAGAGAGAGAGGGAGACACAGAATCAGAAACAGGCTCCAGGCTCCGAGCCATCAGCCCAGAGCCCGACGCGGGGCTCGAACTCACGGACCGCGAGATCGTGACCTGGCTGAAGTCGGACGCTTAACCGACTGCGCCACCCAGGCGCCCCCATGAGAGACTCTTAAAGATAGAGAACAAACTGAGGGTTGATAGAGGGAGGGAGGGAGGTGGGGGATGGGCTAGTAGGGTGATGGGTATTCAGAAGGGCACTTGTGATGAACATTGGGTGTTGTACGTAAGTGATGAATCACTGAATTCTACTCTTGAAACCAATATTACGCTATATGTTAACCAACTAAAATTTAAATTTAAAACATGCTTATAACTTTAAAAAAGTTATTTAGTAAGTAAAGACACAAGTGTTAGTTAGATACAGTAAAAAATACAAAGGTAGTGCTTGGTTGATATTTGGGGAACAGGATAGGTACCAAGCAGTATTTTAACATAAATGATTATATTAATGATAGTAGGCACTATTTACTGGGACCTACCCTGGGCTAGATGCTTTGCTTATGTAACCATATCAGCTTTATAGTGGTCTCAAGAAAAGGTAGAGCCTCATAGCTTTGGGGCAGCCAAAGCTTTGTTAATAATTTCCCTAAGTCTCAGTTTCCTATCCAGACAATGGAAATTATCATGCCACTTCACAGCATTGTTGTGGGGCTATAAATAAAATGGTGAATGTGTCTGGCGCTTAGTAGGTACTCAGTAAATATTTGTTGCATGGTATGATAAAGCCTTGCAAAGTGGTTGGCACATAGTAACTTATTGATGAATAAAATAATCATAGCTAGTATTCTTTACTATGCGGCAAGCACCTTTTTTAAGAGCTTCGCATGGATTTACATATGAACTAATGTCATCATTTCCACTTGACAGATGAAAAAACTGGGATTTGAAGGGTGACATATTTTACCGAAGTCACAGCATTAGTGAGTGGTGGAGGTTGAAAATGAGTTCTTGACCTGTAACGCAAAGCCCTCATTTCTTTTTTTTTAATTTTTTATTTATTTTTTAATATATGAAATTTGTTGTCAAATTGGTTTCCATACAACACCCAGTGCCCATCCCAAAAGATGCCCTCTTCAATAGCCTTAATTTCTTTCTACTATGTCTTCAGTTTCCCTGTCGGCAAAATGCTGGGAGTGGGAAATCATACTCTCTATGGGACTTGGAGGTCAGCCCTTATCTAACAAGTGATGCGGAATCTGTCCTCGTTTGCATAATTTGGGCGGAAGTTGTTCCAGCTGGTGAACAAGCAAACAGCATTGTCTGTGTTACCCTGGGGCAGCCGCTTGGTTGAATGATGGAAGCTGGTTTGCCTGTTTCCAACCATAGGCAGTTGCTAACATGTCATGATGGAAGTATTGTGATAGCAGCTAAACCATGCCTCAGAGGAGAAGACCCTATCTACCTGTATTCTAAAAAATTTGACAAACCTGCCTATGAGCCGTAGGATTAATTTCACTCTGAGTAGACGATTCTTACTTTGTAGCTTCATTAAGTACCTTACTTCATGCTTTAGAGCTGGAAGGTAAATACGTGGTAACTATGTGGGTAAATACTCCCTCCTGGCTTCACAGCTCCAGCTGCGGTGGGATGCGATCGAGTTCATAAAACTGTCTTACGCAACATTTTAAGGAATCTTAGAGATCATCTACTTCAAAGTTGCTTTTGTTGGTTTTGTGTTTTAAGCAGTGGGAACTTGTTCAAAAAGGAGATTTCACAGGTAACTTCACTGTATGGGATTGGTAGAGACTTGGGAGGAGGTTCTTGGCTGGCAGACCCTCCTTATCACCTCTTCCGTCCTCAGCAGCAGGGACCTCCTGTGAGGCCCTGAAACAACTGTAGAAAGTCACCCTAGAGCCACCCACACCACAGTCTGGAAGCTCCAGCTCAGCTGCAAACCCCAAGGTGTGGGGCCCAGCTGGTTATGGGGACAGCATCTCGAAGCCAGGTCTTTTGACATTGCTTCTGGTGCTTTGTTTTCATTCCACTATAATTAATTAACTTTAAAAGGGAAGCTAATCAAACGTAGGGAGTACTTGAAGTAGCAACAATTTTAGTAAGCAGTGACATCTTCCCTATTCTCCTTTTGGGTTTATGAAAAAGGCTGTAAAACATATGTTCTTAACCCACCTTCAAGTTGCTGAGGCATTCTGTGCTGCATTGCCAAATTCCGTACATTCCAGTGACTCCTTCTTCTCCCTAATGCATTTCTAAAAATAAGAAAACTCGCACAAAAGCATATGTTGTGGTTTGCCTTTGATTTGGGCACAGATCATCCAAGTGTGAAAACAAAATTGGTTGCTCCCTCCTCCTGATGCACAGATCTGCACATCTGTAGGGTATTTAGTGGGACAGTTATAACTTACATTTTATAGGGCTTGGCAATTTCATGAAGGCACTTAATACCCAATATCTCATGCAATGATTATGGGAGACATACTAGCGCAGGCAGAGCGGGTGGCTTTATTTATACCCATTTCATAGTTGAGAAAGAAATTCACATTTGAGGCTCCTGTTCCACAGGTTTTAAACTAGGTCTTCAACTCCATAACTCCTCTGATTTCTTTGCTGACTGCTTCCATGTCATTTTTAGGCAGAAGTGGAATATTATCAGTCTTCGTTGTTATTGTCAAACCAACCTTGGGACTGTGAGTGATAATAGAGCAAACTATTCTCCTTGTTAGTTATTTGGAGGCACCTTCCCCCCAGGCTGAGTCGTCACATATGTGGGATGCCAGTATTAAAATCTCTTGAGACATTGCGGGGGGTGGGGGCCATTGTGCTGGGCATCTTCTGTTGGCCCCTCCAGATCCTGCCTGTACCTTGCTGTGTGCCTGGGAGGCTGACTGGTATAATGCTATTAGCATCTAGAAGCTCCTGATTCCTTTGGCCAGTGGGAACATTGGCGGGAGAACAAGTAAAGTTGGGAGGTTTATTCTCCATCTTCCTGGCTTCAGGATCACTACAGACTGGCTGCTTCTCTCCACTGGTGGTCACAGTCCTGTAGAATGGGCCTCTCCACCCAGCCTCTCTGTCTTCGGGTTCTGCTAACCTCTCCTTCTCCCTTCTTTCAGGCCTCTCCAGTAGCAGCTCCTACTGTTTTGTAGCCGTGAAGTACTGCACTGTCCCCTATGGCTACCCTGTAACCCTACCTGCACCTTTGCAAATGGTTCCTTTATCGAGCTCTCCTAAAGCTATGCAGTTTGAAGATGTTACCTAGGTCTTTCTGGGGCCCTGACTGATAGAAGTGGCTTAGGTAACATATTGTCAACTATACTGTCTTTCATTGGGAGTCTTCTAGGTAGTTTGAGTGAGGACTTACTGGAAAAAGGCCTCTGCATTGCCTAGTAGGTACGTCCCTTTTTCTGACGTTCAAATATACCCTTGTCAGGAGCTGGAACTAAAGACTTTATATATATATATATATATATATATATATATATATATATATATATATATATATATAAAACATATGTATATATTTATATATGTATACAAAATCACCTGGGTAGCTTGTCACAATTGCCAGTTTCTGGGCACCTGTCCTCAAATATTCTGATTCTATAGACCAGGAGTGGGGCTCAGGTATCTTCATTTTTAATAAGATCATCAGATGAATTTGATGTCGGTAGACCCTGGACCACCTTTGAGAACCACTTCCTTATGCCAACAAACTGCATCTGTGTCATACTCCATGATGAAATTCATATCTTCCAATTCGTTGAGGTTCTTGCATGTGTTTAACCAAAATTTTGTTGAAACGAACCATTAGGCAAGACAGTGCTCTTTTCCCTTGATAAAACTGGCCAATGATGGTAATTTCTCAGTAGGCTTTGTGTTTTGATGAGTCTCTTTATCTTAGAATGGTTTTCTATCTCTCCATCCACCCATCCATTCATCCACTCACTCATGAAACATTTATTAGGCATCTACTGCGTAACAGGCACTTTGCTAGGTCCTGGGAATATGAAGCCATTCCTGTCCCTAAGCAGCTCACAAGGAACTTGAAACAAACATGTAAAGAAATAGGTGTTTATTCATTCAACAAATATTCATTGAGCACTCAGTATTTTCCAGGCATTGTTCTAGGCACTGGGGATATAGTAGTGAATTAAATAGTCAAATATCCTTACATTCATGGAGCTTAAATTCTTGCATTAATTCTCTCGTACTAAACAGTATGGTGAGAAACAAAGGACAGAGTTTTTATACATACCTGTGAGAGGCTGATGGACATTTATATGCTGGGGCATTGTAGGAACTACTCCATCAGGCAACACCCACATCACAGTGACAGTTCCCAGCGGTGTGCAAGAAGACTAGGTTTCATTGAATGTGCTCAATTCCCTGGCCGTGGAGACAGTCGTTGTAAATATCTGAAGACGTAATAACAAATCGCAGGGCTGGGAGTGGAAAGGGCTCAACCATGAGCTGCATATCTCAAAACTGCAGTGTTTTGGAGTCCGTTCTGGCATAGCAGTTGGTTTGGGGAAAATATTTAAGAAAAGCAGCAGACTGGTTGGGTGTATGTGGAAGACAAGACAGTGGAGCCATAATGTAAGGGGACTTTGAGCTTCCTGTGTGACTACTGAATTGCTCACAGCACATCCCCAGCACTGAGTTCATGCCTCTGTTAGCATGCTCATTGTGGAATACTGCATTTAGCTGTGCTCGTGGCTCTGCAGTTACAACATAAACCCTGAAGATGGGAGCTGTGATCACTTGGTCTTTCTATCCTTGAAACCTCACAGTGGGTAGCACACGAAGTGTTTACTGAACAAAAGAATGAATGTAGGGGTTGAACAACTCTTTCTTAAATACCTACTGTATACCAGGTAGTGTGTAAGACTCAGAGGATATGGGAATAGTTACAACTTGCTCTTACATTCAGGTAGCTTTGGCCTGTGGAGGAAGCAGCCCTTGTCCACACAGTGCTGCTGTGCGCTGAGAGTCTTGGCAGAGGGTCACTGCAGCTCCTAGGTGTGGTGGTTGAAGAGAATGGGACTGAGTAGTTCGGAGTTTGGGTTCTAGAGCCAGCTTGCCTGGATTAGAATCCTGCCTTTAGCATTCACTAGCTCTGTGACCTGGGGCACGTCTTTGCCTTAGTCTCCTTGTCTGAAGGACCTCCTAGGGGTCTGGTAGGATTAACTGTGTTAGTCCATGCTGTGAGCTTAGAGCAG
Source organism: Prionailurus bengalensis (assembly GCF_016509475.1). Classification (NCBI taxonomy): domain Eukaryota; kingdom Metazoa; phylum Chordata; class Mammalia; order Carnivora; family Felidae; genus Prionailurus; species Prionailurus bengalensis. Next base: position 46,733,919 of record NC_057345.1, on the reverse strand, counting down.
GGCCTGGAACAGGGCAAGCACTATGTAACTGTTGGCTGCTGTGTGGTTAACAAACAAAGGGGGGTTGGAGCACAGCTGCTGTAGCCCTCCCCAAGTTCGTTTGTTGAAACCTGACCCCCCCCCCCCATGTGATGGTGTTTAGAGGCAGGGCTTTTGGGAGGTGCTGAGGTCACGAGGGTGGAGTTCTTATGAATGGTGTTAGAGACCTTATGATAGAGCTTTAGACCCCTCCCCGCTTCTACCATGTGAAGGCACAGCGAAAAGAAGGCTGTCCGTGAACTAAAAAGTGGGCCCCACTGGACACTGGAATCTACCAACACCTTGACCTTGATCTCAGACTTTCTGGTCTTTAGCGCTATGAGAAATAAAATTCTGTTGTTTATAGGCTACCCAGTCTGTGATATTTTGTTCCAGCAGCCCAAACAGACTAAGACAGTGGCCTTTGTCATCAGAGTTGGATTCCCGCCCCATCTCTGTTACTTCCTGGCTCTGTGACCTGAGGCAAGGATATCACCTCAGTTCCTTATGTGATGCTAATAATGTCACCTGACATAGAGGGCAGCTGTGAGGGTTCAGTGAGATCCTGTAGATGAAGCACTCAGCGCAGCACTAAGGACTCCTTGTCACCAAGTGTGTGTACCTGTGGTGGAGGGAGAGCCACCTTCTTATGTGGAAGGCTCCTTTTTAGGGCAAGCTCAAGACTGACGCCCTGAGGGTTCCTTTGTCCTCATTAGCTGCTATGTGTGCCATTCTGTGGCAGCCAGGGGGATCCAGAAGGGTCCAGACCTGTAAATCAGGGTGGTGGAACAAACGTTAAATGAAGGCACTGTCATTAGGATTAGTGTTTCTGAAACCAGGAAGAAGCCTGTGTGCTGAGACAGGATATGGTGCTGAACCCTCTGAGAATTTAAGTAGGGGCTTACAACTTTCCAATTCTTTTTTTTTTTCTTTCTTTTTTTTTTTTAACGTTTATTTATTTTTGAGACAGAGAGAGACAGAGCATGTATGGGGGAGGGTCAGACAGAGGGAGACACAGAATCTGAAACAGGCTCCAGGCTCTGAGCTGTCAGCCCAGAGCCCGACGCAGGGCTCGAACTCACAGACCGTGATATCGTGACCTGAGCTGAAGTCGGCCGCTTAACCGACTGAGCCACCCAGGCGCCCCATCAATTCTTTTTTTTTTTTTTTAAGTTGATTTATTTATTTTGAGAGCGAGAGTGAGCTGGGGAGGGGCAGAGAGAGAGAGGGAGAGAGAGATTCTCAAACAGGCTCAGTGGCTTCAGCACAGAGCCCGACACCGGGCTCCATCTCACGAATCATGAGATCATGACCTGAGTGGAAATCAAGAGTCGGACGCTTAACCAACTGAGCCACCCCTCAGCTTGCCAATTCTAAAGGGTGGGCTCTAGCTACGTTCCTGGGATGAGGCAGAGCCCCTCCAAGCACTTGGTTACACATTAAATCTTTTTTAAAAAATACCTGTGCACGGGCCAGTTCCAAAGCCATTACATCGTTGTCTGGGGGAGTGTCACCCAAGTATTTTATAAAAGATCCATAGATGACTGTACTATGAAGCCAGGGTTTGAGAGCTACCCAGATAGATCCTTGGGGTGGGGCCAAGCTGTCCCATCTGAGAGGAGAGGCAGAGTGTTGGAGTAGGCTGGGCATGAGGAAGGAATCAACTGGGTCCCTAGGGACTGGGTCTCTAAGCTCTTTGCAACTTAAACATTTAATTTTTAATTTCCAGATAAGGCAACTCTGAATTTATTGAGCATAATTGGAAAGCTGATTTACTCTGGGATAAATTTCTTGTATGTCAAATATTAGTAGCATGGTAATTGTAAGATCATTCACTTCTACCAAAACTTACTTTCCAGGCAAGAAATAATACCTTTCTTAATATAGAAGCCTACTAGAAATTAATACAGGTTTACATGTTCTTGATTTGTCAGTGAAGGCACTGAAATTATGAAACTGTGTCCTCTTAGGCGATCTATATTATAATAGCTTCTGACAAAAATGCTTATCCTTTCCTAGGACTTTTTTGTTTATTCTTTTCTTGTTTACTTTCCTGCTAAAACATTTAGCTTTATCATCGATCATAAAATAATCCATTTGTTCATTTATTCAACAAATGTTTACTGTTTAAACAAAGTTTTTGTTGGTTGGTTGGTTGACTTGTATGTTTTAATTTGTCGTGAGCACACTTAGCATGCCTGTATCGGCAAATTCAGATTCCAACAAAGGGACCTATCTCCCTGGGTGTACCATAGAAAGGCTTTGCCATCAAGAATTTTACTGGCTTTTAAAAAAAGCACACCCTTCTTTTATCCCTTTGGGATATGCTTCCTGGAAGGGTCTGAAATAAGGTTAGAAAATTATATCCAATTGTTCTTTAATAATCCTTTAAGTATCTTCTGATCCACATTTCAGAATGGTGCCAAAGATACGTAATTTGCAGGGGGGAAAAAAAATTAACCTGAATTTTATAAGAACCTAGAGATTATATTCTTGAAATATGTTCATGCTTATGTCAGTGGTCGGGGGGAGCCCCCCTCCCCGATTTATTCTGCTTGGACCAGAATTTGCAGTTCCTTGTTTCTTTTCATCCACTTTTGCTAGTAGTTTCCGGAAGTAATTTTCAGATGTAGAAACAATAGATCATAGGTAAAGGAAGTAGAGCATAGGCAGTTGGGAGGTACAGAAATTTACAAGGTTGTAGTCTCTTCACACTGCTTCACCCTGCTTTGCGCTTATAGCTGCTGTGCTCTCTTCTCTTTCATTTCCCATGAAATACAAATACTTTTCACTGAGGGGTTGGGGGTTGTACCAGGACTGCTTCTGTTATGTGTGCATGGGTGCACGTGTGCACATGCATAGTCACGCACACATACTTTCTTTTCTCCCTTCCAGGGACTTGTATATGCCCTTAACTGCTCACTTGGCTTATCAGCCCAGTTATGTGTTGTTAAAATTTTATCACTGTTGAGCATCATTAAGGGGTTGTGGAAGCTGGTCGGAGGACACAGAGGGGTGAGCAAACATACTAGCAGCTGAGTATGTCAGTCAGCGGGTGTTTTGATTTATGTTTTTAAGGCAGCCATGGAAGGTGAGAGAGATGATTTTTTGCTTGTAGAGAGGATGAACCCAAAAGTGTATTATATATTCACCTTAAAGGTCACATGTATAAGCAGAAAGAGTTCTTGAGGACATTATTGTATTATTACAAGATAATCTCCTATACATACTGTGTATTTGGCACTCTGAAAGCAAAATGGTATTTTTGTCTGGGCTCTTTAGTCTTGATAGAAAAAAAGAACAGGAACTTAAATGTATTTTCTTGAAGGCAAGGTCTGTGAAAATCCTTTTATGGAGCTTGTGTGCCAAAGCATGCTGTGTAAAGTCAGCCGGAGGTCATTACTGTTTTTACTAGGTGATTATATTATAAATATGACTTGGGCCTCAATCATAAGCAGATCCTTTATGTGTGTTTCTGAACATTCTGTCTCCAAAGTGCTAAATTCCAAATTGGAATATTGATTGTCTGATGCCTGAGTTACAGCCTTCCTCAAACCTTGAATTAGGCCTCAGGGCCCATGTGTCTTTCTGGAGATAAGTTCTTCTTGTAAGTGGGAGATGTGAGGTCTTAAACAGAGGGCCCCACAAGGTGGAAAACCAAAGGCAGACTCAAGCACCATTCTCCCCCAGGTGAATCGGGAGATATTAAACACACCATTTTATGACATATATAAAGAAATTGTCATAATTTGTAAATGTCCCTGAATTTCCTCCTGGGTAAAGCAAACATTAATGGATTCCTGCACATGTTTATTATTTTCATGCAAATTCAGTTGAATAGTTTTTCTTCCATTCTGTAGGTTTTTTTAAACTTAACCAGAGGCTTCTAAATGTTTCCAATTCTATAAATATCCCTGATTTTTAAAGTTTAACCGTATTATTTTTAGAATGGTCAAACACACCTTAGTCAGGATGTCTCAGTTTCAGTACCATTGACATTTTGTGCCTTGTAGGATGGTTAGTGGTGTGCCTGGCCTCTACAGGGTAGATGCCAATAGCCCCTCCTTCCACCAGTTGTAACAAACCCCAGATGTCTTCAGATGTTGTCCCCTGGGGAGTGAGAGAGACCCCGACCGAGAATCGCTGCCTTAAAGTGTGTTCAGTCAAGGCCCTTCAGCACTCTAAGGACAGAATGAAGTGAATCTCGTGAGTGTGTAAAACAAGAGGCAAAGGCCAGCCTCACTGTGGCAAATGCTTGTCCACACAATGACTTCCCCTCTAGGATGTCAGGGGAGGGCAGGGCTGTTTTTTTGCATCCCTGTAGCCTGGGACTGCGAGCCAAGTCATGGGTCCCCAGTTAGTTAGTATTTGTTGGATGAATGAGAGAAACCAATTAGCTGTCATGAAATGTATATACAGCTTCCATAAGTGTATGCTTTTAGGTATTTATATATGTATGTTCATAAATATTAAGTATGTATTTCCATAAGAAAGACTGAGAGTCTTTGTTATTCCTTTCTACCCCAGCGTCTGAACAATAGGCACACAGCAGACATTTCAGTAGATGTAGATGGATGGCTACCTGGGTGTAAAAAGTATATTAAAATGATGCATTAACAGGACATCCATGGTCGTATGCCATGAAAGGTACCTTTTTGTGGTGATTATAACTGTCTGCTGTTGGATATGGGATATTCCACAAACGGGCATCCCCGAGCCCTGTTTACATTGCCTCCTTTGAAGGTCACGTTTGTTATACTAGGTGTCCAGGTCTAAGGAGGCACATTGGTCTCTTCGAATCCACACTGGCAGGAGGGACAATGTTCCGGGTCCGTGGGGGATGAATGATGGTATTTTATATATCCCCTATCATCATAATTGTACATGTAGCTGCTTCTTATTCCCCAAACTCCCATGGCTGCCCTGCCAGAGCTATGACTGGTCTTAACCAGGATGGCTGTATTCTGTACGCCTGCATTCAGAGTTATAAAAAAGTCAGAGGATAGAAGCCCTTCCCAAGATTTATGCTGAAACAGCACAAAAGTTTAGTGTTATTGGAAGGTGTTTGAAGTCACTTTTAAAAACTTGAGATTTAAATTCATTCTCTAGGCTTTTGACCACCACAATAGTGTGAATTTTAAAAGGACCATAAAAAACATTTACAAGGTACAGTGGATTTCTAGGTCAGGATTCAAAGCTTGCAGAGGAAAGTGGAATTAAAAGGCGCTTCAGTTAAAGTCAGGAAAGATGGTAGAAATGACCTGCTTCAACCTTCTCGATTTACAGATGAGGAAACTGGAAATCATTGGGAGATTAAATGACTTGTCCAAGGTCAGAGATTTTTTTCTTGTCTTTTAAATTTCTCTCTCTCTCTCTCTCTCTCTCATATTCATTTTCCACCCCCTCCCAATAAAATTAGACCTGGATTTACAAGCACAGATAAACAATGGTTTTCCTAAACCACAAAACACTGGACCTGGCTATGGTAACTTAGAAATAGTCAAGTACAACTATATTCTTTTACTTTATGAGTAAACAGAAATCCAGAGAAGGGTTATTGTGCTGTAGAAAAATTTTTAAAAGCCAGTGTTCGGCAAATCTGCAACTTGAATGCAGTTGTTCTTTGTGTTCAGCTGTCCTTTTGCATGCAGCTTTCTTGTGATTCGATCACGCCCTCTCCTGATGGTACCCATTCCTTCATTTATCAGCTGACATTTCCTAAGCAGCTGACGCATGTTTGGTAACAGGACGCAGCAGTTGGCAGGACGTGATCTCTGGCCTCTGGAGCTCACGTTTTGGTGAGGAAACCAAACAGAAACAAGCAGACAGTGTTTGCTGAGTGTAGTGTTAGAGGCAAGAAGATGGTGTTATGGGTCTGTAACTGGGGGCTGTCAGTGAAGCCTGTCCTGTCAGTGAGGTGACATCAGGCAATATGATAGTCATTGGTCACTGCAGACGGAATGTTGTTCATCACAGGGGCTGAGATCAAATGCTGAGCCAGGGAGAATGCCTGGAAAGAGGGCTGAGAATAGTGCTAAAACATGGAATAACAGGCTCCGGGATTCAAGACTTGGCTCCAGGATTCCTTAGCTGGATGGTCTTCTTGGAAGGTTCAGAGCAGAGCCTTAATTTCATCCCAAGCCTAAGTCCAGAGCCCAGGCTTGGACCCTGTACTGCCTCTGGGAGCACAGGACTGTTCTGAGAATTCAGTGGGCTGTTAACAATCAAAGCAGGGAATTACACGCTGTATAAATGGTAGTTCTACAAAGAAGATTTCCTCTGTGTTCACTTTGCAGGCCCACGCATGGGACGTTCATGTGTATCACTCATATCTCTCATCCACAAGTTTTGTGTTCATGGTGCATGGGTAAACTATGAGGAAGGAAAATGTTTATTAAGAATATTAAGTACTTGGGCATGTAGAGGAAAAATGTCTTTTCCTGACTTTTCAGGGTTTTTTTGTTTTTCTTAAATAATTTGTATCATCTCAATACTGTTGGGTACCAACCCCAGAGGGAGGGTTGGATCTCCTTCTTGTCCATCCTTCATCCCATGGTTTGTTGGGTTTTTACTCCCATTGATTAAGCTCTGTCTCTGTGCCAGCCATTGTGATAAATCTTCATAGCAATTGTAGCAGGGATGGGGAAAGTCAAGGCCTTATAGACATTGCCCAACTAGCAAGGGGAGGAGGCAGGGTGCAACACCAGGTCCGTGGAGCTCCATCAGCCAAGCTTTAACCATTAAGCAGTACTGCCTCAATTTTAGTTAATTCTTTTGGGCATGTTCTGGCACAGTGGAGCAAATGTTTACTTTTGTAGATTCCTAAGTGGCATCCTTTTACTCCCTACTTACCTATCCCTCACCACCACCACCACCCCCCACCCCCGCCCCGATGTGGAACCTTTCTCTTTGTGTGTTTCCAGTATAAACCTTTTGCTAGATCTGTGCGAAGCAGATATACCCCTTGGGTAAGTTTGCCCATGTTCAGTGGGCAGGCAAATGCGTGGCGTGATACTTAGACCTAAACTTCCATGGTTTCTTTAGGTAGGTGCCACTTGGGGAGCATTTGCTGTTTCACTGATGTGATTCTCACTGCAGTCTGCTGCGGTGGATGTTACTGGCTTCATTTTCCAGAGCAGGGGCTGGAAACATGCAAACACAAGACTGACACCAGTCCTACAGTCTCCAAATCACAGGCGCCCAACCCCAGCAAGTCCCTGGACAGATGTGTTTCTTGTGTCCCCTAATGAGGAAGGCACCTAGGTCTCATTGGAAACTGTCTTTGAGACTCTTAGGCTCTTGGTATTTTCCATAGTACTGCTCTGTGTGACCTTTACATCATCATTTTACATTCCTGGGCTACATTCTTCCCATCTCTTCCCAGAGATCTTCAGAGTAGCATTGGGTTAAGAACACAGACGCCAGAGCCAACAGCCTGGTCCCGGCTGTGTTGCTCCCCAGCTGTGTAATGTTGGGCAAGTTCCATAATAATTTTCAGCCTCAGTTTCCTGTCTTTGAGGTGAGGATAATAACAATACCAACCTTTGGAGATTACTATAAAGAATTAAATAGGAGTTCATTTATGTAGGTATAATGCTTAAAGCAGTATCTGACATATGATAAGCTTTCTTTGTCTGTATTAGCCACTATAATTATGAGCCGTTATTCTTTACTTTGCAAACATTTGATGAGCTGCTGCCATGTGCCACACAGTGTGCCAGATAATGGGGTGGTGACTCTTTCAGCTCTGATGCTCAGTGATGGATGTAAACAACGAAACCCTCCATCATTGAGGGAAGCACTGTGTGGTTAGCTTCAGGGGACTTTGTGACTGTCTGCTTACAAATCGTTATGTGTGAAATGAAAAATGCATTTAGCTATTACTTTCTTTTACCCATCTTGTTCACGTAGGTGGATTGTATTTTACTACCTAATTACGAGTAATGGAAAAAAATGGAAGGAAACACATTTGTAGCTTATGTGTGGATTGAAGTTTCTTGAGAATGGGAAACAAACTCATAAACAGCAGAGACAATAACACTGTTTAAATTAGAAAATCCGTGGATATCAGAAAATGGAGTACCACCATTTTGCTATTTGGGGTTGGGAGAAGGAAAGCATCCTTGGGGGAAAATTGATCTTGCAAAGAGCAGGGCACATTTGGATATGAAAATTATATGCAGACAACCATATTAGCATAGTCCTATCTTTTTGTACACCTTTCCACTGCTACACATATGAGATAAATTTCCGTACCTCATGCAAACCAGATCAAAAGGGGATAGATAAACTGAAGAAGCTTAGTATATATTTTTTGGAACTAGCATGTAAATACCGGTTTCTCCTTGCTTACGTTTTATAGAATTTAGCCAGTCATGCTAGAAGGAACCTGAACTTCAGGGCCAGATTCTAGACTCCTCCCCTTTTAGTTATAAATTCCTGGACAACCTGGGGAAAGTAATTTTCCTTCCCCTGTGTACCCAAAGCCTGGTGCGGTAGGAAGTACATGGACTTTGCAGTCAAAGACACCTCCTCTGGCTTGTGGCCCTTCCTCTTTCCTGAACTGCTCAAAACCACAGTATCCTTGTCTGCAAAATGAAGACAATATGACCTGTGTTGTCAAGCCATTATGGGGTTTAATAGTGTATCATGTATTTGGTTGGAATGCAGTACTCCTTTTTTATTACAATGTCAGGTCCTTTTAAGACTTGTTTTTTATTGTGATACGTAGAATATGTTCAAAAGAGTTTGTGACCCTTATGGGGACAATTAATGAGTAAGAATAAAATAAACATAAAATAAAAACCCAGGTATCTACTCCTTAGACCATAAAATAGAATTTCATTGGTCTCTGAAATCTTCCTAAGGTCTCCTCCTTGACAGCATTCCTCTCCCCACCCCTCCCCAGGTAGCTGTTAGCCTGAATTTCATGTTAATCATTTTCTTAATACCTTTGTATAGGTATCCCCAAACAGTTTCATTTTGTCTGCTTTTGAACTTTATATAAATAGAATCATATTGTACAATATTCTTGTGCCTTTGGTTCTCACTATATGTACTTTAAAGCTTATTTATTTATTTTGAGGGAGAAAGAGGGAGAGAGAGAATCCCAAGCAGGCTCTGCACTGTCAGCACAGAGCCTGATGTGGGGCTGGAACCCATGAACCATGAGGTCATGGCCTGAGCGGAAATCAAGAGTTGGATGCTTAACTGACTGAGCCACCCAAGCACCCCTTATTTTTAATGGTTAAGATTGCTTGATATTGATACACATACATATAGTTTATTTTCACTGCTTTGTGGTATTTTGTTCTAAGAGTATTCCTTTATCTCCTCTAGTAATGGGAGGCATTGGCTGGTTTCCACTTTTGTCCTGTCATGAAATATGTTACTATAAATATTCTTCTATTGCTTTGATTCTTAAGCTGAAAAAGTCTTTATAGGCCATTTAATCTGATAACTTGTCTCTGTCTAGCTGTTTTCCTGTTATATAAGACAGCTGAGGCCCAGGAGGGCAGAGGGGATTCCCAAGGTTTCCCAGCTAGAAAATGTCAGTGTAGGGCCAGTAACCAAGGTCTCTTGTCCCAATTTGGCTCTAGACCACATGTTTGATGGTTCGTCTTTTGATTTTAAATAATTTCCCATGCTACTGATGTTATAATTTTGGAGTCTAGATTTGGGCTAGCTCTTCAGTACTCTCCTAGAAATATACTTGGCATTCGCCATTGAGATGATTTTCTTCCCATCTCCAAAGTTGGGGCAGTGTTGGTTTCTCTCGGGCCCTTTCCCTTAATGCTGGCCCTGGGCACACCCTGTGGCTATGGACCCACTGAGAAGTTTCTCCTCCCTTCAGCAATTGGTGCCTCTGAGACATATTTAAATCAGGAAAGGAATCAAAATAGACCCAAAATGGCCAGTGGGAAAACTGCTGAGGAAATAGGATCTGAATCCTTACAAGGCACTTTCTTAGGAAATGTCCTTTTACTATAAATAGGAATGGATATTCAATTTTAGGCCCCCTTTAAAAAAAAAAACCTCTCAAGGACTGAAATTAGATTTGAGGCTGATGGGATGAATATAGGGTGGGGTGATTCTGTGCTGTGCTAAGACACGTCTGAAAGTTTGGAGCAGCTGGTGCAGTAGAACAGCTGAGCCACAAACAAATATCAGCTGATTAGAGCACTTCTTATTTCTAGATGCCCTGGTTTGTTAACTCTAGCGTTTGGCTCACTTGGAAGTTCTCTTCCCGAAGCCCCTCAGCGTCTCATCCCACTGTACCACTGACGAGCTGTGTAGCCTTGGGCAGCTTGTTCCTCTTTTGGGCCTCAGTGTCCTGCATCCTAACACAGAAGAAGTAGCTGATACTTAGGAAGAGCTTATAATGTGCCAAGCACTGTCCATGGATCATCTTGTTGGTTTGCACAACACCATGCTGGTGGGGGAGCTATTATACCCCCAATTTTTTTTTTTAATTTTTTTTTCAATGTTTATTTATTTTTGGGACAGAGAGAGACAGAGCATGAACGGGGGAGGGGCAGAGAGAGAGGGAGACACAGAATCGGAAACAGGCTCCAGGCTCCGAGCCATCAGCCCAGAGCCTGACGCGGGGCTCGAACTCACGGACTGCGAGATCGTGACCTGGCTGAAGTCGGACGCTTAACCGACTGCGCCACCCAGGCGCCCCTATACCCCCAATTTTATGAGGAAACTGAACAGTAAAAATTGAGGCACAGTTGGCCCACCGATCCCCATTAAACAGGGCATTTGGAAACTTGTTCTGGGAGAAACCTCTTGGGGCCTCCATCCCTCCTACTTTGAATCGGGAACTACTGTATATTATAGGTGCCCCCCCTTTCCACACACCTTTTCCATCACCGACCCTGGCCATCGCATCCTCTGTTAGCTGCAGGGGAGAATGTGGCTGGGATTCTGGATTCTGGATGTGCATTTCTCTGGAGAGTGTGTCCAAGGTTTTCATCAGTCTCAAGTGGATGTGTCACCTCCAAAAGTTTAAGAACCACTGACTTGGATGTTAAAGTCACTAGCACAACAAACCTATGACAACCCACCATTTCAAGACAAGAAAATAGATCCACTTTGCTTATGAATGAATAAACTTTCAAAAGCTCATGGTGATTGCTTTTTAATGACCTAACCAAATATTTTGAAGTTGTGAAACCACATTGGAAATTCATTGTAAAGATATTTACCAAAGAAACAAAAAAATAGTAACCTGTCTGGTGAGTTACACTGTGCTCAGTCCAAATATTTCACCACTGTGCCTTTTCACTGAAAGCTTTTGAAGGACTTGGAAACAGCTTCTCATATTACTTATTCAGAGATGGCGATAGACACCCTAACAGGAAAAGATAAAGGATTGCACGTGTGTGGCATGTGTGTGTTTATGTGTTTGTGCGCATGTGCATACATACATTTTGGGTGGGTCATCAGTTCAGTTAAACATAAATAAAATTTGGTGTGTTGTAGTTGATGTCTTTGAGGAAGTATAGGTATTGCCCCCCGCCCCCCTTGGTAAACTGCAACAGGTATTATATTAGTTGTTGAATGTTAACAGTAATAAATGATGACTGGCTCACACATTTATTGAGCACATATGATGTTAGGCTTTCTTTTAAGGACTCCACATAGATTACTATAATGATGAGAGCTGCTATTTAAAGTAGATACAGAGCTACTCTGTCCATTTTACAGATTGAGAGTATAGAGGTGGGGCCGGGCCAGAATATGTCCAATTAATTCTGATGGCAGGTGTCTAATATGGAGCAAATTAATGTATTCATGCTTTGGCATGACCTTCATTATAATTGCTTAACTCTGAGACTGTTGCCGCTTTCTGCAAGGTCCAAGGTGAAGGAATCAAACATTGATTAACTGCCTAATACGGAACGAGTGTCTTTACATATGTTATTGGTTCTTCAATACTATCCCATGCTTATATTTATCATGGCTCTTCTCTGATTATTGTACCATTACCTGCATGACTTCCTCTTTGGTGATTTTTTGCTTTGGTAACAAGCCACCCCCACATTTCAGTAGTTATCCAGGCTGTCTGCATCTCTGCTTAGCTCTTTTCCAAGAGTCTTTTAATTTTAGGAACCCAGGCTCTGGGAGCAGCCTCCTGTGAGCCATGTGATCCTCATGGCAGAGGTCTGAAATGTGAAGTCTGTTCAGTTCAGAACAACATAAGTGCATTTAAAGTTGCATAAGTGCATTTAAAGTTTCTGCACCTTATGTCCGCTCCTATTCCGTTGGCCAGACCTAGTCACATGGCCAAACTCGATAATGGGGCAGGGAATATTCTTCATCTCTCTTGAGGTGCAAAAGGCGTGGCTGAATACATATCTCATTGGGTGGGATACAGGTAGTTGGGAACCATAGTTCTGTGTACCACCTTCAAGTGTTCCTAGAGCTCTGTTTTTATTCAAGAGAAAACTAAAGCCTAGAGATGCTACGTACATGCACGATAACATGATTATGTGATTTGAACTCGTCTTTCTATTTCATGTATATGCTCTTTTCCCCACCTGGTTTCTAACATCATGTCTTTCTGCTCTGAAACATATACTTGGTTCTTGGGACCTGCTGAGCTTTATGTAATTTACCAGAACAGTGGTACGTTCACGTGTCTGTGACTTAGTACATGATGTTATATGTGTAGTTGCATTTTTTTCTTCCTATGCTTGTAAATGCTCATTTCTTTCTGAGAACTCATGACCTCGGAAAGCATTGTTTCTTCGAGGCTGCTTTGGGAGCTCTCTGTCACTATTCCATGATGTCCTCTGCTGCCATGCAGTGCTGGTCCCTCTTCATTTTAGTTGTGTGGGGACTTTTCTCTTCTCCTGACTAGACTAGGCGTTTCTGCGAGACAGGGGGAGAGCGGCTGCTTTTTACTGAGGGATCCCTACAATGGGTACAGGAAAGGTGTTCTAACTGTGCATTGGGATAGTAATGATAATAAGAAACGAAGCTTTTGTACACAAGAATGGCACTTGCCATTGTATGGTCAGTAATCTTGCATTTCGTGTGCACGTCAGGTCAGCTGGATTTAAATCACTCCGGAACAAAGGGCCTGGGAAATCAGTCCCCTATCATGACTCACATGTGTTCCATCTACATGTTATTCTTTCTTTAAAAACTCAGCAATTTTTCGACAATGTGTTTCCAAAGTGATTTTTATCCCTCCATTTTCAGGTATAAAATAGGCTCCAATTATTCTCTTTAATTAAGTGGTTTTATTTTATTAATTGTTTCTAACTTACAGAATTCCCTAGAGACCCTTTACATGTTTCCAGATGAAGCCGGGAAGAAAAGCATATTAATTATACACACAAACTCCTTTTGGTGAATTAAGCATGATGCACAGTGAACATGAAATGACTGGCCCTCCTGAGCTATCAATCTTGTCATTAGTGATGGCTTGTATCAGTAGTATTGACATGGGCTTATCCAAATTGGATTCTGCAAAGAGTCATTTTAATTTTGCACAAATGTAAGAAGACAAAGTAGTTTGAATCCCATTTTTTTAACCCTCTCTTTTGCTGAGTGCCTGGAGCGTCTCTGTTTGTAATATCAATTTAGTATTTTATAGCGCTCTAGTGTTTGTAAAACACCAAATGTTACCTGAACATGTTACAAGACAACCCCGGGAGATAGCTGAGTTTCACAGGAGAAGAATTGAGCCTTTGCACTTAAAGTCTATGCCTCAAATCAAACCAGCCAGAGTGCCTTTTGAGTTGCTAGTATAGTTGTTAACATCTCTGAGCAGGGATATGGGTTGAGTTGTGCCTGAGCCCCTTTCGTAATCATTTTCTGTGGACAACTAAAAGGAAATTCAGATATGTGTATATTGTTAATTCACCAAGCATTGTTTGGGTACCTCTTATATTCTAAGATGTGCCAATGAGAATATATAACATTTTTTAACAATGTACTGTGTGCCGGCAACAGTTCACTGAGCATTGGCTCAGTGAATCTTCATAGTGACCCTTTGAGGTAGTAGGGGCATTATTGTTCTCAAAGTGCAATTGAGGCGGAGAGAGATTAACATGTCAGAGGTGGGATTCACACCTGGAAGTTGGGCCCTGGATGCCAGGCTCTTAACTCTCCACCTTACTTCTTCCCCAGCTATGGGATCCTTCTGTTAAGATGCGTATGGTCTACTGTGGTAGGCAGTCAAAATGTCAGAGCAACATTCTAATTTGCTATGGTAGCTGTATGATGGTGTCATGGAAGATGATCTCCAGTCCTCCCAAGAAGCATGGATACATGGCTTGAGGAGCCTCACTGGTCACCGCTAAGCTTCAGTTCTCTAAACTGCAATGATTGCAAAACACATGACATTCCCAGGACTTCTTTCTCTCTGAAAGGAGCTTCTTGTGGTGCTTAGAATATGCTAGGGAAATTGCTCACTTTCTGACTTAAAGAGAGAATTCCTTGGGTTGATGGTCTAGATTTCTGATGAATCACAAGTCATTCTTTGAGCCCCTACTGTGTAATGGATGGAAAAGTCCTTGTTCTTATGGCCTTCCCAGGCAGGGGAAATTGATATGATATCAACAAAGCCAGAAAGCAATAGTTGAAATTTATTGAGGACTTCTTACATGCCAGTTACTGTTCTAAGTTCTTTCCACAACTTTTTATTGTAACTACATTTAAAGTAGGCATTTCACTGGCATTCTGCAGGGAGTTGAGACTGGGCATGTTTTTTTTTTTTTTTTTTTTTTTTTTTTTAATTTATTTTTTGGACAGAGAGAGACAGAGCATGAACGGGGGAGGGGCAGAGAGAGAGGGAGACACAGAATCAGAAACAGGCTCCAGGCTCCGAGCCATCAGCCCAGAGCCTGACGCGGGGCTCGAACTCACGGACCGCGAGATCGTGACCTGGCTGAAGTCGGACGCTCAACCGACTGCGCCACCCAGGCGCCCCGAGACTGGGCATGTTTTAAGTGAGGTATCCTCTTTAAAGACAAAGTCTTTCCTCCAGATAAAATGCTGAGATGATTGAGTTTTTGCTGTCTTTAAAAAGACCATATTGTTCCACAGTATTCATGGGATATTTACTACATGCTAAATAGTTTTCTGTGTCCAAAGGATACAACAGTGGAGAGACTAAGCTCCCGGCTCTCAAAATGAACCTTACATTTTATTAGAGGCAGATAGACAATAACTAAAATTTAGTGAATCCAGTACTGCATGGTGACAAGTACAATGGAGAAAAAGTAGCAAGGGCGGCAACTAGGAGTGGGGTTGCAGTTTCAAATAGTGTGCTCAGGCAGGATCCATGTGCACATTTATGGAGGTTTAGTTAAAAATCTAGTCACCACCACCACTTCTGCTTAATGCCTATTGTTTATCTTCATTGCCTTCATAAAATTCCTAGGTACGGAGCTTCTCATAACAGGGGCTTGCCTACCTCTCCAGACTCATTCCATATCACTTTCCCATAAACGATGCTTCAGCATCATTGATCCACCTACACTTCCTGGAGAACGCCACATCCTTTCATCTTCATGCCGCCGTGTGTGTGTGCTATTGCCTATGCTGGCAGCACATGGCCGCTTCATCTGGGAAGCTTGTGGGAACTCACTCCCCAGTATCCCACTGTTTCACAGCACCGTTATTTTATTTCACACCATGCTGAGGTTGTCTGCGTGTGGGTGTCCCCCTTAAGTAGGCTGTGATTTCTTCCATCAGGAAATGATTTTACTTTGTAAGTGCTTAATAGATGGTGGAAGGAAGGAAAGTACATAGATAAGTAGAAAGGAGGAGGAAAGGATAGGAAGATAATCCAGAAGGAAGCTAGGAAATGAGGGAGGGAGTTGCGAAGAAAGGGAGGAAGGAAAAAGGAGGAGGAGGAAGGGGAAGGGAGAAGGAAGACATGAGAGTTCTTGGATCAGGCATGACAAGATCAGAATTGTATTTTAGAGACATTAATCTGGGCATTGTGGGGAGAGAGATGTTTAATCCCGGCACTCATCTGCCCCATGTTAGCAGATCTTTTAAAGTTTTATTCTTTGGGTCAGTAAGACGGAGTTTTCCATGGCCCCTATGACTTAACTCTGCTAATAGAAGAAGGGACGGCAGGGTTGAGGGAGGAATATGCCTCTACAAACTTCTCTCACCCCCCCGCCCCATACTGTGATGAATCATGGAAGTCTGATTGAAAATTCTAATCACAGCTTTGCTGTCCTTCAGACCCCAGCCGTTGACAGTTGATTCACTCCTTTTCATGCCTGCTGCCCCTCTCTAGTTATGGTAGCTCTTATGCATGAGTCTATCATTAGCAGACAAAGCATGATGGATTGGCTAGGGTTCCCTTCATCCTTAGAACCTAGGAAATGCTTCTTTTTTCAGACTCTCAGGGCCCATGTGAGACATCATCATGAATGAAAGAAGAGAGTAATACAATATTGGATGTGCCTGTTTGCTGCCACTGTTTAGAAAGAGAATGATGCATTATGGGGAATGTAAGTATATGGCGTGCATCCCACCCCCACCCCCAACCCAGCAGCAACTGATGCAGAAAACCATCGATCCCAATCAATGACCAAACTGAGTCTGGCGGTTTCATTGAAGATGCCCCGCCCCTTTGAAAATCAGTGTAGTCAACAATTTCTAAAATTGATTCTCAAAAAGAAAAATCAACCCACATGAAGTCTTTGGATTTTTAAATGACATAAGATGCAAAGGGATTAGGATTGATTGATTTTTATCATGGAAGCGGGTTCACAACTGTTCTCAAATCTGTGGTCTCCCTGGATATGAAGCTATGAATGTCAGCCAGATACTAGTTTATTTTATTTTTAATTTGATTCTTGGGCCCTGAGTCTGTATTTAATGTTTCAGTGAGCAAAACAGTTATGTTTGGCTCCAGTGAAAGATTGATAGAAGCGATTTTCAGATGTGGAATCAAAACAGAGTGGAAAAAAAAAGTCACGTTTCAATAAAATGCAGTACTTGGAGGCATCATGTGGTCTCATAATAAATGAATTCATGGCACAAAGTTGACACATCTTGAAGGAGAATTTCTTTTAAAAATTTGAGGTGATTCATTTTTATGATTAACTGTGGTAAAAACAATTACTAGAGAATTTTTAAATGAAAGGAAAAGCTTTGAGGTGTTTATAGATAACACCCGATTGCCTTCATTTTTATACTTTGCCTCATGCAAGCTATGAAGTTGTGTGTTTGTGAAGTTTGGCTGAAGGGCCCCGGAGCTCCGGGGGGTGCTCATTCATCCCGGGCTTCATCTGTTATTTATCGTTTGCAAAAAGGAGCATCCGTAGTGAGAGGTCCACTGGCTTTGGACTCAGACCTGGGTGTGAATAACTCGGCGTGACCTCAAGCAGGTCACCTCACTTCCTGGTGTCTCCCTTTTTGTTCCTTAAATTGTGACAAAATGAGATAGAAATGAATGCTGAGCATCCAGCATAGCATATACTCAGTAAAGGGTAAACAACAACAACAACAACAACAACAAACAACAACAACAAAAAAAAACAATGGCAAACATACAGTGTATTCATTTTGCCAACACTGATGGGTATTTACTGTATAGTCTATTTGAAACTCTGTACTTGTTGTTTATACAAAGGCTAGTCATGAATCTCAAAGATCTTATAATTCAGAGAGGAGATACATGGGTATATAGGGATGGAAAACCATAGGCAGAATAGGCTAGAAGACAGAGTATCTTTCTTCTTCACCTTGTAATCTAGTGGAGTGCCTGGTTCATGTGAAGCACTTAGAAAATACCTACTGAATAAATGGGGTAGAAAATACAAGGAATTGGAAGGTAAAAATAGCCACAACAGAAAACCAAAACCCTGTGTATTAGTTTTTCCTGTGTAGTTCCTTTCTTAGGGTTCTCCAGAGAAGCAGAACCAAAAGGATGTGTGTATATATAGAGAGAGATTTATTATAAGGAATTGGCTCATGCAGTTATAGTCTAGCAAGTCCAAAATTTGCAGTGTTGGCCAGCATGCTGGATATCCAGGAGAGCCAATGGTGCAGACGAAGTCGGAAGGCCATCTGCTGGAGAATCCTCTCTTGCTTGGGGAATCTGGTCTTTTTGCTGTAACTAGGCCTTCGACTTATTGGGTGAGGCCCACCCACATTATGGAGGACAATCTGCTTACTCAAAGTTCACCAATTTAAATGTTAATCTCATCCAAAAACACCCTCCAAGTTGACATATAAAATTAACCATCATACCCTGGAAGTAATTAATTTTAAACAGATGCATCAAAAAAGCTCTAAGTTACTAGAATGTCTGAGTTTAAATCTTCCTCCTTCAGTTTCTATTTGTGTTATCTTTGGGCAAATTATGTAATTCCATGCCTTGGTTTCTTTGCCTCTAAAATGGAGGTAATACTCGTGCCTGCTCCACAGAGTGGTTGTGACACTTAAATGCAACATTGCAAGGTATTATGAGTGCTCCATATCCCAGAGCTGCTATTGTTAGTAAACCCTAATCAAGCCTAGACCCTTCATGTTTTAAAAAAACGTTATTTTAGGCAGAAGTATTTTTAGATTAGCATCAACATGTTTTATGTTGCCATTTAAGTATTGATGGTCATCCGCTGTGCTGAAGTCCTTTACGTGCATTTTCTGATGTAATCTTGATCAGGAGCATGACATTAGGTATATTATTGTGCCTCTTTCTAGATGACACATGGAGGCTTAGAGGGGTTAAATGATTTACTCCATGTCATACACAGAGGAGTGGAATGGGTCTCCATCAGAATTTTCCTAGTTCGTTTTCCACCTCACCATGTCTGTGTTGTTGGATCGGACAGAGTCAACCGGGGCTAGGGTTGCTTCCTCCTTGCATTTGGCAATACGTCATTTTAGGAGTTCAAATTTGATAGTTTCCATTTCATGCACAGGCACCGCAGGTACTCACATTTTACACTTAGCTTTGATTCTTTCTCCACTTTGCTTCATTTCCTTTTTGATTGCTGCTAGACCCCCTAGAAAATGACAGGTGCAAAACATGCCACGTTTTATGTGCTAGGTGGCCAAGTAGTTATTTCTGAGTAGGGAGAAATGACAAATATGCACGTGTAGGTTTTTATACAAGCTCAGTGTCAGCAGACTGGGCTCTTTGCAGCTGAATGGCCCCATGAAAGTCAATGATGGCCTTAGCTGAGTTCTGCTTGTTTTTACTCACACCAGGGGTCTAGTAAAACTCAAGTTAGTCTCTGCTCTGGGAAAATCACATAAGAAGATATGTGTGTGTGTGTGTGTGTGTTTATATAATGTCTGTTCATATGTGCATATGCATGACCCTTTAGCCTGTTTCCTGCCTACGTTAACAGCTAACTGTTATCTTTATCCTTGTTATCACTTTATATAATTGGTGTGCAGGATTCCTGGCAATACCTTAGTGGGCTCTTGTCTTTTATGCCTCTGGAGGCCTGAGCTCTTCTTTTCTTGAACGTTCAAATCCCTCCTTTATCTGCCTGATGAACTCCTACTTATGCTTCAAAACCCGATTTAGGTGTCAGCCCCTGTGAATAATGCCCTGCCTTTCCTTTGTGCCTCCAAATGAGTTCCTTTCTGTTTGGTGACTCCCCTTGGACTTACTAATACCTCTGTTGTTGTCCTTACAATGCTACAATATAATTATTTCTGAGCATGGAGCCTGGAAAATGTAATGGTTAAGGGAGAGGTATTTGGAGTCTGAAAAATTGGAGTTTGGGTCTCAGATCTGCTGCCTACTAATTTTTGAAAGTTGAACAAGTGACAACATCTTTGTGAAGCCCAGTTTTGTCATTTGTAGACTGCAGATCATAGTGCATCTGTCTCTTCATAACATTAAGAAGATGAACATGACGCAGCTAGCACGGCACCCAGACCATGGTGGGTGTACAGGAAGTGGGGTGTTGGCGTGATCACCTCAGTACGCTGTCTGTTCTGCCTCATTCTGGCTCTGTGAGGTCAGGGGCCTTGGCCTGTGTATTTCTGTATCTCTGGCTCCTGGCATGCTCAGGAAATCTCTAGGAAAGGCTAAGTGAGTTGAATCCATAGAATCAGTTTACAAACCCACAGGCTGTGGTTTGCAAAGTTTACCAGAATCATCCACTGAGAGGCCTTTCATTTTACCTCAGTGTTAGTGCGTGTGACTGCAGCAGATATTTTCCTTTGAAGGCACCTGATGCCAGATGTTTTGACTTTGTGTGGAGTCACCTGGAATTTGGGATTTACTTCTCTTTCATTCCCAAGGTCATTGTCCCTTTTTAGTACCAGTCAGAGGTAGAGGCATGCTTTTGATTGGCTCAGCCAGACAGGAACTTAGAGCTACTGCCTCTTTCCCGGAGAAGCATCCAACAGAGGTGATCTGAGTACAAAGAAAACTTATTCCCTCAGGTCTCCACATTGTGCTTTTCCTGTATACATTTCACCGAACACTTAACACAGTCAAACAAGCATTAGCATGTGGCTGGTTATTACACAGCCTTGAACCTACGGGAGACATCAGCTCTATCGATGGATGATAATGGCCATCAGGGAAGTCATACTGAGTGATGGAATCAAACAGATCTGTGTTCACATCCCAGCTGTGCCCCTTGGAAGCTGGTGGGACCTAACGTCCATCCTTAACCTCTCTGTGCCTCACTGTCCCCACCAATGAAAAGAATGTCAGACTCATGAACATGGTTACATGACTTGATAGATGCTTCGCAGATCACAAGACTCTGTGTGGTAAATTCTCCATCAAGGATAGCCAGCCAGGGCAGTGGTTCAGGATGATGTGCCAGCATGGGCTAAGAGAAAGAGAACTGGGCTCTTGGCGATGTGGCTGTTTAAGGAGTTAGGTCCATTTGTAAATATCCGGGCTAGTTCCACTGGTGTAGAGACGAAGTATTCTCTGCCTGTCATTTCTTGCCCATGAATAACTGCGTCTAAGGATAGCTACGTGATGGTGAGATTCCACAGACATAATTGTCGAGGAAAAGAGGCTTCAGTCAGTATTTTAGTCATAAAAGTGTATCCCTATGTGGTGACCCTTGGACAAAATACAGATAGATGTAATTCATTTTTGTTCATACCTTTTATTTTTGTTTCCCCTTAGGAGGGAAAATCCTCCCTGTCCTCTGAAAGTAGCTGATGCAAAGCTCCTGTGCAGTGACTGAAGTAATGCATGTTGCTTTTTCCTGGAAGGGCCTAAGTGGTACGACTATATGTTAATCATCAGTCCTGAAAGGTGTCATTTAGCAGCGGGGGAAATATGTTACTCTGTGCATTAATGGAAAAGAGATTATTTTCAAACATTTCAAAGCCCTGAGGACCCTCTTCAAGGAATTTCCTTTTTTTTTTCCCCCTCTTACCCATTTAGAGAAAAGGTGCCACAGCTTTCCATGATTTAGAAATAGGGCTTTAAGTTGAGCGGAGGAAGCTTAATGTCAGAAAATTAAAGGCAGAATGTGTGATGCTCAGGAGGTGTGGGTGCTGCTGTAGCCTCATGCACAGAATCCTGGCACATGAGACAAAAACAGGTTTCACCCAAAATGTGGTGGTTATTTTACAGAAGCAAGGTCAGGGAGGGATCAGTGCCGACGTGTGATGGTTTGGGATGGAAGATAGATATCTCAGAGCATGAAAGAGAAGTGAAAACAAAGGAAAGTTTCAGAAGACCCAGGGTCATGGATAAAGAGGCTTGAAGGGAGGCATTCGGGTCGTTCGAATGATGGGGAGGGTCCGGATCGCTTACCCAGAACTGGAGGGGCTGAAGGTTTTCTTTTCCAGGTGGGAAGGAAACGGGTCTGAGTTTTATGTTGGCTCTCGTGGACTTTCTTACAGCTGGCTGGACTGACCTCTGCCCCTGGGGCCTGGGGAACAGTGTTGTGGAAAAACGCAGGGGCTTGGCCAAGGGCAGCAGCTGTGGTTTCTTCTCTGGAGAACTTTAGAATGTTACCGGAGAGAGAAAAGAACCCAAACCACTGGTAACTAAAAGATGCATTTCCAGAGGAAAAGAGCCAAGTGACATGGGTCAGGTTTGCAGAACTGGTTTAAGTCGGGCAGGAAGGAGAGAGTTGTCTGCAAATCAGATATGAGAAGACACCGTGGAGAAGGCATATTTGCATAGGGGGAGAAAGGTATTCAAGTTGGTTTCCTTGGGAATTTGCTGGTTTTCGTTCTTGGCTCTGGCCAGGGGAGTGATGTGGGGAAAGGTATGTCACCTCCCTGGGCCTCAACTCCTTCACCCACACAGGAAGCTGATGAAGCCTATGCTCCGTGTACTTTCGAGCTACCTGAGGTAGGGACACCTGGGTGGCTCAGTCAGTTGAGCATCCAACTTCGGCTCGGGTCATGATCTCGCAGTTTGTGAGTTCGAGCCCCACACCAGACTCAGTGCTGTGAGCGCAGAACCCACTTCAGACCCTCTGTCTCCCTCTCTGCCCCTCCCCTGCTTGTACTCTCTCAAAAATAAAAATAAAAACATTAAAAAAAAAAAAAAGAGTTTACATGAGGCAATAGTTACAAGATACACAGTCCTGGGCCTGACACATTAAATATTAGTTCCTACTTCACAGCTACTCTTCAAGCATTTTGCCACCACTTTCTTTCTTTCTTTTTTCTAAGTTTATTTATTTATTTTTGAGAGTGAGTGAGCGAACAAGCATGTAAGTGGGCGAAGGGCAGAGAGAGAGAGAGAGAGAGACTGGAAGAGACAACTGAAGTAGCTCCAGCCTCCGGGCTGTCATCACAGAGCCTGACGCGGGGCTCAAACTCACAAACAGTGAGGTCATGACCTGAGTTGGAGTCTACGCTGAACCCGCTGAGCCACCCGAGTGCCGGCTTCTCTTGGAAGCCTTGGATCAGGGGTCTCCTCCTTCAGGTAGAGTCTCCTTTCACCTTCTAAACCCGGACACAACTGCCCCATCGTCAGCTCTCTCTCTAGCCCCTCCACAGCTATTTTAGCCCTGTAGCAATTGGGCAGACTTCTTAATGTATTGGTGGCCTGTTTCCTACAGCAGACAGTGACCTTCGAGGGGGTGGGGGGCAGGGAAAAGTCTGTACCCATCTCTAGCAACTTGCCCAGCAGGGGGGCAACACTCGGTAAATGTTGAAAGTGTCCGCTTGTCTCCCTTAGGCTCTTTTGATTTGTCATTTGAGGTGAATTTATTTTCCTGTGCTTCCCCTGAATACCCTTGCAGCTTGCTACAGGTAATGGGGATCAAAGGGCTAGATGCTCCATCTAAGAGGGAATCTGGGAAACTTTCAAGTTCAGTTCGTTTCCTTGGGGTTAGATTGGAAGCCAGGAAGTTTTGCTGTGGTATCTGAGGAGTCAGGGAGCCCCGAAGCCCATCCGTGGACAGCAGTGTGGTAACCCCCTCACTTTACCTTGCATCCCTTGTTTACCTGAAGCTTGTTTTTTTTTTTTTTTAACGTTTATTTATTTTTGAGACAGAGAGAGACAGAGCATAAACAGGGGAGGGGCAGAGAGAGAGGGAGACACAGAATCTGAAACAGGCTGCAGGCTCTGAGCGGTCAGCACAGAGCCCGACGCGGGGCTCGAACTCACAGACAGTGAGATCATGACCTGAGCCGAAGTCGGACACTTAACCGACCAAGCCACCCAGGCGCCCCCTGAAGCTTGTTTTTATGGGAACTTAGCGGCAGTAGGACTGGGAGAGCAGATCTGATCTGATACTTAAAAATACAGCTTAAAACCAAGTGAGGATAGGCCTTTTTGGTTAGCTATGCTATTTTTGTCTTTCATTAGTGCTGATAATTAGCAGAATTAAGAATGGGCCTTTAAATTATGGTGTAGACAACAAAACATCTCTAGGAATGAAATTACCATTCAGCTTACATTTTCAGTGAGATCTTGAAATCAACTGAAATAAAATGAGTCTGAAGAATGTGTTGATGCTGGGGGCTCTGAACTCCAGAGCCAAAGTGGATCATTGAAATAATGATAAAAATCATGGTGATGACCATTATCTCATTCACTTGTGTAGCAAATTAGGGTTTATGAGGCTGTTTCATTGCAATAGAATCTTAGCAAATTGGAACAGGAAGAGATCATAGAAGTCATGTAATGCAACCTATTCATCTCATGAGTGAGGGAACCGATTTGTTGTTGTGGGTTTAAAACTACTTCAGACGTCTGGAAAAGTGCAGCTACTGTTACTTCAGAACAGCTTTCCCAGGGTGGTCTTGTATTTCATGACACACATCTCTTACACATCAGTTTGAACCTGGCCATTTATATATTCCATCTAAGTACTGAAAACTGAAGCATGAAAAGCAGCCAGGAATCTTGTTTTAACTGAGCTGTATAATTGACACACCGCATTGTATTAGTTTCAGTACAACCTAACGATTTGATGTACGGAAACATTGTGAAATGATCACAACTAGTTTAGCTAACATCCACCACCACTCAGAAGTGTTTGCTTGTGGTGAGAACTTTAAAGGCGGACTCGCTTAGCAACTTGCAAATGTATGATACATTGTTCTTGTCTAGAGTTTCCATGCTGTATCTTACATCCCTAGGACTTAGTTATAACAGTAAGTTTGGGAGCACCTGGGTGGCTCAGTCAGTTAAGGGCCCAACTTTGGGTCAGCTCATGATCTCATAGTTTGCAGGTTCAAGCCCCACATCGGGTTCTGTGCTAACAGCTCAGAGCCTGGAGCCTGCTTCAGATTGTATCTCCCTCTCTCTCTGCTCCTCCTCCCCCCCTCTCTCTGTCTCTCTCTCTGTCTCTCTCTCAAAAATAAACATTAAAAAAGAATAACAGTAAGTTTGTTAACTTGTGACTATCTTCCTCCATTTTGCCCATTATTCCTGTAGTACCGGGGTGGGGGGGGAGTCAGGGATTAAAGTTTGGGGGCGCCTGGATGGCTCAGTGGGTTAAGCATCCAACTTCAGCCTAGATCATGACCTCACTGTTCCTGAGTTTGAGCCCCATGTCGTAGGGCTCTGTGCTGACGGCTGGGAGCCTGGAGCCTGTTTCAGATCCTGTGACTCCATCTCGCTGCCCCTCCCCTGCTCACACGCTGTCTCTCTCTGTCTCAAAAATAAATAAACATTAAAAAATTTTTTTTTTAAGATGAGGAATGTTTGGGCCGTGTTGATGCAGTGGAGTGGATTTTGTCCCTGTCCTGCTGACCCCGGGTCCCCTCCTGGTTTGCATAGCTTGTCTTTGTTAACAGCTTGACCTGCTCAGAGAGGCCTTATCTACCTTTAACTGAAATAGTCCCCACCTTCCTGCCTGCCCCGTCACTCTCCCTCCTTACCCTGTTTGATGCTGTCCCTCCACCACTACCTGATATTCTGGAAGGTATATTTTACTTGTGGGTTTTCTTCATCAGAACATAAGCTTCTTGGACCTCTGTTTTGTTCACAGCTAGGATCCAAGCACCTGGCACAGCACAGCCACTCAATAAATACTTGTTAAATAATTGAATGAATAATTGAAGGAATAGATGGCATATATAGACAGTCTGAAGTAGAGACTAAAAAAAACAAAAAAACAAAAGACAACTCACGATATTTTGAGGACTTGACATATGGGTGAGAAAAATGACCTCTTCACTTTTCTGTACCTTCCTTCAGCTCTTAATTCATTCACCCTTTGAGCAAATGTTTCAAAGGGTGTCCAGTACTCCACACGTTGTTCCAGGTTGTTGGGGAACTGCAGTGACAAAACAGATTAAAAATTCTTATCCAGGGAGAGCTTCCTGTTCTGGGACATTAAGATCATCACAAATAAATTAAATTTATAAATGACTTTATAAATTGGCATCTGTATGTGTATTATAATAATGAAAGTGTAAGTAGAAAAGTAAAGCAGAGATTAGAAGTACGGGGGTTTTGTTTTACGTGAGGTGGCCAAGAAGGTCTTTCTGAGAACTGACATTTCAATATTTGATGACTGGATGGATATTTAACCATTAATTGTTTGTTGGAAGGATGAATGTTTTAAAATACTAATTGTTTCTGGGGGCACCTGGGTGCCTCAGTCATTTGAGTGTCTGACTTTGGCTCAGGTCATGATCTTGTGGTATGTTGTGGTGAGTTGGAGCCCCCCGTCAGGCTCTGTGCTGCCAGCTCAGAGCCTGGAGCCTGCTTTGGATTCTGTGTTTCCCTCCCTCTCTGTCCCTCCCCCAGTAATGCTTTGTGTGTGTCTCTGTCTCAAAAAAATGAATAAATGTTAAAATAAAATTAAAAAAAAATAAAAAATATTATTTGTATCTGTGAGTTAAATTACTTTTCCTTCTTCAAGTAAAATGTATAGAAGGCTTTCAAACTCCTCCCTGTGAAATCAGGTTGGAGCTGAAATATTACCTAGACTCCACCTCGATCCCCTCCCTTCTCTGAAATCAGTAAGAGCAGCCACACTGGAGCTGATTATGGTGACGCCATGATTTAAGCATTACTCAGCCCATTTAAGCTCTTTTGTGGGGGAAAGAACGCAGTCTGGGCACCAGTGGCCTTAAGTTCCAGCCTCACTTACCACTTGCGTTTTCTAGCTGTGCAGTTACTGTGGGCCAGTTACCTCTCCCAACCTCAGGGTTTTAATTTTTAAACAATGATGATAATGCCCACACCAGCCATGTTTCTCAAGTGCCTGCCTGTTCTTGACCTACAATAGTAGCTCAGCAAATGCTACTCTCCCCCTTTCTCTCTCTTTTTTTTTTTTTTTAAATCAGTTATGCCCTAGAATGGCTCTTCCTCGGTGGGGAGTAGGGTGCAATGCAAGTGGGAAAATGATGCAAGAGTTTTTTTTTGTTTTTTGTTTTTTGTTTTTTGTTTTAATTTTTTTTTTCAACGTTTATTTATTTTTGGGACAGAGAGAGACAGAGCATGAACGGGGGAGGGGCAGAGAGAGGGAGACACAGAATCGGAAACAGGCTCCAGGCTCCGAGCCATCAGCCCAGAGCCCGACGCGGGGCTCGAACCCACGGACCGCGAGATCGTGACCTGGCTGAAGTCGGACACTCAACCGACTGCGCCACCCAGGCGCCCCTGCAAGAGTTTTATCCCACACAGGGGCCCCCAGTAATTGCAGGGCCTGGTACATGATAACCGTCTCATCTTCGCTCATGAACAATAGTATGTCTTAATCATATTTTCCTTGTTAGGAAGGCGCCTGCTAATTACAGTTGTTTTTGCCTTAAGACTGAACTGCTGTTATGAAAATTCTTTCACTGAATCTTTTTTTCCCATTTGGTAGTTATGGAAGGTTGTAGAATATCCGAGTCAGGTGACCGGACCCCGGATGGCACTTAGATGTAAGGTCTTAGGGTTGGGATGCAGGATTAGCTCTGGAGAGGTGATGTTGCTGACCATGGACTTGCTGGGAGTGCTGGAGCCTGGAGAGGAGGCAATGGCTTCTCTGTCACCTCTGCTGGCTCATGCTCACTCTTGAACCTTGGCGTTCTTTTTCTCAGAGGCAGTTATTAGTATTTTCATTTTTCAGATGGGACTAAATGGAGGTTCGAATATGTTCTTCATTTATCCATAACCAATTACCAGTGATGTTCTATTTGCTACATCCTGAGTTATATGCTAAGTGTTGTGCCTGGAGAGCACACGGTCTACCCAGGTGCTCCTGCCTAGTCGGAGAGGTAGATCCGCCATGGGAACACAGGTCCCCAGGTCCAGCCCAGTGCTACTTTCATTATGTTCTGCCACGGCGTCGGGCATGTGACCCATCCAGAGTTCAAAGTATATTATCATTAATATTATTATTAGTGATAATGAAAATAGTCTTCCTGAAAAAGATGGGGCCTTAAAATAATACAGACATGCCAGGAACAGCAAGGTGGATAAGACCATCTGTGGTCGCTGTCCTGTTGGGGTAGTGCGTGATAACAACAACAAACACCAACTGGTTTCTTCCCCGTGAGGCTTCGTGCAAGGGGTTGTGTCATACACATTGTAAACTCCTAGCAAAGCTTTATGACGACTGTAGCATTAACCCTGGTTTACAGATGACAAAACAAAGGCTTCAGTATCTTACGTAATTTACCCCAAGCCATGCAGCCTGTAGGTGGTATAGCTAGAAATTCACCCCAGGTCTGCATGTCCCGAAGCCTGATCTGGGTGAAGCATAGGTGTTCCTGGGAGGGCATTCCATCTTCATGGGATTACAAGCTGGGACAGATAGGTCAGTGCACAATCTTATCATGAACCAGTTCCATGTCTCTATACTTCTTTCAGTTGGAACTTTCTCTCACTCTCCCCTGGGTTCATTGGGGTGACCATGGGTACCCTTTCATCTGAGAGGCTACTGGGGATGCCTAAACCCACACCACTTGAGCTAATTGTGTACAATTTAGCATTCTCAAAGCGCTGACAGTCCTCCTTCAAACCAAGTGTGAAAGTTTTTAAATTAGCTTTCACAGTTTGATTCCCAAGCAGCAAATGCAGAACGGCACAGGATTAATTTTTCCAACCATCACCACGATGGCATAGCTGAAGGCTATCTTAGCTCATTTCCTTTAACAGAGAAGAGGCTGGGCAGAGGCAGTGTTCTTAGGAGAATGACGTTCTAGAAGAGATCTCAGGGCTCTGGTTACAAAACGAAATCAGATATACAAATTACATACTGTCAGCATGGAACCCCGGGTGTGGATAGTGGGAGCTTTGCAATTGGATGGTCTTGGGTCTGCATCATGGTTCTGTCGATCTTGCAGTATGATGTTCTTGCACACTGGGAGTCTGAATTACCCATCTTTAGCCTCAGTTTGCCTCATTGTAAAATGGGGATAACGTTTCCAAATGTCTAAAAAGCTTCTGGTAAGGGTGAAATGATACACTCTGTGTCACGGCTCAACATAGTGGCTGATGTATCAGAGGGATCTCAGTCAATCAGAGCTATTGTTATTAGTGTCCTCCTTGAACTTTGTTTTCCTTGCAAAACTTTTTCACTGTCTTAGGGAGTTTATTTCTTTAGGTAATGTTTATTGAGCAATTGCTATGTGCCATGTGCCACGCCTGGTGCTGGAGATGAAGAGATAACAAAACACAGTCCTACCATGAGGAACTCTTCATACAGTGGCAGACACATAAAAACATCCTTACAATACAGCACGGTAATTGTGATGATGGCACAAAGAAGGAACTTCTGACCCACCTTGCAGGGAGAGGTAATAGAAAATGTTGGGGAAAAAAGCAGAGTTTCAAAATATATGTCGGAACCAGCCAGGTAAGATGGTTGGAAGTGAGTTCCAGGTAGAGGGAATAACCTACCACAAAGCAAAGAGGTGAGAAAAGCAAGGTTGACTGTGAGAAGTTCTAGATGGTTCCAAATGGTTGGAACAAATTGTGTATGAGCAAGTTAATTTAATCCTCCCTCAGTTTCCACACCTGTTGGTGGGCATACTGATGGTACCTGCCTTATAAGGCTGTTGCCAGGATAAAATGAGGCATATCAAGGAAAACACTTGGAATAATGCCTGGCACAAAGTACCCAGAGAATGTTCTCAACACTAAGTAGTTTTGAACAGTGTTCCACAGATGTCATTACCTCAGAGTTCCTAAGGGCTTTTACAATGTAGTGGGTTTTCTGTATCATTGAAAAGGGTTTCTTACACACAGCGTTTCCCCCAAGCCTTTTTGACCATTGGATGGGTGAACATTTCTTTTTTTTTTTTTAATATTTATTTCTGAGAGAGAGAGACAGAGAGAAAGAAAGAGGAAGAGAAAGAGAAAGAAAGAGAGAGAGAACACGAGCAGGAGAGGGGTAGAGAGAAGAGGGAGTCACAGAATCCGAAGCAGGCTCTGTGCTGTCAGCTCAAACTCATGACCTGTGAGATCATGACCTGAGCCAAAGTCAGATGCTTAACTGACTGAGCCACCCAAATGCTCCTTTATTCTTGCTAATAATCTTTCTCAGGAGTTTTGTACTCTAAGGTTTGGGAAATGCTGTGATTAGATTCATCTGATGAGATCTGTTTTCTTGTTCTAAAAGAAATTAACCTAGTTCAGAGTCTAATAGCACCCCTCCCCACCATAAAGAATGAATGAATGAATGAATGAATGAATGAATGGAAAATTAAGAGTTCTGGTTAGGGACCTGTTGTCTCCTGTATATGCCTTTGCTTAACATTTAAGTTAAAAAATCACATTTTTTTGACTCACAGGGTTAGAACCTAAAGGATTAGAAGGGGTTTCCCTTTGTTTATTTTAATTGGTTTCTGGTATTCATGCCAAGCTAATAGTTTTTTTGGTACAGATATTTGCAGGCGTGGAGTGGACAGTTGAAATATCCACAGTGCACAGAAGTAAGCCCTATGGCTTGTCTGCTTAGTACTGAAACCAAGGCTTGGTGGCAGATGATCTACCAGCTTCCTCTGAGATGCACAGTAGTGCATGAACCAGGCTGGCTCCGTCCGTGTGAACAGAGGGAGGAACTGAAATGGAAGGGGCAGGTGGGGGGGTTTGGACGCAGGGATGCATCAGAGATACAGCACGGGAGTTAATAAGCAAATGCACGCCGATCAAACCACCCATGGCAGCATCTCTGCTCTGCACTTACCAGCTGTGTACCCTGGGGCAAGTTCCTGATTTCCAGGAGCCCCATTTCCTCGTTTCTAAAATGTGGGTGGAGGGCAGCAGTCACCTCATGGAGCTGGTGAGGGTTACTGTGTGAAGCTCGGATGCTTTTACCTGGGCGTGGGAAGGGCTGCATGTCGGCAGCTGTGGCACTTCCTGGGCAGCTCCTTCAGCCTCTCCCAGCCTCCATTTCCCGTGATCTTCATGCCCGACATCCAGAACTGCTGAGGGGATGAAAAGAAGTAAAGCGAGTGGGTGCTCGGGACGTGACTCCGCCCGGGGGGACCTCCTAGTGCAGAGTTCAGGTGCTGGTTTCCTAGCTGTGAAGCCTTCCCCATCTCCCGTCTATGCTTCTGCTGCCTCGGTACCCACTTAGGGTGGTTTTGAGGGCTCCCTGGTGCAGCTCGAGGCCGGGTGAGAGATTGACGGACTGACGCTCAGTAAATGTTAACTATTGTTACATACTGAGCCTGGCTGGCCAGATGTAGCCTGCACACGCAGCCTCTGAAGGAATGGAAGTAAATGTAGATTGTGTCTCCACGTGGCCTAGCAGACGGTTACAGTGGCTGCGTTTCCTCGGTGGCCGCAGGAATCAATACAGATGGCTGGCTGCCCAATCAATTCAAGTACAGTGTATCTGATAGACAGACTTTACGGGCCGTGACACACAGATGCGGAGGTTTTGCCGAGCCACGGCGGCTCGATGGATTTTCACTGTTTGCTCCTCATTAGATCCAGGGTGCTTATTTTCCAACACAGAACGCATGCAAATTGACAACAGGCACATGCTTTTAAATGTAATCAAGAAGAATGAGCTTGTGTACCAGCATTAATTTGCCTTAGTCCAATGTCAGGATTTCCAGAGTTTTATGATTCGTGTTTTTGTCTGGGGTCTCCTCTTTCTGGAGAAGGGCTTAGTCATATAAGTGGTGTCTTAGCTCTTTTTCCCATTTTCAAATGAATCAAACCAGGGTCAATGTGCAATAGCGCCTGCTATGCAAATCCCTTTCCACTGGGGGTAACTTGAAGGATACAAGGATTTTGCTTCTGCTCTCTGGCCTCTTCCAAACATGCCTGAGTGACCGGCGTTGAAATTTCCATCACGGGACAAATCCAGTGAATGAATCCCAAGCAACTTAGGCTCTGCTCAGTCTCCACTATCCCCGCACAGCTCCGGAGCTCTGCCTCCCTGGTGTTCGCTTGAAAATTAATTAAGTGCTGCTTCAGAATAACATATCTTATTGCTTAAACATTAACACCTTTTGTTGACACTTGACTTTCTGGCACTCTGTGTCATTTCGTCATAACTAGATTGTAAGGACTGTGATAAGGGATCATGTGTTAATTTTTGCATTCAACATATACTAATAATCATGATTTTTGAAAACTCCTATAGCATCTAATATAGCATCATGTATGTTCAGCAAATACTGGTTGGCCTTTGATTAAAAGGTGACTTTTTAAAAATGAGACTATTAATACCTTAAATATACCAGCTCAATTAACGTGTCAGCCTGAAATCATTGGTCTGTAATCACTTCTTATTCCCACTTTACGTTCTTAAGTGTACCCTTAGAAATAGCAATCTAGTAATAAGAATGTAACAGAGTACTCTATTAAAGGCTTTGAAAACGGTGTATTAAAGAAAGAAGTCTTATTTTTTTCCTAAGTCCGTAGGAAGGAAATGGGCAGGAAAATTATGGGGATGGACATGTGATGAGTAGGGACAGTGTGTCAGGCTTCTCTCATTTGACCTTCACTCAGCAATAAACTATTCATTATCCCTGTTTGACAGATGGGGAAACTGAGGCTTAAAACATGTTAGTCATTGGGCCAAAATAATATAGCTTCTAAACACTTAGAGTTTATTAACTACTTGCAAAGACATATCTCATTTGTACCATTCAGTAGACTTATGTGGGCTTTCTTGGTGGCTTTGTAGTTGAGATTATAAAGCCAAGAAGATTTGTCCAAGGCCCCTGCACCTGTCAGAAGCAAGACGATGACAAGCACACAGGACTGTGGACCCCCAGGACTGCGTTTGAGCAATATCACATTATCGTGCCCTGAATGATAGCTCTGTGAAGACTTACAGGCTTATATGGGATTCTAGCTTCCTATACAATGCTTAAGCAGAGCCAGATCCCATTCATGTGCTTAACTGGCTCCATTTGCCTCATAAGGCTATGTTAAGTATCAATCCATTTCTAATTCTTGAAAAGAAATTGTAAAAAGTAACTGAGCTTTATATCCAGATGCTCAGGTTCAGGCTACCAGATAGATACTGAGAAGGCCCCTGGAAGGACAGGATTGAAATGGTAAAGAAGGACGCATACCTGTTGTTTTTTTATATACCTACAGCCGCCATCTACAGTGAACAAGGGGTCTTTGTTCCTGATTATATTACAGGAGTTAGGTTTTTCAGGTAAAACTGTCTTTTTTATAAATTGGGACGTAAGGAATACAAGTAGGGAAGGGGATGGATAGAGAGGGAAAAGAGGAGGGAAAAAGCATGAACGAAAGACCTTGGAATCCTGGAAGTTCCTGGGGCAGAGGGAATCTGGGTGCTCCTGATCTGTGGAGGGTACTCATGGCAGCCCAAGCATGTGAAGAAGCACTTTTTTCTTTCTCCACTCACTCACAAATTCATTAGCACCTACTCCTGCCACAGGCGCTGTTCTAGGTGCTGAAGGTCCAACAGTACATCAAACAGTCTCTGTCATCGCATGGGGTTTACAGTGTAGTTGGGAGATTTGCACAATAAACAAAATTAACATGCAAGTTACATGGTATATTAAAAAGTTTTATGGGGGGAAAATAGGGGAGGCAGATCTGGAGCACATGGGGTGGGGTTTATAATTTTAAATAGGGAAATCATAAAAGGCTTCCTTCCCTCAGAAAGTGGCATTTGAGCAAGTACTCCAAGGAAGGTATGGGTGCCTACTGTTACGATATCTGAGACTGAGGGAGCAGTATGTTCAAAGGGCAGGAGCATGTCCTGTGCATTTGAAGAGTGGCAAGACGCAAGAGTGCCTGGAACAGGGTAAGGGAGAAAGAAAACAGTAGCCAAGGAGGTCAGAGAAATTAAGGGAGTCAGGCAGGAAATTCATAGAGAGCTTTATAATATCCTAATAGAATCCAATGCTTTTGAAGATAAATTGTAGGCGAGCCTGAACAGAGACAGAGAATGCAGTGAGGAGTCATTGTGGTAATGAACGAGAAAGCTGATGGTGGTTTGCAGCAGAGTGTTAGCTGTGCGTTTGGTGAGAAGTTTAGATTCTAGATAGACTGGTTCAAGTGATTTTTGAGTTTGTGCTTGTGTGCCAGGCCCTGAGACACAGGGCACTGAATAGTTGGAGAATCCACATCCTTTAGGAGTGAATTAACATGCACTCCGTTTGAGAACGCTCCTTCGAGAGACTGGTACCCTGGAGGAGAGGCAATGCTGTGTTGGAGAAGGAGACAGGCCTTCAGGGCTCCAGTCCTGCCCCACCACGTGCTGGGAGGGGGACCTTGAGGAGCAGTCATTTAGCCTCTGAGTCTGTTTCCTTATCTGTAAAATGGGAGGATGATATCTATTTACTTGTGTACTTAACTACATGTATAAATAACAAATACACATTGCTTGGGGAAATTCTCTTACTGAATTGGGTATACATAGAGAGGTAACGTCTAGAGACTTGATGTTATGATGAAGAGCTCAGACTCAGAAGCCGACCTCTCCCAACCATTATAACTATGTAATCATGGGCAAATTACTTAACCCCTCCATGCCTCATTTGTAAAATGGAAAAGGTGAACCTACTTATTAAGACTGGTGTATGGATTAACTGGGTTAATATGTAAGCATGTAGAACAATGCCTGACATGTGGTAATTAAAACGAGTCCCTAGCGTTGTGGTGAGTTCCAAGGAAGTTGTTCAGAATATCTTTAGATCATTAGCATATTTGAGCAGCATTATCCCGGGACATTCCTTATTTCTATGTTTTCAGAATCCAAATTTTGCGTAAATGGCCAGTTTCAGTGAAACCGAATCCATGTATTTGGTTCTCTGTTTACTCATCCTGTACAGCCACAATCCCTCTTTAATTTCTTCTTGGATTAGTCATGTTTACCAACAGCTCCAAAAATAGATCCCAGCCTTCAGAAAGAAAACGACAATAGCTATAACAAGGTATTAGAGGCTGCATAAACTTGTCTTACTTGAAGTTAATGTGAAAAATGTGGGGGGAAAAATAACAAGGGGAAATTTCGAAAATTAGGCAATGATGTTTAACCAAAATGACATGTGCATCTCTGAATGTAAATGCACAACTGCGTTAATGCCTTGCCGGCTGCCTGCCGTCCTGAGGTTTTATCACATCATAATGCAGTGATGAGGTATTTCTTTGCTTTTTTTAGTTTTTCCACTCGCAGATGCCAACAATGATTATTTGTAATTTCAGAAATAAAGATGCTCAAAAGCAACATCTGTGATTCCATATTTTTCTGTGGAATTCAGATTGTGCATCTTACTCCTCTCTGTAGCTGGGGAATATTTGCAGTCAAACATAATTCCTGTATACTTGATTTAGCTCTGGGCCAGACTGACTAAAAGGTTTTAAAACAGTGCCCATGCTCTCACGATCTACACTATGTGGATTCCCGACCTTTTAATCCCCATTTCCTTTAATACAAATAAAAGAGAGTTTATCAGTTGATTCAGATGAGTGGGAGTGTGCCATGTAAATTTCAAGGAATTATGCACTAAATTACAGTACCCATTTGGGGGCTTAAATATTATTCTCCACTACACAAACCTGGCATGGATTTTATTTTAAATGAAATGGCACACAGTGGCAGGCAATTATTTTTGTTATTGTATTTCCCATCCTGGCCTCCAGAACCTAAGGACAAAGGGAGGGGATGTTCATTTATAAGTTGCCCTCCTGAATTGTTCTTGAAGTGCAATTTAATCCTCATATCAAGCAAAGTCTAATGCTGTATTTGCCAGTAAAATAGTCATTTGCATTTTTTATTGACAATACAAATTGTGTTTAATCAGGCAGTCGGCGTGTTAGCATTTCCAAATGATTGAAGACCCAGTTTTGTTCAGACTACATCCCACTTTGGGTCAGATGTATTTTGTTCTTTTTAATTATCAGAGCACAGAAAGTTGCTTTGGAACACTGTGCTTTTTTTTTTTTTCTTAATTGTCCATGCCCCACATAGCTTGTCTCCAGAAGAAAGCCAGGAAGCCCTAAGTTCTTAAGTTTACACATTTACAGATGTCAGCCCAGCCTAGAAGAATAGTGAGAAAAGATTTGTACTGAGTAACTTATTGGATCGTTGAAAAGACTGTGGAGAAACGGACACAGTCCTGGACCACAGATCCCAAGGTGGTGGCTTGATTATCGTTACCAGAAAGACACAGTCAGTTTTCAGCTATGTGGTACCTCACCTCTCAGAGCTTCAGTTACGAACAGGAAGGACAACAGTCTCCCCTCACTTTCTTTAGGATTTTCATGAGGTTTTATCCTTTGAGAGGTAGCTTAGCTAAGCAGGGCGAGGAGCCTGGCTCCACTCTTCCTAGCTCGATGGCCTCAGGCAGGTTTACCGGTCCCTCCTTCACCATCCTCATCAGTATGGTGGGGACAGTAATAGCACCTGCTTCACAGGGCTGTTGTACGAGTTAATATATAGAAAGCTTAAGATAATGCCTGGCCTGTGGGAAGTGCTATTTATGATATTATCGTCATCATTCTTCATATTAATAGTGTTTCCTCACAGGTTTATTGTGTGGATGAAATCAATTCATATTTGTAAAGTACAAGAAACCCTGTAACACATGGTTTTATAACTATTTGCCGTTGTTTTTATTATTGGTTATCTATCATTTATTAATTGCTCACAGTATGAAAGGCATTAAGTCAGGGATTTTTGTAGCAACCCGTGAGGGACAGGGCATCCTTACTTCACTTTGCAGATAAGGACAAAGGCGGAGCAGCTAAGCCCCTCCCTGGGGAGGGAGGGAGCCCCAGGCGGGACCTGAGAACAAGGCGGCTGCCCTCTCACATCTGGGCTTCCTCAGTCCCCAGCTTGGAGTCCACTCCAGACGGGTGTCCTCTGAGCTGCATTCCAGGCCCTACCTCGTACAGGGCCACACAGTTTCATCTTCCCTGCACATTCACCACAGTGACCTTGTCCGGGCCTCACTACCTCACTCACACCCACCAGGACAGTTGCCCCTTGGCCTGCTTGTCACTACTTCTCGGCAACAGGAACCCAAGGCCCGTGGACCTGTTACTATTTTCTTTTCCTTTGCAAAGACCTGGCCCAGCTATGTCGCTCTTCGCTACCTCCTGGAGCCCCGTCTTTGTCCTATTGTTCCCAGCCCGATGCGCGGTACCCAGGATGCGGTATCAGGATTCTCGTTTGTTTTGGAGTAGACATTCGGTGATAATTGAAAATACCAAATTTGTTTACGTTGGTCCACATAGACAAAAGATTATAATCATAGCAAACGTTGTTTGAGAGTTTGCTGTGTGCCAGATCTGTTCTAAGCACTTAATACATATTAATTTATCTCCTTCCCACAGCAACACTAGGCAGCCGGTACTAATACTATCTGCGATCTCCAGATAAGTCACTGGACCGTAGTCTGTAGGGAGCCGGGCAGCGTGGCGAGGGCAGGACTGGCTGCTCTCAATATGTTCCATTGCCCCTTGTTCTCGTCTGTGTCAGCTGGGGGTGCAGGGCACAACTCTCCCCGCACCACACCCCTGCAGGTGATACGAGAGAGGGAACATGAAAAAGGGGAAACCCCATCCAGGGTTTATGGGGCATGCACGTGCCAGGCCGAGGGCTACATCTTTTACCCATGTTAACATGTGACATTGACAACAACCCTGTCAGGTAAGTATCATCCTCCTCGTGTTAGATATGAGGGTGTGGGGAACCTGAGCTGCTGAGTGATTTGCTTTGCCATATGCAGTTATGTGGTAAAGCTGGGATTTGAACCCAGGTCTCCCAGCTGTGAAGTTCGGACTGTTGCTTCGGTTTAAGTTCTTCCCTCTCTCCCTCCCTCTAGTTTTAGGACGACGGTGGCGAAACAGACAAGGTGCCTGCCTTAAAGAGGCTTACCTGCTAGACAGGGAATTGGTCAGTAAGCAAACAGATAAACATACAAGCAGACCATTGCAGCTATGAGGGAGATCAGTGGGGTGACTGAGAGAGCCCCTGATCTAGGAAGCAGGCCCTTAATTAGGGTCCACAGAGAGGATATCTCTGAGGTCCAGTGGAGGTGAAGGAGACAGCTGTGCAAAGAACAAGGCAGACAATCCCAGGCAGATACACCAGCAAGGACAGAGCTCTGAAGCAGAGAAAAGTACAGGATATTTGAGGAACAGAAAAAGGGCAGCATGCCTGGTGTGAGGCAGGCAGAGGTCAGATCAAGCAGGGCCTCACAGAACAGAGTAAGAAGTCTAGATAATTTTCTCACTTCCATAAAATTTAGAATAAAATTAGCCCCATGACCCTGAGCCATCTGAGTCTGCAGTTTTTAATCTGTTCACCGTGTGTAATAATCCCTGCCCTGTGTCCATCTCAGGGATGGTTTGAACATCAGATGACACAAGGAAATCTTACAGGCATTCTACAGAAGTCGCAGAGAGGAATGAGTGATTTATCTGACCACATTTATATGTGTGAAAGAGAGGAGTTCTTGGAAGTCTGACTGTATAAAGAAGGCAAGCTGAGCGTTGGAATTCCTGAGGGATGAGTCTCTGCTTAGCTAGGACTGGTAGTCATAGCGGTAATAGTATGATGATAATAATATATACCCAGTAAGCTCTTGCTATGTGCCAGACTCGAGCGAAGCTCTTTAAAGGCATTATCAGTTAGTCCTCACGATACCGTAGAAGACACACAGACTATGACTTCCTTCATTTGTCAGTTGAGGGACTGAGGCACAGTGAGGTTAAGTCTCTGCATCCTCGGGCTTGGTTGTGAATAACTAAAAATTCAACAGCACCTGGCCTGAACAAGCAATATGTTTCTTTTAATTATGAAAATCCCACACAGAGAGTAAGCTGGTGCTGGTAAATCTGCTCAAGAAAGTCATCAAGAACCCAAGGTCCTCTTCCTGTTTGCTCCATCATCCTTAACGTGTAGTTTTTGTTCCTCATAAATGCAGAGTAGCTGCTGCAGCTCCAGTTTTCTCATATGTATCTCAAATCAGGGGGGAGGAGGAGAGCCAAAGGAGATGAGCAGTGGTGGCAGGGATAAACTTTTTCGGCTTTCGGGAAAGGGCAGTGTTCATCCACATCTTCTTTGCCTCTGACTGGGGTGTACAACCAAACCTAGCTGAAAAGGAAGCAGGATTCTGGAATTTCACTTTATAGTTGAATGGGCACAGGTGACAGAGAAGGGTATTAGAAATTGAGTTAGTGAGCCAGGCCCCAGTCACCCTGCCAGTACATGGTGAAAGCTCCCTACTGGGGAGAGACTTAGGAATCGTGGACCCGCTATTTAACCTCTCTATGACAATAATTTTCACTTGTAAAATAGGAATAATAAGAGTTTTTGAATAGTGGGGTTTTGGGGGGCGGATAAAATTAAGATAGTGCTCAGAAAGCAATTGCCATGGCGTCTGGCATATAGTTAAGCACACACCAGATATATGTACTTACTGTAGTACATATATTTGTTCTTACTGTTACATTGTTACTGTTATTGTTAGCAGTTTCTGTGCCAGCGTTTATGAATGATGGGCAGGGGTGAGAGAGTCGGAGATGAAAAGGATGGGTGTTTACAGAAAGGCTCTTTAGATGGCTACAGAGATGAGGCTGCATTCACTAGGAAGAGGAGAGGGAGGGCTGTTCCTGACGGAGGGAACAGCATATGCTTAGCAGGTGCCAAGTCACACAAGGGTCACTCTGCACGGCCTGTTAAGAAACTGCATGTATTTCTAACATGCTGCAAAGTGTTGTGAGGGTCAAGGGCAGCCAGGCAGTCGTGAGCAAGACTTCCTGAGGACCGCCTTTATGCTGAGCACCTCCCTATGCCCCAGGGACACAATGAACAGTGAGGTGAAGCCCCTGCTCTCCAGAAGCACATCACATCGACACTCGGTTTTCTCATTTGCCAAATGCGGGAAAAAAATGAAAGAAGCCTAAATTGTGTTAACCATCTGCTCTGTGACAGATTCAAGGGTAGATGTTTTGTGGATGTTGTCTCATTAAACTTGGAGGTCATTATTACTCTCTCCATCCGACAGGTGAGTAGAAGAGTCCACAAGCTGTCCAGGATCACCCAGCTAATAAGTACTACAGAAGGGATTCAGTTCAGATTTCTGACTCCCGAACCTGTGTGCTCTGCTTGCTGTACTGCTTCCAGAACCCTGGATAGTACACACACACACACACACACACACACACACACACCTGGTGATGCAGCAGTATCTGAGAGCACCTTAGAGCCAGAGGCAATATAAACAGCAAGAGCTGGGATATTTTATTTTATTTTATTTTATTTTATTTTATTTTATTTTATTTTATTCTATTTATTTATTTTATTTTATTCTATTCCATTCTATTTATTTATTTATCTATTTTAATTTTTTTAAATTTATTGTATTTTTAAGAAAAGAGTAAAGTACTTTCTTTACTACTACAGTAAATTTCCAGAAGCTTGTCAATTCCTTCCCAGCCAAGCTGATTAGCCAGACTGGAGCCATCCAGGTTGCGTACGCAAAGGAGGATGGCTTGATTGTACTTCAGCGCCTTAGCTGTCATTGAGCTGCCTTCCTAAATATGATCCTTATTGCCCTGCTCACCCCCCTATAAACACCACTGCAATGAAAGCATAAAACATTAGAAACATCTCCTGGGTGACTGCTATTGCCTTTTGAATTAACACCAGAAATGCTCATTTGAGAGATGTGGTTTAACTCGAGCGATATTTCTTGACGGGTTAAGGAATATCATATGTTATCCTTTAACCTAATATAACACCATCAATTATTTAGTTATTTTTATTGATTGACCTCTTCCAGATTATTTAATAGTAGATTTTTCACTATTTAGAAGATTTAATGCTGAGCACTCAGGCACCCTCTTTCGCTATTAAGGGGTGTCCTCTGAATATAGAGGGGTGGGTACACATTCTTATTATATTTTTTTTGGAAGAGACAAATTGCAGGTCATCCTGGAATTAGTGAACATGATGCATACATAACCATGTAAATCTACACATAACAAGTTGAACTCCTGATGACACCGGAGATAGGGTTTCAAAGGGGCAGATAATCAAGCCTGCACAGTTAGAGTTACTGTTTAAATATGCAAAAAGTGGAAAGGCCATCCTGGAAGGAGAGAATGTGCATCAAAACTAGCACCAGTATCAAATGCAAGCAATGGCCCGTAAAAGCACATGTGTCCCTGAGTTTGTAACCAAGAACTAGAAAGCAATATGAAACTGTGTTCCTTTAGCTTGTATTTTGGGACACAGTTTGTGTGTTCTCAGGGGCTCCTCATGGGCTGACAGGAAGGAAGGAGGAGGAGTCTGGAAGGCAGGCTGCCCGGGATCCATTTCTCTTGGGACACTAATTAGTTCCCTGACTCTGGGATTGATTGGCCTGCAAAGCCACATCTCTTTCTTGACTAGAATCTAGCTCTCTTTACAATGGGCTCTGGCTGCTTTGTGGGACCTTGTGCTGGGCTGGGAGAAGTTATGGAATGGAGAAGCATATGAATTATAGAATTGCAGAAAGGTGGGATACTGGAATGCCAGAAATTTTCTCATGCAGGAAGATGGAATTTGGAATTTGTTTCCAAAAGTGTTGTCAACATTAATAATTTTTCCTAAGGCCCTCCTTTCATGTCGGCCTATTATCACTCACCATAAGTTGATACTCCTATTAATTTTGTTAGAATAGCCAGAATTAATCTAGAGATTTCTAATTTGCAAAGTAATACTTAGATAGATTCTTTCCTCTCTCATACCTTGCATGGGTATTTGTGATTTCAAACAGGTGTCCGACCTCCCCAAGTTTTCTCCCCAGTAGTTTTAAGTCAGTAAGGAAAACAAGAATCCTATCTTGGTCTTCAGGTATAGAAACTGGTGGAAGGCAGAGAGAACTGGGAGGTCAGAAGAGATAGTGTTGAATCCTGGCACTTCAGTTGTTACTTTGTATATGTGCTGCCCAAGCGAGCACATCCAGTTGTTACTTTGATGACCTTAGGCAAATCATCTAAACTCCATGAAAGCCTTCGCGTCCATAATATTAAAACATTGAAATAAACCTGACCAAGAAAATGATACAGGCATATAGTTCATTGAGGCATATGAAAGTCCTTATTACTGGGGAATATAGTGCTTGTGTGTAAGATTCTTCTAGCCTTGGGATAATGCCAACCACCTGCCTTCTTGGAAGCCACGTGGCCCACCTCCACAGTGGACACCTGTAATCTATTATGGCATTCTTTTCCAATGAGCCAATGTGTAGCCTCAAAATTTCTTGTGGCACAGCCCTCCAGGTTGCCACTTGCCAGTTGATCAGATTTGGCAAGCCGGATGAAAACTCACATGCCATCCTAGACCTGGCCTAGATTTTGGGCCCAGACCTACCCTCAGCCTCCCTCCTTCTCTTCAGAGGTAGGCATTTCTCTGTTTTTGAAATCAAGTGATCCACCCAGAAAATTCATGAACCCAGCCACCTCTCAGAAGCTAGAAAGATGTGCTCCCTGTGGCTGATTAGGTGGCAGCTATGTGAAATATCACCCTGTAGGATGCACCAGCCATCATGGGTAGCAGACAACCTGGTAAGGCCAAGATATGTATATTTTTAGACCCAGGAGGCTCAATAGTATGTGGTTTGCAATGATTAGATACCTTCCCCCAAATAGGACCTGCTGGGGTCCTTAGAGACCCTACTTAAAATATGTCACTGAAGATTGTTTTTAAACATCCTAAAGGTAACTGAGACCTGAATTTCAGGCCCATCAGTCCCCAACATTCACGTTTTTCACTTTTTAGTCTCTTTGACTTGGAGGAAAATGAACTTTGGCAAAGTAAGTAATTTGGCCACGTACATCTCAGGGGGCCACTAAGAAGCTGCCCTGTCCACAGGATGGGAATCCTTTTCTTCCCGTTTTGGTTCCGTTTTCGGGCAAGCTTATCACCATTTCTCTTAGCGTTTACATTTCCCTTTCCTTGCCAAGGCACAGGAGATGTGTTCTGACACACGGCATCATTTTAGTGATGGCTTAGCCTTCTTTTTGCTCCTTACTTCTCCCACGGCGGAGCTAATCATTTCTGGGGCTTGATGAGCAGGCTTGACTGCAGGCCTGAAGAGACCCTGTCTATAGCTCCAGAGGACTGGAAGATAGTTTCCTTGTGGGTCAGGGACAGATGCATTCCCACAGTCAGAGAAGTTAGCAACACATGCCTCCCTGACAGGAGGCTAGATTGCAGGAGGGCAGTCGTGGCGTAAGCCTGGAGGAGACTGATGTGCATTTCTGCCTTCTCTGAGGGCCCATACTCTAGATTGCTCAGCAGGCCTCCCAAATGTGATCCTGCGCACATAGCCCCACCTAGTTTTTCTTGTAAAGATGGCCTCTTGTGGAAAAAGACTGCGCAGCACTGCCGGTCATGGACTCAATGTCCCCGTTCTGATATTCCTATGTTGAAGTCAACCCCTGATGTGATGGTATTCAGAGATAGGAATTTTAGGAGGCAGTTAAGTGTAGATGAGGCCATAAGGCTGGTGCCTTCACGATGGGATTAGTGCCCTTGTAAGAGGAGGCACCAGAGAGCTTGCTTTCTCTCCACTGTGTCAGGATGCGGCAAGAAAATGCTCTCTGCAAGGCAGGAGCAGCAGCCTCCACCAGAAACGGAATCTGCCGGTACCTTGATCTTGGACTTCCTAGACTTCATAACCGTGAGAAATAGCTGTGTGCTGGGTAAGCCGCTCACCGTCTGGTATGTTGCGGCAGCCCCAGCAGACTAAGACACTGCCTGCTCTGTCTTCGTAGAGAGTGTTGAGCAGAACACCAGGCACCAGTGCCAGGAGAGGACTCCTGCTTGTGGAGGATAGCAGAGATCATCACACTGGCAGCCACCAGAGACGAGAAGTCCAAACACTTCTGCCCACTGTGTCTTCGTATCATAGTCACCACGGAAAACAGCACCGTCAGGCACCAGATGGATCAGTAGTGTGTACACAGAAGAGACAGAGCAGGGTCAGCTCCGATACCGGGCATCAGTCTCCCAAGACCAGTGGGTCCCCTGGTGGTGAAAGCAGAGCCCTTGGCCTACACACACCCGTCTCTGTCTCAGTAGAAGAACTGTGACCCATCCCCTGTGTAGTCTGAAATACTGAAAGCTGGGTGCACACCCTTAAACAGAACAAAGGAGAGCACACGGAGGCTGCAGCAGGGAGATCTTTCCCATACAAGGGGGTAAGTCCGGCACAGACAGTGTGGACTCTCTCTTTGTCAGCCCGTATTCCAGGCCCAACACATTCCTATATGGCTGACCCGGGGTTTAAGTACTACATATATGCACAAGACTGACTTTCCCAACAATCACAGTGGGCATGGTCACGTCAAAGGCTCTGACAAGTCCAGGATTGGAGAGAGACCTTAACTCCATGCTTCTTCTACTCACCT
Source organism: Prionailurus bengalensis (assembly GCF_016509475.1). NCBI lineage: Eukaryota > Metazoa > Chordata > Mammalia > Carnivora > Felidae > Prionailurus > Prionailurus bengalensis. The sequence continues at coordinate 46,689,713 of NC_057345.1, read as the reverse complement.
GTCCAGAGAGCGCATTTTCAAAGCACTTCCATGGGCTAGTTTTCTGGAGAAGTCACTTTGGGGAAAGTTGGATGAGGTCATAGTTTGCCCTCCTTTGCCTCCTGTTACCTTCAGAGTTTATGTCTGCATCAGGCAGAATGTGAGCATTAACCTTTTTGTTTGATCTTGAGCCTAGATGTCTTAAAGTTCCTGTCCACGGAAGAACTGGCCAGTTCATGGGCTGACCAGAGTAAGGTAGACTGAGTATACACAGCCCAACATTTTGAATATTAAGGGAAATTATGGAAGGGACCAGAGTGGTCACCTTATGGTGCAGGGTTAATTATCCCCAAACATTTCACTGCTGGACTGAGCTCCCTGAGGGAAAGGAGCGTGTCCTATTCATTATGTCCATGCCCAGCGGAAGCATAGAGCCCGAAGAAATCTCTCATAAGTGCCTGTTGAGTAAATGAAATCATTTGCAGGTGATGACAGATTCATACACCTTTAATACTGGAAAGAAGCCAAGCAATTATTTAGCCCAAATTCATTTTAGAAACAAGGAAATAAAGAACCAGAAAAATGTTTGAAGACATCATGGGCCGGTGATGTGGCCCTCGTGTTGCAGGTTTGGAAAAGAACAGTGAGGTCCAATTAGTTCTTGATTCTTTCTCTAGGGGAGGAGTGTGTTCTCTGGGTTGGGACCTCATATGGGGATGGGTTTGCCCATTATTCCAGTTTACTTTTAGTAATTCACTTCAACGACTATTGTTACCTACTTATAGTGGCTGGCTGTCTTAGTTCAGGCTGCTGTATAAAGGATAATAATATATAAAGTGCTGCGGGCTGAGTGGCTTGTAGACAACAGGAATTCGTTTCTCACAGTTTGGGAGTCTACAAGTCTGAGGGCAGGGTGCCAGCGGGTTCTCAGGGAATCACCTGAAACCCGAACAGAGCTACTACACTAACAGCGACTAGAGCATGGAGGAGGGGAGCCAGTGCCATGCTGGGCAGGTGTTGAAGGTAGTGGACAGGGGATGCAACTGTGAAAGTTTTTCACGGGATACAGAGTGTGGAGCATTGTCCTAAAGAATAACTGGAGGGTTGCTGGGAATGGGGGAGAAGAGAGCCAAACCGGGGTGAGTCTTGAGCAGAGGCTTAGAGGCTGAGAGGAAGGGTGGCTGAAGCACAGAGGAAGACACAGGAGGGAGGACAGGACCTTCAGAGCCCTGCCACACGAAGCCATTTAGACTGCGAGCGATCCCTGTTTCTTAGCCCTCCCCTCCAATGCACGTAGCTAATGGAATGTTTTTTTATGGACTGCAAGACCCACATTAACACGGTCTACTTTTAATGCCATACAATGGGCGAAAATCTCTTGGTTTTATTGACTGCTTCTTTATCTGACTTTACCTAATTGGAAAATAAACAGATAAAATGATACCTTTACCACAGATGAATAATTCATGTTCTCTTTGTCTTTTTGTCAGAAAAGAAAGCCTAGCAGATCTGTCTTTAAATTAGGATATCTGGTAGATGAGAGAAAAATGTGAGCGATTAACTCCAAATTGAGTTCAGTGTGAATTTCTGAGAACCGGAGTCCTCCTCCGTAATGAAGTCTAGATTGGTTCACGTAACGGTTCACCTGGCTCTGGTGGAGCCCAAATTCAGAACATATGAGTGCTATTGACCTGTTAATTTGAAATGTTTTAATCTGCATAAAAATGGATTGTATTAATTGTTTCACATTAACCAGGGCTGACTGTAATGTCTGATTGAATTGGGCTGACTTTTCTCTTTCTTGGCTCCTTGTGGTTTCATTTGCCCCAAACACGAGTAACGTTTCCCCATTCCGTGCCAATCATCTGAACAGGGTGGGCTGTGTGGCTCTCAGAGAGCCACCAACCTCCTGCAAATACAAATACCGATCATCCTCACTGACCACACTACTGGGCACCTCTCTGTGAAGCGTTCGTCTTTTCTAATTACTCTTGTATTTCTCCACTCCAATCTCACTGGCTTACATCATTTTCTCGGTATGTCAAATCTCGGTAAGTAAACTTTAACTCCTTACATCAATCTGTGCTTCAAAGAAAGTATTGGAAATGAAAAACTGATTTAATAAAAAACCGTAATTTTTGTTTTACACACATACTCTGAGATCTCACGTGGGCAGCATATCCTGCTGGACACAACGTAGTCGAACCTGGTTCTGGCCTTGGGGAGGTCACGGTCTGGTTCTGGTGGTATGGTTTAAATGTAGGAAAAGTCAATTAATAGTTCAAATCACCATTGAGGGGAAAGGAGGCCCCTAGCCAGATAACATTGCTAAATGAGTGGTGGAATCTGTGGGGACTAAGAAACATGTTCGTTCCTTAAATGTGCCTTGTGTTTTGTTTTTCCTTCCACGATTCTGAGGCTAGGCCCCGTTCTTTGCTGGGTCTGGTATCTTTCCTCTGTATAACACAATGAAATCATAGTCTGTTCTGGGAGAGCCTTCCGTGGCCACCCCTACCCCTTGTCTGATTAAGTGCCCTCTTCTGGGCCCTCATAGCTCCTGTCAAACCATCGCTGTATTTATCTTACCATTTACTTGTCTCTTTCAATCAGCTGGGATGAAAGGTTCAACTTCAACTTCCAGCATGTAAGAAGGCAAGACTGAAGAGGGAATTTAGGGAGAATTAGATGATGTATCCCAGGCCACTGCTTCTCAACAGTGGTATGTGGACCAGCGGCATTAGCATCTCCTGGCAGCGAATTAAAATTGCAAAAATCACATGCTCCACCTCAGACCTACATCATCTGAATTTTAGCAGAGCCCAGTTGATTCGTATGCATGTTAAAGCTTGAGAAGAACTGCACTGGCTTAGGCTACTGCTTCTCAAACTTGGCTACACATTGGAATCACATGAGGGTCTTGTAAGTGAGGAGGCTTGGGTCCCACCACAGACATTCTGATTTAATTGACTGGGGGTGTGGCCAATTAAAATCTCTCCAGGTGATGCTAATCTGCAGCCACCTGTGTGAGCCACCTCTGGGCTAGTGTTTCCCAGTTGCTATCACTGCCATTATCACGCTGTATTGTCTTTTTCATTTATGTGCCTGTCTTCCCTCCCTCTTAAGAGCAGAGACTCTTTTATATATCCCAAGACTCTAATACAGTCTCTCTCACTGAATAATTATTTCTTAAAATGAATGGAAACAAACCTGAGTGAAGCCTTTAGTGTTGAATTTGAGGAAAACATTGGAGCAGACTTAGGGAAAAGACTAGCAATAGCTTGGATGAAGAATTGAAGGGGCGCCTGGGTGGCTCAGTCGGCTGAGCATCCGACTTCAGCTCAGGTCATGATCTCACAGCTCATGCGTTCGAGCCCTGCATCGGGCTCTGTGCTGACAGCTCGGAGCCTGGAGCCGGCTCAGGATTCTTTCTGATCCTCCCCCACTTACACTCTGTCTCTGTCTCTCAAAAATAAATGAGCAATAAAAAATAAAAAAAAAAAAAGAATTGAAGCATGCTATTAATATAATAGGCAAAGAAAAAAAAAGATTCAGAGTGTTCCCCTTCTGGCCAAAGTTGTACAGAGTATGTCAAGTTGTCGGAAGGGGTGGGTGATCTTTTATTAACAGGAAGAGAGGAGACTTACAAGTTTAATTGACTCTAAGCCCTGGATGATGTGACCGTGACACTTAACCGTCCACTAAGAAAATCACAGTATGACTTTTCAAATGCATTGCTAGAAGTTGCCGTGTTGACTTGTACCAGGGATTGGACTGCTGTACCTCTAGGCACCACACTTTGAGGAAGTAGTGAGCATTGTTGATGATATGGAAATCACATCATGGGAGGGGGTGCGTGGGAATGAATGCCTGGAGAGGAGAGGAAGTAGGGAGGACATGATTGCTTTTTTCAGAGCTGCCTCTTGTGTGGAAGAGAGCAGAACCATGCTGTGCTGCTCTACAGGACGTAGCTGGGGCCAGCGGAAGTCATGGAGGCAGAATTTGGCTCAACCTAGGAAAGACTTGTGCCAGTAAGAGCTGTCCAATAATAGAACCGGCTGCCTAGGGAGATGGTGTGAGCGAGCTCTCTATCTTTGGAAATGTTCTAGCAGAGCCTGGATGGCCATCTGTCATGGGTATTGTGGAAATATTCATGTATTCAGTGGATGCACAAAATTGTGTTGATGATGATAATAGTAGTAAATGTGACTACTATCTACTGAGTGCCGGTTAAGTGCCAGGTACTGTGCTTAGGCAAGTTTGTATCCATTATTCTCTTTAATCCTTCTATGCCTAAGGGAAAGTGACAGTGATCTCTTCCACTTTACAGAAGAAATGGGTTCAGAGCTAGGGTTTGAACCCTGTGCTTTCTGACTTCAAAACACATAACCTTTTCAATATGCCACCTACCTTTGATAGCTCCTCCATTGCTAAAATCCTGTCATTCCCAGTGTATTTAAATATTGGATTTGAAGTGACCTTTAGATGTCTATGTGGAAACATTCCTGTGGAGAGCTGGACATGAAGGCTTGGGAGTTGAGGGAGTCGTCAGGATGGTAGATGGAGATTGAGTATGGTCTACCGAGAGGTGAGGGTCAATGCTGTTTGATTAAGATTCCCAAGGTAATGACTACAGAGAGGAGGAGTCAGAATGGGCTGACTCCCTCACATGTGCTGTTAGAAAGTCAAACTCAAGGGAATGAGACCTGCTTTCCAAGTAGGAACAAGTGGATTATCACTGCATGTTGGAAGCCTGATTTTTTAAAAATTATTTTTAATGTTTGTTTATTTTTGAAAGAGAGAGAGAGGCAGAGAGAGATGGAGACACAGAATGCAAAGCAGGCTCCAGGCTCTGAGCTGTTCGCACAGGGCCCGCCATGGGGCTTGAAGCCAGGAGCCGTGAGCTCATGTCAGACGCTTGATGAACTGAGCCACCCAGGCACCTCCCCCACCATCTTAAAAAATTTTCTTAATGTATGTTTAGTTTTGAGAGAGAGAGGGAAGCCTGAATTTTAAGCTCAGTAAAATGTGAATGCTTCTATAAATTTTCAGATCCTGGATGGAAACAATCCAAGTCAAGGGCTGAAATTGGAGTCAGTATGATACAGTGACTCAACGTATAGCCTCTGTCTGGGTTGATATCTGGACACTACTTCTCCCCAGCTATGTGTTCTTCTACACATTACCTTCCTATGCCTCAATTTCATCATCTGTAAAATGGGGATAACATTGTCTCCCCCCCCCATAGGTTTATCATGAAGCTTAAGTAAAATAATGTACATAAAGTATTTGAACAGTGGCTGACACGTGGTAAGCGCTTGGTGTTTATATTCAGATTAGTTATTAAATCTAAGTAAACCCTAAATACCACAAATGAAATGGTTTCCTTAGGACACTCAGTTGTCTAGGAATTCAGCTTACATTTTTTTTTTGAATTAAAATGCACAGCCGATACCTTTAGTTGATCAAGCATTGTAGCTTGATATTTCAGTCCATTTTGTTGCAGCTTCTAGACCGTATGAATCTACTTTCCCAATAGAATACAGAGTGTGTCTACTGTACAGAACTGAGGCAGCCTAAAGGAGAGGCCAGAAGAAGGAAGGACTTTGCGGTCACACTGCCTGGGTTTAAATTCTGCCTTCATCATTTACTAGCACTGTCACCTGGGGCAATTCGCTAGTCACTCGAAGCCTCAGTTTCTTTCTTATAAAATGGAGATGGTAGTAATACCTCCCTCATTACAGTTTATCAGTCAAATGAGATTACATGTGTCGAGTGCTTGGAACAGTGCCCCGGGATCTTCCACATAGTAAGCATTCAATAAATGATGATGATGATACACGTATCTCGTAAAACACAGGAACTCAAAATGCCCTGGGGTTCTCACTGTATGTATCAGTGTTAATGATAGAATCCTTGTAGTTTGCATGCATAATCTGTGGACAGGTTTCTCTGTGAGCAGAGACTTATAGTTTGGGGGATGACCATGGGTGATGGCTTCTGAAATTGTAGGCAAGACTAAGAGCTATGCCTGTCTTTATAGAGAAAATCAATACGCTTTCATTAGTCACTGTGTGACCTTATAAAGTTTAAGAGGTGTTAGCATAAGTACCCTGAATGGAACGTGAGACTGTTAGTAACAGAAAACTGAGAACATGTTCAACACTGGCTTCAGGAATAAAGTCAGTTTGTTATCTCCTATAAGAAAGAGTCAGACGTGTGTGGTCCCAAGATCGGTACAGTAGTTCCAAGATGTTATCAGGGTTCAAGTTCTTTCTTTTTGCTCTGTGCCATCCTTAGATCGATTGCTTCATGGTCCCAGGATGGCTGCCATAGGAGCAAGTATCACACCCTTCTATAACTTCACTGAAAACAGGAAGAAACCAGGGCAACCAGGATGGTACAATGGAGCTTTCATTATTTGTCTCCTTTCTTTTATCAGAGGTAAAAACAAAACAAAAAACAGCTTCCCAGAAATAACTCCCACAAAGCGAGATACTGCCATCCCCCGTGACTCTTGATTTGTCTGAACTGGATCATCACATTGCCATTTCCAGCCAGAAGGGAGGCTAAGAGATTATCTGCCTTTTCGGCATCTCTAAGGGAGGTGGACAAGGAGAAAAGGCAGTGTGGGTTAAGAAGTTTTCTAACGTCAGTGCACCAATGAAAACGTGAGTGTTCATGTGCCACAGAAAGGTCACACAAAGTATTTGAATTTGATTGTGGGGGAGAGAGAGTTATTTGGTAAGAAATGGACAACACCCAGAGAAAGGAACTGGGGAATTAGGGAGGGCTTTGAATGCCTTCAGTTGGCCTTATCCTATAAGCAGGCGTCATTCATCAGTGAGTAATGTGGAGGAAGTGCCTGGATTCTAAATATGTGAGTGGAAAAATTGCCACAGAAGAGTCATCCAACTGCTCTTGTTTGCAGCTGCTGATTCTGACCCAGATCTGCCCTCCCCCAGTCCTCAGCTGCTGATCCTAGCTCTGGGGAGCTGGAGCGTGAGCTCTGCCAGGCTGAAGATGCCCATTTCCATAGCTCTCCCACTACTCTCCAAATAAGCTGTTCCTGGAGACAGGGGAGAGCACGCTCCGTAGTAACAGGCCTAGTAATTAGCGGCCGCCCTAGGGCCTTGCAACACTTCTAAAAAGACAAGGTGATTCAATAAGTTCTGTCACTACCCCCTGAGAGTTTCCCCAGACAGAGGGACAGGTGGGGCTCTCCATTGCTAATGACATGGAGCCCTTTACCCTGCAGTCTTTTCAGAGTGCGGGCTGGGAGATGTGGGACAAAAGCAAAACAGGTGGGCATTGAGTCTGCATGTTTGCTCTTGATGGGAGAGCTGTTTTTATACATGCTGTCGGCAAATTGCGCTGCCCTGAAGGGTAGGCAGAGAGCCCAACAGAAGTGTGGCAGTGAGAATGATATCTTGCCATTCGTAACTACGTGGATGGAACTGGAGGGTATTATGCTAAGTGAAGTTAGAGAAAGACAAATATATGACTTCACTCATGACAGGACTTTAAGACACAAAACAGATGAACACAAGGGAAAGGAAGCAAAAATAATATAAAAACCGGGAGATGGACAAAAACGTAAGAGACTCTTAAATATGGAGAACGAACAGAGGGTTACTGGAGGGGGGATGGGAGGGGGGATGGGCTAAATGGGGAAGGGGCATTAAGGAATCTACTCCTGAAATCATTGTTACACTATACGCTAACTTGGATGTAAATTAAAAAAAATAAATACAAATTAAAAAAAAAAAGTACGACCGTACAGTCCTGTCTGAGTGAATATGCAAAATGTGAAGATGCTGTGCAAAATGCAAACTGTGCCCCATCTCCTCAGTCTTTAATCCGGAGGCTCAACAACTGGAAGATCATTCATTTGTTTTCATATTCATTGGTAAATAAAAAGTTGGAAGTTTAATAACGCATTTATCATATTGAGTCCAAATGCTCTAAATTACTATAATAATTACTTTCCTCAATAGGGAGTGGAAGAATAGGATAAGATCAGGGACTAGGTTAAGGTAAGATCTCCCCTGGGAGTTAGAGCCTCACAGAGGCAACTGAAACTGATTCTGGAAGGCTGAGTAGGAACTTGCCAGGCTTATGGAGGTAGGCAGAGGTCTCGGAGATATCAGGACTTTGTAATGTTTGTTTGTTTATTTTGAGAGAGAGAGAGAGAGAGAGAGAGAGAGAGAGAGAGAAAGAATGAGCACAAGTATGGGAGGGGCAGAGAGAGCCAGAGACACAAAATCTGAAGCAGGCTTCAGGCTCTGAGCTGTCAGCACAGAGCCCGATGCGGGGCTTAAACTCATGAGCTGTGAGATCATCACTTGAACCAAAGTCAGACGCTTAACCAATCCAGGTGCCCCAATCAGGGCTTTTATGTAGGGTATTTCAGACGGAGGAAAATCATCTAAAGGGCATAAATTTGTAAAATGCAGATGAGCATCTAATACTATGTTTACTTAGCACTTCTCTCCCCTTCTTCAGAAAAAAAAAATCCCATTTTCTTCTCCTAGAGATGGTTCGACACTGCACAGTTGCATGGTTGGAATCAATCTAGCATTCAGCTCTAGTCAGCTGGTCTGGGAGTATCGTCTCTGGGATTTTTTAAAGTTGCAGCTGGGTGAGAGCTTTCTTCCAGTCAGCTCATCACTAGTGATAAACTGAGAGGTAAGGCAAGGGACTTGTTGATGGCTCTGAGCCTGCCATTTCGAAATACTCCTGACTGTAAGAGACAGAAACCCAGTTCAAGCAAGCATAGATCAGAGGCATGGGTTGTAAAAATTTGCATAAGCATGGGCCCCGAGTCTCTCATTTCTGTGTTTGCAGGAAGACTGGATACTTCCAAATGGTGGCAATCAGGATCAACAATGACTTCCATATCCCACTTTTCACTGGGGTAGGAGGGAGGGTAGGAGACAGAAAAAGAAAAGAAGCAATACAATTGAGTAAATAAGAAAATCTGAAAGAAAGACCAGAATGATGGAATGTTTCTCAAATGTTGATAGACCTATAAATCTGCTGGAAATCTTCCTGTCATGCAGATTTTGACCAAGTATGTCTGGAGTGACCCCAAAGATTTGTATTCTAACAAACTCCCATATGATATTAATGCTGCTGGTTCAGTGACCACGCTTTGAGTAACAACGTGTTCATAGAGAACGTTTAAGATTGGAGAAAATCGGAAAAGCTGGTGCAGTGTAGTTGTATGGGAAGCAGGTAGAAGTGAGTTGTAAATTTCAGCAGGCCCATGGAGGTGACCATTAAGCAAACTTGAAAAAGGTAGTTGTATTGACATGATTTAAAGAAATGGGCTATTTTCTGTTTTAAAAGCATCTACTAACTATTGCCATATAACAGATTGCCCCCAAACTTCGCATCTTAAAGCAGCAAACGTTTGTGGTTCCAGTTTCAGTGGGTGGCCTTAGCTGGGTGCTCTTGCTCAGACTCCGTCATAAGGCTGCAGGCAGGGTGTTGCTCAGGGCTGCCGCATCCATTTCCAGGCTCAGATCTGTTTCCAAGTTCACTCCAGTAGCTGTTGGCAGGCCCCAGTTCTTTACAGACTCCCTCAGTTCTTGGCCACACAGGTCTTTCCATAGGGCGGCTCACAAACATGGCAGCTGGCTTCCGTCAGAGCAAGCAAACAAGAGGGCAAGAGATGGCCAGCCAGAGGGCAGCCAGCGTCTTTCCGTAACCTAGTTTATGAAGTGATCTCGCTTGTGCCATCTTCTGATTATTAGAAATGAGCCACTGGGTTCAGTCCCGCTCGGGGAGGAGATTATCAAAGGCATGGATCCCATGAGGCTGGCATTGCTGGAGGCCATCGTAGAGGCTGCCTACCACAGCATGCCTTTGCCTATTACCTCAGAACCTGGTGGCTTGTGCTCTTATACGGGTGGTGGTTATTGCCAGTTTGTTTAGCAAAGAGGATCATGGGAGTTTCTTGGCTCCCAGTAGAAACCAGGATTGGCCCAAATGGTTCTGACTAAGCTAGAGTTGGCTTTGGCTGATCTGCAACTTCTGAGGTGTGTCCAAACCAGTTTCTGCTTTCCAGGACATCTGGGCAGAGGCTGGTAGGCCACCTGAGAGCTTGTGGGCAGCTGAGCTCTGACTGACCCCCTGGCCATTTTAATGCTACCAGTAAAATTGCCTGAGGAGCCTGCCAAGGAGACAGATGCTGCTGCTGGAGAAACACCTTCTGTAGACTGGCATTTGTCTGGTAATTGCTCTCCAAGAGAAAATAAGCTCTTCACGTGAGGGGGAAAGCGGATGGTGCCTGATTGTCTAGTATAGAGATGATTTAGAACAAGTGCTGCAAAGAAAATGCAAGAGATATGATTAAAAAGAAGGCGGCCATTGTATAGATCTAAAGTTAGGGTCTTTTAAGCAAGTGACCAACTCAGGAAATGCTTCTTGTTTTCCAGGCATACGCTAATACACAGTGAATTGAATTATGTGCAGACTACCTCAACCTGTTGCCTCACCCCTGCTTCTTTTGCAGTCCTATTTCTTTGGCAGTCGTGAGAGCCATTGTTTCCTTCTGGCTTATGGGCTCATAAGGCAGTAGAAACAGCCCTGGCTGAGACTGGCAACAGGCCTCACCATTTGCCAGGAGGGGATTCCAGCTTTTGTCCAGAGTTGTCTCATCTTTACACTGGGAGGGTAGCACTTCTCTCGTGAAGCAGTCTTAAAGATTAAGTGCAGCCAACACCAGGAACATTTCCTTGCCATTTGGTAAATACTTAATACAGAGTGTCTTTAGAGCTTCTGTACTTCAAATAACACCATGGGAGGAACTTGAAATGCTAAGTCCTCCAACACAGATGGGGAAGCCAGAGATCATAGTTAAGTGTTCCACTCATTCATCCAGTCATTCCCGACCCCCCCACCCACCAATCAAGCCCAGCCAGCCATCCAGCCAGTGTTTATTGAGGTGTTCTCTTTGACTATACTATTCTCATCAGAGTGGCCATAAGGATGAACAAGTCAGGAAAATGTCCTGCCCTTGAGGGCTTCAACAGACAGTGAACAACACACATTATTGATATATTTGAGATGAAATAACTACTGTAAAATAGAGGTGGAAATGAGAGGGAGTGACTGGCAGGAGGGACCTGGGGAGGCTGCTGTAGGGTGGGTGATCTGGGAAGGGAACTTGAAAGAAGTGCCATTTCAGAGGAGACCTGTAAGATAAGAAGGAACCAAGAAAAGGAATAATGTGAAAAGACCCAAAAGGAGAAAGAACAGAAAGATGGCCAAGGTGGGCATTTCCTAGATCAGGTGGGATATTTATAGTTATGCCAGGGAAAATTTTTGGTTTAAACACATTATGGAACTTCTGGTCATAAAAGCAAAACAGGTTTCCTTTCAAAAGATCTTTCCAAGATCTTAATATACTAATCTTTGGTATGATTTTTCAAGGGATTGAGGACCACTGTCTTATGAAGTACTTTCAGAACTATTTAACTGTGGATTTTCCCAACCTTCCTTCCATCTGTCCTTCATTCCATCTGTCCATCCCTTACCTATTTTTTATTTTAGGTTATTTATTTATCTATCTATTTATTTATTTATTTATTTATTTATTTATTTATTTATGAGAGAGGGGTGGAGCAGAGAGAGAGGAAGAGAGAGAGAGAGAGAGAGAGAGAGAGAGAGAGAGAGAGAATCCCAAGCAGGCTCTGCACTGTCAGTGTGGAGCCTGATGCAGGGCTCAAACTCATGAACCATGGGATCATGACCTAAGTTGTAATCAAGAGTCTGGCACTTAACTGACTGAGCCTCCCAGGTGCCCCGCCCTTACTTATTTTTAAAAAGCATTCTTAAGGAATAGAGTTCTGTGGGAAACCTTGGGAAATTGCTTAGGGAATCTTTGAGCCTCACGTCATCCCTCTCGTAGGTCCCTGCTGTAGTAAAAGGGGGCTGGGGCTTGTAGTGTGAAGGACTTGCCAGGTCTCTGTTGGGAGTGAGTCAGATCTGCAGGGCCACGCCTGGCTTTCCCAAGTGCAGCGGACTTCCCAGAGCTCTGTGCCCCAGCTACAGTGTCAGCCCATACAACCAGGGGCATTGACTTTTTTTGAAAGTGTTCTGATATTTTTATATTTTCAAAAAATTCATAGCAAATAAAGGCAGTTTCCATAAAGTATCTCTTCGGTGGGAAGATGTTTCCTTTTGAGCTCACTGTCATTATTCAGTATGTGCATCTATTGAGTGATGCCCATGTTGCACAGCTATTGGGAGATTTCGAGGCGTTGATAAAGAGTAAGTCACAGAGTGAACAAACTCACACCTCTTCTTCCAAATGGCTCATAATCCTGTTTTCTTTGAAGAATGGCTAAGTTACATTTTCTGAGTAATAACAATGGTACAATATTAAGAGCCACTGAGTGGCTGCTGGATACTATGCGTGGTGCGAGGCGCATTACAGGTTAAACCAGTAATGCTCAGAACGTGTTGGGAAGTAGGTGCCAACAGTTTGTATTTTTTGGCGAAGGAACCGTGGTCGACCTAGCTGTTAGCACGGCAGCACCGTGCCTCAGGCCTCACAGTACTTTCAGGAGCCCACAAAAATGTTTTGATTTCTCTTCAAATCAGAAAAAGAAATGACCTTTTAGTCCCAGAATATAATTTTTAACATTTCTTTATGGTGGAAAGGGCCATGGAGGACAAAGTGCTTGGGGCCTCTGACCGTCACAAGATGGGGACTCTGGGAAGGCTCAAGAAGTTGCAGCTTGCTCAGAGCCGTGCAGGGGAGATGGGCACAGACCAGTCCTAAACCTGTGTTCTTATACCCTAAAGGCTTCTCCTCAACTGGCTCTACCCCACTCTGACGTTTAGGCTAAGCGTTCTTTCCACAGAAACAGCAGGTGCCTGCAAAGTGAAAAAAAAGTTAGAGAAGGAAGGAGCCAAACCGTGAGAGACTCTTAAAACCTGAAAATAGGGGCGCCTGGGTGGCGCAGTCGGTTAAGCGTCCGACTTCAGCCAGGTCACGATCTCGCGGTCCGTGAGTTTGAGCCCCGCGTCAGGCTCTGGGCTGATGGCTCAGAGCCTGGAGCCTGTTTCCGATTCTGTGTCTCCCTCTCTCTCTGCCCCTCCCCCGTTCATGCTCTGTCTCTCTCTGTCCCAAAAATAAATAAACGTTGAAAAAAAAAATTTTAAAAAAAATTAAAAAAAAAACCTGAGAATAAACTCAGGTTGATGGGGGATGGGAGGGAGGGGAAAGTGGGTGATGGGCATTGAGGAGGGCACCTGTTGGGATGAGCACTGGGTGTTTTATGGAAACCAATTTGACAATAAATTTCATATTAAAAATTAACTAATTAATTAATTAATTAATTTACCCTAGTTTGAGATTCTAGCTTTTGAGCAACCTACCAAGTGGAAGACCCCAAGTTAAGGGCTGGGGGTTTGTTGTGGGGATCAAATGAAATCATGGATGGAAAACTGCCATGTAAATCTTACTGGCTTTCATGTTAATGGAGAATAATAGCTCTCAGTTACTAAGAAACTATCATGTACCTTTATATACTTTTTTCCTGTATGATAATACAACAAGGCAAATTTTCATATTACATTTTGGAGATGAGAAAGTTAGGCTCAGACAAGTTAAGAAGCAGTATGTTTAGAGCCAGTAATTAAGCTTGAGACCAACTTTACCTCATGGTCTGTGATTTTTATCTTCGTCATCACCATCATGCTATTGTTGCCATTGTTTCAAATCAACTGAGAAGAAAGGGAAAGATGCATAAATACAGCATACTGACACAGTATCGAGTTAAATCGGCTTGAGTTGAGGTGTCCGTTGGTGATCTTGACCTGGATATAATAGATCCTGTTGGAAATAAATGATGTGAGACATTCCAGGGAGAAAAGCAACCAGAAAATGTGACCTTGTGATGAGTTGAACTGAATCTTAATTTATTGGGAACAAGGTCCAGTGCCATAAACATGTGCTGAACAGCGTAAATGATGTACTTTCCTCTCCTTCAGGTGGGCTGAAGGCAGGAAGTCTTCCTTTTGAGAAGGAATAACCCGTCATTCTGAGATCACTACAAGAGAGTTTGATGTCTTTCTGTCTCTCTTTCTCTTTTTTTTTTCCTTGAAGTTTGACTCTCTAAGTCTCAGAGATTCAATGACCTAGATGGCTGCCTCGGTTTCCCAGCATGATCATGCTTCTGGAACCCAGACTCACCGAGAGAAGTCACACAGGTTTAATCTTGGTACCCTTGGGTTGGGGAGCCTCCCCACGTGGACTGCCCAGCTCTCATGATGGGAGAGAACACTTGGTTCCACTGTGCCACGGAACACACTGTCTCCAGGGCAGCCACAGCCATGACATGGCCGTGTGGCCCTTCCCATTACCACACTTCACTTCTAGCCATGCATTTCCTGGACCCACAACACAAGCAACTCAGGGTTGTGGCTTTTAAAATCACAAAGGCCTGCATTCAAATCCTGATTGTAACACTGCCTGTGTTTTCTTGAGCAAGACCTTCACTCTCCATATCTGTTTTTTTTTTTTTGTCTGTAACGTGAAAATAATGAAAATATTAAACCCGTGTGGTGGTTCTGTGGAGGAAGAGAGATGAAACACGGGAGTCTAGCATTTTGAAAACATCTTAAGGGATGATTCAGAAGTAGGATTAGTGGGATGGAGGAGATGAGATTATTATTGTTCTGGTTCTGTAAATGAGTAAATGGAGTCTCAACAAAGTTTTATTTTCCCAGGATCGCATGACTAGTAACTGAGGAAGCCAGTTCTGAAAAACCAAACCTTATGGTCAGAACTACTGCTAGATTGTAGTCTCCTTGAGAGCAGAGACCCTGTGGTTGTGTTTCCAGGCTGTGGCTCTGGCCTCCAGCTCTTGCCCTCACCCTTAACTTCCGTCTTCCCTCTCTTCCTTACTAGCCACCTCACTGTTCTTCAGAAATACTTCTTTCTGCCTCAGTGATTTGGGGCTTACTGTTCTTGCCTGAAATGTTCTTCCCTCAGATAGCGATCTGTATGGCACGCACCTTTGCCTTCTTAAGTTATGATGCAGTATCATGTCAGTGAGGACTCCTTTGACTACTCATTTAAAAAAATGTACCTCCTTCCAGCACTTCTCATTCCCTCCCCTTCCGTATTTCTCTTCATAGCATTTCCCAACATCTGATATACTGTGTACTTCTTCCTTTGTTACCAGCTGCCGTCCTCCACTAAGACAAACACCGCAACCCCAGAACTGAATAGTGCGTAGCAAACAGCCTATAGTCAGGAAATTAAACGATGTGTTGATTGAATGAGTAAAAAAAATGCATTCGGAGGAGAGGGGGCCTGTGTTTGAATGCCCTTTGCCCTGGTGATGTTGATGGCTGAACATGTAACTGCTTCTCCCCATGTGATTATGCCTTGCCCAGCCTCTTCTCTGGCAGTTGCCGACTCTGTAATTGTGATCCCAGCCGCGTACTTTGTCCTTTCTTCTTTGTGGGGTGGCTCTGAGCTTCTACAAGAGCCAGGACAGCTGTCTCCAGGAGCTGAGCTTTGTAACATGACCACATGGGTAATGTAACGTTTAATTTAATTTTTTTTTTCATCTCTGAGTAGAGCTCTTTATTAGAAATTAATTTGCTCAGGTTGTTAGGTTTTGTTTGCTTTTAGCATGCTGAGGTTATTTCCCCTGGGTAGGAGATGGTTCTCCGAGCTCTTTCTCGCCTGTGCCTCAGGTTCTAGGAAAATGCTTTCTGGAATGTCACTCTGTGAAGCTGAGCTTTGGTAAATTATGTTTTGAACAGAGGGCTCCTTCTACAGTGTGTGCAGAAGTCTCACTGCTCTTTAATTCTTTTAAAGGTTTCTTATGTGCTTTTTGAAATTTCAAAAATAACTTGTTCTTGGAGCAGGAATCCTGCGAAAGTGAATGATGTTAGAAATTGTCTAGTAATAGGAAATCATATGGAAGAACTTTCCATGATGTTATGAATGGTGTATGCATTGGCTTATAGTGGCAGAAATAGACTAGGAATCTGGTGACCTGGCTAATCGTTCCATGTGATTTGCTAACCGGGTGACTTTGGGCAAACCTTTCAATCTCTCTAAGACCTGTTTCTTCATCACCAAAATGCAGACTCCAGGCCATGGGTTGAGGCGATATCCAAGATCTTGTCCAGCTTTAAAACTGGAGGCTGGGGGCGCCTGGGTGGCGCAGTCGGTTAGGCGTCCGACTTCAGCCAGGTCACGATCTTGCGGTCCGTGAGTTCGAGCCCCGCGTCAGGCTCTGGGCTGATGGCTCAGAGCCTGGAGCCTGTTTCCGATTCTGTGTCTCCCTCTCTCTCTGCCCCTCCCCCGTTCATGCTCTGTCTCTCTCTGTCCCAAAAATAAATAAACGTTGAAAAAAAAAAATTAAAAAACAAAAAAAACAAAAAACTGGAGGCTGGATGCCTAAAGACCTCAAACTTAACTTGGACACAGCCGCTTACAAGTACTGGAGCTCTCCGGAACATACCTGCCTGTGCAGAGTCATAGTTTCTCAGTCTTTAAAATGACGATCAAGATTCCTATTCTGTGACTTTCCAAGGTTATTAAGAGAATTTTACTTGGACACACAGATGTGAAAGTACTTTTTAGCTGTAAAATCCTATTAGAAGCAACTTACTTTATTGTGATTTCATGGCAATGTGCCAACAAAATGGTGGGATAAAAGTTAAAAGATGAAAAGTCATTGCACATCATACTGACGGCTTTTAAATTGTGCTTTTAAAATATATTGGTTTTACATTTCACCTTTGAATTTTTTTTTAAATCCCTACCTTACATCTTAAGTTCTTGACTTGAGCTTGGGGAAGGGATTTGTAGCTTTCATGATACTTTTCAAAGGAGTATTTGATACCCCATTTTTTTTAACTCCGTGCTTTTTTGTGGGTGTTTCCTCCTGGAATTCCTGAGGGAAGAGATCTTTTCATGCTTCTTCTGATCATATATCCCTTCCTTTTTGGTTGGATATTAGCTGGTAATACCTAGAGAATCACAAGTGTTGAGTGAATGACTATTTACAGGACTAGCTGGCTGCCTTCTGGAAACCAGTAGTTAATGAGAACCTAATCATGACTGGCTTACTTTTTATAGTTAAACCCAATGAAAAATCAGGAGTATTTCATTTACCAGTTTGGCTGTTGGAAGCCATTGAGTGTTAATTCTGTTATCATTGTCTTGGTCTTTTTATCCCTAAAGAATACTCCTAATTTAGACTCTAAATATGAATGACCAAAGGCCGAAGTTCATCGTTATTGGGAAAAGACCTCACATTGGGGTCAGTGGCCCCACAGTCCGTGGTCCAGGTGGTGATGCAAAGGTATCGAGATTCAGCAGTTGGGAATGGAGGTATGGCCTAGAATCAGCAAATAGTGTAAGAGGTGTGGTCTTGCCAGCTGGGACCCGGAGGGGAGAGTTGGGGCTAGCTAACATACTAGCAACAGATCCTGCCCTCTCACTGTCACCCCACCCTCACCTCCACTCCCCTCCCCATGGTATTAATTTTAACCCTAGAGCTGATCATCTATAAGGAAGCATAATATACACCCAGGAGTCAGGTATTTGCAAGATACAAAAAAAAGATCTTAGAATTCAGAAGACATGGATTCCATCCGATTTTCAACACTTCCTCTCTGGGAAGCCTATGGTCCATCTCCTCTCCTTGTCCAGCCATAGTAAAATAGGGACAGCAAGACGTACCTTCCTGAGTTGTCATGAAGATGAGATGAGTTTGTGCAAAGGAAAGTACTTGTCCAACTGTGACACTCATGGGAAAGGAAGTGTCAAATGAATGTATCAAGTGGAGACCCGAGGGCACCCTCCTAAGAAAAGCTGGAGACCCTTTCCTTTCACCGCTGCTGTGTTCTGATAAGGCATCTTGTCTTCCTGTTAAATGAAAATGGGAAGTGAGTGTGGAGTGGACGAAGCCAGTTGTTTGGGCCTCAGGCCTCCACCTCCGCATGGAGCTCACACTGGCTCACCTTTGCTACCCTGAAGAGAAGGCAAAAGAAGTTAATGATAAAACGTCAGGAAGGCACTTGGGGGCTTTTAGAAATACTCACCAGGTAATATTACACACATATGATGTCAGATATACAGAGCTGCCACAGTTATATTATTAATCATTTTATTGTTTTCATTAAGCATAATGTTGCTTTTAAAACTTTGCATAAGAGAAAGCTACCCAGAATCCTCATACTTGGCAGGCAGAAATTAATCTAAACTGTTTTCCAAATTTACCAAGTGCTTGCCTGAATAGACAAGGAGCCTGGGGGTATTTCTTGTGGGAGTGATGAGTTGTGAATCCCAATATGAGATGTGTGTTAAAAAAAAAAAAGGGTCTGTTTAAAGAGGGAAAAGAAGCTTCTGAATATATGGCAAAACAGGTTATTTTTAAACTGAGGAGAATTTTGTGGGGATTTTAAAGATTCTGTGATTTTATTTATTCTGTGATTTATTTTTGTGGGACTTTTTTGCATCTCATCAGTATACCCAGGGCAAGAGGAAATATGCAAGAGAAATAGAAGACTATCTATGCCCTTTGGTAGCCTTCATGCTCATAAAGGGACAAGACACAGCTAGATGAAATGATGATTTACGCAAGGCAGTATGGTTTTATGGAAACGTTGTGTTGTTTGGAGGCTGGTGCATTTGGGTTCTAGATCCGAATCTACCCTAGAACAGATTAATGAGATGAGGAAGGTACGACACTTAGCACAGACCACGGCTGTCATCGGTTCTCACGAATGCAGTTCTGTTCTCCTTTCCCGTTTCTCCCTTCCATTTTATGTCGTCAGAAGGAGACAAGAAGGAATTTTGGAGAATATGGGCTATGGCAGAACATCTTTCATTGAGGAGGGACTCCCCTTAGACCTTGAGCTGGCTGTCTTCTGCTTCCCCTTCCAGGGGCCCTCTCTGCTGTTCTGTGCCTTCCCCCCCCCCCCCCCGCCCCCCCTCTCTCCGGAAGGCTAACTGTGTGGACTGCATCCACGGGCTTCCTGGCTCCCTGGCCTCTTCTCAGAGTAGCCAGTGCTGAGTTCCAGCAGTAGGCTGAGGGGTGGGAAGTCTTTATGTTTTGATCCACTTTTTGGCATTCTTCTGGCTGAGTTGCCTCGGGCCTGCTGTATTCTAGATTGAGGGTCACTGATCCTTTCAAGACTTTTTCTACCTTCCCTTCTGGTTCCGGTCACCTCTCCCGTCTTTCACCCCTTCATGACCAGGAGAGGGAACAGTTCTGCTCTTCTGTCCCTGTGCTACTGCACTGTCCTTTGGGGGCTTCCCTTGAACACAGCTTCCTTTGTGTAAATAATCCCTTCGCTAACTCTTCTGGAACAGTTTTGAGCCTGATGGGACCTCAAAGTATGGACTGAGTTAGAGTCGGTGAGGTGTGACATTGGATGACCGAGGTGTGCCCTGGGGCTGACCCACCTGGTGTGGCTGTAGCCCTTGGTTCACGTGAGGAAGAGGAACCAAGCTGTGAGTCTGGGGAGGGGTGCTGGACTGGAGACTGCAGGTCAGGTTAAGTTAACATGCCGGATTTCATATCCTGGCAGAAATAGTTTTAGGTAATTGTTTCCTGATTCATTTTGACAGGCATGTATTGGAAAACTAATAGGTGTAGACGATAGGAAATATCAGAAAATTTTCCCTTCTCCTTCCAAAGAATTAAATGCAAATGAAAATGAGGGAGGGGATGGTGAACAATATGTAATGAATACCTCCTGTAGTATCAGTCAATTTGCTTACCTTAGCTTATTTCTTCTGCTCAGCAACTGTTAGGGGTAAGGTACCAATTTCTCAGCTTTACAGAGATAGCATTTGGGGCTCAGAAACTTCAAGGGATTTGCCAAGGCTCACACATCTGGGACTTCGTGGAGCCATGATTGAAAGCCCAAGGCCAGTCTGTGAGAGCATGATGCCCGTGTTTCTCTGTCTTGGCCAGCTCCCCAGTCTGAATAGTGATGTATTCCAGGGTTCAGATGAGAGGTGTAGGTGAGCACACTTCAGCCTCTCCTAGTGAGGAGAGCTGTGGTGCTGTGCGGCCATGCTCTGCAGTGAGGCAGGGAGGAATCTCTTTGCAGCCTCAAAATCGACACACAGCCTGGCCTCCCAGAGACTGGAATATGATTTCATAACAGGAACGAGCCTGGATATCTCTCAGGACCAGGTTAGCTTGTTTCCGTTGCATAGGGCTTGGTTCACTCCCTGCCGTTGGGTACCCTCAGTTACTGCTACTACTGAAAATGATCCCTTTCCCTCTCTTAATTATATATGTGTTTTCTACTCGGTGGCTTCTCTTAATCTGTACTTCTGTTCACTCATGATTTGGCTGAGTCAGTCCCTTTCTGTCTCTTGGCTTGCCCCCATGTGTCTTTTCTTTCCTACTCCCATTAACACTGGACAGAATCTGTACTAATGAGTTCAGATTGTTGAGAGAGAGAGAGAGAGAGAGAGAGAGAGAGAGAGAGAGAGAGAGAGAGTATGTATGTCTTCTCACGTGCCTGGTCTGGATCTAACTCTTTGTGCCAGGCCAAGTGTGCCTGCTCAGTTAGCCAGTGAATTGTCCTTGGGTGAGGAATCAACTCCTGGTGCATTCAGCTAGGATTTGGGTTAGAGAGTGCACATCTGTGGGGCCCATGATTCTATCACAGTCCACCCTCTGGGCCCCAAAGGTTCGCATCCAGTCCAAATGCAGACTATGCACAGGGTGTCTCCAGGGTCTCCTCAGTTCAAAACCTCAAATCTCATCAAAACCTCATCTGTTCAAAAGCCTAAGTTCTTACTGTCTAAATCACCTAACTCATATTCTCATGATTAGGGCATGTGCATATTTGGGCAGGGCATTTTCCCCACCTACCAAGAACACTTACCGTCATGTGATAAGCATTTTATGTGGATTATGTCATGTAGTATACTCACTGTGTCAGGCATGTATTCTCAGAGTCGTCTCATTTTGCAGTGAATGCATTCAAACTCAGGGGTTCAGTACTGGGCCCAAATGCAGAGACTAGGGAGTGGATCCTTCTTGGCCCTGAAGACGCTTGTGCTTCCCAAAATTTGCTGCATATTCAGGCCATCTGGGGAGATTTTAAGCCTCCCAGTGAGCAGGTTGCACCTCAGGCCAATTGCATGAGAATCCCAGGATGGGACACAAGCATCCATAGTCTTTGCAGCTGTTCAGGTGATCCCATTGTGCGGCCAAGTTTGGGAGCCTCTGCTCTATAGCCTCTGTCATCACTACAGGTTGGTGTGCACAGGGAAGGGTGCACGTGGTCAGGGAAGCCTTACCCGTCGGAAGGGAGTTTGAACTGAGATTCAAGGAGTTGACTGGGTTTAACAGTAAGGAGGAAATTGCACAGAGAGGAAACAGCTTTCCATGTCGGTGATTTGCTCAGCATTTGCCAAGTGTGATTGAATTTTTATGTTTCTGTGAGAAGGTTCAAATAAATACATTCACAAATCAAGAAACAAACAAAAAAGAGCTCCTTTGTCAGAACATCCATTCCTATTTATGGCTTCAGGAAAACAGAGCCCCACGGTTATCACTGTTGTGTGTGCTTTTTGTGAGGGAGATAATTGTGGAAATTGGGTTGCTTCCAGTCAAGTGCAGATCCTTTTGTGGAGAAAATTTGAGCCATCCGTGTATCCCATTTTACGGTAATTGAGATTGAACTAGCAAATCATTAGTGAAGCAAAGGAAGATGATGGGCCCTTTATTCAAAAGAAGGGTGGTAAAAATGAGGTGTTAGAGAGAGAGAGGAGAATTAAAATCGGATGTCGGGGAAGGGAGATAGCGTGCCACCCATCTCTCAGCTCTC
Source organism: Prionailurus bengalensis (assembly GCF_016509475.1). Taxonomy (NCBI): domain Eukaryota; kingdom Metazoa; phylum Chordata; class Mammalia; order Carnivora; family Felidae; genus Prionailurus; species Prionailurus bengalensis. Next base: position 46,667,894 of record NC_057345.1, on the reverse strand, counting down.
TGGGCGGGGAGGAGGGGGCACCTGTTGGCAGCCAACGGGCAGGGCTGTCCCAGGAGGAGCCGACCAACAGCCATTTTGATCCTGACTGTCGGCAGACGGCGCACAGCTTCTGGGTGAGCCCTGCCCAGGACCACCCTCCAGGCCAGGCAGTTTGGGGACCTGGTGCATGCTCATTGGGCTTGCCACTTACAGATGTTGGCCAGTGTCGCTGTCTTTCCCACTGTCAACTTTGAAGGTAATGAAATGCAGCTTGTGTAAAGGAGAGTAAACAATGGCAGTGTATATTTCAGGTAAATCAGCAGGTGAAGCTGCCAAATGCGGCATTTGTTTATTTAAGAGCCCCTCAGCTGGGAGGGCCTCATTAAAAACTTGTCTTTTCTTCCTGCAGGACCCCAGGGAATAGCAATAGTTCCATGTTACTCAAACACACACACAGTGGAGGGGACGGGGATGATAGTGGAGAGCATTCAGTTTGTGAAGAGCGAAGAAACAGTGTGGTCCCCCTCCCCATTTGGCTGGTGGGGCTGAAGTAAGGAACAGCATCCTGGCTGAAACGCCCATGATGAAGGCGCCCTGCCCTCGGAAGGGTGTGTTTCTCTGCTCCCCACCCCCCCCCCCCATTTAGCACTGGGGCTGCAGTGCACAGAGTAGGTGCTTAGGAAGTGTGTGTTGAGTTGATTTGATTTATAGAAACTGATTTAATGGCTGTGTGCTGAAGATGTTTGCTTCTTCTTTTTCTGAAGATTCATTTGCCTACAACATATTTGGGAAGGAAACGTGAAGGGCATAAGCTTTTAAACATACCAGCTCCATTGATGCAGGCTTTCCCAGCTTGCTTTCCTGCCTCCAGGGTCACTGGCCTCCACTCCTGGCATGATTCCTGGGCTAGCATCATCTTGAAAACACCTGAACTGTGTCAGTCACCACCCCCACCCCAGCTAAACCCCTGGGGGCCCCCTGTCGCCTGCCAGTCATTACCACCCATCGGTGAATAATTTTTGAAGCCTGCACCCTGTACTAGTGTATAAATTCTTACGTATCGGTTTACATGCAAATACATACAATCTGCATATTTAAGTAATAGACTATTTCCCCATTTTAGATAGAAATAGTTATGAGTAGACATTGCACAGTTTTCTTTTTTCACTCCCATGGATTTTCTGGAGCACTCTCTGGGCTGCATATTCCCTGGTTTGAACACTATGGGGTCTACTGGATACCCATTTTACAGATGAAGAAATTGAGGCTCAGAATAGTCAAGTCGCTTAAGTGCCTAGGGTTATATAGACAGTTAGTGGTAGAGTCAGGCGGGATTCTAGCCCAGCCCCTGGGACAGCTGACTGCTTCAGGTTCTTTTTACCTACTGATAACCTTTGTGTAGAATCAGAGGTGGGAGTTTTAGAAGGTTGGGTAGACATGGGGCCCCAAGTATTAAAAACACTAATGGAATCATTTTAGGTTTATACATTTGGTTTTTTTCTGATACTCTTAAGAGTTTATTGTAATGAATTTTCATGCTGCAATAAATACTTAATGAAACTGTGTGATCCATTAGTTAAATGAAATGTTTGTATGCTTTGTTGCTGTCACATAAATTCCTTTAATATTGATGAAACCTGGTTCTGACATTTGTTAGCTTTGAATTTGATTAAAGAAACACATTTTGTGCCTCCTGTTATCCCCCTGCTGAAGGTTGACCAATACCTGAATAACAGTGTTTGCCTTCTGAAACATAGCACTTTATTTTCCCAAAAGAGCTTTTGCTTAGCTTTCATGTATTCCCATTCACCTAATTCTTTAAGTGATATCCAGCATCATCCCATTTTACAGATGAGTAAACTGATAAACCATTTATATTGTTTTTCTTTAATTGCAGATTTTCTTTTAATGCTTATTTTTGAGAGAGAGTGTGAGCGAATAAGCATGAGTGGGGGAGGAGCAGAGAGAGAGGGAGACACAGAATCTGAAGCAGGGTCCAGGCTCTACACTGTTAGTACAGAGCCTGATGTGGGGCTCAAACCCACGAACTGTGAGATCATGACCTGAGCTGAAGTTGGGTGCTTAACCGACTGAGTGACCCAGGCTCCTTTTTAATTCCAGGTTTTACCTTAGAAAATCAAACCACCAGATAGCTGTATAGCAAAATCCCACTTATTTTTCTCTTCAGTTAAAAAAGAAAAAGAAAGCATGCTTTATTCATAGAGAATTTAAAATGACTTGGGTCACATTGTTTTCACTCTTTTTAAAACTGTTACTACTAAATTATGCTTTAGTATTGTGTTCTCAGTGTAAATTAAAAGTTTACACTGAAAATTCCCTGTTAGAGTTTTTTGTAGAGACAGTGCTGATGCTAATGTCCGTGACAACATGCTGTGTTGCTTTTATGAAAGCTTATGGGTCTTTTTCATTCTCTAGTTCTGGTTCAAAGTGGGGGAGGGGGGCAGGCTTTATTTGAGCATCAACCTTGTGAAACGTACAACTGATCACATTTCCTTCTTTGCTTTGGCCTCTAGGAATCTTGTAGGCACCATTATAGCCTCTTTCCTACAACTATACGGCTTTTTTTTTTTTTTTTTGGTGCCCTATCCTTGTTTCCACCTTCGCCTTTATTTCCAATTATTTGTTTCCTGTCACTCCAGTTTTCCTCATTTATTCTCTTGTATTCTGTTAGAATGACTTCCTATAATGCTTTCTGCAAGTTGAGGTTCCTTTCCTTTTCTATTTTTTCACAATGCGGAATAAACATAATCACCAGACAACATAATGAAGACATAAAGAGATGTCCCCCACCTCTGATTTTTCTCCCCTCTCTTAACACACACCATTAGGGCAAAACAGCCTCTGGTGGGTCAGCAGTCGGGCTGTCGATCCATGAACTTTGTGGCCTTCAGAGTTTCAAGCCAGAGTATTATTTTTCTTGAACTCTGTGGTCAGAACAGGTGGTAGCTGTGTGTGCTGTGGGGATGGTGGCCTTTTCCAGTAGTGACAGAGGTGTCTCCTTGAGTAGGCTTCTGTTGAATCTCCTAGAGCACTTGTACTTCTGATGCCTCCAGCAGCTTCAAATAAAATACTGCCTGTGGCTTCCAGCAAAACCTCACTCTTTCCTATTTTATTGGCTCTGAAAAGAACAAATGTGCAGAATGAGCAGACTTTAGGCATTTTCCAAATGGGCTAGATCAGATCAGGGAGCCCTTGACATGTTTGAAAAATAGAAAAAGGTTTGACAGGCTAAGTCTGTAGCCTCACGGACGAAGAGGGAGAGGATTCGGGAAGGGCTAGCTTCGGCTGCATAAAGAAGGAGTTTGCAGTGACCTGGGGGGCAGGTAGATGAAAAGTCTTGGTGGCCACATATGGCATAGAGGCATAGTTTAGAGAGGATGCCCAGAGCTCAGGAAGAAAAAGAGCCGCTCAAAACAACTGCATTCCAGAGGCTTCCGCCAAGTCAGGCAGATACGGGGTAAAGTTGGAATCTGTAATAAGAACTGACAGCCATAAACTAATTTTAACCTCAGTTAGCCTTGGGAATTGGAAAGCATGCCATCTAGGGAGCTGGAGTGCGTTTGAACTTAAAAGAGAGGCCAGAACTGGCTTTGTTGCACACCTTTATGGGCCAGGGTCTGAGCTGGTTTTTTTGAATTTTTTTAAATTAGGAATAATCTCAAAATGACAGGAAAAGGTATAAAAAATACATAAAAACTGTCCTATACCCTTTACTTAGATTCGCTTACTGCTAATATTTTATCCCATTCGTTTTATTATTTGTGTATTCTCTATGTGTATGGATACACACATACACACACATATGCTCATATGTACATACATACATGTATGTGATTTTTTTCCTGAATCATTTGAAGGCAAGGTACACATATCTTAGCCCTTTTTCCTAAGAATTCAGATATTCCCTTACATAACCATAGGAAAATTATCAAATTGAATAAATATAACATTGATACACTATTTTTACTTAATATGTCATTTATATTCAAACGTGTCTGTTGATCTAGTAATCCCTTTTGTAATATTTCTTTTCGCTCTAGTACAGGATCCTATACAGGTGTTACATTTAGTTGTTGTATCTGTTTAGTTTCTTTTAAAATGTTTCCCGGGGCGCCTGGGTGGCTCAGTTGGTTAAGCGTCCGACTTTTGGCTCAGGTCATGATCTCACGGTTTGTGAGTTTGAGCCCCGCATCGGGCTCTCTGTTGACAGCTCAGAGCCTGGAGCAAGCTTTGGATTCTGTCTCCCTTCTCTCTGTCCCTCCCCACATGTGCTTTGTCTTTTATTACTGTATTTTTGAAGGATACAGTCTCCTCCCCCCTTCATTTTTAAATACATGATCTGATTGGATTCCTGGCCAGAATACTACATGGTAGTGATGTATTCTAGTGAGGGCATTACATGATCTCCATCTGCCCCTGTTTGTTAATGTTAATGTTAATGTTAATAACCTAATTGAGGTGTTGTTCAATTTCTCATTGTATCATCAGTCACACAAGTGTAAGCGGTAGGTGTGCAAGATGTGCAAATGTTTTCTCATCAAAAGTTTCCCTGGATTTAGCATTTATGGATGATTCTTGCCTAACTAAGATTTATTCTGATGGTTGCAAAATGTTGATTTTATGCTCCACACTCCCTCTGTATATCCCAGGCGGTACCTGTTCTTCTGTAAGCAAGACAGCCTTTCCTTCTTCCTTTTATCTGTTATCACTGTGGATTCATGGAGTGTTTTTTTTCCAGTGGCGTATTATTTATTACCACCCTTAAATTACATTGGTGTTAAAATTATTCCAGATTAGGCCGATGATCGCACCTCCAAGATGGCTTCTGTATCCTCGTGACATAAACCCATTGTTTGTGTTTTTCTTGAGCCCTTCCTTACTTGATAGAATAACAAGATAGTTCAGGCTCATCTTACACCTGTCCTGCCCTAGCTCTGCCATCACCCATTTCTCTAAGAATCCCTGGGTCTTTTTACTGGAAAATGGTAGTAAAAAACCAACATCTAGGTATTACGTACCACATTGTCACTTGGGTCTCTTTGCTTCTAGCCCCGTTCAGTGGACAGAGCTAGGAGATATATTTATATAAATGCATGTATGCGTACGTACATATACAGATGCATGTATATTTTATAAATCATGAGTTTGCTGGAAATCACCAATTTCCAGTCTATCCCTACAGTATTCTTTCCTGGCTTCCCCCTTTCCATAATTTAATGTCTTCTCTTTTATAGCGAGAACTTGGCTCCCAAGAACATCTAAGACTTTCTCCCTTTGTCCAATCCTGTAATACATCTAAAATAGTTTTGCAATTGCTTGGCCCAGAACACCACCACCAACAACAAAAACTTTACTTCGGGGTTTTTTTTTCGAAGCTCCTCCTGCTACACTCCTGCCCAAGACTGAATGTAAACCGTCAGATTCTGTGTTCATAAATTATTTGGATTAGTTCTTTCTCTCACCCCTTCAGCGACTGTGTTTGTGATGTTCATGTGAGATACAGTTGGATTAATTTGTCTCAATCCACTTCCAGTCGTAGCCTTCCCCCTACTTCTCACGCCTGTTCATTTATTTTTTCAGGTGTGTAGAACAATAGCTTCCAAATGGGGAGATTATGCAGAAAGCTGTACTCTGAGAGGTATCACCCTCTGCCATAACTTTCTACCCAGTCACCTCATCACCACCCCGATTTCCCCACGTAACAAAACAATGTCGCTGTGCTCTGCCTTGTTGGTCCTGTGTTTCTTTGTGTGAAGACAAGCAGATTTATGTCTCTTTTCCTGACTGCCCAGATCTCCCCACCTACTGCCCTGACTGCTCATTGATCTTCCACATGTTACATACTTGGTGATGGTCTTTCCATTTTACTGATGAGGAAACAGGCTCCTCATCTGTCCCAATGGAAACTTTTGCACCTTGTTAATAAATGGCCTGTTTTGGGTGGTTTATAGTTTGGATAAAGCTGATTAAAATGCCAAGGTCACAAAATCACTGTGTGGGTAGTGGCAGGCAGCTTTTAATTGCTGCCACATGAACCTAGAGACCTGCCTTCTGGGAAGACGCTCTTCATCTATGTTTTAATTACGGGATATCCTTTTTTTTTTTATCTTTGTTTTTAATGTTTATTTATTTATTTTGAGAGAGAGGGTGCAAGCGGGGAATGGGCAGAGAGCAAGAATCCCAAGCAGTCTCCACAGTGTCAGCGTAGAGCCCGACTCGGGGCTCGATCTCACACACTGTGAGATCGTGACCTGAGCTGAGATCAAAAGTCAGATGCCTAACTAACTGAGCCACCCAGGCGCCCCTGGGTTATCCTTATAGACTGAAATTTGCAGTGTTCTTAGCATATCACAAAGGCTTCCATCTGGTTGTGGGACCTGGCTTGGAGGTTATTTTGTTTTGGTCTTGTTTGATTTGGGGGAAATTCACATAAAATAAAATTAAACATTTTAACATGTACAATTCAGTGGTATTTATTACATTTATGGTGTTGTGCAGCCACCACCTCTATCTTGTTCCAAAACCTTCTTATCACCCCCAAGGGAGACCCTGTACCCACGAAGCATGTGCTTCTCTTTCCCTGCTTCCCTCAGTGCTTGGCAAGCACAGATCCGCTTTCCATCTCTGGATGTATCTATTTTGCATAGTTCATATAAATGGAATCAAACAGTGTGAACTTTTGTGTTTTCTTTTACTTGGCATGATATTTTCAAGGTTCATCTGTGTTGTAGTATGTATCAGTACCTCATTCCTTTAAATGGCTGAACTAGTACTCCTTTATATGGATATTCCACATTTTGTTACATCCTCTCACCAGCTGATGGGCATCTAGGAGTATTCTGAATGAAGGGAGAAAAAGAGTAGTTTATACCCTGCCCTGTGCTGTGCCCCTTAATAGCCATGTGACCATGGACAAGCTACTAAACTGGCTTCTGCTTTTCTTTATTTGTTAAATGAAAATTAATAATAATATCTAACTCTTGGGGCACCTGGGTAGCTCAGGTAAATGTCCGACTTCGGCTCAGGGCACGATCTCACAGTTTGTGAGTTCGAGCCCTGCATCAGGCTCTGTGCTGACAGTTCAGAGCCTGGAGGCTGCTTTGGATTCTGTGTCTGTCTGTCTGTCTGTCTGTCTCTCTCTGTCCTTCCCCTACTCTCTCTCTCTCTCTAAAAAATAAATAAAACATTAAAGCTTCAAAAAATAATATCTAACTCTTCAAGTGGTTGAAAGATTCAGTAAAGGAAGTTCATAGCATAGTACCAGCAAATAGTGGGCCCTCATAAATGTTAGCTACTCTGCTGTAGGGTCTTATGAGCTGGGTGGGTGGGGGGAGAGAAAGCGCGAATTTGTGTTATAGTAGGTGTTTTACTGTGTTGCCTTTGTGCTTGATTGTGTGTGTTTTTGTGTTTTTTTTGTTTTTTAAAGGCCTTTCTGTTTTCTCTGCTTTGTGGTTTGGTGTTTTCGTGCCTCCCCAAACTGCAACCCCCCCCCCCCCCCCCACCGATCACTGAACACGGAATTTTACATTTAGAAGCTGTTCACTAGACAGAACGTCTGTAGTGGAATGTTACATAATTCACATTTAGATTTGAAGAGCTCATTATAAAAAACCTGACACACTTCAGGAATATTAAATTACTGCAGATTGTGTGGAGCAAAGAAACATTATTGAAGCATTTCAAAATTCTAGGCGAGCCTGAATTTAACTGATAGGGTCCCTCAGCTTTTACTGGGGGAAAATGATTTGAGTTGTCACGTGGTTTCTGGCCCTGGGGGACTTTAATCTCCTTAATTACAAAGAAATGAATTTCCTAAATAATTTGGAGTTACTTCACAGCATATTCCAAACCTCTGGCTTTTGGAAAATTAAAGGGGATGCCAGAGTCTGGGCCATGGTATGAGCTCTCCATGCTGCAGCTTCCGTATTCAAGTTTTTATCTGAAATGATGTTGGTTTCCTTTCATTATTGATAACGGGATGTACTTCAGTAATCCACAAGTAATGCTTTATAACACTTGAACACAGTCACAGTTTTGTCGAACAGGCGGCGCTGGAAGTACCCACAGAATAGGGAGAGGTGCTATATTGTGCTTTTTAGACAAAGTTGAAGGGGAAAGAATGGTCCAGTTCCTAACCAGTTTTATATACAGACTTTTAAGAGTGCTTGGAATTGTGTAAAGTCTGTATATTTCAGCCCCTTTTATTATTTATGTGTTAGATACCTACTGTGTGCAAAACAAGCACAACAGACATATCTCTTGGAATTGTGTAAATTCTATATATTTCAGCTCCTTTTATTATTTATGTGTTCGATACCTACCGTGTGCAAAACAAGCACGACGGACAAGAGATAGATTCTCTCTCTTCCTGCAGTGTCTTTACAGAGCAGACTTAACCTGCCTTAATTTCTTATTCTATCAAGGGAGGATAATAGTATGGACTTGTAGTCACATACCCCCATATGACCTTGAGCAGTTAACCCAGGAAGTTATTAGTGCCTCACATTTACTACATGTTTTCCAGGAGATGTGGCAGACCCTCTTCCAAACATGTGATGCGTGTGTTCACACTTAATTTCCGCAGCCACTCCATGAAGTTGACACTGTTACCCCCATTGTACACATATAGAAACTGAGGCCAAGAAGGGTTGGTAACTTCCTCAATATGACCTTGATTGTAAGTGGCTGAAACTAGGCAGCTTGCCAAAAAGCAGATCATAATGTAAGTAGGGAGAGATTCTATGTAATCGAGAGATTGGAAAACCTTTCTGCCTAAGATACTTCTTTGAACTGAACCTTGAGTGGTCAATGGAATGTCGAGGCAGACTCGAGAGGAAAGAGTCCCTAGAAAAGTAACAGCACAAGGAAAAATTGGGAAGATGTGAAAGTACGTCACCTCCCTACTAGACTTATGTTTCCTTTTGTCAGCTAGGCTGTTGATTTCAAGTCTCCTTGACTTCGCACAGCTGGTCCTTTTGCCTGAAACTACCATTCATTTATTTTTTATACATGTATTTATTGAGTGTCCCTTGGTCCTTCCTCTTATTATCCACTTGATATAAGAATTATTCTTCAAGACAGCACAGTATAGGGCTCCTCCTCTGAGAGGTCTCATTGACTCTTCCAAGAAAAGGTGAATGCTTGCTCCTTTGTTTTCCAGTACACCTGGTATTTGTTTTAGTTCTGGTTGTGTGTATTACAGTCCCTTACGTGGCTAGCATCTCTGCTCCTCTGAGTATCTTTGAGGACAGAAATAATCTGTACTCTTAGCCAGTGTGGTTGCACAGTTGATGTCTTGTGACGCGAATGAGCCAGCATTTGCACTTGGCCCATGGTACGTTCTTAGTAGATATTTATTGCAGTGAAATGATAAGTATTATTAATAAAATGAATTATATCCATGAGTGATGAAGGTGTGTGGCTCTGTCAGCTCCCTTGGAGCATTGTCTTTTGTCGGGAGAGAGGTAAGAAAGGGCGTGAGGGCTAGTGGTGTGGTCCACATAGATGGCACAAAGGTAGCAGGAAAAGTTCTCATTTTCTGTGTATGATTTTATGGACCCCATTCTAGGAAGACAGTTTTCCATTTTCCTTGGTTGTGGCTTTGTATCCTGTACCTCAGACTCCTTCCAGTCAGGGCCAATGTTTTTTTTTTGTTTGTTTTCTTAAGTAGATAGGTTGTTAACAAATAAACAAACCAAGTATCTTTGGATAAGGTGGGAATTTCCCCATTATCGAGCCTTACTCTAATTTTACTTATTTCATTGTTGTTTTTTTTTTTCATCCAGGTATAATTAACACACAGTGTTCTATTAGCTTCAGGTGCACAATATAATGATTCAATCTCTATGCATTACTCAGTGCTCATCACGAGAAGTGTGTTCTTAATCCTCTTTACTGATTTTACCCATCCCCATCCCCCTCCCCTCTGGCAACCACCAGTTTATGCTCTGTATGTAAAAGTGTATTTGTTTGTCTCTCCTTCGTTTATTTTGTTGAATTCCAGATATCAGTGAAATCGTATGGTATTTGTATTTCTCTGACTTACTTCACATAGCATAATCACTTCTTGCAATTTGTAACAACATGGATGAATCTAGAGGACATAAACCGTACCATATTTTATGTGACTTTTATATTAGATCTTCTAGTTAAGCTATCTTTAGTTGTCATGACTAAGAGGTTCATTTTACTACTCTTTTTGAACGGAAACTGGCATTTAGGGTCAGCCTTTCTGGATTCAAGCATTCTAGCTAAGTGGGATGAGCTAAGAATTGGCTGCACGGTTTAAAGATCCATTTCTAGTAGCTTTATCTTAATTTTCTTTAAAAATGGATAACTAGTGAAATGTTTATTTTCAACTGAACTCTCACATATAACTATCCGATAGATAGTCACCGGGAAAGACTGTTGACTTGACACAGGAAATACATTCATTCAATTTAAATGAAATCAAATGAGATAATGTATGTGAAGCAGTAGCTAAGGGCATAGTGTATAGTAAGTGCATAGTAAATACTAGCTGTAATTGAAGTGGTTGTATTATCATTATTATCATTATTATCTCTTCCCAGCACAGTGTCGGGACTTAATAGTACCTAGTAGTGTGCAATGCATATTTATTAAAGAAAGAATGAAGGGACTGTGTGGCTGCCTGATTCTTTTCTTTTTCTCCTCACATTAAATGCTTGTCTGCTCTTATAGCCCAGGAAAAAGCTGACATAAAAATTGGCTTGCTGGAAAGTTTCTCGGCCCCATTTGTCACCTTACCCTTGGAGCCCAATTGTATGTCAACTCCATGTCCCCTCTGATGCCTGGCAGTGAGGGACAGACCACAGGTCACTTCCCTATGATCTGCTTTAGCTGCCAAGGCTCTGATCAAGCTTGGCTGATGGATGGGTGCCCTATTGTTGGAAATGTCTCCCCGGGGTTGCTCAGGAAATGTGCCTTTGCTGTATTTTCTGGGTGGCATCTAGTGCTTGAAAGCAAGAAACATGGAAAACAAGAAGTTGGGTTTTGTCCTTCTTGAAAATCCAGTTTTAAAAGATCTATTTTGAGTTAGGTATCTAGTTTGAGAGACAGTTTTTCAGATAGACCTCTCATTCCCTTCGCTGCATACCCCGCCAATGACTTGATGAAATTGTGTGCGCAGTTTGCACAGGGAGACCACGATTTTCCTGTTTTTGTATATCTGACTGTTCATTTCCCCTCTTCCCACTAATTTTTGTTTAACCTCGAAAGGGTGATGATTCTGAATGTCCTCTTCCTTGATTTGTAGCACGCAGAAGGAGTGAATGAAATGTGCAGCTCGGGGCATTGTTTCTGAAGGGAGGAGTCATTCTCTTGGAGAGGAATCCTCCATGAGCCTGGCCGAGGCCCGGGATCTGTGTGAAGTGGACTAAGGATTTAGTAGGATGTCAACTGAGACAGAACTTCAAGTAGCTGTGAAAACCAGCGCCAAGAAAGACTCCAGAAAGAAAGGTAAGGTTGATTTGTTCCTTCCTAACTGGCTGTTGATCTGTGCAGTGCCTTGTCTCTGGAATGATGTACAGTACTGTCTTCATGATGGCATATGGTTTTTAATGGTTGCCAACTTAATTTCCTGTTTTCTGTACTTGTAGTATAATATTTAATGGCTTTCCCCTGTTGCTTGGGTAAAGTCCCAAAATTATGTTCATAACATAGAAAGACCTTTTTGATATCCCTTCTCTCCATCCTTCCAGCAACATCTCTGCCTAGCGCCCTGCCCCCTATCCAACCGTGTTTACCCTCCAAGCATCGTGTCTACTGTAGTTCACTGTTGCAAAGTTCTCAAATTCTAGCAGCACCAGAATCACCTGGGAGGCTCGTTAAAACACAGATTGCTCGGTCTCATCCCCAGAGATTTTGGTTCAATAGGTTTAAGGTAGGGCCCAAGCCTTTATTTATAACAAGTTCCCCAACAGCAATTGATGCTGTTGCTTTAGAGACCAGACGTGGAGAACCACTGGATGATTAATCCAGCCTGAAATACTTACGTTGCTGCCCAATTTTTCCTAGACTGGTTCCCTTTTATTCTTCAGGTTAGTACTTACCTGACTCCCCACATGGGGTTGGTTTATTTTGTTTTTGCTGCAATAGCACTTTGTTAGTATCTCACTTTATTAAAAATGCCCTGTGTTTTTTTTCAGTTGTACTATATATTCCTTCAGAACTGGACCTCTCATTCACCCTTTAATTCCAACACTTAGAAAGTGCTTGACCCAGAGGAGTCACATACGTATCTTTTAATGAGGACTGGCACGCACAGGTTGATCATAAAGTAATTCTATCACTTTTCAGGTTTTCCGGGGAATTTGGCCCTATGGCTTTATGACCATGCCTTTCAGTGTGTTTGTCTCCTGGTTTAAATTAGGTGTAAGCAACTTCATGCTGTGTGTGTGTGCGTGTGTGTGTGTGTGTGTGTGTGTACACATGTGTGCATGCCTGTTCCCTGTGGTTTCAGCTCTTTCTCTCCCCCATTTTCTGAGCTGCATGGAAGAGGATTAATAGAGTTCTCTTTCAGGTGTTGAAATCTGTCAATACAGACTTGCCAACCGGGATGCACTTAGTTGCTTTGTATAGGCAGTGATTTGTTTTGAGACACTGCTGTGCCGGCCCGGTCATGTTTTGGGATGACACGTGTCTGACACTCTGTAGGAAGCACAGGACATAAATGTAATACATGTGCAGCTCCTGGACAGCCAAAACCTCAGGAAGGATTGTAAATTTTGCTTGGGATGTTTACTTGAAACACAGATATTTTGGAAGTAGTCTATTTTATTTTCTAAAACTTAATGTAAACCTTTATGCATCATGGGCTGAGAATAATAGGAGGAAAGCAAGTGGGTGAGAAAACAGGTCTTGGGAGAACTGCTACACGGGAAGGGGGTGGGGGGAATATTGCAGACCATGATACGTACTAGAATTCTAATGCTTTTTCAGTGAAAACTGATACTTATGTTTTTGCTTCAGATTTAACCTTTCCACGAAACTTGTGCTCTTGAATGCTTAATATATTAAGAATTGTATCTTACTGCATATCTTTTCATTCTTAATCTTAACATGCAAAACGAGGGGCATCCTAAGGAAAGGATTCAGGTTTCCAGAACATTGGCTCAGTTAAAGATTTGGAATGGGAGCATGAATGAAGGTGACCTTTTTAGAACCTCCTCATCTTAATGTCTTACATGGTTCTAAAATCAGCATGATACATATGCAAGGAGTATCTGCTAGTGAGTGGCCAATACCATGGAATCTGGGCAGGCTGACTTGGATTCAAATTCTAGCTGTGCCACTTCCTAACTGTATGACCTTAGAATGTTACTTAACCTCTTTGAGCCTCCGTTTTCTCTCCTATAATAAAGATAGAATATTACAAACTTCACAGGCTTACTATGAAGAATGGTTGAAATAAGGTGAATTAAATACTTAGTATAGTACTTGGTGTATTACAGGATCAGAAAATCACCTTTACTTTTTTTTCCTCTTCCTTTTCTCTTGTTCCTTCCTTTCCCCTTTATTCTTCTCTCCTTACTTCTTCTTGCCCCCTTTCTTCCCTGTCATCTTTCTCCATTTCCCTTTTCTCTATTTCTCATCTCCCATTTCTACTCTCTCCCCCTCATTTTCCTCTTCTTCATATTCATCCTCTTCATTATCTATATTATATTGTTGTCTCCTATCCCATTCTAGAACAAGGGGATCTTAAAAAGTACATAGCTGATTTGTCCTGAAGTAAGATTTTACAATTGTTTGTAGTTATGTAACAGTGGTGAACAATATGCATTCTTGATATACTTATTTGAGTCAAGGCACCATGAAAGCACATACATACATTTAAAAAAGAGAGAGAATGTGTCTGTAACAGGATTAATTTATTTTGTCTTCTTCAGTTTCCACTGTTGAACACTAAGTATTCCATTAAGCAAATGTTGCTGACTGGATCAAAATAAGTAGAACTTGAAAAGGAAATATTAACAGTTTATTTATTGATCTTGAATCTTGATTATAACACTGTTTACTAAACTTTTTAACTAATTCTTCCAACCCCTCTTTGATTTTCCATGGAAGCAACATACAGCCTTTAAAGTAGGTTTCTATCTTCCTCTCTAACCCTTAAGTAATTATTCTTTTTCTTGTCTTATTGCATTGGCTGGGTCAGTCAGTACAGTATTTAGTGATTGTAGGTATCCTTAACTTGATCTTCAATTAATAGAAATGCTTTAAAATTTCATGTAAGTGTGATATTTAAATTCTTACTAGAGATTTTTTTATTAGTTTTCATTCATGTATCGTTGTCTAGGAAGTATTTTTTTGTAAATCCTGAATTTGCAGGTTGAATTTTATCATATGCTTTTCCTAAATTTATTTAAATGATTTACATATTTTTCCTCATAATTTATATTGTGGTAGATTTTACTGTTGCATTTTTCTAATCTTCATTTTTGAGGTAAATACTATTCGTTTATGATGTATTATTTTCTGTAGATGGATTTGATTTGTTGATATTTAACTTAGGACTTTGATATCTCTATTCATCAGCATGATTGGCATATAACTTTCTTTTCTTGAACAATCTTTGTGCCTGGTATTTTAAAGTTTATAATTTCATACAATGAGTTTTGTTGCTAAGGAAACTGAGTAATATTTAAGCCTCTTTCTGAAAAATGTATGTTTTTCTTTTTTTTTTAGTAATTTCATTTGACTTTTTAAAAGCTGCATATGCTTATTACTGAAAATTAAAAGAAACAAAGTAAGCATGAATATTACCATTAATCAAAAATAACTGCTGTTCTCATTCTAAATTAATTCCTTCTGGACTGCCTTTTCAGGATATGTGTTTGAGATCATACTGTTCATACAGTTTCGTATCCTGCTTTCTTATTTCGCATTATTTTTTTGTGTGTTATTTGACATTACTCAGATTATTACATGATATTACAGGCTAGAAGAGTTTTCCCCCTTTGGCAAGATTTATTTTTTTTAATTTTTTTAAAATTTTTTTTTCTTTTTTTTTTTTATGAAATTTATTGACAAATTGGTTTCCATACAACACCCAGTGCTCATCCCAAAAGGTGCCCTCCTCAATACCCATCACCCACCCTCTCCTCCCTCCCACCCCCCATCAACCCTCAGTTTGTTCTCAGTTTTTAACAGTCTCTTATGCTTTGGCTCTCTCCCATTCTAACCTCTTTTTTTTTTTCCTTCCCCTCCCCCATGGGTTCCTGTTAAGTTTCTCAGGATCCACATAAGAGTGAAACCATATGGTATCTGTCTTTCTCTGTATGGCTTATTTCACTTAGCATCACACTCTCCAGTTCCATCCACGTTGCTACAAAAGGCCATATTTCATTTTTTCTCATTGCCACGTAATATTCCATTGTGTATATAAACCACAATTTCTTTATCCATTCATCAGTTGATGGACATTTAGGCTCTTTCCATCATTTGGCTATTGTTGAGAGTGCTGCTATGAACATTGGGGTACAAGTGGCCCTATGCATCAGTACTCCTGTATCCCTTGGATAAATTCCTAGCAGTGCTATTGCTGGGTCATAGGGTAGGTCTATTTTTAATTTTCTGAGGAACCTCCACACTGCTTTCCAGAGCGGCTGCACCAATTTGCATTCCCACCAACAGTGCAAGAGGGTTCCCGTTTCTCCACATCCTCTCCAGCATCTATAGTCTCCTGATTTGTTCATTTTGGCCACTCTGACTGGCGTGAGGTGATACCTGAGTGTGGTTTTGATTTGTATTTCCCTGATAAGGAGCGACGCTGAACATCTTTTCATGTGCCTGTTGGCCATCCGGATGTCTTTAGAGAAGTGTCTATTCATGTTTTCTGCCCATTTCTTCACTGGGTTATTTGTTTTTTGGGTGTGGAGTTTGGTGAGCTCTTTATAGATTTTGGATACTAGCCCTTTGTCCGATATGTCATTTGCGAATATCTTTTCCCATTCCGTTGGTCCCTTTGGCAAGATTTAGATGGATCCTGGGGCAGATATTTTATTTCCTAAAAAAGAATACCTGACCATGTGGGTTATCTATCATGAGGGAGAGTGGCATAAAGAAAGTTAAGAGGCCCTTTAGAATTTCTCACAAACCTACCACCCTGGTTCTTTAACCCGGGCTGTTGAAATGAAGTCAGATAGTTTCCAATACAAGTCACAAAGGGGCACATTTCACCATAAAATGCATTTCTGCACAGGCCATGTATGAGATGTAACTGGAGTATCCACAATTCAAATAAGGGAAAGCTTGAAAGTAGTAAGAAATGAAGTTGTTTTCTTCATTTCATTTTTATTGGATTGTGTCACTACACATACAGCTTGTCAAACGGTGCCTATCCAGGAGTGGAATTTGATGAAGGACGAGAATGTATATTTTCAGGTTCATTACCTGCCATCAAAGGGGAGAACGGTTGACACACTTCTTGTTACGGGTAAACCCAGCATTAGGCCACCCAGGCGAAGACTGTGGTAAAGGTATATGTCCCAGGATGAGCACATGAAGACGTTTCTGGGGGCATTGCCTAGAGTTTTTCAGTAGGCGCTGTCTGGTAGCTTAGTGTGGTAGGAAGAGCACTAACTTTGGAGCCTGACCTGGTTTTAAATTCTGACTCTTTTCCTTATCTACTGTGTAACCAGAGATCCGTTATTTAGCCTCTTTGAATCCTGTTTTTAAGAGTGTGTGTGTGTGTGTGTGTGTGTGTGTGTGTGTGTAATACATGTCATCTGAAGGGGGAGGGAGATATCATGGGTTAAGGTCCAGCTAGGGATCTGCAACATAGCAGCTGCCTGGTCAGTGTTAGCTTTTCTACCCTCTTCCTTCTGAGATCACAGTTCAGCACTGTCTTCTGATCCTCTAGAAACATGTGGAAATAAACTTATTCACTTTCCTTACATTTATATGAGAGTTAAATCCAAGGACCATTAGTTAACAAAACAACAACAACAACAAAATGCTACCTTATTTCCTCCTTGAAAGATTTGGCCACAGCAATCAAAGCCCTGAGGAGTCTAGGAGAAGTTGGTTGTCCTATGGCAGATACCTTAGCTTTGGAGCCACATCAAGCTGAGTTTGAACCATGGCTGTATGCCTAAGTATGAACTCTCAGGAGGTTTCTTAGAAAATTCTGGTTAAGGAATGGTTTCAGTGATGCCATACTCAGGGTCTAATCCCTCAACTATGCAGTTACCTCCAGAAAATATCCTGTTAACCCTGGCTTACCAATTAGGAGCTTATAAAGTGCTACCATATCCATCATCTGATTGGATCCTTAGGACTTAATTTTTTTTTAATGTTTTATTTATTTTTGAGAGAGAGAAAAACACAGGGTATGAGCGGGGGAGGGGCAGAGAGAGAGGGAGACACAGAATCCGAAACAGGTTCCAGGCTCTGAGCTGTCAGCACAGAGCCCAACGAGGGGCTCGAACTCACAGACCGTGAGATCATGACCTGAGCCGAAGTCAGACGCTCAACCGACTGAGCCACCCAGGCACCCCAAGGACTTAATTTTTTACAAAATTCTCTTGATCGAGCCTCTGCTGCAGAGCTGCTGTTTCATCGCCTCTGCCTGGTGCTCTTGTGCTGTGGCAAAGCTGCCCGCAGTCTGTCAGGACACTGGGCCTGGGCTTGCACCTCAGGCCTGCCGCTCTAGGTCCTTCGACTGCCTCAGGGCACTTCCACTTTTCCAGCTTCTGTTTCTTCAGGCACCAAACGGATGTGAAATTATATTTGCTCGACCAAGTCTGAAACCTAGACGAAGCAGTAATTAATTAATTAGGTTTTTTGTCCACAAGTATTTATCCAGCTCCAGCTGTGAACCCTGCCTGTGCTGTGTTCTGTGAGGAGAGAGAAATATCTGGAAAGTAGACTGACTGCAGCTGGTTCCTGTAGTCAGAGAACTTCTACCTCAAGAAGGTCCTTCTGGTTTTTAGAGGTCTCATCCTTCCTTAAAAAGATATATTTTTCCCTACTTGGCTACTTGTGTTCATTCTCAGCCTACAACTATTCATAAAATGTATGTTCTGTTTTTCCTCCGAATTTCTATTTGTTATTTAAAATATCGTGTGCTCGGGGCACCTGGGTGGCTCAGTTGGTTGAGCATCCGACTTCGGCTCAGGTCATGATCTCACAGTTTGTGAGTTCGAGCCCCGCGTCAGGCTCTGTGCTGACAGCTCAGAGCCTGGAGCGTGCTTCAGATTCTGCATCTCCCTCTCTCTCTGCCCCTTCCCTGCTCATACTCTGTCTCTCTCTGTCTCTCAAAAATGAATAAACGTTAAAAAAAATTTTAGAAAAAAGTAAAATATTGTGTGCTCATCATAATTAAGAAAATTCTTTCTTACTAAACTCTTTTCATGCCTTTCCTTACCAAAAGCAAGTGAATTTTCATCTTAATAAACACAAAGGCCACAATATTCTAGAAGTTTCTATACACTGAAACATGAGAAAGTTCTCTAGAAATCGAAGAACATGAAAGGTTTTTAGGAGTTAGCATTTGGGGGCTAGTCGGAACCTCTTGCTCACTGATGAGCTCTCATCAGAAGGAGTTGCTGACTTTCACTTGGTTGCTCAGGAGCAGAGTCAGGGCTGGATCCCAGGAACGGGTCCCCGGGCTGGTGTTCCTCCAGCTCCTCAGATTGCAGACAACCTACCTTCTTAGGACTAACTTCTTGGTATGTTTGCTCCCTCTTCTTTACACTGAAGACACCTGGAAGAGGTCATGCTTTAGAATTAGGTGATAGTAAGTTTGATTTTAAGATTTCACACAGTTTCGACTTGTGTATCTCAGGCTGGCTACTTTACCTTTCTTTCTTTTTTTTTAAATGTTCATTTATTTTTGAGAGAGAGAAAGAGCTAGCAGGGGAGGGGCAGAGAGAAAGACCTAGAATCTGAAGCAGGCTCCAGGCTCCACACTATCAGCACAGAGCCTGATGCCGGGCTTGAACCCGTGGACCAGGAGATCATGACCTGAGCTGAAGTCGGATGCTTAATTGACTGAGCCACCCAGGTGCTTGTAGCTACTTATCTTTCTGAGCCCCAACTTCTTCTATAAAATGGGGATAATGATGCCTATCTTGAAGTGTTGCAATGAGGATTACACAAGTGAATGATTTACAGCCCCTACCTGCCATAATTCTCTGTGCATAGACTGAGGAAAAGGAAACTTTCCCTTTCCTTCCAGCCCCCAGTTCTGCTGCCAGCCCCAAGAGGCAGCACTTCTCCTAGTGCTCTGGAACATAAAGAAAAATAGAAGGTACCCTCTTCTCCAGAGGCTCGTGGGGGAATCCCTGAGAAAAAGGAATTGGACCATCTTCAAATGAATGCTGGCTTCAATAATAACAGAGAAGTCAACAGGAAATACAAAGGAGAATGGAGCATGTTGTTAAGCCACAAACATTTATTAATAGATATCATTTGTTGTGTGCTTCCTGTGTGCTAGCCATTGTAGATAAATTGCCCCTAATGAACTCAAATTTACATCACCCCGTGGAACACGTGAGAAAACAATGTTCAGGGAAGCCAGGAGACTTGCCCTAAGTCAGGTGGTTTGTCTGCATAAGCTAGAACGTACTAGGGCTGTTGGATATTAATATCTGTGAGGTCTTCCCTGAAAGCGTGCTTTGGGTTTGCCCTGTGCCCTGTGTGTATGGGTTGCAACGGGTCACCAAAGCATTTCTGAGGGCTGAGGAATCTGAAAAAATGACAGGGGCTACACTCTTTTTTTTGGTTGGGGAAGGGATGGAAACAGATTAGCCACATCATGTAACTTTACGGCACCATTCTGTCTTGGCAGAATGTTTTGGATCTTGGTGAGCTAATTGTTCTCTAGTGACCCTGTGATTTGCGGGCTTTGGAAATTCAAAATCAAGGATTTAATTAAAAGATGATGTCAATTTCTCTGAGGCTGATCCATAAAGCTCTTGGGCTGAGGTGTTGGGAGGGAGGGAGGGAGAGAGTACCGTTTTGGGTCAAGAAGTCCAGTTCTTTGTGTAAGACTGGCTGTCAGGTTGTATGATGTGTGGTGGGGAAAGACTTCTGTATTCTCTTTGAGCACATGGCCTTGGATTTATTACAGGACACATCACTCATTGTGGTCATTCCCTGAAGACAAACTCATTTCAGGTTTCATTGGTGACTTAGTTCAGGGACTCATTTTAACTGGTTCCCTTCTAAGAAGTCAGGCTTTTTTCAAACCCTTCTTCGTACCTCCTTCCTCCTTGAATGTATTGTGTAACCCCAGCAGCACAGAGTACCCCAGTACCACAGGGGACAGCACGCCACGCAAGCCCACTGCTGTTTGCTCCCTGTCTCCTGCTGTGTCACTCTGCCTCCTCCCACCCTGAGCCACACTGAGCCTTAGATCCCAGGACTCTCTTCTGTGACGTCTGTGTCTCCTGCTCCTTCTACCTGGGTCATCCTTCTCACCCTGTCTCTTCACTTGG
The DNA here is from genome assembly GCF_016509475.1 of Prionailurus bengalensis. Lineage (NCBI taxonomy): Eukaryota > Metazoa > Chordata > Mammalia > Carnivora > Felidae > Prionailurus > Prionailurus bengalensis. Next base: position 46,647,432 of record NC_057345.1, on the reverse strand, counting down.
CCAGCTCCTAGTCATCCTTCAAAACCCAGCAACCGTCATTGAGCCATCATCCTTGACGTTTTGAGCTTCAAAACAGCGTTCTGAATTAGTCACTGCCATCAGCCCCTGTAACCTCCTGAATGCCTCCCAAAGCCATTCATTCTGTCTCTCCTTGCTGCCCCTCTCCCAAGTGCAGTGCAGCCTACCTCTCTCCGCCATCTAGATTGTTCTCACACCCTCCTAAGTGGTATTTAGGTTTTCAGTATTTTCCACCTCTGCTGTTATGGACACCACTCACTAATGTGAAGATGCGATCAGGTCTCACCTCTGCTTCAGACGCCTCAGTGAGCAGCTCTGAGTGCCCTCAGGGTAGAGCCCCTACTCCCCCGCTCCTTGTAGCATAAAAGAGGCCTTGCCTGGTCTGACACTTCCTTATCTTTCAGGTCACATCTCTCAGTGCTCTTCCATAATGGTAGTCCATTCGGTGGTGTGACTGAATTAATTTCAGTTCCCTGATCATACCATGTGATTTTTTTTTTTTTTTACATTTGGAATTTGGCAAATGCTGTTTCTTCTCCAAATAATGTGTTTTCCTTTATTCTTTTCAGAGCAAACTCCACTTATCCTTTAGTTTCAAGTTAGATATTCTTGTCTGCAGAAATGCCTCGGTGACCTGTTGTAACCCATACACACAGCCCCCCACCTGTGGGTCATGACTATTTTGTGTGCTCTTGAATGTCTCATTTTGTTCACCATAGTATATGTTTAGTTGTCTTTGTCTTCTGTATCACTCATTAGGCTGGGAGTCCTGTGATGGCAACATGTCTGTCTTGTTACCTACTTCATTTCTACCACTAAGTACAATGTTGAAAGATGTAGGTATGCCGCAATGTTGGTTGAATGAATAAGTGAGTGAATGAATGAATTCATGACTAAGAAAGCCTCATTTAGCTGGATTTGTGAGGGGGTTCCATAGTACCCTATCCTCATTCGAAACATGACACTTGCCATGTTTCCTTTATAATTTTTGGCTTATTTTTCTGTCTCTGCCATTAGCCACGAATTCCTAGCACAGCACTCAAAACATGATAAGTACTCAATAAGTGTTTGTTGAATTGATTATCATAAAGTGTGGGAGAGAATGATTTGCACAAGGAGAAAGAAAATTACAAAACACAAACATATCCCCTAAATGCTGGCTCTTGAGATTCTTATTATGTGGCTTTGAAAATTCCTACCATTCTGTGAACTGCTTCTTCTTTTGTGATGTGTGTCCAATCACGTCTGGTGCCGTAATTTAGCGTGATGTGGGCCATATTGGTAGTAAAGCTATAAGATTTGCCATATTAGTTCATGCCACTGCTTCATTAAGCTCAGTGTGCTGCCTGTGGCAGTGGCTGGGCTTGAATTTTGATGTTTAGAAGAACAAAGCTCTTATTCCTCCAAGTCCTGTGAGTCAGGTAAGGGTACACACCTTTGTAGGGTTGGAAGTCTTTATCTTTGCAGATAATCAGCAAATACCCCAGAGCATGAGGTTTTATTATCCACTATGATTTGCTGAATGAGCAGACAGTGTTCCTATGTGTGTTGGGATATCAGCACCCTTTCCTATTGAGACAAAGTGTCTAGGATGGTCAGAGTGCATGTGTTGTAAGACCGAGTGATTCTGCATAGTCCATCAAAAGAGCACACGTAGAAAAAAGGCAAAAGAGAGGGTGTGGTGGAGGTGAAATGTTGGCTCATTTAAGCTCGAAAACCACCTTTAGACAAGTGTTGCCATTTTATAGGAGAGTCGACTAAGGCTCAGACGAATAGCTTGCCTTAAGTCCATGAAACTTGGAAATAAAGGAATCCATTTATATCTAGATCTCTCTGATCTCAGAGCCTGCCCGCGTGCTTACCACTGGACTAAGAAGCTCCCTACTGAATTGTGTGTCTTCTTACCAAATACCAAGTAATGCTCACACTGAAAGACATCTTCCTACAGATTCCAGCAGAAGCACTGTTAGGTTGAAATGGCCACAGCAGGAGGAAGGAATCATGGCAGATGGTAGAGATAGAAAGGGAGTTGGAAAGGCAGAGGAAACTCTGGGTGTTCACACCTCTTCTCTGGCAGGGGGGAGGTTGCCATATACAAGGGTTCCACATGATTGAGGTTTCCAGTTATTCTATGTTTTCCAGATATAAAAAGGTAAAGATGAGGATTCTGAACTGTGAATACATCAAAATGCATTTCTAGATCATAGTTTGGAACAAGCAGTCCAGTTTTGCAAATGCCCTGAAGCGATGAGTGTCACCATTGGCCCAGTTCACCTCCCAGTGGGCATTCCCATATCAGAAATCATCATGAGAATGCTGGTGATGAGGGTAGCTACTGTTTATCAGCAATTATAAAATGTCAGGTAGTGTATTTAAACCTTTCCGTGTGTTTTCTCTTGGACAACCCTTTGAGGAAACTCTTTTTTTTTTTTTAAATCCCATGTTTACTGATGAGGAAGTAGAAATTAAAGAACTAAAACAAAGTCAATGCCACCACTCTAGACCCTATGCTCTCAACAGCCCTGCAGTTCTGCCTAACTCATCCATTTAGCAAGTATCACATGCGCCTTCTATGTACCTGGCACCTTCTGAGCACGTTGACCTGCTTGGCTCTCCCTGAACATGCATGGGTTTTCTCCGGCTCTTTCTCTTCTCTCAACCTGGAAAAAAATCACCCTAATCTCTTAGCTGGCTGCCAAGGCCTACTTGATCCTAAGATCCAGCTCAGGTGGTGCTTCTATGAGGCTCTTAGCATTTTCTTCTTCCCATGGAATTAAGCCTTCCTTTCCCCATGATTCTCAACATGTTGTTTTTTTTTTTTTTTTAATTTTAATCCAGATAAAGCTTTTATGTCTTTCTTGCATCAAGTAGGATTGCACTTACACACCTCCCTTCCTCACTAGGTTGTATTTTAAGCAGAGACTTGATGGCCGGGACTGTGTCTTGGGGATCATTATATCCTCTCAAAGCTGGGACAGGGAGAATTTATTGAAGAGTTGTCAGTGCCAAAAATGGGAAATGACATTAATTGCACGACTACTAAATGCAGGCAGAGAACACAATGAGCATATGAGAATCTGTGAGGTTGGTAATACCCCCATTTTGCAGATGAGGAAACATGCTCATGGAAGCTCAAAATATGTTCAAGGTCACCTGTCTTGTGCATGGAAGAACAGGAATTTTTAAACTTAGCTCTAAAGGATCCAAAGCATGGGATTTCTGCTGTACTATGCTGTTTTCTAGCAGTGGCCATCAAATAAAACTTCAGTGAAAGCTCAATTCCTGGGGGTCTCTGTCCTGTTGTAAAGTGGCAGCAATATTTGCAATTTACTTTTATAAAGAATTTATATATCATCATTGTAGATTCTCTTCCCTCAGATTGGGGGCTGTCATCGCTTGAGTTTTTCAATTCCCCTGCCTGGCGGTGCTGCTCTAGGGAGAACTTGCATTCCGATTGTTAAACCAGAGGCAAGAAAAGCCATGCAGGAACTCGCATTGGAAGAAGCCCAGCAGATGATGAATAGCAGACCTGAATCTTATCATGTATTTCAGGATGATGTACGGGACTGTTGGAAACTGCCTTTGACAAATGTGCACGGGAAGGGGAATTATCTCCCACAATGAAAAATGTTCTTATTATGTGATCCTAAAAAGGATCAGGACCCCTATCATTGGGAAAATGATCATCCCCGTATCCCTTATTAACAGCGATATGGAAGCATGTGCTAAAGACATTGGACGTTGGACTGAAGCCGTGATGGATAGCCATGAGTGCTAAATCCGATCGGGCTTATAAAAGGTGGCTTGATGCTTGATAGCAGGTGGGAAATGTGCAACTCACTGAGGTCGCTTTTAGCCCTTGCTTCATGAGGCTCTGCAAGACTTGTTCTTGCTATCTTAGCCAAGTACCCAATGGCTTTTGGTCAGGCTAAACGCTATGATTAAACAGTAGGAGTTTGGCAATATACGTTTGTAGGAAATAAAACCATTTCCATAAGGAGGAAAAGACAGGCATTTTAAATATTTAATCTCACCGTATTTTCACATGCATATGTGAAAACCTACAGTCCTAGAGATTCACTAGCCTGTCCAAAGCTAGAAACTAGCAGAGTGTGGATTTAAAGCTGAACAGTTTGATTTCAAAGTCTATGTGCTTTGTAGACCAAAATGGCTTTTAGTAAATAACCTCCTGGTTGGAGTTCAAAATAGTAGAAATAGAAACGAGGGAATGCATATGTGAAGGTCCTTACTGCAGCCTTTAGCACATAGTAGATGTTCAAGAAATGCTAATCAAATCAAGAATTGTCAACACAAATTAATTTTATTAGAGGTTGTGTAATGATTGTTGAGTTCCTTCCTTTCTTTCCTCCTTCCCTCTTTCCTTCCTTCATTGCTTCTTTCCTTTTCTGGGTGTTTGCTAAAACCAAGCAGAGTGTTGGCCACTGAAGATTGTAAACAAGTCTGAGCTTAGGGAACTTAAGATCTGTAGGAAAGACAGACAACTGAGAATAATTATAGTTCATTGCAGTAAGTTGAAATCCCAGAGCAGAGATAACCAGCTATCCAAGGACTTCCCAGAGGTGGTGCAATTAAATAAAGATTCTTGGAGTGCCGATTCATTACTTTTTTTTAGTTCAGTGGGTGCTTTGTGAAAGATCTTATGTTATTACAGACATTGTCTACCCGTTAGATTTAAATCCCTAGTTGTCAAAAATAAATCCTACCTTGTCCTCCAGTGAAAGGAAGACCAGCAGATCAGAAATCTTGCTCCTCCTTACTTCTAGAGTAAAAGCTCTGTATGCACATTTTATTCTTTCCTATTACCTGTAGGACCAGGCACATAGTATGTGTTCATTAAGCATTTGCTGAACAATAGAGTAGCCTAGATGAGACAGGTAATTCTTTGGCCTTTGGCCTACATTTTCCTAGAATCAGTAATTTATATTCCATTAGTTTTCCTTTGATGTTTTAAAGTAATGATTACTGTGGCTTCTCCTCCTGCTCTCTAAGTTATAGATTGCAAATAGATTTTTGTGTAATTTGCCAATGCGGGTCGATTTCAATGGCTGCTTCAAGCACTGCATAGAGGATTCTGAACTCCCGGCTCTGAGTGAGAAGAGTTAACATTCAGACTTATTTTCTTTCAGTCTTTTTTTTTTTTTTTTTCTGCACATGCGTGTGTGCATGCAAACACGTGCATTCTTGTGTGATCCTCCTGGGTGTTTGATTCTGCATTACTTTTTCAGTAAAATCTTACAATTTAAGCCATTCCCATGTCACTCTAAATTTTGGAATTATCCGTTTTAAAAAGCTGGGCAATCTCCTTTTCCTTAGCTTTTATTCGCAAGACCTCCTTCCAAAACCTTCTGTCATGGTTGCATTTTTCAATGGCTCCTTCCTAAATTTGCCAAATCTCACTTAAGCTGTGGCACACAGAACTGCTTTCAGTAGTTGATGATTCATTTCTGTTTTCATCCCTGAACTGATGCAAATGTTTATCATCTGCATTTCATGGCTGGGGGATGGTGCTGACTTCTTCCCTGCCGTGGAAAGAGAAGTAGACCTTCTGGTGGGCCCCTCTTTGTGGGTGTGTCACCAGTGGGGGACACCACGCCAGTAAAGCCTTGGAGTTAAGATTTGCTGATGGATGCCTCTTTGCTTGAGCGATGTTTGCAGCTCAAATCTTTTAACCTCAGCTTTATCAACTTTAATATGTTGTCCTAGTGCCTTGATTTTTTGGTTCATCTGTTTTAATGTGATGAAATGTAAAAACCAAGCTCAGCCTGGTCCTCTTACAATGACTTTAGGGGTTTTCAGCTGATGGCCTATCCTTCGTCTGTAAGGATTCGAATTTTAAGCAGCCAAAAATACATTTTCCTGGTATCTGTCATCAAGTGATTAGTGCAACTATTTAGTTCTGGTCGTCTTTCCTATTCTTGGTAGATTTATTTTCTCTTCTTAGAATTCTCCTGCCGCCCTCTCTGTCTGGGAGACTGGAGATGTCATTTAAACATTGCTTATTAGGATTCCATTATTTGTCTCTCATATACAGTCAGCTAAATCAAAAAGTCAGACAGTGTTTTTAAATTGCAAATTTAAATGACAATTTATAGACCAGGTCTGCTGGAAATTTTCTGTCCTTGGCATCCATCATTGCTTGTGTGTATATAGCTTTATGCTCACTCTCTTTCTCTCTCTTTTTATCTTCTTGAGAGCACAGCACACATATCCATCAGAAGGATCAGAAATGCTTGCAATCAAACAAAAACTGCACTAAAGATCTCGAAAGGAAATGAAGACAAACACCCTATCCCAGACCTTACTTGCGTATTCGTTCTCTTCCTCCCCCTTCCCCCTACCCTCTCCTCTTAAATAGGAAACTTGCATTAGTCACATTTTTTAAAAAGTATCGAAGCACCTGGTTTAGATTCAAATAAAATTAACATTCTGCGAAGGCCTGAAAAATGCTAGATATTGTTACCTCAATTAATTTGCACAATAGACCAATGATAATGACACTATTATTAAGAATGGTGTGATAGCTAATATTTATTGAGCACTTACCATACACTAGGCACTGTTCTGTGTGTTTTATTTGCCATAACTCATTTAAGATAATAATACGTTGATTCCTAGAAGAGGAAGCTGCAGTTCATAGGAGTCGACTTGCCCAGGGCCCAAATCTTGAGTGAGGGATGGAGCTCCTGCTTAGACTTAGAACTCTGTCTACCACACTAGCGTCTATTTTTATTTTCAGTAAGAAAACTTGGGGCCTACTTAGTATCTCTATTTCATAAGAATGACAGGTGGAAAAGTTGTCTAACTATGCCTTGCTGAGTTTTAATTTTTAGCAGATTGGGTTAGAAGGGGGGGCTTTAAACCTTGAAATCATCTTCTTTTATCGGTCCATTTTCTCTGGGATCAGAGTAGATGGCAAAGCATTATGATCTTCCATTTCAAAGCTGAAGGATTATCCATCTCGATGGGTGAAATCATCTTTAAAATCCTTCTGAAGCCAGCTATAGAGGTTGGTACGTTTCAGAAAATGCCTGTTGTACCCAGTAACTTTGATGATGAAAATGAACAGCGTGAAATTTGCATCTCGAGAGCCCCTGTTTAGTATGTGGTTCCGCTGCATCCACATTGTGTCCTATGTTTCCTTTTACAACAGAGCCTGGAGTTCTGCCTTTCAGCCTCTGCTCACCAGGCTCCACTGTCAGCAGCAGCTGGGGGAGCCAGGGCTGGTGGGGTTCCAATCTGATGTAGGAGGTAGGGACAGGAAGAGATGGAAGGACTTCATCGTGCCTGTGAGAAGACATGGAAAGGGAGCTAGAGGAGGCCAGGGGAGCCGTCAGACCACAATGAAGGTTTGAGCCTCAGTGGAAGAGGGAGAGAGGAAGGAGGGAGAGCTTGAAGATAGGAAGGAGAGGGGAAGGAGGGAGGGAAGGAAGGAGGAATGGAAGGGAGGAAGGAAGGAGAGAGAGATTGAAGGAAGGAAGGAGAGGGGAAGGAGGGAAGGAAGGAAGGAGAGAAGAAGGGAAGGGAGGAAGGAAGGAGAGAAGAAGGAGGGAGAGATTGAAGGTAGGAAGGAGAGAGAGAAGGAAGGAGAGGGGAAGGAGGGAGGGAGGGAAGGAAGGAAGGTATGAAGAAAGGAGGAGAGAAGGAGGGAGAGAAGGGAGGAAGGAAGTAAAGGTGGAAGCATCTCAAATTTCAGCAAGGTCATGGTCATTGTGGAGTCCTTGAGCCAAAGCCACTCATCAGAGGAGGCCCTGCGTCCTGGGACGGGGCCCCTGAGTATCCATGCTTGCTCAGTCATTAGCTTGGAGCAGCCTGTGGGAAGCATGGTCTTGGTGGAGACGTGGAATGGATTTCTGAGTGCAGCGGTTGGGATTGTTTTCCTGCAAGTCGGCAAGATGCATCCTCATGGCCCCCCATTGCACCAAACTGAAAGCCAAGGTACCTAAATAATTCAACCCTCCTAACTTCTTCAGTGTTCTGCCGTGCGGTGCAAGGAATAATTCAGATTCTTCCCTCTGTGTCACCATATGCCCCTCAGGCAAGGGTGAACACATGCTGGTTAAAAGGAGGTGCTGATTGATGTTGGGACCTCGGATTCTCTGGCCAGTTAGTCTAGCAGTCCCCAGAACATTTTGTCCTTTTGCAGCCTGCAAGGCCTGCAAAAAGGGGATTGAAAGCAGCTGTTGGATTGGTAGCCTGAGAAGGAAGAGGCCCTCTTTGCACCAAGTGATCTCCCCACACCTCTTTTTGTGTCACAGGCAAAAGCAGAATGCCCATCCTATCATGCCCCTGCTCCACCACCAGTGCCAGGAAGGCCACAGAGTCCCATTTCTGGAACATATTTGTGATGGCCAGCCTGCGTAGGGGCTTATTTAAGTAGATTCCATGAACCCTCACAACAACTGGTGAGGCCAGTGTTCCTCACATCATAGCCTAGTGATTGCGTCCCTGCCTTCAGAATTCCACATTGATCCTTCACAGCTCTGCCATTTATTAATGGCAGTTATCTTGGGCAGTTTCTAAGTCCTGTAAGCCTTCATTTTCGTACATGTAAAATGGGAGTGATGGGACCTCTCTCTCTCTCTCTCTCTCTCTCTTTTTAATGTTTATTTATTTATTTTGAGGGAGAGAGGAAGGGAGGGGTGGGCATGAGCCCAGCGTGGGGCTCTATCCTACAAAGTGTGAGATCAGAACCTGAGTCGAAATTAAAAGTCACTTAACCGACTGAGCCACCCAGGTGCCCTGGAACCTGTCTCTTAGGGAGAGAATTCAAACCACATGCAATCATCCATGTAAGGGCTTCAGCAGAGTGTTCCACATATATGTGCTAGCTTGCTGCTCTTCTAACTATGGGAAAACCAACGTCCCGTGTGTCATGGCCGGTTCTTGGAATTGTAAGGTTTGTGGGAGTTGGGCTGAGCAAGCCTGCGTGTATACATCCATCCCTGCCTAGCTCTGTGCTGCAGGTGGGGGGAAGGGGGAGACACCACCTGCCCCTTTCCTGCCTTCCAGGAGGTTACAACTTAGTGCTCAATGTTATTTGTTGGTTCGCAAGCACACCATGCTACTTTATGGCTTCGTGCTCAGCTTTCACGTTGGCCTTCCTCCAGAATCATTTGTTGTTTGGAACAGAACGCGCTCATAAAAGAAGCTGTCTGGAAGGCTGGGCATCCTGAGGGTCTGGAGCCCAGCACTGAAAAGTCAGGCAGTCATGTATCTCCCGTCATCTCCAGAGTTACTTTGCTTTTTCCCAGATCGACTTCTTGGTTCTCTCTCTCTCTGCATTCAGGGCTTGCCTTGGTCACTTTGCTCATACCCAGCTTTACCGGCTTCTCCATTCAAAATCTCAAGGAAAACAGTCACAGGGTCCTCATTCCAGACCCAGGGCAGAGTGAAATCTGTGAGGCTCAGTTCACCTGTGACATTGGTCGCCCCTGGGCTGTTCAGGAGTTAGGGGCATATAATGGACAGTAAGTGCTGTGGGTGATGGGAGGGGATCAGTATGCAAAGTAGTGAGACATGGACTGAACGGGTACAACTGTCAAAATGACTGAGCTTAGATGTCACTTCCTGCAGGAAGTTTTCCTGGACCCAGCTGAACAAGGATAGTTAGGCCCTCCCCTGGGCTCTTCTGATTCTGGGCACTGGCCTCTATTATAGCAGCTCTCAGGATGTGCTATACTTACCGCAGCCCAAGTCTGTCATCACACCAGAGTGTGCCTCCCAAAGGTAGGGATGGGATCCAGTTTGTCTTTGCAGACCCCACTAGTATCTCAGTACCTGCCACCCAGCAAGTACTCAGTAAATGGTTTATAGAACTGAGGATCGTCAGGAAACTGACAAATAATTGTACCACAGAATGAGAATTACTTCCCAATAGCACCACGAAGCAGTTGCTTTGCCAAAAAAACAGCCGTCCTCCCTGCCCCACCCTCACCCCCGCTCCCCAAGGTGCGGTAAACATCCACGGGGACAGAAGCAGAGCTCAGACGGCCACCTTTCATGTACAGTCATGCTCTGTGTCTTTGATCCCAAACTCCTTTAGGTATTGAGTCTTAAAGAGCCTGCTGCAGCTACCCACTTAATAGCCATCCGGCACCCCACGCATTAATGCCAATTAGCCTGGGAAAGATGAAAACTTTGGGGACTTAATGAGCTGAGTTGGCACCTGTTCACTCAGCCCTCCGGCCTACATCTCTTCAGCTGCTTAAACCAACTGGATGGTGTCACTTTTAACCTTTCTGGGGAAAGGCTTACAAAGGCATTTTTGCTTTCGTTTGTCTTCAACTTTGACTTCACTTTGGGTGACTGACCTAAAGATTTTGGAGTGACAGGCTTCAGAAGCATTGTTTGAGGCCATACCCGCACCCCACCACCCCAGACCCTGCCCCGTAGAGCTGAGGGGCAGAGACTAAGGCAGTGCAAGTTGGGAAGACAGCCCAGGTGTGACAGGGCCACGCGCAGTGCGTGGCTCAAAGTTACCCAATGAGTGTTGGAGGAGGAACTGTCTACCGGCACCCTGCTGTGTCCCAGATCAGGGCGTCTGCTCCACGAGGACCCGCGGTGCCTGTGGCAGTGTGACCGCACCTCCACCAGTGCCTGACACGTGGTAGGTACCCGGGATATACTTGTTGCATGAGCAACTGAGCAAATGATGAATAGTAATTAAGAGCTCCAGTGGGAGAGAGACCTGGGTGTGAATCCTCCTTCTCCCACTACTGCACATTGTGAGCATAGGCAGTTTGTGTCCATCTCTCTCACTCTTGGGTTCAATCCTTGATCGAGGAGACCAGTGCTTGCCATGGTTTGGGCCTTAAATGTAAAGCACTTACTTAGCACAGTGTCTGGCACACAGTAAGTACTCAACAAACTCAATTTTATTAATTATTAATAATTTAATTAATTTAATTAATAAATTATTATTTATTAATAATTTAATTATTTTAATAAATAAATTATTATTTATTAATAATTTTATTATTAATGGAGTAATTTTATTTTTTTTAAGTTTATTTTGAGAGCGAGGCAGTGTGAGTGAGGGAGGGTCAGAGAGAGAGGGAGAGAGAGAGAGAATCCCAGTCAGGCTCCACACTGCTAGTGCAGAGCCCGATGCGGGGCTCAAACCCACAAAGCCGTGAGATTATGACCTGAGCCGAAATCGAGAGCTGGACGCTTAACCGACTGAGCCACCCAGGTGACCCTGGAGTAACTTTAAATAAAGTGCTTGACGGGCGCCTGGGTGGCTCAGTCGGTTAAGCGTCCGACTTCAGCTCAGGTCATGATCTCGAGGTCCGTGAGTTCGAGCCCTGCGTCGGGCTCTGGGCTGACGGCTCAGAGCCTGGAGCCTGCTTCCGATTCTGTGTCTCCCTCTCTCTCTGCCCCTTCCCCATTCATGCTCTCTCTCTCTGTCTCAAAAATAAATAAAACGTTAAAAAAAATTAAATAAAGCGCTTGATGCCCACATCTCAGTGCCTTCATTTATAAAATGAAAATGTTTCTGCCTGCTGTATGGTTCGTATGCTGTATTCCTGTATGAGGAATAATATGATATGGTGAACAAAGCAACGTGCCTGACCTGGGCTCAGTGCCCCATAAATGGTGGGTGATGCTCTTCCCATCAGGCGAAAGCTTGAAGGGCTCAGAAGGTGGCCACCCATCTCTTGGGGTAGTGTGCAGGGAGAAGGGGGCAGGCTCAGAGAGGGGCTTGTCTGTAGCTCCGGCATGTGACAGGTGCTTGCGTGGACAGACACAGTGCTCTGGCCTTCTTTTGCCTTTCACCTTGAAAGAACTCAGGCTTTTCAAAGGGATCCTAGGCTATATTATCAGACTTTTACCTAGCACGCTGTTCTTTTCAGCAGACTGACTTTCATAATTCTCATGACCAAATGCCAACCCTTCTTTACCAAAACCCCCTTAATCCTTTGATCTTGTCTCAGTCACAAGAAATGATTGTCTGCTACATCTTGCCATACATGATTTAGAGAGGATTACTGAGCAACCTCAATCCGTCCCTAACCTTCCCCTCCCCCACCAGCAGGCACTTGCTCATGTGAAATCCTCCAAGGCGTCCTCCCCCGCCCACCCCCCCCCCCCCCACCCCGGCCCCTGGGAAGTATCCTTGGAAAGAAAAGAGCTAAGCAAGGCAGCTGGGGCAGGGGCACCAAGCATCTCAGGGGAAGAGGTTGAAAGGAATATTCCAAAGGGAGGATGGGAGTAAGTGTGGATATACTAGATTGTCAAGTGAAAGAAAACCAACCCGGTGGTTCAGGGTAAGCAGAAGCACACCAGGGCCTGGCAGTCAACAAAGCACCACTGTAGGTGCGATCTGGCAGGACCCTTGAGTGAGGTCTCTGAGGGGGTGGGGCCTGGCATAGCAACTCTAGGATGTTCTTACCCAGTGGAGACATGGGTTATGTGTGGCTGGCCTGTGGTCACATGGGGAGCGATGGCATCTTCTAAGACTGGATCCTAGCCTCTTCCAGTAGTAGAGAGCTTTTCTGTCAGCAAGATCAAGGGCTAAGAAGAAAGGCAGGTCTGGTCATGTGCCTGTTGCTATCAGATTCATTCTCCACATGTGCATGGCAGGGTGCTTCTGTATCCCATGGAGCTGCTGCTTGCAGTCATAATCTTACGTAAGTTCCACTCATATCGGACTTCAGGCTTGGCCCAACCAATGTGGGGGTGGGGGGTACTGGTGGGAGATGGGAAGGTGCGGCAAAGGGGGAAGTTTGGGACCCTTCTCTCCCTCCCTTAGCTTCTGGTTGTGGCTCTGGCCGTCTCCACGTATCCTGTGGATCCAGGTCCTGCAGGATGGCTCCTGTCTTCCCGTCTGCAGCTCTCCAGGGCAACCTTGCCTTAGTTCCAGCCACCTCTACACAGCCCCTGCCTCCTGGGCTCTGGGCACAGCACCTTCTCCTCTTGTTGGTCTATTCCCAGGGCTGGTGGCAGCTTCCAGTGCTCACTAATCCTTGGATCACTTCCTTTTTGCCTGGCTTTTCAACCCTTCCAACACCATTGTAAGGGTTCCCCACATTCAATTCCTTCTTTGAATAGCTGGCAAGTGCTCAGTTTGTCTGATTGGTCCTTGACTGAGCTTTTGTTTGAAAACTGGCTCCACTAACATATGAGAAATATAACTTTGGACAAGCTTCTTAACCTGCAGAACCTCTCTATTCACCTATAATGGAAAGACTTTAGGAGTTAGAGGTTATGTGTGTTTAGAACGTAACAGAGGGCTAGGCACATAGTAGGTATTTAATGAGTGGCAACCTTTTTTTACTACAAATCACTTAGGAACAGAGTAAGAACCTCTCAAGGAAGGAAGCTGGTCTTTGTATTTGTCAACTCCTAGCAGGATGCCACGTACACTTAATAGAGTGAGGAAACTTAATAAACATATTTCATTATGTATTATATAAATATATAAATATAAATATATTTCAGTATATTACATGTATTTCAAGTGAATGGGTTAGATGAATGAGAGACTACCTTTGTCATTCCAATAATTCTAGAATTTCTAAGAAAAGATTCAAAGAGAGTTTCTTGGATTTTCTAGAGTAATTCTATCAATATTTTCCCAGTGGAAGTCCATTTGACATGTTAACGGCCATAAAGTTAACAAATGGAGGACACCACAGGAATCTTTGCAAGGTACTTAGTGGAAGCAGCAACAGCCTGCCCCCTGCCCCCCTCAGGTCACCCCTCCCTTTTTTGGTGCCTATTTCTTCTCTTTCCCCAAAGGAGTTGAAAGCTGAATCCCTTAATAGCTCTCAGTGCTCCTGGCTGCAACTCGGGTGCACACAGACAGTTGCCTGCCTCAGAACTCTTGAAGGAGTGGCCAGATGCTGCTTGCTGTGGGGAGGGGAATTGGAAGGTTTCATTAGTCACACTTGCTAAAAGTGTAAAACCTCTGGTGGGCTTGTCAAACATGGGGAAATCTCCACATGTAAATATTTATGGATTAGGAATCAAATATTAAATATTTACTTCAGCTTCTTGGAATTATAAATGATTTAGTAAAACCTATGGGGAGTCGGAGTGGCTTTGGTTCAGAACCAACCCATCTATTTAATTGTCTCCCCAAGCCCCATGCACTCCCTTATGGCGCAGCAGCATGGGAGAGCTTGGGGTGCCCGTGCAAAAGAACGAGAGCTCAGCTTTCATGTTGGGGTTTGGCTCATTCTTCCCATTTTCCCTTCTGTGTTGCATCATGTATGTTTCCAAGTAGGCATTCCTACGGGACCGCGAGGGTGAAAGCCCCACCCTTCAGTGCGGGTATTTCTCAGTCGTACCGTGTAGCACAACCACTTTGGGGGGCTTGTCAGAAAACGCAAGTGCCATTGCTCTCCCAGTGATCCAGTGAGTGGGGATCTCCACGAGGAGGGCCTGGCGTCTGCACGTGTCAGAAGCTCAAGCTAAAGAACCATGGGAGGCGTCTCTGATGCCACCCATGGGAGATTCGTGACAAAGACGTTGGAATAAGACAGGTTCAGATCTGAATCTCATCTCTGGTGATGAGTAGCTCTGTGCCTTGGAGAAAACCCTCCCTCTCTCAACTTCGCTGTCCTCATTTTTATAATAGACATTAAAGTACCTCTCTGAGTTAGTTTTCTGAGTCTGCTATAAAAAATTACCACAAACATGGTGGCCAAAACAAAACAAAAACACAGAAACCCCCCCCAGAAATTCACTCTATCACAGTTCTGGAGGAGAAAAGTCCAAAACTAAGGTGTCAGCAGGGTGGCTCTCCCTGTGGAAACTCTAGAGGAGAATCTGTTTCTTGCCTCTCTCAGCTTCTGCTGGCTGCCAGTTGGTGATTTTTGGTTTGTGACCACACCTCTTTCTGCTCTGTCTTCACATAGGCTTCTCTTCTATGTGTCTCTTCTAAGGACACTTGTCATTAAGTTACCCATCTACATGATCCAGGATGATCTCCTTATCTCAGGATCCTTAACTTAGTTATATCGACAAATTTTTCCCCCCAAATAAGGTCATATTCACAGGATCCACAGATTAAGACATGACAATATCTTAAAACTTTTTTTAAAAATGTTTGTTTATTTATTTTGAGAGAAATGTGCACGTGCATTTCTGCACACCCAAGTGGGGTAGGGGCAGAGAGAGGAGGAGAGAGGAGAGAGAATCCTGAATGGACAGCGTGGAGTCCAATGCAGGGCTCAATCTCATGAATTGTGAGTTCATGGCATGAGCTGAAATCCAGAGTCAGATGCTTCACCGACTGAGCCACCCAGGAGCCCAGGACATGACAGTGTCTTTTGGGGGCTGCCATTTAGCCCATGAGAGTGTCTCAAGAGCTGATGGTGTTGTCACTGACAGTTCTCATTGGTTGGAACCCAGGCCACAAATTTACTAGAACAAGTCTACCTTGTGGAGATATTGTGGGTGATTGAAATTACATGCACGTAACTGTGTGTCTGGGACATAGTTAGCATTCATTAAAAAGGAGCTTCTTTTATTAACACTTACCAAGTATTTACACATATTACTCAATTACTCATCATTTATTTGAACATTTATCACTTCATTCACTGTTGATGTAAACAAGTTCATTGAGCACCTGTCTGTTATGGACCCATCACTAGCCAGCCCCTGAGGATATAAAATATATATATTTCTTGAGACACAAACTAGATAGGAGGATAAACAGTGAAACTCTAGTCCAGTGTGATAAGCACCTCAACGGATGTATTTGCCAGGGGTTAGAGGAGTGATAAATGTACTCAGGATATTAGAGGTGGCTTCGTGGGAGAGTTGGCATTCAAGCTAGATCATACAAGTTGAATAGGAGTTTATTAAACAAAAGGAAGGCATGCATGTGCCACCTGAGAGGTTGCATGTACTGAAGCATAAGAAGTCATAGTGTTTTGGAGGAATGGTGAGAAATTCGGGATCCTGGAGCACAGGGTTCATGGAGCACTGGAAATTAGACGGCCATAGGAAACAAGAGCCAGATTTCATTTACTGGCCACAAAGGGAGAATATTATTAATCCCATTATAACTGGGAAAGAAAGAGAAATTAAGCTGCCCAGCATCACACAAGTTAGAAGGCAGACTTGTGCCCAGTGTTCTGCAACCCCTTTCGGATAGCAGTAGGCATTTGTCCCTCAGTTCTCTTCTTCCACTGTCTGCAGGTGCTTCTCGGCTTGTTTTTTCATTCCTTCTACATTAGGAGCCCTTTGATTCTAGGGGACATGCCTGTGCCCACCACGTGCCCCTGGCCTGCCTGATGCCTGGCACCCAAAAGACATTGAGCAGATCTTTGCTAACTGAGTTTTATCACAGTAGACATTTTGGCATCAAGCAAGAGAGCTGGATAAAATTCTTTCTGAAGTCCTCCTGACCTCCAGCTTCTAGATTGAGTTTGCTTACACAGGAGGGCGAGATTTTCTTTTGGAGTCAAAAGACACGGATACCACCAGAAACCTATTGTTACTTATTTCTCTGGGGGCAGGGGAGTATTTCCACACAGAGCCCGCTCTCCGTCTGCCACATGCTTTTTTATTGGTTTACATGGTTACATCTCTTTACATTTGCCGTCCACATGAGTGCTGCTTTTTCATAATTCATAGAAACGTCGCACAAAATTAATCTACAGTGAGAACTCGAACTTGACTCAAGCCAAAAGCCTTGCCTGCGAATGTCTTTGTTACTGACGGCGTATCCGTCGGAGCTCTTTTCGGTGTTGCGTAAGTTCCAAATTCTCCTTTAAGGAGAGCCAGATTGAGGAAATCATTAATCTCTGACAGTTGTGTAGATATAATTAAAGATATATGAATTTAAAAATACCTGCTATCTCAAATTACTTCCTAAAAGAACAGGGAGGGGGAAGGAGGGTTCTATTTAAAATGTCAGATACAGACGCTTTAGGCTGGGTAGTCAAAGCACTGTATGTCTGTCACTCATGAAAACTGACAATTAGGTCCATAAATAGATTTTACAGGCTTCCACACAAGAACGCACATCCTGCACATCTCAGCCGCATAAAGATGAGGAGCGTGGATGGCAGCCGCTGACTCACGGGAAGGGAGTGGCGACTGGGAGGTGAATGAGATGTTTGGAGCAAATCCACTGTGTCTGGGGGCTGGGCATGGGGCTTGTGGGAGGAGGGCAGCCCACCAAGGTAGGAGAGGGGCATGGTATCCTATCATGGCCCTTCCATGCAGCACCCACATGAACTCTGACCGGTCTCCGCAACTCCCAGAGCGTGGGTCTGTTTCCCCATCAGCAAAGTGAAATCAGTCACAACAGTCTCAGCTGTTCCTACCTCCATGGGTAATCAGGAGGATCAGATGAGGTTGGGGGAAAACGGATGAGACCATCCATACATGAGCCATTGATTTGGTGTTACTGAATTTCTGTTGTTGATACTGCCCACTGAGATATTTATACATACACTAGGAAGAAACAGGGTAGGTGATCAGAAAGCACGTTAAGACTGCAACATCAGGTTATCAGAGACGTGCCCAAGAGTAAAGCTGAACGTTGCCTTACGTTCTATAGCAGGAAATTCAGTCAGGTGAGCACCTGGGAGGTGGTGGGGACAGGGTTGGGTGGGGGGGTATAGATGAATCACAAGACCTATTCTCAATATCTAAGTTCCATGCTTTGGGGTCCTCACTTTCTAGAGATCCAACCTTGTTCAAGGCACTTGGCATCTCTGACCCTCAATCTCCCTCTCCACAAAATAGGGCACATGATTCTATAATTACCTTCTCCACAGGACTAATGTGAAATCTGGTAAAATCACAGACAAGCGTATGGAAATTATGATGCCGTTGTGGAGTTCATGACTGAAAATATAATCATGTTCACATTTGAAAGGGTCAGAGGCAGGTCGGGTACCCATCCTCTCTTCTGTTATTCACTCATTCATCCATTTACCTTATTCAGTAAACCTGTTTAATGTACTTATGTATTATGTTTCCTGTTTATTATTTGTCTTCCATTGATGGAATGTTCCACCAAGGCCAGAATTTTTGTGTGTTTTGTTCACTGAAATGTCCCAAGCACCTACATGAGCTCCAAGCACTTAGTAGGTGGACAATAGATATTTAGTGAATTAAGTCTGTTTTATTTTAGGTATTATGGAAACATGCTGTGGTATAGCAGAGGAGAGACTGTTTCCTTCAAAGAGTTCATAGTTTGATTGGGGGTTGAGAGGGGAGACATTTGAATGGCTGGGTGTAATGCAAAATGCTAAGTGCTGCATGATACCTACAGAAGCTATGCTCCCAGCTCTTTTGTACTGTATAAAAGAGGGTTTCTCCCAGGCCAGGATCAGTTGGGGTTTAGGTGCTGTCAGGGAACCAGTGTTCCTGATAAGCCACAGTTTGCCCCTTGTAGGGCAATGACCTTGACAATAGAATGAGGCACAACTGAGCTTAAATGCACTCCCCCCCCAACCACCATCAAGCAGCTGTGATCTTGAGTAAGTGACCTAATCACTGTGAGTCCCCATTTCTTCTTTTGAAAAACATTGTGAAGACCACTGTTTAGGTAACAACTGTAATAAAAACTCCCCACAAAAGCTGTCTCTCCCTGAAGGGCACCCAGTCCATCTCCCCTTCTGTCGCTTTTCTCTCCAAACCTGAAGGAAATGCCGTTTTTCCGTGTATTTTGCCTCTGAGATAGAACTTTTCTCTCTGTTCCTCACGGCATCAATGAAGTCTGGCATCTTATTCCTTCTACTGTTGTGACCGTCCCCACTTGTACTAGAACACTGCCACCACTGCTGCTCTTGCTTCTGAGACTCCCCTTCCACTGTGACCCCTCCCCCACCCCACTGCTAGTATTACCACCTGCTGTCCCTGCTCTGGGCACCTCTTGTTAATGAGCCCAGACTAGTCTAGGTATGGCACAAAGCATTTTATGTTAATCATTTCGTTTAATCTTTGCAACAGTTGAGAGGGAAAAAAGTGTTATCTTCCTATTCTACAGATGATGAAACTTAGACTCAACGGGTCCACTAATTTCCCAGGTCACAGTGCTCTTGACAGATGGATGCCAGTGAGAGGTGCTCCTAGGCCGTGATGTCCTTGAAGGAAAAGAAGCCCTCGCCCCAGCACACGCCCAGGCCTGGCACAGGTGTGGAGCTCGTGAGATTCTTGCTGCCTGGGTGAGGGCACCATGTTCAAGTCTGTCATGTTCTGAGACCCCTGGGAGGTGGTACCCATATTTCTAGGATCAGAGAGCACTTCTGAGGGACCGCCCCTCATCCATTCTGGTTGGGAGCAGCACTCTGGTGTGAGGATGGTGTGCTCCTGGCCACTGCAGCCCCGGGAAGAGGCTCTGGGATCCTCTTGATCACATTTTACATTATGGGTTCAGTACCTTACAAAGGGGAAAGCGTAGCCCCTGTGGTCAGACTGGATGCAAATGAAACTCTTAGAGATGCAAATGACTTTCCTACAAAGAGCTATGGGTTAGAGCTGAAAGGATGTGTGACTAAAAGCACTGACTGTTGAAAGAAAGAGAGAAAATTCCTCTGGAGACTTGCCAGCTAATTAGCAATGCCAGCGGCCCTACTTGGTGGCATGCCTGCAGTTGTGGGCAAACGCTTGAGCTGGGTGTTCAACTTTCATCCTTGTGGCCAGCCCTGGGGGGAAGCATTTGGGGCAGGAACACAGGCCCTGGGCCCGGAGGTGCTAAATCACGTGGCACCAAGGTTGCTAAGAGTTCAGTAAGAGAAACAAAACTTCTCTTGGATTGCTTTGCTGATGATTGTATCTGATGTGATACCAGTGTAACCCCCTTGCTTCAAATGTGGTTCTGCCACAAAAAGCTGTGTGACCTTGGGTAAGTCATTTAAGCTGTCTGAGCCTCAGTTTCGTTATTGATGCAATGGGAATAAAAATGTTCAGTGACAAGTGTGGCTATGAGTATTAACAGATACAAGCTGCCTGATAGACATGTTGAATAGCTTCTCACCCCTTCCAGCTGCATCCTTTTCTTGTCTCTCTGGCGTTCATTCCTGGATCCCATCTGTTTTAACAGTTACTTCTTCTGTTTACTGGCTGAAAACCACCCCCTTTCCCCCAAATCCTGCACTCTCCCTTCCCCAACCAGTAAACCCCTTCATGATCGTGGCTGTGCCTCTTTGATTTCCATGTGCTCGGTGCAGGAACTAGATGGATGAGTGATGACGAACGAATGAGTGAATGAATGAATGTTGGGTGTCCCAGTCATTCCATACATAAATGAAATAACATTTCAGTTTGGAGAAGTATTTTTAATGTTCTGCATTACCATCTGTGATAATACTACCATTTTCCAGGTAAAAGAGTTTACAGAGGTGGGAGGGGCTTGTCTAAGGTCACCCTGCTGGCACATGGCATGTCTCACACCTCACTCACTAGTCAGCAAGTGTTCAATCAGGTGCTTTCTAGTGCCCACTGATCCAGGCATCACCTGGACTATTTCCTTCTTTATGGCCTCCCCAGGGAAGCCAGATTCTTGCTGTGACTAACATTTCAGTGAGTTCCAGCTGCTTGGGATCCACCGTAATAGATGGGACCACTACCTTCATGGAGCTTACGCTCAGTCACCGGAAACAGCGAGCAGACATAAATAACACATTTGTTAAATAAGTAAATTATTGAGAATTTTAGAAGGTGATACCTGATATGGGGGAAGAAAGGAAGGGGCTCCAGGACATTTGAAAGAACTCTTTAGCCTCTAGCACCTCTTATTAGAAAGCGAATATCATTTAGTCATTGAGTGTGCCTCTATCCACTCTTTTTCTTGCAAAGGCCGGCGTGGCAGATGGAGGCTGCAGCAAGCTTCCGGAGGGCCAGAGTTTGCTAGTGTGTATGAACAGATTAGGAGGGTAGGAGTAGTAATCATAAATGTAGCTACAGTTATTAAGTGCTTACTACATATCGGGCACTGACCCAGATCCTTTGTACATAGTAACTCACTTAATCCTAATAATAATTGCTTTTGATTGCTTTTTATTATGGCCCCATTTCATGGAGAGGAAAACTGTGGCTCCGAGAGGTAAATAACTTGCCCAAGGTCACAAGGTAGAAGATGGCAGAGCAAGCGTGTGAACCCGGAGTGGTGGTTACCAGACCTGGCTCCTTTAACCATGCTACCAGCCTCCAGAGTAGAAACCAGCCCCCTGTAACCAAAAGAGCTGGCACGGTGTGGCCTGAAAACTGCCAGGATCAACTGAGCAGACCACAGAGTGATCGCGGCAGATGTACAGTGAGATCACTGCAAATGTGAGAAAAACCAAGAGTGCCGGACAGCTTGAGTTGCACTTTTTGATGGTACTTCCCTGTGTCTTTGGTTGCCTTATCGGAACCATGGAGGGGATTGGGTTAGAGGATCATCTACAGGCCCTTTTCTGTGCTGGGTCGTCTCAGGGACTTTGAGGGGTGTGCCATTTCACTGATTCTTAAGTCAGTCTAGTTCTCAATGCTTAAGCGCCCCAGCTTAGAGGCTTTGAATACACAGACAGGCTTAAGTTTGAATTGTGGCTCTCCATTTTGCTAGGGGAGGGGAGAAGCCTCGGCTAGGTAAATAGCTTAAATTGAACAACGTGGGCTTCAGTCTCATCCTCTGTTAGATGAGTGTGCCAGAAGAGCCCCTGCCCCAGGGCTATTAGGAAGAATAAATGAAGTGCTGTGTGAGGTCGGCTTACTGTACTGTCTGGCTCCCAGTGAAGGGAGTAGGCCTCAGTGAGCGTCTGTGGGGGAAGGAGCGGTGTCTGTCTGCATCCCAGAGTCTCTGCCCCAGCCTAGCAGGCTGGCAAGGCTGCTGCTTGGCGGGGCTCTCTGTGCCCCTGGGATTCACTGTTGTCTGTGTCGGGGGGTTCTGAAAGTCTTCTAAGGTTGCGTTCAGTCTTGACCTGACACTCAGCAACAAACTTGGAGGTTTGCAAACATCTGGCATTTTTTTAAATCACTGCCTTTGTTCCTCAGTATATTAGCAAATAAAAAGACACGGAGGACAGATTTAAAAAAGAAAAAGCCAGCCCAACCCCAACCAAAACACCTAAACCCTAACCTGATGATCTTGAAATGTGTAAGGCCCTGTAAGATGGTGCTGGATGTCCTGGTGTAGTTTTAACCTTTTGTTTCCTACAGCAGAATCACGGGAGCTCGGAGATGGTTGACAGCAATTAGCAGAGAGAAAGCTTCCTCTTAAAACTGAGTAATAATCTGCTTATTACTTTTTGCACACTAGTTTCATGGTGACCCAAGTAAATTACAAATTACAGCTCCTTTGCACGTGCGCCATTTACTCTTGTGTTTTGCCGGTTCTTGCTGTTGCCCTGCTCTGCCTCTGCTCACCCCAAACCAGCAGGACCTCAAACCTCTCGGAACTTTACGCTGCCCTCTCACCCTTTAGGTGTGTGCACATGCCATTTGCTCAGCCCAGAGTACTGTCCCTTCAAGGCCAACTTAGTCCAGCTACTCATTCTGGAGTCACATGCCCTGATGGACAAGCCCCAGTTTAAATTAGTAACTTTCTTCTTTCTTCTTCTAGAGTGTTCTGGTTCCGTCCCTGCAGTCCTCATTTCACTGTGTTTTAATCACCTCTTTACTGGTCTGCCTCTTGTCTAAACTGTGAATCGCCTGATAACAAGGGCTGAGTCTGTGTTCATTATCTCCCCAGTCGGTGCTCAATATATTTTGTAGGCTGAGTGATTCATAAACTGAAAGAAGTCAAACGGGGGCCCGGATGTAAAGAGCACCCTCCATGGGGAAGGCAGAGACCAAAGGGTAGAATGGTGGCACAGAGAGTTTTGACTTCAGTTTCTATTACACAACAGCTAAATGTGTACCATCATCCAGATGTCAATTATCTGTGTTGTGTAGCTCTCCAAGGTGCTTAATCAAAACCCTCTCATTAATCCTCACAAACATCTTCCAAGGAAGTGGGAAAGTAGAATTCATTTTTTGTAGCATGAGAAAATGAGACATCAAAGGTGCTGAACCTGCACATTTCAAGGTTGATACAGTTAGCTCTCTGGCTCCTGGGGGAGTCTGTACAGAATTCACCCTCCTCACCATGCCTGCCCCTCCCTTTCTCTCCCAGACACCATTCTGACATGTCTCCCCCACCCTCACCCCACCTCCCACTTTCCCACTCCCATCTATTTATGACTCGCTGTGTCACATTCAGGTTCACAGATGATTTTAGAAGTGGAGAGTGAGCAAATCCAGTTGAACAATTTAACCAGATTCAAAAGGATTTGGATCATTTGCGTAATTGGGCTAGCAGATGGCAAATGTAGTTCAAAGTACAAAAATGTAGAATAATTACAAGGGGAGAAAGCAATGCAGTTTATGGATGAGGAAAGTGATTTGGGAGAAAAGCTCATCGAAATCATTACCTCAGTGTGTTAAAAGGACAAACAGCACAGGTCTGGGTAACAGAGGTGGAGTACAGAGTATACTCTCGTGACTCCTTGGGTGGTTGGATGCAGGAGAGAGGACATGTCTGTCTCCTAGAAGTGAGAAAGGAAATGGTTGGCGGGCAGAGAAGGATCTGGAGAGGATGGTGACTGGGCAGGCAGAAAAGCTGTCATAGTCACTTTATGGGTTCACGTTTCTCCTGCTTCCATCTTACCTGTGACCCCTTGGTGAGAATCTGTTTCCCCCTGAGCCTCAGTTTCCCTTACGGTAACATGAGCAGACTGATGCCTGCTTTCTTGCTGCATTGAAGAATTTATGAGTTCATAGATGTGAGAAATGCATGCAACTTATTTGGAAACCCAGGAAATTCACTCTTAGGAGTACGAGTTTTATGTTCATAATGCCCCTCCCCCAAAGTCAATATTTTCTGGAATAGGGTTGTTTACTAATGTCATAGGCTAAATGATGACCTCCCCACCCAATCCCTTACCCTAATCCTTAGAGCCCGTGAATGTTGTTTTCAATGAGACTTGGCAGGTGTGATTAAATTAAGCATCTTGAGATACAGAGATTATCCCGGATTATCCAGGTGAGGCCTAAATGCCATTACAAGTATCCTTTTAAGAAGAATGCTGAGGGCTATTTGACATAGTAGAAGAAGGAAATGGGAGTGATATGGCCACCAGCCAAGCAGCCACCAGAAGCTGGAAGAGGCAAGAACAGGATTGCCTCCAGAGCCTCTGGAGAGAGCAGAGCTTTGCTGATAACTTTGATTTTGGCCCAGTGAAACTGAAGTCAGTCTTCAGCTTCCACAAGTCTAAGACACTAAATTTCTGTTGTATTAAGACACCAAGTTTGATGTAGTTTTTTACAGCAACCACAGGAAACTAGTAAAACTAGAAAGAGAATTTGACCAGCACAGAAGAGATTTGGATGAGGTCCAGGTTCTGAATCTCACTTCCATGGGACCTGGGCTCATCCATCTTGACCTCTGTTTCTTCACCTTTAAAGTAGAATAATAATAGTACATCCCTTATATGGGTTATTGAGAAGGTTATTGAGAAGAGAGAATGCATGTACCCTATTTACCATAGGTACATTAAAAAAAAAAAAAGCTGGGCATAGTTTTAAGTTCTGAATCAGGCAGTATTTACTCAGCACTCAGAAGTCCAGAGAACCTGAGAGGGGACAATTTCGGAGAATGGAGGTAACACTCAGTATTATGGAGGCAGCTGGGAGTGTTGATGATGCCTGGGCAATTTGTCTGGAGGAGGCAGGACCATGGCCACCAAAAAGGGGCTCAAGTCTTGCTCCTGCCCTAGAGAAGGTTGAGGTTCTAGGAAAGGCAATCCAGCAGAATCTAAGAGCTAGCACCGTGACCGGGAGAGGGGGATATCTCAGGTTAGGAAAATAGGATTTGGGGGCAAGGAAGTCATCCTGGGAATGCTTGATCCCAGGTCTGATTGCCACTGAAGGAAACTCCAGTAGGATTTCAGGGCCCAGATCCTAGGTTTCTGAGGACATCTTTTTTTTTTTTTTTTTAAACATTTATTTATTTATTTATTTATTTGAGAGAGACAAAGTGTGAATAGGGGAGGGGCGGAGAGAGAGGGAGACACAGAATGTGAAGCAGGCTCCGGGCTCTGAGATGCCAGCACAGAGCCCGATGCGGGGCTTGAACTCATGAACCGTGAGATCATGACCTTAGCCAAAGTCAGACACTCAACTGACTGAGCCACCAATGCACCCCCCCTAAGGACATCTCAATGCCAAGCCCTAAGATTCTGAATTCAGTGGTATAAACTCTGCCTCCATCAGAGTAGGTCCAGTCCAGAAACAGTGGCTGCTGGCATGGGAGAGATTACTAATGGCTGCTTTAGAAATTAGGCCACCTGGTCAAGGAGGTCCGAGTTGAATCTGGGTACTACTAAAGTGTCTTTCAGAATCTGAAAAGACCAATGACATCTAGAAACTTGAGTGCTAGATAGGTACAAGTAAGCAGATCCAGCTAAGACTAGAGACAGAGTCTGGGCCTGATGGACCCTTTGTGTGTAGGAGTGTGGTGCTGGCTGTAGCACAGGGAAGCTGTGATGGATAAATATGGAAAATGAGGACCAGAGAGATTGAGTAACTTGCTTACGGACATGGCCTGTTAAGGACAGAACTGGATCTAGAACCTTTGTCCCTTGCCCGGTTTTTAAACTGATCAAATATGACTTTTCCGTAGGTTTTAGTTTACTCTTGAAATTAGAGAGATTTGTTTGAGATCTTGCCTCTGTTTTAATCAGCTTCCACATTTTTACAACTCTTGTGCTCTCTGATTAGACTGCAAGTTTTTGACCATCATTTAAGGAAAGAATGTGCAGGGAGAAAGGGAGGATTCAAGAATAAAAAGTAATTAAACATAATAAGTCTCTTGAGATTAGCCATTAATTTGGATGTGAAATGTAAAATTGCCTTTAAAGTAATAAGGGATAATATCGAGTGATGGTAATATCCAGCATGGGAGGTAACATGCTGGTAACATTGCATAAGGCAGGATAATACATGTGGCAGTTCCCTGATTTTTGTAGAATTAATGATGTTGGTTTCATTTCACTGCTGATTTAAGATATACATTTCACAAATCGCACATTAAGGCAAATGTATTAAAATTGCACCCAAAGAGCTGAATAGCCAGAAAATGGCAGCCCCTTGAAACACTGCAGTTTTATGATATCTTGGGTTTAATGCTTAATCAGTAGATATTTACATCTCTGTATTTTAATGCCTTGAAATGCCAGTTCAACAGAATTATTGGGAGTATTCTGAGAGGGGCTTATGAGTATGCAGGGGTAATATTCTGATTTAGGTGGTAAACTGAAAAAGAGACCAGAATGCTCTTAAGACTTGCTACTTTTTTTAATTTATAAAAAAAAAAAAAAAGGGTCGGGGGCACCTGGGTGGCTCAGTTGGTTGAGTGTCCAACTTCAGCTCAGGTCATGATCTCGCGGTTTGTGAGTTGAGGCCCCGTGTCGGGCTCTGTGCTGACAGTTCGGAGCCTGGAGCCTGCTTCGGATTCTGTGTGTCCTTCTCTCTCGGCCCCTACCCCAGTTGTGCTCTGCTGTCTCTGTCTATCAAAAATAAATAAATGTATTAAAAAAAAAAAGACTTGGTACTTTTTTTTTTTTCCAGAAGAGCTGGGTATTATTTGTCTTGTTAGAAGAGATGTGTTGTTTGGGTTTCACAGAATATGTATATAAAGTATATAATAAGATGAGTTAAGACAGTTCATAACCAAGCTTGACTCAGACTTTATTAACTCAAGGAATTATTATAATAGAGCCTGCTGCTGACATACTGGTTTCTTAGAAAAGCAGAGTGATTGTCCGGGTGAACATTCACCTTCTCAGGGAAGAACCATGCACTCATGCACTCATTCACGCATATACTCATGCATTTGTTCATTTGTTCATTCATTCATTATATTTCATTTATCCATGTATTACTTGTTTACTGAGCACCTACTATCTGCCGGGCACTGTTTTGAGTGTTGGGAGTCAATAGTTTTAAAAAGGTAGTCTCAGGGGGCATCTTGGTGACTCACTCGTTTGGGTTTCTGACTTCGTTTCAGGTCATGATCTCATGGTTCATGAGTTCGAGCCCCGTGTCGGGCTCTGTGCTGACAGCTCAGAGCCTAGGGCCTGCTTCAGATTCTCTGTCTCCCTCTCTCTCTGCCCCTCCCCCACTCATGATCTGTCTCTTGCTGTCTCTCAAAAATAAATTTAAAAAGTTAAAAAAAAAATTTTAAAGTAGTCTCAGGGTGAGTGGGTGGCTCAGTCAGTTAAGCATCAGATTCTTGATCTCAGCTCAGATCATGATTGTGAGATCGAGTCCTTCTTCAGGCTCTGTACTGACAGTGCAGAGTCTGCTTGGGGTTCTCTGTCTGCCTTCCTTCTCCTTCTCCCTCCCTCCCTCCCTCCCTCCCTCCCTCTCTCTCTATGTCTCTCTCTATGTCTCTGTCTCTCTCAAAATATATAAATAAATAAACTAAAACAAAGTAGCCTTTTGCATCCAATTTTATGGAAATAGGCATTGTGTGCCATAAGTTTTTTTTTTAAATAGTTAAGGACTTGACACTATACTTATAATCTAAGTGAAAAAGCAGAATGAAAGCTTTTGTTTTCAGTTTTATATGTGTGTGTGTGTTTGATAAGAGTTGAAGAATTAATGATGGAAGCAAAATACTCCAAATATTTAACGTGTATGTCTCTGCCTTTGCAGATTAAGCATATATTTTGTTTTCATTTCTGTATTTACATTAAGTTTTCCACAATAAGTATTCATGGCTTAGCAAGAAAGGAAAAGGAAGCAAGTAACCAATGTGGTTACTGGCTCCACAACTGACCAACATGGGTGAGTCGAGGGTTTTTAGAAGGTTAGCTAACCTAGATTAGTTACCTAGAAAACTGTGTGTAAAACAGTAATTTATTTGATTTCTTTGTTAATCACCCTGAATTTGTCCTTCTTTTAAAGCCAAGAAGACTTTCCCCTTGTTTGGCACAGTCTTAGCCCTAGCAAGAGCAATGATTTCTGCCATGATTAAGGGATTTCACACTAGTGAAGGATTATTTTAAAAATAGCCGCTTTTGGTAATTGATTATTTTGTGTATGTTACCCATAATGATACTGTCTGAAGGATGAAATATCTTCTCTCCATTTTCCAAAGCAGCCTCAGTAACCCCCAGTGACACTGGGGTTTTGCTCACTGACTTTAATTACTCCACACAGAAGCTCCTGTTCTGAGTCTGGGTGTGCATCACCCACAGTGAAAGGACCTGGCTGATGAACTCACCCACAAGAGCATCCTGAGCTAGTCATGGAATTTGGAAACCATTAGAAAGCTGGGCGATTTCATTATTCATTCACTTGAAATAATCCTGGGACTGCTTTCAGTGGCATGGTTCCTTCAGCAAATAAAGATAAGCCAAATCCCTGGGCACTCAAAGAAGGAGAAGATTCTCTAAATTAATTCCAGGCTCAAATAATTCAGTAGTATTTGTAATATTCTGTGCATAAATTGGCAATTTGCTCGAGAGATCAGGAAATGATAAAGGCTTTCTTTCCCCTCCCCCTTCTCATCTTAACAACTGCTGAGGCAGCTATTGGGATAAAAGAAATGTTTTATCCTTAATAAATGTCCTATCAGGTAATGCACTGATTAAGGGTATCCAAACATGGTGCCCCCCTTTAAGCGGTTATTTTTCATCAGAGAAACGGAATAATTATTTATATGAAAAATACATATACTAACAATATCAAGAAATACAGAAATAAGAGTGCTGACTTACAGGGTTTCCTCTTTTCAATTTGAAAGTGTTTCAGTTGTTTTGTTTGGAAAGATTGCTTGCCCTTACTCTTTAGTGATGCCACATTTTAAATCCAAACTTGAGTATGTCTGGTATCTCTCTCTCCTCCTTCTTATCCCCAAGGCCATTTGTTTGATTTGGGCTCATACTGGGGAATCTCTGGGAAGGTTGGTTATCCATGGCCCTCTCCCTTTGCATTTTGAGCCAACTGCAAACCAGACACAGGAACCAGATAAAGATAAAATATCCTCATGTTGCTGGCCCAGCTGGGCTGGAATGTGTGGCTCAGGCTGCCTCCTACCTGTCCTCTAAGTCTACACCTGGAGTCCTACTTGGGTCACATGAGGTCTGCAGAGCTGAAAGTCACCCAGCCAGTCACAGGGATGAGAACAGAGCCCTCCCTCCTTGTCCCCTCTGTGCTGCCTCTCCCAGCACTTGCAAGGACAGCACTTGCCCTGGACACACCAGTCTGCTCACTCCCCTCTTGCAGATCCAGAAGCAGAAGAACCCCAAATGGGCTGAGCTCCAGTCCTCACAGCTGTTCACAGTCTCAAGGATCTAATAACTCACTGCTCTTCATAAGAGAAGCAGCAGTAGGGAGGGAAGAAAGAGCTTCTCACCTTCCCATTGTTTGAAAGAGACCTGGGTCCCCATCATATGGGCGGCAGGCCTCTTTCTCCCTTCACACTTGATCCATCCATCCATCTGCCTGGCCCTTGGCTGTCTGATTTCATCTGCCTAAAACCCAAAACTGGTCCTGCCACTCTCCTGCTTTCCAGTCTTTCAGGTTAGCATGGCTTTAAACTCCTTAGTGATGTGCTTACCCCCTGCTCCACCTCTTTCTTAACTCTACCCCACTCATAGCCAGCTATTTGTTGATGGGGCCTTACACAGAGCCTCTCAGCCCTGATCCTTTGCCTCGGATATCAGCCCCCATTCTGGTTAGGGTGCCCTTCTTTTCAGTGACCAAAACAGGTGCATTGCTCATCACAATGTATTTCCACTAGGTGAGACCCGGTATTTCCCACTTAGTAGGTACTCACTAATTCTTTGTCGGGTACATAAATGAATGAACATTTGGAAAAAATAGAGCCACAAGCCTTTCACTGAGTCCATCTGAAATAAGATCGTCATCATGATTTTTGGATTTGTTTTGCCTTCTTATTTTCATGGAAATAAAAGTTTCTTAATGCAGTTTTTTCACTGTTTTAAAGATATCTTTAAAATCGTCATGAGGTTTGTTGTTATTATCAGTAATAATAATCAAGTAGAATAAGAACCCTCACCTCATATAGGGTCCTTCATGGTGAGCTACATGTGTTCTTAACCCAATACTTAGACTGCAGGGCTGGTTTTACTCAGCCGAAATTTTATCCACCTTGCCACAGAATCAAGTAGGGGAATGTGGGCCATGGGCCAGGTTGCCACCGATAATTAGTCAGCGGTGGATGAAAGTTTTTTTAAGTATAAGGGAAGGATAAATGAATGTATCTTTACATTGGGTATAAATGGAATTTCCCCCTATTATTAAATCTATGCTTTTAAGTTATAGAGAACCCTTCTTTGAAGTCTTGGACTCTCTGATACTGGGGAACAATGGCTGTGATTATCCCTAAGGACTTAAAGGGAAAGCAAGTCTGCTCCGGTGTGCCTCACTTTCATCTCACCCAATGACTGTTCATCCCTTCTCGGGCCTGTGGTCCAGGAGGTTTCCATGGAGCCTGCAGGCTGCAGGGCTCCGAGGACAAAGGTCATTCCCGTTTAGAGCCTCTACCTCAGCCCTTCCCTCCTAAATCCTCTGATCATGTAGAATTCCAGCATTTTTCGTTTCTGAAATCATTGTCTCCAAAGAAAGAAAGAAAACTTCTCTCAGCAGGTTTTGTTTGGAAGAAAAGGGTTTCAGAGGCCAGAAGAAAAACAGATCTTTTTTATTTATTTCAATAAGCAAGTTAAAAGGGAAGATTTTTTTTTCTTTGCTTTCCGTTGAAACTGAGCTGAAAGTCCTTAATGAGAAAACCAAGGAGGCAGCAGTTATAAGCATTTGTCTAATGATGTCTCTTTTTTGTCTCCTCAAGAGTGTGCTTACACTTTTTAGTGGCCATTTCAGTGTTCTTGAGGTCAGTCAGTGGCTATATAAAACACTAAACCTTTGGATACTTGATTTACAAAATTATTCAGCTCTGGCAGGCTAGATAGTTTTAAAAGTTTGGTGTAAAGGAGCCATCTGGATAGAAGATGTAGCTGTGTACATCCTCACAAAATATTCCATAAATCTTACCATTTCAGTAGCTTCTAAGGACACTTTTGATCAACAGTGAAATCAAGGCACTGTAGTGACTGGCTTTTCAGGAATGGCCATGTAAGCTAGCAACCCCAAAGCCATTCTTTTTCTTCTTGCAGCAAGACCTTTCACTTTCAGAAGATATTTCATGCTTACACAGACAGTTGACTACTTAAGCTTGCATATTCTAGGGACAGTCATTCACATTGGTAAGATATGGGTGCTTTTTTTGGTGGCCCAGAGTGACATATGGTCAACTACACATCTCATGGTCTTCATTTAAAATAATATATGGCTTTTCTGTAAATTCAGTGATACCACATTTTGTTTTTCCAGCCAACTAATGTTATCCCTCACCCCTGCTCCCCGCAAATATACACCACCACCACCACACACCACTTCTGGACTCTGATACGGTAAAAAGAATGTGAACTTTGAAACCACAAAGATCCAAGTTTAAATACTGGACCTGAAAAATGCTGTCTGGATGACGTTAGTCAAGTTACTTCACCTCCAGGGGTCTCAGATTTCTCATCTGTAAAATGAGGAATAGAAGTATTCTCCTTAAAGGGATTACATGAAATTATCAGTATAAAGCACTTAGCAAATTCACTGGGACAAAAAAAATTAAGTAAGTGTATTTACCAAATAACGAATTAGTGAAAAGCTCTTGGCTGGTGAATGTATCTCAGCTATGGGCCCAATATTCTATAATGATGAGCAAATACAAGTTGTGAAAAGCTGTAGATTCTTTCTAGAATATGACGAAATGGAAAATCTTGGAAAGATTTGCTGGAATGAGTCTGTTTTAAATGAACTGTATTGGAACCCAGCCTTTTGTGCTATGCAACAGGAAAGTCTCAAAAAGAACTCTCTTAAATTTTCCCTTAAAGGATTTTATTATATGGTAAAAGGAAGAAGATAAATATTATAGTTTTTGCTACATTTACTGGTCTCCCCCTAGGTCATTATGTCCTTACATAGATACTTCCTTTGTTTTACATATTTTTATTCCTTAATAATTATAGCCTGAATACAAAAGATACTGAAAGTTTATTGGGGCACTTGGGTGGCTCAACTGGTTATATGTCTGACTTTAGCTCAGGTCATGATCTCATGGTTCATGGGTTCGAGCCCCATGTCAGGCTCTGTGCTGATAGCTCAGAGCCTGGAGCCTGCTTCAGATTCTGTCTCTCCCTGTCTCTCTGCCCCTCCCCCACTTGTGCTCTGACTCTCTCTGTTTCTCAAAAATAAATGAACATTAAAATTTTTTAAAAAAAAAAAGTTTATTGACGTAAATGATTATCCTACCAAACATAGATTGGTATTCTGTATTCTGCCAGTTGAAGGGAGGAACTGACATTTGTTTCCATGAAAAACTCTTGCAAACCACATGGTCCATGGCAATGAATTTGATTCATCTGAACAAGGACATGGATCTAGTTTTGTAGTCTTGGGTAAGCACCTTTATTTTATCGAGCTTTGACTTCTTCTTTCCAGTTGAGTTCAGGACAGCAAAAATTTCCTAAATTATTGTGTGTCAGTCCTGATTGCAGGCACTGAGACCCAAAGGTAAATAAAGTTAAATATCTATACATTCCTAATTATAACATGACAAATACAAAAGAGAAAATTAATGCAGGGCATGTTTTAATCTAAAACATAGACTATCAGAGCAGCACAAATAGAAGAGGAAATGCCTGGGCAGAATTCTGAATGGAACTAGAAGTTGTCAGATGCAGAAAGTTGAGTTGGTGGAAGGGAGTAGTGGAAGGAGCACTAGGGCATTCTGGGTAGAAGGGTAATGTGTGTGCAAAGTCAGGAAAAGGCATGGTGTGTTTGAATCAAATTATAAGTAGAACTGTTTGGTTAAGAGCTTCATGAGAGTGGGGAACGTTGTTTTATTTCACGGAGATATTCTCATGTCCTTGAATAAGACCTGGGACATGGCACTCAATAAACAAATAAGTAATGGAGTAAATAAATTGGCATAATGCAGAAGATTGGACACTTTTCTCTATACATCCGAAGTCCACATCAAAATTCAGTTATTATGGTCCCTTGATTATTTGTCTTATTTTCCCAGCCAGACCATGAACTCCTCACCAGCAAAAAGCTCTTTGAACATGTTCAGTAGACACTTGACAATTGAATAACTGATTTAAGCCTGAAACCCCACTTGAAACCTTTGTAGATGGTCTGACCTTAGCAGTGCCCACATCTAGGGATCATGAACTTACCATACCTCTCTTGTTTGAGGGGCAGCAGAAATCAGGTAGGTTAATTCTGAGAATTATCCTGGGAAATATGATAGTGAAGCCAATACAGCATCTGTAAGAAACTCAACTGGGTTTCCTAAAAAGGAGGAAGAGTGTTAGGGAAAGATTCATCGGAGATTAAATAACATCCATACACTATAATGAGGACCTGAGCAGGCGCAGATACCTGTGGTTAAAGAAAATCACAGCTTCTACACAAGCAGCACAACTGTGGGCGTAGGGGACCTTCCTGCTTCATTATTCTGAGGAATAGCATTATCAGAGAATTGCAAAGATTTGAGCTTCAAAATCAATATGTGCTAAGAGTTACACGGCAGGAAAGCCAGGAACTATAATACTTTGAACACTGTTTTTATAGTCACTTTTGAGCAAGTCCGTGAATTCAAATTCAAGGACACATCTTCAGTACTGGCACTTGTTAGCTGATAGTCATGCTTCCCGCCCCCCCCCCCCCAACACACTCTTTTCTTTTAGAAGTATGTAATGAATATATGCTATTTGCCAGGTACTTTTCTTACTGTGTGGTGTGTTCAGTGCTGTGGATCCTGCCCTAAAGGAGGGTGTATTAGAGGAATTCCAGCCACTCTCGTGCAAAATATGTAATCACTCAAGAAAAATTGGAGTTAACATCTCGCTCCTGTAATAGTACAGGGCAGATGAACTGCTTCGTGAGCATCTCTTTTCTGTGCAGTCATTTGGGAACACAGGTTAAGAAAGGCTCTGCCATTTATTGCAAGTAGGTCTAAGGGACCGTCCTAGGGCTAGTCTCCCTTCTAGACAGTTAGAAAAGACAAAGGGAAGAGAAGAGCACCCACAGGGATCTTCATAGGCCAGGTTTGAAAGTGACAGTCATCACTTCCGCTTGAGTAGAACACACCTACCTGTAAGAGAGGCTGGGAAGTGTGGTCTGGCTGTGTACCTAGGGATTTGGGGGTGCCCTGCAGTCTCTGCCATAGCAGTATGCTACAGAAAATGGGTCAGGTTCAAGACTCAAGGTAATACAAGAGAAAGAGGACCAGGCAGGTTTATTGACTACTAAGTGATCAGCCCCTGGCTTTATACTTCCCCATGAAGTACAGCATTTTGTTCTCCAGACAAAATTTCAAGGGTTACGTATCATCCTCATTTTACAAAGGAAGAAATGGAGACTTGGACTGTTATAGGTAACGTTTGATGGTGTTTATTTGAAGTCATAGGTGGAAAGTAAACAGAAGGTTCGCAGTTGCTGTGTCCCTAATTTGCAGGGAAACTAATAGTGTTTTTACTGGTCAAAAGTTAGCCATGCAGCAAATGCTTCTCCAGACAGAGTTTTCAGCTGGAGATTGTCATCCTCGCTCTAGCCTTCTCTCTACCACGGTTTTGGTGATGCATGACTTCCAGTAGAAGTTTAGGTGGTAATACTCAACTATGAAACATGGAACAAAGACTGATTGTTCAGTCA
Source organism: Prionailurus bengalensis (assembly GCF_016509475.1). Classification (NCBI taxonomy): domain Eukaryota; kingdom Metazoa; phylum Chordata; class Mammalia; order Carnivora; family Felidae; genus Prionailurus; species Prionailurus bengalensis. The sequence continues at coordinate 46,612,659 of NC_057345.1, read as the reverse complement.
TTTATTTGCCCATCTATCCATCTTTCTTTCATTGGTCCATTTTTTTAAATCAAAGATGTATAATATTTACTGTGCCTATTGAATATGCCCAGCATTGTGGTAGGTGTTTGGAACGCAAAGACAAAAATTATGGTGCCTTTCCTTTGGTAAGCTCGTTGTCTAGTCAGGGAATCAGACATGAAAATGGGTAATTAAAATGTAGGGTTTTTAAAGGCCATGGGACAGAAAATGCAGTTGGACTAAGACACGGAAGAGCCAACTGCCGGAGAACAGTCCAAGAGAAGACTCACAAAAAGGAAATAAATAGATTTGGGCGACTGGAAAGTTTTCCCAGGTTGGAGAAGCCTTAGGCTGAACATTCCAGGTAAAGGAAACACACAGGTAAAGGAAAAGAGGAATCTGAAGGAATCTGAAGATGGAGTATGTTTAAGACTGGTTAAAAAAAACAAGCCACATGCAAGGTGACTGTGAAGAATAGCAGGAAACGTGGATGGGCTGGATCTCAGTGTCTTAAGAAAGGCACACTCTCAAAGCTGATGTCTTTTTTGTTTGCCTCCCTGATAAATCATGCTACTGTCCAGTTCTCAGGATTTCTTGATGGTATGGGGGCAGCCTCCATTGACACAGTTTATGTTGTTTGGTAGTCAGAGCCAGGATCGATCTTCTTCCAGTGGACCTCTCCACAGGCCCAAATAATGACAGAAACTGAACAAGGAGTAAACTTGCAGAGCATCGAGGGGCCTGGGTGGCTCAGTGGGTTAAGCATCCCACTTTGGCTCAGGTCAGGATCTCAAGGTTCATGAGTTTGTGCCCGAAACCAGGCTCTCTGTTCTCAGTGCACATCCTCCTTGGGACTCTCTCTCTCCCTTTCTCTGTGCCCCTCCCCCAGTCATTCATATTCTCTCTCTTTCTCAAAAATAAATACCTAAAAAAACACAAAAAAACCTTGCAGAGGATCAGAAACTGCCTGGTTCAGCCCTCAAACCAGACATGCAAAATGGCAGTGCTGAGGATCAGAGATGGATAGATGCAGGAACAGAAGACACTATGAGCAGTAGAGCAAGGACAACGATTGGGGGGAGCCAGGGCTTTGGGTTTGAACGTGGTTGACTATCTCCTCCCCATTCCCCACATTCTTCTTCTCTTCCCTCAAAACATACACATCCCTATACACACACAGAGAAAAGAGAGATGGAGATTCTAGTTCTTGGGAGCCTGGTGGATATTTAGAATTTGGTTAGCTTAGTCATAAGAAAAAAACCACAGAGTTGGGGGCAAAATGTGTTGGGCAAAGCTACTGTGCGCATGAAAGTTCATGGAAGAGATGCACCATTAACCACTAATCCTCTGTGGATTTTTTCCAACTATATCTCAGCTGCTCTGTTCATTCACAGTGATTTCAGGGACCACTCATAATTATACCAAGTAAGGCAGCCCTTAAGAATGATTAAAATAAAAATAATAATAAACGTGTAAGTATTGATCTGTCATGGCTGGTCAATCCTATCTTTTCCATTTAGCTGGCAGATAATTAGTGCCATTAGCAGGCGTGATGGCTCACACTTAAAACTACAGTAACTCCATCAAAGGGATCCTCACAGCACCCACATTAGGACTGTAGCAGCTGATAACAGTCCATTTCAACTCAATTCCACGGGTGTTTATTGAGTGTCTACTAAGTACACGAATCCTGCTGCCAGAATAATAATGATCCAAGGATACCCATCTGAAATTGCCCTTCCTGGAATTTTTCCAGTTGGTTTATTATGCTTAGAACCGTGGTTCTGGGGAAGAACAAATGAGATTGTCTAAAAACATAGTACTGTTTAAACATGTTTTGAAATGCTTAGAGGATGTTTTGGCTCTTTTATAAATAAAAATCAGATTAAAAGTTGTTTTAAGAGTGTCAGTAGGGGGCGCCTGGGTGGCGCAGTCGGTTAAGCGTCAGACTTGAGCCAGGTCACGATCTCGCGGTCCGGGAGTTCGAGCCCCGCGTCAGGCTCTGGGCTGATGGCTCAGAGCCTGGAGCCTGTTTCCGGTTCTGTGTCTCCCTCTCTCTCTGCCCCTCCCCCGTTCATGCTCTGTCTCTTTCTGTCCCAAAAATAAATAAACATTGAAAAAAAAATTTTTTTTAAAAAGAATAAATCTGGTTTTCAAATCTCATTCCACCTCTTAGAACCTTTGTGTCTTGGAACAATTTGGACAATCTCTTTGAGTCTTTACTTCCTCTTCTGTAAAATGGTAATCATGATTTGAAACTTATGAGGCTATCGTTGGGATCAAGCCCATTGTGTATGAGCAAATGTTTCATGAACCAGGAAGTGCTATCAAACACTAGTTTTTGAGCTATTAACTTTTTTCTTAGAGTCTTTATTATAGTCTGGGATATTAGAAAAAAATTTTTTTTTATGTCAGAACACTTATAATTAGTGCCTTTGCTTAGCTAGTTAGTGGTAGAAAATGAGAGAGGCATTTCTAGGGCAGGAGAAAATCTGCTACTTTCCATAGACCCCTGATAGTGAGAAGAAGTAAAGAAATTTGGATGAATGGTAAAGGTAGCAAGGATAATTTATTTTTCTATCCGGCTTGCCTCTGGGCTATTAAAAAAGTCTCCACAGTGGCTTGTGTTTAATCGTAAACCTGCTGCAAGAGAAGATGAATTGTTTCCCCGTGTGGAAAGGTTGCCTTTCACTATCTGGACAGTGTCTGCTTCAACTCAGACATTCTCTGGGTCAAATCCCGTGCTCGGCACATTGGCTGTACTCACACAGAAAAGACACAGTCTATGCCCTCAGAGAACCCAAATCCAGTAAGTGACAGTTAGCAAATAAAGTGCCCAAAAATGCCCCCCAAGAGACAGTCTCTCCATCCCAAAGGTTTCAGAGCCTAGAGCACCTGAAAGGCAACATGGAGATGGGATCATCCGAACAAATTCTAACTCTGTGCTCCCAGTAACTCTTGTCACGTGCCACGTGTGGGCCACTTAAATTTGCTTAAATTTAAAATCCAGCTCCTCACTTGTACCAGCCACATCCCAAGTGCTCCCAAGCTGCATGTGGCTAGTGGCTACCCTGTTAGCACAGGATAGTTCACCAAGATAGAGAGCCCTGTGGGGCAGCCCTGGGGATCTGGCTCCTGTGCTTTCGCCAGGCAGACCTGCAGGCCTGGCAGAGCCGACGTCTTTCTTCTACCGGCCCTTTGCCCCTTCAGTTTGACCCCCTCTACCCTGGGATCATCGAGGTATCTTTTACTCAGATATCAAGATTTCCCATTCTAGATGAACATCTGTCTTCGACTTCCGGTGCCTGTAAGAGGCAAAGATACACTCTGGCATGACATGAAAAGAGCACACTGGTGATTGGTTCTTCCCTGGGATGTCCCTGTCCCGCATCCCAGGTGTGTTCTTGGTACACGGACGGCCCCAACTTACAGAGGTTTGACTTGTGATATTTTGATTGTACAATAGTGTAAAAGTAACACACATTCAGTAGAAACTACTCTGAGTTTTGAATTGTGACTGTTTTCCTAGACTAGAGATACGTGGTATGATTCTCTCTTGCAACACTGGGCAGGGACAGGGGGCCCCCAGTCCGTGCAACATAATCAACAAGATAAACAACTGATACACTTACAACCATTTTGTACCCATGCAAGTGCTCTTTTTTTCACTTTGAGTATATTATTCTATACATTACATGAGATGTTCAACTTTTTATTATGAAGTAGGCTTTGCAGTAGATGATTTTACCCAAGTGTAGGCTGCGGTAAGTGTTCTGAGCCTATTTAAGGTAGGTGGTAAGCTATGATGTTGGGCAGGTTAGGTGTATTAAATGCATTTTCACCTTATGAAATTTTTGTCTTACCGTGAGTTGTCAGAATGTGACCCCACTGTAAGACAAAGAAGATCTGGATTGAATTCACCATTTTTCAGTCACACCTTGTAGTTTTATTCCTCTAGCCCTTTGCCTGCTTCTCAGCCAGTCCTGCCTGTCCACATTCTGTGTGCTTATCCTTCAAGGTGCTGGTTGAGTGACTGCTGGCTGGCCCTTCCTTCCCCAGGCTCCTGGGACTCTCCTGTAGCACTTTTCTGATCTGTTGGCATGTCTCTTCCTACTCGACTGTGAGCTCCTTGAGCACAAGAACTTCACTTGGTTACCTTTGAATGCCCTGCTTCTCTCTCTTTGTTTAGTTTTATTTATTTTCTAGAGACAGAGAGACAGAGAGAAAGCATGAAATCGGGGAGGGACACAGAGAGAGGGGAACAGAGGATCCAAGGCAATCTCCAAGCTGACAGCAGCGAGCCCAGTGTGGGGCTGTAATTCATGATGTGTGAGATCATCACCTGAGCTGAAGTTAGACATTCAACCACCTGAGCCACCCAGGCGCCCCTGAATGCCCTGCTTTGATAAAAGAACAAACTGAAAAAGATACATCGAAAGAATGGATGCCCTCATGAATGAATAAATTGCTATGCAAATAGGTGAATGAATGAATGAATGAATGAATCAATGAATGAATGACAAACAAACTAGACAACACCCCCCCCCCCTTGCAGACCAAGTGAGAATTAAAGAGCTTAGTTAAAGCCTTTGTATCCCCAGTTTAATTCTGCTTTCTTCTTTACTGTAAAATTCTGAGTGATTTCTCAGCGTCCAGAGTGAAATACCTTTGAACGCAAGATGTTAACCTCGATACTAGGGCATAGCACCCACGTGTGAGTTAATCATCTTAAGAATAATGCAAGTCAGGAGATGAGACATGCTGGCTTCCACTTAGACAGATGTTGCTAACAGGCTCTGTGTATACTCCTAATGAAGTGGGCTATAAATTCTGGGCTGTGCACACTGCAGCAAGGTGGGACACTGGCATTGTGATGAGTCTACACTATTCTGTGAGGTTAGTGTTAAGGGGATTAAAATGCAAGCTATTAAATTGTGCTTACGGTGGTGAATGCAGCAGACATGACTCAGCCATGCACAGGGCAGTTGTTTCTTCAAAGTTTTGGATGGAGATCACCCAACTAGTGACTAAGACAGTATAGCTCTCATTTAATTAGGGGCACTGCATTAATTACTTGAAACTTTCTTACCTGTAATACACACGGGTAATAATAACTCATCTACCTGACCTGGACGTGGTGATGTTTACATGAGATGACACCCCACCATTTAACCCATAAACTCGGAGAAGAGCAGAACTAATGTACATCCTGGGCCAGGATCTCTGCAAGGCCCGTTAAGTTCTTTTTCATATTTAATCCCTAATACCTCCTCAGTGTGTAGAAGTGACCAATATGTATGCAGATGGCATCACTTGTGATGCCACAAAATGGCATCTCTTGTTTTCAGACCCTACTATCCATTTCTGAGCCCTGACTACATGTCACACATTGTCCTGGTCAGTTTTACAGGTGTGACTTCTGTAAATCCTCCTGCCTGGTAAACAAGATAATAATGTCCTCCATTAGACTTATGATGAGATAGCGAGGCCCAGAGAGGTTAAGTAACTTGCCTAGGTACAAACAGGTAATAAATGGCAGAGTGGGAGTGTCACCCAGTATTACAACTAAGACCCTGAAACTCTTTTTACTCATTTGGTTCACTATAGCTCTATGTCAGGCAGAATTTCCAAAGTGGCCCCCCAAAGATGTTGTGCCCTAATCCCTGAAATCTGTGAATATGATGAGATGCCACTTTGGTGATTACATTATTTTATGCTCCCAGTTTACATGAAGAAGGGAGATCACCTGGGTGGGCTTAATTGGATTACGTCAGCCCTTAAAAGCAGAGAGATTTGCTTGACTGATGGCGGAAGAGGAAGTCAGGTTCGAAGCACACAGGAGGTTCCTGGTGCTGTTGTGTCTTAAAGAGGGAGTCCCCGTGGAAGGGACGTGAGCAGCTGCAATCACAAAACTGAATTATGCCAACAAGCCAATTGCACTGAGAAGTGGACTTCTCTCCAGAGCCCCGGGATGATTGCGTAGCTGGCCAGCACCTTGATTTTGACCTGAAGAGACCCTGAGCAGAGAACCCCATCAAGTCTGCCCGGACTTGTAACCACCGAACCGTGAGATAATCAACAGGCGTTGTGTTAGGCTGCCAAATTTGTGCTTCCTTGTTGCACAGCAATTGAAAACTAATAACAAATGCTTTATGTTAGTTTATTTTAGTTAATAGCACCCACTGGATAAGGTTATTTTCTGGACTAAGTAAAGAAATAACTATAGCCCTTTACACAATGTCAATTCTTGACATTTAGGGGGCACTCAAAAAATGTTCTGTCTTATTTGTCTCATTATGCTCATTTTACAAGCAGGGACGCTAAGGCTCCAAAGGTTAAAAAACAGGCCCAAGGCCCTGGAACTGGTGAGAATCAGAATGAGGGTAGGCACAAAGGGCTGCCCCTCTTCAACTATAGACCGTGGTTCTTACGCAAGAATGCACACTGGAACTGTCTGCAGAACTTGCTAAAATAGGGATTCTTGTGTCCTGATCAAAGTGATTATGATTCAAGGTTTTGGGTGACCTTGAGTGACTATATATTTAGAAGTTTTTTTTAATGGGCGCTTTTAACGTACACACCTGTAGAGTTACTGCACTAGACTGTGAGCTTGGTGAGTCAGGGGTGTTCTTTAATGAGGCTTGTACCTACGACAAGGCATATATATATATATATATATATATATGTATGTATATGTATATACATGTATATATATATATGTATATATACATATATACACACACACATATACACACACACACCCATCCTTCTAGTGGATTGTTGAGCCTTTACTGTTTCTGCTGCAGTGCCATTGACCTTGGAGTCATTGGTGGTGAACAGGCATCCCACCCTTCTCCTAAATCAGCCCATTTTGGCAGCTGGCGGTGAACCCTACATTTGTTCTGACAGCTCTCAAAGCTATGAATCAGCTCCCCAGTGCCCTACCTCCCCACTCACATCCACGTATACAGTTTCTCTTTCTTTTCCTAGTCTGCGGAGGAGGCATTGCCACTCACCTGACAGCAGCAGGTTTAAAATAAGTTTGTTAGGAGTAGGAGCAGAAACTCAAAGCCAGGTTACCGAGTTGGGTGAGCCTTCCTGAGTGGGCAGAGCTGCTGGAGAAAAGCGGATAAAAGGCAGCATGGAGAAGGAGCATGATAACTCAAGTAGGATCCCAACTTGGAGCGTTGACACACGGTTTTCCTTTTTAGTCTCAGGGGTGGGTGCCAGTGTGTTTCTGTTTTTCCTACTCAGCTTTATTTTTAAAAATGCTCCCCTTTCTCAAGTCGGCCCACACAATTCCACTAGTGATGTATCATGCAATGAAAACCTTCAAGGAGACAAAGGAAGGCAACTGAAATTCCTCAGAAGCGTCGGCTGCCTGCTGAACATTTTACTGGACATGGTCATGCTAATGACAGTCCCATTCTAAAAAATTTATATGGCTCCTGCTGTCTTTCCAAAGCAATTGTACTACACTGTCAAATTACTTTCCACTGCTTCTGGTGGAGCTGCTGACAATGGAATTGAGGACTAAAAAAAAAAAAAAAAAAATCTCCATTCTTTGAATGCCAAGCCATTTGAAATGTCCCTGCTTTCATGGCGCCTAATAAATGTCAGCTCACATGTTGCTCATCAGATGGGCGCCATCTGGTGTATTGGAAAGAGATTTTGATTGGGAATGGCAGAGAAACAGCCATTTGCTGGCTGTTTGACTTCTGGGTCTCACTTTCCTCCCGAAAACTGGGAGAGTGTGTTTAGGTAATCTCTAAGGTGCATTTTATCTCTTAGAGCTCAAACAGTGTATTAAGAACATAAGCTTCATGGGGTGGGGAAACCATCTGTCTTAATCATTGTTGTATCCCATTGCCTCGCACAGAGCTCTGCAGGTAGCAGTGGTATAATAAATATTTGTTGAATAAATGACTGACTGGCTGAATGAATAAACTAATGTTGATGAAGCTAATGAAGAGATCCTTACCATGTTTATTATTGTCTTTGATGCCCGTTTCGGTGGAGTTTATACAGGGGAAAAAAAGGCAGCTGATACACTGCCTTTGGAAAGTGTATCAGCTGTGGCGGTGTGGGAGTGATAATGGATTTGTTGCTTATGGGTGTATCACACCCCTAGACAATTAATCTCATTATCAATCTTGCGTGTTGTATGAAAACCTGGGGTATAGGCGGTCTGTGAATTACATGCCCTGATGGGGTATGGTTGGCAGTAGCCTCTAAGGATGCTGAGACCTCTGAGTCCAGAGACTTCCATCATGCCTCGGGTTCAGGCTGCTAAAGGATTGAAATCGGGAGAGGTCATTTTAAGTGAAATAGAGCAGCAACTCTGCTGGCCTCGGTAGATGATGCACAGAGCCAATGGGTGAGAAACTCAGGAAAAGCAGCAAAGACGTAGGGGGCTTGATATCTAATATCAGGGAGGGGGCTGGATGGGTCAGAAACAGATGTTTCCCTTCTAGGGTCCCATAAATCATCCTAAAAGTGCTACTTTGCTTCCATTTTCCCCAAACAGGATTCATTCTGTAAGGTGAGTGATGAAGATTAGTAGAGAGAATAAGGGTTTTAAAGTTAGAACAAAATGAATTTGAAAGCTAACACCACCATTTATTTAGTAGTTCATACCCTTGAGTGACTTCTTTCTGAATCTTTGTTTCTCCGTCTTTAATACGTGGTGAATAATAGTGCCTACTTCACAGTGTTATTATGAGGACTGAATTAAGTGACGCAGTAGAGTGTCTAACTCTGTGTCTAGGACACAGCAGGTAGTCAGTAAGTACTTGTTTTGTGTCCATCCTCATTCCTAGTCAATCATTACATATTCATGGACCACCCAGTTTGGTAGGCACTGTGCTTGGTGTAGGGATACAGACCTGAAGGATGGTCTCCTCTCCTGTGGAGCTCACAGCTGAATGGAAGGAACAGTAACATGCAGGACAATATGGTATGGCTAAATCTGTATTAGAAGCATGGACCATTGGTGTCCAGAGGAGGAAATGCCCAACTCTGTCTTAGAGAGTCAGGGAAGGCATCCATTCTACTTCTGCTCAAACATTTTGAAGACGCCTAGGCTAACCCAATTTGGGGAAGAAAAATATTCTTTAATATTTTGTGTGTTGTTATTTGGGCTTTCGTTTTGGAAGTTTTAATTCTGTATTTGAGTTCTAGGAATCACGGGCTTTTGATTTGAGGATCTATTGAAAATATCATCCACATCTCACACGTGTCAGTTATGTGTGTCAAGTGATGATGATAATGCTAGCTAATATTTGTGGCAACTAAGAATAATACTGATAATTATTAATTCATGTTTATTATGTGACAGGCATTTTTCTAAGTACTTCCATTCATCATCTTAGTTAATTCTCCAAAGGTTCCCGTAACTTACATTTATTATCCTATAACACTTTTATTATCCCTATTTGACAAAGGAGGAAACTGGAATTTAGAGACGTTGAGTAACTTCCACAAGGTCACCAGTTAATAATTTGCAAAGTTGGACTTGAACCTGGTCTATCTGGCTTCACAGCTCATGCCCTATATAAGAATATTATGTTGCCTCCAGAAATCTCCTTATCTAGAAAAGAGAAATAGCATGGTTGAGTGTGTTGGTTGCAAATCCAAATTAGAATATTGGAAATGATGCTTGTTCACTTCCATATAATTATTTAATTTTAATGATCTCATTTCCTTATCAGGATGACATTCTCTTTGAAGATTAGATAAGTATGCTTGATATCTCTGATGCCATTCAATTCATTTAGCATCTGGAGCAGCTGTTTTATTTTTTCAGAAGGGTTGATAGTTTTCATCTTTAGGAAAACATCCCCACCCCCCTCCAGTCTCCAATATTGAAAACAAAACAAATGGTTAAAGCAGACTCTGAGTCATAGCGTGCATATTTTCAGAATAGTGGTTAGCTTGCATAAAAAAAGATAGTATACATGGTGTCAGAATGAGAGTCAAAGAGCCCAATTTTAGGTTGCTGGAGAAATCATCCGTAATCATGAGAAAGATTACTTGGGTGTTCATTGAGTTCAGAACCAAAATACAGAAGTCTACGTAAACAAAGGTTTCTATTTAACTTAAAGTGACCCCATGTGGAAAAAAGGCAAATTCACCTAATGCAGTGTGGTTTACTCATGCAAGGAAGCAGAAGCCTAACTTCAGGAAAATTCATATAGTTCTGCAGATGACCACCAAAATATTGAAAACATCTCACTTTTACAGCCCAGCAAAACCATCCTGATGTTTTATTTAGTTGTTGCTTTTTAAATTATGAGTATTTTAGGCATATAGATAAATATAAAGAATAATGTAGAAGACATCAGTATACCCACTACTCAGTTTCAGCAAAGCTTAAAATGTTTGCATTATTAACTTCATATTTATTTATTTAAGAATTAAAATAGTACAGGGGGTGCCTGGGTGGCTCTCTCGGTTAGGCGTCCGACTTCGGCTCATGTCATGATCTCACAGTTCGTGGGTTCGAGCCTCGCATTGGGCTCTGTGCTGACAGCTCAGAGCCTGGAGCCAGCTTCGGATTCTGTGTCTCCCTCTCTCTCTGTCCCTCCCCCACTCACACTCTGTCTCTCTCCTCTCTCAATAAGTAAATAAACAAACATTGTAAGAAAAGAATTAAAATATTACAGACCACAGTAGTGCCCTCTGTGGCAATCCTGCTTAAACCCATGTCATCCTTCATTAAGCGGAAATTGGTATTTTGAGTTTGTTGCTAAACATTTCTTAGAGGGCCTTTAAACTCTTGCTGTATATTCTACATCTGAAACAAAACATTCTTCAGGTGCTCGGTGTTTTGGAACTTTACAAAAATGCATTCACATTGAATATGAACATCTCTTTCTACTTTTTTGGCTCAACTTTTTGGAGATTTTTCCATGTTGATATAAGTAGCTCTAATGTATTCATTTTAATGGATGCTTAGTACTTAAATGAATGTGACAATATTTATTTACTGAGGCTTCTGATGATGAGCATTTAGGTAGTTTACAATATGGGGCCATAACCGAAAAAGCTTATATAACCATTCCTTTATCTATCCCTTTGGCCTCATGTGAGAGGCTGTTGCAAGGTAGAATATCCAGGACCAGATTGTTGGATCTTACTGAATATGCATCTTCAGTTTTAGTAAATACTGCCAAATTATACTTTAAAGTGGGGTTTTCCAATTTATATACCCGCCAGCAGGGTATGAGCGTTCTCTATGTTCCATATAAAAAGCAATAATTAAGTCATTTAGTCCTGTTAGACTTTTAGTTTTTGCCAATCTAGTGGGTATAGGATGGTTCCTCGTCTTTATTTTAATTTGCATTGGCCTGAATACATGCCAGGTTAGGCTGCTCTCATATGGCTGTTGGCTATTCAGGTTTTCTCTCCCAGGTCACATGCTCTTCTCCTTTGTCCTATTTTTATTTCTAGCGGTTTTCCTTTCTCTTACTGATATGTAGTTCTTTGTGTATTCTATATACAAATCTTTTCTTAGTATCTTCATAAATATTACTGCCGCTGTTTTTGCAGGTGATACAATACATTCAGTGCAATCCTGATCAAATCCTAGCATGTGTGGGTGCATCTGTGTGTAGTTTGACAGATTCTAAAATGTGTATCAGAATGCAGATGGCCCAGAACAGTGAAGACTGTTTTGAAGAACAGAGGGCAGATATTGTACTCCCAGATACTGAGATAGGAGCACACAGTATGAGCCAGGCATTATTACAGATGCTTTGTTAGTAGGGTGAAATGTGAGAAGCATTCCCTTCAATGCTTCAGGAACAAGAAGAGCTTCCGCCGCATCTGTTTCGGGTTGCATGGCAGGCAATAAGTAATGCTTCTAACCGTTCCCTGTTTGATGTAATGTTTACTCCTGCCGCTCACCCTCCATTATTCAGCATAGCTAGCCCCTTGTAGATGCTTCAGTGTATTAAGAACATCCATATCTCTGCTTCTTGGTAGTAGTTGTTTTCTCTTGCTCCCTATCTCTTTACTCAACTTTATTACTATTTATAGCTTATTGCCACGGGCCATTCTCTGTTTTGTTTCATTGTGCGTCACTGTCATTGGACTACAGCCTCTGTGATGATTCTCATTTGTGTTTTTAAAAAAAATTTTTTTAATGTTTGTTTATTTTTGAGAGCCAGAGAGAGACAGGGCATGAGTGGGGAAGGAGTAGAGACAGAGGGAGACACACAGAATCTGAAGCAGCTCCAGGCTTTGAGATGTCAGCACAAAGGCCGACACAGGGCTCGAACTCATGAACCGCGAGATCATGACCTGAGCTGAAGTTGGCGTTCAACTGACGGAACCACCCAGGTGCCCCATCTCATTCATATTTTTTGCAGAACCACCCACTGGGTCTAGACTAGTGCCAGGCATATAATACATTCTAACAGTATTTGTTGAGTGAATAAATGATTGAGTTCATATTATACTTTGAAATCTTGTCTGTGTGAAGTGGTATATTTCAATTCCAGTAAGGCTTAGGATATCAGTGTATTTTGCATTTAAAGCACGGAATGGTTTCTTGGCAGTATGGGTCGTGATTAAAAGTATGGGCTTTGGATTTAATAGCAGTTGGGTTTAAATCATTCTTGTTCTACCACCTATACTTACTGGTGGTGCGACTATGTACCTAACCTTTCGAAGCTTGTTTGCTCACTTGTAAACATTGACATAATTTTACCACTCTTGAGTAACAAGATCGGTTTGCCTTTTCACAGGCTTGTCCTGGTGGCTCAGTTGAGAATCATTCGAGATGAGGAGGCACACATGGAAACAAGGAGACAGTGTGGGAGATGAATACAGCCTAGATCAGAGCTGGAGCAGTGGAGAGGTTGAGAAACAAATTCTACATGGATTTTAAAGATAGAGCCTACAGAGTTTCTTAGGAGTTTGGCTTTGGTCTGTGAGAGAAAGAGCAATTGAGCATGTGTTTGGGGCTGAGAGCTGGGGGGATGGAGTTGCCATTTAAAGAGATGGATGATGGAATACCCTCCAGTTCCATCCATGTTGTTGCAAATGGCAGGATTTCATTCTTTCTCATTGCTAGGTAGTGTTCCATTGTATATATAAACTCATTGCCAAGTAGTGTTCCATTGTATGTATAAACCACATCTTCTTTATCCATTCTTCCATTGATGGACATGTGGGCTCTTCCCATGGTGTGGCTATTGTTGAAAGTGCTGCTATAAACATTGAGGTGCAAGTGCCCCTATGCACCAGCACTCCTGCATCCTTTGGATAAATTCCTAGCAGTGCTCTTGTTGGGTCGAAGGGTAGTTCTATTTTTAATTTTTTGAGGAACCTCCACACTGTTTTCCAGAGTGGCTGTACCAGTTTGCATTCCTTGAAGGAAGCAAAGCTGGGAGGGATGCTAGTGTGGACATTAAGTTTGAGATGAAGAGTGGATACCAAGCATAGTTGAGGATTGTCAGGTAAATAAAAGCATGTGGAGTCCAGGAGAGAGGTATCTGCTGGAGATGGGGATTTGAGAGACTTTGTCAAAGAGATGCCATGAGAAGCTGTTAGCCTAGAGGACAGGACCTACGTAAGGAGTTTGGTTGGAGAAGAGGAGAGTTTTGAGGCCTGAGCTGTGGAGCATCTCAACATTTAGAGGTTGGGGAGATCTGAAGTAGACTGGGTGGCAGTGGCCACTGAGCGTGGAGAATCCAGAAGAGTGAGAGGCCAAGAGAAGAGGTGTTTCCGGGGGGGATGGGAGTGACCAAAAGTGCCCATTGCTACTGGCATATGAGGGTCAGATGAGGACTAAGAATTGACCAGTATTAGATTCCATGTAAATAGTCTTGTACATTATATTTATGAAAAGGTATGGTAGAGCTTAACCTAGGAATCTTCTGAAAATTCCTCTCGTAAAAAAGAAAAACTAAAACAAAAACACCCATCATTTCCTCCACATTGATCTTTTAAATGTGTTAACGAATCATGCTTTTCAGAGAGATTGATTTGCATCTGGACACTCTGGAATTTGCTACCACTTACCTGTGGGTTTTATTTAAAAGACTGTATTTTTTTGGAGCACTTTTAGGTTCGTAACAAAATTGAGAGAAAGGTACAGAGATTTTCTGTGTACCCCCTTTTATCCACACATGCGTAACCTCCTCTGTTATCACTGTCACTCATCCAAATGGTACCTTTTTACCAAAGATAAACCTATATTTATACATCATAATCACCGAATGTCCATAGCTTACCTTAAGGTTTACTCTTGGTATTGTACACTCTGTGGGTTTGGGCAAATGTATGACATATATCCATGTTTTTAATATTTATTTTGAGAGCAGGGGGAGAGGAGCAGAGAGAGGGAGAGAGAATCCGAAGCAGTCTCTGTGCTGACGGCACAGAGCCTGACACAGGGCTCAGTCTCACAAACCGTGGGATCGTGACCTGAGCTGAAATCAAGTTGTATGCCTGTCCACCTGAGCCACCCAGATGTCTCTATATCCATTTTTATAATATCACACAGGGTATTTTCACTTCCCTAAGAATCTTTTCTTCTGCCTATTCATCTCTCCCCTGCCCCAGCACACATACCCTGGGCAACCACTGATCTTTTTATTATCTCCATAGCTTTGCCTTTTCCAGAGTGTTGTATGATTGGAATCAGACAGTGTGGCCTTTCAGACTGGCTCCCTCCACTTTGTAATAGGCATTTAAGGTTCATTTCCTTTTAACTGAGTAATATTCCATTGCTTGGATGTACCACAGTTTATTCATCTATTCACCTACTGAAGGACATCTTGATTTGTTCCCAGTTCTGAAAATTTTTAGTAAAGTGATATAGACATCCATGTGTAGGTTTTTGTGTGGACATACAGTTTCAAATCCTTTAGGAGGTGGCTGGATGATCAGATGGTAAGAGTATGTTTTGTTTTGTGAGAAACCTTCAAACTGTCTTCCAAAGTGGCTGTGCCATTTGGCATCCCCACCAGCAGTGAATGAGGGTGCCTGTTGTTCCCCGTCTTTGCCAGCATTTGGCGTTATCAGGGTTCCAGGTCTGGGGCAGTCTAGTGGTTGTGTCGTTGTAGCTTGCTGTTCAACTTGCATTTCCCTGGCGACATACATGGAACATCTTTTCAGGTGCGTATTTGCCATCTGTATATCTTCTTCAGTGAGGTGTCCACCAAGGTCTTTGGCACATTTTGGTGGCTGTGCTCTTTGGGAATGCAGCTCTATAGCCCTGTCTTTGCCATCAGTTCCACACTCTTCTGCCCCAACACTGTGACTTTGTTTATATTTAAATTGTCTGTTGTCTGTTCATGAGCTCCTCGAGGGCAAAAACTGTGGCTGGTAAAGCTATTCCCTCATGCCTCCGACTTCTGGTGCAGCTGGGTGTCCAAGAAGGCTCTGTTGGATAGAACTGAATGGGCCAGTTGTGAGGTGTGCTGTGTCTTTGGTGGTATGGATGGGTGGGCAAGGGTGGAATTGGTGTTTATACTTCAATACCAAGTCTCCAACACCAACTGGGTCAATTCATTTCTGACACAAACTATCCAGTTAGCAAAGACACCACAAAGAAAGGGCTCAGTCCCACAAGACTGTGCCACTTTAAACCCCAGGTATCCCCAAGCAGTCCTCACTGATGCCTGCCTGGCTGACTACAGACTGAGGGGTTCCCATGACCCCTCAGGTTCCATAATTTGCTACAACATATCAGAGAACTCAGATAAGCAGTACACTTGTGATTATCTTCTTATTATGAAGCATCCAAATGAACAGCCAGATGAAGAGACATTGGGCAGCAAGATGGCTGAGGCGCGGGTGCAGGAGCTTCTTTCCCTGTGGAGTTGGGACACCCTCCTGTACGTCCCTATGTTCATCAACCAGGAGTCTCGCTGAACCTCATTCTTCTCAGTTTGTCATTGATGTTTCATTATACAAGCATGATTGAAAACATCGATGGCTACATATTGAGCCCCATCTCCCCAGAGGGCAGGGGAGCAGCTGACAGCTCCAACCGTCTAATCATGTGATTTGCCTTTGCGGTGACGAGCCCCATCTTAAGCTAACTCGAGGCCCCACAAGAGTCACCTTGTCAGCATAATGGGACAATCTTGTCACTCAGGGAATTCCAAGGGATTTTGAATTCTGGGCCAGGAACTGGGGATAAAAATCAAACAAATAAATAAATAAATAAATAAATCTTTCTTTCTTTCTTTCTTTCTTTCTTTCTTTCTTTCTTTCTTTCTTTCTTTCCTCCCTTCCTTCCTTTCTCTCTCTCTTTCTTTCCTTCCTTCCTTCCTTCCTGTCTTTCTTTCTGTCTTTCTTTCTTTCCACCACAGTGATTATGTTAAACAGGCCCCAGGGAAAAGATTGAGCTCCAGACTTGCTCTGAGGGGAGATGCTATCCAGAGAAATGTGGACCCTGATGTGACTCAGGGTGGCATGGATGCCCAGGGCAGCCCTGGCTGCTGGGTGGAGTTCGGTGGGACACAGGAGCAGGACTGACTGCTTAGTTGGCAGTGTCTTCACTCAGAGTAGCTTACCCTTTTGAAGCAAGCCTTCCACCAGTGCCCAAGGCGGGAAATAGACTGGCCCTGTTCTTCAAACAGAGGGGTTGATCAGTTGCATGTGGTGGGCTGCAATCAAGGATGGCCATAATTCCAGCAGGGCTCAGGTGGTCATCAGGGTCGAGGGCGGGCCAGAGGAAGAGAAGCAGGTTTTATTAAGGGCTCAGACCATGGCCAGGTTCTTTCCACACTCCACAGCAATCCTTGGAGGTAGTGATTCAGCGTTGGTCTCCATACACTTTGTTGAATTGCAATTAGTACCAGGCACTGGAGTAGGTAGTGGGGAATAAGACTGTGCATAAGCCTGAGGCGGTGCCTGCCTTTTAAGGGACTTTCAGTCTAGTTGGGATAATTACAAACTGGCTAGAACAGTAAAATCTTCTAAGCAGAAAGCAGGGAGCTTTGGAAGTACATAGAATAAGGTAGTATCACAAGAATCGGAGAGAAGTAACTTACCAAAGCCACATACTAACAGTGGGTGGAGCCAGGGATTGAACCCACGTTTTTCTGACTCCAAAGCCAGTTCTTTCCACAGTATTGCACTGCCTAACCTGAAAGAGCATGGTGGTGGGAAGAAGGAAGGCTGTGGATCACGGCTCGCCCACCCCAGGCGCTGTGGTGCTAGATTAATCCAGCCCTGCCCTCTGGGCTGGTGGGGTGTGACTGGGCACAGTGACTGAGTGAAGCTGCGAGTGCATCCCGCAGAGCCTTATGGTGACTGCTAAGCGGGGTCGCCCCTGCAGAATCCACCGAAGACCTTTCTACGTGGCTACTACAGCTCCACCATGGCGCAAGTGTTCCCGCGGCATCTGCCCGCCTCTGCCCAGTGCCTGCTGAGGCAGCACAGCCAGGGATAGGCTTGGCCTCCGTCCACGCTGCCAGTGAGGAGGTGCATGCCGTGATGGGCCGTCTCCTCCATCTACTTAATGAATGCCTAGCTCTGCGGAGCATACAGACCAGAGACAGGACTCTAGTCTGGTCCCTCTTAGGTCAAAGAGGAGCTTACAGACATGGAGCCACAGTGAACTGCTGTCAGTTTCTAAGCCAGCAAGGCAAGTTTCCACCTTCTGGGGAAGGACCTGGGCCACATGGTCCTGGCAGATCCTGTCATTGTGGGCAGAAGCCTTGAGTTACCACACAAAACTCCCTCTTCTGTAACGCTTACTGTTTTGAAACCTCTTCTCTTAGCTGTCTTCTCTCTCTTTTCATCATAAAATTAATTCATGAGGTGGTCATTGAATGTGTTTCTGGAAACCTCCACTGTCCTGGATGGTGTTTATTCCCCCTGGCTTCTCGGTGCTTTCTCCCTTATGCTTCCCTAACAAGTGGCTGCACTGATCATACTCTGAATAGTACCTGCCTTTAGTTTCTTGCCAGCAGAAGCAGGAGAGAGATTTCTGTGGCAGAGGGGACTTAGGTGAAGAGTTGTACGTGTGGCGGCTGTTGGGAATCTTCTCCTGAACGAGCATTATTGAGGTCTCAGCCTCAGAAGGAAGTAAGTCTGCAAGGCTCCACAGGGAAGCCAGGCAGGTGCCTTAAAGCCCCAGGAAGTATCTGGTTTGGGGGAGTTCTGCCCAGACTCAGGTATGAAGTGTGTTACAGACCATTGTTATTAATAATCAAATATGATCCATTGTAAATTCCTTGCTCCTTGAAAGAAAAATCAGACTGGAGATAGGGTTATTCCTCTCCTTACTGCCATGATATTTGATTCTTGCACTTCTTAAGGGTGGAAAACAGGGAATAGAGTTACAACAAGTGTGTAGGGCAGTGAGCTGAATTATATTTACACCTATGAGAATGGGTTGCCTATGGGAACGTCTTCACTTTGGAAGTCTGTACAAGAACAGACTGAGCCTGTGCTGTGGCTGATGAAGTCCAGACTCCGTAGCATCCTCTCTAGATGAATCTCTGCCAGTCCTTTATTCACATTCTGCCCCCCCAGCATGCCGACCATTGAGCTGGCCCTACCTCCATCCTACTCGACTCACCTACTTCTGGACTGTGTCACCTGAAGCTCACTGTGCACTGTCCCCCACTTGCTTGGAGGACTAAGCTCAGTCGGGTGGGCCTTGACAGCTCGGTATGAGTGACCTTTTCTGTGCTTCTGCTGCCCCTCTTTCTCTCTGTCACAACTCTGGGGAGTTTGATATTGTTCACCACGTTGATGTTCCTTAGGACAGGAGCAGAATTTTCTATGCCTAGTAGCAGAGATTTGTTCATGTATTTGAGGAGAGGAATGGAGGAGGAAGGAAAGAAAAAAAGTAGGGCGAAGCACAGACAGGCTCAGGAGTCCTGTGTACTTGGGTCTCATTCACAGCTCTGCTGAGTCATCTCAGGCAACTTCCTTCACCCCTCACCCCTTCACCCTTTCCTTCTTCAGCTAGAAAAGAAAAAAAAAAAACAACAACAACAGTAATAATACTTTTCTTACCGAATTGTTTTCAGGATTAATGAGAAAACATTTGTAAAGGGCCTAACAGTGCTTAGCCCTTGGAAGGCAATAAATAAATGCTAGTTCCTGGCCTGTTTCTCCCAAACGGTCACTCCGGGCAAAGAAAAATAAAGAGGAATTCATGTGGAAGGAGCTAGGAAAAATAATCTGTGAAACAAATAAAAATCGAAGTTTAACTACCACCCATTTTAGGGGAGACCACTTCTGTCCTTTAAATATGAAGCCGAGGGTAATGTTGCGGTTAGGAGATGATGTCTTGGGCATTTTGAGACCGGAAAGAGAAAGATGCGTACATTTTGTTTATCCTTCTCTGGGAAAATCAACCACAGATGATGTCTCTATTTCTCAAGGCCAAAGTAAGGAGGGTGTGATTCTACAGAAGGCGCAGATCACTGTCCTTTTGCTGTCATCCTCAAAGTTCTTACCTTATTAGCTCAGGAGAGCAGGACACGGAGGTTAGGATTTCCGTAAATGGTAGAATCCAGCCCTGTGTGTGCTGGATAGTCTGATTCCAGAACATCAGGATTTTCTGATAACATCACTCACTTTGGGTAAAAGAAATGTCCCTACGGTTACTGAGCAGGTGACCTTAGGCGAGTCTCGCAGCTTCCGGAACGTCAGTCTCCCTGGTGGGTGCATTACTGCATGAGGGGATCGCTAAGAGGATCCAGTGGAACGACGGGTGGGAAGGTATTGTGAAATCTGTATGTTGTGCGGTTGTCGGTCCTGGTGGGGACAGCTATCACCCCTCCCCACTTCAGGCCTCACCCCACCCCGCTCTGCTGGGAACTTTTGTCTTCGGTTTCAGGAGGAGGCCAGTGCAACTGAATGTCTGGTTTATAGCTCAGAGTACACCATCTATGGACGCTGAACACTAGTGTCCTTGAAAGCTCCTCCTGGCTTTTCCGAAGGGTCCGCAGTATGACCACAGCCTGAAGGAACCCCTCAGAGAACCTTTGGATCCATGAAGGTGACCATGTTGGAGCTCCAGCTGCATGCTTTCCAGTGTTTGGGGGCCTGAAGAACAGAGAGCTGTTCTTGACTGCTTTAAATCAGGACAGGGCCAGTCTAGCTCAATCGGGACTGTTTATTTCCTAGCGTGTATGTGCAGACAGCCATTCTAGGCCGTCTAAGATCTTCTGTCGGGGATCTTGTTGTGTCATGCGTTACTTAGCCATTGCCGCATCACAAGTCACCACAAACGGAGCACCTTGAAGCGCTACGTTGCTTATCTCTCAGTTTCCATGGGTCAGAAGTCTGGGCCAGCGGAGCAGAGTCCTCTTCTCGGGGTCTCACAAGGCTACAGGGTGGTGGCTGAGCTCTGCTCCTTTCTGGAGCTTGAGTTCCTCTTCCAAGCTTAGGTGCTCACTGTGGCAGAACGTAGTTCCTGTGGTTGGAGGACTGAGGTTCCCCTTGTCTTGCCAACTATCATCCAGGCTGCCCTCAACACATGGAGTCCCTGCTGTCCCCTGCCATGCAGCCCTCTCACTACATGGCAGCTTCCTTCCTCGGGTCCAGCAGGAGATTGTGTCTTCACTGTGCTAAGATGGAATCAGAGACGTTATGTAATCATGGGCGTGGGTGGCCCTCACCTCTGCCATATTCTGTTGACTAGAAGCAAATCACAGGACCTGCTAGCACTCAAAAGGAAGAAATTCGACAAGGGCATGACTCACTGGGGGTCACCTTAGGGTGGGTCAGCCACATATGGTATTGGAGACACATACGTGTTACTCCAAATAAAGAATTGTTTTTTAAGTTTATTTATTTTTGAGAGAGTGTGCTGGAGAGGCAGAGAGAGAGAGAGAGAGGGAGAGCACCAGAGGGGCGCAGGGGTGGGGCGGTGGGGAGAGAGAGAGGATCCCAAGCAGGCTCTGCACTGTCAGCACAGAGCCTGAGGTGGGGCTCAGACTCAATGTCTGTGAGATCATGACCTGAGCCGATATCAAGAGTCAGACGCTTAACTGACTGAGACACCCAGGCGCCCCCCAAAATAAAGAAGTTTTAAAGCACCTGTTTGCCTAATCTGAACTGATCTAACCTGAAATGAGAAAACTCAGAAAAACAATGTGGGGTTTATAAAACCATATTGATCAAATATAAAGGCTCTATGTTTTATTTTGAGATGATCCTTCTATATTTTTGTATTGAAGCACCTTTATTTTATGAAATGACAATCATAGTAGATACATTCTTAAAAATATTTTTGATTGTGGGCGCCTGGGTGGCTCAGTTGGTGAAGTGTCTGACTTCGGCTCAGGTCATGATCTCGTGGTTCATGAGCTCGAGCCCCATGTTGGCCTCTGTGCTGACAGTCAGGGCCTAGAGCCTGCTTCAGATTCTGTGTCTCCCTCTCTCTCTGCCCCCACCTCCCTGTTCACTCTGTGTCTCTCTCTGTCTCTTTCTCTCTCTCTCAAAAAGAAATAAACATTAAATTAAATAATTAAAATATTGTTGGTTGGTAAAGTATAAAAATGGCAACCCAGTGATGGTCCTTGAGAGTTATTTATCTCTCAGAATTTCACTGATCCTTTAATGTCCAAAATCTGAAATTGTTTGATGTATCAGCTTCCAATCACTATCCACCCTTGGGGCCCCCCTCGTATGTCAGTGTCATAGAAGAAAGAAAGTTGAGTATGATTCACTTCGCTTATTTACTGGCCAGGAATTTTCCTGTCCGCAGCACGCAAAGCTTTACTTTCCCCCTTGTTGAGTTCCAGGCCAGAGCAGGACTCTCTTACTGGTTCCATAAGGCCCTCATGCTCTGCCACTGTCATCCTGAGAGGGGAGTCGGGGCAGAGGCCCAGGCACCCTTCATCGCTGCCAGAGCCACGTTGTGAAGAAAGCTTCCTCTTTTGCCACGTAGTAATTCACACCTCTCTTCACAACTCTTATTTAGTTTGTTTGTAAGTCATTGTGAACACCGTACAGACTGGAATGTGCCAACGTGGGCAATGGAAGCAAACAGGAAGGAGAAGATCACTTTGCCTAGGGTACTCTTATGCAAAAACGAGGACAATAAAATGTTTCACAAGGTTATCTTGCAGGGAGATGTCATCTATGAAGTGGTATATAAATCAAAGGGGTGATTATAAATATACCGTTTCTTATTATCTTGTACTTTATTACAGGTATTTCTGAGTATGCCTTTTCCCCCAAACTAGATTGAAAATTCCTGAAGGCTAGGGACTTTGTTTGCTTGCCTGAACCCATGGTGACAATCTCATCCAGAGCCCAAATTGGCAGTGTGCCCTCTAATAAGAACATGTTTTACTTTAAAGGGAATATTTGAAAATAATGCCGTCCTAGGAGATCCGGACATTCCCATAGCTCTTTGTGTCCCTTATGGGGGCTTGCATGGTGCTGTAATGTAAATAAATATGAATGGAATTAGAGTATTATATAATTGTATAAAGGTGTCACATTTATTGACTACCTGGTATGCTCTAGATACCATGCTGAGGACCTTAACATTTATGTAATCCACACAGCAATCCCACAGAGAAGGAACATTCACTCTATTTTATAGGTGAAGAATGTGAAAGGATCAGAGAGGGTAAGTAACCTTCCCCAGGTCACACAGCTAGTAAATGGAGGAATAAAACCTAAGGGGTGCCTGGGTGGCTCAGTCGGTTAAGCATCCGACTTCAGCTCAGGTCACGATCTCACAGTCCGTGAGTTTGAGCCCCGCGTCGGGCTCTGGGCTGATGGCCCAGAGCCTGGAGCCTGCTTCCGATTCTGTGTCTCCCTCTCTCTCTGCCCCTCCCCCGTTCACGCTCTGTCTCTTTCTGTCTCAAAAATAAATAAACATTAAAAAAAAATTTTTTTAAAAGAAAACCTAAGTCCATGTATTAGGTCTTTAAAGGTCATCATTCCTCCCTAGCCTCTCCAAGGGTCCCAGCTCCCCATGCAAACAGACCACAGTGGGAATGTGGAAAATGCTGAGAACGTGCCAAGGACATCTCTTTGTGGAATTAATTATGATTAGTTCCTTTCCATCACCCGGCTCTGGTCTGACTTAATCTGGTTTTTTTAATCATTTTGGCCCTGCACTTTAGACCCCAGAGGGATCTGGGAGCCTCTTGTGGACGTGCTGACTGCAAATCAGACTCTTCGACCCACCTGTCCTTTCGCAGACAGCTGCCATTCTGGGCTTGGCCTTGTCCAAAAAGGGACTTTCTGGAATACATGGACATTTCCCAGTACCAGTCTGAATTTGAGCAGAACAAAGAGGGTGGAGAAGAAACCAAGTGTCTGCTAGGTCTGGTTGGGGATGAACACTGTAGAAGGAAAGAGGCAGTGTTTTACTTTCAGTGATCATTGTGTTTCCATCAGGAGCGGGATGACCTTCTCAGAAAGGTGATAGAACCCTCATTAGAGACCGTCAGAGCTGACTAGACACTGGATTAATGGGGATTTGATAGATTTCTATAAAGAGTGCTTGAACGCAAAATTCATGGGCCGACACAAAGACATTTTTCCAAACTTCAAAGACTGTGGCCTCAGAAAGTTTCTGGCTTTAGGAACCTGACAGTGGACATAATTCAGGGTGCAGAGTGCTCAGGTAAAGCTACGAAGGCCCAGGCTGCCATTCCTGGGGGTGCTTTTGTTTCCTTTTCCCCCCCACACCCTGAGTACAGTGTCAAATATGGAAACAGTTGGTTTGTTCTAGCAAGTCCTTGTGGGGAACAAATGGTTCTTTGTTTTTATTAAGCCTCTACTTGCAGATTCTTCCCTGATTGCCTTTCCTTTCCATCTGATTTGGAAAACATTGCTTTTTCCCTGAATTTTTCACATCAAGTTAGCATCATGCCTCCATCGCAGTGTGGGAAGCCGTGAGATCGCAGCTCAGGATCAGAACCCAAATGTAACAGTCTCTGTGGGGTAAATGGACCCTCGCAGGGCAAATCTGTGTGTGGAGGAGGCTCTTATGGGGTCCTGAGACATCAGGGACACTCAAGTGATTATTTAGTTCATCATCTCCCAGTCTGAAATCCTGCATTTCCTGTGATGTGCAAATGTCGTGAATCCTCAAAGCGATTTTCACATTTTCACGGGGCTTTGTTTCGTTTGGTTTTTCCAAGCTGAAACCGAAATCAAGCTCTCTCCTTCGTACACTTCCCTTGCTTTGGAGTGGAATGTATCAACTCGCCGTGGCCACACTGGGTGGCTCTTGCTTACACTGGTGAAGAAAACTGGGAAAAGAAATTATGACTTAGTAAGTGCAACGTGACAACCAACATCTCTCCTCTGTGAAGCCCTGTCTGATCCTCCTCTAAATGAAGGGTGGTCGAATGTTCTCACTCTCTCCTCCCTGATCACGTTATCCTCTGTAGCCCTCTGCTTTACAGTTACCTTTTTGCACATCTGTTTCCCCCACTACATTGTAGCTACTGAGGGCAGGGACTGTGTCACTGGTCTCTAAGCCCCCAGTGCCTAGCACAGGGCTTGCCAATAGTACACGCTCAGTGAACGGTGGATGTTTTTGGAAAAGGTGGATCAGAGATATGCATAAATAAGATGTGTGTGTGTGTGTGTGTGTGTGTGTGTGTGTGTGTGTGTGAGAGAGAGAGAGAGAGAGAGAGAGAGAGAAAGAGAGAAAGAGGGAGGGAGGGAGGGAGGGAGAGGGCGATTTATAAGGAACCAGTTCATCTGATTATAGAGCCTGAGGTGTCCCATGATCTGCCGTTTGCAAGCTGGAGCCCCAGGAAAGCTGGTGCCGTAGCACCAGTCTGAGTTCACGGGCTGGAGAAGACCAGTGCCCAGCTCAAACAGTCCGAGAAAGAGAGGGCATTCCTTTGTCCACACTTTTGTTGTATTCAGGCTGTCAGCAGACTGGATAAGGTTCACCTGCATTCCGGAGGGCTTTCTGCTTTATTCACACTGCTGACTGCAGTGCTAATCCCTTCCAGAAACATCCTAATAGACACATCTAGAAATAATGCTTAACCAGATATCTGGGCGCCCCGTGGCCCAGTCGAGATGACACATAAAATGACCGTCACAATAAGCAAAAGAAAGAAAAAAAAAAGGTAAAATACCAGAAGGGTCTTTGGGTTTGTCAAACCACCTCATTTTGTTAAGCGAAGCAACAGGGTCTGAGAGAGCGTACCTGCCTGGAGAGTAATGCCACCTAAGCTTTGTTCTACGGGTTGAGTGCTTCGTGCTTACTCTTTTATTCTGTACGGGAGGAGGGAAGGAGGGGGAAGGTGTACTAATGCAACAGGCTTCCTTTTGAGTTCTGGGTGGAGCCTGCATTTCGTACAATTACAGACCCAAGTAAATTGTAGCAAAAGTGTTTTCTTATTCCTCCTCCTTTTGGGTCTACCTAGAGCCCAGAAGTCAAGACCCTATGCTTCCTGACCCCCTCCCAGCCTCTGTATCCACACTGACCATTACAGTGGCCACTAGCCACATGCGGCCAGTGTGTGGCTAGTCAAAATGGGGATGTGCTATCAATGTAAAATACACACCGACACCTTAGAACAGCAGCAATAAAAATGGGGGATATCTCACTGATAATTTTTGTAATTGATCACATGTTGAAATGGTGATATTTTGGATACATTAGGTTAAGTTAAATGTACCAGTAAAACTCCACCTGTTTCTTTTAACCTTTTTAAATGTGCCTATGAGAAAATTTTAAATTCTGTCTGTAGCCCACTTTCTCTTTCTTTCGGACAGTGCTGCTCTAAGTCGTTTGTCCTAGGCCCCTGGCAGCTCAGAGCTTTGACCTAGCTCCCACCCGCTTGCCTCTACTGCCCTCTCATTCTCCGGGTTGTGGCAACCCCCTGCCCAGCCCTCTTCCTGCCACACTTCACTGGCCAGACTCTCAGGCCCTCAGTGTTACCTTTTCTGTGCCTTGTAGCTCAGTGCACGCTGGCAGAAGGTGATCTGAGATTGAGATCAGATCGAGCCTTGAGTCTAAACTCTGCCACCGATCAGCTACTTGACCTTGGGAAGGTCAGTGCTCCTCCCCTTCTTTACAATGGATGTGACAACAATACTCTCTCTCACAGAAGGTAAAAATCTAATAGAGTCCATATGAATGTGCCTCGTAAGTAACAACATGGTCTTTCCATGTTAATATTACCAGTAATTAGGGCTTAGTTTTTAGATCATAATCATCTGTTGTCATTATTCAACCCCTGTCTACAACTTGGACCATTTTAGTTCCTTTCACTGAGCATCTGATCATTTGTAAAACAAGAGGTTGGGCCAGACATCTTTCCAGCTCTGTGGTCTTATGGTGAGAGGCAAGGTGCTGTCACATAGAGAACATCAGTTTCGGGAGCAAACCACCAAATCTTACTTGCTCTTCAAATTATTTCATGTATCTGTTCTCTGAGGCAGCCTGGGTAGAGGACTCATTGTACTAATGGTCTTGATCACAATAAGAAAAAACTGCATAGATAATTGCGTGATAAAATCTTAATTTTATATAGCCTTTAGAATTTACTTTTCTCATACAACTTTTTTTTTTTTTGAGATAGTAAGCTTCATTTTTACTGTCGAACTGCTTGCTGCTTCACCTAAGAGTCATTCCTGCTTCAGAGATGGCCGAAGACATTGTGAGCACTCCACCTCCATGCACAGCAGAGTGAATTTAAATGTCCCTGCCCCCACTTTGGGAGAGACCACACTACATACTTTGGGAGACATCCCCAAAGGCTTTCTGGCACTTGGCTACAGAAAGGATTTGGTCCAATTTCTTGCTGGCTTAGGATACTCAAAGGCTGGTAAAGTTGCTGGCTCAAACCCCTCTGGGCTAGGATAGGGCAGAAGGTGGGGTGGGAGGTGATTTGGAATGGATGGGCAGAGCACAGGCTCAAGCTCTTATCCACGGAGGTACCTGGTCTGGGTGGCCCTGGGGCTCAGGCTGGGGAGGTGCTGCTGTGGTGCCCCTCGTCTACCCAGTGTACCAATTCATTGCTCTGGAGCCACTGCTGCGTATCTTTCTGGGCCCCTCCTTGGAGTCATTGGTATGAATGACATTTCCTACCGATATGGACATTGTGGTCTCCCCAGGGGGTGCTGAGAGTAGCCTCATCCATTGTATTGTATCATGGCCCGTGAGGCGTGGGCCAGACCATGGACCCTCTCTGGTGCCTGCAGCACCTTCATTCTCACCAACTTGAAGCTCCACCTTTCAAAGTGCTAGATTACATCCCCTAGGAGCCTCTGATGCACCCCATCTAGGTTCGCCACAATAGGGTCCACTCCTGCATCTAGATGGACCCTCATGACCTGGAAGCAGGCTTGCTTAGGGCCTCAGGCCAGTGGCTGGTGCAGGGAGGAGAGCATCCTGACCAACAGAGGCCGGGGAGGGTGGGAGGGGAGGGGTCAGGGGGCCACATACAACATTCTTGATTTGACGTTTCCAGAACCCTTTGAAGCAAGTGCTTCTGTAACCCTAGTTTGCAGATAACTAAGTGGAGACACCCAGTGGTTAAGTGGTGTCACCCGTCTGTAAGGGGGCAGGGATTTGAATGCCATCTCTCCCTCTTCCCTATACTTCATGTTCTAGCTGATACAATGAGAAGGGAAAAAAGCTTCCTATTTCAATAGCTGCCTTGTCACTTCCACCTCTCTTAATGCCATGGCCTCTGTCCGGGGGTCTCCCTCAAGACTGTCCACAGGGTCCCACCAGTTGGCAGCAGTATAGCACTTGGAAGCCAGCTGCATTTTCTCCAAAAGATCCCTTACTGAAGAACCTAAACGAACTCGAATGTTTTCATTGACTTTTCTGATCTCCCAACTCAAGTTAAAAGCATCATTTTGCTTCACTGTCAGTCAATTTCACTTTTGTGAGAATTTTAAAGATGTATAAGCCCCTAAGGTGACAGTCCCAGCCTGATGCTGTCACGCTGAGCTGTGTCATATTGAATTCTGTCACTGAAGAGAAACAAAATGAAATGCACCCAGGTGTAAAATTCCAGGCCTTGTTCATTCTTATCAATACCAGATTAGAATGGCAGCGTCTAATATTATGAAATTGATATGATGAAGATTGATGTTTTAACTTTAATGGGCTGGTAGTAAAATGTGTCGTTTGTATATTCATGTATTCATATACATGCACAGACAGTGAGAACGATTTCATTTGGCCCCATTTTTTTTTATATTTTAAATATTTTTTGTTGGTAATTAGACTTGGTACTTGTTGAAATGTAAACACTGTCGTTAGCCTTAAAAATAACCTAGCCAGTTATTTTATCAGCTAAATGGGCTTATGTGGGAAGAGCGGAGAACTGCAACTTGAGACACAGAAGCTAGTGTAAGACCATAGGCAAGTCTGGAGAACAAAAGAGAGGATCTTTTATAGAGGGAAGGGGGGAGTTCGTAGAGCCTGTTATGAACAAAGTCCATTGGTCTAAACTGGAAGTCCAAAGTATAGTGGCTTTTCATTGGCTGAATTGTGACGATCTCATTGGCTGGACTGTTGCTGGGCCAGGAGAAAATCTTCCTCTTGCTGGGGTGTTAAAGTAGGTTTCTTCCCTGTGGGAGCTGGAGTTCCTGGTTTCCTATTTGGGTCTCGGAGTGGTAGTGCACGAGAGCGCCCCCTTCTGGCCTCCTGGCTGCCTTTATTTTTTTTTTATTTATTTTTTTATTTTAAATTTATTTTTGAGACAGAGAGAGACAGAGCATGAACGGGGGAGGGGCAGGGAGAGAGGGAGACACGGAATCGGAAACAGGCTCCAGGCTCCGAGCCATCAGCCCAGAGCCCGACGCGGGGCTCAAACTCACGGACCGCGAGATCGTGACCTGACCGAAGTCGGACGCTCAACCGACTGCGCCACCCAGGCGCCCCTCTGGCTGCCTTTAAAATGAGGTTTCCTTTATTCAGTTTCACACTCTGCTTTGCTCTCCTTTTGAACACCAATGAATTTGATTGCAACCTCATGGTGTTTTCATCAAATTTAGTGATGCGTGTTTGGTTTGAAATGAACTTTTATACGCGTGTGTATGTGAGTGTGTGTGTGTGTGTGTGTGTGTGTGTGTGTGTGTGAGTGTGTGCCTGTGTTTGGGTATATTTTCTTATAGTGTTCCTCAAAACGCAGACTCTTTTTTGAGACAGCAAGTTGACAAATGAAGCCTTTGGCGTATCACCGGTGAGACTTGTCTAGGAGGCATGAGGCTTTTGTAACAGTTACTACGAATCCACTATCCCTCATTCTCCTTGCCACCCCCCTCAACAAGTGGGATAAGCAAGCTTCCGCACACTTTATCTACAGTACATAGGCTGGAATGTTTTACTTATCATTTAGAGTTTTATCATTACCCAGTAGAATAGTTTATTTTCAAGAGGTTTATGGCAGGAAAAATGTTAACTGACTATCCTATCCTTTTGTCCTTTTCAAGTACGGTTTTGGTTATCTTGTAACATTGTAGCAATAGGCATTGTTCTCTAAAATATTAATGGAAGCGTTATGTCTTTAAATTACACAATAATGATTCTACAACACAATGCTTATTAATATTAATACTAGTGCTAATGAGAGCAGCTACCATAGGTCAAATTGTTAAGCACTGGTTCAGATATTTTTTCCTAACTTTCCACTTAATCTTCACAGTAATCCTGGAAGTTAGACATTATTATCTCAGTTCTCTTAATGAGGACACCAAGGCTTTCAGAGGTTAAGTCATTTGGCTAAGGTCATGCCATTTGTAAGAAGCTAACCTGAGATTTCAGTTTAGGTCTCTTTAGTCCAAGCGATGAGGCTTTTCTGTAATCCTATAAATACCTTTTCCTATGAAATTGTGTTAGGCTTATATTCCACTAGACCAGGTAAACTGAGAGAGTACCTGGTACATGTGAGGGGAAGGTAGAGGATGTGGACGTAGGGGGAGAACAGGAACCAGAGGAGAGGAACAACTGAGAGCCACTGAATTAAGCAACAATAAGAGGGCAATAGTGTCATGATCTAGGCATTGCACACATTGGTTCCTCCCACAGTGTTGTGAACTAAGCATTACGCACGTTGGTTTTTCCTACTTTGCAGTTGCTGGTTATCCAATAACAGTAGTCAGAGTTCAAGAGCAGATTAAGGTCAAATAAAGCAGCAAAATGTTAGCTGTCAGATGTGTTCAGCTCAGTGACAGGAGATGGGAGTTATATTACAGGGTGGTCCTCTTAGCTTGCAAAACAAAGGTGTGAAGTGGAATTAAAGCTGACCACCAGGCATCCATCTTCCCTCGTGAGTAGGCAAAGGGCATCATTGACAACAACAGGCGCACCCCGCAGTGGAGGGACACCTGTCAGGGACGCTTCTGCTGCTGCTAATACCCAGTTTTAATGCAAGGTACAAACTTCCCCCAGTTCATTAGACGGTTTTTACAGCAGAGGGAGAGCACGTGTTTAAACAGGAGGAAAAAGAAAAAAGTTTGTGTGTTTGCAGCATATGGTTTGGGTTGAGCTTTCTGAATATTGTTTAAAAAAAAAAAAGATGTTCAGTAAATGCTGGTCCAGAGAATACAAACCCAATCCAGAGACGCTGAGTGCAGTAATGCCACTTACATGTTGAATCACCATCTCTCAGAGCTCCCGCCCTGGGCATCCCCTCGGTTCATTCTGCCATTTACCTCCTAGTCATGTCCTCAGCGTGCTCTAGCCCCCGTGAGACCCTCACTGTGTGCCAGGCGCTGTGTGATGCGCTGGGCATAGGAGAGGGAGTCTCACAGGGCCCTGCCACGTGGAACTCACTTTCGCAAAGGAGGAACTAGCAGTTGAACTGTATTTCCCGTAGGGCTCCTGCGACACTCTGCGTTTGTCTCCAGAGCCTACAGTGGACTCAGAATTCCTTGCTGGACGCACCCTCTATAACCCTCCAGCTGTCTGTGTCACAGTCCCACCTAGGTTAAGGCATGGCTTTAGAATCAAACAGTCCTAGATCTGAATCTCTCTCTTGCCACATTCGAGCTCTCTGTCTTTTGCTCTTGATTCCGCTGGGCCTCAGTTTCCTCGTCTGTGAAATGAGGATGAAAATTAATAAAAAGGGATATCATGAAAACTAGAAAAGGAACATGCAGTGAGAGCACTTGTCACAGTATATGCCATCTGGGAGCACTCAGGTAAGAGGACTTGTTATTTTATCAGGGGCCAGGTTCTGTTCCAGATGCTTCAGCCACGGAGGTGATGGAGATGCAGATGGTGTTAGTATAATTGCCATAAATGAGCGATGTTAGAAAATGTGTGCCTAAGGAGGTGGCTGCCACAGGATAAGAAGGGGTAAGCTGGTGAGAATGTCAAGACGATTGTTGTTCCTGGCTAAGGGAACGGTGTGGCCCATGGCATCTAGACAGGAAGCCTCCTTAGGAAGGGGCACAGACTGCCAGGGCCCTGCCATATCCGTTGCTCTCTGCCATTCCTGTGCCAGGTGCCCATAGCTGCATTTCTGTGGGGACTTTCGTATAACTGAGGAAGGCGATTCTCCTGGTCAGGATTGTTGACATCTCTTGGGAGCAGCCGCTGACCAGTGATTCCGGGAGTTAGTGTATACATACCCCAGCTCCTTCACCCTTTGGGTCAGATCATTCTGAGGTCATTCTGTGTTTATACTCTTTTCTACTTTGGGTATTTGGCTTAACCCCTTTCTTATATCACCTCCTCACTCCCCTCACAGTGTTTCTTGCATCTCCCTGGTCACTTACTTGCACTGGAATTCTTATTTCAGGGCCCCCTTTAGGGCACCTCAAAGTAAGACACAAAGTATTTTCCTAGCTCCGTTTCCAAGAACATCTTATGTCAGTTTCAAGGTTTTTGACCTTTGTGGACACTTTTCGCGTGAGGGGACAAGTCAGCCATCAATTTGTTTTGAACCCCAGTTATATTAAACTTTTGAAGATTCAGGCCCTTTAAGACATAAATACGTTGTCCAACTCAAGACTTGAAGCCTTGCCCAAGGAAATAACATGCTTAACAAATGCATGTTAAGCTCCAATTGGAAAGAGAGAGGCTGTAAAATAATGCATTAAATTATGTTTATAAATGGACATAAACGTTTTTCCTGCTTTTCCTTTGGGGGAAACTCATAAACTGAAGCGCCCAAACTTTTATCGTCTATATTTCCAAGATATCTGCGGCAAACAGCATTTGTTAATAAAAGTGAGTGTGGCTCTCATTAGCTTTCCCACTATGTGTCAGACATCTCACAGCATGTCACTTACTTGTTACAATGCGTCTGACACAGAAACTCAGAGGGGTCAAAGGAGAGTCTTTCTGACTTAAAAACACCAGCACATTTCCTTCTTTCTTTTTTTTTAAACGTTTTATTCACTTTTGAGAGAGAGAGTGAGAGTTGAGAGGGACGGGGGGTGGGGGGGTGCGGTGTGGACAGAGGATCTGAAGCGGGTTCTGTGCCGACAGCAGAGAGCCTGATGCGG
Organism: Prionailurus bengalensis; assembly: GCF_016509475.1. Lineage (NCBI taxonomy): Eukaryota > Metazoa > Chordata > Mammalia > Carnivora > Felidae > Prionailurus > Prionailurus bengalensis. Next base: position 46,580,265 of record NC_057345.1, on the reverse strand, counting down.
GGCTCAAACTCACGAACGGTGAGATCATAACCTGAGCCGAAGTTGGACGCTCGCCCATCTGAGCCACCCAGGCACCCCTTCCCTGTTTCTCCTCCCTGCCTCTTGATAGAGCTCCTTGCTTGAGACTCCATTCTGAGCTGTGTGTGGACACAGCCCTGCAGACGAACCATGAGGGCCTGGGCTTCAGAAGCATGGCCAACAGTGCGAAACTCAGACCTGAGCTTCAACACGGTTTTTTGGTGGAAAAGAACAAACTGGGCACCACTTAGCCTGGCACACAGTGTCAGCAATTCGTTTTGTGAGAGGAGGAGCAAATGAGAAGAGATGGCCCTGGGTGCTGAAATTTTAACCTTAAAATACAAAGGAGAGGTGAAAGTAAGCGTGGTTGTGTTGGGGTCTCTGCCATTTTGCACAGAATCTCAGACTGTTCCCGTGTCCCAGATCTTACCGGCGAGGCACTCTGAGTCAGGAGCTCACGGAGCTGGAAATAGGACCCAGACTTTGACCGCAAAGCCTTTGACTGCTGGTGCTCTGTGCTACACTGAGGCACCATTTAAATCATCCTCCAGGCTGGAGAAAGGGTGGTGATAGCAGACTGCATCTTCTATAGCTTCACCTCTGGTTCCCTTAACTAAGCATCTCTTCCCTTCCCTCTCCCTCTTCCCCTCTCCCTGCCTCTTCCTGCCTCTCCCTGCGCTCCCCCAAAGCCTTTCTAACAAGCTCTTAGTTACCTAAATTACAGAACAAAACCAGCTTCCTGCTAACCCCTTTGGACTTCAATTAAAGACCTATTCAAATGCGTTCCATGCTCCAGCGCCATCAGCACTAAATAGCACATAAGCACTTTTGCAGTGCTTAATGTAAACTTGTTGAAAAATGTACATTATTTTTCATTGACTTTAAATTGGATAAATGCTCATTGGAAAGGATAAAGTGAATTGCTATTGGAGAGAGCATTAAGAGAGAGAAAGAGAAGTGCCAATAAAGACATGTGGTTTCGAAATGTAGAGCCACTAATTTCTCTTTGCAACAGTCATTTGCTCAGTACTGTTTGGATGTGCTTGGAGACATTGTACATATTAACGAAATTAGGTTTGTTAAACCAGTGTGCTGGAGACGCAAGCCTGGTGAAAACACATTGGCTTTGAGGTCAGGCAGTCTCGGGCCACGTACTTTGTAGCTGTGTGACCTTGAGTGAGGGTCATTGCCTCTTTCCAGGCTCAGTGTTCACATCTGTAAGGCCAGGGAGGTCACACCTGGCTCCTGGGGGGGTGGGGGGGGCGGTTGGGGGGTTGATCAGTTGTTCTTAGCTCTGTGTCCAACTAAGAAAAGCAGCTGATGTCTGTTAGAAGACTCTGGCTTTGGGGCTCCAGTGGGGAGAACCTTCCTACCCCACCCACCCCCTGCTTGCCCCTTGACTAAGACCATGCTGCTTTTGTCCATTTCTGTGTGCTCAATGCCCACCACATTGAAGGTGCACGAAAAATAATTGTTGGAAAGTACAGTGAGTGACATCAGGCTGAACCAGCCAATTGCTATTGAGGTAGACTGCCAGAAAACCCAATTTTCTGGAAGATTTTGCTCCCTAGGGCTCAGAGGGACTTTGCTTCTCATTAGACAGTGTCACAAATTCTCTTTTGTGTTGGGTGCCGGGGATTTTCTCCCCGTGCTTTACAGTAACTGAGGTCCGCTGCACTAATAAGAGAACCCCCGAAGGGTCCTGATGCCTTCAGAGAGGTGCCTCTTTTCTCAGGCACTCCATTAACACCCTCAAATGGGTAGGCTTTAATTCCCCACAAAGCAGCCCTGTTTTGGAAAGGTGAGAAGCTCATCTAAGGAATTGTTTCAATCATTTTTTTTTCACTGCATCAAAAGCTCTTTAAAATTAGTGTTGCCCTTTGTATTTTAATGGGGGTGGGGATTGAAGAATGCCATTTTTTCAGAGCCTTCTAGGCGTATATCTGATCACAATGAACGAAAACCTACTTTGGTAAAAAAGCACATGGAAATAATAAGTGGCACGGTCAACCTTAATCACAAATGCTAATTCAGCTTTTATTTGCTGCCTGCGTATTGCATGAAATACTTTACCCACCTGTTACCTGAGCCACAGGACAATCCCAGCAAAGCCTTTATTGATCCCTCCCACCCACAGAAGGAAGCTGAGGGTTTAGGAAGCTGAGAGGCTTCCCTGTGATCATGCCATCCAAGAAGTGCCCAAGTCAGGAATCAAAACTCTGGTGACTCCAAATCTAGGTCTTTCCCCTTAATGTTCCAGATCTGTATCAAATGCTAACCTTGTAGACCAGCTGATCCCAACGCTAGATGCTTCTTTAGGCTGGTGTTTTCATTTCTTGTTCTATGGAACCTTAGGTCTGTGGAGGTACCTCAGGAATCAGGAGGTCTAGAAGGAGCTTGGTAAATGGTGCCCAGTGCCCCCTACGTCTCTTTCAAAAGAACTGCGTTTTATCTTTTTTTTTTCTTTAGATTTTTGTCTTTCCAAGTCCTGTTCCATTGGGGGTGGGGGGGGGGAAGCATTTTGCTGGTATCTTTTTAAAAGCACTGCTCTAAGATGAAGTCAAGCCAAATCTAGCAAGGCATGCCTCTTTGTCTATATCAGTTGACCAGAACAGAACAGGTTATATAATGTCCTTGGAACAAACAGGCGTTGAGACTCAGAGATGAAAAACACACAGGTATGGGTTTGGGTTGGAACAGAGACAGTGTATCCAGTTGCAAAGTCCACCAAATAGGGTGAGCTGTGCCACTGATGAATCACCGGAGGGGCCTTTCTTAGCTGTGAAATGGAGGTGGTACGAAGATCCCCATTGGTCATTTTGTTGTTGGTCAGCGTAGCTTGAAGGCTGACCCAGGTGTTGGTCTGCTGCCATTGTCACTGTCACACGTGCCACTGAGAGCACTAACGTGGCGGCATGGCGACAGCCAGTTTCATGGGTGACTGATTCCCACCTCACCAAGGCCTCCTTGCTCATTGTCTCAGGCAGTGGGTCCCTGCTCAGCCTCAGCCCCCCATGCACTTGTGCTTCAGCTTCCGCATTTCACCTCTCCTGCCTTCAGGGAACTTGGGTCAAATGAGAAGAGATAGATGCACATGCAAAGCTTGATGGGGAAGCAGAGAAAGCAGAGAGGGAAATAAGTGAGAGGGGACTTTAATAACAGCTCATCTCATGGAGAAAGAAGGTGGAGATCTTTCTGATCGATTGTCCAAATCTTGGAAGCGCGAGCAGTTATGGGGCGGTTATTCTGTGCGGCTGTCCCTGGGGGGGGAATGATGCTTTTTCTTGTGCTCCTTTGTAGCCGCTGTTTCCTGTGCCTGAATCTAGCCCTGCGTTACCACCCCAAACTGCTCCTCCGCATTTTACCCGCCTAACACACAGATACCAGCTTAAACCCCCTTTCCTTCAGGGCCCCCTACCATCGTGCATCCTAATATGGATGCAATTGAATTGATGGTCTATCTGTCCTCCCTTGTTGTATTGGGAGATCTTAGCAAGCAAGGGCTGTGCTTCATGCTCCGTACCAGGGAGTGAATGAATGACAGAAGACATAGCCATGAAAGTGGATTATTTCAGATATGGTGAGCCTGGACTTTGGACTTCATCCTGAAAGCAACAGGGTGTCTCTGAACTTAGTAATGTGGTGGTATTACATGATCTGATTTGTACAGAAAAAAGATAATTGCTGCCAACCCATGTGATAACTTAATCACAGGGCTTCAGTGAGGATGAAATGAAATAATGGATGAATATTAAAAAAAAAAGAGAGAGAGATTTTCCAAACTGTAAAGTGCTTACCCAAATGAAGGGTGTAGCTACTATACCTTTTCTTTTTGAAGCCTGCTGTTCAGAATTCGTGTTTCATTGAATGAAACTACCTCCCTTCAATTTCTAATCTTGATTCAGCTGGGAATTCATTAGTTAATTCCACTTTACATTTGCTCTTCTTCCAGAGTGATTGCAGGTAAAGGGATCCTACTTACAGTCCTGGCCTCTCTTTGCATTTCAATGGGTTCCCACATAGAGCTGCCAAATTCCAATGCGCTATTAAAATGGGCAGCATACCAACAAAAATCTGTCCTCATCAAAAATTCAGGAAAATAAAATAAAAAGATGTAAGGCCACATTCTCAAAGGATTCCGCCTGACCCCCTTGTATTTTTTTGTGTTTGCAAAATGTATTTTTTCCGCACCTGCAGGCATAGTCCCTACAAGCCAACTATAGCCTCCAAATTGCCAAGGCTTAAAAAAAAAAAAAATCTGCCTTTCACATTCAGCCCAGGAACCCAGTAATGAAACCAGGATGGGTAGAGGGCTGCCTAAAACTATTTATAAGAATACTGGGGGAGATAATTACTACCTTGCGGCTTGTTCTGAAATACCTCTGCTTGGCAGATATATGTTCACTGCACATCAGATATTGAAGGGGCTCCTTAAGCATGGCGGATTCCTTGAATTTGTGACAGTGGCGGCTTGAATGCCTTCCTTTTCCTTAACCTAGTTTTGAAATCAGTCTGTTGAAGACACTTTGGAAATTTCAACTGCATTCATTTATTCATCCATTCAGGCATTTCTCTTTCATCTGAACTTTTTAGGTTTTATTTTTTACGTTTTTTATTTATTTCAGAGAAAGAGACAGTGCCCACAAGTGGGGGAGGGGCAGAGAGAGAGAAAGAGAAGGAGGGAGAGAGAGAGAATCCCAAGCAGGCTCCTTGCTGCCAGCAAAGAGCCCAAAACGGGGCCCGAACCCGCAAAGCCACGAGATCATGACCGGAGCCGAAACCAAGAGTGGGATGCTTAACCAACTGGGCCATCCAAGCGCCTCTCAACCGAATTGTCATAGAACTAACTCGCTGAGTATCTGCCAGGTCTCAGGCTCTGTGCTAGACTCTGCAGATTCAGCATTGAACCCAAAGGTAGCCCGTGTTCTCCTGCATCTTGCAACAGAGCGTGAAAGACAGCCCCCTAATGGTCAAATAATTTGTTACAGTCACCATAGTTTTAGGAGAAAATGCTGGTTTCTCTGCCAGGGAAGTTGCCATGAGGGCAGGGAGTTTGGTCTGTTTTGTTCATGCTGAATTTCCATTCCTACAATAGTCCTGGCATGCATCTTTCTTGAATTTTGAAATATAGTGTGCACTCTCAGAGCGTGTATGAAAGAGTCCTAATGCAGGTATAAAAGTCCAGGAAAATGACCCGTAGAGACCTGAGGGGTGATTTCAAGTCAGGTGGTTAAGGAAGGACACAGGGCATGGAGAGTGTTCTGGGAAAGTAAAGAGTTTGTGAGAAGACCCCACAGGAAGACAGCTGTGCGCCCTTGAGGCACTGAGTGAAGGCTAGAGTCAAGTCTAGTCTGCAGGTGTAGACAGGAGCCAGATCATGTGGGATGTTGAAGGTGACAACCAGCTGACGTGCATAAGTGCTGAAAGGTTCTGGTCTGGGATAGTCCTGCTTATAGAATCTAAGAAACTGCTTAGTGGTGCCATGATGTGCACTGGGTCTTAATGGAGTGTCTCCTAGACGGATTTGGAAGTTGATAAATAACCATTATTCAGTAGACACACTCCCACCCCTAGGCTCCAGGAAAGCACGGTAGGCACATATGGAGTGTGTTTTGAGTGACAATGAATGAATGAATGCTTATTCATGCCTACCATAAATGCCCACGGTGTGCCAGGCGGGAAGGGGGTTTCATTGACAAAGCTACAGAAACATGACAGCAAGGGGGTCTCCCTGCAGTTTTTCAGTGGCTTTGCAGAAGAAGCAGTGGCTTCTGGGTTAAGACCCCAGCCCTTGTTCTTGCTTAGTTGTGTGGCCTTGAGGGAACCACCTAAGCTCTCTGAATCAAATGTGTGTCATGCATCTAGCACAATGGCTGTCTCACAGTAAATCCTGCCTCATGTCTCTCCTCCATGTTTGTTAGTTCAGCAAACATTTATTTCATGCCTGCTGTGTACCTGGCCCTAGGCTAAGTACTAAGGACACAGTGATCAATTAAGACATTAAGAAAAATTTCTTTCCTTGCCCACCCATTCAGGTAGATTGTTTTGATTATCAAGTGAGAATATATATGAAGATGTTTTGGAAATTGGAAAGTGATGTATAAACATGAGTTGTTTTTATTCTATTATCTTGCCTATTCATTGATCATCACGTGACTTCAAGCATTAGTTTACCAAATTATAAGTGAAATCACTTGTGGGTCTAATCAAATGCAATTATAAAAAATTTAGCTAGCATTTGGTTTAGTTCTTGTTAAGGTCCAGGCACTGTCCTAAGCTTTGCATATATACACTCATTTAGTCCTTACCCCTGTGTGAAAACTGAGGTCCAGAAAGCATTTCCCCCAAATTAGACCAGGAAAGCAGCAGACTCAGATTTGAACCCAGGCATCCTGACTCCAGACCCTACATAACACATAGCACCAAGACTAGATCTTTTACTTCTGTTTGCGATTGATCATTGTTTACTTCCTCTCCTCCCCATCACAAACTACATTATCTGTTACCTGCGGGCTGAGACCATGTTGACTTTTACCCCCTGTGCCTAGAGCCATGCCTGGTACATACATAGTAGTAGGTCACTAAATACATGCTGAGTAAATGCTTTCCAGCAGCTTCAACACTATTTGATGCAAATAGATTGACCTCAGGACGGAGGGTGGCAGAACTACAGCTCTGAAATACCTAAAAGTAGTAAAGGAGAGAGTGGGGAGGCCTAGTCACCAGCAATGTCCGATCCCCTAGGGGACACCATTCAGAAAGAGGTAGAGTTCTTTACCTAAAGACATTCTGGTGATCTAGTATGAAAAAATGCCTCAATTAAATAAAGTATCAGTTTGATTTACATGATCCTGTTAGAATTAATAGCCATGACAGTGGCAATCACCTGTAGGTGTGCTCTCAGGTTTGGGTGACCTGCCCCGATCACACGGCTTGCTAATGGCGGGGACAGGACAAGAACCCAAGGTTTTGGCTCAGGAAATGACGTGATAGTTTATTATGCCCACCAGTTTTAGAACTGCAGTTTTAGGGGTGCCTGGGTGGCCCATTCAGTTAAGGGTCCGACTCTTGGTTTCAGCTCAGGTCATGATCTCACAGTTCGTGAGTGCAAGCCCCACGTCAGGCTCTGCGCTGATAGTGCAGAGCCTGCGTGGGATTCTCTCACATTCTCCTTTGCCCCCTCCCCTGCTCATGCTCACTCGCTCTCTTCTCTCTCTCTCTCTCTCTCTCAAAATAAATAAACTTCTAAAAAATTTAAGAAGAATTGCAATCTTAGTTTGTGCCCACATGTTTTCCCAGTTTTTAGACTTTGATCTGAGTTGGAGGTCAGTTAGGCAGTTAATATGGGGATTGAGAGGAGAGCAAGATGTAACGTTGGGCTTCTCATTCTGATGCCCGCTCGTCACTCACCTCCCTGGTAAGTTGAAGCAGTCGTGTTACTCCCCTGCTTTAAACCCTTTCACTGGCTGCTCGTGTCTACAGGAAGATGTCCACATTCACGTGCAGGAAGATGCTTCAGACTCATTGCCTCTCAGGTCCTATTGGAAGCACTTCCACTGACCTCAGTGTGCCCACTACTGTCCCTCTGACCTCTCCAGCCCTCCTTGACTCCTGTGTAGATTATAAAACTCAGCACAGACATCAGTTTCTCGAGGAAGCTATCTTAAAGTTCCCCTCCCAAGCTTTTCAGGCGAATAGCCTTTCCTGTTTCCTCTCGTTCCACATGGTGCTTGCCTTGGGATAATAGCTGTGGCGAACCTTTTGAGAGAAGGCTCAGTCTGGAATCTTCTGTGAATTCAGAGTTGACTTTAGTATATGGCACACACTAGGCACATAATACATGTTTGTTCAAACAAATAAATAACAAATTAATCTGCTAGAGGGCAAGTCACAATTGGGTTTGCCTCATTTCTCTTTTCCTTCTCTTGGGGACTTCAGATTATGGACTTCCCCTGAATCTTTTGTGTGTTTTCCATTCTTGAGCCCTGATGCTCTACTCGGCCAGACCTCCCTTCAGACCCTGCACTCCCCATAAGCAGCCTTGGGGAGCCCTAGATAGCAGCCTGGGCAAATTTGGACCCCTTAGCACTGCTTGTTCCTGCACTAGACATTTTTCAAGTACATTTATGTCACTTGTTCTTTAAAACCATCCTGCGAAAGACTGCCCATTCTCCTCATTTGACAGGCATGGAAACTTGGGCTGAGAGACGTGAGCTGTTTGACTCAAGGTCACGGAGCTGGTCACGTAGCTGGTCACAGAACTGCAGCTGGGCCTCGACTTCTGTCTCCAAATCCCTATGTCTGTTTTTCTCACTTCTGAGTCTTTGGTAGCAACCAGTTTATTCTGCAAACATCCATAGTTGCTCTTTCAGTAACCCATGATTTCACCGTAATCAGGGTTGTTATTGCACCAGGAAGTGAAGAAATGGCCCATGCATAGCTTGCGTCATTCTCTCCCTTACTCACCTCAGGCATGTCTGGAGTTATGTTCCCCTGCTGTTTCCATTAATGGTGGCTGCTGGGCCATCAGGAGACAGCTTCTTCCCAGCCTTTAAGAGGTGACAAAGCACCCCTCCTTAGCAGCCCCTGGGTGGCTTGCGTCAAGCACCAGGCAGTTCCTGCTGCCCTGTTCCTTGCTGGGATACCCTATATACGAATTTTCTAAAAGGTACCCATTTGTTAATCCCCCTCTTAAAACACATCGGAAGTCAGAATTTTCACTTTGCCAAGAGAAGAAATTGTTAAAAGGTGGAAGAGCCCCACTTTTCTTTCAATTTTGCTTTGGAAGAGACTTGTTAACAAGGTAACAAGGACACTAACCAAAGCCTCCCCCAGGAGTGGATGGGGACTCCGGTACAGTGGTGGTTTCTGGGCAGGGGCAATCTCACTAATTGTAATGCTAGAAAGTCTTTCCCTTTCCCCAGTCTCAGTGTCCTCATCTAGGCAGTTGTAGTCTCCCCTCCAAACACAGCCTGAGACTTTTTCTTTCAAAACAAATGTCTGTTAGGCCAATGCCGTACTTAGCCCCCTTGTGGGGACTCCTGTAGCACACACAACCCATCAGGGGACTGACCTTGGCCCATCAGAGGCTCTTGTCTTTTCCCCACACCCCACACACGCCAGCACCCTGTGCTTCACTGTTTTCCTCCAGTACCCCTGCTTTTCCACAGGTCAGCATGTCTGCCGCTGGATCTTCTGTCTTGCCTTTGCCTCTCCTCTCTCTTGACTTTGAAATACCTCATCTCCTCATGCAGATTTCAGCGGGCACATCACTTCCTCTGGGAACCCTTCCTTCATTCTTCCAGGAAAAGGGAATGCTTAAAGTGTATGTGTGTGTTGAGCCCGAGTATGGATGGGCAGGGCATTCCAGGTAGAGGAAACATAGAGTGCCAAGGGGAAAGGGTATAGGGTACTGGAAGGACAGAAGGCTAATATCCCTAATGTGTTGCTACTAGGAGATGCAGCTTGAAACTGACAGCCTTAGGGGCCATGCACAGCATTTTTGGATTTTATTCTAACACAGTAGGAAGGTCTTGAGAGATTTCATTATACTCTCTTGAGTTATCTTGCCTTAGGACTCGTATCTGTTCACCCTGCTAGACCATGAATTCCTTGAGGCGAGGACCTCTCCTTCAGCTCCACATCCCTTGCGCTGGAACATGGTGGGTGTTAGTGAATGTTTAGTGTTTACTAGAAGGAACACAAGGGAGGAGGGATATGTTAATGAACCAAGCCTGCTAAAAGTTGCTTACATCCCTTCTCATTTCTTCCAAATCATATTTTCATATCTTTCCACCTATTGGTGTAGGTTTGGCAGACAGAGTTTATGGGAAAAGCAAGTTTTCATTTATTGTAGTTTATGTTTATTATATGTACTATATTCTCATTATTTTATGTGCAAAGAACGTTCCTTACGCGATACTCTTTGGGGAGATAATATGCAAAGAGATCTTCTATTTCATTTTTACTAACACCCACTGCAGTTTGCTAAATCATCACCTTCAAACCATAGTTTAATTTAATCTACTTTATTGCTTTCCAAAGCATTTCCCATGAGTAAGTGTGCATTCCTTCCCTGGGTTTTAGAAATAACTGACTCTAAGATATACAAGTATAGTTAAATAGGTGTTTTGTTCCCTTCAGCCTTTTGGCGTCTGTGTGTCTGTCTCCCATAACTGAATAATGGAACTTTCTAACTTGAGAGGAGGAAGATATCCAAAGGGGATGTAAAACCATGTGCTTTAAAGAGTAGTCTGTGAATTTGAAATTAGATAAATCTGGCTCTATTAGTAACTAATTGGGTAAGATCTTGGATGAATAAATATTTTAAAACGTTAGTTTCTGCATTTATAAGATGGGGATAGCTGTACCTCATTCATGGTGTGGTTTTAACATTGTGTTTTTTTTTTTTTTAAAGAAATCACATACGCTGCTTGGTAAAGGTCTAACACATACTAAGTGCTAAAGAAATAGTAGCTGTTATTAGTAGTAGCTAAAGTGCTACTTTGGGGGGGTGTCTGGGTGGTTCACTTGGTTAAGCATCTGACTCTTGTTCAGCTCAGGTCATGATCTCATGGTTCGTGGGTTTGAGCCCTGCATTCGGCACCATACTGACAGTGTGGAGCCTGCTTGGGGTTCTCTCTCTCTCCCTCTCTCTCTGTCCCTCCCCTGCTCACCCTCTATCTTTCTCCCTCTCTCAAAATTCATAAATAAGCATTTTTTAAACATGCTACTTTTTGTCATGTGGCTTCAATTAAGCTACTGAGCTTTTTGTGCCTCTGTATCCTCATCTCTAAAATGTAGATAACGATAGCAGTCTACATAATGGGTTTGTTGTATGGATCAAATTAGCCAGTATTCATGAAGTGCTTAGGAAGTGCCTGGCATATGATAAATCCTCAGTAAATGGTAACTTATACTTATGTCAATTATTGTCATGTATGTTTTCTCCTTGCTTTCAAGCACCAAATAAAAGTGAGTTTTCAGACTACATAAAGGCCGTGTTTTCCCCAAGCAAAAAGGAATTTATCAGATATTTTTGATTCCTCACTTGCTATGATGTGTCTGCAAGTCAGAAATATTTTCAATTCCCCATCTACCTGAACAATTGCCTTTGTTGCGATAAGTGTATATTCTGGAGTCTCCGTTGCCAGTTGGCTTGGTTGACCCTTTGAAAAATGCCCATTGACTCACAGTTCAAAAACTACCTTAATTAAACAAAATTGTCTAGATCAGTGTTGGGCTAGACTGAGAATTTTTAAAAACCTTTAGTTAACAAAAGCTTCTCCTCATTATGTTGCGTGATACTCCATCAAATGATAAAAAAATGTTTGCTAAGCTCCCCGACTTGCCAAGTACTCACCTGTTCCCATTGTCACCGCATGGTCATCTCCTCCTTCCACATGACAGACTGAGAGACAAAAGAGAGCTTTGCTGAGATGGGAGCTCTGCACCCTCAGCTCCGCTCAGGGTTGGTACCCTGTGAGAATAGGAGCACTAAGCTAGTGCAGATAAAATGGGCCCTTTTTTAAAGACAGAGTTGACACTCATGTGCCTGAAACGCTTTTAAAGAACAGCATTGTAGGGATACAACTGATATGCAATAAATTGTACATATTGGAAGCATATAGTGTGATCCATTTTGAAATACAGTCAAGGTAACTCAGTACCCATCACTTCCCTAAGTTTCCTTGTTCCTTTGTCATCCCTCCCTCCTGCACCTTCCTCTCTGTCTTCAGATAACAACCTATCTGCTTTCTGTCTCTATAGATTACCTTTCATTTTTTCTTATCGATGAATTCTTACAACTCGTACTCTTTTTTGTCTGGCTTGCTTGAATTGGCATAATTATCTGTTAATAGAAATTTGAAGCCACACTGCCCGCCTACAAAGTTGTGTACTTGGATTGTTTCTGGTAACAACCACCAGTCCTCAAACGTGCCTGTGGCTCTTGGGGATTCCAAATATATGTCTCTTTAAATCCTAACAACACCCCTTTATTACCATGTCATGGGCATTTAAACTGAAGCTGAGGCTACATGCCCATTTAGGAGATACCTGACTTAAAGTCTACTTCCTTTCACTTTGCCAGTGGCTGAAGCAGCTCAGGCTCTGGTGAAAAGTCTGACTCTGATTTTAGGGAGCAACGTGTTCAGTTCTGGACTGCAGTGCCTCCAGCAGTGAGACTTTGTACAAGCTACTTAACTGCTTTCCACCTTAGTTTCCTCACTGCAAAATGGGAATGTGGTGGTAGAAAGCCATCCCACACTTGGGAAACATGAACAAGAGGGTGCATTTCAGGGCTCAGCCTTGCACACATGAAGTTCTCAATGAACACTAGATGTCTTTATTATTGTTAATGTGTTGCTGTTCAATAGTGGACATGGAACAAAAGCAGAAAAAGTCCCCTTGGGAGTAAACATACAATCTCTTAGTATCAGTGGACACCCTAAGCTGAGGAGTGTTCTAAATGGTAAGAGCAAGAAAAAGAGGATAGACGGTCATGGTGAACCTTACGTTGCTGTTTTGACCCAACAGATTATAGTCTGGCTTCTACTAGACTCGGTGAATGTTTGGTGAATCAGTGTTGAGTGGACGAAAGAATGACCATGTTTGTCAACAGTAGCACCACCATGATTCAGAGAGACAGGGAAGCCGAAATCAGGCGACAGTCAATTATCTCCCCACATCCAATTGAAGGTGCGACTTGGGAAGGCATTGTCTATTCATTAGTCAGTTTGTGTCCATTATACCCATTATACTAAGACCTAAGACCCTACAAGTTACAGCAAGCTTCTCATCCTGCCGTCTGTCTGCAGTCAAAGGCTTAGGGTGCTATGTTGGTCGCATCTTAAATGCTAATTACAAGGCCGGCAATGGAGGTGGCTGTGTCCCATGGTTTCTTGATGACTGGCTGGGAGATGTGCATCCACCACATTGCCCGTGGAATTGCGTTCCCTGCAGGCTCACAACTACCGCTGGCTCACAGGCCACTGGGTTTCAGATGGTAAGAAAATTTGAATCTGGCACTGAGACTTAGAGATGTGCTCATGGGGCTGGCTCCGTCAGGAAAGAATTGGGCACACCTAAAATGGTAGTGGATTTTTTTTTTAACAAAGACCCAAGGAGAGAAAGGGTTTTTTTTTCTAAAGGGACACAGCATGTCCTGGCCATCACAGAGTGGGATTGCTCGTGCTTCTTGCATCATTCATCAAAGCCTTTCCTTTTGTCACTGTCTTTGAAGCATCAGGGAAAACATTACAGAGTAAAATATCCAGCAATCCTTGTGTGCGCCAGGGGCTGGTCTAAGCACTTTACGTGAACCCTAATTTGACCCTCATAACAGCCCTGTGAACTAAGAATGACTATTGTACCCATTTGCAGATGAGGAAACAGAGGCACCGAGAGCTTAAGTCACTTGACCATATCCTATCGTATCAGTAATAACTGTTGGATGCAGGATTTGAACCTGGGTCTGGCTCAAGGTACAATTATTTTACTCCACACTGTGGTGTTTTTTGTTTACATGACTTTATTTGTGAAAATTGATAAATACTCAAAGAGGAAATTCCGAAATCTTCCTAAAGTCCATATAGAAAAGGTTGACTGGTTGGCTGGTTAGTGCTTTTAAAAATGCACATGATCATGGGACTGTGAAGTTTTTATCCAGGGAAGTCTACCCTACCCCACCCACCCATCATCTCTGTCGCTGTGTCCCTCCGAGGAGAACGGATGGGAAGGCACCCTGTGTGGGCACTGCCAGACCGCAGGGGGAGGACACGGAGCCCAGGAGGACCGTGCTATAGTGAGGAAGAGAAGTAAGGATGATGTGGATGGTAATGGCAATAGCAACTTGCCCTCACCGTGTCCGGCACTGTTGCCAATGCTTTCCCTGTTTTAACTCAACCTATATCCTGCTTCACAGATGAGTCACCTGAGGCCTGAGAGGTTAAATCACTTGCCCAAAGGCCCACATCTAGTGGCTTCAGATCCCAGATCTTCCACTTACGAGTGTGGGTCCAGTGCCCATATTTTAATCGATGCCCTCTTAGCTACCGTGCTCCACTGCTTGTGTGATTCCAAGAGTAGTTATTATATTTACGGTTTTAGGTCTTGCAGTGGTTTGCCATTATCACAGTATGGTCCTCTGTTCGATTCCACATCTTCTGATTCTCACGACAACCCTGGAGATCAGCAGGGTTCGGCATTACCATCCATGTATTACCAACTAGGAAACCAGGGCTCAGTGACCTAAGCATCTCTACCCCGTGAGGACCAGGTTTCATGTTCCACCTGTTCTCCACCAGTGGTCCAGGCACAATGGTATACTCTAAAGCTTTCAAAGTCGTATGCCAACAGTTTGATCAAAATGGAAAATTCATTTTTCAACCCTTGTTATGGAGGTGTCTGTGGCACAGAACTTTGAGTGGAGCCCATTGAATGGTGATTGTAAAACACCGTTTTACTTTCTATGAGCAAGGGGGAAGAAAGGGGCCTGAGGTCAAGGATCGACAAGGAGGGAGGATATGGGCCTTAGAGCTGTGGTTCAAGAATAGCTAAGGGGGCACGGTCCTCGGGAAATGAGACAGTAGTGAAGGAAGGGCTAGTGAATGAGACCCCAACATAGACTATACGGTCATTGGGCCATAATTATTGCTGATTTTTCTATTTTGAATTATTAAATACATTCAGTCATTCCCTACAAATTCTAAGATCTGAAAGTGTGCCACAGGTACAACAAGATAGAACACTGTACCATGTTGTGAAGTCTCACAGGTGTGGGCATCTCCATATCTCACATGAGGAAACTATGGCCAGGAAGCTAATCGCTTGACAAAATGTAAAATCCCAAAGTGGAGAAGCCAGAGTCAGGTTCTCAAGGAGGAACACCCACCTTCAACCCCTTTGGCACTAGCCTACAGTTACCCATCACTTGTGATTCCTGTCACTTTGCGTTAAGGCAGCTAACAACTCACCAAACGGATACATACTTGCATTATTTCACTTAAGGCTCTCGTGAGTCAGGTGAGGTCCTATAGCTGACACGAATAGTTCCATTTTTTCAGTTCCAGTTTCAGGTGACATGAATAGTTCCAAAATTCAGAGAAGTTCTGGGACTTGCCCGCAGACCTTAGGTCAGATGCACAGTCCTTTGTACCAGAACAACTTGCCGTTCTGAAGGATCCCCATATCTGCACATAGACAATTAAGTCATTAGAGTCCCTCAGTAGGCAACATAGCACACCACCCTGGAGACCCTCAATGTGTGCTTCAGCTTCTCTGTCCTCTTTTTGGGGTGATCTCTGGGTGGTGGGTCTCCATTTCTTGGTGCATTTCATCTCAGGTCTTTTGGATTGGGGCAATTAATTAGGACTTGTGGGGTGGGTTGAATTGTTGATCGTTGGGAGAAAAGTCTGAGTAGCATTTTACAGAAGGCACAGTAGTTTTAGGAACTATGGGTCTTCTTGAGATCCACCTGGAGCTGGAACTGTTTTGTTTTGTTTTGTTTTGTTTTGTTTTGTTTTGTTTTGTTTTAAGAACAAACGGCCATTTTAAGGTCTGGAAGACCCAGATTTTTGTTTTTTTTTTTAGTTTTTTTTTAATGTTTATTTATTTTTGAGAGAGAGAGCACGAGCATGTGTGTGAGTAGGGGAGGGGCAGAGGGAGAGGGAGACACAGAATCCGAAGCAGGCTACAGGCTCTGAGCTGTCAGCACAGAGTCCGATGCGGGGCTCGAACTCACAGACTGCGAGATCATGACCTGAGCTGAAGTCAGACGCGTAATGGACTGGGTCACCTGGGTACCCCTGGAAGACCCAGATTCTGATCTGCATTTTGCTCCTTTCTAGCTGGGTGACCTTGAGCAGGTCACTTTGCCCCTGTGTCCATCAGTTTCCTCATCTCTATTATGGGGTTTATAAAACTTGCTTTCATGCTTACTAAAATTGAATGGCCTTTGTGTACTGTTGATAGGAATGTACACTGATGCATCCACTGTGAAAAACGGTATGGAGGTTTCTCAAAAAAAAAAAAAAACAGCAACAACAACAAAAAAACCAACGGAAATACCATATGATCCAGTAATTCCTCTACTGAGTATATACCCCAAAACATGAAAAAAATATATATGTGATGAAATATTACTCAACCACAAAAAAGAAGGAGATCTTGCCATTTGCAACAACATGGATGGACCTAGAGGATATTAGTCTGAGTGAAATAAGTCGATCAGAGAAAGACAGATACCGTATGATTCCACTTATATACAGACTTTAGAAAACAAAATACACAAAGGCAGAAACAGACCTATAAATACAGAGAACAAACTGATGGTTGCCAAAGGGGAAGGGCAAGGGGGAGATGAGAAAAATGGGTAAAGGAGAATGGGGGATATAGGCTTCCAGTTATGGAACGAGTAAGTCATGGGGATGAAAGGTTCAGCGTAAGGGGTATGGTCACTGCTATTGTAACAGTATTGCGTGGTGGCAGATGATGGCTACACTTGGGACGAGCAGAATCTAATGCATACAGTTGTGGAATGACCATGTCGGACACCTGAAAGTAATGTAACACTGGGGGTCAACTATACTTCAGTTAAAACATAAAACGTATTACTTAACTGTTGAAAAAAAAATGAGTGAGGGCATGCTTATGCAACATGCGCACTTGGCACATATTGGTTATAGCCGATGCTGGCTTCTTCCCTCCTTGCCTTTCCTTCTCTTCTGTGAAGTCGTGGTTCTCAGAATGTAGCCCCTGGACCAGAAGATCAGCCCCATCTGGATATTGGTTAGAAACTCAAGGGGCGCCTGGGTGGCGCAGTCGGTTAAGCGTCCGACTTCAGCCAGGTCACGATCTCGCGGTCCGTGAGTTCGAGCCCCGCGTCAGGCTCTGGGCTGATGGCTCAGAGCCTGGAGCCTGTTTCCGATTCTGTGTCTCCCTCTCTCTCTGCCCCTCCCCCGTTCATGCTCTGTCTCTCTCTGTCCAAAAATAAATAAACGTTGAAAAAAAAATTAAAAAAAAAAAAAAAGAAACTCAAATTCTCAGGCCGCTACGCCAGATCTGCCGAACCAGGAACTCTGGGGAAGGAGTTCGCTGGATCCGTTTCTTAACAAGCCTTCCAGGTGCTGTTCGTGTCCACTCAAGTTTGAGAACCACTGCTCTAAGGTGGCCTCCCTTTTGGGGTCTGCTCCTGCTTCCAGATATTGAACAGGGATGGACATTTATTTGAACATTATGCTTTGGGCTCCTTTCCCTCTTCGGACACTAAATTCAGTTCAAGATCCTCTAGGATCCTTGAGGCTATCAAAGGCCATTTTGGTGATTTGTTTTGTTTTGTTTTTCCCTTTGCTATTCTCTGCCAACAAATGTTGAAACACTTCTGAGAGCCAGCCAAGTACCCCTGTTTTGAATAAGTGCCCTTGTCTTTTTAATCGCTCTGCCGTTTACCTCCTTGGAATGCTTCTGCCCGTCTATCCAGTCTTCTCTCCAGACGGTTGGTGGGTGAGCCTAATTCTCCTCACCAGTGACAATGTGGTGGTGACTTTGTGTCCCCAGGCCTGACACTGTGAAAGGGCACTGCCTGCCCTTTCACTGTCAGAGGTGACAGGGGGCTCAGGAAAGCAGGTGGCAACAGCTTGGGAGAATCTATTAGGGTTAGTGATTCCTGCAAAATCATTTGCTCCAGACAAGATTGCTTACAAATAACTCTGTCTCAACAAGCCAGGGTCTGTTATCCACTAATTATTTTTGGATTAGGAAGGACTAACAGGACTTGGCCTTGGAAGGTCAGAATAATTTGAGTAGATAACTAGGTTGCTACATTCCCCGGGGAAGAGAAGGATCTGTGCTCCCAAGGTTTCATCACTTTGATTGAAAGGAAACCGTGTTCTTGTTTTCCTCTGATAAATGTTGTTAGAGGACTGCAGTTATATGATTTCCCAAATGTCAACTATTATGTGTTGTGGTTGAGCCACTTGGAGGATGAAGCTCCTGTGGCATCAGCTCCAAATTTCTTGTGGGAGAAAAGTAGGTTGCAGAGGGTAGGAAAGGAGATAGGAAGAGGGGTGAGTAGGAGATGACTGTGGCCTTCCAGACGAGCAAGAGCGAGGGCGGTGGAGTGGACGTGGGGGTCTAGTGGAGTCTTACAGCCCCAATTGGAATTTCTGTTCCTCCCATCCTTACCCCCTCCTTGGAGGTGTGAGACCTCAAACAAGTTACTTCACTTTTGTAAGACTCCCCATTTCTCGATCCCTAAACCAAAGGAAAATAAGTAACTACATCTATGCCGTCACTTTTAACTGAGAAAAAAATTGTAAGCTCTAGGTTAGCAAAGTACTTGGTACATGGGAAAGACTCAACAAATGTTAGCTGATTATTTTTATTGAAGTAGCAGTAATGAGGGGGGGAGTGTGCAAAGAGTAAAGTCTAGGCCTACGCCCCAGGATTCATCTTCAAGTTGATGGAAGAGTTTTTTGGTAATGAGAGAAACAAAATTGAACAAAATCCGAAGACCAGAAAGTAGCAAGGAGAAGCAATGTTGATGTGATGTAAAAGCCCTGGAGCTTTGATCATTTCCCTGGAGATCTCTCTCTCTCTCTCTCTCTCTCTCTCTCTCTCTCTCTCTGTCTCTCTCTCTCTCTCTCTCTCTCTCTCTCTCTCTCTCACACACACACACACACACACACACACACACACGTTTACAAAGTTTTTTCTGACCTCCCAAGCTAGGGTAGGATGTGTCACCTCTGTGTTCTCATGACACCCAAGACTTTCCCTTTCATGGGGTTTTGCATATTCGCTTAAAACTGTTGATATTGTTATCACTGTTGGATGTCTATGTTGTATATCACTGTATCCCCGGCTTCTTTTGGAATGTCCAGAATATAGCAGGTGCTCAGTAAAATCTGGCTGAGTTGAATTGAATAGCTTGTCCTTGAGAAATTGTTTTACCCTGCCTCTAACACATGGCTATTAAGTCCTTTACAATCTCAAGAAGTGCCCATGGAAGGATTCCTTCTCTACAAAATTTTACTCATAGCAGTTCCTTAAATTTGCTGACCACCTTGTTGTTTCCAGAGACTTGTCATGTCTGTGACCTCACTGGCGGTATGTAGGTCAGGGCTCGTACAGCTGAACGGGCAGAGTGGGGCTCAGCAAGGAGGCATCATGTCTCCAGAATCAATCACAGCTGTAGGTCAAGGAATTGGCATCTGGATATAAGCTGGCATGACTCCACAGCCTGTGGTCTTTGGACCCCATACTCCCTCTTCTGATTTCTCTGATTTCTCTCTCAGGGTTTGCTCCTAGACTTATCGCCATTGATTTTCCTGCCAATATTCTTTACCGCTTCTGTATTGATTGCATGGACCAAATTGATGTATGCACGCATGGTATAGGAATGCTTGCTCAACCTAAGGAGGCAAGGTGCTCTCTGACTTAGAGATCAGAAGACTCCTTTTCTTTGGAGATCAACATAGCCAATTTTGTAAGTGTGGTGAGTGGTTTTGGTTTTAGTTTTGGTTTTGGTTTTGGTTTCTGGAAGTAGCCACTGATGCACCTGAGTTAATCAAACAGGACTTTTCTTTCCTTTCCAAATAATGGTTTTGTACTTCTAGCAACCCTCCAACCCCCCACTGAAACTTTAATCGGAAATTAAAGGTTTTATTCTCTACCAGAAGTTCCTTATAAGTGCTTCTATAATAGTCCCCAGCCTTGGCTTGGGGATGTCAAGGACACAATAGCAAATTACCAAGGGTAGTGTGGCCCCCTAGGGAAGTTTACTCTCTAAGCACTGGCCATGTGGCCCAGATTTCCTAAAAAGGTCCCAGTTTTCAGTATATTGTGCCAGGAGCCCATGAATACATTTATGTTTTTGGTGCACATACTTTGCAGAATCATGTGCAACTTGCCGCACAAAATCTGATGCTTTATAAGTTAAATGCTATGTTTTTAGATGCTACCTTGTTACAAAGATGATGTGAGGGGGTTTATAGAGATGTCTACATTACAAGGAATGTTATTTAGATAACTAAGATGAAAACAAGGGAATAAATGACATAAAATCATGCAACAAGGTCCCATTTGTTTGATGTGATAGTCGATTCTGAGCTTCTTGGTGGTCAAAGGAAAAAGAGAAGCAACAAATTTTAAGATTCACAATGTCTCTGGAAAACAAACACATTGGTCTGGGGAGTCCCAGAAAAGTATGTGCTGCATTTAATGTGCATGTTTTAAAATTGTATGTACAGGATGAAGTTTTTTATGCTGCTCTAACTTAAAAAATGAAAAATTTACATCCTGGGATCTCTCAGATGACACCTTTTTGGGAGGTGACAGTAGCTATCAAAATTTGGCACTCCTATACAAAATGAAAATCAAGCAGCCTTGAGGTAAGCTTCTAGAACTTTTCGAGACTCCTTCAGTCGACGGTCTGTTATTCCATTAAAGAGCATATATTATTCCTTCTGTAACTGAAACAGAGTAATTTCCCACCACATCATCCTAAGACTCCTGGCCTTTGCTTGGACTACAGTATGTCTTTACTCCACTAAAGAAACTTTGCTAATTATAAAATTCTTGAAGTTGGATCCTGGAAGAAAAATGTTTTGCACAGTTTACAAATAATTTGCCTCTGTGGGGTGAGTGCTGACTCGTGCATTTCAGGTTTTGGCTTATTTGGATATTCATAAGGGTCCCTCTTTGCTGATTATGTCAGCACAACCTCTTTATTGAATTATGGATTGGGTGTTTAATCAAGGCCCGTGCCTTATTATTAGCCATGTAACATTCCATTGTTTCAGTGGAAAATGGAATGTGTAAAATCTGCTTCACATGGAAATCTATTGGCCTACTAATAAATAATCTTTTTTACGATACACTCTTTTATATCCCTATAATACTTACCTGCCAGAGAAATAAGAATAAATAAGCATACTTCACACTGGAGGACAGGGCGCTGCTTCCATAAGAGTGCTGGCCAGCTGGACACTGGGTGGGTTTTCATGAGTTTGATTCTCCCGTATTAATCCTGTACCCAAGAGCTGGGGCTCTTTTTAATTTTTTTTTTTTCCCCAACGTTTTTTGTTTTTTGTTTTTTGTTTTTTTTTTTTGGGACAGAGAGAGACAGAGCATGAACGGGGGAGGGGCAGAGAGAGAGGGAGACACAGAATCGGAAACAGGCTCCAGGCTCTGAGCCATCAGCCCAGAGCCCGACGCGGGGCTCGAACTCACGGACTGCGAGATCGTGACCTGGCTGAAGTCGGACGCTTAACCGACTGCGCCACCCAGGCGCCCCGAGCTAGGGCTCTTTTTAGACAAACACCTATATGTAGGAGAGAGAGTTTGTATTCTAATGTGATTGCTTAGTGAGGAGGTTTTAGCTGAGTGATTCCTACCGCTTGATTTAGTCTAGTGATTCCCTAAACTTTGGCAGAACACCCAAGTGCCATTGCTTGGACGCCACCTGCAGAGACCTGGGTTCACCTGGTCTGGTCCTGGTGGAGCCAGCCATGCGGCCAAGACGGAGAGTCACTGAGTTGTGCCCTCCGTGGGCCAGTTACTCTGTTTAGTGGCTGTGAGCTGTGGCTCCCAGCTCCACACTAGATCTCTCAGGATAAAAATCTTCCAGCCTCCATGGTGTCTTCTTCTGGAATCTACTATTTGGGGAGTCTGCTTAGGGATTTACAGCACAAGTAAAAGGGCTCACCTTGGCATTCTTGATATACAGGCTTGTGTCTTGATAATTTCCTAGCTGGGAGGCCCTGAGAAATCTACCTCACTCTGGAGAAAACTCAGAAGCCTTGCTTTATCATGACTTTGGAATTGCTTATGTGGGCGACAACATCGTTAAGTTCAGTGCTTGAATACCACTTTCTAGCTGTGTTAATATTGGTGAGTGTAGGGAGACTCATTGCTAAGAAGGGGAGGATAATTTTTACTTCCTTAGGCTGTTGTGAAGATTTAAACAAGATTATGTTACGAAAGGCCCTTCATGTGAGAGGTTGTTTATAAAGGTTTGTTTCATTCTCATCCTTTGCCTCCTCTAGGATTCCTTTGTTTATCTTTGTCTGTGTTCTTTTTTTTTTTTTTAATTTTTTTCAACGTTTATTTATTTTTGGGACAGAGAGAGACAGCATGAACGGGGGAGGGGCAGAGAGAGAGGGAGACACAGAATCGGAAACAGGCTCCAGGCTCCGAGCCATCAGCCCAGAGCCTGACACGGGGCTCGAACTCACGGACCGTGAGATCGTGACCTGGCTGAAGTCGGACGCTTAACCGACTGCGCCACCCAGGCGCCCCTGTGTTCTTTTTTTTTAATGTTTATTTGTTTTTTGGGGGGAGGGTCAGAAAGAGAGAGAGACACAGAATCCTAAGCAGGCTCCAGGCTCTGAGCTGTCAGCACAGAGCCCGATGCGGGGCTTGAACTCATGAACCACGAAATCATAACCTGAGCGGACGGGCACTTAACCGACTGAGCCACCCAGGTGCCCCTGTCTGTGCTCTTCTGATATAACTTTCGAAGATTTTCACTGAGAAGCAATGCACTAGCTCCCTTCTCTCTGCCCAGGTATCCATGCAGGGGCACGTCAATCTTAACAGTCTCCACACTCTGTTGTCCTTTGCACATTGCCAATTCATAACTGGCCTTTGGGACTCTAGGTTTTCTGTTCTCTGTGTTCTCCTTTTGTAGCCAGTGCTGTAGCCCCAAGATGAAGTTACAGAATGGCATGATAATGCCAGGAGAGGGAATGTCCAGAACCACAAAGGTGGTTTCTAGCTCCGCTGGGGATGGGGGCCTTGAATCTCTAAAGACTTCCTCAAATAAATGCCATCTCAACCAGGTTCTAGAGGTTTCACTGGAGTTAGCCTGGCATAGAGAGAGGGAGGAGTGTTTGGGGCAACAAAACAGTATAATTAAAGAAAGACCCAGGGGTGGGCAAGAGCTTGGTGGCCTCAAGAGGATCACAGTGTCAGGATCCGCACAAGTGACCAAATGCTGGGACAGTTTCTGAAGGAGAGCCAGTAAGCTTGCAAATGTTTTGATGCCTGCTTATCTATCTCTGTGCCATTGGTGCCTGGTACATTACTTGTGCTCGGCTATGTTGGTAGATTATTGCATTTTCAAGGCTTAGTGGGGGAGAGTGTAAGTAGATGAAATGGGGAGGAGCTGTCCTTCAGTGGGTAGTTTTCAAACAGGCCATGAAGCTGGGATTTTAACGAGCACAGGTGTGTGTGTGTGTGTGTGTGTGTGTGTGTGTGTGTGTACGTGCACATGTGCGTTTGCGTGTTGGGGTGTGGTGCCAGCCACCGGGAGCACATCACAAACCCAGGTGCATCGATGAGCACCAGCCTAATAGAGCACAGGACCCACGTGCGGTCCTATGGGGCAGGAGGACTTCAAAAAGACTGAACTTCTGGTGGCGATGAGCGAAAATGGAATTGTCCTCCCCATGTGGAATCAACTAGCCTGGCCTAGCTTATTTTTGGTAACTTTGCATTTTTTACTATGAAACCCGTAATTCCTAGGGTTTGCTAGGCTAAGGATTTGCAGCTTTATCCTCTAGGAAACCATAGATGGACTTAAAGCAGAGAGCAGGGATGGGGTGGGGGTGGGCGTGGCACGATCAGATGGGTGTTTCAGGATGATGTGTCTAGCTGCAGAGGGGAGAATGAATGAGAGGAGGTCAGTGGATACCTTGTAACCCCTAAGCTAGTTTCTCATCTGATTAAAGGAATCTCTTTTCTCCAAAACATGTTGTAAGCTTCTGCCTGAATCAGACAAGCATAATTTTTTCCTGTGGTTCGCAGAGGGCTCTCACCCACATTCTCCTGTCTTGGATCGGAGGGGACAGTCTTCCCTAGCACCAAGCACCCCTGTTAACCAAAGGGGATGCCCTAGATGTAGGGAAGCAGGGTTACTGGCACTGTCTTTACTTCTGTTTATGTGGACTCCTAGCTCCTTTTGGAAAAGTTGTCTTGATTTTTTAAATACTGGTGAGAAAAAGTGGAGATAAGCAGGGAAAATTGTTCCATCCTTAGGTAAATCCCTGCCCCTGTCCTTTTAGAACCACGCCAGCCATGTCTCCTCCATGAAACCTCCCCTGTTTCTCCTTTCCTCATGCTCACTACATTCCTTAGCCCTTGTTGACTTCTGTGTTCCTAATCTTGACATTGCTATGAGAGCACCGCCTCTTTCCCGTGGAAATTAAGAATCTATGAAGAGAGGGATCAGGTACTCAGTTTTCTATTCTTTTTTTTTCCCTACACAATAAAGTGATTGGTGCACAGAATGTTTCATGGCTCCAGGAGAGCTGGTCCGTAGCTCAGTTATTGGAAACTAGTTATGGTCTTGGGATTCCTGCATCCAGTTGCCTGGCAGGCATCTCCTTTGGAATGTGCCACAGGCGAGAGGTAAAGGGGCCTAGACCTCCTCCTTTCTCCATTTCAAGTCCCAGGTGATCATAGCATTTTCTCCGCCCATAACCTGGGAGTTGATTTTGCCTCTCTCGTGCACAGTAGAAGTTCTCTTGCTCCACCTCCTATGTGTTCACTTTTCACACCTGTCCACCCATACAAGTTTGTGCCCTGGTTTAACTGTGTGCATGTGTCACAGTTTCTAAACCTTCCATTGCCTTGGCATGTGACGCCCACCCTGCAGCCTTCCTGAAGCCTTGACGGTTCACATCTACCTGGAACCCTGGGCAGCTCCCTGTCGCTTTGGGACTCCTCAGAACCAGGCCCTTGTGTCTCCAGGGAGTAAGTGCTAGTTACTCTAACAGCCCATTACTCTAGTGGTTTGCATTTTATCATCCAAGATAAAATACCACCCGTGCTAGCCCACAGAACTTTGCAGGGTGACGGAAATGTTCTGTATCTGTGCTGTTCAGTACGGTAGGGAGTAGCCACATACGCTTGTTGAGCCCTTGAAGTGTGGTTGACTGAAGACCCACTTTTTTTTTAAGTGTACTTAATTTTAATTAAATTTAAAAGGCCCTACATACTGGCATCTACCATATTGCACAGCATAGTGCTAGACTCCTAATATGCTGTGCTTGCTTGTATCTCTGGACTTTGGCTCAGGTTTTTCTCTCTTTCCTAAGTGCTCATCCCTGCATTCTTTTCAGAAAAAAAAAAAAAACAACAACCAAAAACTTCTACTGATCCTGGTCCTGTAGAATCAGCTCAGCTACTCCCCACCCCCAAAGCCTTTCCTGACCTTGAGGCTGAATTTGGTGCTGCTTCAGCCTGGTACTCACCTCCACCTTGGGACTCATGATACACTTTACCTTTATATTTTACCATCTCTTGCCTGTGCCTTTTTACTTCCCTTCTCCCTATTAGGCACCAGGGTCCTCCAGAGCAGGGCTAAATCTCTCCTCCTGGTGTCCCAAGAGCATAGCACAGTACCTTCTGACCCCCCTACACACGGAGGCGTTGGGATACAGAAGGCAAGGATAGAGAGTTCTGCTTTCCAGCCCCCACCTCTGCTACTCATTAGCTCTGCAGCTTTGGCCAAGTCCACCCAGCTGAGCCGTGGTTTTTTCGCCTGTAGATGTGGCATCTTAATTCCTTCATGGTTCAAGTGGTTATGAGAACTGATAATACACATCAAGTATCAATAGCTATTATGAGATGTGCTACAGATGTTTGAGCCTTTACCACTACAATCCCTCGGGTACTTGAGCATTAACCGGGGTGTTGATTAGCAAGGCAGCACTAACTTTGTACGATAACCCTAATAAGGCTGTTATTACTATTCGGTTGGTAGTTGATACTCCACAGCTAGGAAGTGGCTTAGCTGCGATTCCACCCCAATTTGCCTGGATGCAAAGCCCATGCTAGACTTCCCCACTGCTGCACTCACATGTATTTGTATTAATTCCAGGTAGCATTGCACATATTCAATTAAAGCAAATCGCTAAGAGAAATCATTGTAACGCAGCCAGCAGAAATTCCCTGAACCAGTTGATTTGGGAGGCCACGCTTTGCGTTCCTTGTACAGTATTTCCATTCCCTGTTTGCAGTTTTTAGGTAAAGAGATAAGGAAGCATTTAATCCATTCTCTCAATTAGGTTGTGTAATAGATTGTCATGGGCATTTTCAAGAGCAGTGTTCAATGCTAGTGTTGTGAAGTGCATTGATCAGCTAGTCTCGGAAGTCTCATTGATTATCAGGTCTGTGTAAAGCAGAAAGGCTGCTGGCATCTGATCCTTGGAAAACTCAAAGTTCGGTTTTTGAAGGCAGCTCATAGGTCCATCTGATCCAGGCCTCACTTTCCTCATCTGTACGGTGAGCCTTGCTTTTAAGAAGGCCCAAATGTAGATGGGTCCCAGACATTTTTAGTGACACCGCTATGTCCCTTTCCCTACAGCATCTTTGTGTTTTGTGAATGTCCCCTCCCTTTCTGGCCACATTTATTGAGGGTCTCCTGTATGCAGGACACTGGGTTTCCTGCTCTGAAAAGACAACCGTCCCTGAGATAGGGCTAGACATTTGACCTCTGAATAGAGGAGAGAAATGAGATGCCCACACACAGGATATTAGCTGACCTTTAAGATAGGTAGCATTTGCCACAGGTAAGAAGAGCCTCAGTATTTCATTTACTCCTCATCACAACCCACACGTTATAGGTACTGAGATGCCCATTTTATAGTTGAGGAAGCAGAGACACAGAGATTACATGACTTGCCCAAATCACACAGCCAGTAAGTGTGAGAGCTAGGACCTGAACCCAGGCTGTCCAGCTTCAGTCTTTGCTCGTGGAACCACAGTGTTGTACTGCCCCTCCATTTTTTGTACAGATGGCTACGATACGAGGTCCCGTGGGGTTAGTGGTATGGGCGGTCCCCACACTAGTCTCCATCACAGGATTACCCAAGAAGCTTTTTAACAAGGACCCAAGGTTTGCTGGGCCTGAGTCCCTAAAAGATGGCCCAGAAAATGATATGCTTCTAAAAACCAAGGTCTCCTCCACATGACTAATACGGGCAGCCCGGTATTCACAAAGGAGTGAAATAAAGGCTCGTTCTGCTGCAGAAGAGGGGGTGGGGGAGAGAAGGTGTGACCAAGAGCTGGCCTTTGAACCTCAGATGGAAAGATCAACCACCATTAGCTTGTTTTTCTTCTGTGGGAATACACCTGATCATGCCTGGAAGGTTAAAGGCTCTCGGGAGAGAGACAAAGACGCGGAGAGAGACCCCTCTGACTCTCATTTCACTGTAAGTGTATGTAGGGACCTTGGCGACATCATTTGTCATTGTTCCCAGGACCAAAATTAGTATAAAATACCTTGTCATATGTGGCATGATTTCAGGGCCTCCCCCAAACTGCTTCAGAAACTCTTTGCCCACTTGCCACAGACCTTGAAATCTCGGAGTCCTGCCTTTTGGTTTTAAGCCTCTGCTTATTATAGCCGAAAAACAAAAAAAGTCCTGGATTGCTGACACACTAAAACATGAGCCAGTAACATTAGCAGCACAGCTGTTTTAACCCTTAGGGTGTATGTACCTAGGGAGAGATCAGAACTGGCAGGGGGATGGTGACTAGCCAAAGTCAGGTCTGGGTTCAAACTAGGCCTGAAAAGGGAGTGAGAAGGGCTGGTTTGGGAGAAGGGAAAGGCGGAAGCTAGGGGCAGGAGGACGAGGCACCGGTCCCCTGGTGTCCTCGGCTGTGCTCTGGCATCTGAGGCTGGCCTGACCATTTCCAGGCCAAGTTTGCAAACAAAATTGTTCTCCCAGTCTGTAGAAGAGCAGGAGTGGAGGACGGATAGGTTGGTACAGGGATTCACACGTGAGGCAGGGTGTGACTAGCATGTGCTCAAGAGGGGGTTCTTGCAGGGTCACGGTTTCCTTTTTTCTCTCCTTTCTTCCCCTCTCAACAAGGATGAAATGAACACAGAAAAAGAAAGATTAATTCCAAAACACCAGAACTGGTTTGTGAAGACTGGCATGCTGTTGTAATCCTCTGGCTGACAGATTAATATCCTAAGGGTCAGTGTTTACCATCTGTCCCAACGCTTTTCTTGTTTAAATAGTACTTTTCCTCACTACATGTAAAAACAAACCACTGCAAATTACTATAAACTTACAAGAAACCAAAACCTCCTACTGCTCACCCAGCCCCGCACCAAACACACACACACACACACACACACACACACACACACACACACACACACCATTTCAATGTAATAACTAATCAATGTCTCAAGAACACAAAAATGTTTCAAGTATGCATTTTTTTTAAAAAAAGAGATTTCATTGTTTTTCAGCCCCCACTCCCCCCAGCCTTTAAAGCAGATAGGATTGAGGATTCAAGGTGATTTATTTTGATGATGTCAGTAATAAAAACTCAAGGGGAAAATTGGTTCATAGTGAATACAGCCACTTTTCATTAAACGCAGCTAAGGGCCCAAGAATGAATCTGAAATGGAGACTAGATCTGCCATTTGAATCAGGGACAAATACACAATTTGCATCTGACATAAATTCTCCCAGGGTCGTGTTAAGAATGCAGCAGGCAGGGAATGGAAATGAAATTGACTTCTCACCTACTGTTGTCCCTCCCTGAGTTCTGCTCCTCTAGAAGTCATTAACGGCCGCAGGTACAAAGGCTGGGATGTAGCCCTTTGGGCTTTCCACAGTCACCGAGATGTTTAGCAGATTGCTGCTTTAGGCCTTGATCCACCAGCCACCTTGGCTCTGCGAGAATCTCCTTTAAACGAAAGCGGCCGGGGCCTCTTTGAGTGCCACAGCCCAGAAGAGCAGCCGGACGTCGTTAAACAGGGTGTCTAGGGCTTGCCTCTAATCCCCCCAAACCCCAGGTGCCTGTTTGCTGTGTGGTGTCTGAATATGGAATTTCAGGATTTCTAAGTGAGGTTGAAAGAAATCCTCTCTCTCCTCCACAAATTAAAAAAAAAAAAATCATTTCTCCTCCATTAAAAGCAACCTAAGTGAGTTCATTGCTTTTGGTTAAAGAAAGTCTTTTAAAATGTTCTACTTCATGCCTTGTTCTCAGCTATCCCTTATCTCCGGGAGGTGGGCAGGGGGCTGGGAGCTAACACAGTGTGTATTCTGTTGTGCTTATCTCCTTGCGCACAATGAATGAGTCTATGATTGATCCACATTGTTGCATATAATAAAATAATTTTAGATGGTTTATTTTTACTGAAGTATGGTATTCGTTAGTAACAATGCCATAGTTTTTACAATCCATTCTACGGCATCTGGGTTTGGATCTCTTAGGATAGTGCTTCCATCACCAGCTTTTTTAAAACACGTATTCTGATACACGTAAGTGTGCATTTAGGCGGGATGGGACTATGGGGTCAGGGAGTGTGTGTATGTTTAGGTTTAAATAGGGTATGTCTATTTTCAGCTTTCTTCTGTACTGCCACATTTTCCCAAAGTGATTGTTTTCATTTCTAGTCCCCATGACGATGAGTTCATATTGGTCCATGCTTTTATCAACACGTGGTAGTTCAGACTTTCAATGTTTTCACCCATGATCATGTTTATTCCTATAATAGTTTCCTAAGGCAAATAGAGCCCTATTTTATAAAGGAGGAAGCTATAGTCTCGATTTAAAAAATAAAGGCATAAAATACATAAAACGCAAAGGAAATATAAAAAGGACTGAGTCTATAACTGAACAGTCAGGGAAGGCCAGATAACTACATTATTTTATAACCACGTTATGAGTTTACATATAATCGGTGACACCCTAACATCTGATATATCTTGTATTTTATTGCTTTGGAGGTGAACAGCTTTGGGGGGAAAAATTCTTGGTTTGGTCGGGATAAGAAAGTAAACAGTAAAAAAACACAACTACAACAAAATAAAGATAATGATGATAATACCTCGACTGCCTTTTGTGGAATGTTCATTCTGAAACAGATACTGAGCAGTTTCCATAAATTGTTACCAGTGCACTTTGCCGTAATTTTGTGCTTGAGTTCTTGAGTGGTCACAGAAAAGCAAAGTCTACTTTGGTGTGCAGAGTTTTGGGAGCTTTTATTATTACTCCAGGGCCTGGATGTCTACTGCCCAGTCCTAAATGAATATTATAGACAAAGTTCATGTGTGAAAGATAAACCGACTTTCTTCATCCTGTCCTTACAACCTTGTTACTTGTGCATGTTTTCCCCGGAGGTCTCTTATCTTCAAGGTCAGAGGTCTCTACCTGGCACGGTGGGCTCTCTTGCAAATCTTTGCCCATAACCAGATTTGACTAGATCTCTTTGTACTCAGTCCCTCCCTATGTTAGTGAAGTAGAACAGTCACAATAAATACATATTTTACGTATCACCTGCCAGAAAAGGGTATGACATTCTACAACAAGATTCAGATTATTGTGGAGGGAGTTTTGTTTAACACAGGACACTCTGCAACGTTGGTTAATGCTGATACTAAAGTGTCAGACCTCCAGCAGGAGCGTAACACACACCCTCTTGTTTGACTCTCACAACAATCTCATGAAGTACCTACAACCGTAACTA
This sequence comes from Prionailurus bengalensis, assembly GCF_016509475.1. Classification (NCBI taxonomy): domain Eukaryota; kingdom Metazoa; phylum Chordata; class Mammalia; order Carnivora; family Felidae; genus Prionailurus; species Prionailurus bengalensis. Next base: position 46,549,748 of record NC_057345.1, on the reverse strand, counting down.
CATTGCAGATGGGGGAACTTGGCTTTAGAAAGGTTAAGTAACTTGCCCCAAATCATACAGCTAGACTGTGACAACGTCTGCATCTGAATCCAGGTCTGCCTGGGTTGGTGTTAGCTGCCGTGGTGTAATGCTTCCGGTCAGAGAGAAAAATTCAAGCAGGAGAATCCAACCAATGCATAATATCAACCCGGAATCTGGCTTTCCAGAAAATGAAGCTTTACTGGCCTTGTCATTCTTCTGGGTTCTAAACTCTGTGTCCAGTATTCGGCATGCTCCCTTGTCCACTAGCATTTAAAAGAATTCTGGGGCACCTGGGTGGCTCATTCGGTTAAGCATCTGACTTCGGCCCAGGTCATGATTTTGCAGTTTGTGAGTTCGAGCCTCACATCAGGCTCTGTGCTGACAGCTTGGGGCCTGGAGCCTGCTTCCGATTCTGTGTCTCCCTCTCTCTCTGCCCCTCCCCCACTAGCACTCTGTTTCTCTCTGTCTCTCAAAAATAAACATTAAAAAATATTTAAAAAAAAAAACTTTAAAAGAATTCTAAGAGCAGAGAGCACGCATTCACATTGCTTGGAATTTGTACAGAAGACTGCAGTTCTAGAATTTCTCCAGGTTGGGCCCTCATTACAGTATCCGGGGACCTGTTATTTCAGTGCAGATATGCTGTCTAAATGGTTAATATTTTTCTAGTGTTCACCAAAAAGCTAAATGCAAAGGCTATCATTGTAAATTGGATGTAATTTTTTTGTGGTGATATAAATATGAATCTATTTGAAGTGGGTTGAATTAGAAAACTCATAAATAAGTGCCTTGACATAATCAGAATTATATAGCAAGGACGTGACCTACTTTGTAGGAAGACTCCCCAAGAGTTCCTTGGCTAATAGTATGTTAACCCAGTAGAGACATCTTCTGCTAACAGCACTTAGCAGAGAAGATTGGAACCTATAGTTTGTCAGGTAATTCAAAAGTAATCATTTCAAACCTGGAATCATTAAAAAAAAAAAAGAAATTATTCATGCCCTCTTTTAATTTTTATTTCAGCTGAAAATATATAGTAAATGTACATCTGTTGATCTTTTGATCTCAGTATAGGGACTTCTTCTTAGCTTTGGAGTATACTTTTGCTCATTCAAATGCTGTGTACTCTTCTAACTAAATCCATATCTGTGAAATGTATCTTTTGTCATTTTCAGATTTGGCGTCTGTAAAAATGGCATGAGGATTTAAAAACCATTGTAAAGCCACTAGAATGTAGAATCCTTTCTGGGTTCATGTGCTTTTTTTACTTCATTTGTTTTGTAGCACTTTCTATTAACAACTTGACCTTTTTGACTATTTCCAGATATTGAACTTGATTTTCATAAACATAGCGACTCCCTTTCTTTTTGTACTCCTGTTTCACTGATATATGCAACATTTAATAATTGTGAAGTTCAGTCATAAGTACAACTCTCATAAACAGGTTTGGGAACAAATGTGCGAGATCCTCTAACTTAACTGCACGGAACAGAAAAAAATCAAGTAGCCTACCTGGCATGAATGTTCAGAATGCAGCCAGCATCAGATAGTGAGAAGGGTTAAGGCAGCACATTGACTAGCTTGACAGATTTTCTCCTATACGGTCCTGCAGAGTTGTTCTGAAGATGTGAATAAAGTAAGACATGTAAATAAAGTGACTAGCATAAAAAAAAAAAGTGACGACTGCACAGTAGGACCTCAGAAATTTGTAGCCTAAATTTTTCTTAATAGTTTCTTAAATATTTTATCTTTTCTTACTCCCAGCAGTTCAACCAATACATTTTTATTGGATTGTTATCAGTGGTTTAAATCTTTAGTTTTTTTTACTAGAATATGAGCCCTGGAGATAAAGAGCATGTCCTAATCACACTGTTTTGTCTCCAGTATATTTCTTGGCATCCAGTAGGCCTTGGGAAACGTGTTTTAATTCACTGCAGTCGGACAGGGATGGGCTACCTCTTAGGGGAGGGCAGGACACCTGTGTCTGGATCAGGATACCAAGAACAGATACTAAGGGATGGTGCATGGAAAGGCACCAAGTCTAATAGACCAGTGACTGCATCCTGATGGGGATTGTGGGGCCAAAAGTCTAAGTCAGACGGATTTTCTCAGGCAGTTCTCCGGAGTCTTCTTATTTTGGGGGAGGGGGGAGCACGGGTGGGCAGTCCATTCTGCCATCTGAAACAATTTATCAAACTTCTTTTTTTTTTAATTTTTTTAATGTTTATTATTTTTGAGAGAGAGAAAGACAGCAAGCAGGGAAGAGGCAGAGAGAGAGGGAGACACAGAATCGGAAGCAGGCTCCAGGCTCTGAGCTGTCAGCACAGAGTCCGATGTGGGGCTCGAACTCACAGACTGCGAGATCATGACCTGAGCTGTAGTCAGCCGCCCAACCTACTGAGCCACCCAGGCGCCCCTTCAATTTATCAAACTTCTTAGGCAGAGATTTGCTACCAAACAAGAAGATGCTTGCAAAAGGAACCAAACATGAGTTTCCTCCTGGGAACTTCTTTTTCTTTTCTTTTTTTAATTTTAAATTCCAGTATAGTTAACAAACCATCTTACATTAGTTTCAGGTGTACCATATAGGGATTCAACATTTGCATGCATCACCCAGAGCTCATCACAACAGGTGCACTTCTTAATCCCCATCGCCTACTTTACCCACCCCCCCAATTCTAGGAACTTCTTAAGGGCAGTGCTCATTTTTAGGTCTAATTCCATGAAATTCTAGACTTGCAAATGCAAAGAGCCTCACAGTCTCCTGCATAGACCGAAATTACTGCAGTTTTTCCTTTCTGGTGAATACAAAAATGCTGTTCCCGTTGTTGGCGACTCTGTTAATAAGAATCAAATTCTTTTGCCAGACCTCATCTAAAGTAAAATGTTGTTGGGGCCCCAGGCCAAGTAACAAAGAAATGAAATGGCCTTTATGAAATATTGAGAGGAAGACCGTTTTTAATTTGAGAAAGCTGCATAGAGTGAGCCACAGAATGTGCTCTCCTCTCTCATCTGCTTCTGTCTCTGGCAGTTAGGCTCTCTCTCCACTTCCGGGCCGGTTCTGGCTTTAATAACCTCATGGCTTCCTTTTCACACTGCTTCAAGGGTAAGTGGCTGATAGCAAGGGCCGTGAGCCTCTGATCACTCTACCTGTGACATGCCCTTGTGCTGTCTGACGAGGGTCTCATTATGAAGGACTGAAACTTGGGACCGGTCATCAGCATCCGCAGGCAGCCCTGGTAACTGAGTGTTTTACCACAGTTGAAGGTCACATAGTGCGGAGAGCACAGAGTGGGCCATCGGGTTCAAGGTCAAATGTTAACTCCCTCCTCACTGTGCAAGTTGGCCAGATCACTTTACCTTAGTGAGCCCCCACTTCCCCATCAGTGGAGAGAGAAGCATCATGTGTGGCTTTTCTCCGTGGAATTGTTGTGAAACCTAAACGAGGCAACATGGATAAAGCACCTGTGTTATGGATACAGTTGTGTTCCTACCTCCTTCCCCTAGAAGAAAATGTATTGAAGTCCTAATTCCTGGTACCTCAGAATGTGACCTTCTGCGCAAATAGGACCCTTGCAGATGTAATTAGTTATGTTGAGATCATTGGGGTGGGCCCTGATCCCACATGACTGATACTCAGAAAAAGGGGAAATTAGTGCGGAGATAGACATGCAGGGAGGATGCCACTTGAGGCTGACGGCAGAGATCTGCATGTTACATCTGTAAGCCCAGGAACACTACAGATTGCCAGAAAAACCAGGCAGAAGGCCTGGAACAGACTCCCTCTCACAGCCCTCAGAAAGAGCCAACCCTGCTGTCACCTTGATCTTGAACTTCCAGAACTCTTAAGACTATCAATTTTCTGGGGCCCCTGGGTGGCTCAGTCAGTTAAGCATCCGACTTCGGCTCAGCTCATGATCTCGAGGTTCATGAGTTTAAGCCCCATGTGGGGCTCTGTGCAGACAGCTCAGAGCCTGGAACCTGCTTCGGATTCTGTGTCTCCTCTTTCTGCCCCACCCCCACTCATGCTCTGTCTGTTTCTCTCAAAAATAAATACACATTTAAAATTTTTTTAAAAATGGGGCACCTGGGTGGCTCATTTGGTTAAGCATCCGACTTAGGCTCAGGTAATGATCTTGAGGGTCATGGGTTCGAGCCCAGTACCAGGCTCTATGCTGACAGCTTAGAGCCTGGAAACTGCTTCGGATTCTGTGTCTTCCTCTCTCTCTACGCCTCCCCTGCTCACATTCTATCTCTCTCTCTGTCTCTCAAAAATAAATAAACATTTAAAAAAATTTTTTTTAAAGACTATCAATTTTCTGTTGTTTAAAGCCACTTAGTGTGTGGTATTTGTTCCAACAGCCCCAGGAAACCAATGCACACCTGTCAGTCCATTTTGCTACTTTACTTTTCTTCTCCCTTGTCCTTCCTCCTCCCGTGGCCTCCTTTAAATATAATCAAATAAGTGTTGTGCTGGGCCCTCTGGGGGGAGGGGTGGCATACGCCTAGGTATGCAGCACGTCCATTTCTGATGTCCCAGAGAGCACATACAAGACTTGTCCTCTGTGATACGCAGTGTGTAGGTTTCAATCCTCCGGGTAGTGCCTGCAGTAATCTTCTGCACACGCATCCCACTGCGGAAGATTTGACAATCAGAACTGCCTCATGAGGCCGACCTGAAAAGGAACCGCAGATATAAACATGTTGCCGCTCTTGTCATTTTGAAACAACATCTTTTAAGGCATCTCAGAGAGTTGGGAAGAGAGGGATTCTCTCCTTCTAGGCCTGCTGTTTCTCCTGTAGCCAGAGAAGACACACGCAGGTGTCACGGAGACACCAGGAGGTAGAGAGGGAGGCCTTCCCGGGAAACATCCTGAGTGATTTGCATTGTATTAAGTGAGCACAAACCACCTCACTTAGTCACTCATAGAAATTGAAACGTTTTAAAATTCAAAATGGATCTCCTTCTAGGTTCGCGATCAAGGTACTGTGTCTCAGCGCTTCACTGGCATTTCCTTCACATCGGCCTTATTGGGTTCAGCTCTGCTGTTCGATGTCCTATGGAGAAATCTCTGCCTGGCCGGACAATAGCTTCAGTATCGCTACTCTTAGTGGTTTTAGTGTAAAGAAATTCAGGCTTGGGAAACCAGCTGCACTGCGTCCAGTGACTCAGAGGAGAGTTTTCCAGCCACATTGCAAAACATCGTCCTTTCATTTCTACCGATCCATATTGAACCCTTTGCCTTGATCTGAGAACCTAGCATCTCAGCTCCTTCAAGTGTTCCAGATAGCAATGAGGGAGCCAGGACCCCGCAGAGCAAGCCGCCCACAGGCTGCAAAATTCCAGCAGAGAGGGGATTTTTGAAGTATCAAAAGCCTCACACCTGTGGGTGATTTCCATGCAGAGGCTGAGAGCAAAAGTAGCCAACCCATGACCTCTCTAAAACTCACATCTATACCAGCCTTTTGAGGAATAGAGTGATCCCTTTTGTTTTCCTAGACATTGCCAGAATACAAAGAAGATGAGGTGTGTGTAAGTTTGGGAGAGGAAAGAGACAATGGGGTCATCATATCAGAGGGCACTGGAGCTGGACTCAAACACGTACATTCCAATCCTGCACCTGCCGAGTTACTAGGTGCGAAAATGTATCAAAGCCCCTGCACCTGCCAGAATCTCAGTTTCTTTATTTGTAAAATAGGGTAATAATAAGTACCTGCGATCGCTCTTTTTTGCCAGGAGTTTGTGCAGTAGTGTATGTGAATATGCCTTGTACTTGTGCGTTTATCTGTCGGCCTGTTTTCCCTCTCTCCACTTCTTATCTGTCACATTTATTGAATGATTACTCTGTGCCCAGCACTTAGCTAAGTATATTATATCCACTAGTTACATACTAATGTATGTAAGCTCCCTAAGGGGGGCAGTATATTGCTAGTGGTTAAAAATCACATTACTTGAGTTCACATAAAGTCCGGCTATCTGTGTAACTTCGGTCAAGCCCCTCTACCTCTGTAAGCTTTGGTTTCCTCATCTATAAACTGGGGATGACCATGTCTATGTTAGAGGGTTTTCGTGAGAAATCAGTGAGACGATGCTTGCAAAATATTTACACGAAGTCGGGCACATAATTAAGGGCTCCACAAATATTAGCAAACATAATAAAAAGAACTTGTTGAAGAGTTTCTCTGCAACTTCTAACAGGGTACACACACCTGTGAGGTTGGCACATGACTCTGTGACTAGATTTCAGCTGTGTTAAAAAATTGTGGTTTGTAAATGAGTTGATATCCGTGGTTTAAGGTGTGTGTACCTGTTTCACGTTTTAAAATCTTTATTTCTTAAGAAACGTTTCAGTGTGAGCTAAAGAGACGTTCGGTACTGTCCAGGAATGGAATTAATAGACTAGGGGAGAGGGATGGAGGGGAAAACATCATTTTGGAAGGATCTAAGTTAATCACTTAAGAGAGAACTGGGAGGTGAGACCCCAAATTTTGGACTGGCAGGCAGAAAGTGGGAACAGAAAGGTGACAGGTCCAGAGTTGACCTGGCAGATGAGGTCAGACAGGCTCTGACTCCCGACAGAGAAAACAGTGTGGGAAAAGACACACATGTGCAGTCATGTAGGATGTATCCTGGGACCTGGGTTTCACTGGGTTTCATTTGGCTGATGCAGAAAGCTTGTGTCAGGGCAAATGGAAGTGAGGAAGAAGAAATTGGTGTTCTTTCCAATCAAAAAGACTGTGATCTTCCCAAGGGCAGGGGATTTGTCTTTCAGGTTCACCCCTAACTCCCCAGTGCCTAGCAAGTCAGTGTACCATATATATTTGATGAAATATTGAATAAACAGATGAGAAATTACTGTTTGGTTTGATTTGGAGCAAAGTGGAACCACCGAAGACTTTGAATAATGGAATGACACCATAAGAACGTACTGTCTGAAGAGAAATCTTGTTGTTCTCTAACAAATGAATTGGAGTAGGGAGAAATTGTCACCAGGTAGATCAGTAGACCATGGAATTATCTAGATAAGGTGTGAGGATCAGAAATGTGGTGGCAGTGAGGACATTTTAGAAACGTTATTTACAATTCTTAGAATCTGTGCAAAAGGCATGGTAACGAAAAGAGGAGAAATCAAAAGCTTCTCTCCAAAGCTTCTCCCCTGGGTGAAGGGTAGACGGCCCATGGCGTGCACCTGTTTGACAAAGGTTACCTGCATTGTGCTGGGGACTCTCCTAGACACAAGATTTGACAATGGCCAAGAATCCCACCTGGTGCATCAGACCTGCATAGAACTGTGCAGTGTGCTGGGTGGTGCTGCTGATGTGGCTATAATGCACGGGTAGGCTATTGCTGCTACACTTTCGCTTGGCCTGGTGAGACTTCATGGGGTCGTGATGGCGTCAGGGGCGGCAGTGGAACCGGCATGAAGAGAGAAGGGCAGTTTGAGTAAAGGAGAAATGGGTCATCTCCTTTCCGTACTTGCTAAAGCTTGATCACTGTAAGAAATTTAGGTGCCAGCATATAGAAGGCAGACGGGAATGTGGGCATGGAGCTCGGGAGAGGTGTGAGAGCTAACTATGTTGAGTGTCATATGAGAGAGGGTGAGATTGACAAGGGGGAAAACAAAGAATACCATGGACAGAACATTAGAGGATACCCCCATTGAGGATTTAGAAAAGGATTTAGACAGAACATTAGAGGATACCCCCATTGAGGATTTCCTACCATGTCAGGAAAGAAGGAGACCAAGAGAGTCACGGAAGCATAAGAGGGAGAGCTTCTTTGGGAAGGAGGCAGCACTGAGATGTGCGGTTATATGGAGGGGCCACGGAAAGGAGGCATGGAAGAAGGCCCATTGGAGTCAGTAAGTTCTTACCGACTTCACCTTCGTGAACGCATATCATGTCATTAACTCTCCTCGGTGACCTTTGCTGTGGCTGTCTCCTTTTTAGTGAATTTGGAACCAGATTATTCAATCTGGGGACTGTCCGTGTACTGGCTGCCTTTGACATTCTTCACTCCTCACTGATTTCTTTCCTGAAAACAGGGAGTAAAATAATGGTGTTCCCCACCCCAAATCCCCTTATTTCAACCAGGCTGGCACATCTTCTCTATAACTTGGCTCTGATCATGTTATAATGATGTCCCTGAACAGAGACGTCCTTAACGCCCACAGAGAAAACCTAGGTTTGCTTTCAGCACCCTTCAAAATCTGAGCCCAGAACACACAGATAGTGGAGTGGAGTGGAAAGAGCATGACCTTTGGAGTCAGACAGGCACATCTGTCTGCTGACCCCCCACCCCCAGCCTTGCTGGCCATCTGACTTGGACAACTCGTGCCCTTCTCTGAATCTCAGGTTCTTTTCTGTACGTGGGCATCATCTACAACGTGCCGAGTACCACTCCTGCTCATGAGGGATGCCTAGTAATGGGGAGCAGTTACTACTATACAAAATTCAGTAAAGACCCATTTCCAACAACTTTAATGACCTTGATTTTGCCTTTAATTCTGGCTGAGGATGGTCCTCTGTGCCCCCCACTTCATGTTAATTGTACATGGGAATGGACATAGGCTTCCGCTCCGCCTCTCCCTGAAAACTCCTTCCAAGGACCTTGCTTGAAAATCCTGTTTCTCTCCTCCAAACCCCTAGGACACTGCTCAGTATAATATATACGCCAGTTATTCCTGAACTGACCTGGGCCATGACTTCTATTGTTCTTGACTTGTTTTTCTACCTTGATTTCTTGTTTCAGTTTTCAGAGGTTTATGTATTACTTCCCTGACTTGACTGTAAATTCTTTGCAGGTAGAGAATGACCTTATAATTTATTGCACCCATAATTTGTAGCTCTTTCTTCTTTTCTTCTTTTTGTTTTTTACTTCTTCAGAAGACATGGTTTAGTAGGGAAAATGCATTACTGAGCGTCCTGGATTTGAAATATTCAACAGGCAAATGAAGATTGTGTGACATGGAAGAGGTTACCTTTCCACTGTGAACATTACTTTCCTTGTCTCTAAAACTGAAAAAATAATAATAGCTCCCTCTTAGGGTCATTAATGGCATACACATTGCATAATTGGTCCTTAATTATGATGCCTTTCACCATTTTCTCTGCCCTTACTGAATAGGTGTACCGTAATGGATATTTCCATTTTGTCAGGATTCCTGTAAAAAATTTGCTCTAGGATCCTTTACATCACTTAGTCTCCCGTCGAAATGCCACCTCATCCATGCATCCAGCCCCTGTCCCATCCATCAGAATGTGCAATTCTTTCCTGGAGGTGTCTTTTGGACATTGATGACACCTTTGTTTATGAGAAATTCCCTTTTATGAAACTGTGTTTCTTCCACTGGCCTGGGGACCTCTTAAAAGGAAAAATTCCATCTTCCTCATCTCATCAGGGGAGCAACTTAGGTAGAGCAGAAGACACATAAGCAGAAGACACATAGAGAGGTGGAAACAAACATAGCCTGGAGTGAGTCCTGGATGAATCACATCTTGTTATCGGCCTTGTGAACTCTGGGCAGGTTTCTTCACTTCATCTGCACAAAGTGAGGTCATAAATGCCATGTAGGGCTGGTGTATGGGCCCAATGAAAAGTAATATATGTGAAAATGTCTATCACTGCACCTGGAACATAGTAAGTGTTTAATAAATGGTGGCCCCGGAGTCCTGGCACAATGTCAGTTACATAAAAGATGTTCATAAAATGTTGACTGAATTAAACTGAAACAGATTTAATACTTATTTCTGTTTTCCATTGATCTGTTGTATCCTACTGTTTCTGAATGTCCAAATTTGTCACATATTTTTCCTGGAAATTTACCACAGTGCCTTAAGAAGCATTAAGATCACACTTGCCACTGCATTGAGATCTTTGGAAGGGAGGTGCTTTGTTGAAATCAGCAAGGCTGTGTAGGTATTCATGCTTTTGTTATCTGAGCAAAAAAGACCTGTCTATGTTTTTTTTTTTGGCAGAAAAGGGACCAAAAGAAGTTGTTTAGGAAATAATTCACTCGTATATGTTAAATTCATTGAAAGCTAAGCCATTCAAGTAGATAAACTACAAAAATTGGACTGTTGAGGTCTGAGATCTTAGTGATAAAAGTGGGAGGGAAATCATCTAAACCCAAATTCTTTCTTTTTTTGTGGCGTTATTAGCAGATAGGAAGCTGGGGAGAGAAAACTGAGCATAAAGCAAGAATTTCTGGGGCAGCAAGCTGGGTGCAGCCATTCACATCTTTTCTCCTCAGCAACCATTTGGTGACTGTGTCCCTGCCACCAGCAGTGGGCAAAGAGCCAGATAGACAGAAATCCACACCCATTATTAATGAAAGTCTTCTAGTTATAAGTAACAGAAGTCAACTTGAATGGACTTAAACATAACAGAGAGACATATCAATAAGGACTCAGAGGTGTCTCATGGAATTTAAGGAAGAGGATGTGTGAGCTGGGGCTCTGGAAAGATGACCCAGGGATTTGGAATCAGTAAGGACCCCAAGAGTACTTTCTCTCTGTGGTCACTTCTTCCAGAATATCTTTTCCCTTTGCTTCTTTTTTTTTTTTTTTTATAAGATTGCCTTTTTCTTATTTAGGCAGGGAAAGATGGCTACCCAGAATTCTGATGTCCCATGATATGATTCTGGCCACAGGGACAAACTGACTCCTACCCGTGCTTCAGTTTTCAGTTCCCAAGAATGAGGCTCTGACCAACCTGGCTTGGACCAAGTGTCCCATCCAGTTTAACCATAAGAGGCCTTGAGGGTGGGGTTATAATGTGTAAATGCAGCCACTGTGAGGACATGCTATGTGGGGAAGGGCAGTCAGCTGGGGCTTAATCACTGAGACCGGGCAAACATTTCAGAAGGGGTGTACTCTTGATGAATCAGACAAGGTCTTGGCTCTCAGTGAGATAGCAACAATACAGAACCAATGAAAAAGTAAAAAAAAAAAAAAAAAAAAAGTGCCCCTTTTGTATGAGAAAAATCATACTTGAGAAGAAACCATGACTTTTCAAGCAGTTCAGTCTGAACTCTGGTGCCAAATTTAAACTGGAGGGAAAGGAACTTACAAGAGCACCAGTTCTCTGGGTAGGGCACCTGTTGACCAGAGAGGGCCCCTCTCACTTTCCCACTTCCTTATTTCATTTGCAGACTTCAGGGTAGGTCTTGTCTATTTCGTGTTGTAAATAAGGAATTTACAGTGACTTAAGTTGGGACCGGAGCCCTCGTGGTGGAGCAGGCACTGGGAGGTTGCATTTCCTAAATCCCACACGCCCTGCACACAGCTGGGATTTGAAAGGCCTTGAACGTTAAGTTACCAGGTTCCAGTGGCTTTGTGGCCATCACTGATTAGGAGGACTTGGTATCAGGAGGTGACTGCCTCCCGCTCAGGTCCTGATGCCACAACTCAGCTGTTGCACTTACTTCCTCCCTTTGCCTGCTTCTTACATGGACAGTCTGCGAATAAGCCCTATCCGCCAGTCCTCCGTGGTGTATCTTGATTCAGCACCCCCCCTCCCTGTCTGCTGCCATCATTCTCATCCCGTCTCTCTCCTGGACCACACAGGAACTCTGGCTTCGACTCTGCCCCCTTTCGCTGCAGGGCGTTCAGAGAAATGTTTACAACAGGTGAGTCACAAGCCTGCCTGATGGCCCCCAGTTGCCTCTGATGGCACTGGAACCAGATCCCCAGTGCTTGCCCTGCCTTCTAAGGCAGCACAGGAAGGAGCCCTCACTCCCTCTTCTTTGCAGCCACTTCCCACCTCCTCCCGCTAGACTGCTCTGCTCCCATCACACTGGCTTGTCTCTGTTTTGTAAACAGGCCAAACACATTCCCTCCTGGCATGACTGCCCTTTTCTTGTTGTTCGCGGCTCCTTCCAAATGTCATTTCTTACAGAAATGCCTTCCTGGGCCAGCCCACGAATCCTTTCCGTCACTCTTCATTTCATCAGACTGTTTTATCATCTTCATAACACTTTTCACTATCTGCACCCATCTTGTTCATAATTTATTTACTGGCTTATTATCTTCCTTCCCCTTTTCGATCAGAAGCTCCAGGAGAACAGGGACTTTGTTTTCTCTCTCTTGTTCCTGACTGTACTCTGGCTCTGGGGCCAGTCCTACATCGTAGGCATTCAACACGTGTTTGTGGCGTGGACACATATTAGGCTGACTCTGTTAGAAACACAAGGGTGTCAGGGCTGGGCCCCTGCCCTTGCATTCATTACTAGTGATGTCGGGGGGCACTTAGTCATTGTCTGTTCCTGCACATTCCACTTAAAACCTCCATCACCGAGATCTATCTCTGAGTTTAATCAAATGTAATTTATACGGCAGCCTTCTCGGTAAATAATTGATTTGCCCTCTCTGTTGTCTTCATCACAAATACTTCTTTGTGCTCTAAAGAAATAATTTAATCAGTCGATAGTATACACAGCCCTCTTGTTCAGAAGGCAGGTGGAAGATAAAGCATGAGCCTTGCTCGTACCAGAATATACCAGGACCAAAATAATCTCCCTTAAAAAATAGTCTGCAAACAAGTTGGCAGCAGAGGCACCCAATTAAATCCTCTTGTGTTTTTCTAATGGAGATGACCCCACAAAAGTTGTAGCTGCTGCAGAAGGAAGTTCCTGGCCAATTGCAGGCTGCATGTGAAAATAGAAACCCTTGTCCAGCTGTGGTTTAATTAACCTCTGTCTAGGTCCAAGAGCAGGCTTTCACATTACGAGTGCTCACGCACATTGGGTGAGAACTCCAGCCCCGGGGTCCGGCTGCTGCTTGCTGCCCTGTGACCTCGGAATAAATCCGATTCTCCTGCTTCTCACTTCTTTGCTCGCGGTGGCTCGGCTTTCCGTGGGCACCATGTCCAGAGCTTACAAGGATTCTTTTGTAATCCAAAGCATACAGACAACCTTCCTTCGCCCTCCTAGGTTGCTCCCAAAGAAAGACAGTGGGAGAGGTCAATTTTGCAGGTGTTTCCACACATTTGTCTATTGCGAGCCCACACTTCTCTGGAATGGAACAAGGGGAGGAGGACATAAAGAAGCATCCACTCTGATATGTGTAGAAAGACTCCATGGAGCCATTCTCACAGGGAAAATCCATCTTTCTACTGTCTTTATGAGGAATTCTCAATATCGTATTTGTTTGCACTGTTTTTAACTGGAAACATAACCGTCTGATGATAGGAGATTGAGTCGATGAATCACGGATGCATCCATATGATGAGATATGCAGCCACTAAGAATCGTGTTACAAAAAATATCAATATGGGAGAAAATATATAATGCACTGCCAAATGAAAGAAGCAAGCTACAGATTTACAGCATGAATACATTTTTTTTTTGAGAAATGTATGTGTTCATGTGTGCGTGTACACTTAGGAAAGTTTTGAAGAGTATGTACTCCAATGAAACCGTAGATATCCCTGGAATGCATCATGGGTGACTTTCCCCTTTATTTTCTCTCCTGCATTTTCCAGATTTTAAGGTTTGAGCATGTGTCACTTTGTAATTAGAAAGGGAAAAAAAAACAGTTGTTTTAAAGAATGAAAATAGAAAAGGTTTAAAAATGCATCTGTTATTTTTCACTTGACAACAAAGTCGTCTTCACTTGTCATCAGCTTCCAGCATTTTGTAAACGCCTCCCTGGTATGTGCTATGAGCTGCATTTGCCAAAGGGGCGGAGGGCAAGTTGTGGATTTCAGAAGAGCAAACCCCTCAGTACCTCCCAGTGCCGGTGGTGGTGAGGATGCCCTTGGGTGGCCGGCCACTCCACTCACCTCTGCAGACTCAGGTGCAACAGCGGCTGGCAAACACTCAACGCTTTTGCCGAGGGCCTTTGAGATGCATCTGATGAGAGGGTATTAGCCCTAGATTCACCTTCTTGATTAGGCTGAGTCTCATGGAACATCAATATCTGTTTCTAGTAATGTGAGCCCTGGGTGCTGTTCCTGAGCCCTCCTACTCTCTCTGCCGGGCTATTGCAGGCACTTGCCGGTTTGCCTCTCCACGCCAAGACCCTCCCAACCCCCCGTCTTTCAGAACGCTCTTTCTCAAATGCATTGATTTTGTGTGGGCTTTGATGAAGTTCCGAGGAAACCAATGGCAGAGACCGAGATTTGCTCTAGAATGCTTATTGGGGAATGCCCCCAGAATCAGCCCCGATGGGGAGTGCAGGTACAGGACTCAGCAGAGCCTGGGGCTAGGCTGTGGTACAGCTGCAGCCAAGGGCATGCAGCTCTGCTTTGTCCTTCGGCCTTGAGGCAAGTCGGCAAGGCAAGGCTTGGGCCTTGGACTTTTACCCCCACCCATCTAATCACTCTGTCCTTGACTGGACGTGAGCTACAGGGGCAGTGGGGAGTGAGGTGAGAGTTACTCAGTTTTTTTGGTCTCTCCCACGACTACACGAGGTGTACATGTTATTGAACTTGTGTTTGTTTTTCTGCTGCTAATCTCTCTTTTATTCCAGGAAGGTCTCAGCCAAGAACCTATGAAGGTAGAGAAAATTACTATTTTTTTTTCCTCCCCCAACACCCTGATGAAATGAAAGCATCGTTTCTGACACCATCAAGGAATAAAAATCAGAACTTTAGGCCATTCAGGTGCTCAAAGAAATACTGAAATCTGTATTTAAATGCTTCTAAAGAACTTTCAGTCTTTTTAAAAGTCGTACTTCTGTAGAGTCACAGAAGTTTGTGAGCGTTACAAAGCAAAACACGCCAGGGAGTGAGGTGAGGGGAATACAGCTGTGGGTGAGGTGACTCTCTTGGGCGGAAGGCAATTCCCTGAGAGCAACTCACCCAAGAGCCTTCCTGAGCCAGTATGTCACCACCTAAAACTGGGTCTGGGAGACGTACTACCTGTAGACTGCAGTCCACAGGAAAGGGATGAAAATGTTGTCATCACGTGATGCTGGCCAGGAGCTGCCCGACCCACCCATGTTGGATGCTTCAAATATGTGATGGCATTTAGTTCTTACAATAATCCTACAAGATGAGTGTTAACATCCTCATTTGCAGAGAGGTGAAATAACTTGCTGTCAGCTGAGAGGCTTCTGAAAGTCAAAGCCAGCTGAGAACCCGGGTCTCTCCTGGACACTGTTCTCCCCTCTTTCATTTCCCTGCCCTGCCCCCACGCCTGTTGTATTTTTTACTTCAGCTTCTGCCTTCATCCAAGCCACACCACACCCAGGATAGGACCCTTTCAGTTGCAAGTGACAGAAACAAAAATAAAAACTGTGGCTGCGGACTCAGACTTGTGTCCTTCCCTGCCCTCTGTGATCCTACTTCTTGCCAGCCCAAATCTTCAGAATCTCTCCCTTAAAACTTCTTCTGATTAACTAGATTTATTTTTTGGCACTCCTGGCTCTCGCTTTTCCTCGCCCTGTTGTCTTAGGCACGTCTTTACCCTCTTGCAGCCTCAGTATTGTCCCCTGTAAGAAGGGACAAATAACTTGTACGATTCTCAGTCGCTGTAAGGAATAAAGGTGTGATAAAGAAGGACGTAACAAATCCTCTAAAGCCTGTTCTCTGCTTTGGTCTGATATTAGTGGCAACACACACTAGTTTGCCCCTTGGCCACCAAGAAAAAGACAGAAGCCTAGCCGTAAGTCACCTGAAAGGCCAGTGGTACGGGCCATCTTCAGGCTGTCAGTAAGCAGGCATGTAAAAATAAAGCTGCAGATAAGAAGCCAGACTGGTTAGTCCCAGACAGGCCCAAATTAGCAGGATATACAAAGTTTCTTGGTCTTCATGGAGGGGCTCAAAAGGACTCAACCACAGAAGATTACAGATTATCTTTACAATCTTAAAAACAGGAAACTTCTCCCTTTTTTCCAACAGGAAAGCAAGGAAGGAAGGCAGGGAGAGAGGGATGGAAGGAAGGAAGAAAGAAAAGGAAGAGAGAAAAAGAAAGAGAAGAAAGAAGGAAGGGAGGGAAAGGGAGGGAGAGAAAAGAAAGAGAAAGAAGGGAGGGAGGGGTGGGAAGGAAGGAAGGAAGGAAGGAAGGAAGGAAGGAAGGAAGGAAGGAAGGAAGAAGAAAGAGAGAGAAATGAGTACTAGTAGACCTCAAATGAAAGGAAAGAAGAACCCACCATCAGAGCATAAGGATCAGGTCATCTATACGGAGTCACTGACGGACCCTGCTTTATACTGCAGTTGTCTCTAACCTGACACAGCCTCAGAGTCAGAGGGCCAGTCTTTGAAAATGCAGATTCCCAGCCTTTCGAATTAGAATCTTTGGAATCTTAGTACTTGGCTTTACGCAGAAAGATGCCGGTGGATTCTAGATGCCCTTTATAGAGAGCTCTTTTCAGAAGTACCAATGAAGAACATCTTTTTAAGGGAATGTGTGCATGAATAATAGCTTGAATATTATTTTAGCTCCTTAATTAGTTTACCTTTTAGCAATAATGACAGCAACCATGTTCATAAAAGCACATTTTAACAGCCCCCCAAATGTGTTGTTCTCCTTATTCTGCTCACTACCCAGCTAGTTAATTACACAAAATCAGCATTCTCTCCTACGCAGCCAGGATACATAATTATTTGTCCATTGCAAATCAACACCTGGATAATTGCAAGTTGGAATTCTAAGTAAAATAAGTTATCTCTGCTGCTGGGCTCGGAAATTCCCCCCACAATCTGTTCTTAAATTGGACAACATAACAGACAACAGAGCTCTTTCAGCAGTGGATAGAATCATGTTAGATGGGGTGGGGTGGAGGGGGGAACCTCTTTGAAATTTTCTTATCATCAAGATGGATGGCCTGGTGGTTCAGATAGATATGCAGAAGGAGGGAGGATGTCTCAGTTTGGGTATTTTGTTAACAATTCATAAGTTGATCTTTGCGGTTGCCTTCAGGAAGGAACATCCTGTTCCTAACTGCACACTTATTCCCAGGCAACCAAAAAAATTTCCTAAACAGCTGGGAGCATCACTCCTACTGCCATAGACTTTGCTAGGGTTAGCTTTGGGCCACTGGTGCTTAATGTGAAATATATTCTTTGGGGAGGAGGAAAGCAATAAATATTTACTGAATGACTGATGTGCCAGGGAGTGTGCAAAGAGGAAAATGTGTATTATTTCATATAACCCTTCTAACTGTCCTAGAGAGGAGTGCAGATAACTACAGCGTTTTAGAGATGGAGAAGCTAACA
The DNA here is from genome assembly GCF_016509475.1 of Prionailurus bengalensis. Lineage (NCBI taxonomy): Eukaryota > Metazoa > Chordata > Mammalia > Carnivora > Felidae > Prionailurus > Prionailurus bengalensis. Next base: position 46,532,566 of record NC_057345.1, on the reverse strand, counting down.
CTCAGAAAAGTTAAATAACTTTCCCAGTATTGGATATACACAAAGTTACAGAGCTACTAAAACACCACTGGACTCCCAAGAGTTAGACATCATGCCCCTCACGGGCAGTGTGGCGTTATGCCAGTGACTTCGCTTCCTGTGCCCCAGCCTCCTCCCATCCAGTGGGTTGCAGTGTTTGTCTCCAAGGTGTTACGATTATTCACTAAGACAGTTTATGAAGATTGGACAGGCTTGTCTTCAGGTATCATCCAGCTTTTTACTCCCCCTTCCAAATTCTGGCCCCCTCATTATAGACTGCATGTTGGTGTCTTACCCTCCCCCCTAGCCATCCACCCAAGGAAATTCATACATTGAAGCCCTAATGCCCCATGTGGTGGTATTGGAGGTGGGGCTTTGGGGAGGTAATTAGGTTTAGATTAAGTCACAAGGGTCACCCCTGTAATGGAATTAGTGCCCTTGGAAAAGGAAGAGAGAGAGCACACTCACTCTGACCACCTTGATCTTGGACTTTCAGTCCCCAGAACTGTTGTTTAAGCCACCCCATCTGTGGTATTTTTGTTACAGAGCTGACTGAGACACTTCCTTAGATGTATAAGTATCTAAACATAGAAGTGAACACTCAGCTCAGTATAAGAAATTTGTTGAAGTTGACCTCTGCTAGACAGGGAAATACTGTAACTGTCAAAAGCTAAAGGAATTCACAACCAGGCTGACCACATTAGGGAAAAAACCCCCACTTATCTTGGCTCTTGTGTGAGTTTCTGTGGCTGTGCTCATTATAATCTGTGATGAGGGTGGGAGGGAGGTAAAGAGAAAATAATCTTGGCTGTGAAATATCTTTTATTTGACCATTAGCAGTCTTTAGTGAACAGCCTGGAGCAGGAGACAGAGACCGTTTATTACTTTAGTGGATTCTGTGGGCTGTCGGGCTCATTGTCCTAAAAAATGCTAATTGCCTGCTTCCTCTGGATCCTGACTTCTGACAAAGGTGCCTCGTAGTTGAAGCTTCTGCCAGGTCATTCCCAGTGTGGGACCTCGACGTTGGCAGTGCCTTCTGTTCCGAGACAGGGTCTCAGTGTTCTTCCTGACGGCATCCTTGAGGGCTGTTCAAACCGCAGAATTTACTCAGTGCCCTGGGGACTGCCTCGATTTAAATTCTGAGGAGAGGAATTTCCTGGGTTATAAGGGGATCAGGTTGTGATGAGGTTGAGAAACGCTCTTCCTTAATGGCTCAAAGCGAAGGCAACAGTTAAAATAACTATGGGTGTGACATTTACGTTATCCCATTAGGGATTTTATTCCTTGGAGACTAAGTGCATCACACTCACAGAATAGCTTTGAAATAGGGTCTGTATGGAAGGGGTGTTTAGTGACCCCTTACCCTTCCCCATAGTGATTCTGGCTCCAGGAGTCTACTTGCCTCTTTTGAATAAAGAAATAAATTCATTCATTTATTCAATTATTCAGGAGATCTGGGCACTGTGGGTCCACTCTGTGTCAGGTACCATGCTAGGTTCAGAAACCACAGATGAATCCGCCCCAGCCCCCACTCTGGTGGAGTTCAAGTGCAGAGAAGGAGGCAGGAAGATAAAGTCAATGAGGTGCTATAGATGCCATGACAGATGCTGTGAGGGAATATTGTACAATTTGTGTCCATGTGTTAGGAAAATGCTGAGCTCTGGTACCTTGGTCAACAAGTCGAACACTGTGTTCAGTCTCTGACTTTCTGGAATGTACAGACTAAGGAGAAGGCTGGATTTAAACAGGTTATTACAAATGAGATCATTAGTTGCAAGAATGCAAGGGGATTATCAGGAGAATACTGCAGATCCCTCTCAGAGGGGATCTCGCAGATAGACCTCTGGGATCAGAGGACCCCTGGGCACATGGTGCTGTGCTGAGACCTCAGGTGTGGAAGAGGAGGGGCAGGGGGTGAAGAAAGACAGGGCTGGGAAATGCCTTTCAGGCCCAGAGAACAGCAGGTGCAAAACTACAGAGCATAGCATGAGGTTGCACAGAGCAAGTCTGTTGGACGATCTGGATAAAGGCCAGAATGTGAGAGAAATAGCAGAAAGGGGTCGAAAGTGAGGTTGATGGGTTCAAGAGGTGCCTTATAAGATACGTTAAAGATGTTCATTTTAGTCAGTGGGGTATGGGGGTTAGGAAAGGAGGAGTTCTTCAAAAAAAAAAAAAGTGCCAGCCCTCAGAGCAGACGATGTATTTGATTGGAAGGTATACTTGCAACATTTATCAAGTAGACAAGGCAAGTCAGAGAAGAGGAAATAGCATGGGCAAGGGGCATGGCAAAGCCTGGCCCGTAGGACTGGAGATTAAGCAGAAATGAGATGGGAGGAGAGGAGGCCACCTGTTGTGGGCAGGTTGAAGGCAATGACATTTCAAGGGTGGTAGTGTGGTGATGAGGTGGCATTGGGGCTGGATCTCTTCGGAGGCAGCATGGGGCAGGGATTAGAGGGTGACCCTGGAGGCATCTCTCCGGCGTCTCCCGGGTGCCTCCAGATGCTTAAGAGTAATGGATGTGCACCCTGCCTACCCCCACTGTCCATGAAGGATATCACCCCCTAGGGTTACCAGTTGTCCATTGTGAAATTAGAAATGGACCATTCTTGGAAACCCAAATGGCTTATTATGATGGTAGGCTTGCCGTGACTCCCTGAGGACTTTTCAAATTGTTACTTCTCAGAGAAATATGCAAGGAAGAAAGCATTATGAGATGCAGACACCCCCGGGGTATGCAAGATAATCTGCTGGGGATGTGGGAAATTATGAGACATCTATTTATATTTGGTTCTAAACTAAAACATTTTAAGACTGATGAGCTCTAATAATATTAATATGTAGTTTATAAGTGGTACATGTTTATACTACATGTAGGTAAATTATACAGAAATACACCTCTTTTTTTAATTTATTTATAGGCTCAAAAATATTTTACTAAGAGAGACATGTGGTTAAAAATAAAAATCGTAACCCTGGAAATCCTGGTTCTGTGAACTGAGGCAGACCTTTTCTTAAATCCTGGCTCTGGCTCTGACCTAGATGTATCAGTTTAGGCAGTATGACCACTCTGAATTTCTGTTTCTAGGAAGGGATCCAGCAGACAGAGTTGATCCAGATACAGGAGACAGGTCTTCCTCAAAGACTACTGGGTCCTTCCCACTAGACTCAGAGTCTCGGTAGATGCTATTTAGGAATCTACGATTTGGGATTTGGGGGGGGGGGGTCGTTGTTGTTGTTTTACAGGTGATTCTCCATTAGATTAGAATTAAAAATGTCTGTGGCATGTCCATGAGTGCAGGGGTATTTATGTTTTGTTCACTGCTGTATCTCTAGCACCTTAGAACACATAGTGGGGGTGGGGGGTGGCGCCTGGATGGCTTAGTCGGATAAGCGTCTGACTTTGGCCCAGGTCATGGTCTCACGGTTCGAGGGTTTGAGCCCCTCATTGGGCTCTCTGCTGTCACCACAGAGCCTGCTTTGGAGCCTCTGTCTCCCTCTCTCTTTGCCCTTCCCCCACTCTCTCAAAATAAATAAAAAAGCTTAAAAAAAAATAACACATAGTAGGTACTCAATATATATTGACTGAGTGAATTAAAGAATGCATGGTCAATCCATCAATCAGTGAGAGCCTTATACTTCCCCCAGTGTTGCCCCAGTGTTATTTACATCTAATCCTCAGAACAGACAGGGTCATGAAGCGCTCCTGTGGCCTAGAGAACAGAGTCCAAAGCTTCAGGCCTTCCAGGAATAGGTCCCCACAGCCTTGGTCTGCATCACACGAGGCCTGTGCTCTAGCACCGTGCTTCCCGAGCACATTAATGGGCCCAGGCTCACCCAAAACCATTCTAACCAGAATCTGTAAAAAGTTCCCAAGGTGATTCTAAAACGTAGTCAGGGCTGAGAAACACTCAGACTAGACTAACCCACTGACTCACTTTCCCCCAAATATCATCATGCTTTTTGCTCTTCTGGAAGTTTCTCCCTCACTTATCTGCTTGATGAACCCTGCTTTCTCACCAAGCCTTCCTCGAATGACATTTTACTTCTGCCGCTGTTCCTAATTTCCTCCCCGCCAAACAAGTGATCTCTCTTCCCCTCAGCTCCCTATGACATTCACAGTCATATTTTGTAAAGCCATGTGTGTCCCTTTCTAAAATGTGGCATCCCCCAAATGGGAGAGGAGACTCTTTCTGCATACCTAGGTAGCACATTGCCGAGCACAAAGAATGCCCCGGGGCAGTGTCATATACAAATGATGATGATACAGTTAGGATGACCACACAATTTGTTATCCAAACTGGGATAATTTTGAGAGTAATAGGACGATAGGAATAATAGCATCAGGACAAAAGGCGTATACAGGACTGCCCCAGAAAAACTGGAAGTATGATCCCCCAGGTAACAGTGGTCAGTTTTGATTGCGCTCTGTCAGTCACTGTCCTACATTGCTGTCTATGTGTTGTTTCTTTGACCTACCCAATGACCCAGTAGGGGAGCAATGGTTATTATTTACACTACACAGACAAAGACACTGTGGCAGACATGGAAGGGAACTTGCCCGACGCATCACAATTAGGGGAGTGGATGGGAGAGCGGGGACCAGAATGCAAGTCCTTTGAATACAGAGCTCTGGTTCTGGGCCATTAAACCCTATTGCCTCCCAGTGAAGATCTCAGGTCTTGGAATGGGACAGGATGAGATTCTATTCCCAGCTCAGCTTGCAGCAATTTTAGTTACCTCTCTGGTCTTGGTTTCTTCATTTATAGAATGATGACTATGCGTATTTCCAGTAGCCCTAGATTAAGAGGGATAAGGTCTGAGAAGATCAGGCATGGTGTGTGTGTTTAGGATGTACTTAGTAAGACAGCTGCCAATTTACTGTAGGCTCCATAAGGCATCTACACAAATAGCTGTGACACAAAGTAAAAAGTCAAAGGGCTATAACAGAGTATGGTGCAAGGTCAACCGAGGCCAAAGAGCCTAATGGTTAAAAGCATGAGATTTTTCATAACACCCAGGTTCAAATTCAGGCTACCGGATTTGACCGTGTCAGATTTGAATAGACATTTCTCCAGATAAGATTTGCAAAAGGACACTGAGCACAAGAAAAGATGCTCGATGTCATTAGTCCTGAGGAGCATGCAAAAGAAAACTGTGATATCACTGAACACCCACGAGGACAGCTAAAGCCAAAAAGACACAAATATTGGCAAGACTATCTGGTAGAGAAACTGAAACCCTCGTACTTTGCAGGTGGGATTGTAAACTGGTACAGCCACTTTGGGAAAACACTTTGATAGTTTCTTAAAACTTTAAACATAGAGTTACCGTATGACCCAGTATTATACCTAGGAGAGAAATGGTATAATACTAAGAATTGAAAACTATGCCCACACAGTAACTGATACACCAGTGTCATAGCAGCGTTGTTCATAATAGCCCCCAAATGGAAACAGCCTAAATGTCCATCAGCTGATGTGGTATCTTGATGCAATGGAATATTATTCAGCCCCCCCTCCCCCAAAAAAGACATGAAGTACAGGCACATGCTGTAACATGGAAGAACCTTAAAAATGTGATGATGAGAGAAAGAAGCTAGTTACAAAGGACCATGCATTGTATGCTACCATCTATGTGAAATGCAGTTTGCTTCCAAAATAGGCAAGTCCATATAGGCTGAAACTAGTTGAGTGGTTGCCGAGGTTGCCTTCTTGTAGAGATTGAATTGAACGGTATGGGAATTATATCTCAATAAAGCTGTTATTTAAAAAATTCAGGCTCTGCTGTTGGTGTTGGTCATTGACATTATCTTCTGTAAAATAGGGCAGGTGACAGACTGTAAGTTAAAGAGCAGGTGTGAGGGTTAAATGAGAGTTTGCATGTAAAATCTTGGCACAGCGACTGGTGTGGTAAATGGTCAATAATTGATAGTGACGATGATGATGTCGCTTAAACATAGGTCCTTTCTTTTGTCCATCCTGACGTCTATGGTCAGTGGTGCTTTCAGCGAAATAGTCTGGGGATGCACGATGACTTGTGATGTGTGAAGACTGACCCTTTCCCTAGCAGTCTCAAATCGTATGTGCCTCTGATGGAATAGCCTTATGGCTCTGATATCTGTTATTTATTTCTTAACTAATATAACTGAGACCTTGCTCAAGATGTGCTCATGAAAAATTACCCTTTTAATGGTGGAGCATTTAATGAGAAACTGGATTATCTACTGCATAAGTGCCCTTCATACAAATTAGCTTGGCCCTGGGTCCTAATCTAAATTGGGCTCCCTACTTTCCTCTAAATGGCCTAATATTTTCTTATTAATCTCTGCCCTTGTTCACCTGATCTGGTGATTCTTCCTTATGAAGCGCCCTCCTTGGTAGAGCTCTGTGCTTTGATAAATGTTTCTTAAGGCTGTCTTTGTATCTGACTCATGGACAATTTGCGGGACATGATGTAGAGGCCGGAAGCTATTTGTTCCATTTTTTTTTTTTAACGTTTATTTATTTTTGAGACAGAGAGAGACAGAGCATGAATGGGGGAGTGGCAGAGAGAGAGGGAGACACAGAATCGGAAGCAGGCTCCAGGCTCCGAGCCATCAGCTCACAGCCCGACGCGGGGCTCGATCTCACGGACCGCGAGATCGTGACCTGAGCTGAAGTCGGACGCTTAACCGACTGAGCCACCCAGGCACCCCTGTTCCATTTTCAAGCTGTCTCTCCAGTGGAATTTTAATGATGCCAGTGTATTGGGTGTCAACAGATTTGGACCAGATGAGTCTGTGTATAACATAAAGATGGGGAAGTAAGGTAGAGTGAGAAGCAATTAATCATGGTGGTTAAGAGAACAGGCTTCAAAAACACAGAACACAAGCAAACCATGAGCCTGGGCTTTGGCATCAGACATATCTGGATTCAGGTCCCACTGAGTAAGTTTGGACAAGTTACTTGGCCTCTTAGATGTTTCATTTAGATTCTCATTTACTAAACCTGGGTAAAAGCACATACCTCTAGGGTAACTTCTAAGGTTAAACAAGTTGGTGTATACAACATGCTTTATACAGAACATGATAAATACTACCTGGAATGGTTATTATAAGTAAAGCTTGGAGAAGTCCCTCATAGTAAAAGGGATTTGATTAGTGACTGAAATAATATCATGGGTTGAAAAGGCTGAGATGGTATTCGTGGTAGAGTAAGAAAACCTTCCCAAGAAACAGAGTAAGCCATAGGCCACTCCTACCCGACATCCCATGATAATGCAAGGAGAGGTAACTTGTCGTACATGGCCCTGTTGTTTGGGTAGGTGTCTGCACAGGGTTTATCCTGGAAAATGTCCTCTTTGTTCTTAGCTTTAATCTCTGACAATCTGCCCTCACAGAACCCTGGGCCTTAATTTTTACGTCAATTACAGATCATGACTAATTATGCATATGTTATATCTGCTTTGTGGACTATAATTCAAAGGCTTTACTATACGAGGAATCAGCAAGGGTACAGGGGGGAAAAGCACCAGCTGGAAATTAGGGGTCTGGTTCTGCAGACATTCCTTTGTGCCCTCCTTCCTTCAGCATTCTGTCTTCTCTTCTTCATTCACTGGGCTGGTAATAGTGGTGACAGCTGCCATTTTCTGAGCACTCACCATGTGAATCCATGCTTTGCACATACTGTCTCCTCTAAGTTACTATTTGCAATGAATCTGATGGTGGATATTTTATCCAACATCCGTCTGATGAGGAAACTGAAGCTCGGCAGACAGGTTAGTTGGCTTTCAAGTGAGAAAGCCATACTTTGAAATGAGGATGGCCAAATAAAGCCATACCTTCTTACACAACCAGCACAATGCACATTTACGCATTTTTTATTTTCGGTCACCAAACTCTTGAGCTTATAGGGGCACAGACTTAGTCTCATACATTTGTTGCAGTGACTGATAGCGTCTGGCACGGAGGAGATGCTCAGTAAGGGATGATTGAATCGATGAATGAAATGCAAGTTGTGTTTCTTTCAGTAGGAAAGCATTATGCAGTGGTTAATCATTGCTGTTGTTTTCTTCCCCCCTCTATTTTCAGCTGAAATAATTCTCAGCCCCACATTATGGAAAGGCCTTAGTTTGCACATCATATAGATAGAGAGAAGTAGGCTGAGTTAGCTCTAATGTGCTCAGCTCTGAGTTTCTGACCAATGAGGGAAGGCTTGTTGGAGGAGGTATTGGAAGTTCAAGTTAATGATGTTCCAGGAGATGAATATCAGGAGACTAGGGTGCTCCAGGTTTTAAGAACCATATGTGCAATGCCCCATACTCTGATGAGTTATATGAAAGTTTGGTGATATTAGAAATTTTAATTACGGTATATTCATCTCTTTTTCTGACCATGTGAACTTGCACAAGCTCCTTGAATTTTATGACCTTCATCTTCATTGTCTACAAAATGGATATGGTTGAGTTTTTATGAAGAGTGGGGATAAAGTTTATAAAACATCTCCCGTGAAGCACTCAGTTAGCAGTAACTTTACTGTCCTTATTTTATATGGATGTATTTGAACTTCTGGTTGACACGTCTTAGCAAAATATTATGTTAGTAATTATTGAGAAGGGCTGTTGCGGGATATGGGCGCACCATACCAAGTAGCCAATTTCTACACACACATGAGTTAGCAGAAGAGATATTGTAAAACCATTTTTTTGATAATTGTCCCTGGGTCATTACTTGATACAAAGCAATTACTCTGGAGTCTCACTATAAAACAGCCCATGGAATTGGGTGTAAGAGGGTCTTGGACCCTGGCCAAAGTCATATTAAATGCTGGAAATGCCAAAGAGGCTCAGTGCTAATACTATTGTAACAAGAATATCAGACATGAACTCAGTGGGTGATTATTACTTGTTGAATACCTAGCGTGTATCAAACTCAGTACTGGGTGCTTTACACATGTGGTCTGATTTAATTATCTTAATGCCCCACTGGGGTTGGTTATTTGTAACTCTTTTTTTTTTTTTTCCCTCTTGCCTTAGAAAACAGAGGCTCAGAGAGAAGTAATTTGCCTCTGGATTTAAAATGATAGAGCCAGACTTTGCATCCAGGAGAACTACCATTCTTTTCTACTTGGTCCAGTGATTTGACTTTCTCAGAACAGAAGTGAAACCAGAGACCGAATCTTGGCCCTGTGGATATTTAAAGACAGTGGGACCTGAATACTTACATGCCTGAATCGTGCTTTTCTCTGTTCTCAGGTCAGGATCGCAGTGAAGCCACTTTGATAAAGAGGTTTAAAGGTGAAGGGGTCCGGTACAAGGCCAAACTGATCGGGATTGATGAGGTTTCTGCAGCTCGGGGAGACAAGTTATGTCAAGATTCCATGATGAAACTCAAGGTACCACACAGTTTACTTCCAATATTACGGGTTTAACAGGACTGAGGGAAGGGGTGATTATGATCTTTATGGTGAAACGATTTACTTATTCATTTATTAGTAAACTACTTGTTTCACTGATGAATCACTGCATGTATTCATTGGGAAGAGATTTTAATCATCATGGAGTGACTGCTGGCAATTCTTTGCTGTGCCCAGTTTTGTAATTTCTGAGCATATCACCTTTTATTCAATTTTATCTTCATCGTGCAATGCCTGCAAAAATAAAAGTTAAATTGTCAAATTTTGTAGTCCCTCAGATTTTATGAATCTTAAACCCTTTGTTATTTTTGAATACATTTTAAATATTTTACTGTATGATAAATAGGTAAAAGATGTTCTGTTAAGATAAAAGCTAATTTTACTCATTCTTATAATTTCTATTAATGTTGCCAAACACCCCATAAAAGAAACATATTTTTTAAAGTAATATGTAATAAGATTTGGAGATTTTGAGATATCACAGAGAGGTTTCTGATTATAAATGCTTTAAAGAAGGCTTTTTTATTGTGAAATCTAAGAAAGAAATTGGGGAAAAATACACAAAATAAGAAAAGTATGTGGTTGAATGACCTTTAAAACATATGAAAAAGCATTTTTTGTTCCCATGTTCTGGTCTTCATACAGTCTATGTTTCATTCTTTTAAAAAGTGATTTACAATATTTGAAAAACAAATGATTTAGCAGGAAGTCTGCAAGATACTTGATGCATCTTGTACACGTAATTTAAGTGTTTTCCTGATTGTAGAATTCACAAATGTTTATTGTAAAATATTTTGAAAATACAAGTATAAAGAGAAAAATTGAAAACATCTATAATTCCATCACACAAAGAAAATCAGTGTGTAACTTACAATCTGTCTTTGTATTTTCCATGTATATTATATGAATTATAAACATGTGATACAATTGGAATTACTATTTATATAGTCTTACTTTTTTTTCTCATCTAATATTATATTATGATAATTTTTTAAATATCTTCAAATAGTTCCTCAGGACATAACTTTATACACACACACACACACACACACACACACACACACACACACACATATACATTTTTTTTAAGTGTAAGAAAGAAGGAAGAAAAATAATATACAAGATTGGCCAAGTGCCTCAAAGTACAAACTAGGGCAGTATCTGTAAAACACCCTCTCCATTGCCTTTTCTTTCCTATTTGCTTAACAAATCAGAGCTATTGTTTTTATTTATGTTATACAATTTTTCTCTGCAGTTTAAGATGTATAACAGATGCTAAGTGCCCCTGTAGTATGGCTGTAGGAATCATCCTTTTTAAAAATCTTAATTTTCTAAAATACGTACCAGTTTCTTCTCTAGCTGTTACATAAGCAAGCTTTATTTTAATAGTTACATATCTATTATAAGGTATCCTAGAAAAAGATACTCAAATCATGATTTCATAGATGCTCACCTTGGGAAAGGTTAATGTTTATGTTTTCTTTTTTCTTTCTTTTTTTCTTCATAATTAAGCAACATTATGAGTTTGTTAGGGCAGTCCAATAATGAGCTCTCTTCTTTTGCTTAAATCTGGTTGATAAGTAGATAAAGAAGTCTGGCAGGAGGGAGCATCTGGGTGACTCAGTGGGTTGAGCATCTGACTCTTGTTTGCTGCCCAGGTCATGATCTCCGGGTTCATGGGATAGAGCTCCACATCCGGGTCCAGGCTGTCAGTGTGGAGCCTGCTTGGGATTCTTTCTCAACCCCTCTCTCTACCACCACCCCACCTTTAAATAAATAAATAGTAAAAAAAAAAAACAGGCAGTCTGACAGGAGGAATTCTAAATTGCAGCCTTATGAGTGATAAATGCCTCGAATGGTAGATGTGGCGTGGATTCGTGGCTACAGTGGACTTCCTTGAAAGAGATGAACTGTTCCGCTTAGTTTGTGGAGCATTTGGATAACTGTAGTCCTTCCTGTTCCCACCAACCCCCATGCTGCACTAGAGCAGGACTTGAGACTCATACGTGCAGTCACACTAGAGTGCCGCCCCTCTACCAGCAGGCAGATTACAGAGAGAGCGCAGAAACGACTGAGCCCAGAGTCCTCAGCTTCTCTCCAGACTCATGCCCGAGAGAGCCCTGCCTTACCAGGGAGACCCTAGTCAGTGGTAGGGATGAAGGCCAGGATCTTCATTTTTGCTAAGTCCCCCCTTACTGACAAATGGAGATCTGCTTCTGACAAATGGTAATTAAAGGACAGGACGAAAATCTCCAGTGACCTGGTTCTCACCCAGAGCCACAAGTAAGTCTGCCGAGGAGCCAATGCTGCTTCTCCCAGCATCCTGGTAGATAGCCGTTCACCGGGCATCGGTCACAGAGAGCCTCGCTGGCCAGCTACCTTCATGGAAGCACTGAGGTCTAAGTGGCTTTGAGCAGGAGTCTGCCTGTGCTCCCTGAAGGTTCTCTGTGCGGATTAATGTTGGGCCAAGCTAGCTGGACCAGGCCTGGAGATGGCTGCTGACCTGGTGCATGTGCGTGTGTTACCTGCATGGAAGCGCCCCATCTGTCACCCCTTATAACTGCGAGGTCCCCAAAGCCCTGAGAATTTGTCCTGCCATAACAGGCTCCTGTCAGATGCGCTGAACTTATTGAGGAGTTCTTGGTTCCTAGACAATTGTGTTTCATTGTTTGCAAGTTGCCACAAAGAATGCTGACGTTTCAGCTCCCAGTGGTTTTTCTTTAAGAAACAGAAACATAAATGATCGATTCTCCATTTGGCCAACTGCCCAGGAAAAAAAGAGGCAGAGAAGTACAAAATGCCTGTTAGCCTTGCAAAAGGACCCACTTGTTCTCATTAGGCAATATGGGGGAGTCTTTTTTCCTTTGCTAGACTGTTTGAGGCTGGTGCCGTTTTCTTGCTTTAGGGAGTTTTCTCTTATAAAGATTTTAGGGGGAACTCAAATTTCGACTCTGAGTAGGCCATCACTGGTTCTCCAGCAAAACACCACCATCATCCTGTTTTAATTTAGAGTCAACAAAAGCATTTCCCCGTATATTCTCTCTTTTGATCTTGTGAGGTAGATATTAGTCTCTTTGTTTTACACATAAGAAATCTGAGGTTCATAGATATGACGGGATTTGCCCCAGAACCTTCATTTATTCTGTGTTAAGGCCAGAATTCAACCTAGATCTCTGGATGCCCCCGTATTTTATAAGACATCGTTTAGTGCTTAATTATACTCTGTTTTGTATCTGCAGTTAATTTACCTTGGCTCCCCAATGAGACTTTAAGCCCGTACCAGTAAGTAACTACCCACACATCATTGGTTTACAAAGTAGCCAACTTTCAGAGACGTCTAGCAAAACGGTGGTGGTCGAAACTCCGGAAGGGAATGCAGTCTCCCAGAAGCACTGTCTACAGGGCTAATTACAGAGCTCTAAACATGTCACTTGGGGTCCGAATAAGAAGCAGAGCCCACCCTGGCTAGGTCAGATGAGGACACTTAATGCAAGAGGTACTTACAAAGGGCAGGTAAGGTTAAGTAAGGTAACAAAGGATGGTGAAGCTCCCAGAAACCTGCCACCGCACAAAGCTGTTTCCATACTAGGAAGAAATATATCTGCTGAAGCCCAGGGAGAGCAGGATGGAAGGGGAAATCCCCTCCCCCACCAAGCAAAAGTATAGTCACTGCCAGAGATGTAGCACAAGGGAGGAAAGGATGCGGGATGGAATACCCTGGCGTCTCTCTCCATCCAGACTCTGGTCTCCTGCCCGTCTGGCATTGGTGGAACCCAGCTGGAAGCCAGAGTTTCAGGAAGCCCAGAGGACCAGGGAATGTAGTCCATAGGAGCCAGGCTCTGGGCACAGAGCAGAACAGAGGAAGATACTTAAATTCTACCCGCCACCCCTCTCCCCCTTCACTGGGAAAAATGAGACTTAAGGTGATTGTTTCCAAGGCTTGTATAACTGATAACTGGGAAGGCCGAGATTGGAGACCAGCTTTTTTAAGTCACGGAATTTTCTGAAATAGCATCCCAGGTTTTCAGCCATTCGTGCCCGAGGTCCGTTGCATTTTCCTCCCTGCTTTCCAGGATGCGTTGAGATCACAGCCATCCCGTTACGTGCAGGCGCCACGCTGGGTGAGGTTTCACAGAGCCCCTTCCTGTGCTTCACCTTATCTTATCCCCACAGCAACCCTGGAGCTGGACAGGGCAGTTAATCCTGCCTGGCATGCCTGACGCTTTGTGTGTGAATTCCTTCATGGAGATGCTACCTGTGCGTGACTCCCTTAGGGATGCCAGTGTCGTCACGTCACACGGTGCCTTAGCACGTGCTATTGCTTCATAATAGCAAGAGTCGTGCCAGTAATAATTATTTACGTAGCTCTCCCTACATGCAGCACACCGTGCTAAGTGCTGTATGTGCAAAATTATTTTTCAATATCTTAACACCCTCATGAGTTAAGAAATGTGATTATTTTCACGTGAAGTTCCCCTTCACTATTGAGTCTGGGAGCTGGTGGCTGCACCTGGTTGCTTGCAGAACACTTTTGACCTATCTGTGCTTTGTTGTGTAGTCTTTTTGTGTGTGTCTGTGTTTTCCAAAAAAGCTCTTTGAAAATATTATTAACAGAAGGAACTCCAACACTGGAATCTGACAGATCACTGTTTGAATTTTCTCTGTCTTACTAGTTCCTTGAGGTTTAAGGCAATCACTTGAGCCCCCCTGGCCTTATGTTTCCTTATACGTAAAATAAGAGAGGTAATTTTTACTTCCCAGGATTATGGTATATGCTAAATGAGATGATGTGTAAGAGAACTTGTAGCACATACGGTAGGTACCCAAGAAAATGCTTGACTATATTTTCCAGATTTCCAACAGCAACTTATTAAGTCCTGTGGCTAATGGGAGGCACAGTGCCCCAGACGGCACCTGCATCCACATCTTCTGACCCCCCAGTCCGAGCTGTCTCCCTGATCTCTGCTGGTTCTGCATACCATCAATGAATAATCTTGTCGGGAGATGAGACCCTGAGGCGTGCTCTCTGCTGGCAAACTTGCTTGGACTTAGTGTGGTTTTTCAGAGCTTGACTCAGGGTCCTGTCTCACAGGAAAAACATGCTTGATAAAATCGTAGCTTTATTTCCCCATAGACAGCACTGCATGGATAGTCCTTCCTTCCTTCATTTGTCATGTAAAGCTACCACCAGCAGCCCCAAGCATAAATGCTTCCGGAACATATGTGTTTGCTCTTTCCATCCCTTTTTTTTTTTTTTTTTAATCTACAGCTCTGTTCTACTAGGGAGTTCTTTGATGGCTGTGAGGAACCAGGAAGCAAAGGGCAGGGGGCATGATATAGTCAGCACTACTGTGTGCCAGGAATTATTGCTATTGGATGTCACAGTATTTCTGAGAGCTAAGGACTATTAAATAGGACTATTTTGGAGATGGAAACATTGAAGCTGTTCCTCTTGATCAAAGGTGCTACCCTCTCTCCACCATGGGCTGTGATGTTCTCACCTAAGAGGAGTTAACCAAGAAGGAAGGGCTCTCCCCTCCCTTCTGATGGTGTCCTTCCAGTCCTTCCATTTACAATTTATTGTTTTTCTTTTGTGTGTGTCCAGATATCTGAGGTTGGAGGTTCAGCTGCAGAGAGGTGGCAGCGTAAGTTAGTTTATTCCGAAGCCAGGCAAGAACACAGCATTCAAAGTGTAGTTTCCCTAGGTTCCAAATTTGGCTCGCCCACTTCCCGAGTGAGGGTCACTTCTCCTTTTGAGTGCCTGCTTGATGCCGGGCTCCATTCTCCATACAAGGCACAAAGGATGAATAAAACAGAGTTCCATGCACAAATGAGCTTTTGTTCCATCAGGCAAAGGTACAAATGAAAAAATATGTCAATGGCGGTAAGGGCCAATGAGGAAGAGCAAAGCAAGGAGAAAGAGTTAGATGCAGTTTGGCAAAGGGGGCAGAGCTCAGAGACGGTGTCTCTGATAGGGTGGCATTAGAAATAAGAATTACCACTGGGGCTACAAAAACATACTTTGGGGGTGCCTGGGTGGATCAGTCAGTTAAGTGTCTGAGTCCTGATATCAGCTCAGGTCATGATCTCATCACGGTTTGTGCATTCAATCCCTGCATCGGGCTCTGTGCTGACAGCATGGAGCTTGCTTGGGATTCTCTCTCTCCTTCTCTCCCTGCCCCTCCTCTGCTCATTCTCTCTCCCTCTCTCTTTCTGTCTCAAAATAAATAAGGAAACTTTTAAAAAATGTACTTTGGCTAATCCCCCCATGTTCCTTAAAATCATCCCTCAGTGAATTCACAGGAAAGCAAGCTGCACACTGAGCACTCTAGAAACCTCTAACTAGGCAGGGCAGTTATAGAGACAGAGGACTTGGCTTTGGGGGTGAGTCCCTCCCTTTAACTATTTCAAGGGCAGGCATTGACGGAGGGATCTTGGGTCAATGTGCTGCAGCCCGGAGGGGCTGAAGGAGCAACGCTGGGGTGGGTTACAGCCAGAGATTGTGGCTTGCTAGGAAGAAGACACCACATAGAGGAACAAGTGCTCCCTGTACCAGGAGTCTAGTCTGGAGAGCTGAGTTGTAGTCCCAGCTCTCTGCCCGCCCCCTATACCACCCCAGCACTGCCCATCCCTGCCTCCCAGCCATCATTTTCCTCATCTTTCAGCTGGAAACATTAAGATTTTCTCCAGCTCTTACATTCTGTACGTCTGCAAGTGTGTATGTGGTGCTTGAGAACAAGTAGGTGACTCGGTGGGGGAGGGGGGGTGAATTTCCTACTAGTAGGTCCCCAAACAGGAACTGGACCACAGAATGTGAGGGACAGTCATCCATTTACAAAAAGAAGTAAATTTTCATGACCTCCCTGCATTATTCCAAGCACCGTGCTACATACTTGTCACGAATTTTCAATTCTCTCAACCATGCAAGGATAACGTTTACACTTGAGGAAGTAGAAGTGAGAATTAAGTACTTTGTCCAAGATCGCAGAAAGCCAGAAGCATAACCCAGATATTCAGATGGCACAGAATATTTCCGGTGCCCACACTGAGGATAACTGAGCAGCCTCAAGGGGACACCTGGTCGCCGTGCCTCGTGGTCACCCTTGTTACTAACGCCACAGGTTCCCTCACTGAGGTTCCGGACGTGCTGTTCTGACTGCAGCACAAACGACTTTTACCTCCTGGAAACATGAAATCATTATTATTTAGACTTTTCTACTCCTAAAAACCCAGAACTAGAACTGCTGATAGTTGGCCTTAAACTTACAATCAGTGCAAGCTAATAGTGATGAAGGGGCTCGAAGCTTCAAAACACCTAATGCAGGGCTAGGAACTCCCCCACCCCGATTGTAAATCCCTTGAAATGTACTTACCCTCTGAGCTGTACCCTAATATGAAGCCCCTGCTTACCTGTCACTGGCCACCACAGAAGCTAGTTTAAAAAGCAAGTGTCTTCACTCTTAACTTGCGTCTTACCCACTTTGGGAGAACTCTGGATAGCACATTCATCTCACAGTAATTTACGGCGTGCCTTTTCCCTCCACGGACTATCCTGGGCATCAGGGATAGAGCAGTGAGCAGAGTAACCTCCTGCCTTTTGTGGTATTTACCTTCTCTTTGACTCATATACATACAAAAGTTTGGAAAAGTGGGAAAACAGGTGTATTGATAAATGGAATGCATTTGGTAGTTCTTTCCTACCAAAAAGGGTAGAAGAAAAAGAAAATGTGTGTTGTTAAAATGGCAAACCATAAGCACATAACTATGATGATCGTCTATTTCTAAACAAAAATGAGACGTGCAGTCTGGCAATGGATTTTATTTTCTTGTATTTTCTCTCTAATCTCTAAAATTGTTTCCTATGAAAACTTTTCCCAGAAGTAAAAAAAATAAAATCATATTTAAGAATATATTCCGTGACTCATCTTTACTTAAAAGATTAAAACCAGGGGCACCTGGGTGGCTCAGTCGGTTAAACGTCCGACTTCAGCTCAGGTCATGATCTCGAGGTTGGTGAATTCAAGCATCGTTTCGGGCTCTCTGCTGATAGCTCAGAACCTGAAGCCTGCTATGGATTCTGTGTCTCCTGCTCTCTCTGCCCCTCCCCAGCTTGTGTTCTGTCTCTCTCAAAAATAAATAAACATTAAGAAAAATAAATTAAAAGATTAAAACCATATCCAATATGAAGCCCAGCAAAATAGTATTAATAGCAGGATCATATTGTGTTTATCTTGGGGTTTTGAATTCTGAGCCAAATATCCAGGCATAAAGCAGGCATCCTATAAATCGTGGGTAGTGTAGTGAAGCGGTGTTCAGGTATGTGTTTATCCAATGTTAGATATCATGTTAGGGTAAGTATTACCATAAAACATCAAGAAAGGGCAAGCACATTGGGCAGGGAAGCATGGAAGGAACGAAGGGAGAGGAGCGTGCATGATTGGTGGCATCGGTTGATGGTATCTGACATGCCTTTGGGACCAGAGGGAATCTTCAAATGAAAACACTCAAGTAAAAACCATGTCCTTCCTTTCACCAGGGCGTTGTTGCTGGCGCACGTTCCAAAGGAGAACACAAACAGAAAATCTTTTTAACCATCTCCTTTGGAGGTATCAAAATCTTTGATGAGAAGACAGGGGTAAGTAAAAGAATCACGTGGCATTGCAAAATTGAATCCATTGACAGATGTGCCCTTAAAAGCCTCTACTCGGTGGGCAAGAATATCAAACAAGCATAAAAACACATAAAGCGACTGACAAACTTGATCAACTGTGATCGTCCATCAAAGGGAGGCTCTTCCCTGACTTGGCCTCAGTGTGACTGCACAATGTTTCTTACGGTGTGATTGCGATAAAAGTGTCACACAGTTCTGGTAATCTAATGGGAGATTGATGGGCTTTGAAGAGTGGTGGGTAATGTGACAGTTTACGTTAAATTTCTGTGTATATTGGCAACGTTAATGACATGCATCCTAGAGGGAGACCCGTGAGCGTCTTTTGACTTGGTCAAAGCATCCAGACTCTCCCGAGTGTAACCTGTGCCACCCTGCAATTGCTGCAATCAAAAAGAATGAACGAGTTCTCAGTCTTAGACAAATCTGTCACTGCGTGACCAGGAAATGTAAGGGCTGATAGGTCTGTTGAACCTACCAAAGAGGCCGTGTGTGTTTCCGTCAGCCCCCAGCAGCAGTCAGCTCCCACATTCATCCCCAGGGCTTCCCTGACGTTGGTGGTCCTTGTTCACTGGGGGTAAGAGAAAAACAAAAATGTTCTAGGATCTGTTTTGTCCAGAGGGCAAGAGTCTAAGTGACGTGGTTTTTTCCTTTTATTGATTCAGCACTCTACAGCTTATGAAACACCTTTACATGGATCACCTCCTTTGCATTTCACTCGTTCATTTTCAAGTGTTGTATAAACCAAACTCGACCAGCCACGTTACTTTGCCTGAGTCATTTTGTGTTATCCTTTCCTCCCCTTCGTCCTGACTCCTATTAGGATGCCATAGGGTGGGAGGAGGATAATTCAACAGTAAAAATGGGCTTTGAAGACAAGTTACTTCTGAATAATTCGCAGTAGGACAGATATTTGTACACCCATGTCCAAAGCAGCATCATTCACAGCAGCCAAAAGGAAGAAGCCACCCCAGTGTCCATGAGCGGATGAACGGACATAGAATGTGGTGCATGCATCCAATGGAATGCTATCCTGCAGGAAGAAGCAAGCAGGTTCTCACACCTGCCAGTATATGAATGAAATTTGAAGACATAATACAAAGGGAATTAAGCCTTATTAATAGCAGGGTCATGTTGCGTTTATCTTGGGGTCTTGAATTCTAAGCCAAACATCGAGGCAGAAAGTAGGCATTTTCTCAAGGATACCACTTATATCGACATATCTAGAGAAATGAAATTCATAGAGACAGAAAGGAGATTGGTGGTTGTTAGGGCCTGCAAGGAGGGCGGTACGTGATGAAGAGTCAGTGTTTGGCAAGTACAGAGTTACAGTTTGGGAAGAAGAAAATGGTGCTTGTGACGGATGGCTGGGGTGGCCGCACAACAGTGCGAATGTACTTTATGCCACTGAACTGTACCCCGAGAAGTGCTTATCATGGCAAATCTTTAGTATAAAAAATCACTAGTGATACTAAGTCCCCTCTTTGGGTTGCCTACTGTATACTAAGCTCATATGAGTCACTTGACATACATTATTCAGTTTTGCCCTCACAGCAGTATTATGGGAAAATAATAATAGCTACTTCACCAAGCACATAATATGTGCCAGGCATTGTTGTAAGCCCTTGGTAAGTAACAACTCATTTAATCCTCGCGAAGTCCCCATTGTTCTCTGTTTTGTACTTGAAGATATGGAGGAGAGAAAAGTGTTGAGTAATTTATTGACAGTAAGTGTTGGTGGAGACAAGATTAGACCTCAGGTAGTCTGGCGCACGAGTCTTTTCACTTAGCCTCTATACCTGTTATCTCTCAGAATAAGTGACTTTCCCAAGTTACCCAGCCTATAGGAGGCAGAAGTGGGATTTAGCCTCCTGTTGGCCCCCGTCAATATCAGGGCAATTGACCTCTGTATTAAAGAGAAAGGTGGGCTTACCTGGGGAGGTGCCTTGGGAGAAGGGAGTTTAGAATGAGGGCACAAGCACAGGTAATAAAGGAGCTTGAATGCAGCAAGATTAAGAACCTAATGAAAGCCTCTCCTGCCTTAATAAGAGTATGACTTCTGTAACCAGGGAAGCTTTTCCTTCTCCTGGGTAGACTATAGTTTGGAGACCTGTGCTCAGGTTTGAACTTCACACTTGAAAAAGGACATAGGCAAATCAAGGAGTGCAGGCAAGTGTGGAGTGAAGTAAGCCGGACAGAGGGCAGCTAAGACAATTGGAGGACTAGAAAATATGTTGAGCGAAGACTTCTCAACACAGGTGTAGCCTCATGGGATCCCGGGTGACACACAAGAGTCAGAGAGCTACAGGCTTGTAGAAACTTGTAAGATGTCATTGATCCCTTAGCATCTTTATTGGAGGGAGACAAGTCATGTGAGTCGAGCCTGACCGAGAGATTTATATGTCCTAATAGTACGTCATCATCTCTAGTCTTTTCCCAATATCCCATCTGCCTGCTACCATGACAGCTGGTATAACCAAAAGGGCAGGAGTGAGGCAGAGTATCAGATAATTCATCTCGTCCAGGGGCCATATTTTAGGGCATTGCTGTTCCATCATGTCACCCACCATCACATAAGCTGTGCCCAGATCATTAACATCCCAATCACCAAATTTTAACTAGTGAGGAGAGGTAGTTTGTATTCTTGACCTAGATCTAAATCCTCAGTCAAGGGTGGCTAAACTGGCCCCAGAGAAAGAGATCACCAAACTCTGTAATGCTATTTTTGATTCTTCAGCTGGATCCCAATCCTTTTATGAGTATGTTCAGTGAAATCATTATTTCAGCTCAAAGCCATTTGACTTTGTGGAAAAATGTCAGATCCCTATTGGAAAATCAGGGGGAAGGCAGAGCTAAATGTTTTCTGTCTGGCTTACTTCACTCCAGTCCTGTTTGATTCACATTAGGCTCCTATAGCCTCTGGCTTCTGCAAACTTATTAATAAACCTCCACACAAGTCTAGGGAAAACGAGTAGAAAGGACTGAACATGTTAAAGCCTGAAGCACAGACAGTAGGGATCAGGACACCCCATATTAATAGTTCTCATCTCTCTAAAGAACTGTGTAATAGAAGAAGGAGCTGACTTGTTTTGTGTGACCCAATAAATAGAACCAAGATCTATAGAAGTTTCAATAAAGCAATTTTGATTTCTGAGAAAGAAGAGTTTTCTACCAGTTAGATGGACCACCTTCTGTGCTGGTGGTCCAGATGGTGAGTTCACCATCACTTAGGGGGTATTCAAGCAACAACCATAAGATGGAGAAATTGTCAAGCAGAGGATGAACCATTGAACAGAGTCACATCTAAGTTGAATCCGGAGACTAGTTTCAAAATTCTGTTTCTTGGGGCGCTTGGGTGGCTCAGTCTGTTGAGCTTCTGACTCTTGATTTCAGCTCAGGTCATGATCCCAGGGTCCTGAGATCAAGCCCTTGGGCCCGTAGCCCATGTTCAGTGTGGAGCCTGATTAAGATTCTCATTCTCGGGGCGCCTGGGTGGCTCAGTCGGTTAAGCATCCGACTTCACCCGGGTCACGATCTCACGGTCCATGAGTTCGAGCCCCGCATCAGGCTCTGGGCTGATGGCTCAGAGCCTGGAGCCTGCTTCCGATTCTGTGTCTCCCTCTTTCCCTGCCCTTCCCCCGTCTATGCTCTGTCTCTCTCTGTCTCAAAAATAAATAAACGTTAAAAAAAAATTAAAAGAAAAAAATAAAAAAAGATTCTCATTCTCATTCTCTCCCCCTCTCCCCTCCCCCCTCCCTCTGCTCCTCTCCCCGCTGGCACTTGTTCTTTCTCTTTTCTCAGAAAAAAAAGAAAAAAGGAAAAAAAATTCTGTTTCTTCCTTAAAGTCATCCCTGTTGATGTAATTTATCTTCAGATAAATGGAGGTTTTTCAAAGTCCATTGGAGATATGAGCAGGAACGGTTTACTAAACCTCTGTTGCTGCCCAGCATGGGACCAACTGAATTGTGCAGGATAAGAGTTTAAACGAAGTATTTTGTCCTACATATCAACAAAATGGAAAACTGGGTTTTTGTCATTTGGAATGACAAATTTTCGTTGTTTATCATATCTAAAGTATTCCTGCTCAAGCTGACGGCATTTTTTTTCAAACCAAAAAAAGAAACATTTGCAGAACGTGACAATAGCTAGAATTTTAAAATCCGAAAGCTGTCAAAAATGTTTTGATCCCAATTAAAGAGACCCTTTCAGCAATTTACACCTTGTCTTGAATTTCAAAGGGTTCTTGATCCCAATCCGTATATGAGTATGTTCTGTTTTATTATTAGCACGTTGCAGGGAATAAATCAATATTGAAAAGCTGTTCATATTTTCAGATCTCTAGGTATTGATAATGTGTCAGAGGATCAGTGAGAACGCAGGAAACGCCGTATCTAAACTCATTGTTATTGGTAACAGTAGAAACGGTAGCAAATCAGGAGTAGAAGTGGTTTCATGTCAGCATTACTAGGTTCTCAAATCAGACCAGTGAATACGAAGGCAGGAGCGATGTCACCTCCATTTCACAGATAACGAAACAGATTTGGGGAGTGTCTCTGACTTGGCTGTGGACTCCGAACAAACCTTCCCACCTCAGATCTTTCTTTCCAGAGAAACTCATGGACTCTCTCCTGATTCCATAGAGATCCCATAGTTTTATTCCATAGAATTATTATAATTTTATGCCATAAAAAATCATAAATATTGCAGGACCCCGACAATACATCTATTTCTCAAAAGAGAGGGCGGTCATCTGCATCAGCTTTTCAAGATGATGTAACATCGTGTTGCCATAACCACGTGTGAATTTTGCATGTTCATTTGATTTAGCCAACACTCGGCAATGTTACGTGTGCCATTTGAGGTACATTATGGTAATTCTGTGAAGTAGGTGCCCTTATTATCGCCATTTTCCAGTTGAGAAAACTGAGATCCAAATTCAGCCACACAATAAATAAGTAGCAGAGCTGATATTCAAACCCAGGTGGTCTGGTCCAGAATCCTTGATGCCGGTAAGATAGCACGAATGATAGCATACCTGCCTTTGTCTGGGCTGCTAGAACAAAAATACCATAAAGGAGGTGGCTTGTAAATAGCAGACATTTATTTTGCATGGTTCTGGAGGCTGGGAGCCCAATATGACGGCCCCAACAAATTCAGCGTCTGGGGAGAGCCCATTTCCTCAGAGATGGGGCCTTTTCACTGCATGTCCTTACATGGTGGAAGAGGTCAGGATGCTTTCTAGAGCCTCTATTATCAGGACCCTCATATCGTTCATGAAGGCTCCACTCCCATGGCCTAATCACCTCCCAAAGGTCCTACCTCCTAACACCATCACATTGAGGGTTAGAATTTCAACACATGAGTTTGGGGGAGGGGACACGAACATTCAGACTGTAGCAATATCAAATTTTATAAATGACATTCTTTTATATACATTAGAGCAGATCCAGTATTCTCTCTGCTTTATTGTCACCATTATTCATTTTCATTCTGATGACCTTTCCTAAGGGAAGGTCCAGGGAGTGCAGTTACCGCTGGAAGAGTCTTATGGATGGAATGTTGGCAGTGTGACCGGCCTGTGGTTAGGCACGAGCGGATGCTATGGCACATGATGCTGTGTTTCCTGGGGATTCAAAGATGAAAGAGACGTGGTCCTTGCCCCTGAGGTGTTCACAGTCTGGTTTGGCCAGGCTCACAAAGTGAGCTGACAATTACGAAGACGCATTGGGGAATGCAGTGGTCGGTACTCGGGAGATTAAGAACAAGCTTTGCCTAGAATATTTAGGAATTTTTCACAGGAAAGGACACACTGACTTGGTAGCGGAGGAGTAAGTTAGGACCAAAAAAACCCAAACAGTATTTATAAATGCACAAAGGTCTTAAAGAGAAAGACACATGTGTTCAGTCTTCCCTTTAGAAAGTAAGTATTGAGCACTTGTATAAACACACAGATGAGCAAGGCAATATCTTTTTGTTCATCACTGTGGTCTACCTAGTTAGCATGACTCCCACATAGTAGGGGCTCAGTAATACTTACTGCACAAAAAATAAAGTGACTTAGTGATTAAGAATCAGCAGGGGCGCCTGGATGGCTTGGTTGGTTAAGTGTCCGACTTCGGCTCAGGTCATGATCTCGCGGTCCATGAGTTAGAGCTCCACATCGGGCTCTGTGCTGACCACTCAGAGCCTGGAGCCCGTTTCGGATTCTGTCTCCCTCTCTCTCTGCCCCTCCCCTGTTCATTCTCTGTCTCTCTCTGTCTCAAAAATAAATAAACGTTAAAAAATATTAAAAAAAAAAAGAATCAGCAAATCTACAAAGGATAACTAGGGCATAGCAGGGGAGAGGTGGAGTTGACCCAGGATTGAATATTGTCCCTCATAATATAGGGGAAATGGCGTTTTAAATGCAGTGGTTGTGCTTAAAATTTAGGGCTGATTTAATAATTTTTTCTTCAGTGAAAAACAGACGCCACTTTATTTGTACCTCATCAAAATCAGGACTAATCCTCCTTCAATTTGAAGTGGATGTTTTGCCAGGGTTTGGGAGAGCACCTGAGGGAGAGGAGGGGAAAGTCGTCCTGGGGAGGTAGACCGGGAAGAAGATAAAAGGGCTGTAGAATAGGATTCTGTGACCTGGGAGTCTGTGGGAGCATCCCTGTCACCCTGGGAGCCACTGGAACAGTACACAGAATTCTCACAAGACTACTTACAAACTAGCCTGTAAGCAGGACTGTATGGTTTACAGCATGCTTTTGTGTGTCCTGTCTCATTTGACACCCATAAGTTCCAGAAGGTTTTATTGCCCCCTTCTATAGATAAGACTACTAAGGTACAGGTAGGATAGTGGCTTGCCCAAGGCCATTATGTGTAGCTAGAACTGAATTCAAATTCACATTTTATAATGCCTGAGCTTGTTTTCTTTCTTTTACTCCAGGGATTCTCCACTTCACTGGCTCTTTCCCTGTACTGAGTGTTTTGGCACGTTATGTAGGCATTATGCGGTTACGACTTTTGGGGGAGAAGGTAGTAATGCAGGAATTTTTTAGAAGCCGAGGACATTAGACATTCTACAGAGGACAGGCCAGTCACACACAACAAAAGTGTTCCTGTGCTATACAACTTGCAAATGTCTTACGATACATTCCTGTAGATAACAAACCTATTTATAGTTAAATGAATCTAAAACCTAACTCTACAAAAAAGCAAAAGCATTTTTGTATCATTTCCATAAATACTGAATTTTCCAGAAATGTAACTAAACAGCAAGAGAGATGTACTTTGTTTCGTTGGAACCGCATCAAGAGTTGTTCATCATTTTGGAAAACCATACCATTTAATGCTCTTCATGTCTGATTTACCAGCGTGGCACTGATAACCCAGTTTCAGGTGTACCTGTCATGTTCACTACAGCTCAACTTATTTGGCCCTTCCTTAAAAATGTCAGATTTCAAAAAAAGAATGTCAACAATACTGAATTGAACACTTCTTAAGCCCAAATTTATTCATTATAAGAAAATGTAAACATACAGCAGTGTTACTATATTCTTCTACTATAGTTATAACTGAGCGTTTGTATGTAGACATTCACATTTTTTTTCTTAGAAATCATCTTTCTTTTTTTGTTATAATTTAGGACATTTTGATGTGCTTAAACTTTGTGTAGACAGATTATATAATCATTTGCAGGTAATAAAGGAAGAATTACAAAATATTTATTATAGAAAGAAGGTGTTTGGTCAGACAAGATTAAGAACCCCTGTCTAGACCATGCCACCATTTTCATTGGTTCATATACTCATTCATTCATTCATTCATTCATTCATTCATTCCACAAGTGCTTATTGGGTGAAAGGGGAATTCTTCTTGGTGGATAGAGATGAACCAGCCTGAAACCTTTCCTTTGAGGAACTTCTGGCCCTGGAGGTAAGACATGTATAAATAACTAAAAGCTCAAAGCAAGAGTAATGAATATAATAAGAGAAAGATGAAAATTACCATGAGAGTTTAAAGGGAAAAAATGATTTCTTCCCTCTGAAGAATATATATGGAATGATTTAGAAAGAAAGAGCTGACCCTTGAAAAATGGGACAGGATTTGAAGTTGGGGATATTAGAGGACTAGTGTCCAGGCCGAGGGAATTATAGGCAGTGGTTCCTAAGCCTGGGTGTCAGGAAAGTCATGAAAGAGGGTAGGCCTGGGGAAGAGTGAGATGTCAGTTTTTCCAGATCTGCGGATGTGTAATTGCTGTCAACGAGAGAGAAAATGGACGAGGTAAGCAAGGGCTAGACTGGGAGGCCTGGAAGGTCTGACCAAAGGGTTTTGGTTGAATCATGCCCATTATAGCCTCAGTTATTATTCACTGTACTCTGTGTCCCTGGAGCTGCTCTAGATATACAGAGAAGTAGGTACAGTGACTGTCGGGCCACCCTTAGTTCTGAACATGCCGTTGTGTAATTCAGGAAAAGGTGCCTTTATTTAAGACCCATTGCCAGTTGCCGGGAAACTGTTGCTATAATAAGTATATTCATTTTTGATGACCGTACTGTGCCTTGTTCCCCCGGAAGCTGCCCAGCTGTATGTGGCAGATCTGGGAGTATCATCCATGGATGAGCAGAATGCTGGGGGTACCGTCTTGCCGTTTCCCGCACACACCACGTGCTGCCCAGCTTTCGTGACTTTCTCAAGGCAACCCCTCCACTCATAATGTCCTTTGCCCTTCTTCACATAGTAGGTTTTTCAGGGTCCGATAATGTCAACAGTGATACGAACAGCAGCACAGCACAACACCTAGAATGATCAAGACCTTTCTCTGGGCCAAATCCTTCCTTAAACTAAGTGCTTTATGCATTTCATCCTCTGAGCAGGATTCATAGCGGGTCTGTCTGAATCCACAGCCCACTCTCCTTGCGAGTGTGGTGTAGGCACCAGAGAGAGTGGACAGAGTGGAAAGAACATGGATTCAAGATCCAGACTAGCTTGGATTTACTCCTGACCAGTTGTGTGATTGTGAAGCAATTTTTCTTAATGACCTTGTACCTCTTTCACTCATCTGTAAGATGGGAATGATAAAAGTACCTATATCTTAGGGTTGGTGCAAGATTAAATGAGGATTTAATTTAATCTCTTAAGACTTAGGACAGTGCCTGGTATCATACAAAGCTCTAGATGTTAAATAATATTATATTATTACCCGCATTGCCCCTTCTTTGGTACGGACCTCCTTATATCCTCTTAGCAGAATTAAGAAATCCTTTTGTAATGCTCCTACAGCATCCGCTGCTCACCCTTGTCATAGCACACCATCATGCTCCCATCAGACTACCCACGACACGAGGTACCTTGTCTCATCCGTTGTTATAACTGCTGGGTCTCCAGTAAGCCCTGGCATGTGACAGAAATGCCAGTGGGACACTGAAGGAAGGAGGGAAGGCAATCAGGGAGGGGTAGAACAAAAGGGAAGGAAGAAACAAGGTGATAATTGATAAGTCAACTTATAATGAAATGCTGATCACCTGGGCCAGATTGTGGAGACAAAGATGCTACATACTAAAGATGCTCCTTTTACCACGCAGACAGTGAGTACAGAAAGACCAATGTACATGGTTCAGAGTTAACCCAATCCTAGGATGTCATGGGTGGAAGGTCCCTTGTACATTGACTAACTGACTCATTTACAAGTGAAGAAACCTAGAATGCAAAGAGAAGTAATGCCTGGCACCTTCCAGCAAATCATAGGGCACCTGGGGTTGAGCATCCCTCAGGGCTCACCGGGGTCACTCTCTGACACTCACAAATCAGGAAGTAGGAAATGTCCTCTTTCTTCCCTCTGCCTCCTTACTTTGCCTTTCTTTTCTCTCACAGTCTGTCCCGTGTATACCGTCTCCATGTTCTCTGCTCCTTCGCTTCAGTGTTCAGGCTCCCACGTGCCTGACAGCAGCCCCAGATCCATTTTAATATCAAAGAGACTGAACATCTAAGGGGAAAAATTGGCTCTCTGTATGTTTAGTGTCTTGTTGGATAATATTGGACTTTAATTTATCACAATAAAGAATCAATTTATAGCTCAAAACCAACATATTTTTAGAAACTGGTACTGTGAGGAAGCTGTCTCTGTAAGATAATCCCGACAGGGCATAATTCATGACAGGGAAGAAAGGATGTCCCTGTTACCCTGGAAAGTGAGACCATCAATGTTTTTGAGCAGATTTGGTAAACTCAGAAATGTAATATCTTTCCCTTAATGGATCCTTTTATCAATTTTAGTCTTTAAGGAGGTAAAGAGGTGACATTTTCTGTGCTACCTGCATGTGCATGATCGGTCTCCTTTCTTTCAGTCCCCTAAGAACTCACCTAAAAGAGTATCGTTGTTCTCATTAACCAGGATGAGAAAACTGAGGCACAGAGAAGTTCAGGGACTTGCACAAGGCCAAATATCAAACCGGTTGCAGAGCTGGGAACTGACCCCAGCATGGCACAGTGGCAAGGCCCATGTTCTTTCCAGTTCCTGGTGTTGGTATTTCTCCCCTTCACGGGTGTAGTTAGGGCGTCTGGTAAGTAAGTGATCTCTCTTTGCTCTCTAGTGGGGGAAGTCAGACTGTGTTGAAGGTTGTCATCATGCAGACCGGCCCTGTGACTGAAGGGTCATCAGCCCTAATTTGGGCTTCTGAAGGGATATTTGAGCCTCTGGTCTCAAAGTTGCAGAGCCTAAATATGCACTGTGACCTTGGGTATGGCTCATCTCCTTGCTCTCTGGGACTCCCTTTCCTTACCCGATGGTCATTCCACAGACTTTTAATTAAGGGTCCAGATAGTAACATAGTGGGCCATATGGGCTCTCCCAACGATTTAATTTTGCCATCCTACTGTGAAAGCCACCTCACACAATATGTAAACAAATGAGGTTGGCTGAGTTCCAATAAAACTTTGTCAAAATAAGTTTCAAGTTCATGAGCCATACTTTGCTGACTGTGTTCCGGATGATTACTAAGGAGTCTTGTAACTCTCTCTGACGCCATGATGAGCCCTATGGGAGAGCAGGTTGAGCACAGCAGATAATCTCTGGCTCTTCCTCACTGCTCTTTCATGGCTGACTTTTGGGATGGGATGCAGAAGTGCTTGTTACAAACTTTGAAGATAAATATTCAGCTCTGCGGAATCGTATTACTTATTGCTACCATTTGTTGAGCACTAATTGCCAGACACTGTGGTAAGTGCTTCCATATAGTTTTCTCATTGAATTCTTACAGTCCATCTGTTCTATTTTATTATCATTTTACAGATGAAGTGACTGGAATTCAGGGAGGTTAGGTCACTTAACCAGGACTACTCTTACGTTTTTGTCAATTTATTCATCCAACAAATATTCATTGAGTACCTACTGTGTGCCAAGCAGTATTCTGAGGGATGTGCATATATGGGTGAATAAAAGGAAGGTCCCTACCTTGTAGAACTTATGTTCTAATGTGGGGAGATGGAGAGAAAGCAATAGATATATGTGAATCATATATTCTGTTGGAAGGCAGTCGGTGCTATGGAAAAGGAAAAAATAGAGCAAGGTCAGGGCATTTCCCTACTGCACTTTCTTTGTCCTCGCAAAGGGGCCTGTGACATACATGCATTGTAAATCACCAATATTAACGTGCTCTGGGAGCTTCCTGTAGTTTTAAGGGTCAGCTGAGTAATGGAGAAAGACACTTCTGAAAATTCTCATGCAAATTCCAGAGGCCGTTACATTTGAAAAATCAGAGCTGTCCTTTTCGGTGTTTCTACTTTTATTTAGATGGCTGATTGCTTTCTATGGGGTCTCCTGTTTATTGTTTTTCTCTCACATGCATTGCTTTTAAATTTTAATTTAAAACACATTTCCGTGACTATGCCATGGTTATTTAATAGTTACTTCTGTTTTTACAAAGACACTCCTTACCAGAGCCGTTTGTATTCAAAGGGTGATACTGTAATTAGGCTCAGCACTGATGTGATGGTTCTTTGTGCTTCTCTGGAGTACTTCTCAGTGGTGGCGTCACGCAGGGCAGCATTCATAGTTCTGGGAACAGTAAAGGAATGTGTGTCCTAGGAAGTGAGAGACTAGGTCAGGGTGGGAGCCCCACACAACCTCCCTTGCAGGGGAGAGAGTTCTGTCTGGGGGGAAACATACACAGGAGATCCTGTGGGCTACATGACCAGCAGCATGGAAAGAACTCTGGGTTTGCTGTGAGAAGGCCTGAATCAGAATTGTCACCCGGCTACAGAAGTGCAGGTTGAACTGTAATGATAACAACAACAGCAACTACAATAGTGATACTAAGAATGGTAACACTGTCGTTTGGGATGTCATTGTAAGTGCTTTATATACATCTCCTTTCATACTTTGATAAATCAGTGAATCTCTTCCCCGCTCAGTGTTCTCCTCTGGAGTATGAAAGTAGTAATTAACTAGCCAATCTGGATAACAAGCCTGCAGAATAGAGGTATTATGTCTTGTTTGTAAAAGACGACACAGAGTTTTGGAAAGGTGCAGTAAATTGCCAGATGTCTCAGTCAGTAAAGGGTGCCCTGTGCAGCACAATATGTAATACCACCCTGGGGTTGTTGCCCAAAATAAGAAAGTGGGTGTGTGAGTGGTACAGCCTTCCATTGATGGTCAGATGTTACCTGGAACAAAACCCTTCAGTATTCAATAATATTCTGGTATATTTTTCATCATTTGTGCTATAGTTACTGATTGTGTGTGTGTGTGTGTGTGTGTGTGTAGCATTAATAAGATGGATCTAATGTCTTCACATCTTTATATCTCATAGTCATTCTTTTCTTGTACCTTTCCCCACTTTTCTATATATTAGGAACAACCTGCTAGGCATTGGCATTCCCTGGTTGCTTGCCAATATGAAAAGTGGGGGGTAATTAAATAAACGAACGAAAACGTAAGACTGTGAGTAATTTGAAGTCAGGGCCCATGATTTAGCTGTTCTTATATCTCCCACCTGTAGCACATAGTAGATAGCTGCTCCCAGTAGATAGTTGGAGAATTGCGCTGAATTCCTCATTGTTAAGTCCAACAGCCTCTGATTCACCTCCTTGTCTATCTGTGTCCATCTCAGACCTTTGGCCATTGTGGGTGGCATCTAAATTCTATCAACAGTTAATCTGGCTGAGACTGATAATGGGATCTCCATCTGCCCTGGTGGTGGGCTTCAATGAAATAACCCATTTTACTCAAGCCACATCTGTCCTTCTTGTGGCTTCTTGAACTTCTAGATGCATAGGAGGTCACATAAAATGTGTTAAAAGTTGCATGCAAGGTATTAAATCTCACCTTCTAGTGTTATTAATGACCTTAATGCCTAGGTACTTTGTTTCCCCCCATTTTTCTTTATCTTTCCCTGCACCTCATATGCCTTTATCTTGCCCATCCCTGTTCTCCAGTGCTCGTATATGTGAAAATACGTCTTTTTCTATTGCCATAGACATTTTCAAGGACATTATCAAGTACCCCACTATATATAAGATATAAAGCATAACCTGCTATAAAAGAAGTAGAATATACAAATTGAGGGGAAGGTAAGATCTAATTAGGGGGAAGGAAAGGAACAAACATTTACTGAACACCTATTGTGTGTTTACCCCTATATTAATATTACAAGTTCCTGGGAGACAGAAACCGTTGCCTTCTACCCATCCTCTGCTCTGCCAGAGCAGAGTTTTCCCAAAGGGAAGGAGCCCCTTCAAAGACATGGGAATTTTGATGCAGGGCACCCTGGGTCTTGGCACATGGACGAGTGCGTTTTGCTCCAAAGGATGAGAGAGAAGGTTAGCAGAGCTGTGAGGTGCTGAGGGAGTGCTGCGTGTGCCTTGCTGAGTGAATTACACACACGGTCTCCTTCAGTCCTCACATTCACACTGTGAGCTGTAGGTGTTTCTAACGCTATTCTGCTGGATGGAGCCGTGAACCTTGGAGGTGGAGAAGGATAGAGGTGCTCTGTGCCCTGAGGACAGAGGCCAGTGACTTCACAGTTCTGACTTGAGCCCGGGGCCTCATGGTCTGCTGACCCAACATCAGACGCCGCATGCAGCCATACCGCGGCTTCCGCCCAGTATTCTATTGGGCTCACACCAGCACTCACCCTCCTGCAGCTGCCTCAGTCACGTAGCACAGGGATTTGCCTGCCAGAATGGATTTGACTTCCTCAACTATTTAGAAAATCAGGAGTTTTCAAATCTGCAAGAAATTACCAGGGAAGCATGGCCTCAATATTCAAATACAAAATGCCTGCACCTCCGGAGACTGAGATCTGAATTTTTCATGATGTCTAAGAGATGCACAGACTATTTTGAAACTATAGATTTCACAATTTTGAAGCTAAAGATTGTACCAGCAATTGTCTAAACTCAAGACAGTCATAACCTCCACTCTGGGAGGGAAGATACTTCATCTTCCCTGTAAGTAGGTCTGAGGCGGGCGTCTGAGACTCTGAGGTACGCAGATGCACTGTCCCGTGACCGTGCACTCTGATACATTCACCCACCTGCACAGGTGCACAAAATCACACCGTGAGCATTGACAGAGCCTGATCCTTATTTATATTTAATGCCTTTTCTATTTGCAAAAACAGCATATATTTACTGTAGAAAATTTCCAAAATATAGAAAAGCCATAAAGTAGAAAATAAAAATTATCTGAAATGCCACCATCTAGAAACAAACCCAGTTAAGGGGCGCCTGGGTGGCTCAGTTGGTTAAGTGTCTGATTTCGGCTCAGGTCACGATCTCAGAGTTAGTGGATTTGAACCCCGTCGGGCTCTGACGGCTGACAGCTTAGAACCTGGAGCCTGCTTCGGATTCTGTGCCTCCCTCTCTCTCTGCCCCTCCTCTGCTCACATTCTGTGTGTCTCTCTCTCTTTCAAAAATAAACAGACATTTTAAAAAATTAAAAAATAAAAGAAACAAACTCAATATTTTGGTGTCTACGCTACCAATCCTCTTGATGCAAACAGAACGTTTTACACATCCAGAATCACCTTGTACATGCTGCTTTGTAACCTCCTATTGTGTTTATCTATATCTTTTCTTTCATTAAATATTTTTTCTAACATCTTCAATCTCTGTAAAGCTTTCTAGCATATGTGTGTAACATAATTTAATAAGTAACATATTGTTAGTACCTGCATTTTGGGGCATGTCCTTTATATACATCTGTGATTATTTCCTTTAGTTAAATTCCAGAATTACTGGTTCAACAGGTATGTATATTTTTAAAGGTTTGATTTTTTTTTTGTCAAGTTATGTTTTAGAAAGTTGTACCACAAGATCTACAGATACTGTTTCACTCTATGTTTGTCAGCATGGTACTATTTATTTTATTTTTTAAAGTTTTATTTATTTTGAGAGAGACAAAGACAGCATGAGTGGGGGAGGGGCAGAGTGAGGGAGAGAGAGAATCCCAAGCAGGCTCTGTGCTGTCAGCACAGAGCATGATGCAGGACTCAAACTCATGAAACTGTGAGATCATGACCTGAGCCGAAACCAAGAATCAAACACTTAACCGACCGAGCCACCCAGACATTCCGCTATTCATTTTAAAATAGAAACTTTTAAGCTTTTTAAAAATTTTATTTATTTTTTATTTTTTTTAATGCTTACTTGTTTTTGAGAGAGAGAGAAAGAGGCAGAGTACAAATGGGGTGGGTGGGGGAGCGTGCAGAGAGAGAGGAAGACACAGAATCAGAAGCAGGCTCCAGGCTCTGAGCGTCAGCACAGAGCCTGACACAGGGCTTGAACTCACGAGCTGTGAGATCATGACCTGAGCTGAAGTCAGACGCTTCAGTGACTGAGCCACCAAGGCACCCCTAAAATTTTATTTATTTATTTTTTTGTCTGTTTTCTTCCGAATTTTTATTTATTTATATTTTAGTTGGTGAACATACACTGTAATATTAGTTTCAGGGGCAGAGTTCAATGATTCACAACTTAAATATAACACCAAGTGCTCATGATAACAAGTGCCCTCCTTAATATTCATCACCCATCTAGCCCATCCCCCACTCTCCTCCCTCCATCAAACTTCAGTTTTCTTCTCTGTCTTTAAGAATTTCTCATGGTTTGTTTCCCTCTTTCTACCCCTACCCCCATGTTCATCTGTTTTGTTTCTGAAATTCCACATACGAGTGAAATCATATGATATTTGTCTTTCTCTGACTGACTTATTTCACTTAGCATAATACACTCTAGCTCCACCCATGTCATTGCAAATGGCAAGATTTCATTCTTTTTGATGGCTGAGTAATACTGCATGTGTGTGTGTGTATGTGTGTGTGTGTGTGTGTGTATATGTATATATATGTATACATGTATATGTATGTATATGTATATGTATGTATATGTATATATGTATATATGTGTGTGCGTACACACACACACACACACACACACATACATATCTTCTTTATTCATTCATCAATCAATGGACATTTGGTCTCTCTCCATAACTTGGCTATTATTGATAGTGGTGCTCTAAACATAATCAGGGTGCATATTCCCCTTGGAATCTGTATTTTATATTTCTTTGGGTAAATACCTAGCAGTGCAGTTGCTGGATCATAGAATAGTTCTATTTTTAATTATTTCAGGAATCTCCATACTGTTCTCTAGAGTGGCTATGCCAGTTTGCTTTCCCACCAACAGTGCAAGAGAGTTCCCCTCTCTCTGCATCGTTGCCAACATCTGTTGTTTCCTGAGTTGTTAATTTTAGCCATTCTGACAGGTATGGTATAGTATCTCATTGTGGTTTTGATTTGTATTTCCCTGCTGATAAGTGATATTGAGCATCTTCTCATGTCTGTTACTTATCCGGATGTCTTCTTTGCAAAAGTGTCTATTCATGTCTTCTGCCCACTTCTTGACTGGATTATTTGTTTTTCGGATGTTGAGTTTGGTAAGTTCTTTATAGATTTTGGATACTAACCCTTTATCTGATACGTCATTTGCAAATATCTTTTCCCATTCCATAGGCTGCCTTTTCATTTTGCTGATATTTTCCTTTGCTGTGCAGAAGCTTTTATTTTGATGAGGTTCCAATAGTCTGTGTTTGCTTTCGTTTCCCTTACCTCTGGCAACATGTCTAGTAAGAACTTGCTACAGCCAAGGTCAGAGAGGTTGCTGCCTATGTTCTTCTCTAGGATTTTGATAGTTTCCTATCTCACAATTAGGTCCTTCATCCATTTTGGATTTATTTTTGTATAGGGTATAAGAAAGTGGTCCTATTTCATTCTTCTTTCCAGTTTTCCCAAAACCATTTGTTGAAAGACTGTCTTTTTTCCATTGGAAATTCTTTACTGCTTTGTCAAAGATGAGTTGACCATATAGTTGTGGGCCCATTTCTAGATTTTCTATTCTGTGTCACTGATCTCTGTGTCTGTTTTTGTTTCTGTACCATATTGTTTTGATGACTAAAGCTTTATAATATAGCTTGACATCCAGAATTGTGATTTTGTGGTTCCATACAAATTTTACAATTATTTGTTCTAGCTCTGTTTTGAGAGCTATTTTTGAGAGCTATTTGGTGTTTTGATAGGAATTGCATTAAATGTGTAGATTGCTTTGGGTAGTATAGACATTTTAACAATGTATATTAATCTTTTTGATACTTTTTTTGGAAATAAGATTTTTTTTTATTTGAGAGAGGGCACACCACAGACAAGTGAGGGGCAGAAGGAGAAAGAGAATGTTAAGCAGGCTCTACATTCAGCACAGAGCCTGATGCAGGGCTTGATCCCATGAACTGGGATCATGATCTGAGCCAAAATCAAGAGTCGGATGCTCAACTGACTGAGCCACCCAGATGCCCCGAGCTTTTTGATACTGAGCTGTAGATATCACACTTCTGTCTTAGGTTTATTATCCACTCAGAATAGTCATAATAGGGCCACAGTATAATTATAGAGACCATATTTTTTGCTAATGAACCTAATGTTCCTTTGGCTGTGTCTACAGATCTGCATGATAACATAGGGCCTTGAGAGTTGGCTCAAACTGGATTTCCTATAGGACTCAGCTTATCAATTCTCAAGCTGCTAACTATCTGGACTCCAGTTATGCCCTTGGTCCTCCACTTTCTCTGGCCTATGAGTAGGGCAATATTATTGATTCCCTATGTATGCATAAATGTCACCAAGAAGAGAAAACTTGACAGTCTTGATAATTAGAATTTATGATATTTCATCTTTGACTTTCAAGCAGAATACAATCTATGTATATATTCACCCCTACACATGAAGCTCTACAGCCTTGGACAAGTTCTTTCACCACTCTGTGCCTAAGTGTCCTCAGTTATGAGATGGACATGGGATGACTTTGGCCTTCTTCAGAGGCCTGTTGCAATAATTCAGGGAAAGAGGATGCATGTTAAAGTTCTTTACAGATGAGTGTTCCTTGATTATATGCGTTATTTTTGTTACAAGGGAAGAATGAAGTTG
This sequence comes from Prionailurus bengalensis, assembly GCF_016509475.1. Classification (NCBI taxonomy): domain Eukaryota; kingdom Metazoa; phylum Chordata; class Mammalia; order Carnivora; family Felidae; genus Prionailurus; species Prionailurus bengalensis. Next base: position 46,496,021 of record NC_057345.1, on the reverse strand, counting down.
GCATTCAACAAATGTTTATGAGTGAATGAACTTCTCCTTTGATGTTCTTCATTCCAATAACTTTGTATAATTTATGGAGAACAGGTTTCTGGAGCTAAGGAATGCAGCCTAGATCTGTCCAAACTCAGAATTAGTGGGATCTGAAATAATGAGATTTTCTTTTGGCTTCCTTCAGGATGGTTCTAGTACCCCCATGGTGCTCATCAGTTTGGTTTTCTGCCCACAGTGCTTATATTCCTGCCACTGTGATAAGGTCTTCTAGAGAAGTGAATGTGCCTTATACCTCTTGAGGCCATTTATCTAGCGTTGGAGTACTTTCTGCACAAATCTGTCTTTGATTTTATCTCTTTTTATGGAACTATGTGAATATCATTGGGAGAGTTCAAGTTAACTATTCCATAGAGTATAAAATTCCATTCTTAAAAACCAGAGCTTCCATCAGCACCTTGGAGAAGTCATTTGTTTTCCTTTTCCCGATACTCTCATCTGTAAAAATTAAATTCTTATTTCAAGTATTTACCACACACACACACTGTGTCCCAGGTACTGGGATACCAAGATGAATCAGAGAAACCCCCTTCCTCCACAGGACTCATGATTTAGCAGCCGGGAAACAACCCATTATATGACAGCGTGATAAGCAAGGTCATGGTGTGGTCGCCTCACTTCAAGTTGATACATGTGTGCTTCTGTATTAATGCCCTGAAAAGGAAAGCAAACAGAATCATTCTACTTAAACAAACAGATGATATTTAACCGATCCATACTGGCGATGTTGGTGAAATAGAGATACTGTGCAGAGAACAGCCTCATAGAAGCAGCCATTGCAGGGGAGTAAACCGCTTTCAGCCTGGTGTCCCACCAACTCCCACAACCAAAGGGAGCCACTGTCAAGTCAAATGTGCCTGTCTTTCTCGGCCTTTGCGTGTAGCGTGTTTTGGGTTTATTATATTTTTCTGCCTAGAACTTTCTTCTTCTGCCTCCCCACAGCCCACTCACCGTTTGCCCCTTCCTTTATTTGGCTGACTGTAGTTTATCCTGTAGACCACTATGCTCAGGTGCCTTTTCCTCAAGGATTCTTCCATGACCTGCCAACCTAGATGAGATATTTCTTGTCTGCGCTTTCAGGCATTAGCCCAAAAATTATAATCATTATTAAGATGTGTTCAGTGAGTTAATGGATAAACAAAAAATGGAAAATATATCCATAAAATGGAATGTTTATTCAGTCTTTAAAAGGGTAGGAAATTCTGACGCATGCTCCCACATGGATGAACCTTGATAATATTAAGCTAAATGAAATATGCTGGTGGCAAATACTGTGTGATTATCTTACATGAGCTTCCTAGAGTGGTCAAATTCATAGAGAAGAAAGTAACATGGTGGTTGCCAGGGGCCAGGGCAGGGGAGAATGGGGAGCACATGTCAGTAAGTACAGAGTTTCTAGCTGGGTATGATGGAAAAGTTGTGGAGATGGTTGGTGGTGATGGTTTTACAATGGTATAAATGCTCGTAATGCCACTGAACTGTCGACGTAAAAATGGTTAATTTTGTATATTTTAGCCCAATAAAAAAATATGTTAGAAGTGGGTGTGTCATCACAGTATACTTTCCAATACCTTATGCTCCCTTGAGAACAGGGACCATGGGTTTTCATCATTGTGTTCTCAGTACTAAGCACACGCCTAGTAGATGGTAGGTACTCACACACACACACAAAAGTTGAACGAATAAATAAATGTAGAAGTTGTCTACGCTTACCATATCTAACTAATAACACCCTGATTTGATTTTATTTCATTTAGTTTTAAAATGTTTATTTACTTACTTTGAGAGAGAGGGAGAGGGAGAGGCAGAGAGAGAGAATCCCAGGCAGGCTCTTTGATGCCGGCGCAGAGCCCGATGTAGGGATTGATCTGACAAACCGCGAGACCACGACCTCAGCCAAAATCAAGAACCGGATGTTCAACTGACTGAGCCACCCAAGCGCCCCTAACGCCCTGATTTCATAGATAAGAAAACTCTGAGAGGAGCAGTAACCTTCCTAGGACCACACAGCTAGTCAATGTCCACGTCAGGACAGAGACCGAGACGCCACCAACCCCGTCCAAAAACATTCCTTCCTTCATGCCAGCCTCTATTTGCCACCAGTGTCTACAGACAGCTGATAGAGCCAGAGAGGGTAGATGCAGATAAATGAACCTGAAATGCCAGGTCTTAGATCAAAAATGATTTTAGAAGGACTGAAAAGAGTAGAAAAGGAAGAGGAGAAAAAGAGGCTGATAGAAGACTTCCCTGGCATACAGTCACTTTTCATTTGCTTTTTACTTTTTCCAGTCTCTTGCCATATAACCAAAAGAATTGGAGTGGGGAGATTGATTGAGCAATCAGTCGTTTCCCAAGGCCTGTACTAGGATCCCAGTCTCTTAGGTAATTTAACCTGGAAGGGGGTTTTGCTAGAGGGAACAGCCCACATGATTGGGGATGGACAAGATGATTTAATGGGCCTCTTCCTGCCCTAATTGCTAATCTTCCTTATGGGAACCCCCTTCTCCTGCTGCATTAAAGACTCCATTAATTTGTTTATATATAAATTCAAGCTACTTCGGTTCTGTCACACTTCTGAGAGGCTCCCCTTCAGGAGTCCCTGGCTTATACCACCCATTAGGATTTACTGATAAGAAAGATGCATTGTGCATTTTATTACCTTGTCTATGGAGCACATGTAACAACTATAAAGTACATTCATGTATAGTATGAATAACTGTCAGGGTAATTGATAAAGTAGTCTATAATAAAGGTAGTCAGAATGGCATTCCTAGATGCCGAGGTCTCTTAAGTGTTCAAGAGGAGCGGGGAATGGCACTCAATAAATCCAGTCTTTCAAAAACTGCTGGCATTCAAAAAATAATAATAATAATAGCCAACCAGAATCCTTAGGCCTGCATTTCACTTTCAAGTGTAATTATTTTATGTTGCATTTCATATCTGCTGACACATTGGAATCAACTCAAATAAAGGAATGCCATAAATCTTGCATTGTTTGGATTAAGCACGTGTCGGCCCACGTGTTGGCGCTGGAAGAAGTCTAGGAGGAGGCTGGCCGCCCCTGTGTGTAAATAGTTTTAGGAAACTAAGAGGCTGGGAAAGATGTCGATGCGGTTATGACAGATGCTCTACCAGCAGCCGTCCAGCGTATTTATTCAAAGAGGTGAGAAGCTCAGTACTTCCTCCTCGTTAGATGCATTGTAGCTGGCCATTAGGATAGTATCAGTGACAGTAGTAGCTGAAGCTGTCTGCCACTGGGCTTCTATTTGCGCCAGCTGCCTACGTGTGCTAACTTCTCCCTTTAAAACAATACTACATGGGAGGTACGTCCAGCTGTGTTATCCAGTCCGTGCTATTTAACTTGTCTACAAGTTGTTCTAGATTATTCATTTGGAAATGGAAATAATTATAACAACATTCACAACCCTCACAGACATCACAGGGCCTGTGAGAGGATTTACATGACGTAATACACATAAGGTGCCGAGAACGATGCCTGGCACACAGTAAGTGCTCAAGAGCGTGAGCTGACCTTAGCATTTTCATCTCACAGGCGAGGAAACCAGGCACAGTGAGATTAAGAAACTTGCCCAAGGGGCGCCTGGATGGCTCATTCGGTTAAGTCTCCAATTTCAGCTCAGGTCATGATCTCGGGGTTCATGGGTTTGAGCCCCGCATCGTGATCTGTGCTGACAGCTCAGAGCCAGGAACCTGCTTCCGATTGTGTCTCCCTCTCTCTCTGCCTCTCACCCACTCACACACACACTCCCTCTCTCTCCCTTAAAAATAAATAAACATTAAAAAAAAAAAGAAAAAAGAAAAGAAACTTGCCCGAGGTGACTGATGGAAGATTTGGACCCGGGTCTTTTTAATTCCAAAGTCAATTCATTCTACACTTGCTGCTTGTCTACTGCATGTTCTCCATGTTAACATCACACATCGGTCCTTGTTCTGCCCTTGGAGCCTGGAAGGAGGGAGCTTTGTCTTTTCTACAACCTTACTAGTCTCGCAGCCTGTCCAAAGCTGAGGGAGGTAATGGAGCAACCTTCCTGGGTAGAATCTTTCACCTTCAACTGGGAGCTGTTAGTACCTGAGTACATGTTGTGTCTTGCCCAAATGTGAATTAATGTGGCCTCTTCGGACTTCCAATCTTTTTTGAAGTATGGTCTCTACCCTTCTCCTCACCCTTGCCTATCTGTTGGCGTTGTTATAGCAGCTCCACACTCTTAACGGAGACTCTGTTTGATGACTAACCACCGCCTCCCTCAACCACAACCATCTGTCTTTCTTCTACAGCTGTTTTGCAATTAGGGTGATCTCATTAGCTGGAAAAAGTGCTAGAGAAGGAGTCAGATCCAGGATATAGTCCTTTACCTCTGTGCCTCTACACCTTTACTTATATGCCTTGTATCAAGAGGAATGCCAGCTCTTTCTCTGACTGGCGGAGTATCCTTGAAAGTCACTGGACTACAGTTTCCCCGTCGTGCCAGGCTGCATCCTCAGCCGAGATTTCTGGTCCACCAAGCCAGCAGAGCCTCGGGTCACAGAGAGAGGCACCGAGAACATGGCAGGACTGGCCTGTCATCCCTCTTCCCCTACGCCATCTTGAAAATCCTGCCATCTTCATGAGGCTTTTATCACTTGTGCCAGAAAGGAAGCAGACTACAACATTTTAGACACATTTTCAGTGTGAAGACACAAATATTGGTTCAGGACCAATAAAGAGTCAGTGGGAGGAAATACAAGTTCAATCCCGGTCCCACTTGTGAGCTGTATTACCTTGGCAGATTATAAAAAGGGTCTGGAACTCACCGTTCTTAAATTGTAAGGACTAATGTATACTATGCCGCACAAAGGACTTAATTAGACAGTGCATGTCAGAATGCTTTGAAAACTGCAGAACGCCCTGGAAAAATGTTAATTGCTGCACAGGTGGAAAGAAAGCGGCATTTAGGACTCAGAGGTAGAAATTCACGGTGCAGCTCTACAACTGACCAGCTGTCTGATCCTGGGCACTGACCCTTTCTGAGCCTCATGTTTTCCGTGTGTAAAATTGGCAAAATAATCTTACGACTCTACACCTGTTTCACAGAGTGGTTCTCAGTCTCCAATATGACGTCAATAGAAGTGTTAGTTTCAAAATTGAACTCTAGGAGAGCCTGGGTGGCTCAGTTGGTTAAGCTTCTCACTCTTGATTTCAGCTCAGGTCATGATCTCATGGTTCCTGAGTTGGAGCCATACTGGCAGTTTGCAGCCTGCTTGAGATTTCTCCCTCCCTCTCTCTCTGCCCCTTCCCCACTCATGTGCACTGTCTCTGTCTCTGTCTCTCAAAATAAATAAACAAACTTAAAAAAAGTTGAACTCTAAAGCACTCTGCAGATGTTAGCCACCATGTTTATGACATAGGATGTTATGACAGGGATGGCCAACCAGTGGGGTCTCATCTTTGTCCCTGCAAGTCCAAAGGGCATCTTTGTAACACTGGAGTTCATTTTCCCATGGAGAAACCCTTACTTTTCACTGCACAATTTCCAGCTTTCTCAACCAAACAGATCCCCCCTGTTCCTTTCCTTAATCGGAGAGAGAGAATAGAGAGGCAACAGAAGCCAAGCCAAGAATCAGTGGGCTTTTTCCTCATAGGTACGAATTACAAGAACCGTGGCTGTCTTTGCCTCTCATTTTGCTGTCTGCTGGACGATGTTTGCACAGTTCTGGGGATGAAGTAACTAAGATCTCTATTCAGGATAAATGCTCGTTCTGCTTTGTAGCAAAAGATATATGCCAAGACATAAAAAGAATTCTCTCCATGGTGTTCCTTTTAATTCAGAGCAGTTATAGAGAGCTGTAAAAAGCTACCTAATTACTTCTTCTTGCTGTATATTTCAAAGATTACAGGTATCTTAGTAGATTCAAGGCAAGTCTGGTATTAAAGGCACTGGGCCATAATCTCTCCTTTTTTTTTTTTTTACCCTCCCCCCACCCCCTTTGTAACCATCACTTCAGTCTATGAGTGAGAATATTGGCCTCAGGAACCGTTTTCATCCTTGGGCTCCCTTTATCCTTGTTGAATGAGCAAGACACTGGGATGTCACCTTTGCTTCTGCAGGCATCCATTCGGCCGCTTGTAAAATGAGGGCAGTTATTGGAATAATGTCATTGATGTATGCAGTGTGACTGAAGGACCCTGCGAGGGTCCCGGGCTGTCATCTGAGCTGTCTGTGTACAAGTGCCCAGCCCTCCAAGATGAGAACATGTCCCTAAACAGGTTTTGCACATAGCCTGCTGAGTGATAGAAACAGTAGTTTCCATGTCCTTGACATGTTCATGATACATGAGATCATGGACGAGTGAGGGGGAGAAGGGCTAGAATCCCCATATAACAGCTGAGCTCTAGAGGCAGGAACTACGGTTTTTTTCAACGTTTTTTTCAACGTTATTTTTGGGACAGAGAGACAGAGCATGAATGGGGGAGGGGCAGAGAGAGGGAAAAGCACACAGAATCGGAAACAGGCTCCAGGCTCTGAGCCATCAGCCCAGAGCCCGACGCGGGGCTCGAACTCACGAACCGTGAGATCGTGACCTGGCTGAAGTCGGACGCTTAACCGACTGTGCCACCCAGGCGCCCCAGGAACTACTGTTTTTGTGTCCCCTTTTTCCTGCTAACACTACCCATGGCCCATTGAGGACCCCTCATTGACTTGGTCATCAAGCTCTTTAAGGAGAAGCTCCCACCCAACCCAGATTCAGATCGCTACCTTACAGACACCTTAGCCCTTTGGGAAATGCCTGCACCCTTATCACCCAAAGCAAGGCCAGGCTTTCAACTGTCAGACTCCATTCACTTTTAAGAGGCCACTCAGAGAAGACTCTTAGCTGATGTGGCCTTTCATGCCCAGCCCGACTGAAAGTCCTATCTTTCCTTCCTGGAGACCCAGAAGCTTCAGATCCTCCTTCTAGGACTGTGCTGTCCAATAGCGTAGCCTCTAGCACCAGTAAAAATTTAATAAAATTATTAATAAAATTAATAAAATTTAAGTGAGTTCTTCAGTCACACCAGATACCTTTCAGGTGCTCAAAAATCACATGTGGCTAGTGGCTACCTGGGAAATAAGAGGGGGATATATATATATGGATATCCATATATATATATTCATATATCCATATATATTCATATATATATATATTCATATATATATTCATATATATATATATATATATATATATGAATATATATATTCATATCCTGGCACCAAACTTCCCAAACCCTTGTAATTTCCTAAGCATTAAGAACACTAGGAGCATCTTTTGTCCTAATATTTGACTTTGACTCTGGTTCCTGACTTAGAGCTCCAAATCCCTTGGCATTTCCTGGATGATGGGGAGTCTTTTGTGCTATTGAGGCAATTTTTGGTGGGCTCCTGAATAGCTTCAGGATGGGGGCTGGTCCCTGGAAAGGCCACACCATGATTAGGAGCTTGGAACTTTTCAGTCCCATTCCCCTCCTGCCAGTGGGAGATGAGCTAGAGATGAAGTTAATGATGACTCACGCCTATGTGAGGAAGCCCCCATAAAAGGTACAGGGTGTGGAGAACTTCCAGGTTGGCGAGCATGTGGAGGTTTAGAGAGAGTGGCTTGCTCAGAGAGGACATGAGAATCTACACCCCTTCCCACACTCATAACCCTGGGCATCTCTTCCATCCGGGTGTGTCTGAGTTACATACTTTTTATATTAAACCAGTGAAATAGTAAGGAAACTGTTTTCCTGAGTTCTGTATGCTACTCTAGCAAATGAATCAAGCCTGAGGGAGGGTGTCACAGAGACCCTGATTCTAGCCAGTTGTCAAAAGCACGGGTAACAACCTAGACTTGCTATTGGCATCTGAAGTCAGGGGGCAGTCTCATGGGACTGAGCCATCTGCGGGTAAATATTGTCAGAATTGAGTTCAGTTCCAAGACACCTGGCTGGTGTCGCAGAGAATCATTTGGTGTGGGTAATGCAATAACACATCTGGTGTCAGAAGCGTGTGAGGCTTGTAGTGTGGGAGTAAAGGAGACCTACAGGAGGAGGTTTCTTGTATACGACCATATTAGATAGTGAACACCTAGAACATTTCCTTGATCGTAGAAAGTTCTGCCAGACAGAGCTGGGATGAAAATGCCCACCTCATACCGAGTACCTACTCTGTGCCAACTCCATGCTAAGAACTTTATAATCCCCAATCCCCCATGATTTAACACATGAGAAACCTGAGGCTTAGTGGTGTTAAACTGCCCAAGGATGCATAGCTGGTAAGTAGCTAAGCTAGGACTGGACCCTGCATCTGTCTGCTCTGCATCCTACTCTCCAACCACCTTTCTCTGCTTACTGTTGATAATTGCTGTGTTACAATAGTTGCATTCTCTCCTGTGTTAGTTTCTGCTTAGTATGTTCTGTGAACCGGCAAGGTGGGGGTGAGCTACAGAATGGGGCCAGGCTGATACTGCCGCTGCGTGTGCTGAAGACGATGTTGTCTGTCCATTTTGCACGTTTCTTTGTTAGGTACGTTCTTTTATTATTACTATTTTTTTAATATTTACTGATTTGGGGGAGAGTGCAAGTGGGGGAGGGGAAGACAGAGAAGGATAGAAGATCCAAAGCGAGCGCTGCACTGACACGCTAACAGCAGACAGCCCAATGTGAGGCTTGAACTCACAAACCATGAGATCATGACCTGAGTTGAGAGGTTGAACGCTCAACCAAGCCACTCAGGTGCATCGTTTGTTAGGTACTTTCCGTGCATTTATCACATATAATTATGTTAATCACCCTACCACATACTTTTTTTTATTATATCCACTTTATAGATGGAAAAAAAAAAAAGTTAAGCAACATGGTGGTCGGTAAGTGGCAGAGCCTGAAATGGAACCCAGGTGATCTGGACTGAGGAACGAACCCCTGTTGTGTCTACCCAGTCTTGCCGCTTTGGCTTACCTCATTGTGATTAAGTCTCACTCCCAACAGAAGGGCTCTCAGCCTCTTCTCAAACATGGAGGACCTCAGTGAACCTTCTGATTGCTTTGGGAGAGTAAACAGAGTAAAATATCTGAGTGGAGTGGATGCCTGTGAGTGTAGGAGCTTATCTAGTCCCGGGAGAGTTGGCCCTGAGTAAAGCCTCGCCCTCTCCCTCCACTACTGAAGTGCTAATCGATGCAGCAAATACACCTGATTGACTTCTTGTCAGAGCCCCATTTCACAACAAAGGACAACATCTTCTGTAATTTGAAAACTGATTACAGACCTGCAATCCCGGTTTGCTTTTTTTTTTTCTTTTCCTCCTCTTCCTCCTCCCCCTCCCCCTCCTCCTCCTCTTTTTTTGTTTTTTTTTTGTTTTTTTTGTTTTTAACACAAATGGAGCTTTTCTTCAGGAGAGAGCAAAAGCTTTTCCAGTTGATTCCAGTACATTCCCAAAGAGGTTTCTTTGCCAACCCCCTCTTAAGAATCTATTTAATTACAGTAACTGAACTAGAAGATGCAGCAAAGGAGAAAATAGCATTATCTGCATTCCATTTTCATTCATTAAGAATCTGAGCCTAATAAAAGAGATGTACCTTCATAAACAGTGTTCAATCTTCTTGTAGATCTGTAGTGGTCTGCTAACAAATTCTGTCTATAAAGTCGGTGTGTCTGAAATCCCAAATCCTGAAGGGCTGGGGGGCTACCTGAGAACAGAGTGAGCGGCCCTCAGCTCTGCATTCATATTTTGGTCAGGGAAGGGAATTTAAGCAAGGATCACCAAGGCAGGGAGACCCGGTCAGTTTCCATAGAAACTACTCCTTACCGTGACTCCAAGGCATCACCCAAAGCAGCAGGGAAGTGTTCCAGCCTCTAGTTGAAATCCACTCTCAAGAGTGTTTGCATTCTGAATTCTTTGGCCTTCCTCCTCAAATACTCGTCACGAGTGGTAGCATTTATGAGAACGAGCATGTGCCTTGGAATACAAGACATTTGGATTTGAGTCTGTGTTACATCCCTACCGGTGAGGCTCTAAAATCAAACCAAAGAGACTGACATCCCAGATCTAGAGCCAGAGTCCACGAACTACGGTGGCCTGTGGGCTGAATCCCACCCGTTGCTTGTTTTTGTATAATACTAGCTAAGAAAAGCTTTTAACTTTTTTAATGGTGGAAAAATAAAAGAAATAACATTTCATGAGTATAAAAATATATATGAAATTTGCATTTCATTGTCCATAGAGAAAAGTTCATTGCCACGCAACCCCACTGATTGGTTTACCTGTGGTCTCAGGCTGTGTTCACACTGCAAGGACAGACCTGCGTAGTTGGAGCAGAGACAGTGTGGCCCACAAAACTGAAAATATGAACTGTCTGGCCCCCTAGAGGAAAAGTTTTCCGACCCCTATTCTAGATTCGAGACCCCTGATCTAAAAAGTAAGGTTACTTCTTTGTACTTCAGTTTCCCCATTTTTTTTTTTAATTTTTTTTTTCCAACATTTATTTTATTTTTTGGGACAGAGAGAGACAGAGCATGAACGGGGGAGGGGCAGAGAGAGAGGGAGACACAGAATCGGAAACAGGCTCCAGGCTCCGAGCCATCAGCCCAGAGCCTGACGCGGGGCTCGAACTCACGGACCGCGAGATCGTGACCTGGCTGAAGTCGGACACTTAACCGACTGCGCCACCCAGGCGCCCCCAGTTTCCCCATTTTTGAAAAGCAGGGTCAGTGATTGTAGCCACATCATAAGGTGGTTTGACAGATTTGGTGTAAGTCATGGAGACAATGGAGCACAATTTGCCCACGTAGTAGACACACAATAAATACCATTAGGTGATTTTGGTCAACTTACTTGAACTCTTTGATTCTCAATTGCCTGACCTTAAAATGGAGATAATAATGCCTACCTTACAGGAGTTTTTAGAAAGGATTATTGGGGGAGGCTCTCCATGGCAATAATGGCCAATTTTTATTTAGCACTTACTTGACACATGTGGAAGCTGAGACCAGAAAATGGTGAAGTGACTTGCCTTCCCCACCCAGGCAGTAAGTGACAGAGCTGGGCTGTGAAACAGGTCATCTCAACAGCCCATCAGTCTAAATTACTCTGTCATCCAAATTCCGTGCCTGACGGACCATGAGTTTCTTTCCATTCCCTTCCTCCTCGTCCCTGCTCCTGCAGTGGCACAATCTTCATGCCTATATCTGCCACTGCTGTCATTCTATCTTGTAACGTCCCTAGTGCTTCACACCTGTGTCTCAAGCATTCATTTACAAATGTATTATAATTTACCAACTGCGTATTTGTTGTCCTTTCTGGAATGTGGTTTTCTTAAGCTTTGAAACCGTATTTCTTCATCCTTGTAACCCTGTTGTCTAGCACGGTACCTGGACCATTGTTGGTGCTGAGTTCATGTCTGCTAATTGAATGAATGAATGAATGAATGAGTGAGCAAAACAATGAATTTTTTGATACTGTTTGTGTGCTTTTATACACTAATCCCGTGTGGCTTCTTTGGGTGGTGTGTATTGTAAAACATTTGGCACACAGCTGGCACAAGAGCTCCCATGTGCAAAGGAATTGCACTATGCCTGACTGGCCCTTGAGCTGATAAGAAATTGGAGAAAAAATATGAGCTACCTTGTTGAAAAAGACCTTTTCAGCCTTGCCTCTACCTCAACTAGTTTCATTCAAAATTGCTCTTTCCTTTTTTTAATGTTTATTTGTTTTTGCAAGAGAGAGAGCGTGAGCAGAGGAGGGACAGAGAGAGGGGGTGGGGGAGACTGAGGATCTGAAGTGGGCTAGAGAGCCTGATATGGGGCTCGAACTCAGGAACCTTGCGATCATGACCTGAGCTAAAACCCAACGCTCAACCAACTGAGCCACCCAGGCGCCCCCATAATTGCCCTTTGAAAGCCCCACAGTATTTCTGAAGCAGCAGATGACATTAGTACCTGGCTCAGCCCGCCATTGGACCACCCCATCTTAGCAATGATTCACCCACTGGACGTTAACAGAAGACCTTCATGGAGCACGACAGAGACCTTGGTAAGCAGCCTTGTGGATGTGAACTGGCTCAGGAGGTCTGGCCTGGAGATTCACAGTGGGGGTGACCACGGCCCTCACTCAGAAGCATGTCTCTGGCCCTCTGTCTGACACAGTTCCCTGAGGCTAGTCTGCTTTGTCTCCTAGACTGGAAGCAGACTTCTAGACAGGTGGGAAGGAATGCTGAACTTACACAAATAACCTTACTTTCTACTTGAGCCCCTAGGGCGACAGAAAGAGTGACAGCAAGATGACAGCAAGCGTGACGTCACAGACTTTTATGTATTGGAAGGTTTGAGTTTATCCCTAAGTGTTTAACGGGAGTATTATTACCCTTACTTGGCAGACACTGAAACTGAAGTTTCAGAGGTAGAGGTTGTACATGTGGACATTCCAGAGCCTGGAGCAGAATTTAAGTTTTTTGACTCCTGATCATCTAACCCAGCCTCACCACAAATGCGTCCTAAATTCAGGGTGGAGATGATTTTGTCATATCTGTATTCAACAACAATTTATCGATCCCCTACAACAAGCACTGAGGATTCAGCCCTGAGTGAACCAGACAGATGAGGCCATGACCCTTATTACCTTCTATTTTATTGGAAAAGTCAGGCAATAAAGTCAGTAAATAAATAATTTCAGATAGTGATAAGTACTGTGATTTTTTTTTTTTTAATTCAGAACAATGTAATAGGGAATGACTGGCAGGGATCGCAGAATTAGATAGGAGGGGTCAGGACAGGTCTTTGAGGAGGGGACACTTCAGCCAAGACTTAACTATAGAAAAAGGCATGGAGGGAACACGGGACACGGGAGGGAAGAGCCTTGAGGGTGGATGAGAGTTGGCAGCTACTTGCACTAATGGGTGGAAACTGATAGAGGTGACACACTGTGTCATCAGCTCCAGTGAGACTCAGGGTCCAGATTGGTCAGCTTCTCCTCCCTCTTGGTCGCAATTCCATTTCTTTCCATCTCCCCCAGCCAAAGCCCACCCATCTCAGGTTTGGGCCAGACAGCTCTTGTCTCTGAAACCTGCCGGGGTTGCAGCCCCAGCGATTAGGCTTCCTTCTCCCATGCCCTGTATCGGCCCTTTCTTTTCTCTTACTCCACGCGTCTTCTCTATGTTGCCCACATTTCCGCTCTTTCATCAAGACCGTGGGGAGTTGGGGGTCGGGGGGTGGATGGCATCATAATCAAGACCAGGGCAGGCCTGGGGTCCCAGCTTTCTAAGGTGTGATTTGAGACGACTGCTCGATCTGCCTAGACCTCCTCACCCCTAAGTGGGCGTAGCTTCAGTGCTTATAGCATAGGGTTATTCAGAGGTGACAAGGAAATAGTATCCATAAAGTCCTTAGTTCATAGTAAGCACTCAATAGACACAAATTATCGTTGTCACCATTGTTATTGCATGCTTCACGGCCAGTTGTTCACACTCCTTTATTAGGCTCGGATGGGAGGGCAGGAACTGTAGGTCATAAAGCCGCATATCTCATGGCCTTGCCCACTTCCTGGAACACATTTGGAGTGAACGAATGAAATCTTTTTCTCTAGAGATGTAAACATTACAGTGGTGTAGAACTTCAGAACGGGAAGGAACCTTAGCTGTTAGTGAATGCATTCAACTCCCTTAGTTAAAACAAAAGGAAACAGAGGCTGACAGGGGCTAAAGAGTTAAGCCCAGAGTTACAGAACTCATTGGTGATAGATCTGAGAATGGCATCTGGTTCCCTTCAGAACAGCCGTATACACTACGAGAAGTAGGTTATTGATAGCTCTGAGGGTAACAGAGCTCCAGTTCTCCGAGATGAGCCCCAGTTTAGAAGAGTTTGTCCCATTAGAACACTCACTTCTCTTGAAGAGGTTAGCCTAGTTTTTATTTGGAAATGGTGGCAGGGACTGATCTCATCTTTTTGTCATCCCTAGCAGAGCACAGACCCTTGGACAGAACAGATGCTCTATAAACAGGTGATAACTGAATGGACACCTGTGGCCACCTTACTGAGAGCTCATTAGTGTAAAAATGTTCGTGTGCAAACTAACCTTGGGGTCAGCCTAAACACAGAATTTGGAATTATGCTCCATGTGTCACAGAGTAACTTTTATAATCCCAGGCCTTGCCCTATCCACATGGCCCGTCTGATGAGGGAAGCAGTAAATTTCCACCTCCCTGGGAGGTAATATCCATTGATCCATCCATGATTTGAAAGCTTGTGAGCATTTAAATGACACCTGGGGCTATTGATTTCAGAAGCACAGCAGATTGTATTTAGAAATCATTTAATGGGCTAGGATTCCTGTTCGTATTTATTCATATTCAACAAAACCTGAGGAACACCTACTGTGTGCCAGGTCCTTTTGCCCCTCCCCGTTAGGAGTTTGTGAAAAAGAAGTGTCTTCCTCTTGGACCCGTTGCAAGGAGGGTTGAGTGAGTCAGCACATGTGGAGCAGCAGACACAGTGCCCAGCATATTTGGGGGAGGGTGGGGGGTGTCCAGCACATTTTAATCCTTCAAAATATTAGCTAGCATTTATAAAACATATGTATTCCTTAAAGTATGACAGTGACCACAATGGTGAGGAAAAGCAGTGGCTACAGTATACATTGAATTTTCACATTGCAAAACTGCTTCTCTTCCTTATTTTTTCAACTCCCCTTCCGATAAAATCACCCTGTCTGTGAATCAGGGACCGCAGAGAGGTTGATGCCTAACATCCTTTCCAGCCTCATGACAGCCTGACCACCTCTATGTAGGTAGAACCCTGCTCCCCTGAGACTCTCATCGCATTGATCATTCTGACTCTGTTCTCTCTCCTGCTTTCTGTTTTTATTTACTGCTTTATAATGAATGCCCACATTTGCCTGGTTCTGTCCCTCTGTCACCTGTGCATCTTGAGAAGGAGAACAGCATCTTACCCATCTTGGTTTCCACCGAGTTTAACACAGAGAAGGTCCTCAGCAAATCAAGGATGAGTGAACACACTTCTTTATTCCTGTATTAACGTTACGCCTTTAAATGTATCCCCCTTTTTTGACCATCCAGTCGAAAGGAAGCTTCTCTGTATGTCTCAAGCAGTTTTATATCTTTGAAGGCCTCATACAGTATAAGCGAAAATTCAAATTTTTGTGATCTCTAATCCTTCGTGGCCCTCCCTAGACAAGCAACAGAGAGGAAGCTCCACCCCACCAACTGGATGGCTTTGGGACTGATCCAGACCCACATACATCAAAGGTGGGTTACGCTTGTTGCTTATAAAAGAGCCGTACACCCTGTGGAACGCGGGAAATGACCTAAAATTTGTGATGAAGCGTTTAAATTGGGCAAACAGAACACTCGCTCCTCCCAACCCCCATGTAGAGATGGACTTAATGAGCCTGTGTCTTGTCGAGATTAAAGGAACTAAAAATTCCCCCCATACGTTCATTACAAAGAGAGAATACTGGGGGAAAATAAGTGAACGGGGAGAGAGATTTCCAAACATCAAATAAATAGCAGACGCTCTCGGTGTCATTTAAGATCTTGTTTCTCTTTTAGAAAAGGTTAACCCAATGCAACGACTGTTGCCTGAGAGAAGGGGAGGGGAGTTACAGTGGGAAGTGAGCGCCTACTAGGGGCCGCAGAGGACATGACAGGCCAGCACGCAGCTTCCAGCCTGGATTTGGCAGAGCGGGACACAGAGGCTAAAGCGGTTAAGAGATCTGCCTGAGTTTCACCCACATTAGGAAGCGTCTCAGCCTGGATTCACTTCAGGGTCCCAGCTCCACACCCAGGCTCTTCTGCCCCAAGCCAGTCAAACAGGAGCAGGACGAGTAGGACCTGAGCCCTGCTGGGCTTCAAGTCCCACGTGTGCCCTGGAAGGAAATCAGATGACTGTTAAAAATTAGGATATGAAAATAGAAAAGGGGAAAGAAAGAAAGAAAGAAAGAAAGAAAGAAAGAAAGAAAGAAAGAAAGAAAGAAAGAAAGAAAGAAAGAAAGAAAGAAAAGAAAGATAAAGAGAACTTTAAGGAAAATCAAAGTGACACAGTGAGATCACGCTGGGTTTGGGAGGCCGTCCCTGCACAGACTGTTTAATTGGGGTTGTATTTTGAGAGTTAGATTAAAGGAAGAAGAAAAAAGACAGTGTTCAACCTGATTTACATGAAAACGAGAAGAAGGGAAAAAAAAGTGGGGTATTAAAATGTGTGAGTTGAATCCTCAGATCTCTGCATTGTAAGTGGTGCTCGGTAGAAGTTTTAAATTGGCTACATTGCTTTAATTGAAATATAGAATTGTAATAACACAGTGTGACAGGCACCTACTGAGGGGGAAGGCGGCCGCTCCCACCTCTCCCTGGAGCAGCACACAACAAGGGGATGGAAAAAAAAAAATACACACCGAGAAGCACTTGAAAGGGCTTTGTTCTTTTCCAGGCTCTTTGAGGTTTGCTTTTTGAAAACTGCATTTTTTTTCCACATTCGCTCCAGGGTCCAATTAATCCATACCACCCCACCCCCATTCCCAGGATGTTCTAGCCGTAAAGGTATTTTGTATCAATTAGGGGGTTGTATACTGGCCAAAGGAAAAGAATTTGCAAAATATCCAGATTTGCCTACAAAGACCCCAAATCGGTTGGTAGCCTGAACCAAACTGGTGAGTTGAATGGACATCTCGCTGTCCCCTGAGGTTTCCCATCAGTTCCTGTGTGGCTGTGATCATTTTCAAGTGTGCCCATGGGGAAGCTTATTGCAAGGGTTCTTGACCTAGAGGCAGCCCTGGGAGATGGGCTCAGGTATCAAGGAAAGATGTTTGTGAGGGCAGGCAGTGATGTGACCTAGGACTGGTGTGTGGACCACCAGCTTTCTCTTTGACCTGGCCTCCCAAATCCTGGCTCACCCCTCTGGGGAGGACTCACACTACAGTTCGGACCATCGTCGACAGCCCACACCCCTAGCCCTCTCCCAGATTTTTCTGTAACACATGCTCATGACCTCAGAATCTCAACCTTCTTCCCCTCCCCTTTCCTAACTTGTGTCTCAACCCAATGCCATGAAGTCTGGGTGTCTGGGTGCAGTCGTCACCAACCCCATCCTGCAGATGCGCTGGCTACAGGCAACTCATTAGCTCTGTTCCTACTCCATCTTTCCCCATAAATCTGATGCCTGAAACATACATTTCCCCTGAAACACGCAGCTTTCCTCAACCATAGGGTGTGCATTCAAAGAACGGCCTTCCCTGCCCTAGTTCCCAGCACAACTTGTTTTAATGTCGACCCCCTTTAGTGTTAAAATTAGCAAAAAGTTCTTTGAAAAATTTTAAACCGTCAGGTATAGAGGACAGTGGTGTTCCTCTTTAACTGTTTGTAGTAAAGGACTAGCTATTTCCTTTTCCAGTCCTTCGAGGACCGAGATGTGGTTCTTCGACGCAGTGCCTGCTCTTTGCCACACGTGACTCACCAGGTCAGCTCCGCAGGGACTCAGATCGTCCCTGCCCTGCTCAGTAAGACAGGTCCACTGGACACACTTTGGATGTTGCATCAACATTGCCATGGAAGCCTCTAAACTACCATTTCCGTGCTTATCACAGATCAGTACTAGTTTCCAGACCGTTTCCAGCCTGCAGACCCTAAAACGTGTGTTCAGGACATTATTCACTTCTCCTCACGGCAGTGCCTCTGGCACCACTGTTCATCCATTTGCACACGCCAGGCGCTTGACCCCACATTTACCGGTGACACCTGTGGTCGGGTCTGCCCCCATCGGTCTCTCACTTTCCCTCCCTCCCCCCCCCCCGCCATCACTTTCCCTCCCCCCCCCCCCATCCATCACTGTCATCTCAGCCCTCCATCTCGCCTGGACTAGTGTAGGTGCCTCCCACCTGGCCTCTCTGGACCCATTTCAATCCATTCTGCAAAATCAAGCCACAGCAACCTCTTTCTTATCTATATAAAGACAGAGAGCCAGTTTCTCTTCTGCTTGAAGCTTTTTGGTGGCTTCTCTTGCTCTTCTGCTCACCCTGTCCTACCCAGCATGCCTGACCTTCCTTCAGTTGCCCATAAGCCCTCTGCCTCCCCCCACAAAGCCCCCCAGGGCCTTTGGCCCTGCTCCGTCTCAGGATTCAGCTGTTCTCTCCACAACCCCAGGACACAAAGCTACTCTGCCCCGGGGTTCTGTTCTGGGAAATTTGCAAAGGATGACCTCCTTGAATCCTCGTGTCCCAAAGATGTGATTAACGCTATTTTTAAAATGAGAAAGCTGGAGCTCAGAGAGGTTAAACAGCTTGCCTGGGATGGGAGGAGCAGCTAATTAGTGAGGTCCTCACCCGGCCTGTGCGGTCCAGGGGCCCGAGAGGTCTTTCCACATGGAGATTTAGGGAACCACACAGTCTTTCGGTACAGCCTCCTCACCACAGTGAGGACTTCCCTCCTGTGCCTCCCTCCTTTTTGCTTCTTATGGCCGCCACCCCCTCCAGCTGATGCTCCTTCTTCCCTTTTAGCGTCTCATCTCATTTACTAGATAATGTTAGCATCCAGCTGTTAGCACCCAGGGATTCAGTATTAGGCAGAGCCTAAAGAACTAAAAATAGCCCTGTTTTGTCCATTTTCTCCACAAAGGCTTGGGTCCGTGGGCTTCTGAGACCCAGTCGTAATCGTGGTGACCCCCACCTCCCCTGCTTAGGTCCTGCCATTTTGAGGAGAAAGCTGCCTTGCACCCATCCGGGCCATAGTCCTTTTCTGCCGCTTCCTAGGAGCTTCCTTGAGCACTAGACAGAAAGGTACTGAGCTGGCACCCAGTTTCCACCAGGCCCTCGGCATACTCTGGCCTCTTAAGCACACGTAAATATGTAGTTAAAAATCCATTTACATGAATAAATGAACTAGTCAGGAGATGAACAGGAGATGAAACCCGTTCCCCCCCCCCCCCACTTAAAATAGGAGAAAGAATCCCCTGAACTTTGCAACTTCATGATATCCTGTACTTTGTGTCATCAGCATCCCCTGGAAACAAGAAGGCTCTGAAAAGAGGAGAATAAAAGCCTTCTCGATGAAAATAGTGGAACAGGCAGTGGCAATTGGAAAAATTCATATGCTGTAATTATAGATTTTTGTTTGTTTTAAATCCTGGCACTCAATCCGTGAGCTCAGTTTAATAATAAAATACTAGCATTATGCATGCAAGTGCAAATTTGGTATCATGTCAGTCAATTCCAAACACTGTTTACAGAATGGAATCATTACAGTGCATTAATATAATGAAGACAGTACTGGAGCTTATTTCAGAGTAATATTCTTAAAACATCAGCACAGGATGGTGTCTGTAGCCCTTCTCAAGAGTTGAAGCTTAGCTCAAGCCATCTTAACACACTTTGAGCTTTGTTACTGACGTAATGTGGCTTGGGTTCTGCTCTTAGCCATGCGTATAGCAACTGTAATGGCAGAGAGTGGGAAAGAGAAAAGGGGTAGGGGGAGGAGAGAGAGAGAGAGAGAGAGAGAGAGAGAATCATCCCTGATGGGAAGATCCTCTGGCCACGGTTTTCTGTAGGCATGCTTCTGTCACTGCAAAGAACATACTGCTTTGGCATGTGATCAATCACATGTCTGTTGCCTCGCTAGATGCTGAGCTCACTGAGAGCAGGGGCCCTTCTTTATTTATCTCTGAAATAGTAGGCAGTGCGGCATAGCGATGAAAAGAACTGGCTCTGGAGCCAGACGGCCTGGGTTCAAATCTCATACTAGCTCGGTGGCTTTGCATAAGCAGTTACTAAGCTCTCTGTGCCTCACTTTGCCTGTCTCTGAGAGTTGTTACGGGAATTAAATAAGCGGAACCGTAGAAAGGTGTCTGGCACATAGAGAATGCTCATTGAGTGTTCCCTCTCATTCTAATGTCTGTACCCCTAGTACCCTGTTCGGTGATGGTGTAGAGTAGGTGACCAATCCACGTGCAAGAGGTGGAAGAATGAGTGGCTGGATGGGTGAATAAACAGCGTGGCTGTGATCCACAGCATGCATTGCTTATCTGAATCTGTAGCCTTCTGTGTATTTCAATGGCTCTGCCAGAATCCAGGCCTCTTCTTTGTTGGAACTTGAGGCTGCCCGGAGATGATTGGACTTGGTTCAGATAGCTATCGGGCAAGACAAAGAGGTTTGCACATCAGGGACTAAAGTTGAGGCTTTGCGAATGTGCAAAACTGAGAATTGATGCAGAAGTCATTATTAACTCACACATTTAACAGGATGTTTGCCTTTCAACAAAGGGTGACTAATTAATGTAACAGTTGATTATGTAGCTCCCTTAATTTGTTACTGGTTTTCAAATACAAAAGTAATTACATCACTAAAGGAGGGGGGACAGTTGCTAGCAAGTCAGTGTATAAAAGAGATGCAAAAAAGGATTGACTGTTGGTTTCAAATCCTGCTCGGATACAGACTGTGTGGAGTCTGATGAGGTAGCAGCACACAGGTCCCTGAGTGAAGTCAAACCCTATGCTCTGGCCAGGGTGAGGATGATGGAGTCTGGCCTGGGTAGACGTGGCGTAGGGTTTTCAAATCGTGACTCTGCCGCTGAGCACCTGTCAACAGTGCCCACCTCTGGAAACGGTGCAGCTAATGGTGTCTCCCTCATGGAGTTGTTAGGAAGATTAAAGTTTGAACCGTGTCTGGCATGTGATAGGGGCTGAATGTTATTTTATAGCTCATGATCTCTGTTATGTTTTTCTCTCCAGCCTCACACCCTCACACTCGCCCCCATAGATGCTATGTCTCAGCCCATGCCTACTTGTGCTTTCCCTGGGCCTCAGAGATTCTGCCTGGGCACCCTCCATACCCACCCTATTCCCCAGCCCAGCTTGGCAGCTCTTAGCCATCTTGCAGATCCCAATCTAACCAGATCTTCTTCCACGAAGCACCTGCTTCTGCCAGACAGAATTGCACACCCGTCCCCCTGTGCCACTGTATTCCTTGAATGTATCATGTTTCGGTGATTTTTCAGATAGTGTTTTTTTTGTCCCATTGTAACACCTCTGCAGTGAGGACTGGCTTGTAGTCTGCAGCATCTTGATTCCATGCGGTACAGCACCTCCATTATGCTTTGTTCCATGGCTGGTATCATTGTCTGCGTGTCTCAGCAACCTAAGGATGGAGACCATGGTGTATTATATTTGTGTTCCCCAGCGCCTAGACAAAGCATTCAGTCAGTGCTGCTAAACAAAGAGAAGAAGAAATGAACAATGTCGCTAGGTGTCTGGTTTTGTCAAGTAGCAGGATGTCTTTGGATATGTGCTAACATCTGAAAAATAACAACAATAACAGCAATAATATAGCACTTTCTTTGTGGCAGGCATCATCAAAGTACATAGATTACTTCCCCTTCATGATACTCTGATGAGGTTGCTTCTGTTTTCATCCTCATTTCACTCGTGAGGAAACTTAGGTTCAAAAAGGCTAAGCAGCATGCCCAAGATCCTATAGCTAATGGTGACAGAGCTGGGATTTGAACCCAGGTGGTCTGGCTCCACAGCCTAAATCTGCCTCTTGACTGGTGACCTCTTATTGCTTATGAAGGACTGGTTTAAAACTGTCACCAGCACCCAAAGGCTTTCCTACTCTGTCATTCACTATCAGCTGGAACAATCTGTGTAATCCAAGACAGGTGCCAGGTCTATGTATTTTGCTCATACGATTCTTCTACCTTGAACGGCATCTGCCTTCGATTTACTGTCGATTGAAATACAGAACTGGATTCAAAGCCCATCCCGTTCCAAACCCCCATGATGTCTTTGGAACCCATTCCACCCTATAGGAAAGCCCCTTTCCTTCTCACTCAGTGTCTGTAGCAGGTTTTGAAAGCATTTATGGGCCAATTTATGCGTGTCTAATGCACTTGTGTCAGAGTTTATGTTGTCTTGGCCCGTTTTAACTCCTTTTCACCATAGGCTACCACCTGCTTGGAAGAGGGTGCAAGTCTTTTTTTTTTTTTTTGATGTTTATTTTTGAGAGAGGCAGACAGACAAACAGAGCACACATGGGGGAGGGGCAGAAAGAGAGGGAGACACAGAATCGGAAGGAGGCTCCAGGCTCTGAACTGTCAGCACAGAGCACAACACGGGGCTCGAACTCATGAACCATGAGATCATGACCTGAGCCAAAGATGGATGCTTAACTGACTGATCCACCCAGGCACCCTGAGGGCCAAGTCTTAAATATCTTTAGGGCCCACCAATTCTACCTATTCTAGACCCCCGAACTAGTAAGGACGAATAAATAGATGTTGATAGGTAGATAGTTAAAGATAGGTGGATTTCTTATGAAAAACTACCTCTGTAGTACACAACCCATTATATTAACATTCACGTATCATTCAGCAAACATTTATTGGGTACTCATAGTGTTCTAGAGAACTGAGCTAATTGCTATTACCCCTACTGCTGCTATTATTACTAATAATAGCAGCTGACACTTACTGAGCACTCAGTTTTACTGAGACATCATGCTAAGAAGTGACCTGTGCATCATTTCTTTCAATCCCTACAACAGCCCTATTATCTTCAATTTACAGATGATAAAACCAAGGCTTGGAGATATTAAATAATGTCTTACAGACACCGTGAGCACAAGGACTACATTTGTCTTTATTCATCTTTGTATCCACCCAACAGTTTCTGGCCCTTATAAGATCCTCAATGAATATTTATCAATTGAGTAAATGGATGAACCACTGACTCCATTTTTTAAATGGCAGTCTGGCCCCAGAGTTATCAGTTGTAACCATTATGCTACCCTGAATTTCAACCTAATTTTAGAGAGGAGGATACTTAGACTATGAGAAATAAAATAATTGTCCTACTCCATGCATCTGAGAAATAGCAGAGGGGAGAAAACACCCACATCTATCCTACTGTCCTTGTTAAAGAACGTTTAGCCCAAAGTTAATTTTACCATGTGAGTTATCTATAAGGTAGAGTTAGAGTGTGTCCTTTTTTCTTTCTTTCTCAAATAATATGAGCCTCAGGGCAGGCAACACTAGATATATTTAGTATATAAGCCTAAGAATTGCCCCAATTGTTGTTGATTATTATTTTGGTTTTCTGAATGGGCCCCATGATTGCTCAATGTGTGATAGAACATCCGTCCCTAATTTGTAATCCTCCATTTTTCTTCCCACATCTTTAAACAAGGAACAAGCCATAATTTATGCGTGATAAATCAGAGGTCTTTTTATAAGATGCCGTTTGAATTTTTTTTTCCACTATGGCTTATAAAATGTTTTTATAGGATGTTAGAGGTCAAAGGGACAGTAAAGGAATCTTTCCCAGCAAATCACTTCCTTGTCCTCCAGACGCACTGGGCTCCAGTTAGATGATAATGGGTTCTGTGAGTTGTTTTCCGAGAGACCTGAGTTCCAATTCCAGTTGAATCCTTATGATTCATGTGACCTTGGTCAAGAATTTTAATCCTCTTGAGTCTCAGTTTCTTCATTTTAAAAACTGCAATTAAAGTATTACCCTGCATGGTTGCTGTAAGGATTAGATATATAAAGGACCAACCACACTGGCACCAAGTAAACTGTAATTAGATGTGAGCCATTATTTCCCAAAGCCTGAAAGAAACTATATTTACCTTTAGAAAAGTTGTAAAGAATAACCCAATGGAATTTTTTTTTTATAGGTTGGAGTTACATCAACTCCTTGAAGTCATATTCGACCACATATTCACGAAAAGCGCCAGTTGGTAGTTAACCATGTCTTGGACAAATACATAAAAATTAGACAGTGATGAACTTAAAGTCATTTGGTGACGTTTCTTAAAACCTGGAGCACGTGGAAGACTTGGTGGTTCTCATGACCTTTAGTTGTTCTGTGACCCCCAGGCATGGAAGAGACATGTGCTGCCCACCCCGTAGCCATGGTTCCTCCATATGTCCAGCCCCGTCAGTGAGGAACCACATGACCGTGTCTGGCTGTGAACTGAAGCGACGTCATTTCTAGGCCAAGCTCACAAGCACCAGATGCAGCCCTCCATTCTTTCTTCTGCCTTGACAACTATAAGGCTATGGGTTGGGATGTGGAAGTGAGCCCCTGCCAGCCCAGGAGGGACATGCGGCTTGAATCAAAGATGAGCCCGTGTGGTAATAAGCCACTGAGCTTTCAAGGTTTACTGTAACCCATTTTAATATATTAGGCCATAGGTTTTAGAGGGTACAATATATCAGGCAGTGTTTATAAATTTTAATTTCCACAGCTGAAAAAATAAATCATTGCCTGTTTACTCTTCTTATATTAATTTATCCATCCATACACGCATCAGCCCATATATTCAACAAACATTTTTTAACACCTATTAATTGCCAGATATTAGACTGGGTTTAAGGATATAAAACTAAAAGTTCCTGACACCCCTACCCTTATGGGGCCAGGATCTAGCTGGAGAAACAGACAGGAAAATTCTGTGCTGACAGCTCAGAGCCTGGAGCCTGCTTCAAGTCCTGTGTCTCCCTCTCTCTCTGCCCCTCCCCCACTCATGCTCTCTTGCAGGTGCTGTCTCTCTCTCACGCACGCTCTCTCTCACTCTCGCTCTCTCGAAAATGAATAAACATTAAATATTGTTTAAAAAGAAAAAGAAAGGAGGGACTTTAGCTTGGGTTCGTTGGGGAAGGCTTCTGTGAGGAGGTGACCCACAAACTGAGTTTGTCAGGGTTTAAATGGGTTTAAGTGCCAGGGTTTAAACTGGAGAGTTTAAAGCCCTGAGGAGACATGGTAGAAAATGAAGCTCTCAGAGTGGATGGGGATGTGAAATAGGGACATACAGGTTTAATTTTATGTCAATATTGCTGGGACACTCAATTTTTCTATTGCTAGATTTAATTCTTTAAGTTCCTTTGCTTAAAATGGGGAGTTTAAATATATCCCTTGTGGTAGAGGTATATATTATTGGACTTCCGTATTTTTATTTTAGGCGTTTCAGAAAGCAATACTCTGAGAAGAGTAATGCACAGTAAGCTTTTGAAGCAAAGAAGTTGAAACAGGATATTGTTCGACTCTGTGGACTTGGGAAACACACAGGACCTGAGGTTAGAAAGTTCCGGGTATGAACCCCAGCTCCGCTACTTTCTCAGCTTCCTGATCTTGGGCAAAGGACACCCTCTCTCTACTTCAGTTTCCTCACGAATTAACTGGAGACGATAATAGCACCCATTTGATAGGCCGGTTATGAGACTGAAATGCCATCATACATCAAAGTTCTCAGCAGGGCGAGTGGCACAAGGAACACTGAGTCAACATTCAATCAACAGTATCAGCTGTCACTGGTCCGATTACTATCATCTTCATCTGTGTTTTTATTGTCATCATCATCACTGTATTTATTTTGGTAGGAGGCATTATTCCTCCCTGTATTTGCAATGATTTTTATGAGAGCTTTGCTTTCATTTGACAAATTACATGAGACCATGGTCACTGGTATACCAAGTCCCAAATTCTCCTCCTGGCAATTGAGGCCCTTTTCCATTTGTTTTTAACCAAGGTAGTTCTGCCTCACCTCCCACTATTATTAGCCATGCTCTCCCCTCTCACTCCCCAGAGTTCTCTCCTCATATTACCTCCATGCTTTTACTCAGTCAGGTTTCCACACAACATAGAATGTCCTCTTTCTTGAATGTAGTAAAATATGTAGTTCTTCTATCCTGTGCCAGCCATTAGGGTGGGTACCCTCCATATGCGAGCTCATTAATCCTCACCTCTAAAACAGCAGCTGAGACTAGAGGAGGTGAGTTTCCTGCCAAATCCAGGCAAGTAGAAAGTAGAGGAGGAGGATGGGTGTTAAGTACGCCAACCCACTCAACCCGGCAGGACTGGACTGAAAAACTCCCTGCGTCTTTCTGATCCACAGTAAAGCATCCACAGCCTCATGGGCTTCGGTCCATGTTGTCATAAGTAGGTAGGTAGAACCAAGGACAGATAAACCAAGGGCAGAGGGACAAATCAGCAAAGCACTCTAAAGAGACAAAGAATCTTGTCTCCGTGAGTCGCACCCACTCTGAAGAGCTATTGGAGGTTACCGTTGAATTTTCTCCGCTCCGAACAGTATCCTGCCCCGTGTCCTTGCCTTGCTAAAACATGCAGGGTAAACTCAATCCGTGGGCACAAGGGTTTTCTCAGAGCCAAGTGAGTCAACCCAGCCTGAGGAGAGTGTGAATTTTAGTAGATGGAGGAATTCATAGTTCAGTCTTGGAAATCTGTACGCAAAGAAGGGCTTTTAATAGGAAGCTGTCAGTTGGTCCCAAGTGAAGAAAACTAGGATGAGGGAGGAAACAGAGCTCAGATCATTCAGGGCCAGCAATTGAGGTCTAAGGCTGTCAACAACGCCTTCCAGGGTGGTTGGCAGGGACTTCTCCGTGGCACAGAAGCGGGGGCAGGCTACTCTCCCAGAAATCAAATCAGTAAAGCCCCATCTCCTGACCTGCAACCCGCCTGACCTCCTGGGAATTAGCATCCAGTGATCGTGGTATGGTCTGGGGACAAAAGCCTGCACTGAGCACAGGCAGTAGAAAGGCCCTTCAGGAGATGCTCTCTGAGACCAGCTTCAGAAACATTTGAGGAGACATAAGCAAGTGCTCAAACTAAAATCCTGCTTACCGTACGGCAGTGAATTTATAGTGGTGACCTGGGGGTGGGGCCGGCGGATTCCAAGTTTCCCCGCTTCTGCCTGTAACCACTCTGACCTCAGGCCCTCTGATGGTTATGTTAGGCAACCGGGAGGTATATCTGAGAACCAAATCTCCAGCGTGCATGTGCGAGAACAAAGAAGTTTGGATTCTGCTGTTGGAACTGCTCAGACTCGTGTGGATGGGAAAATGTTGTAAAGGCTCGCAAGCCGAGGCTGGGCTCTGTCCCTTCCCTTAAAAGTAGCTGTGGAAGAACAGACACAGCCAGAGCTGTCCTGCTGTGTGCCCGCGTGACAGCAGGGCCTCAGGAAGTACGGCTGAAGGGAGGAAAAGGTCAGGAACAGGTGAAGGAGAGAAGCTACACTCAAAAAGGGGGGAAATAAAAGGAAAAATAAAACTTGTAAAGGTATCAACTTCAAGGTTCTTGGCATTTGAGCCCACCTGACATTCTGGGCCCTCTTCTAGGTACCTAAAGAAATCATCATATTCGACTCACAACTTTGTGATGTGCAATTTATTATCCACATTTCACAGACCAGGACACTGAGGAAACTCCAAGTGCAGTCACTGCCCAGGACCATACTGATTATTTGAAGACTGGGATTCACTCGCCACCACTATTTATTGGAAGCTTATTATGAGTCTGATATTGTGTTTTGTATGCGAGATCCATTTTATATGCAATATCCTCAAAGCCACCCGGCAAGGAAAGTGTTACATTAACCCCCTCTTGTAGATGAGGAAACTAAGGCTCGGTCTCACGCTGCATGTTAGGTGAGTAGAGATTGCTCCAGTGCTGGCACAAAATGATTTCAAGGCAGGACTTGGATCCCAGGCATTAGTCTGAACTGGGTTCTCTGGGCATTAGATTTTTTTTATTAATTTCTTAATTATTAAAGAGAAAGAGAGCACACACATAAGCAGGGGCAGAGGAAGAGAGAGAGAATCTGAAGCAGGCTCCAGGCTCAGCGAGCGGCCTGACACAGGGCTCGATCCCACGACCCTGGGATCATGACCTGAGCCAAAATCAAGAGTTGGACGCTCAGCACATTGAGCCACCCAGGCACCCCGTGAGTATTAGAAATTTGGCCTTGTGGGGTAATATATGTTGTTTCTGGTGCTGAGAAGGCTCAGAGCCAGTTAGGGACCACGGCTGTTGACCGGGAGAACATTACCCTCCACTGCACAAGGTGCCCGGGCTCTTGATCTCAGGTTCACCCCTGACACAAAGAGGGAGTCCATGGCAAGCCCCCACCTCAGCCTGAACCTCTAGCTCACTTGTGCCTTCTGTGCTGTTTACCAGCAGCTTCAGGAACATGCCAGAGAAGGAACACGCTGGACCTGGAGCCCAGGCCCGACTCTGGGCCGGCCTGGCAAGCCCACAGCTAAGACCTGGCAGGGTTGCTTTGTTAGCGCATGTCTGCCTGGCTCTTTGCATCAGCCCATGAGGACTTTCACCTGTGCTTCCCTTCTGCGAATGACATGAGTAAAGGTCCCTCCACCCCCGTCCCAGTCACTCCCTTCCTGAACAAGGAATGAACTTCTCCGTTCTGTGTCTGGGAAAGAAAGGCCCAGGAAGGATTTAGTTACTTATTTTTATTATTTTTTTTTTAAGCTGGGGGACTAAATCATGTCGTTTCTAATTGCTTCTCTTCATTGTCAGAATGCAGGCGCCTAGGATGCAGCCCCACCCCTGTGCCCGTCAGAGGCATCTCCCATGGGTTCCCCTGTCACCCTGCACTTTACCTCTCAGGGCGCCTAGAACACCACACTAATGTTTGCCACTCAGGGCTCCCCACTAGACCTTGAGCTCAGGAGGAGTGGGGGCCATGTCTATGTCAGCATTGTGCTCCTACGATGCAGTACAACGCTTGACATACAGGAATCATTCAATGAATAACTTTGTGGTGTGAACGAATACATGTATACAATGGCAATACTAACATTATCCCCCTGAGGGTATGTCCTCGTAACGACGTGGTTCTCCCAGGCACACTTGCTTATTCCGGGCCAGGGTAGAGAGAATCAGCCTGGGTCCTTTTCTGCATCTAGCCCATGTTACAGAGGGAAAGGGATGTAAATTGAAGCCTTCTTGACACAGCTGAAAGAGTCAGGCCTGGCTTCAAATCCTAACCCTTCCACCTCCTAACTAGGTAGTGTTGGGCCAGTTACAAGGTCCTCTCAACCACAGAAGGACATTCGACAGTAAGAGAAGGTATATGTTCAAAAGGAAACAAAACCCAAATAAACAAAAACCCGATACTTATACAATGTTGACTAGGTGCCAGACACGATTTTAGGGGTCCTGAATATTATAATCTACTTAATCATCACAGCTCCCATGAGATGTAGGCACTATGGTGGTGCTCATTTTATAGATGAAGAAACTGAGGCACAGAGAGGATACATATTCACCCAATGTCACATAGCTAGTAAGCGGGAGAGCCAAGATTTGAACCCGGGCAGTCTGGTTCCAGCGTCCGTATTCTTAACCTCTCGCAGTTAACTGCTTCTATCAATATGATACAGGAAGAGCCTGCATTTAGAGTTTGGAAGGTCCTTGAGAGTGCCGATTTCAGGTCTGCTGCTTACTGGATGTGACTTTGGGCAGATGACTTAGCCTCTCTGGGTTATGTAACATCCTCATTTTATCATGGGGATAATAAAACAAGATAATGAATGAGATAATAAATTAGACAGAGCTTTAAAAGCTATAAAGCTCTTTGCACATCGAAGTATGAAGTGGCTATTAACTGTTAGATGCCAAAGAGCCTCGAGTGATAAAATGAGGTGCTTGCTTTATAGGCTTTGGGCCTGTGAAAGCATTGGGAGATTTTTATCAAAACAGGGTAGCAGGAAGGAAGGGATGGATAGATGAATACATGGACGGAAGGAACGAAGGAAAGAAGGGGAGTTAATCAGTACTTTAGAAGACATGCTTCAAATAGAAGACCGCTCACGAAAGAAATGTATAAGAAGCAGTATATTATCACCCTCCTGGATTTGGGAATTAGACATTTGGAGTGGGAGTAGGGGGTCCAGTCTCAGAACTTCCTCTTTCTAGCTCTTTGAGCTGAGGCCTGCAACTTTATCTCTCCATGCCTCAGTGTCCTCCTTTGTCAAATAAACGAGAATAAAGCCTTCCTCATTGGCTTGTAATGAGAATTAAAGTCGATCCTATAGGAAAAGCATCAGGCTCGCAGGAGACGATCCAAAGCGTCAGCGCCCCTCCCTGCTCTGGCTGAGCCCCTTGATGTTTCCCATTGTATCCACATGATATAAAATTGCGAGATGTCTGCTTTAGGGAATTAATTTCCTAAAGTAGGGAGAGGGCATTCATAATAAACACTCTGCATTTTCATCCTGTTGCTTACCTGCTTGCAGGTGCAACCCGGGAGGGAAACATCCCCTTCAGCAGGGGCCTTTGTTCTGCAATTAAAGACGCCTTGCTAATCCTTCTGCTTCCCAGATGCTCTTGGAGCGGCTGTATTTTTAGCTCGTCTTTTTCATATGCCTCACTCCAAAGACATCTTATTATTCATTTCAAAACTTGACAACTCCTATCACTTTGTTCCATTCTGATACACAAAGAGAGAATGAAATGTAGGAGTCTCCAGCCAAGTTTTGCTTCTGCTCAGTTGAGTCCAGAGCAGCAAGGATGTCTGCCGGCCCCATCGGCTCATGGACCTGCCCGGCATGTCCGCTGTGTATCACGAGTTCTCACGCACGTGCTCGTCTGCCCCGTAGCATAGACCGTGCGGGTATCTATGTGTGTGCATGTGCTCAAGAGCAGCACAAATGCTGTCATGCAGACACAGACCAGCAGCCCCCGTGCATTTCTGGGACGAGACTGAAGAGCGTGCAGGAGAGTGTGTAACAGCAAGGATACACATTCCCAGCATTCAGTTGTTTACTCAACAAACCTTGATGAATGGTGTCTGTGCACCAGGATGTGTGCTAGGCAAGGGCATACATTCTGCAAAAAACAGAGAAGATACCAGCTCACGGGATACCCTTTGAATGACTTTGAAGTAACAGTGTCACATTTATGAAGCACTTGCTGTGCTCTGGGCACCAAGCTAAGCATGCCATGTATGTTAATTCAGGGAGTTCTAACAGCTCTGGGAGGTGGAGACAGTCATTCCCCATATACAGGCAAGAAAGCAACGTCACAAAATGTTAAGTGCCTAACCCAGGCATCATAGGTTGTGCATGAAGAGGCCAGGCTTTGACCACTGACTCCAGAGTCAATGCTCCTAACCACTGTGCTGTACAGGGGCTCCCCAATCTCTGCCCAGATTGCCTCCAATTCCAGCATCATAATAAATGAGATAGTGTGCGTCATCCGCTCAGCCCAGGGCCTAGGGCTTCATACTATAGGTGGAGGTTGTGATCACCTATATGGTATCAAAGATAAACAGCCCTGGACAATCAGGTAGTGAAAACAGATTTTATTCAGTGACCATGGACAGTAGAGCAGGAGCTCCATTCCAACTGACATAGCAGTGACTGGGCATTTTAAAGGGAGAGTAAGGGAGGGGGGCTAGCCGGGGTCTCCCAGAGTCAGCTCAGAGTAATTTGGGAAAATTGCAAAATGTGGAAAGAGGGGCAGTTAGTGCATGTAAAGCAAATCTAGGTTTGCAGGCTGGTGCTTTACCCAAGTTTGGGCTCTGACGCTCTTGTACCTAGTGGGAGACAGGGGCCCGATCTTCAGGTGCTGGCTGGAACAAACAGGAAATTCTTTTGGCAGCCTCGAGTTTTCTGAGGTAGGGACTTTAAGCGGGGTCATCCTTGGGATGCAGCCCTGAGCTGTCACAAGCTACAGGCATATCTCATTTTATCGTGAATCATTTTATTGCACTTTGTAGGTACTGTGTCTTGGGGGTTGTTTTTTGGTTTTGGTTTTGGTTTTTGTTTTTTAGAAATTGAAGGTCTTTGGCAACCCAGCGTCAAGGAA
This sequence comes from Prionailurus bengalensis, assembly GCF_016509475.1. NCBI lineage: Eukaryota > Metazoa > Chordata > Mammalia > Carnivora > Felidae > Prionailurus > Prionailurus bengalensis. The sequence goes on along the minus strand of NC_057345.1, from coordinate 46,464,345 downwards.
GGCTAGCGGCACCATTTTTTTCCAACAGCATCTGCTGACTTTGTGTCTCGCTGTCACGTTTTGGTAATTCTCACAACATTTCAGACTTTTTACTATTACATTTATCATGGCGATCTGTGGTCCCTGACCTGTGATGTTACTGTAATTACTTGGGGCACCACGAACTGTGCCCATAGAAGACGGTGAACTTAGTAAATGTTGTGTGCGTTCCGGCTGTTCCACAACCAGCTCTTCCCCTTCTCTCTCCCCCCCTCCTCGGGCCTCCCTATTCCCTGAGACAACAGCAATACTGGAATCAGGCCACCATTTTAATAACCCTGCTGTGGCCCCTGGGCGTTCAGGTGAGAGGAAGAGCTGCACGAGTCTCCCTTTCGGTCAAGAGCCAGAAATGATGAAGCTTAGTGAGGAAGGCCGAAAGCTAGGCCTCTTGCACCGAATTCTTGGCCAACTTTTGAGTGCAAGGGAAAGTTCTTGAAGGAAATTGAAAGTGCTACTCCAGTGAGCTCCCAAAGGATAAGAAAGGGAAACGGCCACATTGCTGATAGGGAGAAAGTGTGAGTGGCGGGGATGGAAGGTCAGACCAGCCGCAGCATCCTCTTAAGCCAGAGCCTGATCCGGAGCAAGACTCTAATTCTCCTCACTTCTTGGGAAGGCTGAGAGAGGTGAAGAAGCTGCAGAAGGAAAGTCTGAAGCTAGTAGAGGTGGATTCACGAGGTTTAAGGAAGGAAGCCGTCTCCATGACACGAGATTACAAGGGGAAGCAGCAAGTGCTGCTGTGGAAGCTGCCGCAGGTTCTCCAGGAGATCTGGCTCAGAGAATTCATGAAGGTGGCTGTGCTACACGACAGATTTCGGTACAGATGGAAGACCTTCTATTGGAAGAAGACGCCATCCAGGACTTTCCTAGCTAGAGAGGAGTAGTCAGTGCCTGGCTTCAAAGCTCCAAAGCACAAGCTGACTCTTGTTAGGGGCTAATGCAGCTGGTGACTCTAAGTCGAAGCCAGTGCTCCTTCACCCCTGAAAATCTTAGGGCCATTGGGAATGATGCCTAATCTACACTTTCTGTGCTCCGTAAATGGAACGACAAAGCCTGGATGACAGCACATTTATTTACAAGATGGTTTACTGAATATGTTAAGCCTGTTGTTGAGGCCTACTGCTCAATAAAAAAAGATTCCTTTCAAAATATCACTGCTCGTTGACAATGCTCCTGGTCACCCAAGAGCTCTGATGGAGATGTACAAGATGAATGTTGTTTTCGTGCCTGCTGACTAACACAGTATCCATTCTGCAGCCTGTGGACCACGGAGCCATTTCAACTTTCTTATATTTAAGAAACACATTTCCTAAGGCTATCACTGCCATAGTGATTTTTCTGATGGATCTGGGAAAAAGTAAATTGAAAACCTTCTAGAGAGGATTCACCATTCTAGATGCCATTGAGAACATTTGTGATTCACGGGAAGAGGTCAAGATAGCAACGTTAATAGAAGTTGAGAAGAAGTTGATTCCAACGCCCATGGATGACTTTGAGGGATTCAAGACTTCAGTGGAGGAAATAATGACGGATGTGGTGCAAGCAGCAAGAGAACTAGAATTACAAGTGGAGCCTGAAGGTGGGACTCAGTGGCGGCAATCCCATGATAAAATTTGAGCACGGGAGGGATTGCTTCTTACGGATGAACAAAGAAGGTGGTTTCTTGAGGTAGAATCTACTCCTGGTGGAGACGCTGTGCAGATTGTTGAAACGACAACAAAGGATTCAGATGATCACATAAACTTAATTGATAAAGCAGCGGCAGGGTTGGAGAGGACTGACTCCAGTTTCGAAAGCTCTACCGCTGGTAAAATGCTATCAAACAGCGCACGTGCTAAAGAGAAGTTGTTCGTGAGAGCAAGAGTCCATCGATGCAGCAATCTTGGTTGTTGTCTTATTTTAAGATGCCGCCACAGCCACCACCCTCACTGTCGGCAGCCACTGACATCGAGTGAGGACCCTCCACCAGCCAAAAGATCACGAATCGCTGAAAGCTCCGATGATGGTTAGCATTTTTCTAGCAGTAAAGCATTTTTTAAATTAAGATATGTGCATTGTCTTCTTAGACATGATGGTATTGCACCCTTTAATGGACTGCAGGATAGTGTCAGCATAACTTTTCTATGCGCTGGGAAATCGGGAGATTCATCTGACTTGCTTTATTGTGATAATCGCCTTGTGGCAGTAGTCTGGAACCGAACCCGCCAGCGTCCGCTAGATACGCCTGTATGTTAGTGTTTGTTCAAGTCTTTACAGGCTAAGGTTGAAGCTTGGTCCAGAAGAGGCTTTGTCAGGGGAAGCTGGCTGGAGTTTGGTGAGGTGGACTGTGTCAGTGGGGCATTTCACGTTCTACCACTGGTCTCCGTGATGCCTGCACCAGCTCTGCTGGGTGGGCAAGCCGCTGACATTCTGATGCAGGCCCATGAAGGGACACCCAGACAAGTTAGAGATAGGGGTGTAGATAACGGGTCACTGCAAATTGAAATAGCAAGTGTTCTGCACACAGGACAGCGAACAAGAGGCTCAGGAGACAGAAGGGGGATGGGTAGCTAATCTAGCTGGGAAAGGAAACCCTGTCAGGAGTCCCAGGGGCCGGGTCCTCAGTGGCACATCCCTGCAATCTCAGTTGAATCCTGAAAAGGCCATGACAGGCCTCTGCATTTTGGTCTTGGCCTATCTCTCCTTTGCATCGCACTGAGAAATTGCTGTAGAAAATGTGCACAGAAGGGAGATACAGATGACCTCACACCCACACCCTCTGAACACCCAACCCCAGAGCCCCTCAAAATGTCTCGAGGCCATCTCGAACATCTCACAAACAGAGCCCCCAAGGTCTGATGCAGGACTAGGACTTCCTTAATTCATACAGGAGGAGACAGAAGCAGAGCCAAGGAACGACCCAGACCCATCTGACACTGGCACACACACCGCACTGACTCCTAGACTTCGCCATAGGTGACATAAAGCCATTTGCCACCACATAGGAAACATCCCGTTGTTCCCCGGAACTCCCAGCTCAGCTAAGTAAATAAAGGCACATCGCCATCACCACTGCTACCACCAACACGGCCGTTCGGTTTTTCAGAAGACAGAATCCCTGTCGTCTGGTGCCAGGGAATTTTGAGTGAACTTCCGTGGGTCATGGATTGGGGGCCAGGGAGCAGGGGTTGGGGGTGGAGGAGGGTGGGTTCCATCTGTGGCTCACAAACACTTGGCTCGACTGTGACCGGTGCAGAAAGTCTGCTGCTCTGCTCATACAGTCCCAGCTGCCGGCTGGCCAGGGCCCTGGAAGTGGCCCCCGTCCCACGGCAGCCAGCTAGGTGAGGCTGCTCATCTCGTCGTCCTTCTCTAGCCTGAAGGAGGACTCCATCTACAACCAGCTGGAAGGGTCAGCCAGCTGTCACTGATGTCAACAGCAGAGTCGAGGACGAAGGAGCTGACAATTCTAGGCACCCCAGTTTTTTTAAAGTGGCCTTCAAAGTCCTCAATCCCCTGACCCCTGCCTACCTTCTCACACTGTCACTCTTTCCCTAGCACTTTATGGCCTAATAATCCCAAACTGATTGCAGTTGGGATTATCAACTCAAAGCTTATATAGCTTATATTTTATAGCTTCCTATCTCTCTGTTATCCATCAGGATGGAATATCTCAATCCCAACTGCCCCACAGTCACTAGCTTTTACCTTGTCAGCTCCTACCAGTCAACTCAGGCTAATTCCTACCCTGTTCTTGCCTTCATAATGGTATGGACACAGTGTTGGCTTATTCGTTCAGCAGATCATCACTTATTCCCCAGTATGGATCGTACACTTCGCTGGGTGCTGGGGATGCACGTGTGAGCCAGGAACTGATACAGAGGCTAATTTCATTGTCTTCACAACCTAATGGAGAAGATATAAATTAACCAGGTGATCATGCAAGTGACAGGGTTATGACAGACTGTGCTAATATGCATTAGGAAGAAAGGGAATGGTTTTCTTTGAAAACACTAAACAGAAGCACCTGACTCCCCGTCTCCCCAGAGATTGTGAGCCCCTCAAGGGCAAGGATCTTGCCAGGTCTATCATTGTGTCCCCAGCACCCAGCACAGCACCTGACACAGAACTTATGGGTCAAAGAAAATGTCTGTTCTGGAATCGAGTCATGGGGATGAGTCAGAGCAGGGCCAGCAGCTCGTGGGTTTTGATGCAGGAAGCACTGAGTGACTGAGCTGGTCCTCCCTACACCTGTCTTCATTTGCATACACCTGTCTCCAAGTCTGGCACACAGACACATGCTGGAAGGTGGGGGTGGGGGGAGGGATAAGTGAGCAGAGAGCTGGGCAGAACCTGATGATCACAGCTCTTAAGGAGACAACCTGATGTAGTAAAATGGGCATGAATGTTGCCATCGCACCGACTTCTCGCACCAGCTCTGAACTTCGCCATTGATTGAACATTGATTGGGCAAGTTCTTTCATCCCTCTGAGCCTTGCTTTTCTCATCTCAACAGGCAAATGACAGAACCGAGGGTTAGAAATTTGTTAGTTCATGTCAATATTCCCTCTAAAATTTTAAGGTGAGTTGAAGAAGATAGCTACAGGGTGGCCTTTGGTGCCTTTCCGATGAAGGGGACAATTCCATACTAATTTCTGCTACTGACAGTTCATTTTCCAAGGCAATAGCCTAACAAATCATGGGGCCAATTAGTGTGAGAGAACCAATTGATCCTGGTACTCATAGAGCTCAGCCCCACCACCTCAGTGGTTTGGCGGTGTATTTGGGGAAATGCCGCACAGTGCTAAATGGGAAATAATTGGACAGATGCAGCTGTAAATTGCACAGCACTGCACTCCTCTCAGCTTCTGATTTAAGCAGCAAGGTCTGGCGGCAATAGGAAAACCGAAGGGTTGGCTCTCCAGGATTGAAAAGCAGAGCAAAGCTAGCAGGAGCCAGGCCTGCCCCCTCATTTTACAGATGGGAAAATTAAGGCTTATTGAGGGAGCAGTTAGGACTGGATGCCTAAGGTTCTTTTGTGTGACCACTGTATCCTCTTGGGGGAACTCCTCAAACAAAGGAGTGTGGGTGTGGCCATGAAATTAAAGGAATGGCTGTATTACTTTCCTAGCCACTCCCCCGCCCCTCCCGTAACAAACTACTACAGCTGAGAGGCTTAAGCATCAGAAATCTATTGTCCCATAGTTCTAGAGGCTACAAGTCTTAGATCAAGATGTTGGCAAGGAGGCTTCCTCCTGAGGACTGTGACAGAGGGTCTGTCCCAAGCCCGTCTTCCAGCTTCTGGTGGTTTGCTAGCGATCTTTGGTGCTCCCTAGCTTTTAGACACGTCACCCTCATCTCTGCCTTCATGTTTTCAGGGTCTTCCCCCCCATATGTGTGTCTGTGTTCAAATCTCCCCTTTTCATAACAACACTAGTCATATTTGATAGGAGGCACACCCTATTCTAATATGACCTAATTTTAAGTGATTACACTTCCAACAACACTATTTCCAAATAAATTCACAGTCTGAAGTCCCAAAGTTTAGGACTTCAACATGAACTCTGGGAGGACACAATTCAACATGTGACAGTGACAAACAAATCACATGACAGAATCTTGGAGCTGGAGAGGAAGTACCATTTCTTAAGCATCACTAGGTACCAGGCAGGATACCAGGAATTTTAACAGAATGATCTATTTTAGTTCTCTCCCCCAGTCTGATGGAGTGATAGATGAGAGTGCCAGGTTCAGAGAAGTGAGGTGATTTGCCCAAGTTGACACAATAGTCTATAATGGATCTAGATTTCAGAGGCCAACCTGTGGCTTTTCAAAGTCATGTGTTGCCCTAGCACCCAGGTGTCTTAGCAAAATAGATCTTAGAAACCATATTACCCACCACCACCACCAGTTACCCATCTCAGTTTATAAATGAAGATACCAGGACCTGAAATACAGCCATCTCACTGCCTCCTGATCTGGTGTTCTTTCCATTGGTTGCATTTTATTTAGTCAACGCGCCCTTTTTTGTAAGTTTCTGTCTGGCGTGCAAGATTTCATTGTGACCAAAGCAGAGGTTAATTTCAGACTGGTTACAACACAAAAAGTAATTTTCCATTAAATATAATGACCTCATTTCTGCAGTGACTTGTAGCAAAACATGCTGTTTCATTTCCATTCATCCACACTCATTTACCTACTTGCTACAATAATTTTACACCATAAGCTAAAATGTCGAAATCATTGGTTATATTACTAAACACCTACCATGGTTATTAGGCCTCTTCATGCAGAAAGAAACAGAAATAAAAATAAGAATTTTAGGAAAATGAGAACATGAGCAGTTAAAGTACATCCAAAGCTGTATTTAGTGCACAGAGGCTGCAGGGGCATACAAGCCATAATCCAGGGTCAGTCTACCTTAGCCATGTGACCTGGGGCGAGTTATCCAACCTCTCTGTGTCTCAGTTGCCTCAGCAGTAAAAGGAGAAGAAACAATAGGGAAAGTTGTTGAGTGGAGTCAGTGCGGATTTCGTGTGTCGAGTGCCTGGCAAGGTGCAGAGCACAGAAGAAGCCCTCAGAGTAGTACCTTTTCTTTTTAATACAATGAAAATAAAATCTGAATTCCTATGCGTATTTAGAGGATCTTCTAAGTTTGGGATTTTTTTCCGCAGAGTTTCAGAAGTATAAGTTGTTCCCATATGTATTCAGCCTGAACTTTTGAAAATGTTGTTAAAAATAGAGAGGTACCGGCTGATGTTCATTTATGCGGGGCCGTAGGAAGGCAACAAGGAACAAAGGGACTGGGAGCTCTAGCTGTGAGCACTTCTAAGAGAGCTAAATGACCCCCTTATGTTTTGGACCCACGGTTGCCTGAGGTTGACTTGATAAAGCCCTTTTGTCTGCAGCCTACTTTCAGTTAAGCTCTTGAAATGTCCAGGGCCTTGGTTTCTCCTGTTCTGAGAGGGGGGAGAGTGGGAGGTTCCGGCATGTTAGGAAGCGTTCCAACAAACAGAACATTCCCCCTTTTGCCATATTTGCTTTCTCTGACTCTTTCTCTTTAGCTAGGTTGGAGATCAATAGATAACTAGATTGCAAGATAATAAGTAGCCACATTAGGCGTGTTCATTGCTGCTGGGGTTTCATTGCTTCTGGGCCCTTTACGTGAGCGGTGGTAGGCGTCTACTTTTAAAGTCATGAGTTCATAGTGATATTTCCAGTTCAAACTTAAAATTGTCTGTTTATTTCTTTCGTATTTGTATCTCGTTTTTCTTGCACTGAAACTCTTGCTTTCTAATAACACTATACTTATGTATTTGTTTTATCCTAATATATACCCAAAGCAAATTCAAAATTGCAGTTCCAGGATTAAATACTACTAACCATAAACCAGGCATAGACTTGAGTGTCAATGAGACTTGCTAAAAGCTCATGTCAGCTGCCGTTCCTTGGGCACATCACTTCTTTCTGAGCTTGCTTCCTCCTGAGACAGGGAAATGATGATCACTATATTGTTCAGAAATCTTACTTGCAAGTAATACAAAATTCACCTCCAACTGTCTTGAACCACAAAAGGAATCCACTGATTTATATAACTGAAAACTACAGAGTTAAATTTTCCAGGATGGCACCATCTGGGTTCTTCCATGTAACGTTTGAAACTCTCCCTGGGGCGCCTGGGTGGCTCACTTGGTTAAGTGTTCGACTCTTGATTTCGGCTCAGGTCAAGATCCCAGGGTTGTGGGATCAAGCCTGCATCAGCCTCTGCGCTGTGCATGGAGCCTGCCTAAGGTTCTCCCTCTTGCACTGCCCCACGCCCCACTCACAGGAAGGAAGGAAGGAAGGAAGGAAGGAAGGAGGAAGGAAACAAGGCAGGAGGGAGGGAAGGAATGAAGGAAAGGAAGGAAGGAGGGAATGGAGGGAGGGAGAGAGAAAGAGAGAGAGAGAGAGGGAGGGAGGGAGGGAAGGAGGGAGGGAGAGAGAGACTGACTCTTCCCTAACTCTCAGCTTCTCTTGCTCTTCTGGTAACTTGATTTCCCAGTAGACTCTGGTTCTCACCAGCCTTTGTATACTCAAAGACTATTATCCTGTCAGCTCTAAGGAAGCCCTTACCTGAGGGAAGCATGCTTGGTGATTGGACACTGTGTAGTCCAGTAGATTGAGAATCTTAAACTCAGTTGACGGGGGAAAATAGCTGAAGAATTAAGAGTCCATCATCTACCAGATATACTGTTAGGCATTTGACGTGATCTTCCTCATTTCCTCCCTCTGAGGAAGCCATCATTCCCATTTTACAGGTGAAGAAAACTGAGGCTTGGTGACATAAGGTGACTTGCCCATGGCCACAAAGCTGAGATTCAGATCCTTCCACCACACTACATGCCTTTTGGAAATGAGAATACGACAGCGCAATACTCAAACTACTCCGAGTGCTTAGCAGAAAAGGAGCCCCTCCCTTCCACACACATGCACTTATTGTTGACTTTTGAGAGCGCACAGTGTCCCTTGGTCATCCCAGAGTGCCTGGTACCAAAGGGCTGTGGGGGACGGATGTGAATTGAAAGAGGACAGTAGTCTAATCCGCTGCCAACCCTGACTGTCCTTAGTTACGGGATGTGGAATTTTGATGGAACCCCAGTGTTAGGAAACTAGTGTTTCACATGGAAGCCAGTTTCCTGTTTAAGGTGGTTTTCATGTCTTTGGAACAGAAACCTGCTTCGTTGTCACTTTTGTGATTGCTAATTGATTAGACACACCTGGCTCCACTTTGCCTCTTAGACAAATTTACGTCCAAATCATAGGCCTAGAATGCTCTCAGTTAACTAGTTCATCTCCCTATTTTTAGGCAAGGACTTCCTTCACATCTTTCTAGAGCTGTGTATTTACTGGGTGTTAATTCTTTTGTGCGTAGCGTGTTCTTTTTTAAATTTTTATTTAAAGCCCAGTTAGTTAGCATACCATGTTGTATTATTGTCAGGTGTATAATATGGTGATTCAGCACTTCCATACAAAACCCGGTGCTCATCACAACAAGTGCTCTCCTTAATCTCTATCACCTATTTCACCCATCCCCACCCATCGCCCATCTGGTAACCATCAGTTTGTTCTCTATAGTTAAGAGTCTCTTTCTTGGTATGCCTGTCTCTCTCCCTCTCTTTTCCCCCCTTCCCTCATTTGTTTTCCTTCTTAAATTCCATATATGAGTGAAATCATGTAGAATTTGTTTTTCTCTGACTTATTTTGCTTAGCATAATACTCTTTAGCTCCATTCATGTCAGTGCAAATGGCAAGATTTCATCTTTTTTATGGCTGAGTAATATTCCACTATAGATATATAATATCATATAATATATAAAATAAAATAAAAATAATATATGTAATATCATATCCATATATATATATATATATATACACACACACACATATATACACACACACATACATATATCACATCATCTTTATGCACTCATCAGTCAGTCAGTGGACACTTGGGCTGCTTCCATAATTTGCCTATTGTAGATACTGCAGAGCTATGTGTCTATAACATGTTTTGAGACCTAAGAAGAAGCTGCCTTTTATAGATGCTGTGTTGTTATAAAATTTAAAGAGGAATCGAAGAAGTGTCTGGAGCAGGGACACCTAGGTGTCTCAGTGGGTTAAGCGTCCAACTTCAGCTCAGGTCATGATCATGAAGTTCACGGGTTTGAGCCCCACGTCAGGCTCTGTGCTGAAAGCTCAGAGCCTGAAGCCTGCTTCAGATTCTGTGTCTTCCTCTCTTCTGCCCCTCCTTCACTCATGCTTTCTCTTTCTCTCAAAAATGAATAAACATTGGGGCACCTGGGTGGCTCCGTCGGTTAAGCGTCTGACTTTGGCTCAGGTCATGATCTTGTGGTTTGTGGGTTCGAGCCCCACATTAGGCTCTGTGCTGGCAGCTTGGAGCCTGGAGCCTGCTTCGGATTCTTTGTCTCTCTCTCTCTCTCTGCCCCTCCCCCGCTCACACTCTGTCTCTGTCTCTCTCAAAAGTAAATAAAATGTTAAAAAAAATTTTTTTGATGAATAAACACTAAAAAATAATAAAATTTTAAAAAGCGTCTGGAGCAAAACAGGACCTGACTACTTACTGCATACAGCCTCCTCATTTTAACAGCTAAGGAAGTAAAGTCTTAGTGAGGAAGACATCCCTAGAGGCAGTGGGTTAGAGTGGGGGGTTCAAGGAGACACTTGGATTCAGAGTCCTGCTGACAGATTCATTCAAGTTATTCATTAAGAATATGTACTGACAAACTCATAGAGACGGGAAGGAGAAGGTAGTTGCCAAGGGCTGGGGGAAGAGAGGAGTGGGTTAGTATTTAATGGTACAGACTGTCAACTTGAGAAGATGGCAAAGTCTAGAGATAGGTGCTGGTGATGGCTGCAGACCAGTGTGAATGCACTTCATGCCACAAAACTGTACATTTAAAAATGGTTAAAATGGTAAACTTTAACAACAAAAAATATATATGTACTGCTTGCTTGCTCTATGTCAGGCACTGTATTTGATGCTCAGGATGAGATAAGGAAAAAATGGTATCGTTGGTGCCATCCTGGAGCTATTATGTGTATGTGTCCATATCCATAGTGACAAACTCAACAGCTGCCCCACGTGGAAAAGTCCAGCAAGCTAAGAAGACGTGTGGCATGGGAACCAGGTCCCTACTGGAAAGTCAGGGAAGACTTGAGAGGGGAACAGGCATCTCTGCTGAGATCTGGAGAAGGAGGAGTTGAGTGCCCTAGGTGGACAGAGTAGCCTGTGCAAAACCCTGAGGTGGGAGGGCAGCGCTTCCGAGAGTCTGAATAATGGCTGCCAGGGTTGTAGGAAGCAAGGGATCCATGGCGAGACACCCCGGGGAGGTGGACAGAGGCCCTCGCAAAGATTTTGGTCTTTACCTGAAGAGCCTTTGGGCAGTCTTTGATGTATTTTACCTATGAGATAGCCTTGATCAGAGTTGCCAAGATTTTCTCTCAATCCCTTCATCTGTGGTGGGATGATCGTAGCAGAGGTTCTCAGAAGTGGATGGGTGGGGACTGAGGTTGCTGCTTTTATCCAGGCTGGAAATAGTAGCTGTGACCTGGGTCTGGTAGTGGAGATGGAGAGAAATGGAGAGAGTGAAAGATATTGGGGAGTGCACTTGACAAGATGCAGTTGTGGAGGCGGAGAGTGATGGAGGCTGAGTGGACTCCAGGACGAGTGTAGAAACCTATAGACGGCAGTGCACACATTATTCACTGAATCCAAATAAGAAAGAAGCATCTTATGTTCTTTCTTTAATACTTATCAGTATTTTTGTAAGCTTATTTATTTATTTTGAGAGAGAGCGGGGGAGGAGCAGAGAGAGAGGGAGAGAGAAAATTCCGAGCAGCCTCCATGCTGACAGTGCAGAGCCTGACATGGGGCTCAATCCCACAAACAGTGAGATCATGACCTGACCCAAAATCAGGAGTCAAATGCTCAACCAACTGAGCCACCCAGGCGCCCTCGTATACTTATTAATATTCTAATACTTATTTAATGCTTAGTATTTATGTAATTAACTGAAGTGTAATTTTTTACTTAGTATTAATAAGCAAAAAGTCAGATTCTGAAAATCACTGGTAATTCCACCACTCAAGAGAGAGGTCTCATTAAGATTTTGTTGGGCATACTTCTAGACGGTTTATACATATATATGGTATGCATGCTCTTTTTCCAAAAACAGGATCATATTGAACATACTATTTTGCAAGATGTTTTCTCTAATTCCACAGAATATCGTGACTATGTTTCCATCCCGAAAATTCCTAATACTTCTCCAGATGATTTCCAGTTACTGCGTATTCTTTCATCGTATATCACAATGCAATTTCTACAACCAGTTAGTGCTCAACCTTTCAAACATTCCTAATTTGTCACTATTTCTTATAGCACGGTGGGGAATAGCTTGTGTCCGAGTCTTTGCCCACACACATCTTACATTATTTACAGATAATTGAATCCCTGCAAGAAGAATCATGGGTCAAAGTTTATACATGTCTTTAAGGCTTTGAAATACACAGCCAGTCTACCCTCCAGAAAAGTTGCACCAAATCAAACTCCCACAAACAATAAAAGTAACCATAATGGCCAAAATCTACACAGCCCTTGCTACATGTTTCACACTGTTCCAAGCCCTTTACCTATCCGTAAGTCATCTATCCTCCTAACAGGACCATGAGAGAGTTATTATTATTATCCCCAGTGAACACATAGAAAACTAGTAGCCAAAGAAAGTATATTTCCCCACACTTCTGTCAACACTAGGTATTTTCTTTTCTTTCTTTCTTTTTTTTTTTTTTTTCATTCTGGTGGGGGAAAAAATGACATTTCATTTATATCTGGTCTGTTTTATATGAATTAGTTTAATATTTCCAACAAACTTTCAGGTTCTTTATCATTCTGCATGTCGTACAAAAAGAGAAAATCAGGCTCAGAAAGTTAGAAAGAGGTGCCTGAAGCTACCCGTCTGGTAAATGATAATGCTTAGATTTGAATTGTGTTCTCTTTGGCTCCAGAGTCCATATTCTTCCCTCTGCTATCACAGTGCCCTTGCAGCTAGAGACTAAATGTTTGGAAATTGGGTTTTGTCCTTGAATTAAACCTTCTAGAAGATTTTAGGGTGGGACCTCAAGGAAGACTTTATTTACTCTGACCAGCTCCGCTGAGCATTTCATGATGGGGCGCCTGGGGGTGGTACAGAGGTTGCTTCCCAGCCTCGTTGGCACTGTGATGCAGCACACGCATCCAAAAATATGTTAGAAAAGAGAAAGGCCTTTATAATGAGCCTGGGCCTGCCTTTGTCTTGTGAGGTTTTAACTACTGTAATTGTCTGTGGTGTGAAGCAGTGTATTTTTCATGTATCTATTTTTATTCTGTGTCTATCTGCGTATCTGCTTTTCTGTTTTGTTTTTGTTAACTCACTTGAAGCCTGGTGTGTATTTTCCTTGTGACTGATATTGCCTCGAGAAAGCACACACTCCTGTACACACGCACATACACACAAATAATATGAAGGCTAAATAGGGTAGAATTTATTCTTTAAAAAAAAAAGCTAGTGGTAAAGTCTGAGTAGATGACTTTCCAATCCATACTGTATTTAATTGGTTGTATTGAACCGTACTACAAATTAAGTCTCCTCTGTAATTTATTCTGTCAGATGGTAACCCTCCAAACAATTTGATACTTCATTTAAACATTGGTAAATGGCTCATAGAAATGCTAAGGAAAAAAAAAAAAGATTTAATGATGATCAGATAAGAAACCTTCCGTTCACAGAATGAGTCTTGTGTGAAATGTCGTGAATTAACCTGATTCAGTCATTCATCGAGCATTTATTGAGCAACTACCTCATGCAGTGCGTGTCTTCAGATGGCGTGGCCCTTCCTTCCTTCCTTCTGTAGCTCATCAAACGTTATTTAGCACTTACTGTTCAAAAGGAACAGTATTAGGAGCTGGGAGGAGACTGAGAAGAATTAGACACGGATCTTTCTCTCAACAAGCTAACAACCCCAAAGTAGAGAGAAAACAGGTGCACAGAGGTTTTGTTTTGTTTTGCTTTGTTTGTTGACTCCCCTGAGTCCTGGTGGGTATTTCTTCCTGTGAATGTTCGGTTCTTTCTGCCTAGACTGCCCTTTCCCATGATTTTCTGGGGACTTGCCCTTAGCCTTTGGGATTCAGTTCAAGGCCAGCTGCTTTGTCAAGTCTTCCTGACGCCCTTCCCCATCCCTGCTCTGAGCCAATGTAACACCCTATGCACACCTTTAATATAAGCTCATCTTATTATATCGTGGTCATTGGTTTCTTATCCTGCGTGTTTTTATGAGATTGCAAGGTCCTCAGGGAAGGGACTGTGTTTTAAGAATCTAGATGGATGTAGGACTAAGCATGAGACCTGGAACATAACAGGTACTCAGTAAATACACATGGTATGAAGAAGTGGATGAATGGGTAAACGTGAAACAAAATGAAGCATCCTAGATAGAAGAACAAATACAAGGCACTGAGGTCTAGGGACAGGAATTATCACTGGGAAATGGAGGGCAATGGAGGGGTCAGGGAAGGTTCCCTGGACGAGCACGCTGCTGGAACTAGCCTGGGAGCATATGTATGATTTAGTTACATGGAGTCACTGAAGGATTGGTGATGGGGATGAAGAGGGTGATCGACAGGGAAAATGTGAAGAGTAGCATACAGGCCCAGAAGTACAGAACCGAAGGCTGCAGGGATGGGCTCTTCAGACTGTCTGTAGCCTGGCTCCCCTGAAGTTCAGTGATGGGAGGAAGATCAGACCAGACTGAGGAGTCTAATCTCTGGTCTATCCTTAGAATTCTTCAGTAACAACTTTCATCCGTAATACAACAGGGAGGGTTCTGAATGGGAGAAGAATAAGGGGTAGCAGAGAAACAGGGTGTCGTTGAAGACTACTTTTAAAAGCAAATACCTGTTTAGATTTGGGGCAGTACCTCAATATCTAGACTCAGTTTTCCTAAGACAAACTATTTCCCTAAGGAAATGTGGAAGAAGGAAGACCAGACTCTCCCTTTCCTCCCCGCTCCCTCCTCCTCTGGCCCAGTATTCCCTATGCCCTCCAGAACAACTTGTGATGCCCAGGACCTCCCCACAGAAACCCTCCTGGGATGAAACGATCTCTATTTCCCATGGCCAAGGGTCTCACCACATCTTTCCAGCCTGACTGCTCAGTGAACATCACAGATAGTCACAAGCTCATGAAAGCTTGCTTCCAGAACATGCTGTCTTGACCTTTTTCTTTGAGATCCTTATAGCAAACCAGCCTCTCTTCCAAACCTTCTGATTTATGACCCTCTCTGACCTCAGATACCTGCAAGAATCTGGAACAGCTTCAACTCTGCCTCCTTGGCCAACTCTCCCTCCTTGGCCAACTCTCCCCTTCCTCATCCAGGCTTTTCAGGGATCATGGCTTTGTTGTTGGACTGGGGAGGCAGGAGTCTAAGGCGTGGAGACCTCGATTCTATATGATCTTGCTTCCTCTTATCAATGCTCCATTATCCTTCATAGGGAGAATAAGGGCTGCATTCAGGACTGGTCCCTCCAGAACTCTCTGTGACCCTGAGTCCTTTCATAAATGCAGCCAAACAATAGGATGGATGTTCAAGGTTCCTTTGGCTTTGACTGTGCTCATAAAATCTCCTAGAAGACATGGAGCAGTTTTGAGCCTCAGTGAACAAGTATTTGCAAGATTCTTGCAGCTGCCACGATGAATGCAGTAATATGACCATAGGGATTATCGGGATTCTGATGTGTTTGTATCTCCAAGTTATCTGTGCTATGTCTGCACAGTTGAGGTTGGAGAAAGTGGAGACATATCCCCTCAATGATGATTGGTTTCCAAATAAATGAGCCACTTTCACAGCAATCCTATTTAACATAACATAAAATTAACTGTGGGAAAAGATCATGTTACAGACATCTTTAGGCACTTCAGGCACGCACAGAGCTATACTTCACGAGGCAATATTAGGTATCATCAGGCGTTAAAAATGTTTTGATTTTAAAACACTTAATGAGGATTCCCAGATAAATTAAAGCAACTCCATCTGCTGTCTTGCATAGTAGGTGATATTTTACCCTTGCACAGTCATCTCCAAATCTAATTCCACCAGGAAGACTTCTAATCACAGTTTAATTTTAGAGCAATATTCCACTTGGCAATCAATAAGGTACTGTCGTCAAACTTTGATTTAATAGGAAACGTGGATAACATTCTCCACGTTATGCAGAGAGAGAAGTACTTTGAGGAAAGGGGGAGAAAGAGAATGTCTTTGTGTTCCACTTTCCCCTGCTGCATACCATTCTAGTTCACAAATGCCTATAAATCAATACACCCACGTTGTGTGAATATAAATCTCATCAATTTTACATCATTAACACTACGAAAAAGCTACCACTCTTTGAGCAATTTTCCTCCACTAGCTAAGCATGTCCACTTAATAAAACAAGAATAAATGGATTCTCGGTCTTCCACTAACAAACATTTCCTTCCCCGCCAACTTTATTTGGGTCAGAATTCACTAGAGTTACACAGTTGTCTTGTGGCCAGTTAGGTGACTAGACAGTGACACCACCCACCAAGCATGATGTGCAGCGGTCAGTGGACAACCTGGGCAAGGCATGACCTGACGGGAGAGTCACAAGAGCAGTCAGAGAGGTTAGTGAGTGATCAGAGTCTAGAAGGTCAAGGTGCAACAGCAAATTCTACTGCAGAAATGATTCATGAGGTCAGAAACCTAGAAAGATCGCAGCAGTGTGGGAATGGGTGTTTTGGAAGGCCAGGGCCAGTGGTCCAGAACTAAGGTGATGACCATCATGAGACTAGATGTCCACTGACCTAAGAGGCTGGCTGTGTGGTTCAAGGTCCTAATGGCTAAAGGATCTTGGGTGATAGGACCAGACCTTCCAGAACATCTACTCCAGTGATTCCTACCATGTTCATGATTAAGTTCCCTTTGTGTTTGTTACATGTCTCCCTCCTTCCGTGGACTCGGTAACAGGGAAGATTTTGTCCAACCAAAAAAAAAGGGTATTTATAATCATTCACTTTCCTACTTGAATTATTCAAACCCATAAGTAAATGCCAAAGAGAATCTCCTCAGAGATGATTCTAAGGAGTACAACATAAACCTGATACATTTCGAAAAGAACTTGGCATTTTCATTTGCATGCACATGTATAGTCTTAATTAAGAGTAGTTACAAATTTCTGCTTAGCTTTTTGAAATGATGAAAACTGCTTAGGACTTCTTTTTATTACCTTTAATGATGCAAGTAGACCCAGGGCTTTGAGTTAGGAGCCATTGATCTGGTACAAACTTCTCATTGGATAGAAGAAGAAGCAAAGGTCCAGAGAGGTGCAGGGAGTGCATTGTGCTCACAAAGTGGCCAGAATACAAGGCTCTTAATATGTAATTTAATGAAAAGGCCCCTTCTAAGGACTTTAAGCACATCATATAATGCCCAGCTACCTGCGCAAGTCTTTACACAGAGTACTAAGTGTTGCTTTGAGTAGGTTTAATATAGGAAAATGGTCCTACAGATGGCCATCACCAATAGGATGGCAAACATTATTTGTTGAAGCTTAGATAATAAAGGTGGGAAGATCAGCTTCAAAAGATTACCAAATTACTGATCAACTATCCTGATTTACTTGAGTTCAGGAACTATGGGTCAAACATAGCACAAGGTTCTAGGAAGACAGAGTTGAGGAAGATGGATCCTGTGAAGACAGACAAGGAGCCAGGTAAATATATCAGAGTAGGAAGGTCTGGAAAGCAAGAATCCAGGGAGCTGTGCGGGAGGACTCCATTACGAATTGCCGTATCGGTAGAGACCGAAGTTCTATGGAATTATTTCTGCAGAGGAGGAAAAGCAAGCCTCATTCAGGGAAGATTTCACAGAGGTGGTGCTATTCAAATGTCTTTTTTTTTTTTTTACGTTTATTTATTTATTTTGAGAGAGACAGACACAGTGCGAGTGGGGGAGGGGCAGATTGTGAGCGAAAGCAAGAGAGAGAGAGAGAGAGAGGAAATCCCAAGCGGGGAGCACAGATCCCAACCGGGGGCTCGAACCCACAAAACCGTGACCTCATGACCTGAGCCAAAACCAAGAGTTTGACACTTAACCAACGGAGCCATCCAGGCGCCCCTCAAATGTCCTTTTGAAAGGGAATAGGAGGACTCAGGCAAATGGGTAGAAGAATGGGCATGGCAAACAGAGGGGACCAGCCCAGGAAGAGCCTGAGAACTAAGGGCATCTACCTCTAGCCCAGATGGTGACTCTGGACAAGATAGAAGAAGGTGTTTGTTCCCCGAGACACTCTGTCACCATCGGTCAAAAAAGGGTTGTAACCATACAAGTGCATAGTTCTGTGACACTGAACGGTACTCCCTGTACTTTTCCACCACGGCAAGCAGAGGCCCTGGGGATGGAAATGTATTAAATATCAAGCCGGACCTTCAGTGGGGCTGTGTCACAAAGAGAGCTGTCCCAGAAGCCTGCACCTTGAACTAGACTGACTGGCCCGGGCAAGCTTAATGGAAGCCACGGCCACAGACGCTCATTCAGCATATGAGCAGTCCTGTTTGTGTGCCTGGTCACAGCACTAAGACCATGGAGGAAAGCCTCCACCCCTCAAGGGCAGGCGCAGCTCTTTTTTCCTTCCATCTGGACCCAACAGCTTTTCCAAAGCCCTTCGGGCCTGTTCACACGTAGCTGAAACGCATCTCTTATTGATCAACAGCTCGAAGGGAAAGTCCCATGAAATATGTTCTTCCTTTTGTCTCTGATAGGCCCTTCAGCATCATCATGCTGTTCATGAAATTTCCTACATTGCAAAGGACATCACAGACCACCGGGCCTTTGGATACGTTTGTGGGAAGGAAGGGAATCACAGATTTGTCGCCATAAAAACAGCCCAGGCGGTGAGTATCCCCATCCAAGGAGGGCGCCTTTCCTGGTAGCTTTAGGGGACAGCGCGTGCAGTCACGCTGTTGGTGTTTGAAGGCCGCCTCTGATGTAAGACGGAGTGATGCTGATGCTCAGATAGCCTCGGAGCAAGGAAGCTTGCTCCAGCCCATCCGGTCGTGTTTCTCCCTAATGGGTATTTCGTAATGACTAATTATTTTCCTTTCTGATTAAGCTGGATGGAGGCACACTACACAAATAAGTTTCCTTGTGTTCATAGCCTCATTTAAAAAGAAAATAAGAGAAAACAAATAGCTGTTTTGCATGAGGCCTACCCTAATTTTATTGTATTTAGAATTACTAATAAATAAAAGCAGTGCCTTTTATGCTTATGATTATTATGAATTTGCAAATATAATTAGTCGAAGAAATGAACTTTAGCCTAGATGCAATTTGCTAAACCAATATAAACAAGGTAGAATTAATTAAAGACGGAATGCTCTCAGTTTAATAGGAAAAGGAAGGGCTGCGGGTTGTACCAGGCAAAGGCAAAAGTGGGCCGGGCTGCTTCTGCCTTTATACCATTCCCTTACTAATGCACTTCATCCCACCTTCTACTCCAGGCTGAACCTGTTATTCTGGACTTGAGAGATCTCTTTCAACTGATTTACGAATTGAAGCAACGAGAAGAATTGGAAAAAAAGGCACAAAAGGATAAGCAGTGTGAACAAGCTGTGTATCAGGTATACCTGTGAATTTACCCGAGTACCAGGGAAGACTAGGACTTCAAATAAACAGATGTGAAAACTGACAGTCAGGTCCTGTCCTCCCGCTGCCAAGTAGAAATAAACAAAGATGAAAGGTTCCCGTGTAAATTTCAGGCACCGAGCGCAAGCCATTAGAGATGATCTTTTATTCTCTGAAATCCTGAACATGTGAGAGAAAGTGAAATCTTGAATCCCGAGGAAGATTTCTGGGCAGGAGAACAGAAGAAATGCAATTGCTTTTGCTGTTGTTGATAGTGGGCGTGGGGGTGGGGGTGGCTGCAAGAGTTTTCTTTTCCTTTTTTTTTTTTCCTGTGTGTTTTCTCCCTAAAATGACCCAGCAGCCTGTCCTACCCAGAGCTGGTTTCTGTACTGTCCTGTGATTTCTGAACACAGTCTCACACCTCTTCCCTTATATCTTCTGCTTTTCAACCTCCCTTCACTCGCTCTGCTGTAGACAATTTTGGAAGAGGATGTTGAAGATCCTGTATACCAGGTAATTTCTGAAACCCATCGGGGTTTTAGGGTCAGGAATGGCGAGGCCTGTGCTACAGACACTTTGTCAGAGCCCTGAAGAATCCCCTGACAGCAGAGCCTGGAGAAGGGACCGAGATTATTTCCAAGGGTGCGGGCTGCCAGTCTCTCCAGGAGTGAATTTCCATAAAAAATGAACAGAAGTTTGGCTGGCATCCATAACATGGGATCTTGAGATAGGTTTCTTCCTTCCTGCCCCTGACCCAGCCCCCTCCACTATCTGTAAAAGTTTGATTCTCAGAACTGGATGTTTTCAGGAGTCTCTTGTATATTCCAAGTTCGTGTGGAGGCTTCTCTGAGTTAGGAACCGGGGATGGGGAGTGAGTTTGGGTGACATTTGAGTGCAAGCCCAAAGGGCAGTCTGTAAGCTTTGGGAAGGCTGCGGGGAGAGATCTCTCTGGCCCCTCTGATTGTCTGGATCGTGCCATAGGGGCTGTTGGGAGGAGAGTAAGGGAGATCCTAGAGATGTCCCAGGTAGTAACTATCCCTGGACTCTCAAGCTTGCAGCCCAGGTGTGGCTAGAGAGATGGCTTCTCTTGGATCCAAGTGTGTGCTGTGTACAAACAGATGCAGAGAAAAGGGAAGAGGATGCCTCCCCCCACCAACCCCAGCCCACTCATACTTACTCCCAAGGAGAGAAAAGAGTGAGAAAAGGAACTTGCAGGACATAAAAGAAAACCTGAAACTTATGAGTTATATGTGTGTGTGTCACACATATCTGTTTCCACACAGAAAGCTGGTACAGCTATGACAAAAATAAAACCATATGGATAAAATGAGTAATATAATATGAGTAACACAAAGTAGAGGTTTCTAGCATATGTGACCAAAAAAAGCCTAACGGCATGCCCTGGCTATAGAATGCTGAGGGCGAGGATTTGTCGAGAATGTGGGCTCTGCCCTGGCCAACTGGGCATGAAGAATATTGCCCTATTTGAAATGGCTCAGTCCTTTAAAGTCTGAAACGTGCACAGGGGAAAAGAAATTGAGTTTCAGTATTTAAAACTAAGAGTGTAAAATAAGTTGCTATTTATGGGATGCAGAGGTTTGGGGTTTCTGAGCACTTGAAAGCTGAGTTAGGAGCTTTAGGGAAGCAAAGGGGGGCAGCAGATGTAACCCAGATTATGAAGTTGGGATCCCAGATGTTCCCAGGAGATGTCATTCCCACTCAGCAATGAAGCACTTGCAGACCTTACTGAGATAAAATGCCATTGAATGAAGAAGTTACATCTCCCCAAAGATGTGCAGGGGCCCGTGCAATCACTCCTGTACCACTGACCATCAGACCCTTGCCGTTTTTGTAAGAAAAGGCAGAGGTGTGCAAGGCACCCGTAGTGTTTCCGTAATCCACTTGTCTCTTGAGGGTGTTTTCTGTTGTGACTGTTTCTTTAATGCTCACTGAGATTTGTATCCTGAATTCCAAATGCCTTTTTTTTCCTCTCTCTCCTTCCCCTCTGACCTTTCCTCTCTGGCCGCTCCGTAATAGTACATTGTGTTTGAGGCTGGACACGAGCCAATCCGTGATCCCGAAACGGAAGAAAACATTTATCAGGTATAAAATCGCTTCTCTCTCTTACCATTGCACTGATATCAGTAAATGCTCTGAAGGGTCTGCAGAACCGAGGGCGCTCCCTTCTCATGGTCACATAGCTCTTTCTGTCATTCAGGCTCATGGAAGACAACTTCATGTGGTTGGCGTTTACCAACTGACCGGAAGTTTTCACACCTTGCTGTGGAAATGCTTAATGGCCAGTTGAGTGCGTTGTTTTAATTGTTAATGGATCTTAACTATGTTCAATTGACTCAAGAATCAGACATTCCATTTTAGTAAAGTAACCCATTGGAGGGTTGTTGTCCATGATACAGAAGGGTCCTTCGCTTCTCAAAAGAATGTGTTTATCACATTTCTTTTAAAAGCACTACTGAAAATGAAGGACAAACTCCAAAGCAAACACCTTTGGAACACAGCACTGGAAATATTAACTGAATAAAAGAAAGTACAGCTCCAAGATTCACCCCTCCTGAAGGGAAGGTAAATTAATATTCTTCAGTGTCTGCTTCTGTGAAAAACCTCACACACACATTTTGACTCACTCCATTCTCGCACACATGCTATAAAGTAGGTATTTAATCCCACTTTTATGAGGGGGAACTGAGGCCCAGAGAAGCTGAGTAACTTCCCGGGGGCTGTACAGCCATTTAGAGCAGCGATCAGACTCCACGTGAGTGAAGGTACAACTCACCGGACCTCCCCCTTGCTTGCCCATCAGAGTTAGAGAAACTGCACCATAGCCACACATCAGATAAATATGACAGCATCCAATTTGTCACTAATTAGAAATTCAGCCTTAATTTGAAATATAAACATCATGGAAGAAGGGGAAAAAATTTAATGTATTTAATAAGTGATTTTAATTTCCTTAACTCACTCAGTTATGTGGTCTGCTATTCTGCCTTGGGCACGCATTACTTATGTAATGAAAGTAAAACAGATTTTCAGTTTCCGTCAAATGCACAGAATTGTAAATGACCAAAGTATAACATCAGCTCTACCAGTAGCTCAGTGTAAACCAGGCCCATGGAGTGATCATCGTCTTTCTCTCCCCTGGATCGGTCTAGATTGGATGCAAGTGTAAGGTTGTGCTCTGAAATCTTGTTTAAAGTCAGCGCTCACACAGTTTCTGTCTTTAAATGGAAAACTTACATTTTTGTTCTCAGATTTTATTTTGATTGATTGATTTTTAATGTTTATTCACTTCTTGAGAGACAGAGACAGAGTGTGAGCAGGCAGGGGCAGAGAGAGAGGGAGACACAGAATCTGAAACAGGCTCCAGGCTCTGAGCTGTCAGCACAGAGCCCAAGGCGGGGCTCGAACTCACGAACCGTGAGATCGTGACCTGAGCCGAAGTTGGATGCCCAACCGACTGAGCCGCCCTGGCCCCCCTCAGATTTTAAATTATTACAACCTTGCGGTGTCTGAATATGAGGCCAAAAGAAACAATTAAGCAGTCATCCCCTGAAGAAAAAGCACCTTGTAAGACAAAATGGGGCTTTTCAGTGCAAAGTTTCTGAATCCCAGCCAAGCCGTAGTTAGTGGCACCTGCGGGCCCCCATGGGGGACGGCTGGGGGTGTGGGACATCCTGTGTGTGGGAAGAACTGGTTTAGGTAAGCAGAGAACTGGGTTCCAGTTCTGGCTGTGTCACCAACTATCTTTGGCTGAGTGGTAGTGTGCAAGACACTTGCCCTCTATGAGCCTCAGTTTCCCCAGTGGTAAGATAGGGAACCAGTTTCCCTGTAACTCACACGTTGGCATGAGAATGAAGCAAGTTCGTGTGAAGGATGTAGAGAAGAGGCTTCATCCTGAGTCACACAGTGTGTGGATTCGGAATCCTAGTCCAAGTACCAACTCAAGTTCTTTTCCTTCTCTGAGCCTCAGTTTACTCACCTGTAAACTGAGCGACTAAGACTGAAGAGTCTCTTAGGTGAGGTCCTTTGCTGCTTTTTGCAGCTAGTGCCTATCAGAGGACAGCGATTCTTTAGAGAAACATGTTTCCTTGCTTTACAGGGCAACAAAACTCTTAGAAATTGTGGAGGGGGGGGACGGGGAGGGGAGAGGGGTAACATTTATTGAGGGCTCCATGAATGGGGTTTACATGCAATATCTTATCTCTCACAACAAGACCGTGTGGCTTGAACCCTCATTCCCACCTTACAGATGGAACCCTGAGGCTCACACAGATAAGATGTGTTGCCCAAGGTCACAGAGCTCCAAGAGGCAGAACTCCCACTCCCAGCCAAGTCTCTCTGACCCCGGTAAATGCATGAATCCCCGGGCTCTTCTCAGCCGAATATCCTGATGCAGAGTTTCACGATTAGATTCTGCGTAGGCTTCAAGTCACTATCTAAAAATCACACTTGCTTTAACAGTTGTGACCTCCGGATCTTTCCGGCTGTCCATCATTAGCAGGAAGGTACCGTTTAAGGAAATGAATATTTTATCACCCTCTCGTCTCCTCTCTTGCTTTGCCAGTCAGCTGGGCCTCAATTTGCTCAACACAAGATAAGCTCTTGGGCCCAAAGATAAAGCTGAGCTTTTAAGGAGCTGTGATTAGGGAGCCGTACTCTTCTTTGTGTTTTGAGGGCCTCTGATTATTCCACAGCTATTCATCCTGAGGAGACTACAGTATCTCCAAGTCTTCAGCTTGGCCCAGGGTAGTCTCAGATTTTAATCCCAACCCCTGCTTTCCAGAATGAGGAATGAGGCAGACAGACCTGGGGCCTAATCCTCTAGCCGTTTTGTGGCCTTGGATCAAGTGCATAACTTCTGTATCCCGATCTCCCAGGCTATAAAATTAGGAATGCTGCATTATCTGCCTCTAGAAGTGATGTGAAGGTGTAAAGCTCTTGGTACGTAGTAGGTTCTGTGTAAATGGTAGTTCCTCTACTTCCTGAGAACTTTGTCAGTATCAGATGCTGTTCACGAGGTCTTATGATGTTATCTTAAGTGAAGCAGAACATGACTTGGTCGCCTCATCTTGTCAGAGAGCCTAGCGGAAAGTTGCAGCCTCACTTGACTTTGCTATTTATAACCCCGGCATGAGGGAGGGAGAGACTCTTGAGTAAATGGAACCTCTCTTTGAGGATCAGTAGTCTCATTTTCCAAACCGGATTAATAATAGTAATTGTCTTTCTTTTTGCATGCATCAGAAAAAGTTATCAGTCTTCTTTCTAAAGCAACACAGAACCTTGCAGTACAAGGGTTTTTTACACCTCACCTGATTTTGACCCTTGCAGTAACTCAGTAAGATAAGCACAGCTATGATGGCTATCGTTTTAAATGGAAGAAAATCAAGTCCTCCAGTTTGAGTGCTGCGCCCAAGGCCAGAGCCTCAGCTGTAAACCTGGTAATTCTTTAGTACGTTAACGTTAACACACGGGCGAGATTGCGGCTTTCCACACAGACATTCTCTGAGTCCTTTGGTTTGAAAATCATTTTTAATCGCCCGTGAGGTGTCAAGTATTGTTATTTTAAAATGATAACTCTCTGCTCCAATGTCACTCAACCCTGAAACTGCCTCTCTAACACTATTAGTATGTCACTGAGCTAAAATGTCTTCTGTACATATAGTGCTTAATGTATAGCTTTTACAGTAGTTTGACATCTATTAGCTCCTTTGTTCAAGAGGCAATTGTGTATGGAGCACCTAGTGTGTGCCCGGCACACGGGGATGTGATAGACCACAGCGTGGTCCCCACCCTCAACGCGTGTCTAGGCACCCCCTGGCCTGCCCACCACAGCTACATGAGAAAACGGAGGCTCAGAGGACAGAGGGGCCCTCTGAGGACTCACAGCCTGTGGCGGAACCAGGATTAGGAACCAGATCTCCCGCTTCCTGGGGCGCCTGGGTGGCTCGGTCGGTTAAGCGTCCAACTTCGGCTCAGGTCATGATCTCGCGGTCCGTGGGTTCGAGCCCCGCGTCGGGCTCTGTGCTGACAGCTCAGAGCCTGGAGCCTGTTTCAGATTCTGTGTCTCCCTCTCTCTCTGCTCCTCCCCTGTTCATGCTCTGTCTCAAAAATAAATAAACGTTAAAAAAAAAATTTAAACCGATCTCCCACTTCCTTTTGGTTGAGAACTGCCTTCACTCTACACCGTCCTATTACTGAAATGGTCTGCGGGCAGAGTGGACCAGCCAGGCAGGGGTGAGAACCAGCACACGAGGCACGTTCTGGTCTTTGTCCCTTAAACACCTCTGCCCTTAGCACATACATGGTAAATGTTCAGTGCTTAAACATTTCCTGTGTAACCAGTATTTACGGGATGAGGAACAGGTTAGCAAAATGCCTGCCCTGCACTGCACAGGCTCACGGGCAGCTGCAGTGTGGGTTGATAGCTCCTATATAAGATAAAGCACTTTTGACACTCGTGTGAGTAACCCAATTACTTTCTCAACTCCTCCCAGTAAAACAGGGAGCTCCATTCACTCGGGGGCCTTATCCAGCTTGTTTGCCATCACTGTCCCCGGCAAACCACGAAGCCTGATACATAGTAGGTTCTTGGCCACTTTTATTTTTTAGTGGAAGAATGTACCAGAGCTTACAAGAGTCCAGAGGAAGGCTCCGACCAGGTCGAGAGCCAGGCAAGGCTCCCAAGAACGTATCCTGCCCGACATAAATCTTTAAGGACAAACAGGCAGATTGATATGTCACCCATGGGAGAACCAAGTAGCAAAGCTTTTTCAATTATGCACAGTTTGGGTTTATCCATCCTGCCGCTTCTCCTCCATTTGCAGGGATAATTGAGAGTCAGCTGCGGTTCAACTTGCTAAGTGCCCATAGTGAGCAGTGAATTACGAGGAACAGAAATGCTGTTCGTGTTGCTCAGGAAAGGGTGAGCCAGTAAAAATACAAGTGCGGGCTGGTAATTTATTGGCCCTTGTTAACAAGGACTCCGTAGGCATTCTTAGAGGATTCCTTTTAGAGGGAGCTGAGTTATCGGGAGCAAAGAAATTACATTCGTCATTGGCTACCTGCAAACTAGGGTTTGCGAGAGCAGCTCAGGAAGCGCATCTTTCTGCATGGTCCGTGCTCCGCCACGGACCTCCCGTTTTCTGCAGGAACGTGCACAACCTTCTGCAAGTGTAGAATGTGATGTCAGAGAAAAGGGTGCAATCAAAAACAGCTAGGGAATGGTGGGACCAGGGGTGAGGTGCAACTGTCTATACCGCGTAGTAGTTAAAACGCGAACTGCCGGAACTCCAGCTCTAGCCACCCTGCTCACCTGCAGGATGCTCTCTGGGCTTAATTTTCCTCCTCTGCAACATTGTGACAGTTGTCATCCTTGCCCGACTGACTTGTCTTGAGGACTGCATGCAAATACATGTAAACACTCAGAACAGTGGCTGGCACCTAGGAAGTGCCCTGTCAATGTCAGTTCGGGCTGTTAGTAATAAATGTTTTGTTTGGTAGCCAGAAAGAGCTGGGTTTGAATCTCACCGCTTAACTAGCTTTAAAGCTTTGGAAAAGTTTCCCTGACATCTCTGAGCCTCAGTTTTTCACCACCTAAAAGTGAAGATTCTAATACCAAGCTCTTAGGATTATTAGAAGGATTTTAAGCTAAGTTGATGAACATGGAAATAGCACAGGGTCTCGAGGAATGAGCCCAAATTCTTCCTTATTGTTAATGGTATAGTTAGCTGGTCCAAGCCTAAAAGACACTTTTTCTTTTCCTTCACTGTTCCCCACATTTCTTATGAAACATTTACGCAGCAGACATCTACCAGATGCCTACTGAGCATTGGGCACTGTGCCTGCTCTTAAAGAGCTCCCAGTCTGGTGAAAAGAAACACAGATTAGCAGACAGAAGACCACTGCAGGCTGATGCCTCAGATGGGGGTAGGAGCTACACTGTGCTAGTTCCTGGGAAGCACACATGATTGCTCTCGATCCAGAATGTTTCAGTGTAACACCCTGACTGGCCCATTAGAAAAGTGTTCAACCTATCTACTGTTGTTAATATTATAAAGTACGTGCTGATCCTTATTTATATGATGTGTCAGCAGTAAAAGAAGCTCTCATTCTAACACTTCACAGTATCACAGCTCCTGATCGTCTGTATTTACTGTCTACTTTGTCGTTGGATTCCCACGGTAACCCAGATCAGAAGCAGAGCCAGTAACACCCATTTTAGGATCGTGACGCTCCCAGGGGCTGTGGCCTGTTCAGGGTGTGACAGTTACCAAGTGGCCCGATAAGACCAGATGGAGGAGTACGAGGAGAGAGGGAGGAAAGAAAATACAGATACATATTAAAAAACAATTGGAATTTTCTCGACTCTTGTCTTGCGCTTTCCCTGCCATTAACGGTCCCTTTTCTTGGAAGACACTTTGGATAAATATCAGACGGCTTGTCCATGATCCCAGCAGAGGCCGTTCTTTATGCTGAGACCTTGATGTTTGCTATATTGTAAATAACCTGACTCTCAGCTTAAACTCAGCTGCAAACTAATTTTAATCACTTGGGACAAGTCAGAGCACCTCTCTGAGGCTCATTTCTGTCTTTGGCGAAAGGAGGATTATTTTTTCCACCACGTGACCTCTGAGGTCCCTGCAGCCTCCCGTCCTGTGATTCCGTGAGGAGCCCGATGGCAGAGACACCCTGCACTCATTTAAGTGACTCACACGCTCCTCCCTCATCCAGCTTTCCTCAGGGAAGGAGCCTGGCCTCCAGCTTCTACACTTGCGGAAGCCCCTTTGATTTGGGACCCTCGGGCCTCAGGGGCCATTCTCAACACACACTTAAGCCAGCTTGAAGTTGAAGCGTGATGGCTTTGTTCTCTGAAAGTGGAGTATCAAAGTGTTTTGACTGTGTCGAATTTGATTTTTCCATAGGTTCCCACCAGCCAAAAGAAGGAAGGTGTTTATGATGTGCCAAAAAGTCAACCTGTAAGTGTAAGTAAATCTTCTCTCTTCTGCCAGGCTCCCGTGACCTGCGCTCCTACGAGGCTGTGTCTACAGCTTGAGGAAGGGAACCCCTCTTCTGGATAGGCGTTATAACTTAGAGAGCTTTGCCAGGGCCTACATGGCACGGACTCCTCAGTGAGTCAGAGGGAAGGGGGCATAGGGCGGAAATGGTGAGGCTGAGGAAGGGTTGCCAACCTGGACCGAGGTCTGGCCCCCCGCGTGGCGGTGAGTTGAACTGCACAAACCACTATGTCCAGGGGTCTCAAGGTCTGAGTTGTTCCATGACAAAAGTCTCTGGCCAAAGACTTAATTATACCTGATCAAATAGGGGGCAGTGTCTCGATCCTGGGAAGAGTTGCCCATCCGATTTAAAAGTGGTTGATAGGTCTCAGAGGGATCATAGAAGAGCCGGCCAGGGCCTTTAGAGTGTATAAGGGTCCAGCCAGTGGATAAGACCACCAAGAAAAAGGTCACGTGTAGTGGGCTTGCAAAGAACCCGGCAGGTCCACTACATCTGGACCCCATCGGCCAGTGGGACTCCTGGAAATGGAAAATATCAAGCTGTGTGACACTACCACAAGCCAGTGCTAGGCCAGGCCCAGATTTCGGCCCCCCATCCAGTCGGCGTGCGGAAGGCAGCCTCTGTACGTGATTCAGGAGCACTGGGGAACTCTTGCCCAAGGGGACATCGGACTTCACCGCGGCCTGTGTAAACAGAACTAGGATGTTTAGTCACCGCTGATCTCATTCAGCTCAGTGATGGGTACAAAGAGCACAGGCTTTGAAAACAGACCCCCAGGAACTCCAGCTCTGACCCTAACAGGACTTGTGAGGCTGGATGACTCTCTGGGCTGTTGTTATTGGTCCTGGACCCCACCCTGTGAGAGACACAAAGACACCCCCGCATTTTTCAAGGTCAGATTGATAGGGCAATTTGAAACCCCATTCCCAGGGCAGCAACTGAAGGACCTAGAAATGCTTGGCCTGGAGAAAAGGAACCATAAATGTGGAGATGGGAGTCCCCAGGGCTACCGGTTGGAAGAGGGCTTACACTGTTCTGTATTGGCCAGCCCAAAGTGACAGTGACCTTCCTGAGCAGTGGTCAGAGCTGTTAAGAGTTAGAACAGCTGGCACCTAGGGGAGTGAGCTCCCCATCACTGGAGCTGGTGCAAGCAGAGCCTAAAAGGCCCCCTGTCAGAAAAACTATAGGAGGATTCAAATGTGAGATGGGCAGAGGGGAAAGAGGAGCTCCTGTTGTCCCTTTCAAACCTGACCTTCTGTCCTGAGTTGAGAGTCCTTCTGGCTCATTCTTACCCTCCTCTGCCCCTGTTCTCTTTTCACCTGGTGAAATTTCTTCCTTTTCCTATCAGCGTCCATTCCTCTTCCCCATATCCTGCATCCACCCAGACCCCACCTAAATCCTGCTCCCGAAAGCCAACACATGTTAGGTTTCATGAGACAGCATATTTGAATGGGGTCCTCAAAAACTTGAGTCTACGAGGTAGTTGAGAACGTGAAGTGGAGTGTCGCTCAGAGAAAAAGCCGTTTTTCTCCTTGAGGCCTTTGCATTTGTCAAGCCTTCTTGTCACGGAGACACTGGTCCGTTCGTGTTTCCGTTTGGTTCAGCTCCCATCACACAGCTCCCTACAATTCAATTTGTGCCTAAATTGCTTCACTTGCCCCTAACAGGTTTAGATACGTGAGGAAACATGCTCCATTTGCCGCCTTGGTTTTCGTGAATTTATTAACCAGTCTGGCCACACCATCTCCATGCTTAATAGCTGAAAAAAAAAAACCCAACCAAACAAAAAAAGCCCAAGCTCCTTAGCCTGACATACACAGCACTCAGGTGCCAGCCTCAGCCCGGATCTCTGGTCTACCTCCCCCTGGTCCAGCTCTACTGAATTCTGCAAGGTTCTGAAGGAGCCACATCCTCCCCTAATAGCCCAGCTTAGCTTCAGGCTATGGGGACTCAGGGAGACTTTGTGGTCTTCTGCTAAGTGTGAGCAGATCACCCCTACCTCTGTGCCCCGCTCCCTATCATTCCTCTGTTAACAGCTCTTAGCACATAGCATCCCAACTCTTCTCCTGGCTCCTTACTTCCAGGAACTTCCTGAGGTCCTTGGATTACCAGAAGCAAGCCCAGGGTCTGGCATGTGAAAGGCAGGGATGACACAGCCGCTCAAGGGGTGTTTCATAAATATACGCATGACTCTGCCTGTAGAAAGAATTGAAAATCCTTACACTTTCTTTTAAAGGGAATTTCCTGGTTATCTGACTCTGAAATAGGCATTAAGTAAACATGCTCAGGTTTTGCTTGGGAAATATCTGGGCTGCCTGAACGGCCAGCAGTAGCTTCCAACCCTCTGTTCGCATAGAGTCCTAGAAGCATCTGGGCTTTTCCGTGAACAATTTCAACATTTCTAAAAGCCAGAGACAGGTAGCAAGTCAAAAGTATCAACTCTAGTGGA
This sequence comes from Prionailurus bengalensis, assembly GCF_016509475.1. Lineage (NCBI taxonomy): Eukaryota > Metazoa > Chordata > Mammalia > Carnivora > Felidae > Prionailurus > Prionailurus bengalensis. The sequence continues at coordinate 46,433,615 of NC_057345.1, read as the reverse complement.
GGGGCAGATGCTTGCGTTTGGTATCTCAACTCCTATTCTTACTACCTTTAGGACTTCTGATAAGTTCCCTTGTTTCTCTACACCTCCCTGCTCTCATCTATCAAAGGAGTTACTAAACCCAACTTACTGAATGATTTTGAGGAGAAAACAGCATGTGTATTGGAAACTTGATCCCACTTGCCTAAACTTCCCAGAGGTACTTTATATATCCCACAGCCCACATCCCTCACTGTTCTGGGACCTTCCTGTTCTCCAGGCTGGCCCCTGTAGACCTGCCTCCCTGATGAGTGCATATTCCCTGGGATACCTTTGTGCCCTGAAAATCCCTGCTGTGATCTCGATGTTTGCTCCCTCACCACCTGCTCCTTAACCAGAAAGACAAATAAACCAAAGACAGCCAAGTCAGTGCATATTAAGCAGCTTCAAGCCAGTTTGACAGCTTCCACAAGTTTCCCACAAGAAGGGAAACTGCCCAGTGACCTGTTACTCTAGGAACCACCGGTTTCTTCTTCTTTGGGTCCAGAGCCCAGTCTGCCCAGAGCCCAGTAAGAGACTCAGCTTGGGGCTGTCACTGGAGAAGATCACACATCAGCTCCAGAAGAAATGGCCTGATCTTCAGCATCAGACTTGGGTATCCTCTCATCCTGGCCACCCGCTAAGGGTCCTTGAGCATCTTTTTCCTTCTCTAAACCCCAGTGTCGTAACCTGCAAAGAGAAAGGAATGCCTGCCTTGTAGCTTTGTTTGGAGGACTAAAGGAGACATTTATGTAAAACCTTAACAGGGGATATGGATTAGATTAAACGAGAACATTACTGTCGGTTGTCGGCACGAGCAATCCACCAGCCAACAGTTCACACTGAGGCGGGATTGCAAGTATGCTAGGTAATTGCACACCTCCTCTAGGAAGCCTTTTTTTTTTTTTTACCCCAGAGTAAACAGCTCCCCCGGGAGACCTCTGTGCTTCTCTGTGCAATGATCACAATGCACTATTACCTTTTCTTAATGAATCCATGTGAGCCATTGGACTTTGAGTTTCTTAAAGGCCTTGGCTTCGGGGTTAATGGTACCTGCCTTAGAGTTTTTTGTGTTAAGGACTAAGTGAGCTGAAGAATATGAATCAACACAGTGCTTGGTGCAGAGTAGGGATTCAACAGCTGTGAGCTGTTACTGTTCTGCTCTGTGAGCTCCTTGAGGTCAGGAATCGCTTTTAATCATCACTCTTTCTACAGTAACTCCTCTGAGGATATCTGCTCCCTTTGAGCTTTTGATGGTATACGCTTTCCCCGTGGGTGGTGGGAATCTCATGTGCCCAAGTAAATTTTTATAGGCCTTGAAGCCAGGGGGATCCTTGATTGCAGCTCTAAAACCTCTGTCCTGGAGTCTCAGTCCCCTGGACTAGGGTGGCTCACTGTCACCCTACATGGCCAGAGGTGTCCTCATCAAGGTGTCACGTTTGGTGCATTGGGTTCTAGAGTTTGAGAAGTCGTGGCATTTCTTCTGGGTCTTGCCCACCCCAGTGCATCACCTGATGGGACACAGTTTTGTCTCCATCAGTCGGGCTCTTGGTCCAGACAGAGAGCCGGTTCTCTGTCTTCAGTCTCCTCTCTGACATCATGCATCCACACCCTGGTTTACACCACCAGGCACCATAACCTTGGGGAGCCAAGCTCTACCAGCCCCTTTCTTGTTCCCTTTTGCACAAATAATGTGTTAGGATGCTTTGTTTGTCCTAATCCGGACCTATAATATTACCTTCTTGTAACAGATTTGTTCTTAGGGTCATACTACACTCCCTTCCACTCTTACCTAGGACTCTGAGACAAGATAAGGATTAATCCCATTCGCTCCCAGAAATATACATTTCCTCTCTTCCTAGTCAAGGCAGCTAGAAGATTTGTACAGAGGCTTTATTTTCATGCCAGGGTCTCCAAACTCCGATAGAATTGATGCTTGCTGATAGGGAATATTAGCTGACTAGAGAGGCAGGGAGGAAAGAGCGTATAACTTGGGCAAAGCCTTGAAGGATGAGCAGGACTTGGACGGGCACAGCCCCTTCTGGGCATATCATTAAGGTCCTTCTGGCTCCTGAGTGTTTATTTCCTCTACTAGGTGGTACTCAGAACTGATGAATTTATCATCAGTTTCCTTCTCAGAAATGGGTAGCCTTTCTTTCTGCCAGATGATAATGCTTCTGGTGTTCTTTAGACAAATATCCTGGCCTCTTTGGGGCTGTCAGGAAGGCACATCCCTGAATGGAGAGGAAAACGTCAGCTAAGTAGCCCATTACCACATCCATTATTTAGTGCTTTTTGCACTCCGTTAGCCTTTGAACATGATTCTGGTTCTACAGGGGGACCCAGTGGAATCACACATTCACAGTTTGCTCAAGTGCCTGTTTTGGACCCTGTCATGCCCCACAACGCTCAACTTGGTTGAGGCTTAACCTTCATAGGTCACCAGACCTAAAGCTCAGCATGCCTTATGTCATTGTCACATGAGAAATACCAGCACTTGTCTTCTCCCCTCCCCTCCTTCCCACCTCATATAATAGTCTTATGGCTGAGGGGCACCTTTGGCTCAGGTCATGACCTCACAGTTCATGGGATCAAGCCTCAGGTCAGGCTCAGCGCTGACAGCTCTGTCACACTTGCTCTCTCTCAAAATAAATAAATAAACATTAAAAAAATATATTCTTATGGCTGAAAAAGATCTTTTACCCTTCACCCTATAACTGCCTGGTTTTAAATCCTTTTATGTGGATGTACTAGACATAATTATCAGTACTAACCCATCAGTGGATTCTAGCAGAACTTTCTTCGGCCTTTGAAAGAGAGTCTTAAAGGTTTGGCTTAGCGGAAAATAGAAAGGACGCAGATTGTGGAATTGACCAGCTGGACTCCACATTCAGTTCTGGGGGACAAGACATGGATTCAGATATTGAAAGTAATAATCAGACTCCCCTGAGATTCTTTCCTCCCTTTGGGTATGATCTTTGCCAATCTCTTCAAGTTTCTGAGACTCCTCTTCGAGTGGAAATGATGAGCATCCTATGCCAACATCTCAGGGCTTTTGTGAGACTCATGAAGCAATGTGAGAGCATTGTCGGTGAAGACGAGGGGTTGCTTTCATGGTCTCTGGGGACATAAAGACCAAGGGATGGTGTGTACTTATTCCTCCAGCTATTTTATAGACTCTCTTAAGATTACGAGAAAGGCTCAAGTTTTCTGACAAGAGAGGGCACATCTGAGCTCACTGTCAGGAAGAAATCTGAAACCATCTGAGCTGATTTTCAGAGGGAAGGACAGCTCTCAAAGAGTAGTGAGGTCTCTGGCCCCCAGAGTATTCAAGCAGCAGGTGAATGGTTCTGCAGGGGTTCTTATGTGGAGAAGGTGACCACACTAGCGGACCTTGGAGCCATCTACCCACTCTCTCATCCACTTTCCCCCGTGTTTATAACATCTAGCGTTGACCTCACCATCTTGTTCCCGGTGTCTCAGCTGCGAAGCCAGGCACCCCAGAGGCCCTGTTACTATCTCCACCATCCTCTCCCTGGCTTTAGAGTTGCCCACGGTGAAGCGTGCAGCAGTAAGTTATGGCATTGCCCCGTGAGGTCGGTGCTCTGGATGGAAACATGTTTACTATGCGCTGTAATCAAGGCACCACACTGAGCAAGCCCTGGGCACAGAGTAGGTCCTTAGAAAATCGGTCCCTCCTTAGTTTCCTCCTGGAGAGCTGGAGGACAGTGCTTGCGTCTCTCTGGTGCGTCCTAGAAAAGAGCCACACTGGGAGAATCGGGTAAAAACCCCAGTGATCACATGTGAAGTCCAAGGCTCCCTTCACTTCCTTTCTTTGCCTTATTGTGCTAGGCCACCAGCTCTGCACACTGAGAGTCTGAGCTAACTTAGCTGGGGAAAAAGCAGGTAGACTTTATTGAGTAGATACTGTGTGCCATGGACAGCCTAGACTGTGGTCTCAGCCTATCTCATTCAGTAGTCACACCTGGAAGGTAGATGTCATTTATATATGAGGAAGCTGAGGCTTTCCAGAGGGCCTATACAGTCACAAAGCTGGTAAGTGACAGAGCCCGAAATTGAACCTTCAGCTGTTCTGATTCACACAGTTTCCACTAAAACACACTGCCTTTAGGATTCAAGAAAATGCCAAGCCCCCATCTCCTCTTCCTCACCATGGTTGGAGTCAGTACTCAGGCCAGTTTCTGTCTCCCATTACTCGTTGCTTCTGAGTCCTTATTAACAACGCTGAGGCTAGCCCCTGGGGGTGGCTATGAACACCTCTCTCCCCCTTCAGCCGGAGTCCCATGAGGCACACCCATGTCTGACTCGTTCCTGACCCCTCACTCCGCCTATGCACTGCACTCTGTATCCTGACATTGAAAAAAATATCTGTGAGTCCCAAAGAACAAATCTCAAGGAATCAAAAATCAGAGAGCTGCTCATTTGGCCTCCCCTGCCTCCCACCCTCCAAACATCTATGTTTCTGTGCAAGACCCCTGTCTCCCAACAGTCAGTATTCAGTTGATTTTCCTTGCCTTAGATTTAATTCAGTTTCCCTGCTACAAATGTAGGAAGAGTCAATCCATTAAAGTGAAGAATTACAGAAATTCTCTGGACAACTGTTCCTAACCACCCCCACCAGCCCCCGTCTTTCATGGCAAATAAATTTTCATTCACAATTCAGCAGTTGGTTTTTCCTTTAGTCTGAAATCTGGATCAAGATGTTTCATAATTGAATTAAATCTAGTCTGAACATTTGTCAGCTTCACTTCCTCATTAAGCACCACATTGTAGAGAAATTATAATTATCGGAATGCCGTTAACATAGATGTCACACAAGAGGAGGTCTTCCTGAACTAAGGGAAAGGAATCTGCATCGGCATATTCCACAAAGGAAATAGAAGCTTGCCCTGTCTTGCTTTTCTTAGACAGGCTTTCGGTTTGCAGTGGTTAACAAAACTGTCCTGAGATAGAATCCTAAATCCCTGGAATCTCAGAATTTGTGAGGACATTAAAAGCTGCTGGGTCAGCCTTCTCACCAATACAGGGATCCCTCCAGAACATTTGTGATGAGCACAGATGAACGTGTCTGACTCTGGCTTTGGCCCACATGCCTGCAGTGACAGACCTTCATGACTTTTGTGATCCCACAGCTCCATTTGCTGGAGAGCCCTCCTTGTTTTCAAGTTCCCTTACAGCTTCTATTCATTCATTCATTCATTCATTCATCCATCCATTTGACGAACTTTTACTAAGGACCTCCTATCTGCCATAAAGTGGCCTACTCACTAGGGATATAAAGATGAATAAGGATGGCTGCTTGAGAATTTTAATGATCACGAGAAGGTAGATGTGTAAAAATGGTTGCAATCCGTGTAATCCTCTAGGCCATATGTAGCATATGTCTATAATATGCTCTGGGAGCATAGTGGGGAGGCAGAAAACTTTGCCCAAGGGAGTTCAGTGAGGTCTTCACCCAGGAAGTAGGGTCTTAAAAGATGATAGGAACTTGGCACAGAGAAAGAGTGGAACGGGATTCAGGAAGAGGGAACTGAATGTGTAAAGGCACTGAACTATGGAAAAGCATACCATATCCCGGGGGCTGATGAAGAGTCTGGGGTGGTGGGACTGCAGGATGCCTTCATGTGAGCAGGTGACAGGGCACGAAGGGAAGCCATCCCCACGGAGTGAAGGACCTGGAATGCGATGCTCAGAAACTCAGATTGGCTGGGAAGCCACTGGTGCTGTCGGGTGTTGAGTGGCACTATTAGAGTTGTGATTCTCAGCATCACTTTGGTGGCCTGCAACAGGTGGCTTGGCTATTGGAGAGACCGGTAAGAAGCTGATGGGATTATCCATGTGTATCTATCAGGATGAAGTCAGGAAAACAGAGCCCACACGAGGTAATTTCATAGAGGGAATTTAATGTGGAGAACTAGTTACAAAGGTGTTAGGAGAGCTGACAAGCCAAACAGAGGGCAATGGAACAACCCAAATTAGTAACATTCAGAAGTTGCTACCGTCCCCAGGACTGGAAGGACAAATAAAGGGACCAGGGCTGCCAGTGGGCACTGTGACCGCAGAGGGCACAGGGACCTTGGCAAGAGGGGGTGGCTGTCTGGTGGAAAGTAGAGCCGTGAGGGAGACTCACGGCCAGGTTCACTGCCAGAATACTGCATAAAGAGAGCCAGGGAGAAATTCAGTGCTTCTCCCCTCTTTCCACCATCCAGCATCCAACTACCCCTTTTGTTGGCCAAACCAAAGTGAAAGTGGGTTGACAAGGGAGCTCAGGCAATGTAATTTACAAGGCCACCCCCCTGTCCTACTACACAGAGCAGAGGGAGGACAAGAATGGGTCTGAAGGGCAAAGTGGTCAAAGGGTAGGCAAGTAAGGATTACTTTGGGTCTGGGCTGCGGGTGACACCCTGCAGACAGGGAGAGGAACGGAGGGAGGGAAATGTGTAAATTGGAATGAATGACATTCAGATCTAGAAAGTAGGTCTAGAAAGTAGTAGGTCTAGAAAGATCTTGCTGATGTGGGGGGGAGGGGGAAAGAGAAACACAAGGTCTAAGCTCCTTCTGAAGTGGCAAGCCTTGGCAGGTCGGGTAAGCAGGCAATAGGGACTGAGTGCTCTGTCTCCTGTCCTATAGCTCTGCCATTTACATACGTGCTGTTTTACGTGTCCAGGTTCTAAGGGTGTTTGTAGATCAGCCTTTCCATCCACTCTCTTCAGGTCCTTGCCAAAGACAGTAGTAATCCCTTTCATCCTCCTCTCTGTTCTCAGTCCATGCCTCACATTTGGGCAGTGTCACATTATCACTTTGAATGATATCTGGCTCTTTCTTCCCCGTTTCTGTCATGAATGGAAGGAATCAAGCAGAGTTGTAGACAGCTCGCTGTTAAATCATTCCCGAAACTTGTTTTCTACAAATGCAAATGTGGAAGGGGATAAGCGCTTGCATAAGCAGTTGCCTGGTGTCCTGTTTGCTCAGTTGTGTGTTGGCAAAAATCACATCTCGATAAAACAATGATCAGTCCATCGCTGTGCTCAAATTCCTGCCACCGGTCTCCTGCAGGAATGGTCTCCAAACTTTTTATAAAATCCTGGCACCATTATTGCAATGAACTGTGCCCAGTAGCCTTTTATAGGAACAGATGGGAATAGGAGTTGTGGTTGAAGCTGGGTTGAAGCCTCAAGGCCTACCCACCTGGAATCCTTTTCTGAAGCACAGAAGATTCTGGAAAGGAAGAGATCCAGAGAAGATAGTGTGAAAACCACTGTCAAAAGAATCCACTGGCTAATTCCATGGGTGGGAGCAGTGGGGTGTTTAGATGAAGAGATTCTTCACATTATTTCCATTAGAAGCTTTGTTCTTCTATAATTGAATTTGCAAACACAGATTGGGAGCCTGCTCTTTGGGAGGGAGTGAAACATCACAAAATTTGAAGTTTGGGGTACCTGGGGGCTCATTCGATTAAGCATCCAAATTTGGCTCAGGTCATGATCTCACAGTTCGTGAGTTTGAGCCTGACATCGGGCTCTGTGCTGACAGCTCAGAGCCTAGAGCCGGCTTCAGATTCTGTCACTCCCTCTCTCTCTGCCCATCCCATTTGCTCTCTCTCAGAAATATATTTTAAAAACATTTTTTAAAAAGTTGAAGTTAATCAAAGCTTTATACTTCTTAGCTGTATGACTCAGCAAAGTGCTTTATGTTTTGGATTCTTCTGAATGACCAGTTAGCATCTGGGGAAGATTACTTGGCACCAACATGGAATCACAGAAGTCTGAGCCTTTTGGAACACCTGGGGGACTGCGTTGTTGAGCATCTGACTCTTGATTTCGGCTCGGGTCATGATCTCACAGTCATGGGATTAAGCGCCACGTTGGGCTCTTGTGGAGCCAGCTTGGGATTCTCTCTCCCTCTCCCCCTCTCCCCCGCTCACACGTCCTTGCTCTCTCTCATCCTAAAATTTAAAAACAAACAAACAAACAAAAAACAGAAGTGTGACCCTTTCAGCCTGACTATGTAGGCCTTAAATTTTTTTCCCTCAATTACCAGCTGCGTGACCTCGGATAGCGTGTTCACTCATAAAACGTGGGTAATGACTGTGGTGCCTACCTCATAGAATTCTCCTGAGGACTAAATAAGGTGATACATGTATAACTCTATATGAGTAGCACCTGGCACATAGTAAGTGCTCAATAAATGTTAGCCGTAATTATTATCGTGAGCTGTTATATGGGCATAGGACTATACCAAGTGCTTCAAGAGATAGGAGAAGGAATAAGATGTGGCCTAGCCCCGACGGTGCTTGTGGTCTATGGGTGGGAGTGACTTCAGTATCTAGAGTGAGGGGCTAGAGTGCCTTTAATTCTCCATGGCTAAGCAATGTCAACAAGATCAAGTGTAACCTGAGAGTCTGGGGTAGGGCTGAACCTACAAGAGAGTTTCATGGCTATAGGGCAGGGATAACCAACATTTGTAACTACCAAAGAAAGCAAGGCACTTAACGAGATAGGCACTTAATGCACTATTTCAGGACTCTCCCAAGCAACCATAAGAAGTAGGTCTCTTCTCTACGGTAAAGGTTATTAAAGATCAGAGAAGTTAAATCACTTAGCACAGCTGGAAGAGGCATCCCTAAGAATCTAAGCTAGTTCTCTCTGAACTTAAAATGAGGGTGACCTAGTTTATCATCCAAAGTGGGTCACTTTTGAATGCAAAAAAGGGGTGTGCTATTAACAATGACATCAGGACAATAGACATGAACAGGAGCTGTCTTAAGTGGACCAGGATGTAGGGCCACCTTACCCAAAGCCAGTGAATGTCCTTCCTAACTGGGCTACCCTGTCTCAAAGACCACAACACAGGAGATTTCAAAGAAGGCACAGGAAGCATCTGTCCATCTTGTTCTTGGCACTCCGTACCAGTTTTGTCCCCGTGTGGAAACAAGCCCAGTACTACCCACGAGACAGAGGTGCCCTGGTACATGCTCGCTCCTTCAGCGGGCATAATAAATCAGATTACTTGGAGATCTGTTATGTGGTGAAAAACTGTAGTCCAGGGTATCTGTTCACTGCCGCTGCTGTGAGTCTATCATTATTCCTCTAATACAGACCATTAACATTCACAGAACCTTAACTACAGCATCTCTAATGAGCACAGCTATAATATACAGTTTCCCCATAAATATCCATTGATGCTGACACTCATTCTCTCTTGGTACAGTAATTCAGCTTTTCTGGATAAATCATCATGCAGAGGCTCTTTCTTTCTCCCTAACTGCCATTATTAGTGGTTACACAAGAATAATGAGCAAACTCTGGTTGCAAAAAAGAAGAAAGAGATGAATGATCATGGAGAATACAAAAATATATGTTGGTGACAGTACCCGGCCATGGCAAAACCTGATTTTGCAATGACTTAGAAAGGAGGCAAGAAATGAACATTAGCTGAGCACTTACTGGGGGCTGGGGAGTACACGCGTTGTTTGGCCAGCTGTATGTGGTTCAGTGAATCCCAACATTGCATTGCCCAGCAGTCATTTGTGATGCTTTTAAAAAGGCAGCTTCCTCGGCCCCACCCCCTAGATCTGCTTTTGTATGGCTCACGTGTGCGTGTGTATGTATGTAAAGGGAGATTTATGAAGCTCCCCAATACAGTCTGATGCTCCGCTAAGTTTATCTGGTTTAATGAACAAAGCATCTATGATTTGCCCCACTTGATGGACCAGAAGACTGAGGTGGAGACGCTATGGGGAGAGGGAAATAAAGTCTGGCTCTGAAGGAAGCATCCCTTGCTTCTGACTTGTATGCAAAGAATGGCTCCTATTAAGATGACATTGACTCACTTGGTACACGTTCTCCCTGCTCCAGCCCTCGTTCCCACCTCTCATGGGGCTCTGTCAGCGCCTCACCATGCTTCTCTCCAGGATGTTGGCAGCTGTCCTTGTCTCTGTTACTCCTCTTTCCCACCATTGTATGCTGCCAGCCCAATACTCTTGGTTCGTTCCCACTTTCCTATAGTTTTCAATCTCCTAGCCTTGTCTTTCTGGCTATTTTTCTGTTGTTCGTCCCATAGTCACCTAGAAGGTTCTACCCCTATGACCCCAGTCAGAATTTCAGGGATAACACCTGCAGTGTGATCTGACCAGGGTCCTCCAGAAAAGATTGGGGTGCACTGTGGCGGGGCGGGCTCCTAAACTGTGGTTACTCCTTCCAGAGCCCTTACCTCTTTCCCTAGTCTTAAAACACAGATCGTCTGACACCCTTTGTTCTCCTCACCATAGTGGAGTAGTTGAGAGCACACACTCCAAAGCTAGCCCACTTTGGTGAACATTATAGCTCTACCATTTACTAGCCGGATGACCTTGGGTAAGTTAATTAATCCTTCTGTCCCTCAGTTTCCTCCTCTGAAAATGAGGATAGCAATAGCACCTGTATCCGCTGCAATAATTAAATGAGTTAATAAGTAAAAGCACTTTAGAATAGTGTCTGTACATACAGAAGAAGCTCCATCTGAACATTAACTGTTGTTATTATTGTCCTGCATGACCCCTGCCTGGCCAAGGAGGGATGAGGTCTTAATACTAATATTAAAACCTTTCCTTCCTCTTCAGACCAGAATGGACTGCTTGGGATACGTTCCAGAGATAGAATTATCATTTCTTAATGAATGATTGTATGTCAGGGTGTGGGAGAGAGACGAATCAAGAGTCACTTGTACATTTGGGGGCTTTATGGATCTACCCAAACCAGAAAGAATGATCTCAACCACTTGTGACCTAATCCAGAGTATCTTGAGTAGTTTAAATTAAAAAGGTCTTTCCTAGAACATAGCCAACATGCAGGTAAATAGGGTCTCTGCCTGTGAGGTCATTGTAGGATCTCCTCACATATGCCACATTTACCCTAGCTCCCTAGTCTTCAGAGATAGGGTGTCCAGCACCAGAAAACAAACAGGAAGTTTTTTTGTTGTTTGGTTTTTTTGCTGTAGTAGTAGGCACAGAGTGGCCCTGTTGCTTTCGGCGCATCGTTTCTGCAATACTGGATGGCACCTCCTAGAACCAATCTCTGGTCACTTGTGCATTGCTGTGTTCAGGCATCCACTCCTCACCCATTCAATTGTCTCGTGTCATCGCGTGTTGAGCGCTGTGCTAGGCACAGGTGCTGTACAAGTCAGACCATGTCCCAACCCTTGCCCAGCTCACACCCCACAGGGGAAGACTGCCAACAAACAAGTTAAAATACTAATAGAGCATGAGTGCGAGCCATAAAACCAAACAGGATAACGTGGTGAGAGGTGGGGCTGCTCTTTTACTTGGGGAGAAATGGTCAGAGGAGGTCTCCCTAGTGACGTGACAGCTGAGCGGAGATCTGTATTATGAGAAGAAACCAGTGAAACAGGAACAGGAAAAGGCACGGGCAAAGGCATGTCCCAGCGGTCCATGAAGAACAGAGGGAAGACCAGTGTTGGCCAGAGCACAGTGGGAAAGGGGAGAGTGGAGGGTGAGCTCAAACACAGGTGGCAACTAGGTGTGGACAGTCCTACAGGCAGTGGTGCAAAGTTTGGGTTTTATTCCAAGTATAATGGAAGACAGTGGAGCGTTTTAGGCAGGGAAGTAAGCCTGATCTGGTTTTTTAATACCATCGTGACTGATGTATTAGAGATTAACTTAAGGAGCAAGAGTAAAAACAGAAGTCTACGCAAAAGAGAAGGCAGCAGAAAAGATGAAGAGAGGCAGTCAGAGCCTGGAGACAGCATTTCTTAGTGAATGGTTGGGTGTCCAGGTGTGGGAGAGGAGGTGTCAAGTGTACCTTGTACATCTGAGGGCTTAAGCATCTAAGCATGAGTTGGTGGCCTTTACAGACATCGAAAGACAAGGAAAGAATGTGTTGGAAAAGATCCAAAGTTCTTTGGACGTATTAAGCTTGAGAGGCCAAATAGTATGGGATACAATTTCTAGCAACTAAGGGGGAGGGTGATAAGATCAGATATTGGCTCAACTTCAAGTAGGGAGGAATGTCACAGATTGACATTATTAGTCAATGTCAATTAGTGGTGAGAACCAATGGATCTCACTAATGGGGAGGACTTGAAGAATTCAGATAAAAATGCCATCCAGATTCTAGAAGGGCTAGAAGGATAGCATATCTCTTTTTTTATAACTTTTTCTGGAACATCTCCTTACTGTTTCTTTGAAATCAGAACAAAGACCATTTACCCTGACTGCAGAGCCTCACTGGGTCAAGTGACAGAGTGAATATGAGATCCTTTCTAGAGTTTATAATAATAAATGCCAAGTCTTTGTGAGCGAGCAAGTGTGTGTATGTGTGTGTGCATACATGTGCACACACATACATGCCGAGCATTTGGAAACACCATATGGACTACCATACCCTCTGCTTAGTAAGTCATGCTATAACCAAGTTTCTTTCTGTTCAGTCTCCTATTCTCATATAAACAAATTCATCCATTCCCTCATTCTGTTTTTTTTTTTAATTTGTCAATTCAGTATAATTTCCTGTTGTGTGCTAGTCACTGGGATATCTAGATCTTAGGAATACAAAAATGAATAAGATACAGTTTTCTATAAAAGGAACTTAGTTTCTACAAAGTCTTAGTCTATAGTGGTAAAGAGAGAACCAGTGAAGCTTGACATGTATGATGCCCAGGGGAGGATCATCTAATCACCATCCTTAGGACTTTGGAGGAAGGTTTGGAAGAGGTAACTAGACCCAAGTCTCTAGGGATGTGTTACAGTTCTCCTGATGAACAAGGATGGGAAGGGTAGCCAGTTGCAGGGAGTAGCTTGTACCAGAGCCTGAGGGTGAGAAATATACTGAGAGACCTGTTAGGAGGGCATGTGAAATTATGACACAAAGTTGCAAACTGTTTGTATGTTGGACAATCAATCAGATAGTCGAGGATAATGCTCTTCGAGATTTCCTGACTCCAAACCCTTGGGCTGCCTTCCATGTCTATTCTATAGGTGAACACTACCTCACCTGATCTTTGGAGATCTAGGAAGTAGCCATTTTCCTCGCTGTTTTACATATGAGCAAGCCAGGCTTTCCTTGAGGCCTTAGTTTTCTTGTTATAAAATGTGCCCCAGGTTTCTCCGCTCTGACTTACTGTCTTCTCTTAGTGTGCACACCTAGGAGTGGAATTGTTCTATGGTAGTAAGGAACTAGGTTAGGAGTCAGAACTTGGGGTTTCATCTCAGCTCTGCCATTCACATCATGATTTTGAAAAAGTTGGAGGCCTCAGTTTCTTCATCTGAAAAAAAAAATACAGGGTTAAGTTGACTCATAGATCCCTTCAATCTCTTCTAATTCAACTACTCTGCAGTTCTTCAACTCCTGAATCTATTCAAACTGCCATCCAAAAGGTGCTACGAATCATCGTATTCCTAAAGAATACTCCACCGAATTGTTGACTTCCTATTTGACCCAAAGAAGCAGACACATATTTGGAGGTCTTACACATATTTGGAGGTCAGGTGCCATGCTAATGAAGCTATTACCTGAAACATTGCCCTGGCTAATCTTCCCCTAGTCTTGTGAGATGGATATTTCCCAAATCTTACAACGAAGAAAACTCAAGAGATGAGTAAAGAGGTCCAATTCCATTCGCCCAAAAATAGACATCGGGTTTTGGTTGTTTGCCATGTCTTCAGTCCTGTGAATGGCATCGCAGCAGTGAAAATGGTACACCCTCTGTGAAATTGCTCATTGTGGGGTACCCCTGTTGTGACACTCCTCATGCTCCAGCCTGAATTGGAAGCCTCCAGTTTCCGTAGCTTGGCTGTTACAGCTCAGAGAAGGGACAGCATCTCAGTCCTTGCAATGTTGGCACTGGGCCTTGCTCATAGTGAGCAGTCAGGAAGTTTATTAATTATTAAATGAATTCCTTGAGGATCGAATCCAGGAATGAAGACGTGAATAAGGAAATGAATGCCTAAGCACGTAAAATCTGCATTCTTCCAGAGAAGAAAAGGAAAAGCATGTTGCACGGAACGGCTGTCAGAGCAGCAGGCAAAGCCCTCCTGACTATTTTTTCCTCTGCTGTGACATCTCTCCATTTGTGATTTCCTCTGATTTGCTCTGCACTCAGCCTGAGCCTCCGCTACTCGCTTGATTTCAACTGCATCCAGTATTTCTTGTTACGGTTTGGGTGCCATCTGGATCCTGGGAGTAGCCTCTCCAAGAGACACACACCAGCAAAGAAAGAGATGACTGACTCTCGGAGAAGATCCCCTGCCCTCCTCCCCACACTCCTGTTGAGATCCTGTCATCCTGCTGACAGGAGCCAATTTCGCATGACTGTGATTCTAATTCACTCCCTTTTTGATGCCAAATCTTGTTAGGAGTTTTGAAAAATCCTTGAGTTTTTGCTAATGTAGAACTAGAATAATAGATTCTTAAAAGGAGATGCCATAAAGGAAGAGATCATTAAAAACAAGTAATTACCAGCTTTGGGAAATTGTTCCCCTTCGGTTTTAGGTTTTCTCTGTACCTCTCTACCTACACAGTTGTGTTTGCACTCTGACAGCCGCTCAAGTACTAAAGCCATCTTGCAGCCTAACAGAGGGCTAAAACAAGAAAGGGGGCTCCACATTCTAAAATTCTCCTTGTCAACTATTAGAGCTTTGGGATGAGGTCCTGGGTCAGGCCCAGGAAGCTTCCACAAGTGTAAATGCATGAAGTCATCGCAGTGCTCTTACAGAAACTTAATGGCCAGGATGGTGTTTTCAGCATTTCTCCCTAATGCCCATCTCTGGCCCCATTTTGGCTATCACCAGACACATTCCTGTACCATCATCTCTCTCTTTATGATCACTAATACTGTCAAATCCCCAATACCACCACTGCCTCCATCTCAAAATGTCGGCTGCCTCCAGTTTCCCCGGCCCCCGAAGATTGGGTCAGATGCCATGTGTTTCCTAATAAAGACAACAGTGGTAGCGGTTACTGGCACGAATCAGTTCGTTACTGTGAACCAAGCGCTATATACTGAAGGCTTTGCATGTTGCACGTTACCCCATAACACCAATCATTTGATAATTGTCTGTTTTCTTTTCCATCTCCCTCAGATGATATAAGGTCAAGGACTGTGACTTATCCTAGCTGCTCAACAAATAGATGTGGAGTGACTTAGTGACTTCCTATCAGAGTCTATGACAAACACCACTGGCATCACCACTGCACCCCAGACACTGCACCCGCCATTTTGTAGGAATCACAATCCATGTCTCCTACCCATCATCACTGTTACTGAGATCAAACTTACTTAGCTCTGAGTATCTTATTGTAAAAGCCACCCTCAGCCTACAACTCATGCCACCAGCCCCATCCTTCTGCATTTTCTCAAGAAAATAATGGCTATGTTTTAGAATATCTGGGCTTGAAACTGTAGTGTTGCCAACTGAATCCTGAAATAGAGATGGAGAAGGAGAGAGGAGAAGGGCATGCGGTAGGAGGGATGAATGATGGGGCTGACCCCCGGAATGGTCCAGCCTCCCCAGTGTTAACACTGGGGGAAAGGTGCCGGAGGAGGAGCCCGCTGGGGCTTTGTCTGTTCTAGGAAGGCCATGTCGCACCTTCAGCTCCTCGAGGTGACTTTGCCCCTTCCCAGGATCAGTATTACCAAACCTATGCAATGGCCTGGAACCTGTCTACCCTCACCTACCAAGCAAATATCGCATGGCTATCCTCCCTTGCTTGCTTGCTTCCCTCCTTCCTTCCTTCTGCCCTGCTCCCTCCCTCGGTCCCCCTCCCTCCCTTCCTTCTCTTCATCCCTTTCCTTCCTCCCCCCTCTTTCCATCTCTCCCTCCTCTTCGTCCCTCCGCCTCTTTCTCCCTTCCTCCCTCCAATCATCCCTTCCCTTTCTGTAGTTTTGTCATCCATTGAGATTTTACTCTGCCAGCTACTGTGCTAATTTTATTCATATACATCAACCTTCTTGGTGTTTCTTCTCAGCAACCCTACATTGGCCTATGTTTCAAGGAGAAAACTGAGGCTTGGAGTGAGGAAGGATGTTTTCAGGGAAATGCCAACAATGAGGCAGCGGTTTGAACTGAAAGCTGCTGTTTCAGACATCCCTCTTTCCATTCCCCCACGCTGCCTGGCCTAAAAACATCAAACTTCTCACCCTAGAAGTACCTTTTATTTTCAAATGCAAGCAAATGGGTTTTCTTGACATTAGGGTAAAGTTGGGAAGCTTAACGGTCAAGAGTCAGATTCTGGAGCCCCAGCTGCCCCCTGTTTGTGCACATTAGCCTGGTCAGGTCAGCTTAGCACACTGACCTTCCAAGAGGTCCACCTTTCTCATGCC
Source organism: Prionailurus bengalensis (assembly GCF_016509475.1). Lineage (NCBI taxonomy): Eukaryota > Metazoa > Chordata > Mammalia > Carnivora > Felidae > Prionailurus > Prionailurus bengalensis. Next base: position 46,417,262 of record NC_057345.1, on the reverse strand, counting down.
ACCTGAATAAAGCACTAGCAAACGCCTTTCACCCCCAGTCCCCATCCTGAATTTCTCCTTGCATAGTCAGTCCATTTCAAACTGAATGTCCACTGATGGATGGATGGAGGGAGGGAGGGGTGGATAGACAGATGAATGCAATATGGTACATAACACGCAATGGAATATTTTTCAGCCTTAATGAGGAAGGACATGCTTCCATATGTGGCAGGTTGGCTGAACTTTGAGGACATTACACTAAGTGAAATAAGCCAACCACAAAGGACAAATGCTGCATGATACTACTTATCTGAGATCTATAAAATAGCCAAACACACTGAAGCAGAGGGTAGAATGGTGGTCACAAGGGGCTGGGGGCAGGGGAAAGTGGGAATTGCTATTCAGTGGTATAAGTTCTAGTTATGCAAGGTGACTAGGTTCTAGAGCCTGCATTGTGATGGTAATTAAAAGTACTGTATTATACACTCTAGAACTTGTTAAGAAGGTAGATCTTACATTAAGTGTTCTTGCCACAGTAAAAAGAAGTGGGGGTGGGGAAGGCTGTTTCAAAGACCAACTTAATTTCTAGGAAGCCAGATATAGATATTTCATTGTCCAAGGATTTACAGATGTATTATGCTGGGAGGCACTTCCAGGAAGACATAACTTTCATCATAAGGTCTAAGCATTTCTCTGCCCCTCTAACCTTCCAGACAACCTCTGGGATGCTCCTAAAATGGTAGCTGTGGAAAGGAGGGCCATTACCTGCCAAAATGAGTTCCAACTTTGAGTAATTAGGCAATTTTTTGGTCATTACAGAAACATATCCTCAAAGCAGCATGATTCTTCTATTAGATTAAGACATTGGGTCCAGAAGACCACTGGGCCCCAAATCTCAGTAGGCCTGGAAAATGTTGGCATTAAATGGTACTCCATGCTGTTGTAATGATAATGAACCTTCATGAATTTCCTCTTGAAACATGAATTTTAATTTCCTTTAAAAAGCCCCACAAATATCTAGCTCAGTCAATGAAGAAGTCCTTTACACCAGAAGAAGGCTGCTGTTTTGTGTAAAATGCATTTGTTTTCATGGTACCATCTAGACAGTGTAAAGAATTCAGTTCTCCAACAGAATCTTTTCAGTTAGTACAAAAGTAGAGATATTCTTTAAAAGAACAGAAGAGACTGTGTAAGGAAGCAATATGTCCAGGATTTAGAAAGTTCTCAGTCATCCGGAAGTTGTTTTTATAAATATATATTCTCTGGGGTGCCTGGATGGCTCAGTCAGTTATATGTCTGACTCTTGGCTTCAGCTCAGGTCATGATCTGATGGTTCATTGGATCGAGCCCCAAGTTGGGCTCTACACTGACGTGTGGAGCCTGCTTGGGATTCTCTTTCCCTCTCTGTCTGTCCCTCTCCTGTTTGTACTGTATACTTTCTCTCTCAAAAATAAATAAATTTAAATAAATAACATATATTTAGAGAGAGAGAGCTAGCCGAACTGTAAATACAGTAGCCACTAGCTACATGTGGCTATTTATATTGAAATTAAATAAAAATAAATAAAATTTAAGGCTCAGTTCATCAGTCCCAGTAGCCATATTTAAAGTGCTCAATAGCAACATGGAGCTATAGGCTACCATATTAGATATTGCAGACATAGAAATTTCCATCACACGGAAAGTTCTATGGGACATGGCTGCTCTTGGGAGAAATCATTTATTATCATCAAATTTTCCATTCCCTATCTCAACTCCACCCCCACCCCCACTTTGTTCTTCATTTGCCAAACAGAGGGGTGTGTGTGTGTGTGTGTGTATGTGTGTGTGTGTGTGTGTGTGTGTCTATCTGCCTGTGTCTGCCTCTCTGTCTGTCTGTCTGTCAGGAAGTAGGAAAACAGCTGTTCACTCTTGGCTAAAGGTGACAAAAGGCTAAATCCCTAGATACCACAGCAGGAATTCGTCTTCATTATGTGTCTTCCTTGTTAGCTCACTCACCAGGAAAAGGCACATGCATTCGAATGCCTGGAATCACTAGGTGCCTTAATAGTAGCCACTTTGGTGCAGTTACAACTCACTTAGGTTAATCCATTTCTCTTGAGCTTTCTAAGTGGGTAATTGAATTCATTCTTTTGCAGCTTTGGCCTGAGTTCTGAGTTTAGGTCTAGATACCTTGTACCCTCCCAGTCCCACTCCTACCCCACCCCCAAACTAGAATGATTATATATTCTTGCTCTGCTCGGAGCTTCAGAAGAACAAGGACCATGTATTATTCGTCTCTGTATCTCCAGTGCCTAGCCAGAGTTTGGCATGTGAAAAGTACCCGGTGAGTGTTTGTTAAAGAAATTAATTAATCAATTATATAATCAATCAAGATGTGTTCAGTTTTCCCAGTAGGACTTTCACTAATTATTCCTACAGAGAGTTCATTCCCCAGCACAGTGATTCCCAAGTCTGGCTTCATGTTAGAGTCACCTGGGGATCTCTTAGAAACCGACTGATGCCGGGGTCCCACCCCAGACCATTACAAGCAAATCTTTGATGGCGGGGCTCAGGCATCATCAGTAGTTTGGAGAAAGCTCCCCTAAAGGATTACCTTGTGGAGCCAGGGGTGAGAACCACACAAGGTTCTGATTTGGCAGCCGTAAATATATTTGCGTCCTTTTTGACGTGTTCACGTCCCATCTCATCCACTGTCACGTTGGCTGTAAGATTAATAACGTGAGTCTGGTCTTAATAGTTACTTTACTCAGTTATGGGACAACAGTGTCCCCACTGCTCCCAGCAGAGACTCTGGGAAGATAGACTCCCGGTGGAGGCTTTACTTCCATGTCTTCATGAAGATTCAGGCTAGAACTGTCTTGAAACAATACAAGAGAGCCTCTTCTGTTAAATCCTCACTGAAAGTGGATGGTTTGAGTAAATGTGAGCTGGTATTGTGTCTTGAAAAGTAGAATACAAAGCTGCATGCCTGCCACCATAATAAGTGTGAGAAATCTATCTATAAGGTGGGGAAAAGACTTGAAGATGAATGAATGAAAACTCTAATAGTAATTGTGGGTAAAGCAAGCTGTGAGTCGGGAGGACTTGGGAATGGACTCCAGGTCCTGGCCGTGAGACTCAACGGGGAGGAAGTGCATGGATGGCACGATCTCCCCACTGGCCGGATGCAATGCTCTGACTATCCCTGAGGCTTGCCCCAGACGGGAGGAAAGGGGTCCAAGGAATGACTGAGCCAGGATCACAACAGGAAGGTGCTTGTGGTGACAGGACAGGAGGATGATCAGGCAAGACTGTGGCCAGAAAGGAGATTCAAGGAAGAAGGCAGGGTCAAGAATGGACTGAGGGGATCAGGACGAGGGCCAGGACGTGTGGGGCATCCTTCTACATGGGATCTGGTCTGGGATCTCAGGCAGAGGTACTTTCTAAAGAGGGGCCTCCCTTCAGATTTTTCTTCTTCTTCCTCTTTCATTTTCCAAATGTCATATAATAGTCGTTTCCTAACATTAAAAAATGTGTGCCTCTGCATGCCCAAAGCGGGCCAAATGACACAGGCTGAGACGATACTAGGAACGGCTACTGTTTATTGAACATCTACCATGTGCCAAGCACCAAACGAGACCTCACACACACATCTCAAGTAATCCTCTCGATAAACCTGAGGCAATGTTAGCATTATCATCTGCACTTTAAAGACGAGAAAACTGAGGCTGACCGGTTTGTCCAGGATCGCACAGCCCACGTGTGGCCCGGCCAGGGTTCAGCCCACATCTGCGTGACTCCTGACAGATGCCTTTGCTCACCTCACACGCCCAGACCGAGCTTCGTCTGAATGGATAGAAATGGCCTCCTCACACCGCAGCCCCACACCTCACCAAAGGCCACCTCTTCTGTCACCAGGAAAGTGACGGACTCACACCAGTGCTGGTTATCCTCACACATTTTCATTATATGGTGGGGGTTTTATGAGAGTCTACAACAGGCTGTTTTTCAAATTTATTTAATTCATCCATCATGCTCTGAAGCCATTTGCTTTTTTATATTGGACAGATGTAATGAGATTTTGGACACTAAAAAATGTTTTTATTAAAAGTTATGACCCAGAGCTAGATGGTAGGGGCTGTGCCATAAATCCCTAGAAGTGTGTGAATTTATAAAGGATGTAGCGACATAACCTTAACCTTTTAGGCCACACCATAGATTACAGGATCACTTAGGCTAATACTGTCTCACTACCTCTCTCCACCTCTGGCCAAATAGAATCATCATCACAATAATTTATGTGGTTATCTGATGTGGTTGCCCTTCCTCTCCTCTTTGCCACAGTTGACCTCTGGCAAGCCAGGGCCTGATGGAAGCAGGTGGTTGAGGACAGAACTGGTGGTGGCTGTGGGAGGCACGGCCACGTTGGGTCTTTGGCCCTGCTTCTCTGTAAATGGGGCTGACTGACCTAACCGTCACCTTTTCTGCAGACAGGGTGGAGATGATTATGGGGGATGGTTTCTCCACTCCTTCATTGCCAACAGGAAGCTCTCCTCCAAAGTGGGAAATGATTCAGTTCTTTCTGTTCATGCATAATAACTCCATTTCAGTGTTAATATTGTCAGATTTATATTAATGCTGCACTACTTGGATATCATCCAAAACGTAATTAGCTTGTATATAGTGACCAAAACATGATGATTAAAAACATATATATAATAGATGTTATGTATATTATCTATAATATATATTATCACTGCGACTTTGGTAATTAATATTTGTTTAGCAGACCACCAAGGTATCAGATGGTGAGAGAACAACAAAAGACTGAAAGGAAATTGTACTAGAGAAGTTTATTACTATAGGTCCTGGAGGAGGTACATAGCGCACCTCGGGAGATCACTTGAGAAAGGTCAAGGCAGGGGGCAGGTAGAGAAGGCAGGGCAGGACCGAAGACACGTGCCTTTACTCGGACCCACAGTGAAGTGCTTTGGGTTCTCTGGACTGAGGCCAGAGTGGTCCATTTGCACCAAAAAGAGCAAGGTTTTGGTAAGCTCTACAGGGACCTTAAGGCCCTGGGAAGCCAGAGAGACTGCCAACCACAAGGCTACTGGGGGAGGCATTCAAGGAGCTTAGAATTACTTGTGACTCTGCAGGGTGTTTATCTAGAGCCTGCCTCATAGCCTCATGGGAGAGGCTCGTGTCCCTTCAAGGCCCCTGCAGCTGAGCCACATAAATGAATGCCATTGCAGCAGTATCAGGTGGTTTAGCCAAATTCTCAATAATCGTAAACAGTAAAATGAGAAAATTAACAAAACGATTAGATTTGGTCACCTGCCAGCTACGTCTACAACGTGCATTCATTCCTGTATTCTTGAGCATGGCTATGTGCCACTTCCTCTGTGAGCAGCCAGGATTCAGGAATAAATACAGCTTGGTCCCTGCTCCAGGAAGCACAATGGATGTCCCATCCCTCTGATGATTTTCAGCTCAGAGGATCAAGGAAAGCTTCATGGAAGAGGTGGCCTTCCAGCTGGGCTTTGAGCTTGCAGAGGTGAGAAGAAGAGCATTTCAAGCATAGGGGGCAACATGCAGCAGGGCACTTGCAAAACCAGCTGGTCACAGACTGCTCCAAAGAGTTTGACTAAAGCACATGGTAGTGTTTTTAATTTGTAAAACCAAAATGTTGAGCGTAAACATCGTGCTCTTATCCGCTGCCCCCCGCCACCCAACCATGGAGGCTGGCTGGGTCATGTCTGTAATCGCAGGAAGATAGGCTTGAAACCTACAAACTTACCCTTGCTGTGTTTCCTAATCAGGCCCGTGTTGTATCACCCGCTTCTGCTGGGAACACGTCCAGGGCTTTCCTAGTACACTGGCCACAGCTCCTGCCTGGTGTAACTGCAGATGCCATCATCCTCACTCATAAATCCATGCCATTTGTGTGTCATGCTCTTCGTCCTCATTCATCATCCCTTACCCTTTCAGAATGGCCATCCATTCGAGGATTTTGAAGAACGGTTTGCTGCGGCCACCCCGGTAAGAAGGAGAGGGCCCTGCCCGGTTAACCATTCCACGTCATCATCCCATTGTTCATTTCATGCTCATAAGTCATGCCTTGTGGTTACAGAACAGAAACCTGCCGACCGACTTTGATGAGATTTTAGAGGCAACAAAGGTAAGGCCTCCGGGCTCTTGTTAAATGAGGGTCATTCTGGCCATTCTCATGCCTTCCATATTCTCATCCAGCCTGCGTGAATGGCAGGTGCCGGCTGTGCTCCGGGGGTGTCTAGTCTAATGTTCACAGGTGAGCTCTGTGATGAGGTCAGATGGCATGTGTATGTTGATACGTGTGTGCGTGCTGAGCTTGTGTTGCAGAGGAACTGACACGCTCTTGTTTTCATCCAACAAATATGTTTCAAGCTCCCAGAATGTCCCAGGAACTCTGATAGATGCTAGAGGTTCAGTAGAGCAGGAGGGCACAGACTCTGTCCTCAAGGAGCTCACACCGCACAGCATAGGAAAGACGGGGCAGGTTAGCCTGGTGTAGTGTAGTACAATGTAGTATAGCAGGGGGTCAGGCACATAAACAGGATGTGCAAAGTGCACCCACTTGAATAAAAACCAGGTGAGGCTGCTGTTCAGTTGACACACCCTGGACTAGGGGCACTGGTCTGCTGCCAATGTTTGTTCAGATCGGTTGATACATAGGCCAGTGCATATTATCACCCCTGAGAATAGGGTGTTTGGGAAGCCTGTAGGACAGGGGGTCCTCAACCGTGGCTGTCACTTAGAATCACCAGGAGAGAGTTTAAAGTCCCAGTTACAAGTCTGTACTTCACCTAATTCAGAATCTCTAGAGGTAGGAACCAGGCATCAGTATTTTCCCCCAAGTACATCCAAGGTTGAGAATCCCTGCCTGACCTAAGAGTGTCACATAAGCCATTCTGGATGGTGGGACGGGGTGCAAACTGAGTTAGGAAGCTCTGCCCAGAAAAAGAAGAATCCCCTAATCTGTGTCCGGAAGGATGGGTGGGAAAGGCAATTGGGGAAGGAATTGAATGTTCTCGGTAAAAGGAAGAGCATGTGCAAAGAGCCAGAGATGGCCCCTCCTTTTGTGACCCTGTATCTGTCCTCTCCATCACACCGCCCTGATTTTGTCCATAGGTTTGTCTTTCCATACAACCACCAGCCCCTGAGAGTAGGGATGGGAGCAGGCCCATATCCCCTGCTCTCAGTACAGCAGCTGATGAACAGTAGGGGCTCCAAACTTTTCCTGCATGAAGGAGCTCCTGATGCCAAAACATAAGGAGTGTGTCTGTGAGACTGTGTTTTGGGGGTCAGCCAAGGACATCTCCGCCTTCATCAATGGCGCTTTCAGAATCTGTCTGCAGGAGGGGCCTAGGAGTCTGCTTGCAGCCGTCTAGTTGAACAAGGGACCAGGGGGCTCCTCTTGAAACGGCAGTGGCACAGCACTCTAGATACTATTCGGAAACCATTGCTTGTTCATATCAAAGAATGGGTGTGGAGTAGCTGGCCCACAGGAGGTATCGAGGGGCTCGATATCTCCTCAACAACCAAGTTATCCCTGTCCCCTTCACTGGGCTTGGCAGCTTCCAGTATCAATCTGCTTACCCTGGAAAATACCCGGGACCTGAAGACCGCAGAATCTGCCGTCGACAGCCACATCTCTACCTGAAGATGTCTAAAGTGCTGGTAATGGAAAGGGGAATGGGCATATTGAGCTGGCCTTCCAGTTGAGAGCCCTTTGGGCGGATGTCCATCATGGCAGACCTTTTAGGAACCGCAGCTTCTGGTTAGAGAACATTGTGGCCACACTCCCATTGTCTAGGATGCCACCTAACTAGGGCTTGTCAAATGACAGACAAACGAGGCATTGCGTGGCCTGTGAGTCAAGCCTAGCTTCTTTTAACTTGCACATCACAGACGAGTCCTGTCACCTCCTGGTCTCAGCTTACGTGCAAAGTGCAACACGACGGGGCTCACTGAGCGTCAAACATGATGGTCGTGTATTGGAAAATGTATTATAAACTATAAAATGTTTTACAAATGTGAATGGTTAGTTTTAATTCTCTTGAGGTCATTAAAATGATTAATTACAACAATATTATCAGATGGAACATGGTTTGTTAGGTTACAAATAAAAAGGACTGGGGCTAACATGGCGGGGGAGGGGGCGGTGAAAATAGATATTATTCCAGATCTCAATCACATATGGTTATTAGAATTATTTTTAATTTTATGGCCATAAGAATCCCCCTTTTCTATAAAATTTAATTAACTCAAGTTTCTATTTAAACAGCAAATCCAATGGAATGAAATAACAATCTATGTTTTATGCCCCTGCATGTTTTTCTCGTTTAATCCTTGAGTGAAAATCATCTGGCAAGAGGAAAGTCTATATCTCAAGACTGAAGGTTATTTTAAAAGTTGTGCTTAAGGAGAAAATTAGCCAATAAATTATATTTATGATGTTAGTAAAAGTGTGCCATGAGTTCAAACGCATTTGAAATGTAAATTGTGTGACTTAATTATTAACTTCATTTTATTATTTTCCTACCACTGAAAATAGTTGTAGGCCATTTTAAAAGCATCGAGCCCCAATTGTGAGGAAGCCCAGAAGCTTCATTTGAATTGATTAAACACAAGTATTTCTTTTATGAATCTGGGAGGGAACATAAGGATTGGCATAGTTTCGCCAAATAACATAAAATATCGTAAACATGCTAAAGCCTCTTTCCCGGAGACAAGCAAGTGTCTAGGGTCTGGCCGGGTCCGGTCCCCCCACAACGTTACCCCTGTCCTGTCCACTTCGCTGGCCTCTTCCCTGCTGCTCTCCGTTCTCACACTCCGTACAAATTGCTTTGCTGCCCACCTGCTCACACCTCCCAGGCCCCTCTCCTTTTCTGCTCATACACTTTCACCTGCCTGGATTATCCTTTCTCACTCAGATGGGGTCTGTTCCCTTTAGAAAACCCTCCTTAAGCTTCTTTGCCAAAAGCTAGCTGATTCCCTTTCTCTGCTCCCCCACAGAGACCCCTGTCACCGTCCCTGACACATTACCTTGAAATTATCTACTTCCTTGGAACATCCCACCATACTGCAAACTCCCTGCAGTCTGGGACTTGGCATTTCTCATCATTCTGTTCACAGCTCCCAGCGCCCAACAGGTGTTTAGCGTGTATGGACAAAGCACTGTGTCGTTGGGAAGGAGATGAGTGTGTGTGTAGGGCCCTACTATGTGCCCAGCACCATTATTCTGTCTGAAAGCTTAAAGGGAAGAATTGAAAGTACATTAACCGATCTAAGCTGCTTTCAGCAAAAAGAGCCTTTTGTACCTTTTTTTTTTAATCTTTATTTTTGAGAGAGAGAGGAAGAGACAGAGTGCGAGTGGGGGAGGAACAGAAAGAGAGAGGGAGACACAGAATCGGAAGCAGGCTCCAGGCTCTGAACTGTCAGCACAGAGCCCGACGTGGGACTCAAACCCATGAGTCACAAGATCATGACCTGAGCTGAAGTCGGACGCTTAACCGACTGAGCCACCCAGGTGCCCCGATGTACCTTTTTAACCAGGCTTAGACAGACTTCAAACAAAGTCTTGTCAATAGTATTGTCAATAAATCGGCAAAGGAGATATTATCATCTCTGCCATCCAGATGAGGGAACTGCAGCTCTGTGGAGTTGCAGAGGTTAGAAGTGAATATACCTCCAGATGTGGGGCCTTTCCCAATGCCCAGAGCTCACTCACTCGTCAGTAGGAGAGAACTATCCTTTTTTGTACTAAGTGTAGAGATCTAGCCATGCCTGGTTACAGAAGAATTCAAGTGTGGGCTTCCTGCATGGCAGGCAGGCAGACTCTTCCTGTCCTTTCTGTTGAGTGATGTTTTTAGGTCCCTCAGTCACTATCACTTAAAATCCAGAGAGAAGCCAAAAGAGTTCTTTCCTCAGTGGGCAGGTTTTGCACAAAGCATATGATTATATACTTTAAGGCAGGCCGTGTGGTTCCTGGCCACAGACTCCCTACGGTCTCTGAAGCTGGAACTGTATGCAGATTAATTTCTAAGCATATCTTAAAGGGTTTCTTTTGCCGCTGTGGCTGGCCTTGCTCAGACACTCCTATATGATGGATGAGGATATAGATGATACAGTGTCTACAGTGATGGAGTTGGTAGCAATGATTAATAGTGTATAAACTGGGCTGTTTTCGATGCCCTTCCTGGTATTAAATGATATGTTTTCTTTTCTCCCAACTACATTTTTTATCCTAAAGGCTGACTCTTTCAGGGACTGTCATTTGACCGCATGCTCTATCTGCAGAAAATTCAAGTCCTGGCCCTGGGTGACCCCGGGGTCACCTCTGTGAGACTCAGCTGAGTCATCAGTAAAAATGGGGATGATGATTTGTACCTCTCAGGTTAGCGTTTGGGGGAACATTTGCTGAGAAGTGGTCACAAAGTCATGTCTCACTATCCTTAGCACATCGAAGGCACTTTGTACGTGTGTGCACTCATAAAAGACAAGCACTGAGGGTACTGCCTTCTTGCCTTTATCTCCTGGAGAAGAGAGAGAGCATTGCACTTGATGGGAGGTCAGCGTGAGGTGGTATTTACTGGTAATGGGAGGTGCTAAGCCTGAATCTCCTTAACTAGCCCCAGATAAACTGCCGGATGCCCTGAAGCAGGAATTGATTCTGGCTACGTCCCAGACATTGTCTTTAGGGTCATGAGGTACTCTAATGACCAGCTGGATTTACTGTTGATATAGCCGCGATGGAAAATGTCATACCATTTTAAAGCAGCGCCCGGCAGCATTGGCTTCCCTTGTGGTGACATCATTCTCTTTTTATCTTTTCAGGCTGTGACCCAACTAGAACTTTTTGGGGACATGTCCACCCCTCCTGATATAACCTCTCCCCCTGTAAGTATGCACAGCCGCTCAGCCCTACGTCCCTTCCCTTCCCTTCTTCAGCTGCATGGTGAGGAGAATATGAGCTTTGGGTAAAAGAGGGCCACAGGTGGGTTCCAGCTCTGATTCTTTCTAGCTGTGTGGTTTGGGAAAACCAGCATTTCTGAACCTCAATTTCCTCCGCTGCTTTTTAAAGGAATTATGATACATGCGTCTATTTTGAGAAATAAGTGAAACCATGCATCAGCGATTACAGGACCCCCCCTCCCCCCCGCGTGTACTTGCTGCCCTGCGGGGCAGTGGAGAAAGACGTCAGCGTCAGCGGGATGAGTCCCTGCCTGCACGGGGCACATGGTCTAGTTGGGAATACGGGCAAGAAAGGCCACAGGACTGCACACACAGTGAGGCATCGTCAGCGCCAACCCAGAGCCTGCACAGCCCGGTGGTCAGCCCAGTAAAAGAAGCCCCTTCTGCCCTGGCCCTTTCTGTCTTTTCCTGTCTCTTCCTTTATCGGCTCTCCCTCTTCTTTTCATCCCCTGCCCCTCCACTTCCCACCTGCCTTCTAGCTTCCTTGAGCTTCTCATGAAGCTTTGGAGTCCCAGCTCTAGTTTCAGCCAGGGCGTGTCTCCCATTGCTTGTCACTGCTTACAAGGGGACAGAGACTGCTGGGAACCCTAATTTGAAAATGAAAACCTAAGCAAAATAGAATCCCAGTGCTTTGAGAACCGGTTGCATTCAAAGGCAACCCTGTGGCCATAGCAAAGAATAGAGCTGAGATGGCCCCTCCAGAGCCTCCCCTGCCCGCTCCCCGGAAGTGGGAGGTGGGCAGAAGGCAGTCGGCCGCAGCTGCACCAGCAGCAGCCGCTGGGAGGGGGCAGCTCCTCTGGGTGCTGCTCGGTCGTACAGCCGGAGGGATGGTGCTATGGTTCATTGGCAAGATGTGCCTCAGAGAAGAGGCTGTATGTACCCTCATGACTGAGGACAGATGGCACGAGACTCTGCTGCCCACAGCTGCCGCCTGGGACTCTAAACACAGCTGCCTTGCTCCCGATACCTGATGTCCAGAGCAGCCGTGACAGTGGGGACAGCAGCTCCTGTCTCCAGGGAGGCAGTCTCCTCTCCTCCATCCCAGGGGCAACAGCTGCATCTTGGGCACTTAGAGACTCAAGCTGTGGAGCCAGAAAGGTCTGAAGAGATCTTCTAACCTCCCTTCATTTTACAGATGAGCAAACTGAGTCCCAGAAAGGACATGTGACTTGCCCAGGGTCACGTGTGGGAAACAGCAGGGCGTTGATTGTGTTCAAAAGTGCTTACTGCAGCAGCTCATGGCTATGTTTCTGGCCCCGAACCCAAGTGCGTTACAAATGGGTATTTAAAAATCCTCAGAACAATGCCATTCCTCCCCCAGGCTGCTGCTCTAAAAATGGCCTTGTCTAATTGCTGTGGTTTCAGGATTAATTGCTTGCCCCAGTCTATTCCAAGGGGAAAAGAAAAATAAGGATGTCATGGCATGGAATAGGCGTACTTTGTAGGCAAAAGGCTGCGGTAAATGGGCATGGACCTTTAAAACCCTGAGGGCTGATGCTTTTCTTTCAGTACCCCTCAGTACCCCTTTGATTTACTTGATTTATTTGATTTATTTCAGCACACCTCACCTTAGCCAGCAGCTCATGCGCCAGACCTCTCTCGGATGCCAGCATAGGCTGGGCACTTGAGCAATTGCACCTCCTTAGGCGCTGTTGTTGTTGTGGGTTTTTTGTTGTTTTTTTGTTTTTGTTTCTTTTTTTTTTATCATCTTCTTGAAAATGTTTACTTCTCTTTACACGTGGAGATTCAGGCAGAATTCTGAAAAGGCACCAGCACACAAGGGTCTCTGCTCTAGTCGCTAAGCTTGATTGTTCATTTAGACAAGCTGTTTATTTATCGTGTATTAAGTGACAAGCCCCGAACGAGATGCATAGTAGGTCCTGAGTGGACGCGTGTCAATTTACATTGACCACCCCTAAAGGATGAAAGCCAGATATTATGACTAAAGGGTCATGGTACTGACCACTCTTTGCTGAGCACCTGCTATTGCTTCAGCATTCAGTGACTTAAATGCATGGTCCCACTTAATTATCACAGTTGCTCTATAGGTAGGTATCATTTTTCCTGTTCTGTGGTTGCTACGTACAACCACCTCATGGTCTGCATACCATATACGTGGCTTGGACCGTGGCTTGCTTCTGCAGCATCCCCTGCCCCTCATTTCCTGCACCTGCTGCTCCCCATCCTTGACGGCTGCTGCACCAGAGTTCCTGGGAGCCTCATGCACCTTCTGCCTCTCTCTGACAGACTCCTGCAACTCCAGGTGATGCCTTTATCCCGTCTTCATCTCAGACACTCCCGGCGAGTGCAGACATGTTTAGTTCTGTACCTTTCGGCACTGCTGCTGTACCCTCAGGTAAGCTGTCTTCCACCTGCTTCCTTTCCTTCGGCCTCCACTCAACAAGAAAGAGAAAGGGTTGACTTGAACAGCTGCCACATCATGCCAGAACACCTGTGGAACCACCGGTCTCTCTAGGTGACATTGAGAGGCTGCCAGTGGGGGCTGAGGGAGTGTTTACAAATCTGTAGTGTGCTGTAGATGAATTCACCTGGAAAGGTCAAGCTTCTAGGTGATTCACGTATGTAGCGCTAGGGAGCCCTCTGCACACAGAGCCGTGCAAATCAGTACAAGTTCATTTCCTCCTATCCATCTCAGCCAGAAAGAGGAAAGTGGCAGGTGAGGGGTATTAGCTCTCCACAGACCTCTTGAGATCTGATTGATAGGTGTCTGCCTCATTTGGTAGAGACTCAAGAACCAGGAGGTTCTCCATGTATACAGGACACTGAGGGGCAGAGAAAACTGCCAACAGTGAATTGGGACGGTGATGGAGCTCTTAGTGATTTTGAAAGTATTTGTTCTGTTTTCCAAACATTCTCTAAAATATATATACTACTTTTACAACAGGGCAAGATATATATATATATAAGAACAGTATTGTAGGTATGGTGTGAACTGGTGGGATCTCAGACACCTTAATTTGTTTCCATGGCAACAGGTACTCCACGTAGCCAGGGCAGTGTACTTGAATGTGGCCAGAGATGATATTCTGCTCTTTACATACATGAGAGCCTTAACGACTTTTTTTTCTTTCTTTAGCTACATATTTGACATCTGGGTGGCTTCAGCTTTCTAGTTCATTCTTCGATATGGCAAATAGAGCCTGAATATTTTCAAATACAAACCTTCTTGCGTTTTTTTCTATAAATAATTTTAATTATATAGTGTTAGAAGCAAATTCTTGCCACCGAATGTGAACCTTGCTGCTACTCAAAGTGAAGTAAAAATTCACAGTCTCTTATGAAATAGTTAGTTATTCCCCATGAGCCCAGAGGTCGTTGTATGAAATTTTCAGAAGCAACAGAGATTGGTACTAACTTAAAATGTAGAATACGCAAGTAACCCGGAAACATATTGAATTGACCAGCTTCCCAATCAAATCTCTTATACTCCTCTCTAAAATGGGACTGTGGTGATGACTAGTTTTCCTTACCTCAAATAGATATTAAAATTTCCTTGGGAATAGTGTAATAGAATATGTCATCTTAAATAAGAGTAACAGTTTTCCGTAAGAAACGTATCGCCTTCCTATGTCGAGAACCCCCTTGCTTCCTCCTCATTGTTTGATCCGTGAAGATGTGCTGGAACAGGGAATGGGAACTTTAGGCCCCAAACTAACAAACTGGCAGAAATGTTCACAAACATTCACTGAGTGCCGACATGAGCCGGGCCCTGTTCTAGGTGCCTGGGGTGTGTCAGTGAATGCACCAGACACAGGTCCTGCCTCCAGAGAGCTTCCTTTCTACTGGGGAAACAGGCAACAACATAAAAATAAGTAACTTATGTAATGCGTTCAAAAACGGTAAGTGGTGCAGGCAGAAGAAAATGTTGAGTGAAGTGTGGGAGCTTTGGAGCATGTGGAGAGCAGGTAAACGGAGGTTGGTTGTGGCCAGGTGGGGCTCATGCAAAGGTGAGATGTGAGCAGACTAGAAGGGGTGAGGGAGGAAGCCAAGAAGATGTCAGGGTGCAGAGTATTCTAGTCAAGGAGTCTCCATTCCCCTCTGTGTAAGTGAGAGTGGGACAAAATGCAGTCACACGTCTTCTGACCCTAATGTTTCAGTAAAAGCACCTAAGGACCTGCCCAGGTCTTGCACGGGACTGCTCTGGGCCTTCTCCTGAGCCTGTGTCACATTGGGGTTTTGAAGACCTGGGTTTTCAACTTGCTAATTGACCAGCCGTGTTGCAAACTATGGACAAGCCACATCACATCCAGATTCAGTTTCTACAGCTGCTAAAATAAAATAAAATAATATAAAATTAATAGATTATGTTCCAATTTTCAATTTTTAGAATGGAAGTGCAAAATTAATTTCAGTGAGCACATTTTTGCTTCTTGAAGTGCCTGCTTCTGCTTCAGATATGCTGAGGAACAAAAATAGACTTCAGTTGGTGGTCACCTGTCAGCCTTTTCCTCCTTTAACTCGCCCAAAAAGAAAAAAATCTCTGCAGACATTGGGTCTCCATCTGCCTGCCTGTCCCTCATTGTCCAGCCAGTGGTAGGGAGCCGGGGACATGAACTATGGTATGCAGGACAATAGATGGGCTGCTGGAGGAATTTGCGTCCGATGGGCTGCGTTTGAGTCTTGGCTCGTCTATTTATGTATCTGTTAGACTCCTGAGCGAATTACTTAATGCGTCAGAGCCAGAGTTTCTTCATCTATATACCTGAATTGAAAATAACACTTGCCTTGCAACAGTATCTTGAGAATTAAGTGAGAAAATAAAGTTAAGCGCCTTGAAACTTATTAGCATCCTAATGCTTCACATGGAAATGCAGCTGTTTTTGCTATTATTATTATTATTATTATTGTTATTACTCTTATTTCTAAAGCAGAAGAAAATGTCTTGTCCTACCTATATTTTTACATTTACCTTTTTGGAACATTTAGAAAAACATCCCTGCAATAAAGTTTAGGTCTTTGGCCTCCTGTGTGTGGCAGAGCCGGCCTGGGGGCTCAGAGAATGTACCGTGTCTGAATACAGGCCCTGCCACTAGCCAGCTGTCTAATACTCAGCTAAATGCCTTCTGAGCCTCAGGGAACCTGTCTGTAAAATGGGGACGCTAATTCCACCTTACAGAGCTGGTCTGACGATTGCACAAGTTAATACATGTACTAGAACGTTGAAAACAGTGCCTGGCAGCGTTGACATGAGTAAGCAGTCAGCACGTTTGCTAGCCTGTCCGTTAGGAGCCCGGGCCCTGGCCCCCACCCCCTGCTCTGTGACAGCTGCCACAAGCCCTCCCCTCAGCAAGCTGCAGTTTCTCGTGTACGGGGTAAAGAGATACTGAAAACAGCTATGCCAGAGGCTTGTTGCTAGGATCAGTAAGCTCCATGAGGGCAGGGATGTTTTTTTAACTGTTTTGTTCTTCACTGCATCTCCAGAGACCGAAATAGTGCTTAGCGTCCAATAGGGCTACTTTTGAATGAATGAATGAATAAATGAATGAATGAATGAAAGAATGAATGAATGAACGAACGATTGTGCTAATGTAAATAAGCATCACCATACAAGTTCTGCATAAATGTTCAGGGCGTACCTTCGTTCCCTGTATTTTTCCCATATTTTAGTCGGTTTTTTTTTTTAATCCAAATAATGAGGTATCCCCAGGTGCAAGCATCTGGTTGTAAATTGCAATTTTCAACACTTCTTAAAAATCTAACTGGAAGGCAGTAATGCAGGTGTTTCCTTTCACTTCACAGTAAGGAGATTTATGATTGATCTGCACTCCGTGGCATAAACAGATGCTCCGTGGCCCCTCCTCCCTCCACTGTCGAACATTAATGACTAAATGTTACTAAGCAGTTAAGTGGCTGCCGTGGCACACACCAAGTGGCTCCCCAGGTCCACTGCTACCACAGTCCTGCTACCGAGGTGTGCCGTCGGGCATGCACAATGCCATGTGGCCTGAGAGCCTTAGCTCACAGATTTGGGGACAGCCCAGGCTGCAGAGACCACCCCCCTCCAGGAAAAGCAAGTCAGACCTGCGAGTTCCCAAACATGATACCCAATTACCCCGTGCTGCTTTTTTTTTTTCTTTTGAATATTGTACTTTGGTCTGAAGCAGATGGCATGAAGCCAGGGAGACATGCTAATAGCTCTCTCCAGAAAAGTGTGCACAGCCCATCTGTTGGTTCCTTGTGGGGGAAAAAAAAAAGACAGAGTGAAAGAAAAACCTGCCACCGACAGTAGAATCTTTACAGATCACAGTACTTACAGATCTTGGAGTTTAATTGTACACTTGGAAAAATGCAGTGGAGGCATTTATTCCACTGTAACTCATTCACCTTTATAAAGAGACTTTCTCCAGTCTCCAGCATTTATGGGGCCATCGATGTGTGCCCACAACTGTGGTAGACACAGAGGAGGTGGAGAGAGAAAATAAAGGGTTCCTGCCAGCAGGTGGTTTCTTGTCTAATGAGGGAGGACAGAGTAACTGGGCGATAACAACACAGTGTGACAAGTGCCATAACGGAGATGAACACTGAGGACTGCAGAAGCCCAGAGGAGAAGAACCAACTGAATCCCAAGAGCAGGGAAAGCACCCAGCACAGGTGATGCTGAACTGATTCTCAGAGAGCATGTAAGGAGTAGCCACATGAAGGAGGGGGTGGCTTTCCGGGCAGAAGCACCAGCAGAGATGAGAGAGAGCAGGTGGAGTTTTGTTTGCAGCTGCTGTGGGGAAAGGTACCAGTGAAAATGGGATGGAGAGGTGGGAAAGGGGAAAGCCCCTAAAGGCTTCTGAGCCAAGCTAAGGCATCTGAACCTTATACTCAAGACAATGAAGCACTGTATTTGCATTTTAGAACAGTCCCCCAGGGGCAATGAGGGGGGCTGAGCGGAAGCAAACTGAAAAATAGCCTGGCTGGAGGCTGAAACCTTCCATCCCTTCATCAAAATGGGCATCAAGTGGCGCCCTGGTGGCTCAGTCCATTAAGTGTCCGACTTCGGCTCAGCTCATGGTCTCATGGTTCATTGGTTTGAGCCCCACGTTAGGCTCTCTGCTGTTAGTGCAGAGACCACTTGGGATCCTCTGTCCACCTTCTGTCTGTCTGTCTCTCTCTCTCTCTCTCTCTCTCTCTCTCTCTCTCTCCTTCTCAAAAATAAATAAACATTTAAAAATAAATGGGCAGCAAGTTTGAGGTAGTTGAAAGATCCATGTCTCCCCCATGTCAGACCCAGTGCCCCCTTTTTATGACAAATATTTGTAATGTCACCTTTAAATTCTTGAAATTCATCGATAATATAACTTACCTACACAGCTTTTTAAAAAGTCAATATGATGCCTGCATTATAAGGAGGAACTTTTCAAAAGCTAACTTAAAATAAAAAGATACGTATCTGAATATGGAAAATGCCCAGATCCGAGCACACTAGGTGTCCTGCTAAGCGGTCTGGTGTGCATACCTATAAAGAGCGGCACTGCAGGTGCAGACAGATGCCATGAACGTGGTGTTGGCTCAAACACCAGAAGTGTTTCTGTCGGGACCACAGCTTTCCCAAATGGGGAGCCGCTCTTAACAGTGTTTCAAACAAAACAAAATACAGTCTGCCCTCAGAGTACACAGTTGTGACCTTCCTAGAAAACTGTGCAATGAAACTTTGACTTTCCATGTAATTCAAAGTCCAGTCCATACTCAGTTGTAAGATACACTGTGGTATAACTTGCACACGTTGGTCTCAGACATTGTAGAATATCCACACTCGCCGCCTCTTAAATGCGGGTGGTGTCTCCCTCTAGCAAATTGCCCTGACACCCACATACACGCCCCAGATATCCTGGTCACCTCCTAAGGGATGGTAGCCCTCCAACTGAGAACCCCTGGGCCCCAACAAATAAATCAGAAAGTAAGAAACACACTTGCAGAATTCTCAGTCTGTTGGTGGGCTTAAGTCACAGCCTTATTAGGTGATAGGTGAGGTGAAAATCAACATAAGCGACTGTCAGGTTTGGAGTGCGCTAGGGCTCAGGGGATCTCATAAGGATATTGTCTGTGTTGCTTCTTGATGCTCCGTAAGTGCATTGCACACTGCTGGATTAATCAGCAAGAAGCCCACGTGTCCTGTCTCTGACTTTCTGGCACCTCCTGTCACCTTGCAAGGAAATGGCTAGACTTTCAATGCCGCCCCCATTCCTTATCCATCATTGAAGGTCTGAGGCTGGAGTGTGAGTGACGCCCTCTGCACGCGATTTCTCTGGGCTCCCCGGGGTCATTGACATCACCCATGACCCAACCAGCACCACAGCGCCTGCCTGCCTTCCCTTTGGAAGTTGCTAGGATACCCTGCATCCACTCCTCCTTTCCTGGCCTCCCTGCTGCACACCTGCAAACTCCTTCTGACAGCCATGAAAAGGCTGGTTTTGAGAAGTCAGGCCAAGTCGGCGTCTCCATCCTCTACTCCACCTGGCCGGGGCATCTGTCTCCAAGGCTCGGCGGCACATGCGTATGGCCCATGGGCCCCCTGAGAAGGGCAGGGACCACCGGAAGCACGTGGGAGTTTCTCTGGGCCCGCCCACACTTTTCTGAAACCCTGGGTGACTGTACCAGGTGTACTGACCGTGCGAAGATCAGAAATTGGTCTTGGCCGTCTGCGTGGGGCACTGTGGTACAGAGGGAAGAACATTAGCTTCGGGGACAGACGACCTCAGTTCAGATCCTGATCCCACTTGATGCTGACTGTGTGACCCCAAGCACAGTACTTTCCCTCTCTGAGCACCAATTTCCTTATCCCTAAAATAGAGATAATAAGAACACCTCCCCTGCAAGGATTTTGCGAAGATGTAAAGCATCTATCTAATGCTGTACCTAGAATGTTACAGTCATTTCTTTTTTTTTTTTTTTAATTTTTTTTTTCAACGTTTATTCATCTTCGGGACAGAGAGAGACAGAGCATGAACGGGGGAGGGGCAGAGAGAGAGGGAGACACAGAATCGGAAACAGGCTCCAGGCTCTGAGCCATCAGCCCAGAGCCTGACGCGGGGCTCGAACTCACGGACCGCCAAGATCGTGACCTGGCTGAAGTCGGACGCTTAACCGACTGCGCCACCCAGGCGCCCCTAGAATGTTACAGTCATTTCTAAGTGGAAATGATTCATGTTACTTTTGTCCATGTGAACGTATCAGTTGTGCTGCTTTTAAAATGGTTATATCTCACCTGAAAGGACTTAGTACGGCCAACAATTCTCATGGCAACCTACGTGAGTGGACGCCCTGGAGTTTCTCAGTACCCAACATATGCCACTGTATGAGGTGCCCCCGAGTAGACAGTCACCTAAAATTGACATCATCATCATAACACAGAAATCATGTGTAACAATACCTGTAGCTACCATTTATTGCATGGCTGCTGTATACAGGCAAGGAATTAAGTACTTCAAAGGCTTTATCTGATTCAAATACTACTAACTGCTAACATTTACCAAATGCTCACTCTGTGTCTGGTGTAATACTCCACCTCACATACATCATCTCCATTTATCTGTAAACCAGACCTGTGTGACAGAAGGTATTTAACGTCCCCTTTTCAGATAAGGAGGCAGAGCCCTAGAGAGCTTGTGAGCACTCCCTAAATTTCAGAGATAAGAAATGGCGGTCTGAATTTTAACCTGTGCCTCGCAAACTGACACTCTGGTTCTTCTTGCCGTGGCACACGGCTTCGATGCCTGGAAGGAAGATCTTCCTACCTGGCTTTCCAACAAGGAGCCTGACTTTGAGCTTAGAGAACTGGCGCGATTGAGAATGTCCCAGGCCTAGGAAGAAGGGGAGGCAAGACTGAAACCCACATGTGCCTGATTTCCAGTCGTCTGCCTTTTCCCATGGGGCACACCGGCTCTCGAGGCTCTGGTGTCAGAAATCTTTAGCAATTCTAGCAATATTGTCATTATCCCCCAGGTGTCTGCCTGGCTTGCTCCCTCACTGCATTCTGGTTTCCACTTATGAATCGCCTCCCCGGAGAAGTTTCCCCTGACCATTGCTCTAGACAGAACACTCCCTGAGAGTAGGGACTTCTGTCTTACTCATCTTTGTGTCTCCAGTCCCTTGCACATAGCCTGACACTTAATGGTTGTTCCGTTATCTTTCTGCTTATCCCTAGAATCCGTGGAATGTTCTTTCCTAGGGTGCCTGACTATTCTTCTACCCCCTTCCAGGTTATGTTGCAATGGGCGCTGTCCTCCCATCCTTCTGGGGCCAGCAGCCCCTCGTCCAACAGCAGATCGCCATGGGTGCTCAGCCACCAGTCGCTCAGGTGATGCCGGGGGCTCAGCCCATCGCATGGGGCCAGCCGGGTCTCTTCCCTGCCACTCAGCAGCCCTGGCCAGCTGTGGCCGGGCAGTTTCCGCCAGCCGCCTTCATGCCCGCACAAACTGTTATGCCTTTGCCAGCCGCCATGTTCCAAGGTCCCCTCACCCCGCTTGCGACCGTCCCAACCACGGGTGACTCCACCAGGTCAAGTCCACAGACCGAGAAGCCCAGGCAGAAAATGGGGAAAGAGATGTTTAAGGATTTCCAGATGGCCCAGCCTCCACCCGTGCCCTCCCGCAAACCCGACCAACCCTCCCTCACCTGTACCTCAGAGGCCTTCTCCAGTTACTTCAACAAAGTCGGGGTGGCACAGGATACAGATGACTGTGACGACTTTGACATCTCCCAGTTGAATTTGACCCCCGTGACTTCTACCACGCCATCAACCAACTCACGTGAGTGCCTGTCTTTGGAAACATAAATCCAGTGAGAGCGATGCCTTGCTTCTGGAGTCCGTGAACTCCTTTCGGTTCCCATGCAGCAGGCTTCCTTGTTTACATCACTACTAACAATAATAATAGCTACCTGGTACGAGGTACCAACAATAATATACATACCTACTTCGTATAATGGCTTTGATTACTTTTATACTCGTAACAGTGCTTATTACAGGTTTTGTTAGACCTTTTTGGCCAATAAAGTGAAGTTCAAAAACAGGAGGGTAGGCAGAAGGGGAGCATCGAATGCAAACCTGTCGCTTTTCTACCATGTCACTCTGCTGCTCAAGTTTTTATTTGTTCACATCCATTCGCTCATGATCCCTGCTTATGACACACAGATTCCTGAAATGGAAATGCAGGGTGAATGGGAACCGCAGACGTTTGGGGGACAAGGACAAAAAATTAGAACAGAAAATTAAGATCAAGAGAAAACTTAGGGGAGGGAAAGAGCAGCTGTAAGTCTCGTCCAACTAGTATAGTAGAAGCCAGATTTGGGCTTAAGGCTTTGGGTAGGCAAAGAGAAAAATCGGTAGCGTTGCAGAAACCTCTAGACTGGGAACCAAGGAACAGGTTGATCACTTTTTAGTTTTGTGCCTCTGGGCAAGTGATTTTATTTCCATGAGCCTCAATTTCCTCATCTCTCTTAGGCTAAGGGATATTAAAAGGATTCAGTGGTACAGTTACTGAAGCATTGTATACCTCACGGAGTTTAAAGTCTTTTTACCACCATTATAGTTGCATAGTGAGTGGTTTTCTGCAGAATCCCGACCAGGGTTCCAAACCTTGGCTCTCCTACCACAAGCTGTGTCTTTGGGTAAACGTATGACTTTTCTTCTTCACCTCAGCTGTATCATGGGTAAAATATGCGAGTTGGCTTGGATGAGCCACGTGCCTCCTAGTTCAGGCATTCAGTGATTCTGTCCCAGCTCACTTTTCTACTGCAAGCATCCGGAAAACCATACCCATGTAGCCAATCAGAATCCAGACACGCTTGAGCGTGGATATGCTTGGTCGACACCGTTCGCAAACGTGTCTGGCGATTCAGCCTGTGCCTTGACAGTTGATAAGGGAAAAGAAAAGTCTCGTGGAACAATGAGTTTGGCGTTTTCATTACTGTCATAGATGAAATGGATCACTGCTTGGCCAATATCGTGAATTGTCGAAAAAATCTAATGCTAACACAATTAGATAGTGTCATTTCAGCCAGGTTTGGAAGGCTGTTCTGAAAAGGAATGTCTTCAGTGTGTATAAACAACACGCTTCCACTCAGGCCATATGATCTACATAGGAGGGGCCTCACTATTAACTCTAACTCATAGGGTTTCAATGAAGAATAATGAATAAAAAATGAAATGGTCAAAGAATGAGAGCCATGCATAAATAAGCTTCTCTTGACGACAAGCGCTCTCTTTCAACAGGCTTGTGTGCCAGCCACAAATAAAAGGAAAGTTTCAGTTCTTTGAGGACAGGAAATGTGTCCTAATCGTTCGTACCCTTCTCATAATGCTAGCATAGCATCTCGCCCGGGGGAGACATTTGCGAAAGGTCATAGAGATTAAAATGAAGGAAACAAAGGCTGCTCAGTTACTGTTGTGTTTTAGAGCAAGGTTCTGCAACCTTGACTCTGTTGGTATTTTGGGCCAAATCATCCTTTGATGTGGGATCTGTGCTGTGCTCATAGGACATTTAGCAACACCCTTGCCCTCCACCCATTAGATTCCAGAAGCACCCATCCTCTGCCCCTAGTCGTGACAGTCAAAAATGACCCGAGATATTGCCAGACGTTCCCCAGGATTTAAATTGCCCCAAATTTAGAACCACTCTTGTAGATTATAGAGGTATTCTAGAAAACCTTCTGCAGCCTGAGACATGTCAATAAATGCCTGATTATGCTTCCAATCAATTTCATCTGGTAAGTGGGAGCAGTCAGCCTGGGTTCTCAGCCTTTAGTCAGCAATGAGCCACTTCCAAACACAATTCAGAATCCAGTTACACTAACATGTATTAAACAGCTATCACACATCAGGGTGATTCCAGATCGCTCATCTCACTTAAACCCACTACAATTAGTTTGCTCCGTAATCGTCTCACAAAACAAAACAGATTTCCTTTTAAATTAAAAAAAAAGTATTTTATTTCAAAGAAAAGAGTGAAGCCAGTCTTTATATCCTCTTATGCAGAAGCATCACCTTCAGAATGTTTTGAGTGGAGGATCAGTCGGACCAAAAGTAAACCGCAACCCGAGATAGAGCGCACGGTCTGACTTCAGCTCAGGCTATAATCTAGCCGTTTGTGAGTTCGAGCCCTGCGTCGGGCTCTGTGCTGACAGCTCAGAGCCTGGAGCCTGCTTCAGATTCTGTGTGTCCCACTGTCTTTGACCTGCCCCCCACTCACGCTCTGTCTCTCTCTTTCTCAAAAATGAACAAACATTAAAAAAAGAGGGAAATGGAGCACACGGTTGGCCGCACAGCGGAGACCGACCCGTGTTGAATCCCAGCACTCCTGTTTCGTGGCGCTCTTAACTCTGAGAAAGTCACTTCACCTCTCTGAGCTTCAGTGTCGTCATCAGAAAAGAACAATAGCTAAACAGCACTTTGCAGCATTCACATTAGAGAACGCCGTGAATGCGGTGCCCACCTTGCTGGCACAAAGTAAAGAGCATCATTATCCTAAATACATATCCATCAAGGCCAAAGGCACTCACCAAGTTTGAGAATCACTCACTATGTGACAAACAGCCAGATTTAGTAAATTCTGGGCAGTTATGGTAGGGAGGCCTTATCCGTGTCATTTGGAATTTAGCTACTAAATCAAGCCATAACCACTTCCTCATTTGGGGCTGAGCCAGTGACTGGTGTTTTCCAGGCCAAATTAGAAATCGCTGAAAGAAGAATAGCTTCAACTGGCATATTTGTTAGAACCTCTGGAACAAGTGAGATGAGGAAAACGTGGGAAGGCCGGGACAGAAAGCGCAGAGCCTTACGCAGTGAGAAGTAAAGTGCTAGTTGTCAGCCTGCCAGCAGCTCCATCCATCCCCCCACCTCACTGAGGCTATCTTCGTGCAACACGTGTTTATCAAATACCTGCCGCGTGCGAGGTTCTACCATTCACCAACTGTGTGGCCTTGAGCAATTTAGCACCCTCACTTCCCTTATCCGTAAAATCAGGATAACTCCTACCTCAAAGAGGCTTTGGGAGGGTTGGAGATCCTGTCTGTGAAGTTTCTGGCCGCATCTGACACAGAGGGCACTCGATACATGCGCATCACCATCCTCCGGTCTATTTATTATTGAAATAAATGCATGACGGTAAGGAAGAGAGACGAAAGAAAAATCTGGTCGGTGCTTATCACCTGGAGTGTGTAGAAATGCAGAGTTTCTGAACCAGTAGGTCTGGGGTGGGGGCCTAAGAATGTGCATTTCTGGCAAGTTCCCAGTTATGCTACTGCTGCTGAGCCAGGGACCAGTCCTTGAGAACCACTGCCGACCCGCCCATATGCACCTGCTCCTACCTGATCATCAGGTGTGTGAGAGGGCCAGGATAAATACGTACAGAGGAGATGTTCGCTTGTTCAACTGGCCTGACTTAGGATAGGAAGCAGAGTGCTGGATTTGACTCGAATATAAGCCGATCCCTGAGGCCCCTGTGGGATGTAAATGGTTGCAGCCAGACACTTAATGATGTTCCCTCTCTGTGCATGGTCTCTGTGTAGCTCCAACCCCAGCCCCTAGACAGAGCTCTCCGTCCAAATCATCTGCATCCCACGCCAGCGATCCTACCACAGACGACATCTTCGAGGAGGGCTTTGAAAGTCCCAGCAAAAGCGAAGAGCAAGAAGCTGTAAGTGACCACCTTGTTCTTTCTGGTTTTGTTGTTCCTTAAGATTAAGACCTCTGTATCTGAAATGGACAGTGGGCGAGGAGCCCTGCATAGACTCTCATGTTCTAGGCGGGGTGCGAGAGGGGCTTTCTTTCACGTTCAAATGAGCAGCTGAAAGCCATGTTCCTTTCATGAAGTCCTTCCCGCGAGTCCCGCATTTGTGGGTGTGGCACCCGCTAACCGCAGGTGCTGCCTCCTTGAAAATAACTGATTATATGTGTGCATGAAAATGTGCCCAGCTGTCTAATGCTTTCCGTTGTTGAAAAGAAAAAAAAAAAGTGTTAATCTTCTTGTGTTCTAGCCTGATGGATCACAGGCCTCATCCAACAGTGATCCATTTGGGGAGCCCAGTGGGGAGCCCAGTGGTGATAATATAAGTCCACAGGCCAGTAGCTAGATAGCACAGGTCTGGGTAGGTATCTGTTCTTTTTATCTCCTTCACCCTTAAGCTGTCTGCTTTCTGTTTTGCTTGTTCTCCATTGCTGAAGTCACGTCCCTGATGTTTGCACCCTTTCTCCCTGCCTGAGCATACTCCTGATGTTTGCACCCTTTCTCCCTGCCTGAGCGTATTCCTGATGTTTGCACCCTTTCTCCCTGCGTCGTGTCTATTTGCCATCTTGTTCTTCCTCATGGATGCATGACCTTTGACGTATACTGCTAGGTAGGGGTTAGGGTGAGGAGTGGGGATCGGTCCCATTCTTTTAGTAATGATATGTTCGGAGTGGATGGCGGTGATAGAATGAGGCACGGTCAATATTAACACGGATTCAGTTTCTGAAAGCATCAGCATTCTGAGATGGACGCATCCTGCCCACCCTGATAATTTCTCACTGCAGTGGGATCCAATGCTTTAACCTTTGAAGCAAAGTGTCCCTGCATCTGCCTACACTCCACAGACCTAAAGAGGTCACCAACCAAACATCCGGTGAAGCCAGGCAAAGAAGCAAGAACAAGCCTTGGAATGAGACTGATAGACGTAAGCTCACAGCAGCCCATTTAGTGTTGCCACAAGGGACCCCCTCGCCCTTCCTAACGTAAAGGCAAAATGCGAAGCTCAGAGACACATAGCATTCGCTTGAGGCACTGCTGTTTGCACCTGTGCTACAGCATGTGGTTTGCTACTGAACCACTTCAGATTCCATCAGCAGCTACTTTGAGAGAAGTGTCCTTACATTCACTAGAAGTGGCTTCTGGCACTTGAATCTCAATACATCTGATTTGGTCCCAAGAAAGAGGAGCTGATGAAGCAAACCTTCTCAGGAGACAGAAATACACCTCGTTGCCCAGACATGGTTTCTCAGGTCGCTCCTTGACGAATGTGTTCGATTTTCAGATACCTGCTTAGTTTTCCACAAATGTGTAGGGCTGCAAGGCTGTACCCACAGAGTTCCTTTCCTTAGTCCTGAACAGTGTGGTCAGCACCATTAAAATGGTAAATAGTTTTCACCATTCATAACTCGGTGCTGAGGCTCAAAATCCTCCGTTCGCATGTAAGTTATTTTGACAGTTATTGAAAGCTAAAACAGTGTTTGGGAAGTGCATTTTGTTAATAGATTTTATGATGAAAGAGCTCAACATGCTGTATATTTTGCTACATTTTATACCAGTACAGTAGCATATAATAACACATATGCCATGCAAAATACCCGTCTAAAAATTCAGCCTTGCAAAGCTCTTTGGGAAGCTGGTGAATTTAAGGCAAAGTCAATGCTCCAGGAAAGAGGAGAGCTGAGGATTATGGGTGGATGGCTTGGAAAGATTCCCCAAGAGGTTTCCTACCCCCTTGTGTATGTTTTATTTCACGTGCTCAACCTTTTTGAAAAATTTGATGCATGAACCAGAGGTGACAAGAGCCATTCATCAGTATAACAGCTAACATCATCCTAAAATTGAAGTTATTCTAGAAAACAAAGATGACTTACACCATTTGCAGATCAATGTATCAAACCCTCATCTTTATGAGCCCGCTCAGCTTGAGACAGTCCAACAAGCTGAACCGGGTCTTGGGGCTTCAGTCTATTCCGTGTTTGATGCTCCATCCAGAACCCCATGCCATGGGAAAATGTGATTTCTTAGTTCTCTGGCTTCCCCAGTCCCGTAATCAGAATGATGCCAGCTGGGGGCTCACAGGCCACCTCTCACTTCCAAAAAGTAAGCAGGCTTACATTCACATATAAATTATAATAAATGGCTCCCAACCCCAAAAGGGCTGGACTGTAATCTTCAATGAAACAGTTTTCTCCCTTTGAACACTTCACTTGGCATGATCACAATTGCCTGTTGAGAATCCCAAGCCAAGAGGCTGATGCCAGCCTTGCAGACATACCCCCTAAGACACCCACAGTTGAAGTCCACATGAGCCTTTCTGGGCCCCTCCATCAACAGCAATACAAGCTGCATGTGATCTTTCCGCCTCTGTCACATCCGCTCATCTGCGCGATTAGAAATCTACTTAACTGCACCAGCTTAGGGCCTTTCCAGACATTTGGAGAAGGGACACTATGAAGAGAAAGTTACATCCATGGCTCTATTTAACCCTCTATTTTTGTACAGTTGGAAAGGAGGAGTCTTGTCCTTCTTATCACCCTTGCATTTTATCTCCAGCTGCTTCTGATTAGAAATACCCACACGGTTCTTAGTAGGTGGGGGTAACATCTGTTAATAAGTGAAAGCCATATCACACTGTCACACCATAGTAAGAGAGAACAAACGGACTCAGTCCTCGCAGGTGGAAGCTTCAGTACCAATCTCAAACACCAGTTCTGTTTTAGCAATAAAGGGAAATATCTTCAGTTATTTCATTTTTCCCCTTACCCTCCCGTCTGGGACAATCCCGTGTCTTTGAAAGACTGGGTCAACAGGGGGGGAAAAACGAAAAAGAACCAAAATAATATGGTAATGGCTGGTGTGGGAATGGCAGGTAATTTATACTTCACTGATGTGTTGCTGGAGCAGTTTTAAGGGCGAGATGTTAGCTTTTGAGGAGATGAAAGGAAAATGAAAACATTTATTTGGTTAAATGGCTAAGTAAATAAACTGCCTATCAGACTTTCCCAGCTGTCAAATCGAAGTTGCATCTGTAACAATGGGGAATTGTTTGGTCTGTCTCCCTTAGTAACAATAGATATTGCCATAAATAATAAGTCGTTGTCATGTTTTTAATACCGATCTTCATAGTGGGAATCCAAGACATGTAAAATATTACCTGATGGATTTCTAGTGTTCAAGGGAAAAGAAAGCTGAACTTCAGACGCTTTAGGTGGAAGAATCTTTAAAAAAAAAATTTAAAAAATAAAAACACAATCTTTGTAAGAAGAAAGAAGTGTATAGAGTCAGGGACTTAGGTCTGGATTATGGTTTCAAAGCTGGTGACCTTAGGCAAGCACGTAACCCCTTTGTATCCTGGTCCCTCACGTGGATAAATATGGGTAATTAGTTATAACAGCTCCTTCCCCAGGCTGCCCCAGCATCAATAATCATGACCATGAAAGAGCTTTGTCGGCTTTGGAAGTAGAATACATGTATTTGGAATTATTGTTATTATTCTATTTTTAAATACAATGAAACAACAGAGCCTTAAACCAAAGAACCATATAAAACAGAAAATAATCTGTCTGTCTCTTGGACATAACAGTCAGAGGCAAGTCCAACCCCAAGGCGTTGGAGTCATGCAGTTAGGAGATGGGAAGGGCCCCTCTGAGGACCATGTCGGCCACGGTGGAGAGGTGGGCTGAGTGCCCAGAAATATTTAAAAGACGAAATCAGGAAACCGTTAAGACTGAAGGGAACTGGGAGGTGAGGACAAGGACATAACCAAGGACAACCCCCGCATTCCTAATTTGGGGAACTAGACAGGACAGCATGCTTGAGCAGAGAGAGGGTGGGTTTACTTTGGTACTTGAGTTGAACTTGAGATGCCCATGAGACAGCCAAGTAGAGATGCAGGAGGCTGCTGGATTCAAGAATCTGGAGATCAAAAGAGAAAACCAGACTAAACAGCAAGATTTCAAAATGGGTCCAAGCCACTGAAGGGATGGGCACAAGTAGAATATGTTGATCGTTTAGACCAGAGGTCAGCAAACTCTATAAACGTTTATGCTTTGGGGCGCCTGGGTGGCTCAGTGGGTTAGGCATCCGATTTCAGCTCAGGTCATGATCTCACGATTTGTGAGTTCGAGCCCCGCCTTGGGCTCTGTACTGACAGCTCAGAGCCTGGAGCCTGCTTCGGATTCTGTGTCTCTGTCTCTCTCTGCCCCTCCTCCACTCATGCTCTGTCTCTGTCTCAGAAATAAACAGACATTGGGGCGCCTGGGTGGCGCAGTCGGTTAAGCGTCCGACTTCAGCTCAGGTCACGATCTCGCGGTCCGTGAGTTCGAGCCCCGCGTCGGGCTCTGGGCTGATGGCTCAGAGCCTGGAGCCTGTTTCCGATTCTGTGTCTCCCTCTCTCTCTCTGCCCCTCCCCCGTTCATGCTCTGTCTCTCTCTGTCCCAAAAATAAATAAATGTTGAAAAAAAAATTTATAAAAAAAAAAAAAGAAAGAAAGAAAGAAACAGACATTAAAAAAAAAAAATTAAACATTTATGCTTTGTGGGCCAGGTCTCTGTCACAACAAGTCCACTCTACTGTTAGAGAAAGAAAACAACAAGAGATAATGCATAAAGGAACGAATGTGGCTGAGTGCCAATAATACTTTATTTAAAATACTTTATCAAATTAATTATTAAAAACAGGCAGCCACCAAAATTGCCCAACGGGCTATGGTTTGCCGACCTCTGATTTAGATCCCACTCACTATCTCTAGAATCATTCTGCAGAAGGTAATCACCATGCCTTTCATTTACTACTACTAATAAAATATATTTCAAAATTACTAGCATGTTTATAACCCTTCCAGAAACATCACCTAATTCAATCCTCAGGGTCACCCTCTTAAGTATTTTTATTATTCCCATTTCACAGATATGACAAGTAAGACAAGTAGACAGGTTAACGGCTTGCTAAAATCACAAGATTTACACATAATGGGGCTAGGATTTGAACCTACATCCACATTATATAGCTCGAGAGCTCTCAACCCCACCAGGACCAAATGGGTTTTAGCAGCTTCTTTTTGACTTAACAGCTGTGTGACTGGAGCTAGATGGCTTCATTTCTGACCTTTGGTCTTCTCTTCTGTAAAACAATTCCCATATCCTTCCAGCTGACATTCTAGAACCTTCTAACTTGTCCGGCTCACCCAGTCAGGGTGTGGAAGACCCACTCCTCACACAAGATCTTTAACAGCACCCCTCCCCCAGGCTGCCTTATTCTAACAAAGGACAGGACTGAAGCCCCTTAAATATGCTGACTTTATTAGGGTTCCCAGAGACTATTGGCCTGAGATCCAGTACCCTCTCCTGATGACCAGGACTTTACTCTGGACAGGACCCTCTGCTCATGGCAGAGAATTGGTGTCAGCAACCTCAGCGACTTCATCTACTTTGTGACAACAGCAAGAAAGATGATGTACATGTGCAAAGCAGATAATTTGTGTCCATCATTGTTGGAGAAATGTAGAATTGATCAAAATGTTTGTGGACAATCCCCCCCCCCCCAAACTCAGATTTTGCATCTCTGGATTCACCAAGTGTGTTTCAACATCCCAAGATCCCAGGGAGCAAGTGCATTTGGGCAGCAGTGTCCATCTCTGAGGTATTTGTCTTAAATCCATCCTGTATTTTAAAGACTTTTCTACCCTGAAAGACAAACATGCAGCCTGAAAGTGATCAGAAAACTTTGTGGGGTTTTCTTTTTCCTTTTTGTTCAAAGACTCCCAGCATTTGTTAAAACATTTTATGTTATCTGAGCTCATTTGTTACTTGTTACAATCCCTTGAGGTAGATGTTACAAGCCCCATTTTACAGATGAAGAAACTGAGGCCCAGGTAAAATGCTTGCCTAAGTTCGTACAGGAAGTTAGGATTGCTAGGGTCTTTCTGGCTCTAAAACCCATGCATTTTTAATGATTCTATTCATGTCTTCAGATAGGACTTGATTCATTTCAGCCTCATTTCCACTCCCTGGCTACCACCACCTTTTTCATTTGCAAAGCCAGGAAATGTAAAAACCCCACCTAGCTGGGCCCCAGTGTTGGGGCTGGTTATTGCCTCAGCAGGGTGGTGCTGAGGGGCTCAAGCTTTAGCTCCTATCTGGCTCCGGTCTGACCCCTGGCTTGGCTAAGTGTTGACCCCAGACATAGACGAGCTTGCTCAGCAAGCTGATTGCATGGTGCACATTGACCTCTCCTCTGAGACCACCTTTCTCAGCATGCCCTGTCTTCTCTCCACCCATAATTTTTTCAAGGGACGTATCCTTTGGTAGATGCAGCTAAAAAAGTTTTCCGAAAATAAACTTAATAAAAATTAAATGGGTACAAAGGACTAAGCATAATTTAGGTGGCTTCAGAAAGGGGCTCATCGTAAGGCGGGATCGGAAACTTCAAGCCAAAATGGTGTGGCCAACTGGGGGAAGCGAGGAAGCAGACACAGAAGTGAGAGACCACACCCTGGGCTGCTCTCCTCTGTTTCCGAAACTTCAGGAAAAACAACCCTCAAGCCTGAGGCCTCAGCTTCTCCCTGTAGGCGAGAGGTGTCAGGCCACGAGCCGTTCTTACTTTGACCTTCCACAAGAGGGCGCACTGGTAGTGGAGAGGACAGTGGGCATAAGGATACCTGAGTCCGTTTCCATGAAACTCCAGAAAAAGACAAATCTGCTGATAGTGGTCAAAAGCAGATCAGTGCTGGTGACTGGCACTGGAGAGAGGGGTTGACTGAGAAGGACACAGGGAAGGTTGTGGAAGTTCTGTAGCTTGATCGGGGTGACGAGGGCCACACGGGTGGATATGTTTTTCGGAACTCCTCCGACTGTACACTTAAAATAGGAACATTTCATTGTCTACAAACTACACCTCAGTGAAGTTGATTTTAAGATGAGAATAGGTGAACTCACAGAAATGGAGAGCAGATCAGAGGTTACCAGGGGTTGGGGCTATGGGAGACTGCTTAGTAGGTGCAGACTGTTTGGGGTGATGACAGAGTTCTACAACGCTGCAGGCATAATTAATGCCACTGAGTTGCGCACTTAAAAATGATTCCAATGGCAAATGCTTTGCTATGCATATTTAATTGCAATTTAAAAAAAAAAAGCTAAAAAACCAGCAAACAAATAAACCTGGTTCTATCCCAGCTCTGCCCTGTGCTGCCTGAATGACCTTGGGTGAGTCCCCAAGGTCTGAGAAACTTGCTTCTTCGCTATAAGTAGAGATAGGAATATCCAGGGGACAGCCTCACTATGAAGCCCAAGTGAGATGGTGTCTGTGAGCTAAGGAAGTCCTTGCAGGCTGTATATGTTTCTGTAAACATAAGCTCTTATCACCCTAATTCTGTGATTCTCCATGGCTACTGTACATAAACACATAATTCGTACGGGGCATCGTCTGCAAACATGTGGAAGTGTCTTCTCCACAGGACCCTGCACCCAGATTCTATAGATTTAACCCCACATTCTTTCCGCACAATTTCCCTGGGCTAGTCCAGTGCCATTATTAGATTTCCTAACAGAGCCCTGTTACAGTGGCTCCTATGTGCTCTGAAGGAGAAGCCACCTACAGGTGATTGTGAGGCCTAAAACTACCTTCTACCAAGGAGGGATAAAACCACATCCCCAGGCAAGAGGGACCTAACCTTTTTGGAGTATCTCTTACGTGTCAGGCTTTCTGCTAGGTAATCAATGTATATTTCCTCCTTCGATCCTCACCGCACCTCTCACAGAGAGGACTTCTAAGCTCACTTTACTAATGAAGAAACTGGAAATCAGAGGGGTAAAGTAACCCGCACAGAGTCCTCCAGTCCTAGTCCCCTGCCGTGACCTGTATAGACCTCTGTCCGCACTGTATCATGTTATCTTCTAGTATGTTCTACACAGTGAGCTCCACTGTGCCCAAATTCTGAGTGGGAGCAGAGTGGCCCATGTCACCTGCAGAGTCCAGAAAGTCTTTCTACTGGAGCTGGGTCTGAAAGTAGAAACTCCCTCCCATTGTAGGACAAAGAGAGGCCCCAACGGCAGAAGAAACTGCCCGAGCAGAGTCTCAGAGATGGGAAAATCCTGTCATGTGACCAGGGTGACCAGAAGAGCAGAAGGTGGGGCGTAAGAGAGAGAATGGAAATAGATGAGGCTGGATAAGAAGGTGGAGCCATATTGGAAGGGTGCCATCCTGAGGGGTTTGCCTTTTCCTTGGGGGAATAAGGAGTCAGGAGGATTGTTTTGAGCAGGAGAATGGCATGACCAAATCCATTGCAGAAAGATCATTCTGGCAGAGGCAAAAAGACATTTAAAAAAAAAACAAAAAACAAAAAAACCATGATTTACGTGACCTGAAGGTTGGGTTTTGATTCACGGTCTGGAAGGGGCATTTATTAGCTCTAATGGACTAAGAGACAAATGGGTCTCGTGTGCCCAGCTAAGGAGCTTTGACCCTACCCTGTGGGTGATTGGGAAGCCTTTGAAGGAGGGCAGAGATGTGGTCAGATCTGCCAAAAGAAAACAAAAAATATCAATGGTGTGCTATGTTAATGTATGATTCCATTTAGGCTTTTGGAATATTGAAAATAGCCTAAAGACCCCATCATGACCTTGCCAGAAGCCAGGTCAGAAATTTCTGGATCAAATGATTTCTTACTCCCCTCCAGCTCTGACAGTCTAAGATTCTGTAACAAGGAAGTTAAAGCTATTGCCAAAACGTATAATGCATCACAGTGTCAGACTTTGGGATTATCTGCTGCTTGGGGTTTTCCACACCACTGCTCCCCTTCATTAGTGGGGATAATTGAGAGTTGACTGCAGTCCTTACCACTGTTGTGATGGGTATTTGAAACTAAATTCCGGCAAGCAGGAGATGTGTGAATATTTATCTCAGCTGCAGAAAGTTAATGCAGTGTGGCATTAATTACCCTGTCTGGGCCTGCTGTCTTCTTCTGTTTTTAGGTGTCATTCTCTTTTGAATAAATTAGTTTCCAAAATTAGAATAGAGCAAATTGTAGGGTGAGATCAAGGCGGCCTGAGTTCTTAGGATATCCAAAAAGAAGAGTGGGCAGAGCAGTTCTACCCAGGAATGATGAAGATACATCCTACAGCCCAGCATAGACAGGATATGTTTTTTCCCCAGAACTTGTACTTGACTTCACTACTTCTCCCTTTGCTCCACCCCGCCCACCCCCAAAACACAAACACGGTAAGGTTGCATGGTTAGCCTTGCAATAGGTATTTGAAACATTTCAAGGCATTGGTAGGGAAGAGATGAGGTGCGTAACAAATCCTCTTGCTATAGATTTTGCTGGGTTAGAGTTTGAGAGAATTAAGCCAAACTGGACTGTATTTAGGACAAAGTGATCAGCACAGAGGAGAGAGTAGAAGCTGTATCATAGTTATTCATTAATCCAACAAATTCATTCATTGAGCACCTACTGTGCTTGGTCCGCACGTGTAAAATAGCAGAAGAACTTAGCAAGCAGTAACCCAGAGGTAGGATATGGAATAATGGGCTTCCCTGTTTTCTGTCATGAGACATTTGGGAGAAAGATTACACTTACTCTGTATGTTTCTAAGGGCAGTATGAAGTCCCATGGGTGGGAAGCATGGAGGGACCAATTGGCATTCTCTCCTGTTACAGAATAGGGGGTCTCAAAGGATAGATGGATGCTTTTTCCTGGAAGAATACAGGCGTAGTGAGGTCTAGAAGAAGACATCTTAGATTTGACAGCAGGAGTCCTGGATTCTGTTCAGGATGTGGTTTCTAAGTAACTTTGTGATTCTGGGAAAACAAAAGCTCCCTTCTCTAGGATTCACATTCTTCACCTATAAAATGATGGATCTGGACAAAATTATCTCCTAGTCCATTCCCACCGTACAATAAAAGCAAGCAATGTGATCTATTAAATGCATGAGGTGCAGCTCGATGACCTTGAGATCATGCCACTTCTATGACCTTCAGATTTTATCTGCAAAATGAGATGGAAAGAATAAAAGCCACTCCCAGGACGGTTAAGCAGATAAAATAAGACAGGAGGGTGCTTTGTAAACCCCGAAGCACTCTACAACACTTGAGATTGAAGGACTGGTCTTTTCTCTCTCTCTCTCTCTTTTTTTTTTTTTTTTCACGGCAGTTGTTGTAGTAGCCTAGAAAAGGCACTGGACCCTACTTTCAGGTCTCACGTTCCAAACTTCACTAGCTGTAGGAGCATGGAAAATCGCTTCACTGCTTTGTACGTGATTTCCCATTTGCAAAAGAGACAAAACTTCTGCTTCACAAGTCTGTTGTGATAAGCTAAAAAGACACCGTCCTTAAAGATACCTAGCATGGTGCCAGACGCATAGCCAGGGCTCACAGAATATCAGTTCAATCTGATGGTTGAAGAAAATAAGCAAATAGAAAGGATCTATACCCACATGGCAACAGGCAGGCTAATAGAGAAATATGACAGAATTAAGATGTCACTGTTTCCTTTTAACTCTGGCGCAAATATCCAAGAGTGGACAGCAAAAGGTCAAGTGTAAAGGAAGGGCCTGTATGTGCCTAAGACCAGTGTCTTGATCTGATCTGCTTGGCCAGTGCACCCCGGGCCATCTCAACATGAAGTCTCTAGTGTCAACAAGGCTACACACCATTTCCCATATACCTTTGGACTGAAGGTTTGCTTTGTCACATACAGGTCAAAGCCCCTGTGTGTGTCTCAGGACAGCCAGTTCCAGGGTGCAGGCGGATGACTGGTCAACCCTGAAGCAGGAGATTTAGTGGAAACGAGTCCCAGAAGCTCTTCACTAAGAGCTAAAGGCATAATCGCTGTTTTTCCTGCTCAAAAGTGTACTCAGTCCTCACTGCCTGCAGAAACCAAAGACAGTTTGAAATAGAATTTCAGTGGTTTCAAGTAGACATTCATAAAACTATGTTGGAAAATTTTCGACTCGACTCTTGATGATTGTTATTTTCTGAAGACCTCTTACTGCCAAGCACTGTGCTTGGACGCTTTACATATAGATTATCTCGAATTCTCGCAAGAACCCTGTAGGATAAACAGTATTATTCCTATTTAATGGTTGGGAAAAGTGAGGCTCAGCAAGGATAAGTATCTTGCCCACCTCACACAGGTCGTCCAGCTCTCTCTGCTATACCATCCTTTTCCCCTAATGGGGGACCAGTCTCAGCTTGAAAACCAAGGACAGACCTGGGTGAGTAGTTATTCTTAATGATTAAACAAAGTTGCCAAAATGACATGCGTCATGATCAAATAATCCAAAACGTACCTAAGGTCATCCATCATAAACTGTCATCTTTCTGTTCTCATCCCAAACCCTCTTTCCCAAGCTGTGTCAGGAAATCCTAACTGGAAAAGAGCAGGTCTCACTTTGTCCTTCTGTCCATAGGAGCTGGAGCCTCTCTATGCGCAGATCAACAGACCTAAGAAATAGCATCGATGTGGGCTCATGGCAG
Organism: Prionailurus bengalensis; assembly: GCF_016509475.1. Classification (NCBI taxonomy): domain Eukaryota; kingdom Metazoa; phylum Chordata; class Mammalia; order Carnivora; family Felidae; genus Prionailurus; species Prionailurus bengalensis. Next base: position 46,380,084 of record NC_057345.1, on the reverse strand, counting down.
GTGCTTCAAGACTGGCATGGAAATCGGCATCGTGACAGGCTCTCTTGTATTCTTTCACCTCACCTCATCCCATGAAGAAATTCATGACTGCCCAACAGAACTCATTTGGAAGAGGGAACTAGGAATTCATGGCAACAATGGCAGATAACTATGGCAGCACAAGAGAAAAAAAAAAAACACACACAAAAGTATAAAAAATCATACCCAACATTAAATCACAAGTCAAGCCAATGCTTACCTGACAAATATTCTGAGCTCTCTCAGCATGGGTTTAAGATGACCCAGTACGCAAAATCATAATTCTCTTTTTATTTCTCAACCTGTTGGCCACTGTAAAGACATCAAATGTGGAGTTACAGGCCTCAGAGAGTGACAGCAGGGTTGGCACTGACTTCTTTTAGACATGAGCAAGATGTCCTCGTGACAACAGTATCGTCATCCCTTTGCCTTTTGACGTATGATGATGTATTGTCATCACTCCACAGGGCCTGGTCTGCCATTCTGTCCCCTTTCCTTTGTCATGTTTAAAAATTAATGGGTGTAAAGATTTTTGTATCGCTTTTGACTTTTTTTAGATATGGGTGAGGAAATCGAACTGGAAAAGAAAAGCCTCATATGAAAGGAATTCACTTGAAAATCACAAGACAGATAAGTGGTTGATTATGATCAAGAATGTTGCCAAAACACCCCTTTAGCTCTTCTGCACTCTGGTGAAGACAGACAGCTTTCGGTTCGAATCTTCATTCTGCGAGTAGGAAAGGACATCGGAATCCCATTGATGAGAAAGACGAAAAAATGCATCTGGTTTTCTAAGAAGCTCTAAACTCTTAAGTACAATAAAATGATATTTTTTATTTTTCCGATATCTTGCTGCTGTGATGCTATGCAGACAAGTGTCTTCTCCACGTGCCATTTTCAAAGAAAAGTCATTTGCCAAATAATTCTGGTACAATCCTGGTTATGCGGTTTTGGATCTTAAAACCGACTTTCTAATGGAACAATGGTGACACGAATATTCGGAATAACTGATTCCAGGATCACAACTGTTCATCGCTATCTCTTTTTGTACATCAGAAAATTCAAATGGGATTTTTATTTTATAACTTGAAAAAAAAAAAACCTTACCATTAAACTCTTTAAATATTTAAGGGAAATGGCTTTAAGGAGTTCTAATGAAAAAAAAATGCCAGTTTTTTTTTTTTTTGTAAATATAAATGTTAATGAAAATGCTTTTTAATAATGCCATTACACTGTAGAGAAGGTAGCAGATTGAGTGCAGGATGTGACAAACTTGATGGATGGGGCTCCCTCTCCAGATGTTATGTGGAGCAGATGGGGGAAGGCTGGAGTTCAGGGACAGCTGGCAGAGCAGTTGGCCAATCCATAGCTAGTGAGCAAGAAGGGAGCACGTGACCCCACCGTCTACTCCAGCCCTTCCACAAGAACACCCGCCCTCGGTGGAGAACACAAGAAAATGCTCACATTTTGAAGGCCTGTCCTTTAGATTCTGAAACTCCCTCCCATCTCTTCACGCCCACCGACCCCCATAGAGATCATTGAACTGTTTGTATGTGAAACAGAAGAGTTTAAGCTTCCTTTTTTTACATTGATGAGACAAAAAGTACAGTGTTCAGTTCATACATTTAGCACATGATTTTCATAAAGAATCTCTCTATTTTTGCCCTACAGAGAATTGTGCTACAGGTCAAGTGTGTTTTCCCGATGTTCCTATGCAGTTCCAGTATGTTGAATTTAGTGGTTTAACACTAAGGAGAAAACTTTAGAGGACCATGCGGTTAACTGGATTTGGGGTTAACTATCATTACTTGGTTTTAAACCTTGGAAAGTAGAATTGGCATTGATATGATTGACTTCAGTACCTGTGTATGTTGGTTCTTCATATGAACAGAAACAAAAGTGATTTGAAAGAAGGTAATACTTGGCTCACAAAGAGAAAATCGAAAATCAAGGTAATTGTCACTGCTCAAGGCCCAAATTTTATACTGACAGATGGCTGGAACATAATTTTTTCCCACTTAGGTAAACTGACCAAATGTCCATACAGAATATATGTCAACGCCATCCTAATGTGGAAGGTCCAAAGAACCAGGAAAGCGAAAAGGTTCATTTACCCCCCCCCCCCATAACTGTCACCTATCGGTCCACATGATTTCTCCAGGAATGCACGTCCGTTTCATAATTAAATAATCCTTTCACACAAAGGGGAAAATGGGAAAGGTCTGATAACCATGAGAGTCGTCTTAAAACCGGTTCAACCCTGTTTTCTGGGGATTTGATACACTAGGCAGTTCCCATGGGGGAAATGGCTTAAATTGCTCCGTTGTCCATGATTCTGATTCTAACAAGTGGTGCTATATCTTCTCCCTCAATATGGCTGTCTTGACTTTGTCTTGAAGCACGACGCCATTACACTGATGCTTTGGGCTGCCTGTGACACGTTCAAAGTGAACGCTAGCCTGGCCAGTGTTGCTGTTTCAGTTACACCTTCTGGAGTTCATTCCATAGCAGGGAGTGACAGCCCAGTGGACCTGTCATCATTCACTGAATGTGACCCAAAGTGTAACTGGCTCTGAACTTAACAAAGAGGCCCATGTGATGCATTGCAGTGAGGGAAATAAGGTCAAGATTTTAAACTGCCATCCACGCTGTCATTGGCAGAATTCTGTCTTTTAAAAAGCACTGGTTGGTGAGCTCAGAACCACCATATCCTATCCCAAGAGTACAGTGGAATTTCCAAATAAGAGCCGAGGAGCCAAAACCAAAAGGCCCTGGAGAGTCTGCCCAGTTCCGGTTAGACCGATAGAAAATCCGTGTGTACAACTGTTAATTCCTCATCCTTCACTAGCACTAAATTTGTCACTTTAAATTTTGAAACCAGGGAAACGCCACCTGTCCTTCTGTCCCCATGCCCCGTAGCTCTACAATCTTTCCATGCCGCAAGACTTTTTTATAATTCGTCCTCATCCCAGTGTCTCCTGAAACCCCATCCTGTCATGTACCGGGCACCTTCTTTTAAAAAAAAAAAAAAAATGTTTACTCTGTGGGTTTGGTTTATTTCAATTTCTGCGTTCTGACACATATTTTTTTAATAAAGATGAGAAAGAGAAAGTGACTGTTTCAGTACATTTCTAGACCTACTTTAACTTTACCTCAGATGACAGTTTGTTAACATATATGGACACATTATTTTTAACTTTATGTACAATACATTCAGCAACAGTGAAATTTTTAGAAATTTTCCATTAATTTCTGTAACACGCCATGTATAACTGTTAACAAATAAACATGTTTGAGAACAACAGCTTAGCCTGGTTTTATTCCGCAAGTTTCTACTGGATACTCAGACGAAGGATTGGAAGACAAAACTGCTTCTATCTAAGCATCCACCTGACCAGGCAAAGGCCTCTGTTTTCCTGGTGGAAAGAGAAAGAAAGCTTCATTGAGGAGTTAGATCATTTACTTCAGGCACTTGTATGCTTGGAGAAGCAGTCGCAGCGAAGAGAGAGGAGTGTGTAGTCAAAAAATTGGGAAGGACCCCACGACTAGGTCTGTGAGTTGTGTCTCCCCCTTAAAAAAAAAAAAAAAGCCTGATAAACTCTCGGTTTGAAAGCCAAGGTTCATCGACACCTTCAAAGAGTTTGCGTAGTTCAGTGTAATGTCGTCTGCTTTAAGAGATCCAAAGAGGAAGCATTTATCTTTCTTCACATTCCCCCATACAGTCCACATCAACAAACATGAGACAACATAAGACAAAACTCAGGTTTGGAGCTGGACCTTGACTTGTATGTGTATTAAAGAACAGAAAATGTTTATGTGTGCATATCGATGTTTATGCATGTGTATGTATGTATGTGTATATATGTGTGAGATTCTCATTTCATTTTACAACTAAATTAGTTGATCAGCCAGATCACAGATTGCAGTTAGATCATTGACATGACAAAAAAGTAACACCTCCGTTTAGGAATGGTTATGTTAATAATTGCAGACCCACGTGCCCTCATATGACCTCGTTATACAGAAAGTGTTAAACAGATGTTATTGCCACACTGAGACAATGAAGGAATGGGCTGAAATTCCAGATAAATTTGGGGCATACGGAAGACACAACTTTCATACAGTAAGAAATGCTCACTCCTGGGTCAAATTGCTAGAAAATATTATACAGGCTCTTGTGAATAATAGCTGTGGCTCACAATTATGTGCCCAGCAGGTGCTATAAGCTTTTTGTCCATTGCCCCAGTTAATTTCCTTAACAAATGGGTAGATATATTCCCCAATTTGTAGATTTAAAAAGACACAGAGAGATTGAATAACTTCCAGCCAGCAAATGGTAGATTTGAGACTTGACTTCTGAGTCTCTTTACTCAAGGTTGTTTTTAATTGTAAAAAAAAAAAAAAAAAAAAAAAAAAATTCACTTTTTTTAATAGTTCTGCATAAACTCATTGATGGCTTTGACTTTCTTTCCCAGACCTCTAGTTGATCTTTGGTAATAAGGTAGATTTCTAAGTTCCTCCAGTTTAAAGTAAAAAGAAAAACCCATTAGATGTTATCATCTTAAGTATGTTGCTAAATACATAGTTTTTTCTTTAATTGGCCCTTTTACTTTTTTTTTTTCAACGTTTATTTATTTTTGGGACAGAGAGAGACAGAGCATGAACGGGGGAGGGGCAGAGAGAGAGGGAGACACAGAATCGGAAACAGGCTCCAGGCTCTGAGCCATCAGCCCAGAGCCTGACGCGGGGCTCGAACTCCCGGACCGCGAGATCGTGACCTGAGCTGACGTCGGACGCCTAACCGACTGCGCCACCCAGGCGCCTCCAATTGGCCCTTTTAAAAGGGTACATATCTGAGAGGTAAAGAATACACCTTTTAGTCCAACTAGTTCAAGTTTACCTGAACCCAAGCACTGGTGCTTTACCTTTCCAATCTAAATGAATCTTAAAGAAGTGGCAAATTAAAAGGTGTCCTATTTAACTGCTAGGCGGATGCCAAAATAAATCAGGCAGATATATCTGCTTTCATTTTGTGCTTGAGAGCAAGCCCTTGTTGTTTTGACAGTAAGTGTTTTTTTGTTTTACTGAGAATGACAGTAGGAGAAACGCCTCGAATAAAAACTGATTTCATTGAAATCAACCTTCAAAGCTTTGAAAGCTTTTAAAAGGTGTTTCAATTCAAGGCAAATGCGAGCAACAGTGCCTGACGGATTAAAAAAAAAAAAAAAGATCTCAATGGCTTTTAAGCCATTTAGTGACTTGTTCTCAGTATTTATGTTAAAATATGAATGATGGCTGCCATTCTTGTGTTCCTACTCTGTGTCACCCATTTTCCAACTCCTATCTCTAAATCTTTATGCAACCCGCATGAAGAAAGAATGCGGTCCACTTTACAGTCTAGGAAACTGAAAGTCCGCAATGTTATGGAGTGGCTATCGACTAATAGAGCCAAGAGCTCACCCAGAGTCTGGAAGGGTGCCCAGGACCCAATTCCCAAGTCTCTCCTCTAGTCCATGGCTGCTTCTGGCTTCAGGATTTCTGTGATGTCGAAATGCCCAGGCACCAGCGATGAAATCCTTGGAGCCATTCTGTATTCAATTCTAAGTAGTGACTGTTCTATTACAAGAATCACACCATGCGTTACCCTGACTGACGCAGTACGGAAATTGATTCTTAAAAGTGAAATGACTGTCGTTGTTTTCAAACAAAGGAAAAATTCAGTTTTATTCTCAAGAACTGTAATGGCTGTAACCCAAGCCAATGAATATTTAATTTCAAAACAAAACCCTAGCATTCACTTTATCTTCCAGGGTACCAAGATCTGAAGAGGGAGCCTTTTTGAACAGGTTTTCTGCTTATCGTTTGCTGGAGAATATTAATGACTGCCAAGTGGAAAATGTCTAAATATTCTTGCGAGACGGCATCCTCTGGTGACTTGGGCCTTTAATCTTCTGAACACCTCTCCCCACTCCTGTCACTCACGCTGGGGTCGCAGCCTGGAGTGGGGAGCAAGCAGGCGTGGTTGGAGATGTCCACAGTAAAGCGCTAAAGTCCTCTGCTTCTTCTGCTTTTAGCCCTTCTATGGTGCCTCCGCTTTGGGGGTGGGGAGAACCCTGAAATCTGTCTCATTTCAGATTATAAGTCACAGTCACTCACCCATAGCTCAAGGCCATGAGCTTAAGAATCCAGGAACTTGGGGTGCCTGGGTGGCGCAGTCGGTTAAGCGTCCGACTTCGGCTCAGGTCACGATCTCGCGGTCCGTGAGTTCGAGCCCCGCATCGGGACTGTGGGCTGATGGCTCCGAGCCTGGAGCCTGTTTCCGATTCTGTGTCTCCCTCTCTCTCTGCCCCTCCCCCGTTCATGCTCTGTCTCTCTCTGTCCCAAAAATAAATAAACGTTGGAAAAAAAAAAAAAAGAATCCAGGAACTTAATTATTTAAATCATTAAGGAAAGTTGTCTCCTCTTACCTGCCTTGTCCCCTTCATAGAGGGAAAAATAAAGGTGGTCCATGATCCCACGGTCCAGCATATGTCCTCTGGGGAGAAAGCAGCATTGTAGTATAAACTGAAAAGTAAAGGGAACCTTACTCGATGGCTAAGCCCCCTTTCATCAGGAGAGAGGCAAATGATAGCAAAGGCAATCGGGTAGATACTCTCAATAATCTGTTTTTTTGTTTTTCTCTGTTGTGCACTAAACAAAGGTAAGCTGAGGAAGTAGAGAATTTGACGAAATCTTCGCCCTTTGCTTATCATTTGTCTCTTTTCTCACGTAAGTGGAGCACGTTGTCTTTACTGATGAGTCCAGAGAGAGCATCTTCCGCAGAGTGGACCCTGAATTCGGAAAGTCTGAATTAAGGTTCTGGCTGCAGGCGTGCCCGTTGTTTGACCTCAGACAAATCATGTAAGCTCTCTAAAATTCGGTTCGCTCACATGTAAAATTGAGACAATAATATCTACGTCATTGGGCTGTTATGAGAAATAAATTTGATAATTTCGTACCTGGAACATAGTAAATGCTCAGTGCACGTTACCTTTTATTATCAAAGATGGTCTGAAAGCTCTTGTGTATTTTTGTACTTAATTCTTTGACTTTATCCTTTATTCTTTCACATCCATTCTCCCAGCACAGCGCTCTGCTAAGTGTCAGAATGGCAGTGAGTGATTATTATCTCTATTTTATTGTCAAAGAAAAGCAAAGGAGCATACACATACCTCTTTGAAATTTTTTCACTGGCAACATTTGAAGCAAAATGTATCATGGGTGTATTCATGTAACAAGGAGTTATTAAGCACATGCTGTGTGCCAGGTCCTGGGATAAGCCCTGGAGATTCAGAAATTTCTTTTTTAAATGCATCCATGGCTGTCCCTGCTTCCAGAAGCTCAAAATCTGATGGGAAAAGTAGGTTAATAGATGAGTAAATTATAGTAGGATTAGTGCTGGAATAAAGGCACTCGGTAACATTAAGGGAGTGGTGGGGCAAGTCTGTATAAAAGTGTCGATGGCTGTGTTGTGTCCTAGGAAATGAGTAGGAGTCCATCAAGAGGCATTGGCAGCAGATGGAAAGTTTTAGAAGAACTGGCAGGGCCGGGCGCCTGGGTGGGTCAGTCAGTTAAGCATCCAACTCTTGATTTCAGCTCAGGTCATGACCTTTCAGTTCGTGGGGTTGAGCCCCCCATAGGGCTCTGTGCTCAGAGGGTGAAGCCTGCTTGGGATTCTATCTCTTCTCCCTCTGCCCATCTCCCGCTCACATTGTCTCTCCCTCTCTCCCTCTTTCTTGCTCTGGCTCTTGCTCTCACTTTCAGAATAAACAAACAAACAAACAAAAAGAACCGTCAGGGCCAATGAGCATGGGGTGCCTGGAGTGGCTGCAAGCAAAGGGAGAAAATGACTCACTATTTAAGCTGTTGAATGACACAGGGGGGAAAAAAGCAGCTTCTCAATTCATATTTCAAAGCTCGAATAATAAAACATCAAAAAGTAGGGTAAATTATAGCCTAATCTTTCTAATGAATAATCAGAAATTCCTAAATTAAATATTAGCAAGTTAAACCCAGCTGTAAACCATGACTAAATAAAGTTGATTCTTGGAATGCAATTAATAGGTCAAAAGAGCCTGTCTCATCTTAGTGGATGCCAAAAAGGCATCTGATAAAATTCATTATCCTCTGCCATTGGGAACTACAATTGAAGAATTCCCTTCACATGATAAAGAACATCTACATCAAACCAACAACCAAGATGAAATGTAACGGCGAAACCTGTAGTCCTTCCCATTAAAATCAAAGGGAGGTCAGACTGTCAGCTTCTGTCACCTCAATCAGTGCATGCGTTAATATAAGAAAAGGAAATCAAGTATTAAAAATGAGGAAATTATCAGTGTTTGCAGATTATACTTTCTAATGAGAAATATCAGAAACGATAAGAAGCCAATAGAATTAAGAGGGTTAGTTTAAAAATAAGCATATAAAAATCAATATTTTCTATATTGCTAAAAATGGCCTTCTAGAACACTTCATGGTATAAACAGATTCCATTACCCAAGAATAAGTTTAATACTGAAGATATAAGGTCTGGATTTTTAAAAACTACAAAATGTTGTCAGCGGGCACAAAGTAACTAAACAAACTGAGGAAAGAAGGTTCAACATTATAAAAATGTCACTTCTCCCTGATTACAGATGGTCCCTGATTTCTGATGGGTCGACCTATGATTGTTCAAGCTTACCATGGTGAGAAAGCAGTACGCATTCTGTCGAAACTGTACTTGGAGGTTTGATCTTTTCCTGGGCTGGCGATAGGTCGTAAGATGCTCTCTCGTGATGTTGGGCAGCTCAGCCATACGGTCACCAGGGTCGACAACCAATACACGTACAACCATCCTGTTGGTCGTGTCCAGCATGTTATGTAATAAATTACATGAGATTTTGAACATTTTATTATAGAATAGGCTCTATGGTAGATGATTTCTCCAGTTGCTAGCTGCTGTGAGTGTTTGAGCACATTTAAGGTATGCTAGACTAAGCTATGATGTTCCGCAGATCATATGTATTACATGCATTTTTCACTTACGATATTTTCAACTTAAAATGTGTTTATTGGGAGGGGGCGCCTGGGTGGCTCAGTCGGTTGAGCGTCCAACTTCAGCTCAGATCATGATCTTACGGTCCATGAGTTCGAGCCCCATGTCAGGCTCTGTGCTGACAGCTCAGAGCCTGGAGCCTGCTTCCGATTCTGTGTCTCCCTCTCTCTCTCTGCCCCTCCCCTGCTCATGCTCTGTCTCTCTGTCTCTGTCAAAAATAAATAAACATTTTTTAAAAAATACTTTTTTTAAAAAATGGGTTTAGTGGTACGTATAAATGAGGGAAGATCTGTAATTTACAACACTGCAATTCCAAACATAATCTCAATTCTATATCTCCAATCACATATCCATGTTCAGTCATATTCTAATGTGTCTCTGAAAGAGAAAAGCTAGTGAGAATGTTCCAAAAAAAAGTTAATTTAATGGAAAGAAACTCATACTATCAAAAAGATCTCAAAATATAAAGACAAAATAATTTTAAATTATTGTTAAAGGGCCAAAAAAATAGAATGATCAATGAAATGGAATGTAAGACACAGAAGCCCAAGAAATTAAAGTATAATTAATTAATGTGTAATTGAAAGTTTTTGGATCAGTGGAGCTAAAGACTTTTCAAATAAATGAACGGGGGTAATAAAAACTGCTAGAAAAAGATTCCTACCTCACACCATATTGTTAATTAAATTCCACATAAATGAAATATCAAATAGACATGAAAGTGTATTTAAGGGGAAAATATTAATGAATGTTTATGTAGGTGTAAAAAGCCCCCCCCCATAAATATACAGAAAATACATATTTCTAAAAATGTGGATAGATTTAATTTCATGAAAAGCTCTATTTACATAAAAAATGCTACAAAGAACATTAAAAGGCCTTAGAAAATTAGGAAAATATGTATAGCATACCTTATAAACAGAGCTTTACTATCCTGAATATACAGAGAGCTCCTAAAAGCTTATAGACAAAGTTTATAGAAACATTAGTAAACAATATGAACAATTCCTAAAAGAGAAATACAAAGTGATTCATAAATAATAGCTCCATACAGAAAGTAACATGTTTCATCAATAGGGAGTCCGTTAACTAAATGATGGTATTATGTGGCATTTTTTTTTAAAAATGAAACAAGTCTAAATAATTTAAATAAAAAAATATCAAAGGTACATAAAAAGACTGATTTTGGTAAGTTCCTGGGGTTTTTTTTAATGTTTTTTTTTTAATTTTTTTTCATCTTTATTTATTTTTGAGAGAGAGACAGAGTCTGAGTGGGGAAGGAACAGAGAGAGAGGGAGACACAGAATCTGAAACAGGCTCCAGGCTCCAAGCTGTCAGCACAGAGCCCGATGTGGGGCTCAAACTCACAAACCGTAAGATCATGACCTGAGCTGAAGTCAGCTGGTTAACCGACTGAGCCACCCAGGTGCCCCTTTAATGGGCACCTCTCTCTTTTGAGAGAGAGAGAGACAGAGAGAGAGTGTGCATAGGGGAGGGGCAGTGAAAAAGAGAGAGGAAGACACAGAATCTGAAACAGGCCCCAGGCTCTGAGCTGTCAGCACAGAGCCCAACATGGGAGTTGAAATTGGGATCGGCGAGATCATGACCTGAGCTGAAGTCAGATGCTCAACTGACTGAGCCACCCAGGCACCCCAAGTAAGTTCCCATTTCTATTAATAATATAAAAAGTATGCATCTAGGTGCTTATGTATCCATAGGAAATGTTTATTATGGAATTCAGGAAACTTCCCATTCATTTAATAAATATCTATTGAGTACCTGCTATGTGCCAGGCATTGTTCTATATGCTGGGGAAGCAAAGTCTTTGCCCCCATCCATCGGTGTTAGGCACATGCTAACCCGGGGCAGGGGAAGGAGGGGAGGGAATGGGGTGAGAAAACAAACTTCTCATCTAAACCTAATTGCACTTTTTGAAATGTTGCTGCACACTTTATATTTGCAATATTGCTAGTGGCCAAACATATTTTTTAAATGCATACATTTTTGTAATAAATTCACATGAAAGGAGATAATTTTTGTCTCTCAAATTAGCAGTGACAAAAATGTATTTATCCCCAGGTTGGTAAGGATATGAGGATGTGGGCACCCTCAAATACTTGGAGTATTTGATTCAAAGATATTTTTAAATCAAAACCTCTTAAAAGGTGCATAATGTTCAACATGGTAATTCCATGCCTAAAACTGGAATTCATAAGATGAAAATTCCCATAGTAGTGAACAAATAGATATTAATATGCCCTTCACTTATATAATGTATAATAGAGAAATACTGGAAGTCTAAATTACCACTGCTATGAGAATGTCTAAATGTTGTATCTGTAGAATGGGATGCTGTTCCCAAATGGCCAGTGATAAGCTCCTTGAAGACAGGGGCCATATTTCTCATATTTATCTTTGCCAGCAATAAGTAAGATTTATGAATGTGAACTATGCAATCATTAAAATAATGTTGTAAGGGTGCCTGGGTGGCTCAGTCGGTTGAGCGTCCGACTTCGGCTCAGGTCATGATCTCACGGCTTATGAGTTCGAGTCTCGCATCGGGCTCTGTGCTGACGGCTCAGAGCCTGGAGCCTCTTCAGATTCTGTGTCTTTCTCTCTCTCTCTGCCCCTCCCCTGCCCACACTCTGTCTCTCAAAAATAAATAAACATTAAAAAGAAAAATTTTTTTTAAATAATGTTGTAGAACCTGTATTTTATCCCAGGGTTTCCTATGCCACTTTTTTTTTCAAGTTATTTATTTATTTACAGAAAGAGAGAGAGCATGCATGAGCAGGTAAGGGAGAGAGAAAGAGAGAGAGAGAGACAGAGAGAATCCCAAGCAGGATCCTCACTGTCAGCATGGAGCCCTCCACAGGGCTTAAACTCGTGAACTGTGAGATCATGACCTGAGCGGAAATCAAGAGTTGGACGCTTAACTGACTGAGCTGCCCGGGCGCTCTATCTCCGTGCCACATTTTTATGAACAATTCAGTATAGCAGAATGTAAAGTCATCTATACATTATGATTCTAATTTGGTTATATAAATATATGCATTCACATACATTCATACAAAAAACCTACCAAAACCCAGGGAATAGGATTACATATGACTTCCATTTTATTCTTTGTGCTGAATGTTATTTTGTTTTAAATGTTCCCTATGATGAATATCTATTGACTATTTCATATTTATTCATTTTTGAAGAAGAGAGAAAGAGAGAGAGAGAGAGCACAAGCAGGGAAGGGCAGAGAGAGTGGGAGTCACAGAATCCAAAGCAGGCTCCAAGCTCTGAGCTGTCAGCACAGAACCCAACATAGGGCTCAAACCCACGAACTGTGAGTCATGACCCGAGCCGAAGTTGGATGCTTAACCAACTGAGCCACCCAAGCGCCCTAATATCTATTACCTTTTTAAGCATAAAGAAATAAACTTTATTTTAGGAAACAAGGAGCTATTAGACACATATGTCCAATGCAGATAGCATCATAATAGATAATATTTGTTGAGTTTTTAATTTGTGGCCAGATACTGTGTGAAATGCTTTCCTTAAATCATTGCAATTCATCATCCTCACTACAGCTCTGTGAGGCTCCAACTGTTACTGTTCCTACTTTGCAAACTATGACACTAGGTTTTGAAAGCACCCAGGTCACAGAAGCAGCTGCTGGAAGGGCGGAGATTGACACCAGGGTCTGACTCCAGAACCTGGGTTCTTACTTACACCAGGTTGACTCCGCATTGAGCATCAGTACAGTGCCCACTGAACCTTCCAGAGGTGATTTGGTGATGTTGGATGACGGAGAGAGAGAAGAGGGTTTGGAATGAACACAACGGGCTCAAACACGTAAGTAGTGTTTCCCTCTATGCTTCAGACGACCCTGGTGAAGCAGTCGCTAGAGATCTCTTGATCCCCTTCTCAAAGGAAGCCAGTCTTTGGACCCGTTTTGAATGAGTCGCTATCATCCTCCAAACAGGTTCACAGAGGCCTTAGGAAAGACCCGGCACCCTGCCCCGCATGCATTCTTGGAAAAGGTGGGAACAGCGTGGGGAGGCCTGGGCCACGGTGCATCTTGCACAGCCAGTGCGTGCTGGCTCAGCGGCCACGAGGTTCCTCTGGGGAACACCAAAGACGTTTTAGAGATGGCAGCAGCTGGGGACTTGAAAGAGGGCCCACGGGTTCCTGTTCCCAAGCAGCCGCAATCTGCCTTTCTTCTCACGGCTATGGCAATACCATCACCACCCGCCTCCCCTTGCCTCAAAAAGCCATGATCAAGGGAAACCATCTAAGTCAGTCTATGAAACCCATAATTCATGATTCACAATTTGTAACGACACTTTCTTTATTTAGCATATACTTCTTATGTTAGCAAATATAAAAATTAAAAACACGGGGGGGGGATAAAATATAAAAGGTAGAATATATAGATATAAAGCTTTCCTAAGCTTGCTTCTAACTCTGATATCTCTGCTACCCCGTTTTGCCATTCGTTTTTGGATCATCTTGCTATGCTATGGCAATTATAAATACATTTGCTATATTTATATTTGCTATTTATAAGCACAGCTTGTATAGCTAAGCTATAGCATAGCACTTATAAATAGCAATACCATAGCAATTATAAATACAGTGTTAATATGACAACTTTAATATTACAGAGAAAACTAAGTCTTGACCATGCCCTTCCGTCCTTGTTCCTTTCCTAGAGAAAACCAATGAGGCATTCAGGCTACTCTCCTAGAGTCTTCTAGGTACTGACACTCACAAAGGTTTACTACAAGAATACATAGTTTTATCTCTTCGTGTTTGCTTTTTTAATACATAAATAGTGTGCTGGACATGTAAGTTGTTTGTCTTCACTGAACCATGGATTTGGAATATCACCCTTCATGTACACGTAGATCGATATAGATAAATGTGTACGTCCGTGTGTGTCTCTAAAGTGGAGGCACAGTGTCCCTACAGTAAAGTGCACAAGTCTTCAGCGTGCAATTCAAATCCCAGCTGCTCAGTTCTGTCACCTCCTGGCTCTGTGACATTGGGTGAGTTAACTTCTCTGAGCTACCATAGGCTCACCTGTAAAACACAGATGAGAATATCTTTGTAATGAGGAATAAATGAGCCAGCATTCATAAAGTGCCTAGCATATGTAAACTCTGCATTCGTGTCTGTTAAGTATTAATGACGTGTTGGAGGTCCATGGCCAGCGAGAAGCCGAGGCAGATTTTCTCTGGCAGGCCTACGTGGCTGCTGGTGCTCTTTATGCTCCATTAAAATCCTCTTTTGGAAGCAGGGGTGGTCACCCAGCCCACCCTTCCAATGGGAAGCAGAGACCCGACAGACAAGTGGCTTAAAATTCAGCTCTGGAATGAGCTGGTGGGACTTCTCCTTCCCTCCCTTCCAGGGCTCTGCCTGAGCTACCCCACATGGCTAGAGTGTCTCACCCTTTCTTCCAACCCCAGTGGGCTTCTCCATTGCAGGGAAGAGTAAGGTGGGTGTAGTATCCTGGCCTTTCTGCCGTCGAGTACCTGACTCGAGGGGCAAGGGAAGAAGTGCTGCACGACCCATCATCCAACCCCCCTTCCCCAGCCTTTACAAGAAAATTTTGACAATTCCACCTTGAGCACAAATGTCCCTTCTTCTCCATTCCACTACTACTGCAGGTTAAGCCTTCTAAGTGGTCACCTTGACTTTCCTTTTAAACAATGTCTGATAAATATCCAACGCAACTCTGCACTTACTCCATTCCTCTAAGAGCTTCCATGGTTCCATGTTACCTGTAGAATTAAGTCTGGATGACTCGAATATTTCCCCCCCCCCCCCCGGGGCTTTCAAACAGACAAGGAAGGCTTAAACTTACAATGAGTGGCAAGGTTTCTAGAATTTCATCATGAAGCTACACCCTGAGTGGTTGCTGAGTCTCCTCCAGAGGTCCCAGAAGCCTCCTCAAAGTCAGCACCACCCTGTTCGGCCCTGAGCCAGGTGTGACCACAGAGGCAGTTCATTAGCAGTCACGTCCCCACCCGCAAGCGGGGTTCCAAGCTGGCTTTGCTGTCCCAGTCAGAATGGATCTCCTCAGCCCCTTTCTGGTTAGATCCTGGCAGGGAGCACCCAATCCCAGTATTCGGGTTTTAGTTCCAGTATCTGGTGGCTATCCCAGTGCTGCAAGGAGACTGGAGTCCCACCACAGTGCCAGCAGGCCTGCTTGGGGTTCTGACATGCTTACCTGAGCCAGGCCTCTGATTCCCCCCTGAGATTCTGGATTCCATCCTATCAGGATGGAGGCCTGCTTCAAGTCTCTCCTCAGTCTCCCAGAAATCTCCCTCTGACTCATTACTGAGCTAGGGCACACCCAGTTGCCCACTCCCCCTAGACATGGTTATTTAACCTTGGCCACCAGGCCCTTCGAGCTCCTCCCTTTTCCCCAGGCCCCTCTTCTCCACTTCTCCTATGACCAGGTCCTTTTCATAGATGCTGGTGTTTGCGGTGGGGGTTAGCCTATCCACGTGTTTGCTTTGTTGTCACACAGCCCTATGAGATAAGTATTCTCACTAGCATTTTATGAAGAAGAAACTGAAATTCAGGGGCAGGAAACACACTCTCCAGGTAAGTAGGGCAGCCAGAATTGGAACACTGACCCACAGACTCCAAATCGTGCTCTTTCTCCACTCTCTGCTTCCTGGAGAAAGTGAAAGTGGGGTGACTGTCCTCCCCTTTCCACTTGGGACCCACCTGACTTTCAGGAGGCTCCTAGGCCATAGTTGGCTATGATACCTTTCTCTGGTTCTTTCCCTATTTACTTGAACAGAAGATGGAAGGATAATTATCTGTTACATTAGTGTGTGAGACTCACCACTAACAATGCCATGTTATCTCAATGGAAACATCTGGCTTATGGATCATGAGGAACAGGTTTTTATCAAGCTCCGCGTAAGCTTACCCCAAAAATAATATTCTACAAAGCCATCCATGCTCTATGCTGATGACATTTTCGGTAGAGCAAGGATTGCATTTTGCAAACGGTGCAATAATTTGCAAACCAAGTGCTGCACTGGAAGCCATCATCTCAAGAAAAATGTGCTTTAGCAGATTTGTTCTCCACTAAAAGAAAGCTAGCATTGCCAGAGGCCCCAAGAAAGGGGCCAATAGAAATATCTCTAATTGGGCCAGATTCAAGTTAATTTCATTATGGATGCTAGCACTAACCCAACGAATGGTGAGGAGTGTGGCAGCGGGGATTTGTGGGCCTGGAAACTAAAGTAGGGAGTCTCTATCAAGAAAGCAAGAGACAGATTGAGAAGAGCCTCAAGATCACACAAGAAAGCCTGAGGACAAGGGCGCCTTGGCGTTTCGGGCAGTTAAGCATCCAACTCTGGATTTCAGCTCACATCGTGATCTCCCAGTTCGTGAGTTTGAACTTGCGTCAGTGCAGAGGCTTCCTGGGATTCTGTGTCTCCATCTCTCTCTCTCTCTCTCTCTCTCTCTCTCTCTCTCTCTCAAATAAATAAATAAATAAACATTAAAAAAGAAAAAAAAAGCAGAAAGCCTGGGCACAAAATGCCAGGAGGAAGAGTCAGACAGACTCCAAAACTGGGGTGAGCAGAGGGCAGAATGTGGGCAGAAACAGCTGTCAAAGCCAGAATACAAGGCGTAGGTTTCAGAATCAGGGGCATAACGCAGCTCAACGCAAGTGAGAACAGAGCAGTGTTCCTGAAGGAACATTAGTTGGCATCTGTGACCCGTTCTCAGGAGATGGTCGGTACACTAGTGAATCAGTGGGGCTTATATCCTCATGGGTGGTTTAGATGATGTGGATAAATGTCTTTGCTTTCCTACTCGGACTGTAAACCCCTGTGGAGCGGGAACCATGGCATGCTAATCCCATTTCCCTGCATAAAGCACAGTGCCCAGCACATAGTCGGTGAGGAGCAAGGCCTTACTGAACAACTAGGACTGAGAGAAAAGCACAGGGCCGAGGTAGGAGTCCTGGAGTTGAGTGGGTCTGCATTGCTGGGTAGCCTTGGGTACATTACTTTACCTCTCTGAGCTCCAGTTTCTAACTTAAGTGAAGAGGCTGGATGATAAACGTAATGTCTTTCCTATACTCTAAAATAATACGAGTCTATGAATAAGTAAATCAGTGACTAATAAAGGCTGTTTTAACAGGATTACTACCATTCTTACCAACAAGGCGGTATCCAAATAGGACTTCTCTACAGGTGTTCAGGATATCAAATGAATAACACAGCCCTCCCCTTGAAAGGGTGCACACTGGGGCGCCTGGGTGGCTCAGTCGGTTAGGCGTCCGGCTTCGGCTCAGGTCATGATCTCGCGCTCTGTGAGTTCCAGCCCCGCGTCGGGCTCTGCACTGACAGCTCAGAGCCTGGAGCCTGCTTCAGATTCTGTGTCTCCCTCTCTCTCTGACCCTCTCCTGCTCTCTCTCCTTCACACTCTCTCTCCTTCAAAAATAAACAAACATTAAAAACATTAAAAAAATACGGGGTACCTGGGTGGCTCAGTCGGTTGAGCGCCCAACTTCGGCTCGGGTCACGATCTCACAGCTTACGAGTTCGAACCCCACGTCAGGCTCTGTGCTGACCGCTCAGAGCCTGGAGCCTGCTTCAGATTCTGTGTCTCCCTCTCTCTCTGACCCTCCCCCATTCATGCTCTGTCTCTCTCTGTCTCAAAAATAAATAAACATTAAAAAAAAAAAAAAGGAAGTGTGCACAGGTGGAGGAAGATGAGGGAACAGGTAGCCAAGGAATTATAATTCGGTGTCACAAATTCTGTCGTAGAGATAGTGCTGTGGGTCCAGAACAGGAAGTGGTTTCTTTTCTTGGGATAGTCAGGGAAGGCTTTGCAAAGGAGGTGACATTTGAGGTGGATCATGCAGAAATGAACATAAGTTCCCCAGGCAGAGAATGAAGAACTGAGCAGAAAGCCCAGGAATGACATGTACCAAGTACTACAAGTCAGGAAACATAGGATTTGTCACTGGAGACCCAGGATTTGACCCAGAAGATAATGCCTCTCTCACAGAAAGAAAGGAAAGGAAAGGAAGGGAGAGGAGAGGAGAGAAAGGGAGATGGGAGGAGGGCAGGGGAAAGGAAATGCACTTGGAGGCTGGGGATACATCTGTTTCTGACCCCCGTTGTTGAGTAAGCTTCAGAGCGAGTACAAAAAGTTGTGAGACAGCGTGGCAGCGGGTTTCAGCTCTGGAGTGCTACAGCTATAGAATGTGAGTTCCAGAAGAAACTTCAGAATCCTCCAAACTAAGATTTCCTAACATGAGCATTTCTTTTATGCATCCTCCTGCTGCTTCCTTCTTCCCCACTCTCGTTTCTGAGACTGGAAATGGGGTAGGGAATTTAAATTGGTTTTTTTGTCTTTGTTTTTTGGGGTTTTTTTGGGTTTTTTTTGTTGTTGTTGTTGTTGTTTTTGTTTTTAGTTTCTGGCTAAATTTGGGCTGGGAAACACAAATTATAGGTGAACATTCTCATTTTATGTCTTTTAAATTTTAAGTTTGTTTATGTACGTATGTATGTATTTAGAGAGAGTGCAGGGGGGGGGGGATGGGCAAAGAGAGAGGGAGAGATGGAGAATCCCAAGCAGGCTCTGCACTGTTAGCACAGAGCCTGATGTGGGGCTCGAACTCACAAACTGTGAGACCATGACCTGAGCCGAAATCGAGTCCAGTGCTTA
Source organism: Prionailurus bengalensis (assembly GCF_016509475.1). NCBI lineage: Eukaryota > Metazoa > Chordata > Mammalia > Carnivora > Felidae > Prionailurus > Prionailurus bengalensis. The sequence goes on along the minus strand of NC_057345.1, from coordinate 46,361,285 downwards.
ACCATCTGAGCCACCTAGACTTCCCTGAATGCTCTCATTTTAAGAATGAGAAAGCTGAGGCCCGGGTAAAGGAGATTACTCTCTCAAGGCCTCAGAACTAGTGAGTGGCATGGCTGGAAATAAAGTCTCAGTCCCTCCGCTTTCTGGTCTCAAGGCAATTACCCGGGTAACTTTTCCAAGCTACAGTGAGAACATCTGCATGCCCTACCCATCGGCCTTTCATCAGCAGGACACAGGTATGGGCAGGATGCCTCCAGGGTCTGGGACTGTACCACCGTGTGCCAGTGGTGTGGAATCCTGCTCTAGAAAGACTCAAGAGTGCTGCTATCATGAGGCTCTCACTCTTTACTCTCAGCCTTAAAAGAGACTTCCCAGTGTTCACCTGAACAGCCTTGGTTTATGTGTCATTCCCTGGGATTTTAAACTTTAGAGAAAGAAACGAGAGAGAGGGAAAGAAAAGGCAGACTCTAATTTTCCCACCAGCAGAGGAGAACTAGGCTTGACATAAAGCCCTTGGCGTAAGTCCTCCCTTTATCATATAAGTAAGATTATTATTAATTATAATAGCTAACATTTGTTAAACCTTTCCCTGGTGCCAGGCACAGTTCAGGGGGTTTACCCACCTCATCTTTAATCCTTACAAAATCTCAGGAAGGTTGCATCATCTGTTTTGTTTGTGAAGAAAAGGACCGTGGGGTGCATACACCCCTCAGCCAAGGTTACACAGCGGCAACTTGACCACTTCAGGATTTAAGTACAGCTCACCCCGACTCCACACCTTATTTTTAAGAGTTGTGTGACCTTGAGCGATACAGGTTCCTCATCTGTGACACAGTGGGTAATAATAAAAATTCATGTTGTGGAAAGACTCACAGAATAAATAAATCAAAGTAAATAAAATAACTCCTGCCTATCAGGGTTGCTGTTGGAATTAAATGAGTTGATATGGGAAAGTGCTTTGTAAACTGCAATACACCATACAAATTTTATCATTATTATTATTTCCAAAAAATATGGCTTCTCCTGTACAATAAAACAGTCCCTGGCATGTATTTATGACAACATGCCTAAGAAACAATTTCCATTCTGATGGGTTGCCTCCCTATCATGTTATTAAAAGGTTAAGGAAAATGAACAACGGAGGATTAAGATTAGATCTTTCACACATGAAACCACAAAATCAATAGAGCCCCCGTAATCCATCCAGTGATAGGAAGAAATATACCTGAGGCGCCTGGACCGATTACTCAGAGAAATGTCAACAGGTATTGACAAGAAACCTGGCAAGGCAGCCTTGGCCGGGACTCAGCCGCTGCCTCCCTCAGTCTAGCGCCCTCCTGGCAACTGGAGACTGGAATTCGAGAAGGTGGAGCAGTGAGGGGACTTGGGGGAGCAGAGAGGGGGTTCGGGAGAAGGGGGCTTTTCCTCCTGCCAAAGTTCTGCAGCACCAATGTTTCTGCAACTGGGTCAGAGCTGCTTGAAAAACAATGATAGCCTCAGAAGCACTGTGGGGACCCCGTGCGATTATACCTTTTTGTAGTCAACACGAAGCCTAGTTTTTGAAACCTGCTGTGATTATCCTTACGCTTTGTTGGTCACGATCACTGTCATTCTTCTTCAGCATTTATAGGATGCCGACTCTCTTCCCGGACACCTGTGGGATTGGGAGCCATGGCTGGAAACTCAAAGCAGTGAGTGGGTTCTCCTCAGAGGGTTTCTTCTTCCTGCCCAGCTGGAAAGGGATGCCTTGAGATGTCAGGAGAAGACACGGTTCTGGTGAGTGTTCTGGTCAGGCTTCCTGACAAAAGTTTGAGATTTGACTCAGGGCAGATTGAAGCCTGGCCCTGGGGTACCCTAAGATCAAATGACCTATTGATTAACTTGCATGGTTTGATGATTCCACATCTGTGTGGGTGCCCTCCCACGGCCCGGCCATGGACAAGCTACAGGCATTGTGGAGGGTGAGACAATAATAGTTCCAGGGCACCGAATGTCTGCCGCGTGTAGAGCACTGTGCAGGAAGTTGACGCGTATTGCCTCTAATCCTGGCAACCGCTGTACTTGTCCTCGCCGCTTTATAATGGAGAGGATCAGAGATGCAAAGAAGCCTGCCCACAGTCAGTAAGGGATAGAAGTGAGGTTCAAGCTCAGACCGCTGTTCCTCCGAGGCCCACCCTCTGCCCACTCTTTGGCATTGCCTCTCAAAAGGACAGATCCTCAAAACAGAAGCAAGGGGGCTGCCTGGGTGGCTCAGTCGGTTAAGCGTCCGACTTCGGCTCAGGTCGTGATCTCGCGGTCCGTGAGTTCGAGCCCCGCGTCGGGCTCTGTGCTGACAGCTCAGAGCCTGGAGCCTGTTTCAGATTCTGTGTCTCCCTCTCTCTGACCCTCCTTCATTCATGCTCTGTCTCTCTCTGTCTCAAAAATAAATACATGTTTTAAAAAAAATTAAAAAAAAAAAACAAAACAAAACAGAAGCAAGGGCTGTGATGGGGCTTCAAACATCGGGCAGAACTACCCTCCTACCAAAGGGACAGCATGGAAGTAACAGGAGCAGATACCAAAAAGAGCAGAGGATCAGAGGACGCTGGAGAGACCTGGGAAGGTTCTCGTGGGCTTGGAAAGAAACTCTACCGGCAAGGTCTGCGTGGGAAGGACAGGGAAGACTCAGGGGGCGGGTTAGTGTCCCTCAGAGCCCATCAAAAGCTGCCCTCCCAGCCTCTGAGAACATAGGCTGTGGTATTAGACACTCCAGCCACTCACTCTGCAAGCATCTGAACCCAAGACAACTGGGGCCAGCCTCTTTAAGAGTTTGTGCCCTGTTTCTAGTAGCTGGGCTCCAGGCATCACCTACCTTCAGGTTTCTAAGGGAATCCAGGGGACTCTGACTTGAATGCCTGGATACCTCGGCTTGCCCCACCTCAGCGAGTCTGCCTGGATCTGAAAAGCCCAGGTGCCCTGTGCATGGGACATGTTGTACGGATTCTGCAGGTGAGGACCTGAGACTCAGAAAGGACACACACAAGTGGCATGCACGTAGCAGGAATGAGTCCTGAGCCCCATCCTCTAGTGGGAATCCCAGGACTTTCCCTCCTACTCCATTCTGCCTCATAGAAGAGTCTCAAAACTACAGCCAGCCTCTAGGGATCAAGTGGAACTCTACATCCTGAAAAAGGCCACCACTCTGTCCCTTTCACACTTCTCCAGGGAAGTCCTTGGAGTCGGAGTCAGGGTCCAGAAAGGGGGAAGTGTGAGGCCTGGAATAAACCCCCATACTTGGTAAAGAAACTGATTGATAATAGTGACTAATGTCTCTGAAAGCTATAACGGAGAGGGTCAGAGACGCAAAGAAGCCTGCCCACAGTCAGTAAGGGATAGAAGTGAGGTTCAAGCTCAGACCGCTGTTCCTCCGAGGCCCACCCTCTGCCCACTCTTTGGCATTGCCTCTCAAAAGGACAGATCCTCAAAACAGAAGCAAGGGGGCCGCCTGGGTGGCTCAGTCGGTTAAGCGTCCGACTTCGGCTCAGGTCGTGATCTCGCGGTCCGTGAGTTCGAGCCCCGCGTCGATGAATTGTTCCAAATGTGCCATGAATTGTTCCAAATATTTTCTGCAATCTTAACTCATTAACCCTCATAAAAGCCCTATGAGGTAAATGCAATTAGCCCCATATTCCAGACAGGAAAACTGAAGGTGAGGGGCATAGCTTGTAAGCTCAGGAGCCCACTGCCACAGGCAGAATGTTTGTGCCCCCCACCCCCAAAAAGTCGTATGCCGAAAGCTAATCCTCAGTGCGATGGTATTTGGAGCCGGAGCCTCTGGGGGGCGGAGGGGGGTTAGGTCACGAGGGTGGAGCCTTCAGGAATGAGATTAGTGCCCTTGTAAAAGAGACCCCAGAGGGTTTCCTTGTCTTTCCACCATGCGGGGACCGTGAAGCTGGAATATGGCAGTCTGGGATCCAGGAAGGGGGCCCTCATCAGCCCCTGAATCTGCTACCACTTGACCTCAGGCTGTAGTATCAGTGTAGAGCAGCCCGAATAGACTAGGCCCGCCCCTTCCTTTTGCACCAGGCAGAGACCTGCCCCTTCCTTTTGCCCCAGGCAGAGGTACTGCAGAGTCTCCCATCCCCCTGCCCCACTGACCTCCCTCGCGGGAGACAGGAAATGCCCCCAGACCCGGCTCACATGCAGAGATTGTGACATCATCGACCGGGATAAAGAGATCCTGGAGCAATTGCACACCTCAGCAGATAAACTTATTCAAACATGGCTCCAGAACTCAGAGGCTAATGCACTCAGGATACCTAGAAACTTGCAAAGTAGTATCTTGAATAAAAATCAAAACTGTCTATCTGCGTTCACATAGGACTCCTAAAATATCCAGTTTGGACATCAAACAACATAAAAGATGTTTCTTCGTGGGTTGATCAGTCAGTATGACTTAGATACCCAGGTGATTCAGCCTTGACATCGACGCTGCTGTTTATCAACCCTGTGCAGCAAGCCAAGCTCAGGAGGTCAGGGTTTTCCTCTCCAACAAAGGCCACAAGGTTGTATACTAGATGCACATTGACAGATATTAACAGTCTCTCCTGGAAAGAGGGCTATTATTCTCTTTTTGCCCCTCTGGCTGCCAAAATGCTCACATCAGTAGGCAGATACGGTAGCCCGTACCCAAGCCAAATATCAAGCTGGAAAGATGTATAAATGGGAAATTATGAAATTAACAATATGAGCAAGAGCATTAACGATATTAATAGTTGACATTTTCAAAATCCTGGTGCATATGCAGTGCTGTGCTAAGTACCTTGGCAATCCTGAACAGAAAAGTTAAGTAACTTGACACAAAGTAAGGCCACTTTTCTAGCACGTAGAAGAGGCAGACATCATAATCAGACATTCTGACTATAGAGCCTGCTCTCTTAACATGTGTAGAAGCTGAGCCTAGTGTCATATTTTTTTTGTCTACCACACAGTTAAGCCGAAATATGTAGAGCAAACTATGGGAATGCTAGGCTGGGGTTCTGATGTCAGAGTTGACATCTTCCTCGGCCAAGGGGATAGTCTCTGTCCAGGTAGGACCAGATCTCCTGCCTTGTTTTGTTTGCAATCTGTGGATCCACTTCTGAATGTCCCTGTTCTCTCTCATGCCCTGTCTCAAAATTGCATCATTTCCACGTATCAGGGTCTTTAAACCCTTTGAAGGAATATCTTGGCCTTTGCACCTGCCACTTCTCAAAGTCCATTGTAAGTCTTGAGGCTTGATCCCAAATGAGGCTGGAGACGGTGCTTCCCTGTGGGTAGTACTACAGTGGTATACTTAAATCTCTAATCAAAGTTCTGCCTATCTCTGTATTTTTTTTAGCTGTATTTTTTTTGGCAGCAGTGGTTAAAGAAAGGTACTTCCAGACTCCTTTGTGGGGAAAGAGGTTCTTCCTGAATAAGACTTTTGTTTAAAAAAAAAATCTCATTAAACAGTACCACTTGCTGAATATTGTAGCTGATCTCCAAAGATGGTTCCCAATGAAACATACCTCCCAATATTCATACCCACGTAGAGCTCCCCCAACACTGAATCTGGGCTGGCCCTGTGGCTCACTTCAACCAGTAGAATGTGGTAGAAGCAGCACACTCCCTCCAGCTCCAGGCTAGAGCCTGAAGAAGGTCTGGAAGCTTCTGCTTTTGTGCTCTTGGGAGCCCTGAGCTGCCATGTAAGAAGTGCAGCCACCCTGTGGAGAGGCCTTGTGGAGTGACCACCTGGAAAGGAAGAGGCCCTGCGGAGCACCAAGGTGGCAGTCACAGGGTCCCAGCCACCCCCGAGTTGTCCAGCTCTTCAGCTAAGTCAACGAACATCTGAGTGGTCATCTCGGCCATTCTTATTGCGTCCCTTCAAATTCTTGACCTGCAGAATTGTGAGTAATGGTAACATAATTGATGTTTTAAGCCACTAGTGTTGGGGTGGTTCTTTGTGGCAACACCAGATAGCAGAAATGCTGCGTGATACTGCATGGCATCGGTATCGCATTAGCAACTCAAACGTCTGACAGTTCAGTCGCTTCACCCTTTGATTTGGGACGTTCTTTTCTTTTTCTTTTTTGTTTTTTTTTTTTTACTTCTTTTTAAGTTTTATTTATTTATCCTTGAGAGAGAGAGAGAGAGAGCACGCGCACACAAGCAGGAAAGGAGCAGAAAGAGAGGGAGAGAAAGAATCCCAAGCAGGCTCCACCCTGTCCACCACCCCCAGAGCCTGTTGTGGGGCTCGAACTCACAAACCGTGAGATCATGACCTGAGCTGAAATCAAGAGTCAGATGCTTAACTGGCTGAGCCACCCAGGCGCCCCTGGTTTGGGGCTTTCAAGCGCAGGGGAATTTCCCCGCCCCCAGCCAACCCCCAATGACCTCAGAATAGTATATGCTTTTACTTCTTAAAGGTACTCAAATCATCATGGTAGACAGAAGTGTAATTGATTCCTTGTGTTTATTTCCTCTGGGAAACCGGAAGCTCCACATGGACAGGGAGCCAAGAGTTGTATGTACTGCTTGCTGTGTCTCCCACGTTAGCACACTAGGCATTGAAAAAAAAGAAAATATATATATATATATATTTGAATAAATGAATTGCTGTGAAATTCAGAGTAGCTGAAGCAGACAGATTTAGAAATCACTTATGTAGCAGGGTGAGGAGTCTACACGTGATCCACTGCGAGTGAATGAACAGATGAGCAGGGTGGCTTAGATTTCCTGTTTGCCACAGTTAATCCACAATATCAATGCAACTACATAATCCATCAAGTTGTTAAAAGTCCCCCAGGTAATTCATTTCCTGGCACATTGCCAGGTGGAATCCCATTTCCCCTCCTCACACATTTCTAGTGTTCCTGGAAATATCTGACATAGAAAAGGAATACTCAACATTTTTATTTCTGAGGAATTGCCTGTACTTTAATGTAAAAACATTTATAAAAACGAGCCGCTCTGAGTTGAACTCCAGATGTTTCTTTGCCTGTGCCAGTGATGATAATGAGCATCGTGAGGTCAGTAAAATATCCTAAGACTGTGGGAACTCAAAAGAGTCTAAGAGAAAATACAATGGGGGCACCTGGATGGCTCAGTTGGTTAAACATCCGACTCTTGATTTCAACTCGGGTCACGATGCCAGGGTCGTGGGATCGAGCTGCACCTTGGGCTCTGCACTGAGCATGGCGTTAACATTCTCTCTCTCTCTCTCTCTCTCTCTCTCTCTCTCTCTCTCTCTCCCTCTCTCCCCTTGCCCCGCCCCCCTCAAAAAAAAAAGTAAAAAGAAAGAAAGAAAAAATATGATGTACTATGCTCCATTATTAAACAGGTAATTATGCACAGACCCTGGGAATCACTGACTGGATTAGAAGTCGTCTTCCTTGTCCACATGTGAGTCCTCAACATGCTGTTGCTTCATGGTCCCTGTCTGAAAGTGTTCCCAAACTGGGGACTCCCCTAAACGCATAATTTTCCTCACTGCCATGGCCCACCCGTCTTCTAGCGTTTCTTCTTTGCCTCTTCTCCTCTTCTTTGCCTCTTCTCCTCTTCTTTGCCTCTCCTCTTCTCCTCTTCACACTGCCGGGTCCTCTCTGATCAGCACTCTGGTCAATGACCAGGGACAGAGCAACATGCCCACTCTTGGCCCTAAATCGCTAGAACCAAATCAAGTTGTTCCTAAAGGGCTCTCCCCCCGGTCTCCTGGTTGTATTTGGTGATTGCATCCCAAATAATGGAGGCAAAACCCGCAAAGTCACTTCTCTTCTCGGCACACTGGCCGACCATCACCTTGGAGCACGCCGTGGGCCACATCTGCCTACCTGCTCTTTGTAGCACTGGCCTTCATCATTAGTGTTGCCCAGATGTTCTTGGTATACTTCCTATGTACAGTAACAGGAAGACACTGGAATCTCAGCAGCTGGAACCCAAGAGAAGTTTCCTTCTCACTGAGGCTTAGTGTAATCAGCAGGGCGTGTGGAAGATTCTGCTCCATGTGGCCACACGGGAGCCCAGGCTGCCCGTTGTGCAGCCCTCTTCAACAGTGGCTTCCAAGGTCATATTCAGCGGGCAGATGCAGGGCAGGAGAGCGGGTCAGGTTGCACATGGGATGGTGTAATGGCACGCCTGTATTCCATGTGCCTTTAGTCACAAAGCCAAGCAGGGTCACAAAGGTGCTGGGAAGTGCAGCATAGCTGGGTGCTCCGTGGAGGGCACAAGGATCCGTGAACAGCTGGTCTCTTTGCCACAAAAGGATGAGACTCTTCATTTTGCTAGCTAGCTTTTTTCCCCTTCCTTATTCTTCTAGTTGGAAATAGAGCCATCTCCGTTTCTTCTTCGGGTGGTTTGTCCCCAGGCAGTCCTCCAGAGACCTCACTGCCCACTCAGTCCAGCTGCACTTCTTTCTGGTCCACCTTTGAACCTTGGTGGGGCTCCTACCCTGCTGTGGGGAAGGAGCTCCAGGGAGCGTAACCTCCTCCAGGGATGCAGTTCCCACAGATGTCTGCCAAGGGTCTTTTAAATCAGGCCTCCAGGGCCTCAGGGAAAACCCTGGACATCAGACACTGATTAGGACTCTGGGACAGTAGGACCAGATAAAGTCTTCCTTCCCCCATCCCCAGGGTCCAGGGAAGGTGAGCCTGGAAGACAAGGAACTCACCTGATGGTAGCCAAGCATGCGCCCTTGAATCCACAGAACCATGAGTGATAAAGAAGGAAATGGATGCCGAGTGGAGCCAGGGCGCTCTGGGCAGCCTGACAAGCTCAGCCCAGGGGACTTAACATACCTTCCTTAACACAGAACCATAATCTCCGTCATAATGACCCCACCTTGTGCCCAGCAGAATGGTTTACAAAGCCCTTTACAAATAGTGTGTTATTGGGCACCTGGGTGGCTCATGTGGCTAAGTGTCCGACTCTTGATTTCAGCTCAGGTCATGATCTCACAGTCCGTGAGTTCGAGCCCTGCATTGGGCTCTGCAATGACAGCGCGGAGCTTGCTTGGGATTCTTTCTCTGTCCCTCTCTTTCTGTTCCTACCCCCACCTGTGCTCTCTCTCTCTCTCTCAAAATAAATCAACTTAAAACTTAAAAGTAAATAATGTGCTATTTACTTCTCTCCACAACAGAACGCGCACATTGTGTCCATGCCTCCTCTCTGACTGTTACCACCGCCCTGCTTCGGGTGTCCGTCTCTCTCAGTGGACTGTTGGAACACACCCCCGGCCAGACTCTCTGCTCCAATTTCCCTCCCGCCGGTCCATCCTCTACACTGCAGCGAGAGTAATCTCTCCCACAAAGAAAGCTGTCCTCTCCCTTCCCCTACAAAGCCTTCAGTAGGTCCCCTTGCACTTAGGACACAAGTCCCGATCATTAGCACTTCCCACCAGGCCCTTCATGATATGACTCCTGCCTGCCTCCAGTGCCATTTCTTCCCACTACTCATGTTGAACTCTGTGCCCCTGAAACACCCAATGGCTTTTGGTTCCCCAACTTCTGTGCGGGGTCCCACCCTTGTATCTTGAATTTGCTGCCCTCTCCCAGTGATACCACGTGCTCTCCCTTTGGTCCTTTGGTTTCTTGACTCCTCCTCACCCCTGAGGGGCGAGCTCGAGCATCACTTCTGAGAAACCTTTCCCAATGATCACACACACACATGCACACACACACACCCCTGTGTGCACACTCACACGCATGTGCACATACACGTGCGTGTGCACAAACTCACACTTTGCACACAGTTGTGCACGTATGCACGCACAGGCAGTACTCATGCACACACACATACACACTTGTGCACACTCGTGTGTGCAACACAGAATGCTCACACGCACACTCTCTTGTGCTTGCATGCACATGCTTGTGCGTGTGCACTCACACATGCACACTTGTGCACACACTATGCACACACACGCATGTGTGCACACTCGCAGCTGCACACAACTGTGCACCTACACGCACACACAATACTCATGTGCATGCACACTCATGCATACACTTGTGCGCACGTGTGTGTGCAACACAACACTCAATGTGCGTGCTCTTGTGCTTGCGTGCACAGCATGTGTATACACACATACACACACTTGTGCACACACTGTACACACACATACTTGTGCACACTCTGACATGTGCATGCACACATGTAAACACTTACATGCACACACACATTTGGCTGTGCCCAGATTGTGCTCTGAAGGCTCCATCACTGCACTCACCACACTGTACTGCCATGATGTATTATAGTGTCTGTTTATCTCACCAGATTGTCCGCTCTTATGTGGAAGGTTTATTACACATTCATCTTTAAACCCCGGCACCTAGCATTGTGCCTGACATGTAGTAGGCTTGCAATAAATGATTATTGAAGCATTATTTCAACAAGCCTGCATTTTAAACCCGGGAAACTACTGCTCGGAGGGCTTAAGGGATTTGTCCAGGATATAAACTAATAAATGGGAGAAATGAAATGCTAATCTAGGTCTGTCTGATGCCTCAGACACTTCCAACTACTCCACACCACCTTCAAAGCGAAAAACCCAGAATTCTGTGAGCTGAAAAAGTTACATCTCCTGAGGGAATTTTTTTCCATTTCCTTTTGTTTTTACTTCTTTTGAATCGCAGATATTTTTTAATCTGAGGGGAAATATGGGCTTTTTCCCCAGAAACATGTACATACACAACAAATTTTGTGTGAAACATTAGAATATAATTAGTCAGAATAGAGTAGCTATTGCTGCAGTAACATATAAACCACAAAATCTCAATGACATAACAAAAGTTTAATTCTTAGTCATATAAAGTTCTCTGTGAGTCCACAGGGGCTCTTTTTTTAAAGAATTTTTAAATTTATTTTGAGAGAGAGAGAGAGAGAGAGTATGAGCAGGGGAAGGGCAGAGAGAGAGAGGGAGAGAGAGAATCCCAAGCGGGCTCCATGCTGTCAGCACAGAGCCCAATATGGGACACGATCTCATGAACCGTGAGATCATGATGTGAGCCAAAATCAAGAGTCAGACACTTAGACTGAGCCACCCAGGAGCCCCAGCAGGCTCCATCCAGCAAGTCAGAGCCATAGGTTCTATCGACCATAAGCCACTGTTATCTCAACACACACTATGAAATCACAAGGACAGGAGAAGAGAGAAATGAAGGAGGCACACTGAGTTTTAACTGCTTTTGTGAAAGTGGTGCATATCTGTGGTAAATCCCAAAATACCCACAAATTCCTTGCAACCTTGTACGCACACCCCTTTGCAAAGTGACTCTGCTGTTCCTTCTATCAGTAGGTATGATTTGTGTCTCTGTCTCTTGAGTGTGGGTTTGGCCATTGCTTTGGCCAGTGGGACATTAAGAAACATGATTCAAGCAGAGGCTTAAAAGGCACTTCTGCCTTGGAGCCTGTCCTTTCTTGCTGTTCTTTGGAACCATGAAATCACCGTGAAGAAGACTGAGCCTGTTTGGAGAACTGTGGCCCACTGACCCCATCGCTTCAGTCAACAGTCAGCACTGATAGACAGAATGAATCCTCAAGTAGACAAGGCAATGCTGTATCAGCCAGCCCCCTCCCAACCCACCAGCTGGTTGAGGTTGCATGAGTGAACCCAGCAAGACCAGCAGAATGACCCAGCTTAGCCCAGACCTATTTGATAACCCAAAGAATTTTGAGTTAGTAAATGACTACTAAGTTTAGGAATTTTTGTTATGCAGCAAAAGCTAACTGATACAAAAATAGGTACCAGGGGGAGAGTATTGCCGTAACAAAACCTAAAATGTGTGGGATTAATTATGGAAATGGAGGATAGAAAATTAATTATCAAAGACTGAAAAAAACAATGAACTCTTGGTGGATCCATAAGCATACAGTTATGAGTTTCTTTGTACAATTTAAAGGCCTGGAGACATATGATCATTTTCTAAAACCTACTCTTAGAGAAGAGAGCTATGGCCAGAGAGTGGTGAGGCGTGATAATTGTGCTATACCTGAATCCACCCTGGAACTTCTAAAAGGAGCGTAAAGCCTTGGAATTACAAACAGAAGACTTTGGGAGTCAGGAAAAAACAAAAAAATAACAACATAAAATCCATACCTGATCATAGGTTTCCTCATGGACTCATGGAACCCCATGTCAGAGGCATGGAAAATGACAGTTATTAGCTTATCGTCAAGATCAAACAAGATGACATATGGGAAAGCCTGTTAAATTGCTAAGAACTCCCCACGAAAAATCTGTTTTATCACTGCTGCCTGAGGCCGCCATCCTCCTGGCATAACCTCAGGTGAGCAGCACTGTAAGCCACCAGGGAGCAAAGGACCCCAGGAGAGTCATTTGGGAAGGTAACGTTAGTATGAAACACAAACAATGAATTCTGTTTAACCAAGTGGCACATATTCTGGGTAGAGAGAACAGCATGCGCAAAAAATCTGGCGAGAGAGCACCTGAGTCATTCATGTAACTGGCCGCTAAAAATTGCAGGGTCCTCCATGAGTCCATCGGGTTGAGGAGGTGGAAGGGGAGCCTTGTCTTGCAAGGATGTGGCTTCTCTTAAACACACGCCGGCGCGCGAGAGAACATGGATCTTTCTTGAAATGCAATTTTCTGCGTGTTTACAAATGATTAACTACCACAATCAATTGTGGCAAAGTTCAGGTCGCTGCATCCTTTGGGACAACAGCGAGATAGTGCCTTGTGCTTGGGGTAATGATAACTGGGATGCACACAGGATGGTCTGACAGCAGAGTTTGTGTTCTGTGTTCTGGGCCAAATTAACGCGAAGGGGTGGCCTCCCTCCATGGCCTTCCATCCATCCCTTTGCCGCTCTTGCTTATCTGCCTTCCCAGCCCTAGCCCGGCCCCTCTGGCACATGTGGCAGGATGGGGTGCCGGCTGGCACTCAAGAGTACTCCACCCTATGAGGGGAGCTAGGTTAAGGGCTTAATGTGTTCTGTATCCACTCCCCAGAATAACCTTGATGAGTTATCTCCATTTTTCAGAATAGAAAACAGAGAAATGAGGTCGCTTGTTTAAGGAAATGCTATGCAGTCTTCCTCCCAGTGCATCGCCAAGCTGCCTGCTGCCTCCCCCCACCCCGGGTCCCCTCATCTACACCTGCAGCATCAACAGCAACAGGACCGTCTTCCACCTGTTTAAACAGCCTTAATGCCCCTGCAGGTTGGTTTCATAAATGCAAGGTTAGTGCAGTTTGGACTTTAATTTGTTGATTCTGAGGAGCCAGTGGTGGTTTGCAGAGAGGTGTGTTTGGGATCCTTGGCCACTTGCACATTGCCTTTGAGTCTGTGCTATGCTTCCTCCAACCCCACGCCAGTGCCCCCCACCACAGGGGCGGCAGGTGCCGTCTCCAGCTGAGAAGTGGGGCTGATGTTGTGTCAGCCAGAACTGAAAATGTGAACACGTCCATCCGACACCCAGTCACGGGTCCTCTGGGAATCATTTCTAGACGTATTGAGGTGAACATTTGCTTGGATTACGCCCCTGCAAGAGAGTCTCATGTGACATTTTCCTTTAATCCCGTTTGAGGGGGATGCCACATCGAAATGGCAGGGCAATTGGCGTGCTACTCAGAATAATGAAAAGTCGAAGGAAAATCCCTCTTCCAGGCTCAAGTTGATTCACCATACATGAGTGGCACCTGCCTTTGCTGGGTTCACCCCTAGAGGAAAGAGAGAGTCCCTCTGACCTGCAATGTGGGAGACGTAGGTGGAAGGCAATGGTGTTGACTGAACTCTTTTCAGGTTGCTACCACGTGGGGGTTCGTAGGGTCACTAGCAAATATGGGAGACGCCTGTTCAATCTACCACTACCAATCACCTAGTACGCTTTCCGGCAAGGTCAGGAAAGCTCTCTGCTTTTCCCCAAACCGTGGTGAAGTTCCATGTAAGTTATATAATAACAAACAACACAGATTTGGATAATTACTCTTTCACAGTTATTTTTTTTTAAGTGTATTTGCTTGTTTTGAGAGAGAAAGAGAGCACGCAGGCAGGAGAGGGGCAGAGAGAGAGGGAGAGAGAGAATCCCAAGCAGGCTCCTCACTGTCAGCACGGAACCCAACGTGGGTCTCAATCCCACAAACTGTGAGATCATGACCTGAGCCGAAATCAAGAGTGGGATGCTTAACCAACAGAGCCACTCAGGTGCCCCTACAGTTACTGCTTTTATGATGCCTTTTTATGAAGCACTTTCACAGTTAGTAGTCCAGTGACTCTCCCAACCCTGAGTGACGGGTAAGCCTAGCTCTCCAAATTTCGTGGACGAGGGAACAGAATCAGAAAAAGTCAATAGAAGATAGCAGGTCACTCACAGAGAGGGCACGTAGAACGTGCCAGGCACCCTTCAAAGTGTTTTAAATATTTCAGTTGATTTGGTCTTCCCATCAGCCTTGTGAGTTGGGCACTATTATTCTCGTTTTATAGATGAGGAAAGAGGCTCCCAGAGGTTAATGATTTGCCACGGGTCACACAACTAGTGAAACATACCAAGAGAATTCTAACTCGGGTAGACAGGTTCTAGAGCTCAGCAGCTCCTCATTGACTTGCTCAAAGTCACACGGCTAGAAAGAGGCAAAACGCAAAGCTTGGTTTGACTTCCCACCCTGCCTTCCACTTCGTAGTAATAGCTCCCACGTGCGAGTGTTTCCCATGGGCCTGTCCTCGTTGCCTTACTTAGGTTACTTTCTGTAAACCTCACCACCTTGCAAGTGAGGAAACCGAGGCCTAGAGGTAAAGTGACTTGCCAAAGGTGACAAAGCAGAGAAAGGATTTGAACCCAGGCAGTCTGGACCTAGAGCCCGCAGGCCCCACTGACAGCCTGTCCTCTCAGCTGCTTCCCCGGATAGTCTGTGTCGTGTGCTGCACAGTTTTCCACCGTTCTCATTGGTGTCTGGGGTCATAGGCACGGTTCTGTCCGTGCAAAGTCTAAGGGGTTTCCAGGCACCACTGGCTTTCTGTTTACTTTGCTGAACTGTTTGCTCTGTGGGGACAGAAGCTCCCTGTGCAGACTTTTCATGGACCTCGGAGCCTCAGCTGAAGCTCCATCACGTAGAGACAATGAAGATATCGGTGCTGTGGGCTCGGAGGACACCATCAGAACTGATTCTTCTCTCTGCTGCCCTGGGCTGCCTCGGTTTGCCCGGCTCCAGGTAAGTGATGGTGACAAGTGATTCGCCAGTCAATAATGTGACAGGGAGTACGAAGCCACAAAATGCTGACCGCCTCTTTGTCGTGCGTCTATTGAATAAGGAGCATCTCCTCGAGCAATTTGCATGCATTTGGTAAAATAATATCAACAACTGTCTTCAGATTATTATGGAACCAAGCGTCTGACTTCAACACAAGTTCCCCTGAGAAACTGACATGTTTAAATGTATTTTGTCACGCTGAGAATAGGATACTTGTTCTGTGTTCTGAACAAAGCTTCTTTGCGCAGAAGAAGGCCTGTCATGTGTGGAAAAAAGAGCCAATTCACATCAGTGACTTTAATGTCTGAGTGGGACCCACTCTACCTGCTCATCAGCCCAAATTCTGTGGGTTCTCAGGTTCTCTCTCTCTCTCTCTCTCTCTGTGTCTCTCTCTCCCTCTCTCTCTCTCTCTCTCTCTCTCACACACACACACACACACATACACACACACACACACACACACACACTCCTGTATGTTCCCAGCAGTTAAGTTCTAACTGATTTATTTCATTATTTTTGGTATTGTCAATAGGATACAAGACAGGCTAAAGAAAATATCTTAGTGAAAGCTCAAACGTGGGCTCCGGTGAAAGATGTGCCAGTGACTTGGCAATTAGGAGGTCCTCCTGGTACATGAGAAGCCCTTCCATGACGCTGAAATGCTCAGGTATCCCAGGCCTCCTTGTGAGCAGACCTTCCCTGTGGGAAGAAGGGCTGTTCGTGCCACTCCTTTTGTTGATTCCATAAATGCTGTCTGAGCACAACCTCCCACTTAATGTGAGGAGCACCAGTGCCCATTGGACACACCCCCCGGTCTCACCTCTTCTCAGCACTCAGCTGCCACTGGGCACCACCCCTAAGACCACTACCCATTCACTACCCATTGGACACTCAACAAATAATAGCTATTATGGATTGTCAAGAATCTCAACTTGGCCCCACGAAGAACCAAGCTGCCAAGGCCTGCCTTATATGTGTGTACTATGTATACACAGAGAAGGGTTAAAGACCCAGGGATATGTGTCTGGAATGGAGGTTGAAGGGGCTCATGGCAACCCGACCCCCTGCAAATAGGAGTGACCCCTTTGCAAGACCCCTTGTCAGGCTCTAAGGATACAGAGATGAGTAAGACACAGAGAGCTTGTGTTCTCATGGAAAAAGCCACCATGTGGGCACACACTCTAGGTACAGTTGCAAGAGATGATACAGGGACAGGTGAGAAGCAAGAGAGGGAGTGACCAGCTCTACTGGGCATTCAGTAAGTCTGGAACGTCTTCTAGAAAAGGACGGTATTTGAGCTGAATCTTTATATAAGAATAGATGTTCGCCAAATGGCCCAGGGGGTGGAGGGTGTTCAAGGCAAAGGAAGCATCATAGACGAAGGCATGGAAAATACAAGAAGCCTGGCTTGTTCCTGAAGCTTCAAGTCTATTTCAGGAGGCCTCGAGCACGGGCCAAGGCGAGGCACTAGCAAAGACAAGATCAAGTGGGAGTCAGCAGGATCAGAGTGGGTGGAGTGGAGGAGCCCTAGGGTGGGAGCTAAGGACCTTGAACCTTACCCTCTAGCAATGGGGAGCCATTGCAGGGTTCTAAGCCAAGGAGCTGCACGATCATATTTATATATTCGGAAGTTCACTCTGACATGGAAAGTGGAGGTAGGCGTAGTAGATAAGTAGAGTGTCTTGTTTAATCCTCCAGCCATGCCATGAGATGGATATTCTCTCTTATTCACACTATGTAGAAAAGCAAAAGGGTCCTCAGAGAGGAGAAGAGATTCACTCACGTTGTCAGTCTCAAACCCCCACCAGGTTTGGTGTTCTGGCCTCTACCCGTGAGTTCCACTGGGTGGTCCCGAACACAGCAGGTATTTGAGTTCCATACTTGAAGTGGATGAACAGCCTTCAGTTCTGGCACAGGAGAAACTGAGACCTCCCTCATGTTAGCTCCCAAGAAAGGTTTTTGTTTAGTTCTTATAATCATGTCAGATGAAATAATCACATCGTCCTAAGACCTATTGTTTATTTATCGCTGCTCTGTGCCAGCCACTTGGATGCATTAGCTCTAAGCCCTCACAGCTATTGGAGGTAAGTTTTATTGCTTACAGTGTTGCAGAGAGGGAAACTAAGATTGGTAGATAAGGTAAACGTCACAAAGCTACTGACTTAATATGTAACAGAATATGGATTCAAATCCAATTGGTTTTGTTTTGTTTTGTTTCTGGTTCCAGAGCTCCTTTGTATCCCTGTACTATCCTGCCTCTCAAATGCATTATCCCTTCTCCAGCTGCATTGTGTATCTGACGTGCTGGGCCCCCATGTCATTTCTCTATCTCTGGGCCACACATTTGTTGCCTTGAGATGTTGCTTTAAATTTCATGTCTACAACAGCAAATGACAGAGAGAGGAGAAATTGAAACTCTGCCACCCAGAAGCTGCCTCTTCCAGCAAAGAGGAAGGATGCTATTTGCAAAGGGAATGTAGCTGCCTAACAAATTGTGTGTGACAGAGAGTTGTTGTGTCAGGGCATTTCTACAGAAAGCCAAAATATATTGACACACCCCATCTCTGTAAGTTGATGGCTTGCAATTTACTGCTGACCTAATCCTGCCTTCCTCGACGGATCCATCTTTATTTTGATCAGAAACTCCTGTTAGAAAGAGAGTAGGAGACAGGGACCCAGTGAAATATATCCTGATGTTGGCAATTGCATTCTGTACACCTCAAGGAAAGGCACATCCTTGCCATTCCTTATGTAGAGGGATATGTTACAAGGACTTGTAGAAGGGTATTTATTGTAGCATTATTTGCAATTGCAAAACATTGGGAAAATATAAATGTCTTTCAAAAAGAAAAAGAATACATCGAATGCAACTTATGTCCTCTGATGGGACATCGGAGGTAAAGAAATGAACTAGATCTCTCTATGAATCAACATGGAGAGGGCTCAGAAGTAGAGCGTTGATTGACAAAAGCAAGTTGCACAATAATATGCATAGTGTGAGTAAAGCACACAAAAACAATGTTATATGTTGTGCGTATATAATATGTAAAAATATTTAAAGGGCTCAAGGGATACATGTAAATCCCCGACAACAGTTCCCTCTGAGAAGGAGGAGAGGGAAATGTATCTGGGGCTGGTATCCAATGCAGATGTGTAATGTATAGGGTTATTTTCTATTAAAAAAAAATTGAAGGAAATATACCAAAATGTTAATAATTGCCAATCATGGGTTATGACTACATGAGTGTTTATTATTTTACTTTCTGTACTTCTCCGGGCATGTTTAAAAACATAGAGAGGATTTTGAATGACAGAGTCATTTCAGTTGGTCAAAAGGTCCATCTGGTCTGTTTCCGTAAAAATCCGTGGGCATGAAATGAATGTGCTGTATCCCTACACAGAGGCCAGGATTTAAAGATGCAATTTAATGCCAGCCTTTCTTTCCAATTTGCATTTTGTAGTACTAATAAACCACACACATCCTAACTGATGTAATTTACAAACATACTATTTATTCAGCTGATTACTTCATTATACTGCCACCTCCATAATGAAAATGGGGTGCAAAAATGAGAGACCTGGTGGCTATAACTACTTTTTACCAAGTTCCTTCTGTAAACGATCATCTCGCCTATTAACAGGCTTTCAAATCTCAGAGAAGAAAATAATTGTGACTCTTAATACAGTGCGTGTACATTACCCATCCACTCAGTCTCAACTGTGCCCGGAATTGCCTTGATAGTTGCTAAAAACACAATGTAACCGTTTCTTAGTTGAAACAGGAAGAGGGTACCCTGCCGAGCTGTCAAATACATACTTAGGAGAAGCCGAATCACAGACAATATTGTTTTGTCAAACCCCAGCAAATTAGTAGATATAAGAACACATTCTGAGCCCCGCTCCTGGGGTGCAGCATCCTGCCTCAAGTAACCATTTTAAAAGTATCCACCTGTGGTTTCCAGGAGAGTCTTTGACCTTTCCTTAAAGACCCAACTTTACTAGGCAATTGATTTTTGCTGGTCTCTGGGGCGGTTTTGGAGATGGATTTCACTGTAGTTAATATTATCCTCTTTTTAGGACTTTTGCCAAGTGAGAATGTATTGTTAATGCCCTTGTCTGGAGTGATGTACTATGTATTTGAGACAGTGGAAACTGTGTGATGCTCTCCCTAATGACTCAATCTTGGACACAGAGATGAAAGAGACCTTGCATAGAGACAGAGGGCACTGGTAGAGTGGATGCTGTTCCTGGCACCCTTCCAGGCAGCATGGGGGAAATGGATAAAGAGGCATTAGAGTCCAACAGACCTCAGCTCAGACCCCAGGACCACTGCATACCAGCTACGTGACTTCCCGTCATTTCCCTCATCTGCCCAAGTGGCAATGTCCTCTCGCATTGTCGTGAGGATTCAAGGAGATGGCCCAGGTAAAACACCTCACACAGAGCTTGACATGTCCTGGGTGCTCAGAAAATCTTTGTTTTTCTTTCTCATCTCTTTTGCCTTGAAAAGGAACACAGGTTGCAAGATTATGTTCTCGCTGGTGGAGGAAGGGTAAAATCTAAATGCACCCGTCATGGTTTTTTGTTCGTTTGTTTGTTTTGTTTTGTTTTGTTTATTTTTTTTAATTTATATATTATTTATTTTTTTAATATATGAAATTTATTGTCAAATTGGTTTCCATACAACACCCAGGGCTCCTCCCAAAAGATGCCCTCTTCAATACCCATCACCTACTCTCCCCTCCCTCCCACCCCCCTCACCCGTCATGTTACACACGGAGTTAACTGGAGGCCTAGACAGATTCAATACCACGTTTGTTTATCCACTCTTTTACTGAATATCCCACCGAATGCCAGGAACTCCACAAAAAGCGTCACCTTACTTTCTAGACATAGTTCATGTTGTTTGACAGCTCTATAGATGCGACACTGTCTGCTCCTTCCACCCACCCACCCACCCTGCCCTCACCTACATCCCCTTATAGGCTCTGTCTGCTCTGGACTGGCAGGGCACCATTGTCTCTTGGACTGCTGGTGGTGTTGCTGTCCCTCAAGGACTTCTCTCTGGCCTGCTTCTCCTCTCAATAACAGTCTTATGCTCTCCCATAGCTTCTCAGGATCAGCTCTGTATCTCTAGCGAAAATCTCTCTTCGGAATACCAAACCCACTTAGGAACTAGTTGCTGAATACTCTACATAGGTGTTCCGTGAGCGCCTGGGACTCAGCATGCCCGCCCACATCCTCTCCAACAAGATCTTTTGCTCCTGTGTCCGCCACTCACACACACACGCAAACTAGAACTAAGCATCAACCTGAACCCCTTCCTGTCTAACCTCTTCCTCTCATTTTCTATCTGTTCCACTGGAGCAACATCTCGTATACCTGCCCCCCCACTCCCCGCCATGTGCTCTCCCCTAGACATTGCCATGGTTCAAGTTCACATCACTCATTGATGCTACTGCATGAGCCTCCTGCCTGCTTGTCCCACCTCCAGGCTCTCCTCACCCTGGCCCAGCCTCCACACTACAGTGACGTCCTAAGGCAAACTCTGGCCCTGGAGCCTGCGTGCTTACAAACCTTGCCTACTGGATGAGTCCCAAAGAGCTAAGATATGAGACATGTTTCTCTTCTCCTGTTCTAAGATAGACGTGAGCTCCAGAAGGCAGAACCTATGTTTTATATTTCCCTGTATCTCCTGTAGCACAGTACCCTGAATGTTGTTCGTTCTCAGCAAATGTTTCATGCACTCTTAACAAGGGAGAGTGCCTTAAAGACCATCTAGTCCAAACCTCTCCTTTCCCTGGCATAACACAGAGGCCCCCAGTGAGGAAGGAATTGCTTCAAGTCATACATCTAGCTGTGGTTGTATTCCCTGCTGATCTGTAGCAGTTTAGCGTTTATCAAGTACTCTCACGTGTACTTTCTCAGTGAATCCCAGGAATAGCCTTGGGAGGGAGGCATGATTCTCCCATTACATGGATGAGAAAAGTGGAACTCACACAGGTCGAAAAGGCAAGTCAGATCCCCCAGGTGCCAATGGACTGTCTTCTGCTCTTGAGTTCGGTACTCTTTTGACGATAGCTGGCCAAAATGGAAGGCACTTATGGGTGTTCGATAACTGTTTGCTGGATGAATTAACCTATACTTGAATGATAAACTAATAGCCTCACGCAAATGAGCAAATATATATATATATATATATATATATATATATATATATTGAACGGATGGGTAGGTGGTTGTATGCATACTTAATTCTTTTTTGACACTTGATTCTGTTCTCTCATGATGGCCATTTAGAGGTGAAAGGCCACAGTCTCTTGAGTCAAATGCAGTCAATGAGAGCCTCGCCAAGAGCAGACACACACGGAATGTGGATGTCTCACTGATGCCTATTGATTGTGAACTTTCCAGCTGGTCCTCCTGGACCACGTGTGATCCCTGTCAGAAGAAAAGGGTAAGTACTCTGGCCTTGGGGGAGCTCTAAGCTTCCAGAAGCCCTAACTCTCAGCAAGAGTGGTGAAGGCACTGCTGACAGTGCCTGGCACATAGTAGGATCTCATTGAACGTTGGCTCACTTGATGAAGTCTGTTCCTCAGTGTTTCCAAGTAGTAGATCCTTTCTTCAACCTTCCGGCTACTTGCCTAGCATACTTATCCTTGCCCCGGTTAATAGCTTCCTAATCAGACTTCCTGCCTCCAAACTTGTTCTTTCAGTCCATCTTCGTGGTACAACCAGGGGAGCTATTGAAAATGCAAGCGTGGCCTGTCTTTTCCCAGCTTGAAACCCGTTCAAAGTCTACACATGGCTCTTGAGATCAGATCCAGACTCACGGTCTTCAAGGCCCCCATGACGTTGACCTGGCCGACATCTCCATAAAGCATCCCCCACTCCGGCCCACAGAACACTTGTCTCTCTCTGACCATTTCACACTCTCTCTCTGCCTTTATTCATGCTGCTTTCGGAGGCTGGAGTGACCTTTCCCACTTGCATTGCTGGCGAACACCTACTCATTATTTGAAACTCTGCCTACAGGCTACCTCTTTGGAGCCCTTCGTTGACTTCTCAGCCCTATGTGCTATTAGATAGCCAACCTTCCAACACCTGTAATAGCTCCCTGTTCTTCCTGTCATTTACTTTTCCTTAATTACTTGCCTTTCCATTAAGTGGGAAGCTGTTGAAGGTTTATTCAATTCTATACCTACAATGTAGGCCAATTTCTGGAACATAACAAGAGCGCCATAAATAGGTATTGTTTGATCGTGTGATATTTTCTGGCACCTCCAGAAAGAAGGGAAGGCAGCAGTGGCACTTTCCGTTAGGCAAATAGGTAAACAGAGACTCAGAGCGGGCAGTTTGTCAGGTTCACCTAGCAGCAGATAAAGGCCTTGAATTTGGGCCGCTGGCTTCTTGTCTAGTGTTGTCCCACAAACAAACAAACAAACAAACGAACAAATAAACAAACAAAAACCACCATAGTCCCTGCCATATTTGTGCTTCAGGTTCCCCTGTCATACGAGGGCTGACGCGGGATCCCAGCTCTGAGAACAGCAGGTATGTGAGAGAAAAGAGAAAAGAAGAGGGTTGCCATTTCCCCAGCTCCTCAGGATATCAAAGCAGCCACGGGCTAAGACCCTAACGAGGCTGTAAAAGTGGACCCAGGACATTTACACAGTTAACTGGATCTTTGTGGAGAGCCAAGCAGGATCATTCAGTTCCCAAAGTGAGCTTTATTGCTGAAATTATCAGCATTGATCCAATTATCTGTACAATTGTTTCATCTGCAGCATAAACCAGGAAGACTCAGCATGAGCCAGCCAGCCAGCCAGCACTCTTCACTCAGAGTTTGTTACGCACTGGCCCTCAGTGGACATCATCACTCTCTGCAGGGTCACTGGCTGCAGGGTTATCAAAACCCTTCAACCGGAATTTTGAGATGCCTCTCTCCCATCATTTCCACACCCCTCAATCCCATTTTGTCTTTGGTGCCTGGGGCTGGTCTTCTAACAATCTTCTTTGCAGACCTCATCCCTGTCCTGCCAGTCTCTGCCTTCCAGGACAAAAGACCCTCTGGGGTCCCGCAAAGGAGCATGGGTGAATGGTTGTCTGTATTTTTTTTTTTTTTTTTTGGCAGGGAGAGGTGGGGAGGGGTGTCCAGATGCCATACAAATAATAACTATGGTTGGTTAACATGTCATTCTGCAAAGGGGCTGCTACCCTGGCTTGTATGATTTTGTCGCACCAAACTCTTGCCTACAACTAGTATTTGGAAGCCACCCAGACAGGATCACTTTTCCCCCTATAATTGTTTCTCATTGACTCATAATAAAATACTAAATCTAACCTGAGACCTGGGGGGCCCTCTCTTACTTGCCCCTGGCTATGTCTCCCTCCAGCTCTGGCCACCGCCCTCCTGTATTCTTCTCTCTGGCCAAGATGAACATCTTTTTGTTTTCTGGAACAAGGCACGCTCTCGCTAGTCTCTCGGGTTTGGTAGAGCGACTTTCTCCCCACAGATTACTCTTCCCTGCCTTCCTCACGCTGCCTCTTCCTGTTTGCCTGACATCTCGTTTCACCTTTGGAACCTCAGCTCGCTTGTCACTTACTGGCTCCCAAGTTTGTATCGGGGAGGCCTCTATCAATTCACAGAGCACTGTGTCCTTCCTCAATATGGTGGCCATCACACTGCGTTGTTCCTGCCTGGCGCTCACCATCACCACCCCCACCATCTGCAGCGACCTCCTTGAGGGCAGGCCAGAGGGCACGATTATGATTAGAAACACACAAGCAAGCCCTTATGGAGTGAATAAGTCATGGGGATGGAGGTACAGCCTGGGGAATATAGTCAATGGTATTGTCATCTTGTAGTATGGTGCACTTGCGGTGAGCACAGCATAATGTACAGAGCTGTGGAATCACCGTGTTGTGCACCCTAAACTAACGTAACACTGTGTCACCTGTACTTCGATTAAAAAATAACCAAGCAAGCATCAGTACCGACCTTGTTCAACATCGGGTGGCTCAGTGTTTTGGAAATCCAATATTTCTGGAATAAACGAATAGGAAGTTAGAGATAGAGGAATATTGCCTGGTAAAGATTAAAAATAAAGAAAAATACCACTATATGTCACCCAATGGGAATTTAAAAGTGATAACAATAAAGAAAAATAAGCACAAGAAATTGTGTGCCTACTAGGTACCGGACAACATGAGATTTCATATTTAGATCCTCTATGTAGTTGAAACTCCATAACCGTACAGTTAGGTTAATTCATTACCCCTATTTCATAGGTTACCAAATTGAGATCACAGAGGTTAAGTAACTTGCCAACATCACATAACAAGAAAGTATCAGAGTCAGATGTGTCTCCAATGTGCTTGCTTTTTGATTTATAAGATAGTGAGTAAATGAGAATAATTGAATCAACCCATTGGAGTAATCAAGCTGAGAGATTGTGGTGTTGTGATACTGAACTGGCCACATCAGTCTACTTAATACCTTTTGACTCTGAAGCCCCAGCTTTTCCCACATTCAGCAAATCTTTATTGATCACTGCAGCTGCAGAGATCAAAGGCCAGGTCTCTGCCCTCAGAGAGCTCAGAGTCTAGTTGAAACAGTCGAGCAAACAGGCACTTGCAACACGGACCCTTCAGTGAATATCCCTCAGTTCCCGAGGTCCCTGAGGCTCCGCCCTTGGTTCACCTTCCTCCTCTCTGCCACAGTACAGACATGCCTACTTGCTCCGGCCCTCTCAGTTCAATGGGGAACCATGTAACTTCTCTGACAAGGAAGTTGAAGACTGTGTTACCAGCAGACCATGCAGAAGTCAAGTGCAATGTGAAGGCTTTGTGTGTGCACAGACAGGTATAAAGGGATGCAGGAGTGGGAGGGGATATCTAGCAAATGGGGTGATGGGGGCACTGGCCATTGCCTGCTGCTCAAGGTCAGGGTCATGGGTCAGGCCGGGAGCCCTCCTTGTCCTCTCTTCCCATGTATTATTTCACAAAAACAGCCCTATAAAATAGGCATCAATATTATCCCCATTTTACAAATTAACAAATTAAGACTTGGGGGCGTTACTTGCCCAAGATCAGAGGGATCAGAACTTGGGATCAGAAACCTCGAGCCAAGTCTTATTTTGACTTTGTGACCTAGGAGAAGTCACTTAGCCTTTCTGCATGTCGGTTCTCTTAACAGAAAATCGGAAGTGACGTTAATACCTTAGAAGCATCAGGTGACACAGTGGGAATGAAAGCTCTTTGCAGACTCTGAGCCCTGCTGGCTCTCTCAGAGGCCTGGGGCTGAGGACAACATGGAAAGCCTACAGCCGTTCCATCGGGTGTTTAGACCACTTACCTCTGAAAAATGTTTGCAGAAGTAGCTCTTGACGTTTGCATTTCTGCATAACCAAGTATAGCGGAACCCCTAATGCATGAGAGTCAGTAAAAAGTTTTGATTGAAGGAACGAAGGGAGGAGCGTACAATACTCATCTACTGGAGAACTAAGTAAACACTTGTCTTTTCAACTCACATCTAGTTCATTCAAGCAAGCACATGTCTCTCTATTTCACCACTTCCCCAGCAAACGTAAGAGTATTTTGACCCAAGATGATCTAGATGGGAATTGCAACCTCTCTACGTTCCCTGTGCCCATATGGACCGGGTGTGCTTCCGGATTTTTCAAGAAAAGGTTAGAGATTTTCAGAGCGATTTCCAGGGCTTATTGCAAATGCAAGAATTCTGTCTAATAAATCTGAAAGACTTTTATAGTGTGTCCATGGACTCATTATGGCCAGTGTTCCATGATTCCGACCAGAGCCATAATGGTCATTCATTCAGGCAGGCTTTAGTTTAAGTGCCTTGTAAGAAACATTTGAAGACCAAATTGAATTCTTCTGCTTTTGATATTGGTTAAAAATGATCAGACATCTCTAAGGAAACAGGGTCACCTGTCTTATAGGCTTAACCCCTAAGAATATACAAACAAGAAAGGACGTCAAGTCAGAGGGGAAAGCATTCAAAGGAAGCAAAAGTGCCAACAGCCCTGGAAGGGAAGGGGAGATGACTTCCCTGTTTTAGAGACAAGAAGATCGAGGCAGGTTAGGTAGCCCGTGGAAGGTCACACAGCTAGTGCTACTCACAGGACCCACCAAACCCACCTCTCCTCACCAGCCTCGGAGAGAGAAGTCTAGATTTGCCTCCGGTCTGGCCACTTCGACCCCGGCCATGTAGACACTTTCCTTTTCCCCGCCCTTAATAACCTCCCCTCAAAGTGGGTTCAGAAATACAACACTGGCCTCTTTGGGGGAATAAAGTGTTTACGCCAGATAAAGGCCCAGCCAAATATCTGGCACGTAGTAGGTGCTCATCCCCGTTGTTTCCCTCTCGGCAGCCACATGACTAACGGTAACACCCTTTCTCCTTCCAGGGAGGTGTGTAAACCGCAGGCTTCTCTGCAACGGGGACAACGACTGTGGAGACCAGTCAGATGAAGCCAACTGTAGGAGGATTTATAAAAAATGTCAGCATGAAATGGACCAGTACTGGGCAATTGGCCGTCTGGCCAGTGGGTGAGTTACTGTCCTTCTGTTGTGTAGATGGGACAGCACAGAATTCAGTGAAATTCTGGAGGGGAAGGGAGCTGATATTCACAGAGTGGCTCCTTTCTCCTTTTCCGAAAAAAAAAGACGTAGTGTAAGTGGATGCTTGTAGCTACTCTCTGAACACAGCTCCGGGGAGCTCCAGGGACATGGCCTGTGGCTAGACACGGGCCGTGCGGAGGGCTCAGGAACACTAGAGACGGAGCTGTGCTCGGAGACCACACGGGCCTCACACCAGGGCTGGGGGTGCGTGTTTACTCAGCACCTGCCGTGTGACTGTGCTCCGTGCTTTCTCGGCATTACCTCTGAATCCTACTGACAACTTGTGGGGAAGGTTTAGCTGCTTCTCTAGCTCTAGGCCCCAGCATAGGGCCTGGCCCAGAGGGTAGGCTCCTAAGTAGTTAGTGAAAAAGTGGGTTTCCGAGGGCGCCTGGGTGGCTCGGTCGGTTATGTGTCCGACTTCAGCCCAGGTCATGATCTCACGGTCCGTGAGTTCGAGCCCCGCGTCGGGGGGGCTCTGTGCTGACAGCTCAGAGCCTGGAGCCTGTTTCGGATTCTGTGTCTCCCCCTCTCTCTGCCCCTCCCCTGTTCATGCTCTGTCTCTCTCTGTCTCAAAAATAAATAAACGTTAAAACATAAATTTAAAAAAACACACACACAAAAAATCAAATCTCGCTCCCCAAAGGTTGTCATTAAGGAAAGAGACTTCTCACGCGAGGAAGACTTGCTCTCAGCATCACTTTATAAGCTGGTTATTATAGTCCCCGCCTCCTCAATAAGGAAACTGAGGTCTGCAAAAGTTAAGAGAGTTCCTAGGGGTCACAGGGCTAAGAGGGTGACCGAGTAGGCATTGCATGCCAGCGGTAGGGCCAGACTGGACCCTGTAGGAGGGGACAGAATGACAGCTCGCTGGTCGTGGGACCTCCGGTGAGGCACGTATCTATGTGGGGCTTCAGTTTTGTCATCTGTAGCAGGCAGTGAATAATAGCTTTCTCTCGAGTTCTGTGAGGATCAAATAAGCTAATATGATTATTGAGGACAAGCCAGTAGGCGGCGGCTTGTGTGGGGGAAGGACGCAGGCTGGCAGTGAGACCTTGGGCAGGTCAGTTACCCTCTGTGCCTTGCTTCCCTGCTCCGTAAAGTGGACATCATCACCATGATAGCTATCTCAAGGATTAATCTTTTTAAGGATTACATGAGCCAATACGTGTAAATCGATAAGAAGAGTCGCCTCCGCAAAGTGAGCACCACATTGCGTTGGTTAAAGAAAATAAACACTTAGGCGTTCTTATGATGCATGGACCTCTGTCACAGGAAAGAGAGCCTATGACAATTCTGTTAGGAACAGAACCGAGGCCAGTGACAGAGGCTGAGAGAACACAGAGCTCCTGTCAACAAGAAAAGAGCTTTCAGTAGTCGTCAGAGCGGGTCAGGAACGGAAGCCTGCCTTAGGAGGCAGTGAGAAATAAGGCTGCACACTGACTTTCATCCCTTCTAACTACACACAGTGATATCTACTGCCCAGGGATTGGGGGGCGGGGGGATGCTATAGAAGGTGATCCGTATGTGGAGTCACACCCTGCTCTGTTTCTAGACACAGTCTAGACATAGTCTGTCTCAGCAAACGACAATTATTTGGTGTCTCGTGATGGAGATCGTACGGAAATTAAGAATAAATTTTCCTTGTCCCCATTTTACAGATGCAGAGACCAAGGTACAGAGAGGTGAGCTGGCTTGCCTGAGATCGCATTACTAGTAAATGGCAGAGCAGGGATTTGACCCCAGGCATCTGACTCCAGAGTCTATTTTCTTATCTATTTTGCTAAACCATTCTCGTAAGGTAACTGTGAAAATAGAGAACAGTAGCTACTTGAGGGGCAAGCAAGGGGTCTTCGGAGGGCCTCTAGCTTAGCATGGCAAATGCTAGTGAAGGCTTCCCACAAAGAAGATAAGGAAAAAAGAGATACAACGGTGAGTGGCTGGAATGGCATTCTGGGCACAGGGAACAGCACTGACACAACAGAGAAGGAGCAGAGTGGATTGGAAGAGGAACAAGCATCTCCCAGTGGCTGGGACTAGGTATATGATTGTGGTCCGGAAGGGCCCCACAGGAAGCTGAAAAGCTGGTTTGGACCAGGTACTCAGGTTCTTGGACACTGTACCCAGGAGCTTCAGTTCCACTCCTTAGGGTCTGCCAGCTGGGCTTACGTAAACTGATCACCCTAACCTCTTCCCCCTGTCCATGCCTTCCCTGCAGGATCAATCTGTTCACAAACAGCTTCGAGGGCCCCGTCCTCGATCACAGGTATTACGCCGGTGGATGCTCCCCCCATTACATACTGAACACGAGATTTAGGAAGCCATACAATGTGGAAAGCTACACCCCACAGGTATGTGGCAGGCAGGAAGCCACTGCAGGGCAACGGGGGGAACGCACACTAAGGAGCCAGCTGGCACAGAGTCGAAGCCCAACCCTGTGAGCCGCTGAAGCAGCTTGGATGTATTGCTGTTTTCTCTTCAAACCTCAGTTCTTTTTTTTTTTTTTAATGTTTATTTATTTTTAAGAGAGAGAGACAGAGCATGAGCAGGCAGGGGAGGGGCAGAGAGAGAAGGAGACACAGAATCTGAAGCAGGCTCCAGGCTCTGAGCTGTCAGCACAGAGCCCGATGTGAGGCTCGAACCCATGAACCATGAGATCATGTGACCTGAGCCGGAGTCAGATGCTTACCCGGCTGAGCCACCCAGACACCCCACATTTTTTATTATTTTTAATCTAAATTTTAGTTAGTTAATATACACTGCAATATTGTAGAATTCATTGATTCATCACTTACATGTGACACCCAGTGCTCATCCCAACATACCCATCACCCATCTAGCCCATCCCCCCCACCCACCTCCCTGTGTCAACCCATAGTTTGTGCTCTGTCATTAATTATGCAGTTCCAAGGGCTAGGTTACGACCTTCTCCTCCTCCTCCTCCTCCTCCTCCTCCTCCTCCTCCTCCCCTTCTTCTCTCCACGCGTACGTATTGGCTAAAAAAGAAAAAATAAAAATAAATGAGCCATGGACAAACACAACCTCCCCCACGGTGCCCACTGGCACCCCTGGGGCCTCTACGTTCAAGGGAGGATCTCAGAGCAGCTGAGTTACCATCCCAGTTAAAATAGCCCCTGACCTGGCAGGACATACATCGTAAGTCTCTCTGCATAGCCAGTGCTTTTGGAGTGCTGTGTCAGGCCCTGTGTTGTATCCATACAGACTCAATCCTCAGAACAAGTCCAATGGGAGGGACAAACATCGTCTCCATTTGACACATGAAGAAACTGAGGTAGGGGGGCCTGGGTGGCTCAGTCCATTAAGCGTCGACCCTTGATCTCAGCTCAGGTCATGATTTCACAGTTCGTGGGTTCAAGCCCTGCATCGGGTGCTGTGCTGATGGCACAGAGCCTGCTTGGGATTCTGTTTTTCTCCCTCTTTCCCTGCACCTCCCCTGCTCGCTCGCTTTCTCTCTCTCTCTCTCTCTCTCTCTCAAAATAAATAAAAATGAACTTAAAAAAAAAAAAAGAGGGGCACCTGGGTGGCTCAGTTGGTTAAGCGTCCGACTTCGACTCAGGTCACGATCTCACGGTCCGTGAGTTCGAGCCCCGCGTCAGGCTCTGGGCTGATGGCTCGGAGCCTGGAGCCTGCTTCCGATTGTGTGTCTCCCTCTCTCTCTGCCCCTCCCCCATTCATGCTCTGTCTCTCTCTGTCTCAAAAATAAATAAACGTTAAAAATTAAAAAAAAATTGTTTTTAAATAAAAAAAAAAAGACATTGAGCATACAGAGGTTCAGCCTGTTGTCGAAGGTTGCTCAACTAGAAAATGGCAGGGACGCGTTCCACCTCAGGCAACCTTACCCCAGGCCACAGTCGGACTCACCTCAGCTCCCTTCCTCAGCAGCTTAGTGTTATGGGAACTGCAGGCAACCAGAAGCCAATATGTGGGGGCAGAGACCATTGGGACTGGTCCCTCCAAGGACATCGAGGCAGTACCTTGGGCCCAGAACAATGAGAACGGATTTTTGAGCAAACAGTTCTTCTAAGTTCTCCGGGAGGCTCTTCCCTGCCCCTGTCACTTTGTCCCCACTGTGCCGCCTTTGACCACACCTCATCAGCTGTCAGCTGCTCTCCCCTTACAGCCTTCTCACCAGCCTGTCTCTCTGACTCCAGATTCAGCCCTTCCAGTCCAACCACCGTGCTGTCCCAAAATGATCTTCTGGAGGCTCAGCTACATCCACGTTGGCTCATCTTGGATTGAGTCCAAATTTCGGACCAAGTAATACAGAAACCTCAGTGTTTTGATGACAGCACATTCCCTCACGACCCCTGTCCCTTCCCCTCACTGTTGCGTCTTCGTGGTCAGCTACCCTAGAATCCCTTTACTTCGTAGAGTACATCCTGTTCTTTTCCACCCGTGTGCCTTTGCCTAAGCCGAGTCCCCAGTCCAGAATGCCCTCCTGCATTTCTGCCAGTTGAAACCCAAATCACGCACTCACCTCTGAGTATCACCCACAGTCTGACTCTCCTACTGGATTAGGAGCCCTGGGGCTGGGCACACAGTTGGCTCTGAGGTTCCTGTATCCAGAGGCTCTAGTTGAGAGCCCAGCACATGTTAAGAGTTCAGTGGGTACCTGTTGACTTGTACGGAACTGAGATGAGTCAACGCAAGTAAGAAACCTTTTCTTTTTTCTTCCCTTAGACCCAAGGCAAATACGAATTTGTGCTGACAGAATATGAGTCGTACTCAGATTTTGAACGTAGCATCACGGAGAGAGGAAAAAGCATGTCTAGTTCCGGCTTTGGTTTAAAAATACCTGGAATATTTGAAGTTGGCATTAGCAGCGTGAGTGCTAACGGCAAACATTTTATTCGCAGAATCAAACGATTCTCTCACACCGTAAGTACCCTTTGCTGGCCTTCAGTTCCCATGCATCCATTTCGATTTTCATGCCCAGCTGTGTCTGTATTCCCCACTACTGCTAGGCCTAGCAACCAGCCTGTATTTCCGTGGTCCTGAAAATCTGTTCACCAGAAAACAGGGTGGTCTTCCTTGAACTGACTTCTTAGAAAGGCCGGGCAGTGTGGCATATCACTATTTTCTTCTTTTATGTTTACATTCTCTCATTTTCCAATGAGCTTTATCTTGTGGTTTTCCTTAAACTTGAGCAGGTAGCTTTCCCAGACCATATCCACTCTGGAGACGTTTCAGCCTCTAGGGATCTAACTTCTGTCCTAAACATTCAGCTGAAGTTCCCCCTCCAGGATGTCACCCAAGACCCTTCTTGTCGGATGGCTTGGGGCCTCTGCTGGAGTCGGCCACACCATCATGCACCTGTTCCTCCCACTTGCTTTCTGCTCCTCATCACTTTCCTTTCTGGGGTCTAATCTCCCCAGCTGTTCTTTATTTAATTCGTGGCCATCTTCTCTTCTTACCCTTCAGCTACCCCAGTTGACCTCTGTTCATTCTCCCTCCCCACCCTCCCCACCCCCCCCCCCACCCCGCCACCAGGGCAAGCCACACACCTTCATTATCACTTCTGACCTTTCTGTTACACTTTGTCCTGCACAGCACACTCTTATGGGCATCATTACCTGGATGCCTCACTGACACTCCAAGCAGGCTCTTCCTCCTACATTTTCTGTGCTAAATAGCATTTGTTTCCTTCTGGTTTTCCAACCTAAGCATTTCAGAATCCTGTTTCGCTCTCTTCTCATCTCCACATTTTTTGGCCACCAGATCCTTCAGTGTCACATTCCAATATTTCTTAATCGAACTCTCATTACATCTTAAGTAGCCCGGACCCTTGCACCTCCTGCGTGGCCCCCGCCTTAGGGGTCTCCTGTCTCCCAACTTGCCCCTGAGATTTATGTGCTGCCAGAAAGACGTTTCCATGATACTAGTCTAATCATGTCGCCTGTTCCCCCTGGCCCGTAAGATGAAGGTCAAAGCCCGCGAGTTGGTAGAAGAGGAGTAATTGGACTGGGAAGTATTGGGATATGATGTTGGAGAAACAGGTGACAGGCAGCCTTGAGGAACCTTGAGTTCCCGAGCAAGGAAGGTGCATTCTATTCTCTAGCCACTAAGTGTTTTCCACTTGGGTGAAATGTGTTAGAAAATTAATCTGAGGGGCGCCTGGGTGGCGCAGTCGGTTAAGCGTCCGACTTTGGCCAGGTCACGATCTCGCGGTCCGTGAGTTCGAGCCCCGCGTCGGGCTCTGGGCTGATGGCTCAGAGCCTGGAGCCTGTTTCCGATTCTGTGTCTCCCTCTCTCTCTGCCCCTCCCCCATTCATGCTCTGTCTCTCTCTGTCCCAAAAATAAATAAACGTTGAAAAAAAAAAATTAAAAAAAAAAAAAAAGAAAAGAAAATTAATCTGAGTGGAGCCTAGAGACCAGGTCGTCTCTAACGATTCATAGGAGGAGAAAGTGGTGAGGGGCTCAGAAAGGGCTCTGCTGCTGAAATACCAACCAGGAGAAAATGAGTAGTAAATGCTAATGGGTCTGTTACTGTCTTTGTTTTTCCTTCTAGGCTCTGAGCAACTTGGAGGCAGAGGCTGTTTCTTCCATCTTTAGACTTAGAATGGCACCTAGTAGGTGGTTAAGACTGAAATACAGTGATGGAGGGTGGTATTAATGAAAAGGATCATACTTTGTTGGGGAGAAAATGGAGAAAAGAGAAAATGCCATCTGTTTACTCCTTCCCTTTCTCCTGCTTAGCCCCTCCCTCCCTGCCTCCCTGACTCAAATATCCAGTGATAGCGTGCTTACAGTGTTCTGGGCACTATAGTAGGCTTGGGGTCCAGAGACAAATACAACCTGATTCTTGCCTTCGAGCTCACAGTCTAGGGGGAGAGGCAAACGTGTATGCAGTCAACTAATTCTTAATTTTTTTTATAACAGTTGTAATGCAGCCCGGTTTGTGCTATAAAGGAAATATAAGCAAAGTGCAGTGCAGTCCTGGAAAATGGTGTGTGTGTCTGGGAAATACAGGATGGTGTCACATAGGCAGCAACAGCTAAGAAGTATTGAAAATATTAGTAGACGCGTGTCTAGCCGAAAAGGGAGAGAAGAGCATTTAAGGCAAAAGGAACAGCAGGTGCAGAATTGTATTATGAAAAGAATAGATTTGGCAAACAGTGAGAAGTTGGATTAGGGCTGAAGTGTGGTGTGGGGGGCAGAAAGTGGTAAGGTATGGGGAGGAATGCTTCACTACCAGGGGACAGGGTGTGAGTTCTTATATTCACCGTAAGGGAATAGATTTTATTCAGGAGACAATAGAGAGCCAATGCACGGTTTTGTTTTAAGCCCGGAGGGGCATTATGATAGAGGCATCCCTCAGAGCTATCGCGGGTTTAGCTCAAGAACACTACGATAAAGTGAATTCACAATAAAGTGAGTCCTATGAATTTTTTGGTTTCCCTGTGCATACAAAAGTTATGTTTACGCTATAGTCTATTAAGCGTGCAGTAGCATTATGTCTAAAATGACAATGTACATACCTTAATTAAAAATACTTTGTTACTAAAAATGCTGACCATCATGTGAGATTTCGGCAGGGTATAATCACTGATCACCATAACAAATATAATAGCAATGCAAAAGTTGAAGTGTGCAAGAATTACCAGAATGGGGCGCAGGCACACAAAGTGAGCCAATGCTATTGGAAAACGGTGCCAGTCGACTTGCTCAACGTAGGGTTGCCACAAACCTTCAATTTCTAAAAATCACGGTGTCCATGAAGTGCCATAAAACAAGGCATGTCTGTAATACCATCAGGGTTTTAAGACGTCAGCTCTGATTGGAACATTGACGGCAGGCCAGAGAACGGAGGGAGATGAGCGGGAAGGTTTTATCCAAACCCGAGCAGGAAAAGAAACCTACAGTATTTAGACAAATCGTGAACAGAGCACTGCTTAGCTTGGAAGGGTAAGGAAGAAGGGAGAGTCATGAGTCTCTGGGGCAGACCTAGAATGAGGTGAGAGTAAGGATAGGAAACTCTCACCTCAGATTATTCTTGCACATCAGGATGTTTGCACATCACCTCCCATCGCCATCTCTCAGCCTATCCCCCACACCAGGGGTCACCAAACTTTTTCTGTAAATGGCAAGATAGTAAGTACTTTAGGCCTTGTAGGACCATAAGGTCTCTGTCACAGGTGCTCAGCTTTACCGTGGTAGGGTGACAGCAGCTATGGACAGCGCACGAACGACAGGGCGTGGCTGCCTCCTAAAAAAAGCTCTATTTATAACACCAGGCACCTGATGTGGCGTGCAGGCTTGTAGCTGGCTGACTCTTGCCATGCGCTGTAATGCTTAGCCTTCCTGAGGCATCACTTTCACTCTTTCTTGAGCGGCCTTTCTTTGGAATTTAAAAAGCCCAAACAAAGAGGCTGCCTTTGCAGGCAGGCAGACCCTGTATCCCACCAGAGTGGCCCCAAAGTGCTCCTGCTGCTCCCTGCGGTCTCTGCTTCTGGCCACCTACCCTTCTCGTTCCTTCTTTGCCGCCGTAAGGAGGTGAGTTAAGAGCAAACTCTCCCAAGCTGAAAGGACGTCGGAATATTTATGAGAAATGAAAGCTTGTCAAAGAGACCGTCTTCCCCCAAGTGTCCTAAAGGAATCATAAGAGTGACGACCCCAGGCCAGGAACATCGGATGGTATTTGTAAAGTTCATCCTCTTGTTCCAGATTCCTAACTTTAAAGGTCTGCTTTTCCCATGTTGGTATTTCATTTAGAAAAGCACATTTCTGCACGCGCGCTCTGACCTTGAAGTAGCACGTTACAAGCTGAAGCCCAGAAGCCTCATGCTCCATTACGAACTCCTTCAGAGAGTCAAGCTGCTGCCCCTGGAGTACAGTTACGGGGAGTACAGAGATCTCTTCCGTGATTTCGGGACCCACTACATCACAGAGGCCGTGCTGGGGGGCATTTACGAATACACACTCATTATGAACAAAGAGGCCATGGAGAGAGCAGGTACGCTGCCCAGGGGACTATGGCTCTCTCCTGCCGGGGCACACACGAACTCTGTGAGGTGGTGGGAGGAGAGTTACGGGCTTTGCTCCTAGTTCCCTTCTCCCTCCCTGGCTGTAGTGTCATTTGCAGATGTCTCCTTTTTATAACCTGTTAGTGGGTCCTCCTCCGCCCAGCCCTCTGTCTGGGCAGTCCTCTTTTCTACAACGATTTCCTCTAGACAACAGCATCCATGTCTCCTGGCTTTAAATGTCTTCGATATGTGGAGAACTCCCAGTGTATGTTTCCCCCTGGATCTCTTCCCAGCACCCAAGAGCTCTCATCAGAATGTCCCCTTGACATCACCGTTTGGATGCCCAACAAACATCACGACCTTACCGTGTCCCGAAAGTCAGCTTTTGCTTTCCTTTGCCAAATTTGTGTCCTCCACAGTCACCCACATCTCAGAATGGTTTCACCATCCAACCAGTGGCTCAATCCAAGAACCTAGGAGTCAACCTTGACTGTATTTTTTTCCTTCTCGTTGATTAGCAAGTCCCCTCAGTAACTTTGAGGCGAAACCCAAGATTCTGCACAAGCTTTGACATGACGTCATTGCTGCTGATCCGTAAACCCCATTTTAAGTAGCAGGATCGCAGATTGTTACCACAGCCGCCTAACCAACATCCAACTCCTGATGCCCCTTGGCAATCTCTTCTCCCTGTGGATGTAATTACAGGACTTACCACTTGTAACCATCTGCAGGCCTAAGGTGTGATTCCTGCTTCCCCGTCCAGGGTTCTGGCACTTGCCACGTTAGGTGACCTGCCCTGGGTCACACCGTTCACAGTGGAGGACCCAGGGCTTGGTTATAAGGCCATTGCACTTGCAAGAGGACACATGGTCTGTAATGTATGTAAATTTATGCCGGTGTGGCTTCATTCTCACTAAGGCCAAGGATACCTTCCTCCATACCACTGGTTTCCAGAGCACTTTTCTTATTTCCTCAAACTGCTTCCTGCAAAAGGATTCTGTTATCAAGCAAACTGGGGAAACATATAATGGATCCCACTTTTAGCATCCCACGAGGCTACTGCCATAAAATGACCTGTCCACCTCCTCTGATACAACGCTGGTCACACTTACTTGACCACGGAAGCACATTTTCTTCTAATACTTACTATTGCAAAAATTACAAGAGATGTTATCATGAAATTCATATTTCCAGGAACATGCTGGGAGGGAAAACGGATATACGCTTAACACCACTGGAGAACTCCGTAGTCAGGACTGCTCTCCTCTCCTTGCCTGGCCTCAATGTACCGCGGAAGGTGCTGACCAAGTCACATCCAAGTTTGAGCAAGCCCAGGAGGAGAGCTTGCCTTGGGGAGAATTAGGGAGAAAACAAGTGGGGAATGAGGCAAAAACGAAGAAGAAATAAGAGAAATCGGCCCCTTCTCTTTGCCAGGTCCTAGACCAGACACTTTAAATATATCACCTCAATTAATTAATGAACTTGCCCTCTCTACTCCAGCAAAGATTAAAGAAGAGTGGGTCAGGGGAAGCAGGACACACTACAGCAAACTGTACTTACTGGATCGACCCCTAGAGGCTCAGAAAACAACTCTGAGCACTTCCACTCTCGGGAGGGCAGCAAAGACCCTCAGAGCCTTTGAGGACCCTGAAAGGGGAAGGTTCTGTCGCCCTCTCATGAGGCCTCCACCCTGATGTCATGGCTGCCTGCGTTGTTGGTCATCAGGCTGGCCACCCGTT
This sequence comes from Prionailurus bengalensis, assembly GCF_016509475.1. Lineage (NCBI taxonomy): Eukaryota > Metazoa > Chordata > Mammalia > Carnivora > Felidae > Prionailurus > Prionailurus bengalensis. The sequence continues at coordinate 46,323,723 of NC_057345.1, read as the reverse complement.
GATTTGAACCTGAGTCACGCGACATGACATCCAGGAAGGGCAAGGCTTCTGGAATCGATGACAGGAAAAGGTGACAGGGTGAATGACCTTTAGGTCATGGGCCTCTTTTCTTGCTTCCTTCAGATTACTCCCTTAAGGACGTCCAAGCCTGTGCCAAGAATGATTTCAAAATCGGTGCTGCCATCGAGGAGGTCTACGTCAGTCTGGGTGTGTCCGTGGGCACATGCCAGGGTATTCTGAGGGAAATAAAAGGTAAGCGGCAGGGGCATGTGAAATCTGTGCTCATTATCTTTCCCTTCTTAGCATCCCCCCAAACCGAATCTTTCTTCAAGCTAAGGACTGGATATCCTAAGGAATTTCAATTAAAATCATAATTCACTCAATAAAAACTTACCTAGCTCCTACTATGTGCTGGGCATACAAAAGTGAATGAAATTGTGTTCCCACCCTCGTGGCGCTCACATGGAAGTGGGCAAACAATTAAAGAAGCAATGGCACCAAACCCAGCTTGGAGAATCGGGACCGGCCTCCTAAAGGAGGGCACATTGGAATTGTCACTCAGGGAGTAAAGCGGCAAGGTTGTTTTTAAGGCAGGAAAAAAATGACAATGGAAATTTACTCTGGGGGCCAGGAGCGGGCCTGGCTGGAGGCCGGTGGAGAAGGCGGGGGAGGCAGGGGAGGAGGCTGGTCCTTCCGAGACAATGGGTGGGGTAGAGTCTGGAGAAGCAGGCAAAGCCATAAATCATGTAGCAGAGTCCGCACGTCAGGGGAGACCAGACTGGAGGGGGCAGGTATCAAAGCCAAGTGTCCGGGAGCAGGGAACCTGGAGGTCATTCCAGGGAGCTGGGAATCAACACAGCAAGTAGAGTAGGAAAGAGGGACCAATCAGCAGGGCCCCAGGCCCCGGCCTCTGCTGTACCTCAAAGAACAGTCCCCACTGACTCCACCTTACTAAGCTTGCACCGGGGATCGTACGTGGAGAAAGAGTTCCAACACCTGAAAGAAAACAAAATAAAACAACGACAAAAATGAACTGCTGGTCTAGAACCATCCCTTGCACTCTTGACTGATGTGTGATTGATATTGTTGATTTGCTCATTTTGGTGGGGCTGGGTTGGAAGATAGGTCCCATAAGGGAGACATGCACAGAACACAGGTGCTCTTTAATTTTTTTTTTAAGTTTATTATTGAGAGACAGAGACAGAGCATGAGCAGGGGAGAGGCAGAGAGAGGGGCAGACACAGAATCTGAAGCAGGCTCCAGGCTTCGAGCTGTCAGCACAGAGCCTGACGCGGGGCTCGAACTCACCAACTGTAATATCATGACCTGAGCTGAAGTCGGACGCTTAACCGACTGAACCACCCCGGTGCCCCTAGATACTCTTTAAAGAAGACTCATAGGGAGCACCTTGGTGGCTCAGTTGGTTAATGTCCGACTCTTGATTTGGACTCAGGTCACGATCTCATGGTTTGTGGGATCGAGCCCCACATTGGGCTCTGCATTGACAGCACAGAATCTGCATGGGACTCTCTCTCTCCCTCTCTCTCTGCTCCTCTCCCATGTGCACATTCTCTCACTCTCGCTCTCTCTCTCTCACAAAAATAAATAAACTTAAAAAAATAAAAAGGAGATTTGTAAAGTGATCCCTTGCACAGGTCACTAGATGGAATATTGGGCAGGACCCTCATCACTTGCCAACTCCTCCCTCCCTTTTGGAGACAACACCATCCTTGCTTCTGTGTTAAACACATCCTTCCTTTCTTAATAGTTTTACCACCATGTGTATCACTAACCAATACGGCTCAGCGTTGCTTGTTTTTGAACGTTATATGGATGGAATATACTCTTTTCAGTTCTGGGTGGTGGTGGTGTTTTCGTTCACTATCATGTGTGTATAACTACAGCTAGTTGCCATTGCTGCCTAGTATTTTCATGTATGAATATAATACTTTGTCCATTCCACTGTGGAATTTGAGTTATTTCCCGTTTCACGCAAGTGCAGTCGCTGCTGCTAGAGCATTCTTCTGTGCTTGTCTGGCACACGCATGCAAGTATTTTGCAAGGAATGCACCCGGGAGTAGAATCGTTGGGTTGTAGACCGGGTACTTTTTCTGGACTAGTGAATGCAAAGCTGTTTTGTAAAACAGTTCTACCGCTGTCCCCCTACCAGCAGTATACAAGACTCGTTTCTATGGTGCACAGGGTTGCGGGCTCAAAGCTAAGTGGTCACTTGACACCCGTTCTTTTGGCATGGGGTGAATGGACAAATTAGAATGGGAAGGACTCACTGATATGATTGAGGGCCTTCTGGGAAACTCTACATAGATCAAAATAATAATCATATTATAGTAGACGCTCTTTAGTGGGTATCTATCACACACAAAGCCCAGCTTTTACAAATTTTCCCGCCTCTGTTATCCCATACAAAGAAGAGATGTAGCTTAGAGCTTCAACAAGGCTACCTGGATCAACCTTTTCACCCCTAGTGCCTGAGATTTCTTATCTGCAAAATGAGGATTATATAGTTCCTATTTCATTGTGAAGATTAAGTGAGTTAATACAACACTTAGATTACTGGCTGACACATTAATGATCCATAACCTATCTCCCTATCAACCTATTTACGTATCTATGACCTATCAATCTCTCCATATATATGAATATCCATCAGGTATCTATCTTCCATAGACTCAGTGACTGGCGTTTATAGATGTCCCCTCCTTATCCTGCCCCCAACTTGTGTCCTATTTGATTGGGTGAGTTGCCTTTTGCCCTTTGCGCCGTGACTTCTTTGCTGGCGGGATTGCATCTTGTCTACTGGCACCTCCAGGATGAGCTTAGTGAATATCATGGTAACTAGGTTGGGTTGCAGCAAATTCCAGGGTGCCGAAGTGGATCCCCTGACATGCCAGGTCTCTGTGTCGATTCCAGACAGAAACAAGAGAGACACCATGGTGGATGACTTGGTGGTCCTTGTGCGAGGAGGGGCAAGTGAGCACATCACCGCCCTGGCATATAAGGAGCTGCCGACCGCGGACCTGATGCAGGAGTGGGGAGACGCCGTGCAGTACAACCCAGACATCATCAAAATTAAGGTATATCTGGGGAGCTGCTCTCTCCACCCTTTCCTCTATTTAGTAAACAGCTTATGAGGGGCTACTAGGAGCCAGGCTGGGGGATACAGAGCTCAAGAAGACCCACACCCTAATCTCAAAGCACACACATTATAGTAGATAATGTATCTGGAGTGGACGGATTACAAAATAACTGTTGGGCACCAGCTAGAGACCCCTGACTCCCTCCCACTCAGGCCCCCAAGTTGCTAAAGGAAATCAACCATCAGCTTCTAATTCCAGCCTTCTTAAATTGATACTGTTTCCATTTGGTCAGAGACTCTCTCCAGGCATTATTTGCGTATTTTAACATTCATTCAACCAACAAATAGTTGCTAAGTTCCTGCAGAGTGAGAGGAACTAAGCCGCTGGAGGAGAGGCAGAGAGATGCAAGTGTGAAACATACACTCTGTGCTAACGGGTAAGACCTGGGCAGCCATGACCGTCATACAGGACAGGGTAATACTTCACAGTGATCAGTGACGTTTTGAGCACCTACTATATTCTTGACACTCTGCCAGGGTCTTTGGGCATGTTATTGCATCTAATCCTCAAATTGCGTGTGCTTACCTCCGTTTTGTGGCTGATGAAAATCGAGGTCACAGAGGGAGCATCCATCTGTGGCTGCTCAAGAGTCTCTGTTAGGTCTGGGCCTGAGACTTTGACCTCTTCCCTCCCCTCCAGACTTTCCTGTGGGTTTGGTGAATAAAAACTAATGATCCCAACCAACCATCACCCACACAAGAGCAGTTTTGCAACCTTAAACTAAGAGGACGTTTGCCAGAACAGGACTGTCATACACATCAGCAGTGGTAGGTCCTTGCCTGTGGGGACTTCTGCACGGGGTCCATGCTCCATCTCGAGCCATCCTCTCCTTGCTGTTGTCTGTACACTCACTGGTTGTTTGGCATCCACTCCACCCCACCCCCGGGACTTCGTCTTGCCGCCAAGGAGGGGTGACGAGGGACCGGAGCTCTTCACGTGATGCTCTGCAGCTCCCAATCCTGGCAGTTGCCCAGTGTCTTAATCTGTATGTCAAATGCATAGTTTCTGCAGAACAGAAGGCTGCCATTCAAATCCTGTCCTCTGCCGTTTTCAGTAGTGACACTTAGGGTACAGCTGCTGACAAGCATCAAGGAGAATAAAGTCAGCTGTAGGTTGTAGGCAGCTCCAGAGAACTCTGGGGTTGGCTGATGGTGTGGTGACATTGCTTGGAATCACGGATGGGCATGGGAGTGAACAGAGCTCAGGGGAAAATAGATCCCTGGTCTTTACTTGTCACTTACACCTTACCTGAATTTTTTTTTTCCCCAAAAGCGAGAATTAATGGAGTTTTCCCTGGTCACCTACCTGAATGGGTTGGATGTGCCAGACCGGGCATTGGGAATGTCAACTGTCAGGCATGTGATATGATCTGGTGTGTGTGTGTGTGTGTGTGTGTGTGTGTGAAAAAGACAGAGAGAGGAAGGAAGAGAGGAAGACAGGTAGGGCAGGCCAGCATGCTAAGCATCTCAGGCCTGAACACGGTCTTAGGCATGCAGCACTTTACCAAAGGCACAGAGGCCCAGCATGTGTGTGATGTAGTAGAAAGTATCACACTGTCGGGTGTGTGGGCTGAAAGGGGGAAAAGGTGAAGGAAGCAGAGATGTTTTCCGGAGTTGGGGAGGTGAGGTTACTGAAGACTTTTAAGCCCTTCCTTTTGTAAGTCCCTGCCGTGAGGTGGAAACGTATGTTCTGGACATCCCACTCTTCCATGCACTCTTTCCAGCTAGAGAAAACTGCAGACGCCTCCACATTATCTCACAATAATTCTTCTCTGCAGAGTCAGCCCTCCAGGTAGTTAGAGCAGCGATTGTTTTCCAGGACGGCAGAAGCCACTAGACAGGCGATTCCTAGACAGAGTGTTGGCCAGGGGTCGCATGCATAAAGCATTCTTGAGGATCAAGACCTGAAACACGATTGGCGTAGGAGCCAGGTGGGCGGGGAAGAAGAACACCGAAGAGCCCCCTCGCACTGTTCACTGATAGACTTTCGACCCAGAGAAACGGCTCTTTGCCCAGAGTTAACAAATAGCCGTGGACACAGAAAGAGAACTCCAAACGCAAAAGATGGAAATTACCTTCAAGATTCAGAAGACAGGCCTACATCTAAAAGTGGAAAAATAGAAGTAAATTTTGGAATGCATTTGCCTTTTTATCGTAAGCTTTAAGCAAATGAGGAATTCAGGAAAGAAAAAAGAGATGCTGAGATATTAGACACTCATCAGATGAAAAAGGAAGTGGCTGACTACACGGAACCAAAGGCACAATAGCAGAGGAAAGCCTACATTGGAAACTGTAAAGAACAGAATTGACACTGCAGAAAATTGAGTCAGTGATGTGGGAAGGCGCCATAAAACCGTTCTCATAATGTAGCAGCAAAAGACAAAGAGATTAAAACAATGACGTAAAAGAAATATGATGGAAGAGAGTACAGAAGGAGAAATCTGAAACTCAAGGACTTCTTCCTGAGAAAGAGACAAGATTAAATTTGAAGATGGCATTCATCACGGACATAATAAGGGAAATGTCCCTGAGCTGATGACACAAAATGCAGAACTCGTTGAAAAGTGGGAAAAAGTACTGAGAACAAAACAATACAGACACACATCCTATGATGTGATTTTTTTTTTTAACTTTTAGAAACAAACCTATTCTAAAAAAAATAAAGGTGGTTCTGGTCTTAGAATGGGAGAGAGCCAAAGCATAAGAGACTGTTAAAAACTGAGAACAAACTGAGGGTTGATGGGGGGTGGGAGGGAGGAGAGGGTGGGTGATGGGTATTGAGGAGGGCACCTTTTGGGATGAGCACTGGGTGTTGTATGGAAACCAATTTGTCAATAAATTTCAAAAAAAAAAAAAAAAAAGAATTCTTTGCGACATGAAGTGCCTGAAGGCAGTGTAGTGACAATGTCGCGAAGGAGAAGCTTGGGGCCCAGAGAAACGGTCATTAATGGATAAAAAAATCCCAAAGACACTTTGCGTTATTAAAGGGGTCACATAAAAATTGCCAGGTTTGGGAAATGGAAAATATAGCACGTCGAGTTAAATTTGGATTTCAGACGAATAATGGATAATTTCCTAATATAAGCATACCCCCAAATATTGCATGGGACATACTGGTATGACCAAATTATTTGTTGTTTATCTGAAATTCAGCTGTAACTGGGGAGATTCTGTGTTGGACTGGCAAACCCAGTCACAAACGCAACCACTCGTGAGCATTTCTATGAGTAGCCAGGGTGGCTAGGTTGTCGTCTGAGGTCCATGCTGATGGAGAAGCTACTGTATAGAGCTCAGGCATTGCCCAGAGTAGAAGGAAAAGATATAGTTGTGAATGGTGTTCCCACAGAGGTCAGGAAGGCATTGGTTATGCTGCAGTGAAAAAACTTCCCAAATCTTAGGGACTGAGTACAACACAAGTTTATTTCTCAATCACACAACAGGCCCAAAGTATATTGGGGAGGGGGCTTTTCGCATTGCCACTCAGGGATCCGGGCCACGGAGGCTTGATGTGGTCATATGCTCCGAAGATCACCGCTGCATTGGTAAGGGAAGGGGATATGTCCCTTCACTCTGTCCTGAAGGCTTCACCCTGGAAAGGACGCCCCCTCTGCTCTCTTTCCACTGCTCAACACAAGTCATGTTGCAAACCTGCCCTTTAGAATGTCAGGGAATTGCAACCCTGCTATGTATCCAGAAAGAAAAGCAGCTGATCACTTGGTAAGCAGTGATAGTCACACCTTTCTGAAGGTGTGACCACCGTACCTTTCTAAATCGCTGTACTCAAAGATTCTCTAACGGCAAATTACTCTGACCAAGAGAAGGGTTAAAATACAGATGTTGTGGTAACATTGCCTGGTGAGATAATGTCAGACTCAAGCCATTGGAGCTCACCCCCCAAAATAAATTCTGGATGTCAAATAAGGAAACCATGAATGTAATTAAATGACAGGTAACACACCCACAAGATAATTTTGCCACAAACAAAATCCTAAATGTATAAAGAATGATACAATTTCTAAGAAAGACACATTTCAAAGGAAATAGACAACTCTTAGCACTAAGATGATGAATAAATATGAAAAATGTTTAACTTTCCTAGGAATAAGAAATGAAAAAGTAACAACATAATATTTTTTTACCTATCAAATTGACAATGATTAAAAATCTATAATATTCAACAGGGCGCCTGGGTGGCTCAGTCGGTTGAGCATCCAACTCAGGTCATGATCCCCGGGTCATGCGATCAAGCCATGTGTAGGGCTCTGTGCTGAGAGTGGAGTCTGTTTGAGGTTCTCTCCCTCTCTCTCTCTCTTTCTCTCTCTCTCTTTCTCTCTCTCTCTCTCAAAAAAAAAAAAAAATTGTTGGGGCGCCTGGGTGGCGCAGTCGGTTAAGCGTCCGACTTCAGCCAGGTCACGATCTCGCGGTCCGGGAGTTCGAGCCCTGCGTCAGGCTCTGGGCTGATGGCTCAGAGCCTGGAGCCTGTTTCCGATTCTGTGTCTCCCTCTCTCTCTGCCCCTCCCCCGTTCATGCTCTGTCTCTCTCTGTCCCAAAAATAAATAAACGTTGAAAAAAAAAATTAAAAAAAAAAAAGAATGGTGATCACCAGGGTCCGTCACAAGGAAGGGCGTGGAGGTTAATAAGTAGCGAGGACCATCTCTTTGCAGCAATATGATAAATAAAAGGGCAAGTTCACAAGGGCGAGTGTGCATAGGACCCAGTGGTCAATATGAGTAGTTAGGACTGTGTTTTGGGGGGAGAAATAAGGAAGAGAGACGGGGGAGAAAGGAAGAAGAGGAGAAAAGAGAGAAACGAACGAAAGAAGAACGGCCAGGGAACGACAGAAGGGACAATCATGCCATATTAACTTAGAATTAAAAGGGAGCTATCGAGTCCTAGGAGTTGCTGCTCAGTTCCAAGGCAACCCCCAGTCTGCAAAATTTGGGGAACGCTGGTATAGGAATTGGAAAATGGGAATAATGAAGCCATTTGTATCAATAATTATCACGAGCTCGTAAGAAAAACAAAAGCTTTGGGTTAGAGTCCTGGAAATACTATTTAATGAGCTCTTTGACTTTGTTCAGGTCACTTAACCTCATCTGAAAACAGGGCTGATAATTGCTACCTTGTGAGGACGGAGTGGGCTCACGTTTGTGAACCGTCAGCAAAGCTTCTAGAACACAACACATGGAGGAGGTTTATTCGGGTTCTGCCACTGACTTGCTCTCTGTCCTGGAGCGCATCTCCGTGCTGGTAGGAGAAGGCCTGGGGGGCTAAAGGCAGCCTTACGAGGTGCTCTGACGGGGAACACGGAGTGTTGGAGGACCTCATACTGGTATACAGCCAACCCCCCTTCCCTCCCCCACGTGCGGCCAGCAGGCTGGACGCTTCTGCAAACCGCCTCTGGATCAATTCATTGACCACAAAACGGTGAGACAATGGGACCACCGAGGGGCCTTGCTTTGCCCACTGGAGCGAAGGTCAGCATCGGACGCATTAAGAAATAGAAGCAATTTTCTTCCCACTGGAGGCTTCTATTAGGTATGATTGCCTGCATTTAGACCCTAAACTCTCCAGAGCTGGATTAGGGCAGGAACAGAGACAAAATCTGGAGAGGAACCTGGCCCTGGAGCTGAAAGTAGGACCCAGAGGCTCCAAACATTTTTAACTACCTCTTTGCACTTCTTCCCAGGCTTTTCCTAGCCCACAGCCATCTGTGTGGCTTCCTCTGGTCGCACACTGCCAGGTTCGCTGGTGACCAGCGGCTCGCTCTCTGTGGCTAGGTTTCTGTTTTCCGCCCCTCTCCTCCCAGCCAGCTGCCTTTGCCCTGATGAAGCCTCCCACCCCCTTTCGTTGACCATCCACTTTTATTAGCTGTTTTCACTAAGCTTGGGGCTAGACCCTAGACTCTAGACCCCAGAGCTGAGCAGTATATAGTCCTGATCTCCAGCAACTTACCTTCTTAATTCAAGAAGGAAAAGAGATTTCAACACATAGAATAATAATAATAATAACAAATGACCACAAAGGAGCAAAGAGATGGAATTTGTATTGGGTAAAGAGACTTTGTATCAGATGAGCACTGGACAGTATTCTGAGCACTTCATAGTGGGAAGATATTCTGTGAACTTGGGAGCTGGGGAAAGGCTTCGTGATGGTGGTTCTTGCATGACGTGAATGCTTCTTGCCAAGTTGGGACGGGGGAGCCATGTTGGGATGAAACTTCTAGAACAGTTTCAAAGAGCTGCTTGAAAGTCACCTCCTCTCCCCAACCACAGGCAGGTTAACCAGCTGCTCCTCTGCCCGCATTCCACGTTTCCACCGTTTCCGGACCTGCTGTGCTGTAAGAATCTGTTACCGTGTCTCTATCTCTGGACTCCGAGTTTCTTGAGAGTGTGGATTTTATCTTTCTCATTACTCATGCTTCATGCCTGGCACTTAGGAGGTATTCAGTAAGAGTTGACCTGATCTCAGATGAGTTTATCTGTGGCTATTGGATAGGATGGTTCACACAGAGGATGGGGCATCCATCTGGTTCCAGATGAATCCACCTGTCTCCGTGCACCGACCCCTTGCTCATTCCTGTGGACCCTTGCGTTATCCTTCTATTTGGTGAATATTTTCTGTTGAAATACATCCCTTTCCTCTCCCCAGGCAGAGCCTCTGTATGAACTGGTGACGGCCACAGACTTCGCCTACTCCAGCACAGTAAGGCAAAACATGAAGCGGGCCCTGGAGGAGTTTCAGAAGGAAGTCAGCTCTTGCCACTGTGCTCCTTGCCAAGGGAATGGAGTTCCTGTCCTGAAAGGTACCGTTTCCAGGCAGCTGGTGTCCCTGTGAAGGACGTTATCTGGAGGGGCTGGTGCTGTGGCCAGAACACATCATCAAATCCATATGCCCTCCAGAGTATCTCAAGAAGAGTTCTAGATCAATCCCTGGTCCTCTTCCTGAGGCCCCAGGGTCTGTCATGAAGTCCTCTTTGCTTTCTCAGGGGGACAAAAAGAGCCCCCTGGCCATTTGGAGCCTCGTAAACTGAGCTTCTCCATGTTGAACAGGCATTCAAGAGACCCAGAGCTACTGATGCTCGGGCCCCCACCTGGATCCTTGTGTGAGAATCTGGAGAAAGCTCCTCATCAGGAAGGGTAAACCCTCTCCAGGTAGCTCTAATCTGCAGCCAGGGTGTGGCTCACAACTGCTGAAGTCTCTGCCTCCTTGGAGCACAATGAGGTGGGATTGGACAGAGGCCCCCCCCCCGCCCCTCCCCCCTGCCCATATTCAGGTGCAGCTCATGGGCAAATAGCACGATGTTCCTCTAAGGCAGATCTCAGCCCGAGCTGCATGTGAGAATCACCCAGGGTGCTTTGCACAAACACAAAGCCCTGGGTCTCAGCCCGAACTAGTTAAAGTGAATCACTGGGGATCGGCCTTTGAAAAAGCCTACCAGATGATTGCACTATGGCATCAGGGCTGCGAAGCTGAGCCACAGCTTAATCCGCTGGCAGACAGGATCCATGATTCCACCAGCTTACAAACCAGTGGGAAAGCTGGACTTTCCCGCTGAAGTGTACTGACCAGTAGGACAAGTGTTAGCCTGTTTCCCAAGAAGTCAGAGTGCAGGCAACTAGGTCATCTACCCTGGCCGCCGGAATGCCTTGGTTCCAGCCACAATGGACATGGCAGGTGGCAACATCACGCAACTGAAGTAGCAGGCCTAGGCTGTGCACGTCCTGACCAACGCATGGTGAGAAGATGGGGGGATGGGGGAGCAGCAGCAAGAATGGGCCCCTTGAACTTGATTCCTAACTTCCAGGGCCATATCTGGGGCCACTGCAATCAGCAGGGCAAATTTGGGGTTGGCTGAGGCCTGGGATCTTGTGTTCCTGTCATGATGGCCAAGGAAGAGTCCAGTCCAGCATGAAGCCAAAAGAGGGTGTCAGGTGCAGTTGGGTCCAGCAGATCTGCACCCAGGGAGGGAGCCAGCTGGAGTTAGGGCAGAACCTCGGTGGACAGAGCCAGCTCAACCGGGCAGAGACAGGAGACCTGTTCCCAACTGAGGTTGGGGAGTATGTGTCTAGCTTCTTGGACAGGGTGGATGGGAGCAACGGAGACATAAGTGAAAGCCTAAGGCTGGAAAGTTCTGCTGTCAGGACAGAGACGTTAAAGTGGGGATGAAATCAGCAAGAAATGGGATCTGCCCATCAGCTCAACGTCGTGATCCAGGGTTGCTGAATTCCCCTTGCCTTCATGTGAAATTTGGACCTAGAAACTGGAACCCACCTAAGGATGTGCACTAGTGTGAGAGAGAATATGAAGCCAGAGACAGGGTTGTTCATGGGCCTGACTTCTAAAGGATAATCCTGTGAAGGGACTCGGTGTGATCCAGATGTCACTCCAAGGTGACATGTTACAGATCAACTTAAGGAATAACTTCCAAAGGGCCAGAATTGGCCAAAGGTGGGACGAGACATCTGAGGACAGTGAGTTCCCAATCACTGGAGTGTTCGAGCAGAAGCTGGACAATTAGATGGCTCGGGGTGAAACTGAGCACCAGTGACCATTGGCTTCCGCGACCACTAATGTAGCTTCCAACACTGGAAACTCACATCGCTGGGTCAAACATGAGCTCACCAGTAATTCCCCTCAGCAACTCCGTACGGTTCCCCGTGACAGGCAGTAACCACCCTTCAGGAGCACAAGACCCTCAGGGAAGGAGTAGGTATTCTTAGCATGGAACCTTCTTATCTTAAACCCTTCAACTAAATGTTTCCCCTCTTTTAACCTAATGGCAAAGTGATGTGGAGGGCTGAACTCCAGGAATTGTGTTTCACACTCTGTCTGCATTGTCTTTTCAGAATCCCGCTGTGAGTGCATCTGTCCTGTCGGATTCCAGGGCCCAGCCTGCGAGGTCACCTATGAGAAAAGTAAGGAATCTTGAGTCGGTTGGAAAAGGGAAATCTAGGCAGTTCTAGAGAATAATTGAAAAGGGCAAGAGCACAGGGGATGCTGGGTTGGGGGCCGGGTGCTATGAAATTTGAGATTCATCCTGGCTCCTGACTTTATCTTTCATTATTTTCACACCTGAGAATGCTTCATGTTACAGGACTGTTAATGCATGGCATTTGCAAGTCATTTCTTTGAATCCTTCTGGAATGCTTACCTTTTTTCTTTCTTTTTTTTTTAACTGAACTTTTATTCAGTCCTCAAAATCCAGCAGGGATGCCCCTTCTTCTGTAAAAGTTCTAAGCCTCCACCCCTGAGTAAATTTAGTTAACTCTTCCTATGTGTTCCTGTAGCACTTTGAACATATACCTAATATAGCTCTTAGCACATTATGTTTTGGGTTGTGTGTGTCTTTCTCCCCAGTGTGTGTGAGCAGAGATCATGTGCCATTTGTTTCTGAGTCCCCATGGCCCAGCCTAGTTGGTGCTCAGTGCTCTGGCCTGAATTAACAAAGGAAAGACTAGACTATCATTGGGATCCTTTCCAGCTTTCAAAGTCTTTGGCCAGTTTATTACCTAAGAGTTCTGAATATGCCCCCACCCCTCACTGCTCCTTCCCTTTCCTTTCCTCTCTGTGGCTTTTGGATGATATCATTAAAAAAGGAAATGGCATGGGGCACCTGGGGTGGCTCAGTCGGTTAAGCGTCCGACTTCGGCTCAGGTCATGATCTCACAGTTTGTGGGTTTGAGCCCTGTGTCGGGCTCTGTGCTGACAGCTCAGAGCCTGGAGCCTGCTTCAGTTTCTGCATCTCCCTCTCTCTCTCTCTGTCCCTCCCCTCCCTCCCTCCCCCCAAAGAATAAAAATAAAAAACAAACAGAAAAACAACGAGGCACTGTACTACGTATCAGGCACCTTGATGAGTGCTTGGACTCAGCTTGTGCTTGAGTTTCATCAGTAACTGTGACCTTGAGCAGTTTACTTGACCTCTTTGTGCCTCAGTCTCCTCATCCGTAAAATGGAGCTGGTGGTATTAACTACCTCCTAGAGCTGTCTTGAGTTTCTCATGAAACCTCAAAGCGCTTGGAATAATGCCTAACACACGTAAGAGCAAAATAAGTGTTGGCTAGTTTGTTTTAGAGCAAAATAAAGTGCATTTTACATAACACTAAATCTTTTTATCCTCACAACAACATGACAGAGTAGGTACCATCAATACCCTCATTTTATTGATGAAGAAACTAAGGTTCAGTGAGTCACTAACTTGACCAGAGGTCACACAGTAAGTGTAGGAGCCCAGGTTTGCACTATCCATTCTCCTCCCCAGTGAAATGCTCACCTCCCACCACCAGCACAAGCCCACACGGTCCTGTGCCCAGTGAGTGTGTAATTGCACAACCACAGGACTTCTCCTGGTTGGAGGAGACACTGGACACCTCCTGCTGTAGCCTTCTCATTTCACCAGTGGGGCAGGCCCAGAGATACTAGGTGATGTCTGCGGAACTATACTGCCCATCAGAGGCTCGGCCAGACACCTGATGTATCATGGTGGATGGAATCGGTTACTTGTCAGTCTCATCAACAACCACAGAATCCTCATGGGAAAGGCAAATGTCAGGGAGGGGAGAGTGCATTATTTGTTATTATTTCATATAACACGCAGTGCTTACGGTATGTAACAGAGTTCCTGCTTCGTACTTTGACAACAAGTAAACTAGCCAGCATCCTATACCTGGGAGGTGACCCAGCTGGGAAGCACTCATGCATTCATCCAAAGAATGTTTACTAAAGACCCCCTGGGTGCCAGCTTAGGTGCTAGGGTTCAGTGGCGAGCAAATCATACATAGATCCTGTCATCGTGGAGATTACTCTTTAGAGAGAAAGACCGACGTCATTTGAATTGTCCCAGAAATACATTTAAAGCTGTAATTGTCACTGCTATAAGATGCTCCAAGAGCTTAAAATATGATGGACTGGTGGGGAGTTAGAGGTCAGGGAAGGTTTCCCCGCAGAGATAATCCTTCAACTGAGATCCGATGGGCGAATAGGATTAACCAGATAAACAGAGGAGGGAAGAGTTTACTGGGCCAGGGAAACAGCATCTACAAAAGCTCTGTGGTAGAAGGGAATATGGCGAGTACCACGGTTTGCAAAAAGGACAGCTGACTGGAGAGAGGAGATCTGAGCAGACTCACCAAGCCTTTTGGCTTATACACCCCACCCCCAACCCCAGAGGGCACCAGGGTGTAACAAGGGTTGATTAACGTTTGATGACCTTCTTCCTTACAGATGTCCCCATTGATGGGAAATGGAATTGCTGGTCAGACTGGTCTCCGTGTTCTGGAGGACAGAAAACGAGACAAAGGCAGTGTAACCATCCACCTCCTCAGAATGGAGGCAGCCCCTGCGTGGGCCCTGCTTCAGAAACACTTAACTGTTAAGGAAGGAAAAGCTTCTAGCACCTACTACTGTGGGCTGCACACTGCGAGAGCTCTGAGCCCTTAGGAACTCAGGCCAGGTTACCTCATACCAGCTCCCAGCTGGGGCCATCCCAAGGGTAGAGGGCCGTGCCACTCAGAGCGTTTGAAATAAAGATGTTATTTGCAAAATGCACGTTGATTTGAACAAATAGTTCAACGTCAACTACACGTTGCTTAAGGGCTTAAGAATCTTGGTAATCCTCCCTTTGCTCGTCTGTATAATTCTATCCCATTCACGTGTATTATCAGCCAGAAACTGTGTTAGCAGTTGTTCACACTGAAGTCCCACTGTGTGAGGGGCACATAGTAGGTACCCAATGATGAATCAGTGGCTAGCTATTAAGTTTTTCCTCCCTTGAGGACCGCATGGTCTTATTCAGTGACAATAGCAGTGAATATGTATCGAATGATTACTGTGCCAGCCTCGGTGCTCAGTGTGTTAATTCATTCCATCCTCATGACAGCCCTACGAGGTGGATGCCGTGTTAGCTCTATTCAGCAGCTGCAGAACTGAAGCTTAGAACAGTTAAGTGGCTTGTCCGGGGTTGCACAGTTAGGAAGTGGCAAAGCTGGGCTATGAACCTGGGCACTTGGGCTTCAGAGGTTTAGACTCTTAACTGTGATGCTCCCTTCCTCTCCATACATGGGCATTTCTTGACGATGAATTTTCTTCCGAAATTAAATGTAGGAGAAAGTGGGATGTGTGCGTGTGCGCACACATGTGCGTGCCTGTGTTATTGAGTCTCCACCCCCTGCATCCCGCGGAGAGTGGATCCTGGTTCCTCAGCTCCCTTTGATGCTGAGCAAAGGAGAGGCAAGGCTGTGCATGTCAGAAGCAGAGTTCCGGGGCGGAGCTGAATTGCTGTGACATGAGCAGGTGCCTAGAGAAGGCCCTGAGCTGGAGAAAAGAGCAAGGGAAATTGATAACTGAATGAGAGACAGACAGAGGAATGCAGGTAGGAGGTGGGGGGGGGGGAGGGAGGGAAGGAAGGAAGAAAGGAAGGAAGGGAGGGAGGGAGGAAGGGAGGAAGGGGAGAGATATTGTAGTGGCTGGAAGAGAGAACACGGAGACACATCAAGAAGTTCAAGTTAATGGCTCTAGGGCAGTGTGCAGTGTGAATCTTCCCCGACCTCTGTATGTTTCACTTTGCTCACTCATGATTTTGTACAAATCCCATCTGGAGCGTGGGGGGGGGGGGGGGTGGGTGGAGTTGCTTGAGGGCAGTCAATTGATCTTTAGGTTACTAAAAACCAGAATATTTTTGTTGTTTAGATTGAGTCAAGTGATCATTTAGGCTCTATCGCTCTCATTCATTCTATCACATTAAAACATCCCTTTGTATTTTGTTTACTCTTGGATGCTCCCTGTCTTTGCAGAACTTCCTGTGAATTTGTTGAGATCACATTGGGGTGGGGGGAGGGGGTGCGGAGGGGCCGGAAATGGTTGAAGGTGAATTGGTTAATCTGACTCATTTTCAATCAGTTTGTTTCCGGCCACGTCATCTGCTTTGAGTTTGCCTCTGGGCTAGGCGTTGGGGCCTAAGACCTTCACACATTCATGACACCAAAGCATGGGTCAGCACCCACCAGTCGGGCCTGACCAGCTATCTGGAACTGAGTCAATGGAACAAACACCGGAAGGAGCCGATTCTCGGAAGGGGGTTGTTGTAGCAAGCGTGTTGATCCTGCCTTGCCCTCTCGCATCCCTGTGTCCCTGCAATTGAGCTGACGGCTCTGGGCCCTTGTTTGGCTTGATATTATTGCTTTACCGTCTGCTGTTATTTCAACAGGCTAATCCAATAATGTTTTATCTCTTTCATTATACCGAAGCTGTATAATTTTCTTGAGTTATAATCTATCTTCTTTTAAGATTCCCCAGAGACAGGAAAGAGTGGTTCTGTCTTTGGTTGATGGGAAACTCCCAGGAAGCCCACACTAGCACATTGAAGCCAGCACCGCCAAATTAAATTCTGAATCTCAATCACAGCCACCGCTTCTAATGGGAAATTTAAGTTGATTATGGAGATGACAGCCCAGGTTCACGTTTATTGCATTTAGCAGAAATTGTTTATCCTATTAAATATGGTCTTGAAGGAGAAACAATTGAATTTCGGAGCACCGGTGAATACCCAGGTGACGCCTAGGTACCGCTAAACTGTGTAATAATTATATTCTTATTCGTGGGCTGAACTTCCCCTCGTGACTCTTCTTGCAAACAAATGCATTTCGGAGGAGGCTGAAGCATAATGTAAGAATTAAACAAAATAAATGCAAACTGTGCTTTTGGCAAACCTTGGCTGCCATAGCCAACACGGACATACCTGTGAAGGAGGCACGAGATCCGTGGGGCCCAGTCCGGGCAGGGTAGTTTGGCAGTGGTCCTGGAAGCTGGAACACAGCACAGTATACCTGGGTGTGGGAGAGTTTTGCATCCGAGAATGTGAATCTCTGAAACGCTGGGAGCTTCGCCGAGCGCGCTAGATGTTGGGGCTGGTGGGGGCGGGGGAGGGGTGGCTCTCGGGCTCTGCTTCCTCTCTGTGTGACCTTGGGCTAATAACATAACTTCTGTGGGAATAATAATGATGATAATTATCTTAACAATAGTGATAATAATAATAGCTGCCAATTATAGAGAGCTGCTCAGTTTATGAAGTCTTTTAACCTACATTATCTCAGTTAATCTTTATCTGGGTTTGATGGGGTAGATATTAATATAATCATCAGGTGACAGGTAGAGAAAGCTTCAGAGGGAAACAGGATCCTTACCACGAATGGGCTGCCTGTGGAAGTCAAGGTGGGTGGCTGAGGCTGGGAGAAAGAGCATCTCCTGGCACAGAATCCAGAGGAGAATGCCATCTTTGTTTTAAAGAAGAGAACTTTGGGCTGTTCCCGGGCACTTATTCGAAAAGCTCTCAGGCAAGAGTGAGCCTGCAGGAGAAAGCCCTTGGGACACCAGCCAGGACTCCCTGGGGACATTCTGATTAGCATCTTGAGGGGGAAAGATTTTGTTTTACGGACTGAAGATGTCCTTAATGACACCACGTCTACTTGCCAGCATGTCTAGCCTTTAAGGACATTGTGTTATAATTTACTCATTTACCGTCTCCTGTTCCTCCTCAAATATAATGTCCATGAAGGAGGGATGGTGCCTAATTTTCTTTTATATCTCAACAACCCAGTGCAGTGCCTGGCACAGCAGGCAAAAATAAATAATTATCGCATGAATTCATTAACCAACGAAAAGGAATGGGAGTGGGCCAGAACCTTCCTTGGCCAGTGAGAAACTTTCATGAATTAGTGACACGTAACGAAAGCCTCATGAAAGTTGGTACATCCCTGGGATAACCCACATGGGAGTGGCTGGGGGAGGCACGTTCAGCCAGCTTTGTGGGCAGCGCTGCAAAAAAGATCGAAATGAAAGAGGCAGAGAAATAGTCAATGTCAGATGGGGGCTGCTGGGACTCGGGTAGAGACACCCACTCGCGACCACCAGAGACCTCTGGGAAACCTTTACAGAGGAAGGGAGTGGGAAAGTCTGTAACCCTTGGTGGGGGTAAACCTGAGAAGCACATTTCCAGGTGGCTGTCCAAGCCAAGGCTCCAAAGGGTTAAAGGCCCGCGCCCCATATGTGGCAGAGGCAGAAAATGAACAAAGAATAACCAAAAAGGAAATACATTATCTTCTAGCATTCTGCCTCTACCTCATTTTTTTTCATCTATGGATTCGTTTGAAACCTAGAATGCCCACCTAAAGCCAGCAACACACTGGGGGTGCCCGGGTGGTTCAGTAGGTTAAGCGTCCTTCTCTTGATCTAGGCTCAGGTCATGATCTCATGGTTTGTGGGACTGAGTCCCATGTCGGACTCTGTGCTGACAGCACAGAGCCTGCTTGGGATTCTCTCTCATTCTCTCTGCCCCTCCTCTTTCTCTCTCTCTCTCTTCTCTCTCTCTCCCTTTCTCTCTTTCTCTCTCTCTTAAGAATAAATAAACTTAAAAGAAAAACAGTAACACATTGGCCTAGCATACCATACGTCTTTGAGATTCCCCGATTAGCGAATGCTGACGTGAAGTCAGATTTTTCTGTCTGGTGTTTTCCTCTTTGAGTCATCTTTCCATATTGAGGTGTTTGGAAATTCAGGGTTCACTGAGATACCCAGGGAAAGTCCCAACCTCGTAGGCGGAGGTGGAAACACAGAGGAAGAGAAGCCGAGTAGTGAGGTTGTTAGAAGTGTGCACTCTGGTGCCACACGGCCTGCATTTGTGACATTGTCTGGCTCTGTGGCTTATTAGCTGTGTGGCTTTGTGCAAGGCTTTGTGAAGTGCCTTCATTTCCTCATCTGTAAGAAGAAACCTTCTGGAGTTTGGGGAGCATATGTGAACGCCCGGACAAAGTCAGCACTCCATAGTTAGCTGTATCGTTGACATTGTTATTTCTGGGGATTCTCAAAACATCAACAAGAACAGTGGTTGGTTTGTTTGATTTTTAAAAGTAATTTAAGACTGTTTTAAAAATATTTTAGTGCTGGGGCGCCTGGGTGGCTCAGGCGGTTAAGCCTCCAACTTCGGCTCAGGTCATGATCTCACGGTTTGTGAGTTCGAGCCCCGCGTTGGGCTCTGTGCTGACAGCTCGGAGCCTGGAGCCTGCTTCGGATTCTGTGTCTCCCTCCCTCTCTGCCCCTCTCCTGCTCATGCTCTGTCACTTTCCGTTTCAAAAAAAAAAAAAAAATCAAACGTTAAAAAAAATTAAAAAAAAATATTTTAGTGCTAAACCTACCATAAACATGAGAACAAGAAAGACATAAAATAGCTTAGCTCCTAGGAGATGTCTTCATAAAGGACATGGAAGGCTTTTATAGCCCAAGCTCTGGGTTATTAAGGGGAAATGTAACAGCATAATAACTAATATTTGCAGAGGGCATTACCAGCTACAAAGAACTTTCACATACCTAATCCAGTTTAATCCTCTCAATGTCTGCAAGAGGAGGATGTATTATCTGCCTGACAGGTGGTGAGAAGGAGCCTCGGAGAGACTGAGCAATTTGCCTAAGACCACACAGCTCGAAAGTGGCCAAACCGCCCCAGTCCCAGGGCTGTGTCCGAGTCTCCCGCTGCAGCAGAAGCAACGGCAGTGGCATCACATAGCAGGTGCCTGCCTGCCTGTCCGCTTGCATAGAAGAGGCAGAGAAAGGCCCGTGGTCTGGCATCCTTGCAGTGGAGAAGCAGCCCTGCCTTCCAAAGGGCTTCTGGGCGGGACACCTTGGTGGCTCCCTCGGTGAAGCCTCTGACTCTTGCTTTCGGCTCGGGTCTCGATCTCACAGTTCATGACATCAAGCCCCGCATCGTCGGCGCTGACAGTGTGGAGCCTGCTTGAGAATCTCCCTCTCCTTCTCTCTCC
Organism: Prionailurus bengalensis; assembly: GCF_016509475.1. NCBI lineage: Eukaryota > Metazoa > Chordata > Mammalia > Carnivora > Felidae > Prionailurus > Prionailurus bengalensis. The sequence continues at coordinate 46,303,758 of NC_057345.1, read as the reverse complement.
CTGCTCCTCCCCTGCTTTCTCTCTGTGTCTCTCTTTCAAACAGTAAACAAACGCAAAACAAATTTCAAAAGAAAACAAAGGGCTTGCAGGCAGACAGACAGAGATGTAGGACCCAATCCCATCACTTCCTAGCTGAGTGATCCCCATCAAGTCACTTACCTCTCTGTGCCTCAGTGTCCTCATCAGAGTCTTGGGCCAGTCGTCTTGATGGCACAGTGTGAGGATTGAACGGCATGACATATGCAGAGGGGTTGCCACCATCCCAAGTGCCTGGCACATGCTGGCTACTCAACTGCCTTTCCAATCTTGGGTGCAGAATGAACCAGCACTGCCTTCCATCTGCCTCTTCTCCCCCCTGCCTAGCATCTGTCTCTTTGGGGGCATATCGACCGCATTTTACAGAAAGGAAAAGGAGAAGGAAGAGGGATTGCGTTTGCAGGGGGAAATTCTTGGAGGATTGTCAGAGGGAGTCGAGTGGCTGGTCTGACATTCACCTCCGGGCAGGAGCCCACTCCAGAGCCCAGGCACTGCCATTATCACTGGCTGCACCCACCCGTTATCTCACGTCTCCACCTTGCAACCCCAAGTGTTCCTTCATCCATCACTGGCCATTGTCTGGTACCCACTCCCCCTTCCCCCCGCCACCTCCTCCCTGATGGACCTCCTTGTTAATAAGCCGGTGTGTTCGTATCCTGAAAACTATCTGATTCTGGTCCCTTTTATCCCAAACACCATCCATCCATCAACCGCTTGCTCTCTATGCTTGGTTAGGAAAATGGGAATGGGGGAGGGAGACAAATAATAGATAAAACTTCTTAGCTGCTATCTCTAAAGAAATAGAATGGATAAATAGATCCATCAGGCATGTATCATGCCACTGGACAGCAAAGTCCATTTGTTAAAAACTGGTTAGGCGAGAGGATTTATCTCACACTTTAAGCTTCTAATATAGAAGGGAAACATGTTTTCCTTTATCTCTCCCAGGGGAGGGAGAAACCCCAAGGCCACTAATGCAGAATTTTTAACTCGATTTGATGGGCTTTCCTTCACTAAAGTGGAAAAGGTGGTCTCTCTTTCTGAAGTTTACCCAGCCTCGTGGAATGGTGTGGGCTCTCCCTTGATGCTCCAGGAAGCTTGCAGGATCCAGAAGTCCTGTGAAAATGTCTTCTACAGGGTTCTCTCTCACAAATTCCTGACACGACAGCACAGAGGGACCAGAGAGAGAACAGCATCCAACAAGCTTTTACTAGGAAGCTCCTATGTGTCCAGCACTAAGCTAGCCAGGTACAAGGGCTCCAAAGGTAAACATGAGTTTCCACCTGCCCTGCAACAAGTCACTAGTGTGGGGAGACAGACGAGTAAGCTACAGTTATAGCCTGCAGAAAATGCTGGAATATAGAGCCACATGAAGGAGTAGCACCCAATGAAGTGTGGGCTAGTGGAAGAGGTCAGGGTTGAACCTAACCTCCACCCTGAGAGTACTGCCAAAGAGCCAGGAGAAGAGGGAGCTGGCGGGCAGGGGGCTTCTGGGTAGTGCGTGCAAAGGCCTGGAGACGACAAAGAGCCTGGTCTGTTTGAGGAACTAAACTGGACATCATTCATTCAACAAATATTTGTTGACCCCCCATTAAGGCCAAATACTATTCTAGGCACTGGGGGTCTAGCCATAAAAAGGTTTGCATCGTAATGGAAGGAGGCATACCAAGAAAAATAGAAGACTAAATGAGTCTATTTAGTAGTAGTACTAAGTGCCATAAAATAAGAATAATAAATGAGGGCAAATGGCCCTTGGGGAGGTAATACTTCAGCAGAGACTTCAGTGAAACAAGGGCATGAGTCTTGGATGAGCTGATTTAGGGGATGAGCATTTTGGGCATGCTCATCCTGGGGCATGAGAGAGCTTGACATGTGTGAGGAACCACAAACAGGCTTTCATGGCTAGAGCAACATGATTGAGGGAAGGAGTGACTAGAAGGAAATGAAGTCAGAGAGCCAGCAGTTAGACATATAGGGCTTTGTACATCCTGTTAGGGGCAATAGATTTTATTGAATGTTTATTTTTGAGAGAGAGAAAGAGAGAGAGCAAGTAGGGTAGGGGCAGAGACAGAGGGAGACAATGAGTCCGAAGCAGGCTCCAGGCTCCCTCCCAGCTGTCGGCACAGAGCCTGATGCAGGGCTCAAACCCACAAACTGCTAGATCATGACGTGAGCCCAAGTTCAATCCAGTTAACCAACTGAGCCACCCAGGTGCCCTGGGGCAATAGATTTTTAGTACAAGTGCCTCATAGAATCTGAAAAAGGAGTCGAAGATGGAGTGATACATTGGCATCAGATAATAGAGAACCTTGTGAATCCAGTTAAAAATGCTTGAGCTATACAACAATGGCTGTGGGGTGTTGAACCACCAAGAACACTGGAAATGAGCTGAAAAGTGGCCATCTGTAGAAATTTCCCCAGGACCAAGCACCAGCTGCCTTCAGGAAAGGCTCAGTGAGCAAACCCAAGGTCTGATCTCAGCCATCCCCAGCCTAAGAAGGACCAGCACTCAAACCAAGGAGCTGAGCAGTAATCACCACCCCCACCAACCCACCTCGTGGGTTCCCATCCCCGTAGCTTTGTTGCATGCTATTTCCTCTGTGCTATTCTGCCCCTTCTTGACCTTTCTTTCCTTGTCTAATCCACACTCACTTCCTAGGTTCCACTGGCCATCCTCTCCTCCTCTGGGCTGTCCTCTCTGCCCCCCCCCTCCAGCTGGGCTAGCCCCCACAGCCCTCTGGATATCCTGCTGGCATCGGACCTATTGCCATTGCCAGCCTCCTGCTGCACCCGACCAGCATTCTTGCAGGGCTGGGACCACATCTGATTCATTTCCGTGTCTCCAGCACCTGGCTCAGGGCCTGGCACAAGAGCTCACCATGGTGCTTTGCCCATTTCCCAAGTGCAGGGGTAGCAGCCCTGAATGTCTTTATGGAAGAGAGGCATCCTTCCTCTAATGCACATCACATCCCCTTTTTACCATGGCTCCCGACAGCTTCTTTCTGCCATCTCTCATTTCTGCAGCGTGGTTTTTGAAGCCTACCCTTTCTCTCTGTCCATTATCTTCACCCTAAAGGCATATAGTTCAGAAGAGATTCATTGAGTCAACTCTTTAGATCTTCCTCTATCTCAAAGAAGAAAAAAAGCCCCTCCTTATTGCTTTTCATTCTGTCATTAATTTACTTTCCAAAGACACCTTGTCAGGCTGAAGATTATATCTTTAAGCCGTGTTTTTACATCCACTACCTATAAAGCCTTAGATTATAGGTCTCCTGAAAGGACCTGAGGTAGAATACATTTGATAAGCTTTATGCCCTTTGCTTGGCAAGAGTCAGGGCATTCTTGAAGAGGGAAAGGCACTGATCTGGGGGAGGGTCGCTGCTTCTGAAACCGCCCCTGCCTTTGTATTGTCATTTCTGAAACTGCTGGGGATGCGGCATCCTCCGAGGAGCAAGGCCGAGGCTGGCCGTGGTTCTCTGGCTCTGGTGACCGAAGACAGCATTGCTCAGCTGGTGGTTTTGGCTCACAGGTGATCCAGGCAGGTGCTCAATCCCTGTGTTGTCATCTCCCACCTAGATGCCTACATTTGCCCCCTAAGGAGCTTCTTTGCCTCTCCCCATGCCCCCGGCACCATCCTACAAGTCCTTGCCTTGTCTTACCAGTCCCTGGTAGACAGCATAGAGCAAAGGTGGGGGGGCGTGGGCTTGATGTAGCACATTCAAACCTTGGCTGACCATGAGGCTCAGCCTTGCCAAGACTCAGTTTCCTTAGCAGTGAAATGGGACTCCTAAAACATATCTGAAGAGGTCCTGGATAAGGCTGAATGAGATAACAGAGATAAACCGTATATTGGCTGTCCTTTTATTATATGCCTGTTCCCATGAACATGTGATGAATCTTTGGTGCTCAAGGATTCTCAGCCTTGACTACTTTCTTCTTTCTTTTTTTAATTGAAGTGCACTTGATAACAGCTTAAAAACTACTGATGTCTGGCTCATGCCTCCAGACATTTGGATTTAATGGGTCTGGGGGCGCAGCCTCTGGACAGCAAGGTTTTTAAAACTCTCCAACTGAAAACTACAGCTTTCAGACCAACTTTGAATGTCCTCTTGTAAATTGCCCCCTCGGCCTCCGTCAGGTGCTAGCGGGTAAGCACCACTGCCCGGTAAGTAATGAATAGAAACTAATTACTAATGTAAATCAACTTTGAAAGAAAAAACAAATTCATGACAGGATGAGGAGCAGTAAAGGAGTTGTCTTCTTTTAGATGGAAGATCTGATGACTTTAGAAATGAAACTGCTAAACTATAAATTTTAATGAACACTGGTAACAATAGTAATAACAAGGGCGTTGCTAATAATTCCATATATGACAGGCACTGGGCTGGGGTTTTTAAAATTTTTTTAATGTTTATTTATTTTTAAGAGAGAGAGACAGCATGAGCAGGGGAGGGGCAGAGAGGGAAGGAGACACAGAATCTGAAACAGGGTCCAGGCTCCGAGCTGTCAGCATGGAGCTCAACGCGGGGCTTGAACTCACGAACCATGAGATCGTGACCTGAGCCGAAGCTGGACGTTTAACTGACAGAGCCACCCCGGCACTGTGCTGTTTCTTATGATATATTTATCTTCACTTTCTCCCCCATTCTCCATTCCCAACTCATGTGCACACACCCCCAAGGTTCTTTCTCACCTTCAAACTGTATTACATGCTGAGCTTCTATCTTAAAGGCCTCTTCCCTCTTTGCCTCGTTCAGAAATCCTTCAAGGTCTGGGTCAAGCCCCATCCCATATGTAAAATACACACCAGGGAACATAAACCTCTGTCCCACCTGGCCTCCTTTGGCCCTTCCTTTGGCATTAACTCAACGATTAATTCTCTGTATCCCTAAAATCCCTTCTAACTGTTTCATGTATATGTCTAATTATTACCCTAAAAAGATCGAGGATTCTGAAAAGATAGAGAGCACTAGGATATATCAATCAACAGATGTTTTTTGTCCCTACTGGAAATGCAGATTCCACTGCCAAAGAGCTACCCACCTCTAGGAGAAACTTAGAGGTAAACAGAAAAGTCTGTTCAACACAACATATTCTCTATTTGAGACATGACTAGAGTATGATGGGGATACTGAGGCAGGCTGGTGTGATTGGCTCTCCTGCAGGTGGTCAGGGAAGGTGTACTGATCAGCATTTGTTGGCTCCATTATCCAGTCTGGGGAGCTCACCCATAGGAACCACATTTTTGAACTGACTCTTGAGTTCAGTCCCTCCCCTCATCCTTGTTAGGTCTCCCCCAATTCAAGGAACAGCGTTGGCCTCTGGGGATACATTGCTGATCCAAACAAACCTAATCCCTGCCCTCACAATTAGCATCCCAGGGGAGACAGATCATAAATAGTCACAGGAGATATGGCAGCCAGTATACAGTTATTAATTGTGAAAAACACCATGAAGGAAAAGGATAGAGTGCCCTGAGAAGATAACTGGGGGAAACGTGTTATTTGTGGGAAGAACCTGAACAGAAGAGATTAATTGAGGGAATGAAAGAAAATAATGTTGAACCCAGATCAAGGAAAATTGACGGAACCCAAGTCAGTCTTCATTTTTTTTTCTCATTATTTCAGTGTATCTGCTGCTTCTACCAACTAGTAATGGTTCTGTGAATGAACAAATATTGTGATCAAAGAACTGAGACCATTCTCATCATACTTTGTTTTATTGGCCATTGATCTGCTTGCCTCCTACTTCTAACATCCTATAAGTCCCTCTAAGGCATGGATTGAAATCTCTCTGTCCCTTCCCCCCCACCCCTGCTTGCTCTCTCTCTCTCTCTCTCTCTCTCTCAGATGATCTGAAGTTCTGTGAGCAGGACTGAGGCCCTAGTTGACATTCAGTGCCCAGTTGTTGAATGATTGCATCTTGTGGGTAATAGGACAGTTAGTTGTAGACGGCACAGGCTGGTCCTACTCCTGGAAGTTGGCGGGACAAAGAAAAAGTCCACGTTGATTTGCATTTCCCCTCAGCTGAAAGAAGTCTTTTTCCAGTGGTCAATGCAGGGGGTGCCATCCGCTGCATCTGTGCCCAGAGGCCCTCAGCAAGCCTGGGTCTGCACTTTCCACCCTGGACAGGAGTTGCCTCCATTCTGGGGTGCAGGGTTATTGCACTCTCTCCTCCTTTCCTGGGTGCCCGCTCTGCAAGCAGACCAGGAGCTCCAGCAGCTCCAGCGACCATCCGCCTTGGCTCCTGCACAGATAATTTCCCAGGGGAGGAGGAGGTTAGCATACAAGAAGCAGCTCGGATTATAAGGAGGGAGGCCCATCCCGTTGCCCAAGAGTGGTCTGCAATCTCTCCTTGGGGAAATGCCTGGCGTAGCCAACCAAGACCTCTGTGCTCACCGCCTTGCACTTAATTTGAAACTCTGGATGGAGCGAGAGCCTCTTCTGAGAGCCCATCTCATGAAATTGGAATCCACAGTTGCATGGAAGATAGATAGCAGAGTGAAGCAGGAAGACACGTTCCTCCGGAAGAATGACACGGAGCCACTGGAGGGTGTGAAGAGCAGGGAGCACAGCCCAGCCAAGGATTCACAGACAAGGGCCAGCCTGACAGCCCTCTGGAGGGGCTTGAGGGCTTCTGACTGAGGGTCTGCAAATCAGAGCCCCTCAGACTCTGATGCTGGGGCCACAGTGGGTGACAGGGTCTGCACAGAGCATCAGAACACAGGCACTGATCAAGGGTTGCCTCTGGAAGTCCAGCTCATGCAAAATCCCCTGGCCTGGGGCTGCTGCCTCCTACTGGCTCCGGGTCTTTGGGCAGACCCTCTCTCAGCCTGAGTTTTCACCTCTATAAATGAAAATGATGGACTAATCCACTGGAGTTTTTCCATCATTTTTTTCATTCCTGTGTTTTTTTTTTCCCCTTAAATGAAATTTTATGTGAGCCCCAATATGGCCACCAGATGAAAGTAGAGCTGTTTTATTTGAAGCTGGGGTATCTATCTGGCTTGCCCTGCTCCCCCGGGGCAGCCCCTAAGACTCCAAGTTTCCTCAGATCCCAGTGTGAATATCATTGGCTTAGATTATCTTCAGGCCCCTTCCAGCTCTGTAATTATACTCCCCGGTGGGACAGCCACAGCAGGCTTCTCTGTCTCTATTTTTCCCACCTCTGTGACTTGGTCTCCACAGGCAAAGGTTTGCTGGGAAAATACTTAGGGACCAAGGTCAGTGGGTTCCCATGGGGGCTGACTTCCCACTCTTAGATTTCCTTACCAAATTAGTCTTTGTCAGGCTGAACGTTCAGTCTGATGTCCCCAAGGCTACCTGATGTCCACACTGTGCTTGTGACAAGGTCAGTGGGGTACCTGTGAACTACCTGCAATTGACTGAATGTAATATTGTAGGTTAAATGGGCTCTGAGGAGGAGGGTCCATCCTCTGGGTCCTGCCACCACCCCCAGATCATTGGCATCATGCCCCCTTTCTCCGGTGCCCATTGTCTGTACATATGACTCAGCATGGCCACAACTGAGCCTGACATTGGACCATTGAAGAGGCACATCTAAGTAATCCACACTCCCTGTCTCTCTACCCCTGTAATATTGGACAGGGATGCAAGGGATCCAAATGAGTCATTCGTTTGGGGGCCCATGCTGTAATTGTGATTACCCAGGCAGGACTCACGTTTGGCCCTTTAAGCCAGGTCAGGCTGATAACCATGAACACATCTTCCCTCCCCGCTCTCCAAGACAATAGTCAATATAATCATCTCAGACTCTCTGCCCTCATTTCTGAAACTTCTTGACTCTTAGTATATACGTCAGTAGAATGTAACAGTTAAGAGCTTGTGTCCTAGGGTGGGTCCAAACCCCTAGATCCAAATCCTGGTTCTGACACTCCCCAGCTGGGTGACTTTGAGCAAAGTATGTTACCTTCCTCCTACCCCAATTCCTCATCTGTAAATTGGGGCTAATAATGGTACTTCTAACATTCTTTGGGGGAAAGAGATGAATTCATGCCCATGACGTGTTGAGATAGTGTCTGGCAAAGAATAAGGGTTAGTTACTCTTCCTGTTCACTGACCTTTGGTCCCCCTGGAAAAGCTGCCTAGCCAATGGGGCAAATGAGGGTTGAAACCCAGTCCACACTCTGCTTGAAAAGTCAAGAATTCCTTGGGCCCTGGAGCTTGTCCGTATCAGCCCTAAGAAGTTTCTCTCTTTCTCCCAATTTACCCACCTATCGGGCAGTGCCTTTTTTCAGTTTACAGAAGGAAACTGTGCCTGTCTTTGCCCTGGTAACCAGTCTACTTGTTTTCTATTCCCTGCATCCTCCTTCATAAAGACCCTGGAATTCACTCACCATATTGGCTCACCCCTGTCACAGTTCCTCCTGCAGGATACAAAGAAGCTTGCCAAGATTTAATTTGTGCCCCCTTCAGCAGTAGAAGAGGGATTTAGAGAAGACACCAAACCAAGATAGATCCTCTGCCAGTGGAGTGATCTCCTCCTCTTATTTATAATCATAGAGCCTGCCTCATGTTAGCTAGTTTAACATCAACACAACTTGTGATGAAGGTACTGCTCTTATCCCTCGTTTTATGGGGAATTCTCACATGAAAATTGGCAACATTGGCCTTCAAAGGCCTCTCTGCCACCAGAGCTCTGCTGTCCTGCTTCCCCTTGAGAATTACTCCACCAATGAGGTGATTATAACCCACCATCAGCTCATTTTCACAACCAGGCTCCTACCCCACCTACCATGGGCATCAACGGTTTGGGTTAAGAGTAGTGCTACCGTAGATGTACCCATCCAGACTTTCTGTTTTTCTCCTTTTCTTCGCATCATCTTCACCGCAGTTGCCAACTGAGGTTGATTTATACATTGATTTGGTAGCCCATGTGTTTTGGCCATCATTCCATGTGTAATATAAGTAGTTTTATATGTGCAGAAAATTGGAAGCTTGGGGATTTGAGCATGTATAGAGATTCTTGAAGCTCAAAGGAAACTCAAGCAAGAAAGATGAACCCCAGAAAAAAGAAATGGCTAACCAGTGTCCCACAGTAAGTTAGTGAAGTAGTTGGGGCTCATATCCAGGTCCTCAGACTTCTTATCTTTAAGGGATATGGATTTCTCATCCTTGTTTCAGAGCCTTCTTCCCTGGTAGCAGTGAGTTCATGCTGTGCGACTATACACTTAAATCTTACCTGCCACAACCCTTTTGTTTGTAGTCATAGCTCCTTGCACTGTAATGACAGTGAGTAAACTCTTGTAGTTGACCCCCAAAGATGTGCTCAAGTCCAAACACCCATTACTTTGTAAGCACGAACTTATTTGCAAGTAGGGTCTTGGCAGATTAAGTCAAGTTAAAATGAGATCCCAATGGATTAGCGTGGGTCCTAATCCAATGACTAGTTTTCTTAGAAGAAAAGAAAACTAATGTAGAGAACACCACGTGAAGACACGCAGAGATTGGAATGACACATCCACAAGCCAAGGAATGCCAGGGATTACCAGCAACTGTCAGAGGCTAGGAGAAAGGCATAGAACACATCACCTTCAGAGCTCCAGAAGAAACCAACCTGGCCAATACACCTGAATTCTGGACTTCTAACTTCCAGAAGTGTGGGACAACAAATTTCTGTTGCTTTAAGCCCTCCAGTTTGTGGTAATATGTTGTGGCAACCCTAAGAAACTGATATATCCCTCCTGAAATGAATTGTCCTGTCCATGTACACCTTGGCAAAACAAAACAAAATAAACAAATGAAAATAGTTCTCATCTGAGAGAGGGTCTTGATAGCTGGGAGAAAGTGTAAGAAGCATTGAAGGGGGAAGGAGGAGTCACCCATAAACCTCAGAGTGCTGTAGCCAGAGTAGTGGGCAAGAGGACACACAAAGGGGGATGCTGGGAACCCCAACAGTCCTTTCTGCACTGGCGCCTCTGAGCTGGGTCAGGCTTGAATCTGAGTGAGGGTACGTGGGTCTTACCCTTCTGCTCCATTTGCTCACAGGCAAGGCCCCGGCGACCCAGTGGGCACTGGCACTCACAGCTGGTGCCCTTGAGGATGGGCTCCCCATTGTTGAAGCAGGGTCCACAGCGGCAGGCATTGAATTCCATCAGGTACTGGTCCAAGGCCCGGCGCAGGTTCTGGCGCTTGGCCTCCAGGGGCCCCAGGTTTGTATGTCGCAGCACCTCATAGATGGGCTGCATCTATGGATTCAAAAAAAATAGAGAGCCCTTCCCTGGGCTTCCAGCTTCCCAGAGCCCACAAACTGGCCATCAGGCCTTCCCAGGCCTGCTCCATGTGAGGCACAGACCTAGAACTCTATCTCACTGCATTGGACCCTCACAGCCACTCTGCAAAGCAGGTATTAAACTCCAGAGATCCTGAGTGTTCGAGGGACTAGCTCAGGATCCCCCAATTAAGTGCAAGAGCCATTCTGAACATGGGCCTTCTTAACTCTGAAACCTGTGCCCCGCCCCCCCCACCCCCCCCCAGTCCCAGAAGAAGAAGAGAACTCAGCAGCTATCTGCGCCAACTCATTGGCCCCCTCCGGCACTTTTAAAGGAAGCAGGAAGAGTGTAAAGTATTATGTGTGTTTAGCCTGTGTTTTGGTTTGGTTTGGTTTGGTTTTGGTTTTGGTTTTGGTTTTGGTTTTTAATCCATAACCTCCAAAGCAGGAATTATTAAAGTCCTTGATAGGTAGTTGGCAGTGCAGAATACTTCTCACACTGGTGTGAGTGTGATGGTTGTATGTGGGGGGTGGGGGGGGGGGTAGGGGTCCTTGGCCTCTGGGGCCACCTATTCCAGGAATGACTACAGGCCAGGGTTTCTCAACCTCAGCACTACTGCATTTCCAGCTGGATAATTCTTTGTTGGCAGAGGAGGGCTATCCTGTGGGTTGTAGGATGTTCCGAAGTGTCTCTGGCCTCTACCTATTAGAAGCCGGTCATAACTTTAGGTTGTGAAAATCAAAACTGTCTGCTGACATCACCAAATATCCCCTGGGGGGCAAAATCGACCCCTGGCTGGGAAGTAGTGGATGGAGGTGAGAGCCCTGAATCTGGAGACAGAAAATCTGTCTTCGGATCTTGGCTCCACTGGTTCCAGGCTATGTGATCTGTCAGGTGACACGGGGAGCCTGCCTTCTTTGCCTCTACAATGAGGACAGTACTCTTGCCTTCCAGGTTTACTGTGACGATGAAAGCTGGTAGACTGGAAAAGCCTGTCGCAGAGTACAAGTTCAATAAATGCTGCTCACACCCTCGTTATGCGGCCTAGAACTCTTTTCTGTCCATCTCTAAGCCTGAGCCCCATTATCTATGAAATGGGAATAATAACCTTCTTCCTAGAATTCTTATGAAGATCTAAAGAAATAATGAATGAGAGATGCCAGCATGAAAGGGAAGAACAATATAAAGTAAAGCACCGTTTTTATTAGTTAGATGGGATGGAATGGGGATAAAAGCTGAAATTTTTCAAATTGCATATACCTATGGTGGTCGTCAGCATGCTTTTAAGGCTATATATTTTAACACACAATCAAAAAGTGAGAGCTCCTTTACAGATCTCTCATTTTATAGGACAGTAACCTGAGGCCCCAAGAGAGGAGCGATTTGCCAAGGTTGCAGGGCAATTCAGAGGTAGGGACTGAGCCACACTGGGGCAATCTCCCTCCTCCAGAATCAAAAGTCAATGGAGGGCACTCACAGTGGCCTTGAATGGGTTCCTGGAAATGTGTACAGAAAGATCGGTGACAAACAGACCTTGGCTTGTGGTCACAGGCCGCAGCTGAGGTCACCAGGCTGATCATGTCAGGACTGGCTGGGTGGCCAGCCAAGGGCATGCGACCACTTACTGGAAGTTCAGAAAGTTTGGCCCCATTGTTAGGAAGTGCGTGCAGAATGGGCCGCCCTGTGGCCCTAGTTAAAGATGACTCTTAATTTCAGGGAAGGTTAGGACCATTGGGCCACTTCCCTGTGACCTTCCAGTGGGGCTCAGCACTCAGCCCCCCATCTCTCACTTCTCAATCCCAGACGCTTCAGGGAGAGGAAAGGGGCTCCTTGGGAAGGGCAGGTGGGGACTGAAAGAAGGGAAGAAGGGTGGATAAAAAGAAGCTTTGAGCTTGGAAAGATATTGGCCATGATCTTCTTCCCATTTTATAGGTAAAACAGATTCCGAGAAGGCAAGTGGTGTGATATTAGCAACATGATGTAACATAACACATAATAATATGTAAAATAGCATCATAACATAACATAATTCCCATATTCACTCAATCTCAGTACCTGCCATAAATAATCACCGCTAAGCTACCATGGGGATTTGCAAATAAGACACTGTCTCCTCTCTGAGCATCAGGTTCCAAATAATCCCCTGGCTAACCTCCTTATCTGTAGTCTGTCTCTCTCTCTTCCCAGCCCTTCAGTTCATCCTTCATGTATCTGTAAGCATCCTCTTTTTCAAATACAGCTCAGGGCGCCGGGGCGGCTTAGTCAGTTAAGCATCCAACTTCCGCTCAAGCCATGATCTTGTGGTTCTTGAGTTCAGGCCCCACATCAGGCTCTGTGCTAACAGCTCAGAGCCTGGAGCCTGCTTTGGATTCTGTGTCTCCCTCTCTCTCTGCCGCTCCCCCACTCATGCTCTCTCTCTTTCTTTCAAAAATAAACACACGATAAAAATATAAGTAAAATATATAAAATATAGCTTTAGCGCTGTCACCTCCCTGCTCCACAACCTACCAGCTCCTAATGCATCAAATCCAAACTTCTCAGGGCCAAAATGTGTTGTGAAGAGATTGTGAATGTTAGAGTCTATGGGACAGAGCTCAAGTTGGTCTCTGCCATTTACCAGCTATGAGATTTGTCCAGCTTACTTAGCTTCCTCAGCTTGTTTCTTCAACTCTCATTCACTAAATACCCACTACTCTCTCCCTAACCTTGTGATGTAATATGTTATTATCTCCATGTTATAGACCAGGAAACTAGGGCTCAGAAAATGAAGTAACTTGTCTAAGGCTATACACTGAAAAGGTGGCTGAGCCATGATCCAACTTATATCTTTCTCATCCCAAACCTAGGCTCTCTTTCCCCCAAGATGATATTCGGTCTTCTCCAAATCATTAACATCAGACTTCCCCTTGGGAGCTTTGTTCAAGGCAAACACAAAGTTCACCTCTTGTCCGTGAAAGTTTATATATTGCTCCTGATATCAATTTTACACTTTTTGACCAAATGACTAATAGCTTGATGATAGCAATTTTCAGACCCTATGTGAATTACAGGTGCGTGAAAATGGTCCCTTACTTATTGGAGAAGAAATGAGATCAGGGTTAATCCATCTGACCTCTTTCTTCATAGAGAGCAGGGTGTTATAATAGACTTTTAGGTTCAACTATTGGTATATATTTTAAGAAGAGAAATGTATCCATACCCGGGATTTTAAATATATGTAGAAAATGGACAAGAGTCAAGAGAAAATGGGCGAGAAAGTAATCATAAAAACCCAAAATACAACTCTTTTCTTAATGGACTATCCTTGCGTATGAATAGAAATAGTTTGACAACTGGTAGACCAATCCATTTCCTTTGCAACTTGAATACAATTTTACTGCCTTTCCGAAGTGAATGATTTAAGGCAGGGTTTCTCAACCTCAGCGCCGTTGATGTTTGAAGTCAGATATTTCTTTCTTATGGGGACTGTCTGTGCATTGTGAGGTGTTTAGCAGCATCCATGGTCCCTACGCACTAGATGCCAGTGGCACCTTCTAGCTGTGACCACTGAAACTGTCTCCAGACACTGCCAAATTTCCCTTGGGGAGCAAAGTCGCCCCCCATGGTTGAGAACCATAGCTTTAAGGAAGGTGCTAGGGTAGAGGGATGTGAGAAACTGGTCATGAAGTCCAAAGGTCTGAGATCAAGTATTGCTACATATGAGCTTTGTGACTATAAATGGATCACTAGTTCCTTGGAGCCTCAGTTTCCTAATCTTTTAAATAGTGAGACTCACTTCTGGACCAGAGGTTCATTGTGATAAGGGGATGAGATCACTTGGAGCAAGGGCAGCAAATACAGCTTGGTACCACAGCTTGTTCTTGTATGGCCTTTGAGCTGAGAATGGTTATTACATATGTAAAAGTTTGTAAAAAAGAAGGAGAAGAATTTGTATGAGAGTTTGTCTGTGGCCCACACAGCCTAAAACATTTACTATCAGCTCCTTCCCAGAAAAAATTTGCCAACCCTCGACTGAACGAATGTGACTTTAAAGTCTTTTCTGTATAAATGAAAGTTCTTATTTTTAATGTGGCCTAATTCTGAAGAAATTCTGGGACCACTAGTGTAAAACTAGGCTCTGCCCAGATGTTAAGCTTCTGCTCCCGGAGGTCGTGTGGCCTGGGTTTAAAGTCACAGGCTCCCTGTAGTCAGGCGGCGGGAAGGCCACCAGATCAGTGTGCCGTTACATTTAATCTTGTTCTTTGATGGGCTCATAATAAGAAATATGAAATGATCTGGTCTGCTTCACTTTCATTCCTCATGGACGTAGAGTTTCTTCAAGTGCGAAAAGACTTACCTCAAAATCAATAACAACAGGATTATACTTTAATGACCTCCCCCAGGAACGATACGTAATGGTGCTCCCGTTTTGAGTCAAGCCACCGCCCCAGCCAGAATTGCCACCTCGCACTCGAGAAATGATGTCTTCCACAGCCATGGCCAGCCTGTCTTTGTCTGCCAGCAAGAAGATAAGTGCATTAGTTCAGTTTCCAAAAAGCCAAAGGACTGGTTGGCAAGCTCCACTGATGAGATTTGGGACAGTTTATGTGCTCCCCTTACAGCTGTCTCCCGTTCTTCCACCTTGCTCAGTGAACTAGCAGGACAACCAGAAAGGAAGGACCAAGACCTAGAACTAGACCCATCCTCTGAACTAGAGCAGACACTGGGAGGACAGCCCAGACCAGACCCGCATGGCGGAGGGACAGGATGGGGAAACGGATGAGGATTCATTCGTGCACACATTTATTCGTTCATATGCCACATGTGTACTCTGTGTCTGCTACCTGCCAAGTAGGTTCAATTAAGTATCATAGGTGCTGTGACAAATGTCTCTATGGGGCATAGAAGGGGCATAGAGAAAAAGGCAGTTAGATCTACAGCGGGGAGGGAGGATTGTCAGGACAAAAGGTGAGTTGTCTAGAAAAGTGAATGACCAGGTAAATGGAGAGAGGAGGGAAGGGCATCACGGAGAAGAAAGTATTTGACTTAAGGCCCCGAGGCATGAGTAGCCAACACAGTGGGAGTAACCTGAACCCCAGTACATTTGATGAGTGAATGAATGAATGAATGAATGAACACTCACTGCCTTATTCAGGAAATGCCAAAAATATCCGTATACAAGTTTCTCTAATAATTGTTCTTTGAGCTTGGTAACTATATTGTCCTCTCTTGGCAGACTATGACCCAGTGGGCTTTTATCTCAACAGTCAACTGTCCAGGTTCTGTCTGTACATTCCCTTCATCCCAGTTCTTACTTAGATCTTTGTCTAGCGCTCGAAATCTAGAAGTCACATATTTCTAAGGTGATCTCAGTACATGGTTAATTCAAAATAGAGCCACAACCGGTTATTGGTTTGGGGTATTTAGCAGCTATACAGCATGACCATTGACTGAAATGGAACCAGTTGAAAGGCAAAATAGTGTCTGTCTGTGCCCTGAGTGTGTGTCCAAGGAACAGTCTAGCTTCTCTTTTAGGGACCCATTACTAAATACTTACTAGTATTGCCACCTCCAGTTTTTTCACAACGTTCTGCTGATAAACGTCCTTCAGTTTTTATGCTGTCTGTGTAATCATAGTCAATGCCCACAAAGCCTCCGAAGCATTTCTTGATATCTGTGCTGGTAATGCCTGTCACAGGGAGACAGAGAGATACAAAATGCTGAGATGCTTAAAGACTGTGAATACGTAACAACCAGCTCACAGCAGGAAAAGCTAGCTTTGGTTTTGGAGTCTCAGAGAGCTAAGGTGAAATCCCAATCCTCTAACCCAATTTCAATGTTCCCTTCTGTGCGGTTCAAACCCAAATAATTCTGGTAATGAGAAGGAATATGTATTGCACATACTAGCTGCTCAAAAGTGCTAGTTCCCTTTCCTTTGCACATTTTCCACTGAGCCTCCTCAAGGCAGGGATTCTGTCTCATCCATCTCCATAAATGCCTGTGCCTCACACAGTACCTGGCCCGTGATCAGCACCATTTTCGTGCCGCCATTTTGAACTCGTTGCTCCTTCCTCTCTCTTTCACCATCTTTCTGAAGTCTACTCAAGCTCCAGTTCAAATGTCATGTACTCCATGAAGCATATTTGGATCAGAATACTTCCCTCCTTCTTCAGAACTACCAGTGGGTATATTTGGGCATGAATGATCATATTTGCACAATTCTTTTTTGCCCAGGTCTTCCTCCTACCCTGGAGAGGCCAGACTGCCTTTAGAAGATGGATAGATCTCCACGGGAAGTCGGGCCTGCCTTCTGACCCCACGAGAACTGTGAGTCCCACATTAGCTGTCTCCATATTTGTTTACATCTGAGGACCCACGGAGGAATCTGAGTCTTCTTGATGAGGCATATAATTCTCAAAGCACGAAAGTCATTTTGTCCCAAGCCCTCGATCTGTAAATGAATAGAGCTGAGTTTCCAATCCTTGGTTGGGCTGGCAAGGTAAGGCTAGAAAAGTCAACTAGAGCAAGATACCGGCCCTCACTACAGAGTCCAGCTTCATCTGTGGCTAGAGGTCAAGGATTTGTGTCTTATTCACCACTCTCTTGTCGGCATAGCGGCACAGTGTCTGTTGTGGACGAGGCGCTCAGTAACTACTTTCAAATAAGTGGTTGATGGGTGAAAAAGGTGAGTAAATAAATAAATATATGCCATGAGTCCTTTGGTATGGGCTTCTGACGGAAAGAATCTCAAAAGTCAGGAATCCTGAATTTAAATCTCAGTCACTTAGATGAGTGGATAAGGAAATTATGGAGTATGTATAAATATGCGTGTATGACTATTACATACATCTGATTATCATATGTGATATATATGATATTCAGCCTTAAAAAAAAAAAAAAGAGATCTCGTCATTTGCAACAACATGGATGAGCCTGGAGAACATTATGCTACATGAAGTAGGCCAGGCACAAAAGGAGAAAAACTGCATGATGTCGCTTATATGTGGACTCTAAAACAACCAAATAAATATATACAGAAGCAGAGGTAGAAAGGTAGTTGCTGGAGGTGCAGAGGTGGGGTTGGGGGTGGGAGGGGGACACTGGTCAAAGAGAACAAAGTTGCAGTCCTGTAGGATGAGTAAGTATAGAGATCTAATTGCAGCCTGATGACTATAGTTAATTATACATATGAAATACTGAAAAATTGGAAAGTGTGGATTTCAGGTGCTCTCATCCCATACACACAGGAAAAGGTAACTCTGTGAGGAGAAGATATATTAATTAGCTTCAGTGTATGGGGCACCTGGGTGGCTCAGTCAATTAAGCGTCTGACTTCAGCTCAGGTCATGATCTCACACTCCGTGAGTTCGAGCCCCGCGTCGGGCTCTGGGCTGACAGCTCAGAGCCTGGAGCCTGCTTCAGATTCTGTATGTGTCTCTCTCTCTGTCCCTCCCCTGCTCATGCTCTGTCTCTCTCTGTCTCAAAAATAAATAAAAACATTAGTTTTACTGTAGTAATAATTTCACTCTATATATCAAATCGTCATGTTGTATGCCTTAAATACGTACATTTTTTTTTTTTTTAAGTAAAATGAAACCAATCCCAGTCATAGGCACCCTGTGTGCATTGAGAAAAGGCCGGTGATGGCTCTGGGCCTCACTTTCCCATTTACAGAGAAAGTGGCTGGATTTGCCCATCTCCAGGCCCGCCTGAGCCACAGCCCCCTGCCTGTGGGCACGTTTTCTGAATCACGGCTGAGCTCCTGGTGCCTGGGAGGCTGGACGCTGTGAGCACCAGCACTCAGCACCAAGCACAGGGCTTCCTCGGCCACTTCTATTCAAGCACTTTTAATTGTTGATGCATTACTAATTGAGGAAGATTTAGCATATTTAATTGTTTTGATTAAAAAATGCTTCCCCAGTGTTCAACAAAAGCGGAGGAAAGGAATTCACAGGCAGAAGCCAGAGTGATTACAAGTGGGGGATGGTGGAGGGCTGTGGGCTTACAGTGCCAGGGCAGGCTGATGGGCGGAGTGGGGGAGGCTGGAGGCTGTCTGCAGAGCCCTTTTGCTCATGCACGGTCTGCCACAGCCTGCCATGCGCAACAGGGGAAAGAGAAATCCAGTTCGATTTAAGCGGCACCGCCTCACTGCAAAGATTTGCCTTCTGGGGACACCGATGTAGGGTACCAGCCAGCAAGGGAAGGTCTGTGACTTAAGGATCATACGACGTGAGAGCTGAAAGCATCCTTGGACACCTAGCCACATTCTCTTTTCTGGTTGAGACGCCCTTGGTTCATACAGGTTAATTATCTTGCCTGAGGTCATACAGCTAAGAAATGGTAGAACTGAGGGGCGCCTGGGTGGCTCAGTCGGTTGAGCGTCCGACTTCGGCTCAGGTCATGATCTCGCGGTCCGTGAGTTCGAGCCCCGCGTCGGGCGGGCTCTGTGCTGACAGCTCAGAGCCTGGAGCCTGCTTTGGATTCTGTGTCTCCCTATCTCTCTCTGACCCTCCCCCATTCATGCTCTGTCTCTCTCTGTCTCAAAAATAAATAAACATTAAAAAAAAAAAAAGAAATGGTGGAGCTGAGATTCAAACTCAAGTCTGGCTCGCTTAGAAGCCGGTGGTATTTTCACTAATTCCAATTATCGCATCAGACTAAAGAATTCTGCTGTTAGAGAGAAAAATTTAGTAAACACCAACTGCGTACCATCCCCGGGACATCGTGTGTTGGGCAGTGTAGGCACTGTGAGCTAAAGTAATAGGAGTATGATACAAATCTGAATAAGTAAGCCTTTGTCCTTGAGAAGCTAGCAGGTTTGGGACAATATACCAAACAAAAGCGAAGGTGTCTCCTGAGAGTTGCGTGTTCCAGAACACGAGGGCTGGGAATGGAGTGCCTCATCGGCAACTGTAGGAGCTGCTCAATCAGAGCTATCTACAGAACACCCATGGGAAACCACGCCCAGTAAGCTGGGAGGTGGGGGGCAGAGGAGGTCAAATGCAGGGCCAAGATCCAGGACTTGAAACCACTCGAAAGCCGTATTGGGAACTGAGACACAGGGCCAGAGGTGTCTTGCTTCCGTCAAGCAAAGAACAGAGGAGGGAGAGGGGAGAAAGAGCAGAAAAAGGCCTGGAATCGTGCAGCACTTGCCCAGATGGGTGTGGGCACGGGTAGCCTGACGACGCAGCTGGCTCTTGAACAACATGGGGCTTGGGGGTGCTGACTCCTCACACAGTTGAAAAGCCAAGTGTAACTTTGACTCCCCCAAAACTTAACTACTGATACCTTACTGTTGACGGGAGGCCTTACCGTTAACATAAATAGCCAATAAACACATATTTTGTGTTGTCTATATTATAGAGTACATTCTTACAATAAAGTAAGCTAGAGAAAAGAAACTGTCGTGAAGAAAATCATAAGGAAGAGAAAATACATTTACAGTCCCGGACTCTATTTACTGAAAAAAAAAAATCCACCTAGAAGTGGACCCACACAGTTCAAATCCATGTTGTTCAATGGCCAACTGTATTTATGGAACCAAACAATGATCTGCCATGGCTTCACCCCATCCCATCAGGCTGGACTCCCTAGCTACCCATTTTGGACTGTAGTGGCATTTGTTACGGTTTTTGAACTTCAGGGACCCCTGGAGGGGGCTGTCCAAACTGGACTACATAGTGACATGGTTTGGAGTGCTTATTTAAAATACAGATTCCTGGGGCGCCTGGGTGGCTCAGTCCGTTAAGCGTCCGACTTCAGCTCAGGTCACGGTCTCGCGGTCCGTGAGTTCAAGCCCTGCGTCGGGCGCTGGGCTGATGGCTCAGAGCCTGGAGCCTGCTTCCGATTCTGTGTCTCCCTCTCTCTCTGCCCCTCCCCTGTTCAGACTCTGTCTCTGTCTCAAAAATAAATAAACGTTAAAAAAAAAAATTTTTTTATAAATAAATAAATAAAATACAGATTCCTGCGTCCCACCTGTATCAATTCTAATTCTGTATTTCTGAGTAATTAGCATTCTGTCTTTGAAAAAATAACCCAGATGATTCCTATTCAGTGCATCTGGGAACAGATGTTGAGTACCACGGTTTTACAGAGAACTCTGGTGGCCTGTCACAGAGCGCTGGCCTGTGCCCTGTCTCAGTCAATGCCTTTGTCAATGCCGTGGATATGGACTTGGCAGCCAGGCTCATCATATGTACCCAGAAGAAGTAACTATGAAAAGCCAAGGATCATTCAGATCAAGAATCAGGATTCAAAAAGCCCTCGGAAGGTTTGGAAGGATAGACAGACCAAGCGTAGTGAAATGAGACTCAGTTGAGAAAGCTGGGGAGAAAATACCGTGCACGAGCACAACAGGGAAGGGGAACCGCTTAGGAAAGCAGGAAAAGGCTGTAGAGTTTTGGATAACTTCCAGCTCAGGAGGACGATGAAGCCAGGTGAAATGCCAGGTGAAAATTATAATCAATTAGGTAAAGGAGGGGAGCATCTCTCTCTGTGCAGCTTAGAGAAACCCAGAACCTGGCATAAAAATCTGGGGTCCACAGTTTAAAGGAAATAAGAGAATATGACATTCACTGAATATGATTCAGCCTTAAAAAAAAAAAAAAGGAAATCCTGCCATATGCAAGAACATGGGTGAACCTTGAGGACATTATGCTAAATTAAATAATCACAGAAGGACCAATATGCATGATTCCACTTATATGAGGCATATAAGATAGTCAAACTGATAGAGCCAGAGTGTCGAATTGTGGTTGGCAGGAGTTGGGAGGGGGGAAATGAGGCATTTCTTTTTCTTTTTTTGTGTGTTTATTTACTTTTAAGAGACAGAGAGTGAGTGGGGAGAGGCAGAGAGAGAGAGAGGGAGACACAGAATCTGAAGCAGGCTCCAGGCTCTGAGCTGTCAGCACAGAGCCCGCCGCGGAGCCCGCTGCGGGGCTTGAACTCGCGAGCTGTGAGATCAAGACCTGAGCTGAAGTCGGACGCTTAACCGACTGAGCCACCCAGGCACCCCAAGGCATTTCTAATCAATGGACATAATGTCTCAATTATGTAAATTCTAGAGATAGAATTGTCTCTGTAGTTAAGAAGACTGTATTGTCCACTTGAAATTGTGTTACTTTGTTAAAAGGGTAGATCTCATGCTACGCGTTCCTACCATAATAAAACTAAAAATGAGGAAAAAGGAAATAGGGAACATCCTTTGGGAATGTTTGAGGGGATTGGGGATGTTTACCTGAACAAGAGAGGAAAGTTCTAAGATACGTAGAACAAGATTCAGCTCACTGGAGGGTTGTCTTGAGGAAGAGGAAGTAAGCTTATTTGTGTGGCTGGAAGGGCAAGAACGAAGGCCAAAAGGACAGAAGTTACAGGAGGGCAGATTTAAGCTCAGCGTCAGGTAAATCATCATCACAGATCAAGGAGATAGGAGTTGTTTCATAAGGCAGTGAGCACCCCATACCAAGAGGGTACCAAGCACAGGCTATTTGTCTGTAAGGAGCACTGTGGAAGGGCTTGAAGAGTTGACCGGTGGTCTTTTAAGGTCTCTTCCAAAGCCACGATTCTGAAACTTTAAGAACATACCAGAACACCCAGGGAACATCTGAAACAAGTTTGGTAAGTACTTAATGACTCCTTGCTGTGTGCCAGGCATCTGGAAATAAGGAGGACTCAAGAGTGTCTGCTCTCAGTGAGCTCGCAGGCAAGGGTGAAGAAATGGAAGGAAACAGTTATTGCCCTGTGGGATGAGGGCCGCAGAAGAAGGCAACAGAGTCAGGACTAAGTCTTGCTTGGAGGCCAGAGGAAGGATATCGGAGGCCAGTCCGAAAAGATGAGTAGGGATTAGCCAGACAAAGTGGGGGCACGTTGAGAGTAGGGGGAGACCATGGGATTCTGCTCAGAAAAGCCACCCTGACCTAAAGTCCAGAGTAGAAAAGAGAGAGAGGTAAGGTCAGTGTAGGAAGTACTGGGAGCCCCTGGGTTCCTTCCCGCTCTGATCTGGCCTCAAGAAGAGCTGTTGTGACCTCCTGCAGGCCAGGAGCCCAGGGGACATGTCCCAGGCCGCCACGTCTAGCACGTCTTCCCAGCCTGGTCTTGACTGTGGCCCAGGCGTGGGAGCTGCTCTCACACCTCCACGGAGAGGCTGTATCACTGTGGCTCAAAGGCAGGACCAGGCAGCTTGACTTCTGAGGTGGCAGAACACAGCAAGTCTGTCACTCTTCAGATGAAAACCATCAGGTGGAAAACAGCAGGTGTAAGACATTATTTTTCCCTTTGCAACAAACAAATGCCATTCAGGTTGCGGTCATCTGTCTGCTGTGTTGCTTTGCTACATCGGTTGTCCCCAAAGACAGCCTCGGAAGGAGAGGGGAGCCTCATAGGGTCCAGTTCATGTGATAATATTGGAAGAGATGATTGTTTAGCTGGGAAGGATAGGCTAACTTACCTGCCCCCTCTGTGCTGTTTATCCATTGAAACTCAAGCTTCTCCCAACCACCTAAGAATAATAGTGTAAGTCCCTCTGTGCCTTTCACATGCTGTTCCCTCTTCCACTCGACTCTAGAAAGCCTTCCTTCTCTCTCAGGGATCCAAATCTGTGTCTCCACTGTCTCCTTGTGTGTCCCCCACGCCATCCCAGTGCTTCCCTCCAGCATAGTATTTAGCGAATCCTAGCAATTGTCAGTTTCTTGGTCTGTTCTTCCAATTATACCGCAAACTTGTAAAATTGTCTTCTGGGTTTTACAGGTCTTGGCACAGACCCTGGCATGTGACAACCCCCCAGGATTGCTCAGGGATGGGCTGATTCCAGCCAATCTAGACAATACCTCTAAAACGTTTAGGTTGTCACAGATCTTCCTTTTGGTTGATGATACACACGACATCTTTGTAACATCTCACACCTGATTAAGAGATGATATTTTATAAAGCACTTTCACTCTGTGTTATCCCATTGGAGTCTCAAAACAGTCTTAGGGAGCTGGGAGCATTTATCCATTTTGCAGGCTCGCTGGTTGGAAAAAGCAGTAATTGTGGTGAAGAATGTGAACTCTGCTCAGATATGTTACTTGAACCTCTTTGGGCTTTATTCTCCCCGTTTGTGAAAACGGGGGTGATAGTTTCCGCACATGAGTCCCTAAAAACAGTGTCTGACACAATTAAGTGTTCAACAGATCTTAGCTACTATCATTAGGTTACTTGCCCCAAATTCCAAAATAAACAGGCCCAGGAATCAGGGTGTGATGTAACGTGTGTTACCTCCAAATGCGGTTGCATTTGGATGTTTCCTTTCATCACATTAGTGTTAACTGTGCAGAGAAATGTTCCTCATGTGGCGTGAGTAGCAGTGGCCTTACCAAGCCCCTCATTCCCTGCACACCTCATTCTACAAAGCGGCAATCTGTGCTCCCCATGGGTGTTGTGGGACTACAACCTCAGGTCTCTCTCCTGACTGGTAACAGCTATCTTCAGGGACTCTGGCCCTTCTAGATCATTTTGGCCATACACAAGAGGCAGTATGGCGGAGGGGGCTGAGGTGGCCGTGACGAGAGTGAGTATAGCAGAGATGTTCCATCTCTCTGGAATGGAGACCACCTGAGCTAAAATTCACCTCTGCACACCAACTATCTGAGCAAATTGTCGAACCTCCGTGTGCCATGGTTTCCCATCTGGAAGGTGGGGGCTTTTGTAGAGTCTGCCTCATAGGGTTGTTTGTGATGGTTAAGTGAGCGAAGCTGCACCAAGTACAATTCTTGGGATTGTGCCTGGCTCAGAACCAGCCATCATGGTCAAGTGTTCCTGTGATTAGTATTGCAACAAATGCTACAGCATACCCAGATGGGCTCGTGGTCCCTGATGCTAAGCTTGGAAAATCAGAGAATGATGGAGGCCAAGGCGTTTGTCAAGACAAATTTTCTTAATCAAGCTTTCTGCAGTATAAACTGTTCTGAATGAGTGAAGACCGAGAGAATGCCCACATTTGCTAAGTCCCTGTTACGTGCTAGGTAAAGCTTTCCCATATGTTATCTTATTTCATAACCACACATCTCTCCACGACAGGTA
The DNA here is from genome assembly GCF_016509475.1 of Prionailurus bengalensis. NCBI lineage: Eukaryota > Metazoa > Chordata > Mammalia > Carnivora > Felidae > Prionailurus > Prionailurus bengalensis. The sequence goes on along the minus strand of NC_057345.1, from coordinate 46,279,454 downwards.
CAATTATTCCCATTTTTTTTTAACGTTTTATTTATTTTTGAGACAGAGAGAGACAGAGCATGAACGGGGGAGGGAAAGAGAGAGAGACACAGAATCGGAAGCAGGTTCCAGGCTCTGAGCCGTCAGCCCAGAGCCCGACGCGGGGCTCGAACTCACAGACCACGAGATCGTGACCTGAGCTGAGGTCGGAATTATTCCCATTTTTAAGATGAGTAAACAGAGGCTTAGATAGTTTAAGTCACTTGCCCAAACTTCTACAGTAAGTAAATAGTAGAACTGGGGTTGAACCAAAGTCTATGTCCGAAGCCCATGTCCTCCATGCCACATTATGTCACCTATGGGAGAGAGAGAGCTAAGGGTGGCGCTGGGGAGTAATTTTGACATCATCACACCTTTTTCCCCTTTAAAGCTGGGGCTCTTTCAAAGATAGAGCTAGAAATTCAAAATCAGGACAAGATCAGGAGAATGGTGCTGAGGGTCTCTTAGGTCCATGTGTATGCAAATGACTTGGGGGGATGGGGACAAAACCAAGACACCAGGAGTCTGTCAGTCAATCAATACCATCCATCACTGTGCAGTCTGGTTGTCATGGCAACTGGGGATAAAGCCTGGAGCCTGTTAGAATCTTGTGCCTGTCTGTTCAGGGTGACTGGTTGGTTAGCAGGCACAGCAAAAGACCCTCTGGACCAGCCCAGACTATTTAGCCATAAAATATAAGACACTTCACCATCAGATTCCTGCCCACCTCACCCTCTGACTGTCCAGTCCAGCCCAGACTCTTTAGGAATCTACCCCAACGCTGCAGAGTAAAGGAAAGCTCCAGAGGAGGCCCAGCATATATGGGCTTGGATTCTGAACCTCTCCTGCTAGAAAGACACTGAGCCTCTACTGTGCACCAGCTTCAGCCTATGGACAAGACTCCGGGAACGCATCATTAACAAGATGCATAATGGAAACAGGCAGCTGCAATGGTGTGATGTAACTAGTAAATCCTAGGTGCACTGGCGTTCAGCATCTAACAAGACGCCCAACCCAGGGGCGCCTGGGTGGCTCAGTCGGTTAAGTGGCCAACTTTGGCTCAGGTCATGATCTCGCGGTCCGTGAGTTCGAGCCCCGCGTTGGGCTCTGTGCTGACCGCTCAGAGCCTGGAGCCTGTTTCAGATTCTGTGTCTCCCTCTCTCTCTGACCCTCCCCCGTTCATGCTCTGTCTCTCTCTGTCTCAAAAATAAATAAACATTAAAAAAAAAATTAAAAAAAAAAAAAGAAGAAGACGCCCAACCCAAAACTGTGGAGACAGAAAGACTGCCTGGAAGGGTCCTATCTAAGCGGAGACCAAGAATGGATAAGCAAGAGCCAGGCAAAGAAGAAAGGGTATGGGGAGTGGAGCAGAAATCCAGGTAGAGGAAACAGCACGTTACTTCTTGTAAAGCCCCAAGGAGAAAGGGGGTATGGTTAAGTCGAGAGACCAGCAAATAGTACGGCACAGCCCAGTGGTGAGTAATGGGCTGAGCAGGGCCACACAGCATGCTCCCTTGAAGGCCAGCCATCTTATCCAGTGGCAGGAACCCTCCCATTCTCAATGGTCACCTTTGCATGGCTCCAGCAGCTTGCCATTCTGCTACTTGTCATCCTCTCTGTGGCTCCCTGGAGGCCAATACTGACTCCATTTCCAGGTTAGCGTTGTTATCACTCTTCCTGCCATAGCTCAGCCACAGGATTGCTCTCATTAACGCACTGGCCTCAGGGGCCAGCCCTCCACATCAGAGTCTGGCCTTTGGGTGAACCTAGACACTCATTTCCTACCACTCACCCTCACCCGTTTGCTGCTTCAGCCACTGTCATAAGAGGCCCTCCACCCAGAAAGCCCTAGCTCCCTTCTCCATCAGGCAAGCTCCTCTGCCTGATTTTTAGAAGTTCAGAGTCTAGAAAAGGGGAGGGTCAGAAAGGGTGGTTGCTCCCTCCTTTGCGCTCCTACTATATTTATTTCTATTTGAGCATTTTCACGTTGTATTAGTCTCAGCCCCCAACTGACTGCACGTTTTTCCAGGGCATGGATTTGTGTGTTTCATCTCTGTGTCCCTGGAAATCATGGGTTCTCAGTGAGTATTGACTGGATGAGTGGTTGGAAGGATGAAAGGATGGATGGGTGGATGGATGAATGGATGCAGATTAGATTATGAGAAGTGTTTTCCTCAGAGATTAAGTATTTCCTGCCTCCTACTTTGGGTAACAAGGAAAAATGTTGTTTTCTACTCAGTACCTTCCTGAAAGGGAATTATAAGCAAGCAACGGCAATAATATATAAATGTGATGGAAAGTATGCGAATTTGAGGGACTTAAATTACACATTCATCCCACCCCAATTACTCTCCATACACAGCTTAATCATCTGGGCTGCCTCTGTCTCATTCTTGTAAAGGAATAAAAAATGCACAGCCCAGGGGCCCTCATTCCTCTATTCTGCTGCCTCTGACAGACATTACTAATTGATCACAGCACTGTCGGGCTGAGCCCCTGTCTCGTGTCATAATCTGGGTAGCATTTGCTATAGAAACCACTTGCCATCACTGACTTAGACACTTTTTCTGACCTTCAAGCTTCTGAGGTTCACCTCTTTGAGTGCCGTGGGTGCCAGCTCATCATGCTGGTTCCTGGCTCTGTGACTGCACCTAAGTTTCAGAACAGACAACCACAAGCTGGGCAATTTGACCATTAACAATTCTCCCAATTACAGTGCCCAATCAGTGGGTTGAACTGATCCCAGACTTCATTTAGAAAAGAATATTGAGTATAATTCTCACTTAGTTATGTTTGAGACCTGACTTAGCCACCTTCAAAGCTATCACCAGCGGTTTAATTTTTTTTTAAGATCATAACTTCTAAAAAATAAAAATAAATAAAAAGATAAGTGAAATAAAATAGCCAGATGTGGGGCGCCTGGGTGGCTCAGTCGGTTAAGCGTCAGACTCTTGATTTTGGCTCTGGTCACGATCTCTTGGTTTGTGCGTCCGAGCGCTGCATTGGGCTCTGTGCTGACAGTGTGGAGCCTGCTTGGAATTCTCTCTTTCCCTCTTTGTCCCTCTCCCACTCTCTCTAGTGCTCTCTCAAAATAAATAAATAAACTTAAAAAAAAAATATATATATATATATATCCAGATATACCCCAAGAAGCACTGAGCTGGGAGTTAGAAATCCTTGTGTCAAACCTCACCCTGCTTCTAGCCAATGCCTTCACCTTGGACACACCATTTTACCTGTCAGTGCCTGGTTTTCCTTGTTTGTAAACCGGGACAGCCATAGATGGTTCACGGCAGTGCTGAGAGGCCTGAGTACCATGATACGCACGTAAGCACTCAGCAAGCTGCCTGCCACAGAGCTCAGGTAGAACGCAGTGAACACTCCATCTTTCATTTCCATTTGGATAAACAGTTTCATTAGATGAGACTTTCCAGGCCAGTCTTGGCAGTTATTAATTACATTTCTCTCTAGCTTTCTACCTTGTCTGCCCTGCTGTGATGGTTAATTTTATGTGGCGATTTGACTGGGCCATAGTCGTATCCAGATAGTTGATCAAACACTGTTCTCGATGTTTCTGTGAAGGTATTTCTGGACGAGCTCAACATTTAAACCAGTAGACTTCAGTAAAGTCTATTTTTCTCCCTAATGCGGGTAGGTCTCATCCAATCAGTAGACATCCCAAATAGAACAAATAGGCTGACCCTCTTCTGAGTAAGAAAGGATTCTTGCTGTCTGGCTGCCTCCAAGCTGGGACTTGAGCTTTTTTCCTATCTTTGACTCATACTGAACTATCAGCTCTTGCTGGGTCTCAAGCCTGCCGACCTTTGGACTGGAACTAAACCATCGGCTCTCCTGGGTCTCCAGCTTGCCAACTGCAGATCTCGGGACTCGCCAGACTCCATAATTGTGTGAGCCAATTCTTTATAATAAATCTCTATATCCTATTGGTTCTCTGAAACCAGTTAGTTAGAATACCAACTAATATGCCTCCAAATATTTTCCTTATGGCAGCTGATGATTTTTCCTTTATTTAAAGTGATGAAATACATATCTATATTCAGTGGAACACACTAGATGGTGTTTTTAATACTTTTTTTACTACCCCCTCCCCCAAGCTAAGCAATAAACTTTACTCCATGATGCAGCCCACACACATCCAGATAAAATCAGTTTCCATACTTCATCATACTCTGTTTGATGTACTCTGGTATTTTCCATCTTGTTTTATTCTATTTCATTTTGTTAAATGCTGGTCATGACCCACTAACTTTCTTTTACAATCTACTAATGGGCTATGCCCTGTAGTTTGGAAAATTCTAAGAAACACATCTCTAAGACATTGTAGCACGTGGGGTAAGATCACGTGTTCTTGAGTTTGACCCCTGGCTCCACCAGTTAATAGCAGCGTGATCTTGGGTAAGTTATTTAACATCACTAAGCTTCAGTTCTTAATTTGTAAATTGGGGAGTATAGTGCCTTCTTCCCAGGTCTTTTTTTAAAAAATTTTTAATGTTTATTTTGAGAGAGAGAGACAGAGCACAAGTGGGGAGATGCAGAGAAAGAGAGAGAGAGAGAGAGAGAGAGAGAGGGCGACACATAATCTGAAGCAGGTTCCAGGCTCCGGAGCTGTCAGCACAGAGCCTGACTCAGGGCTCTAACCCACGAACCGTGAGTTTATGACCTGAGCCAAAGTCGGACGCTTTACCGACTGGGCCGCCCAAGTGCCCCTCTTCACAGGTCTTTCTGGGGGATTAAAGGAGATAGTATATTTAAAATGTTTAACCCAGTGTCTGCCACATAGTAAATGCTCAGTAAATGTTGGCTTGTCTTGCCATCTCTGCTAGACTAAGCCTGCAATATATAATATCAGAACGAATGACGGAATGTGGGGAAATGTTGGGGGGATAAATACTTGGACAATACACAAACTCCGCAACAGAAGATATTGATTCAGTACTAATGGAATCATGTTGAGCAATTTACTTAGGCTCTTTGGACCTTAGTTTTCTCTATATAAAATTGGGGATATACTAATACAACTCCTCATAAGGTATTACAAAGATTATCTGGAATATTAGAGGTGAATGCGTTGTACATGAGCAATATTAGGAGTTACTATAGGCAAATATATTTTATTACAACCAAGTATTTCCATTATCTTTAAGTACAGTGAATTTTAAAAATTAATTCATTTTAGGTGGTAACAGACTTAGTTTTCCACATAGTAAATCATTCCTGACTATTATCGGATGATTATGGCAAAGAGAACCCCTGTTACCTTCCACTCCCCCTCAATGAGAGGAACCACACTGTTACCTAGACGGTGCTGACCGTGTTTCTATTTGTTGAATGAAAAGCTGAAGGAATGAATGAGTAAAGGAAGGGAAGAAAGGGGAAGGAAGAGAATGTAAAACTATACTTGACATCAACTTCTCTGAGGTTTTAACTGTGTTCCTGTGGCTTTTTCTACCCTGTGTGTTAGGTGGTAGCCTAGCTGGTCCAAGGACCCTAGCTGGAAGGTGATGATCGATGACAGGCAGAACGTACCATGCTCTCGCTGGAAGGGTCTTTCCCAGGGTCACTTTTATCTGGCATCCATCAGGGGGAGGAATGATGGAACACAGGCACTGATTTGGGCAGAGTTGTTAACACTTTGAAAGATAGTGATGAGAATTCACAGTGACCTTGATAAATGGGAGAAGCAGTCCCTCCAAAACTGGATGAAGCTCCAGGGACAGAAATGAATGACCTTGATCAATAAAATGGGAAGGTGGGGGAGAAGGCATGATTGCTGAGGCTCCAAGTCTACAGCAAAAACATTGGCCACTGCAGGCCGGGCACAATGGTAATGATTTCCTTTCCATTTGAACATCGTTTCAGAGCTGACCAATTGCAGAGCCCTGTGAGATAGGTTGTCTGGTTATCCTCACTTTACAGATGAGAGGGCAGTTAACATTATAGAGTTAATAACAGAAAAGCTAAGAATAAGACATCTGGTGATAATAACACAACCATAGTGCAGCAACGGCAGGTAACATGTTTTAACTCTTAATACACGCCAGGTACTGGGCTACACGCTCACATAAATAGTTTCATTTCATGTTCATAAGACTCCTATGAAGTATGGACTCTCGTTGTCTCATTTAGAAGAACAGAAAACTGAGGCATGAAGAGGATGACTAATTTGCCTGAAGGTCACTTCGCTAATAAATGGTGGAGACGAGGTTAGAATCCAGGCAATCTGATTCAGAACCTTTCTCAGCAATTGATATTTATTGGGTGCTAAATATTTTCTGTGGATATGTCCGCTTATTCCTTATAACCACTCTGTGTGATGAACGCCGTGAATACTTCCAGCTTCACAGGTTAGGAAATTGAGACTTGAAAAGATTAAATAACCTGCCCATTATCACACGTACTAGTGACACAATCCTTGTTTTCAACGGCTGTGCTACATTACTAATATCTTGCATTCAAGGGGAAAAAATATCTAAACATTTACCACACAAGATGCGGGTGAATTATTCCCAAACAAAACTTGGTTATTGTTCCTACTTGGGTCTTGAGGAAGATGAGCACTAGAGAAATTTAGTACCCTGATCAAGGCCCTGTAACTACTAGATGGTAGAACCAAGATGAGCACCCTTTGGGTCTGACTCCCAAGTTTGGATTCCTTTTTACCACATCACTAGCATATATCTTCACTCTATAGTCCTTGTTTCAATGATTTTACAACCTACTGACCCCACCTAAAACTGTAATCCATAATAGTAACTGCTGTTTTGACAGTGTTTTACCTATCACAGCGCTTTAAAAAAAATATCTTGGTTAATTCTTCTAACAGCCTTTTGAAGTAGTTTATTATCCATATGTTAGGGACGGGAAAACTGAGACTCAGAGACATAAAGTGCTAGTTTTTAGATGGAAGCATCTTCACGAAGAGCAAACATATCTCAGAAAAAAATATTTTTACCCCCCCCCCTCCACTGCCTGCTGGTTTTTATGGGACCACACAGTGCTTCCTTCACAAGCGAAACATCAATAGCAATTATTTTCTGTAAGGTCTTCACAGACTTCTTTCAATATGGCCAAAACCCATAGAATCATGAACCTTTGGGGTCTTGAGGACCATTTGTTTACTTCCTATTCCATGCATGGTTTCCATTCAAGCATCCCTGATAAAGGTATCCAGTCAAAGTTACTTAGATTCTTAGATTCTGATAGGAAACTCTCTTTTATGTTGCATTGTAAGAGACAGAGGGCCCAGAAGCTGAAATAGATGTGTCAGGATTCGTCTACATTAGCCCAAAACCAGGCATCCAGAACAGGCCAGTACCATCTTTGTCCTAAAGAAATTTATGGAATATCCACTAGCCTCTGATACTTTTCTCATTTTACATGTCAGTGTGGCTGGAGGGAACCATCAGTGAGAACACGGCACAGCCTGGTGAGCAATAGTCATGGGAATGGAGAGAAAAGCACAGATTGTAGGTGCAGACTAATGAGATGTGCGGGGAGAGGGAGAATGAGTCAGAATTATTCCCAGGATGTGAGTCCTGACAAAGGCAGCTGGGATAAAAGGGAAAGAAGCCTGGACTGTAACTCAGAATGTATTGTCTATTTTTCACTTACTACTGATAGGGCTTTTCAGCCTCCGTTCTTTCATCTGTAGAAGTAAGGAAACATTTCCTCTTGCACAGATCTTTGGAAGATTAAGTAAGAAGTTTCACAAATGGCCAACAGACATGTAAAGGTGCTCAGCATCGCTAATCATCAGGGAAATGCAAATCAAAACCACAGTGAGATACCACCTCACCCCTGTTGGGATGTCTATTATCAAAAAGATAAGTGATCACAAATGGTGGTGACGATATAGAATAAAGAGAACCCTGTGTGCTGTTGGCGGGAATGTAAACTCGTACAGCCACTCTGGAAGACAGGATGGAGGCTCCTCAAGACATTAAAAATAGCACTACCACATTATCCAGCAATCCGACTTCTGTGAATATATCCAAAGGAAATGAAATCACTCTCTTGAAAAGATATCTGTATTCCCATATTCATAGCAGCATTATTCACATTAGCCAGAGTATGGAAACAAAGTAAGTCAAAAAATGGACGAATAAAGAAAGTATGGTATAGATATACAATGGGATATTATTCACCTTTAAAAAGAAGGAGATTCTGTCATTTGTGACAAAATGGGTGAACCTGGAAGGCATTATGATAAGTAAATTAAGCCAGATATAGACAAATACTGCATGGCAGAACCTCTTCCCCCCCATAAAATCAACTTCATAGGAACCGAGAATAGAAAAATGGTTACCAGGGGCTGGGGGAGGAAGAAATAGGGAGACGTTGTTGAAATGGTACAAACTTTCACTTGTACGATGAATAAGTTCTGATGACCTAATGTACAACATGGTGACTGTAGTTAATAACACTATATTATATAATTGAAATTTGCGGAGAGAATAGAACTTAAATGTTCTCACAAAAAAAAAAGGTAAATATGCAAAGACAGTGTGTAGTTTCCTCAAAAAAATAAATATAGAACAATTCCACATCTGAGTATCTATACAAAGAAAATGAAAATACTAATTCAAAAAGATATATGCACCCTTATGTTTATTGCAACATTATTTACAATTGCCAGCATTTGCTATCTCTTGTCTTTTGCTAGTAGCCATTCTGACAGGCTTAGGTGATACATCATTTTGGTTTTGATTTGCATTTCACCAATAATTAGTGATGTTTAACATCTTTTCATGTGCTTATTGGTCATCCGTATGTCTTCTATGGAAAAATGTCTTCAGATTCTCTGCCCATTTTTTGACTGGATTGTTTATTTTCTTGTTCTTAAATTATATGAGCTCTTCATATACTTTGGGTATTAACCCCTTATCAAATGTATCATTTGCAAATATCTTCCCCATTCAGTAGGTTGCCTTTTCATTTGGTTAATTGTTTCTTTCACTGAACAAAAGTTTTTAGTTTGGCTTAGTCCAAATTGTTTATTTTCATTTCATTTCCCTTGCCTTTGGAGTTAAATCCAAAAAATTGCCAAGACAAACTGCTTACTGCCTATGCTTTCCTCTAGGAGCCTAATGGTTTCAAGTCTTACATTCAAGTCTTTAATCCATTTGAATAGATTTTTGTATATAGTATAAAATAGTGACCCAGTTTCATTCTTTTGCATTTAATGGTCCAGTTTTCCCAACATCGTTTATTGAAGAGACTTTCCTTTACCCATTGGATATTCTTGCCTCCTTTGTCATATATCAATTGTCCATACATTTGTGGGTTTATTTCTGGGCTCTCTATTCTTTTCCATCAATTAGTGTACCTGTTTTTACGCCAATACCATACTGTTTTGAATACGATAGCTTTGTAGTATAGTTTGAAACTAGGGAGTCTGATGCCTCCAGCCGTGTTCTTCTTTCTTAACAATGTTTTGACTATTCGAGACCTTTTGTGATTCTGCAAAATTTTTAGAATTATTTGTTCTAGTTCTCTGAAAAATGTCATTGGAATTTTGATAGAGATTGCATTGTATCTACAGATTGTTTTAGGTAGGATGGACATTTTAACAATATTCTTTCAATTCATGAGCACAAAATATCTTTCCATTTATTTGTATCTTCTTCAATTTCTTTCATCAGTGTTTTATAACTTCAGAGACTTTTGTAAGGTCTGTACACTGAAAATTATAAGACATCCTTTTATTGTCGATGCATGGTTTCATGCTGTCTTTTAGGGAGAAGCATTTTATCTAAAGGACACGTTAGAAGAAAACAGCCTTGTGCATCCTCTGAGGTGAACCCAGAGAGGATCTGAGGCAAACCCAAGGACAAAAAATTCCTCCAGAGCAAACCAGCCAGTGCGTTCATTTAAATCATTCCATACCAAGGTCAGCTCTTTGAGGATGTGAACATATACAACACGGGATGTTTCTTAGAAATAATCACTTTGTAGAATATAAATATTATTAAAGTTATACGGATCAAAGATACATAGAAAAAGACAGTAACAAAGAGGAAAGAGAGAGAAAGAAAGGCATCCAAAGAGAAAGGGAGAGAGAGACGATGACAAAGAAGAAACTAGACAAACATCAAACGTGGAGAGAAGGGTGTACATGATTCTATTTGTCAAAGGGAAAGAAGGTAGATATTTTTGTTCTTTGTAGGTTAATATGTAAATGGAATTCTGATTTATTAGCGGTCTCCAGCAGATGAGGTGATGATTAGCACATTTCCATATTTATAGAAAAGCAACACTAACTTTCCGGATTTATAGAAAATCAGCTCTTCACAAATAGCAAATTGTGCTATTATCGACATATGGTTTTCTATAAACAGAGCTGAGGTAATTATCCCTGGGACAATTTGTTGGTGGGCTCCTTTTGAATATTAACCACATTGGAAGCCCATTTCTGCCTCACAGATTTTAAAGAGGAGGGGCCATGAGACACCCCAGACAATTAATTAGTAATCCAACACCAAAGACAGAGCCCAAATGAAAGGCTTTACCCAGGACCACATGGTGGAAAGACCGTAGGTCCAGGGCTCTGACGCCAGCTTCCTGTAGCCCTAGGCAAAGTAATTAACCTCCCTGAGGAGCCTCAGCATTTCTGGGCTAAAACTGGGATGATACCAACCTCCAAATTGGCAAGAAAATTAAATGATGTTGTACACAACAGGACCCGGAACCCAGTAGGTCATCAACAAATATTAACTATGTTTCCATCCTTACATTATTGAATGATTCTAAAAATACCTGCTTGAATTAAGCTTTTCAAACTCCTTTTTTGTATTGACCTATCTTAAACTATTTGTTTTGTATCATGACTCCATCTGTGTATGCATATCTTTGTTTAACTGGAAAAAAAATTTATTGAAGCAATAACCTATTTTCACTACCTATAATCCTCTATGATATTTTCTATTCTCTCCTTTGTTGTTTTTGTTCAAAATGTTGTTTGTGATCCATACTATGGGGTTGCAACCTGTAGTTTATGAAGTCCTCTGCTGCAAGAGGGTAGGGACCATATTTAGATTTACTCACCATTGTACCCCTAGCATAAACACACAAAAGATACCTAATAGATATTTGAAATTATAGAAGAATGGATACATGGATAAATGGATGAATTAATGAATGGCCCTTACCAGGAATCTAAATTAATGCCCTCTTTAAAACTCTATGTCTCGTTTTATGCTCTCACTACATACTGAGCGTTGTTTTGAGTGCCAAAGAGATAACATGTCAGACATGACACCTGCTTTCAAAGATCATGCTATCTAGAAGAGGAGGAAAATACTTGCATTTGGAAAATTATATTTTGAAGACTAAATAAGTGTGGAATTTATATGAATGTGCTGAAGAGATGGCCAGCCTGGGCTGGCGCAGTCAGGGAAACGTCTTAAAACTGGGTGAATTTGAACTTAGTTTGGAATATGGATAGATCTCTCCACCCTCACTCATTGAGTAGGTTGGTGGTTCTCAAACTGCAGTGATCATCAGAATCACCTGGAAGGCTTGTCAAACAACAGACTGCTGGTTCCTTTACCAGTTTCTGATTTGGTACGTTTGGCATGGAAGCCTGAGAAGTTGTAATTCTAACAGGTTTCCAGGTGATGCTGATGATACCAGTTGGAATCCACACTTGGAGAACCCACTGTTCTAGCAGTTTTTGGAGTGAGACCTTGAAGGTTGTTGACCCCATGCTAGGGGGTTTAGCTATTCAGGATTTTAGGCAAAGAAGGTATATCAGTGTATCTGTAAAGTAGAGGGATTATTCTGGTAGCAATTGTTGAGCATGGATTGGAGGGGTGAGCCTTCCCCTAGAGACCCTTTAGGAGCCAATGCAATGATAAGTGGAAGATGGAAACCCAGCCCACCACTGTAGCAGTGCAGATGGAGGAGAGTGGCAGGATGAGGGCTGGTCAGGAGTCAGAACTGAAGGTTTTTGTGATCTCCAGGGGTAAAGGAGGAGGAGGAATCTGGGATGACTCCAGGTTTCTAGCATCACTGACTGATTATACAGCAGTTCCATTAACCAAGAATCTATATTTGTAATAAGTTTTAACATTTTAAATAACAAAATCCCAGGGGCACCTGGGTGGCTCGGTCGGTTGAGCGTCTGACTTCGGCTCAGGTCATGATGTCACGGTTGACGAGTTTGAGCCCCGCGTCGGGCTCTGTGCTGATGGCTCGGAGCCTGGAGCCTGCCTCAGATTCTGTGTCTCCCTCTCTCTCTGCCCCTCCCCCTGCTCATGCTCTGTCCCTCTCTGTCTCAAAAATAAACAAACATTAAAAAAATTTAACTAACAAAATCCCAAGTATTATTTATTATCAAAGAGTAACTGGAATGTAATAAAAAACACATAGTTTTGGGGAGCCAGACAAGTCCGAGTTCAAATCCTGTTCGTGACGCTTCTCAGCAAGTGATTTCACCCTTCTGGACCTCAGTTCCCCGTAAATAATAATACTCTCAAATGGGTTGGTGACTACAATGCACTTCACCCTGTTCTGCCCCCAGTCCGTTGTCACCTCCACACGTCTCCCTGCTCTAATTACAGCCCTGCACGATGCAGCCTCCTCCCTGAGTATTAGGTATGTTACCTTATATGGTTGTCACAAACAAGATCATACGTGGCTCATAGTCAGTGCTCAGAAAAATGCAAAGCCCATCCTCGTGTGTGCATTGACCACTGTGCGCATAAAGCTTCTGTTCTACTTACCAAGCGATTCCATTTTTTCTTTGTCAAGCACCAGGATGTATTCATAAACGCCACCCATTGATCCAGACGTTATGTAATGAGTGCCATAGTCGTTGATGAACTTGGAATACATGCCGTAATTGTACTGCTCCGGAAGCTCCATTAATGACTGCAGCATGCTTTCATCCAGCACAATATTGTCCCTCCTCATCTTAAAATGAGCAGTCTGCACCTTTGTGGAAATTCTCATGAAGTTATATTTCTGCCAACAATCACCGCCGTCGAGTAAGAGAGAAGAAAGAGAGCACACATTTTACCATATGACATAACGCGAAAGATCAGCATTTAGTAGCTGTGGGAGATACGTGTATTTATAAACGTGTGAGCATCAATACCCACAATGGAGTGTTATTCTATTTTACAGGCATATATAAAACACCCGTGTGTGCCTGACCGCCTCTCTCATGCCTGCATCTCTGTTCCCACTGACCCTGTTCAGGTCCTGTTTGCCTCAACTCTCAACTGGGTTGGTCACTGAAATGTGCTTCCTAGTACTGGTGACTGTGTTCTGCCCCCATTCCATTGTCACCTCCGCCCAGCTCCCTGCCCCAATTATAGCACTGCATGATGTAAGCCTCTTACACAAGTATTAGGTATCCATTAAAAATTATGTTTGGTGGGGGGTGCACTTGGGTAGCTCAGTCGGTTGAGCGTACAACTTCAGCTCAGGTCACGATATCGCGGTTCGTGGGTTTGAGCCCCTCATTGGGCTCTGTGCTGACAGCTCAGAGCCTAGATCCTGCTTCAGATTCTGTGTCTCCCTCTCTCTCTGCTCCTGCCCCACTCACTCTCTGTTTCTCTCTCTCTCTCCCCAAAATTAATAAACATTAAAAAAAATTTTTTAATGTTTTTTAATTGTGCTTAGGAGTAGTTTTGATGACATGAAATTCTGAGATGAGTTATTTATGTAACTTATTGAACACATATCTGTAAGAGTCTGTAGTCACTGGCATTATGCTTGGAGCAGAGGACACAATCTTGGATGAGACCAGTCCCTGCCATCATGAAGCTTACATTCTAGTGGTAATCTTGTACTGTTAAGTAATGAGGTAAGGCAGGCTCCTGAGATAACAGGGGTCATACTGGATTGGTTTAAGAGGGAGAGGATCATGTGTGGGCATTACTTCACTTGCTCTGAAGCAATAGTGAAATTTTGAAAAGGCCACCTACTTTGAGAAAAGTCCACATGACCATGTGATCGCCAGATCTCGGAGCAACACTTTCCCTTCAGAGCAATAGTAATGCTCTGGAATGTACCTTGTATTTGTTGAAAAATTTTCATAACTGTATTTTCATCATCCAGAATAATTTTTTGAGCCCCAACTAAATCGGCAGTTCTGGTATCAGGGCTATTGAGGCTTTCTGGTAAACTTTTAACCAACTCAAATAGTTGGCCAGAGAGAGTTCTCTGGCCCCTGATGGTTTCTCCCCCTTAGACCCTACTTTTTCCCCTTCCCACCCTGTGCCGGCTGAAGTTCTGGCAATCCCAAATTTGTGGGAGGCAATCTGCCGTCTGCAGACCTTTGCACAATGCTGTTTCCCAGGCCCGGAGCACCCTTTGTTCACTTCCATCTCCCTTCGTCGGGACAACCTGTTCTAGTCTTTAGAGCCCCGTTTAGGTAGATGTCCCTTGCTCCAGGAAGCATTGCCTGGCCGCTCAAGTTCAAAGGAAGCTAGCGGTGAATGTTTGATGGATAAATGAATGCTTGTGTGTGCCAGTCCTCTGATCTATTCAGAAAAGCAAGGTTGGCTTTCAAATTCTTCCCAAGCTAGTTTAGAGGGCCTGGCTGTTTCTCTTGAAGGCATTCCTCTTGTAAGTATTCCCGTTTACTCCAGGTAACCATGAAAAAGAATGGGGTGAAGCAAAAAGAGTTCCAGTCTTATCATTCAATTTTAGTCCCTTTGTGGTGATTCTGTGTGCAAAAGTGTAATAAGAAAAACAAACATGATTACCACTGATCAGACATTTCCAATTACACAAGCAAATGAAGGTTCAATTACTACTGTACTTTTTTAATGCAATTAAGGTAATACATGTTCAGTGTAGATTATGGAATACTGTTTGGCACAGGCATTATGCTTTAATACCTTGTTATTATACTTGTTTAACTTATTCACGAACGAAGAGTCTCGTGACCCGGATAAACCCACATCCACTGTTGTTTCAGGGCTGCCCGCGGGGCCCACACCAACAACCACTCCTGCCGACACAGACCTGTCATTCTTCACTTTAGAAAGAAGTTCATTTGCATCATTGTATAACTCTGAGGAGAGTCTAGTATCTGCCAGGGCCTGAAAAGAAACAAACAGATGTTAGCTTTGTGCGCCAGAGTTGTATCTCGATCTGTACTTAATATTGAAGTCTTTGCTCCGTAAAATATTTCAAATTGCAGAATTTTGTTAAGTTTGTTTATTTTGAGAGATGGAGCGTGCGGGCACATGCAAGAGTGGGGGGAGGGGCAGAGGGAGAGGAAGAGAGAGAATCCCAAGCAGGCCACACTGTCAGTGCAGAGAGGATGTGGGGCTTTAACCCATGAACCATGAGACAATGACCTGAGCCAAAATCAAAAGTCGGGCACTTAACTGACTGAGCCACCCAGGTGCCCCTGCAGATTATTATCATTATTTTAAAAGGCTACTCCAGGCATTAGATTGATCCTCACTCACTAAAATTCTGAAAACATAGCAGTTAGTTTAGTTATTATTTAGTGGTTGTGCTAAATATTTAAGGGGCACCCGCATGGCACATTTGGTTAAGCGTCCAACTCTTTGATTTCTACTTCGGTCATGATCTCCTGGTTTGTGAGTTCGAACCCCGCCTGGGGCTCTGCACTGTCAGATTCTCTCTCCTTCTCTCTCTGCCCCTGCCCACCACCCACCCCTCAAAATAAATAAATAAATAAAAATTAAAGATTTATTTAAGTACGCACACACACTCATGATTCTCATAACATGCTGTCTTGTTCTGAGTATGGATTTTTTTTTTCCACCTGACTTCTCCTTCCTGTAGAAGAGGCTGCCTTTCCCTACAACAGGGGCACCCAAAAAGCCGCATCTGGGCCTGGATCTGGGAGGAAAGGGGCAGGTGGGCCCAGCAGGTGGTGGGAGTTCTAGGCAGAGGTTTGGGTCCACAAATGTCAGGTTACTTCACTTCAGGCACACGGCACAGTGGCGTTCCTCTGGCACCTGGAGCAGAGTCATGACTCGCGCCTTGCCTGAGCCGAGAAAGCAAGGGTTAAGAGCACGTGGGTGGTTCACTCCTCAGTCACAGGAGCACGTATGTGTCGCGATGGAGCTGCTGTTAGTTTGGGTCCCGCGTGTCTGTGACAGACGACTTAGGGTGGACGGGTGGCATAGGGCATTATTTTCGAAAGCCCAGAGATTTCAGAATCCTTGGTTGCCGCCGCATAGCCTAGTCTGTCTGGCCGGACACATAAGCCCCACACCATCCTCGGGGTTAGGAAAATGGCATTGTCTGTGTCTTCCGGCTCGGCTTCCCATTGGCCTGGTGGCATTGGTGAAAGCAGTGGGGAAGCGGATGCCATAAGCCTGGCCTCATCCTGCCATCAATATTTATCTCTTGAGGAAGTTGGGGGAGGAGGATGTGACCAATAATGGGTCAGAATCCCTGGATCCTACGTCCCTCTGTAAAGACAGAATGCATAGGACTATATAGATAGAATGTGTGTGATCTGTCTTGCCTTCTAAATGACATATAGCCGGGCTTAGTTCAGATAGATCTGGGTTTGAAACTCGTCTCTGCCACCTACAGCTTTGGGCCTGACGCTTTATCCCTCTAGGTCTTTGAGTCTTTTTCATATCTAATGGGGTGATGATACTATCTACCCCTTTGTGGTGTTGTGAGGCTTAGGTGAGAGAATTTGTGTGCAAGCGTAAGATCTGATGCATGGCAAGCATCCAGTGAGGTGCAGACATCTCACCCAGAGGGTGAAGGGTACAGAAATGAATGACCTGGGAGTAGGCGCTGGGGCTGGTCATGAGCCATGTGGTGCTCCAAGGGACTGGGGAACCACACAGTTTTGGAGGTAGAGAGAATTTAGGGACCGTCAGCATTTTGCAAGCAAGCACTTTTCAACAGCAGAACCCTCTCTGTACACAAAATCACCTACAGAAAATCAAGACAGGAAAACTATCAGAAAAAGATAAATACCATATGATTTAGCTTATATGTGGGATTTGAGAAACAAAACAAATGAACACAGGAAAAAAGAGACAAAAAAAAAGATTCTTAAATGCAGAGAACAAATTGGTGGTTGCCAGAGGGGAGGTGGGGGTAGGGGGGAAATTGGTGAAGGGGATTAAGAATACACTTATCATGGTGAGCACAGGGTGATATATGGAAGTGTTGAATCACTATATTGTACACCTGCAACTAATGCACCACTGTAGGTTAACTATACTGGAATGGGAAGAAAAGAGAAGAAAAGAGAAGAAAAGAGAAGAAAAGAGAAGAAAAGAAAAGAAAAGAAAAAAAAAGAAAAGAAGAAAAAAGAAAAGAAAAGAAAGGAAAAGAAAAGAAAAGAAAAGAAGAAAAGAAAAGAAAAAAGAAAGGAAAAGAATAGAAAAAGAAAGAGGGAGGGAGGAAAGGAAAGGAAAGGAAAGAAGGAGGCAGGGAGGGAGGGAAGGAAGGAAGGAAAGCAAGAAAGGTGATCAGTGAGTAGCTGCCCCTGGTGAAGCAGGGGCCTTCGACTCAGAACACTGCCCAGCCACCTCCTGTCCTGACCTCCAATTTACATGGCAGGAAACTGGGCCCAGGGAGGGGCAGTGAGCTGTGCAAGGTCTCAAATACTTACATTCTAACAGATTACAACCTGGTAATAAGTCTTCTGACTAGCAGCCCAGAGAAATGGACCTCGAATCTGTTTCATTGGTTTGGGAATGGAGCCAAGATCTAGCAGGTGGATGGTCACCCTCATGTTGTGCCTCTTTTTGGCCCTGCCCTTGCCTGTTCGTGCCCTTCGGCACAGAACATGGGTGGGGGCAGATGTAAAGGGGCCTTCGGACACCAATGAGCTCTACAGGAAATAGAGTCTTCCTAAGCAAGGTGTCCATCCCCATCAACAGGCCTCTCCCTCCCCACCCCACAGCGGCCGGTGAGCACCCTGTTCAGACTCACTTCAAAGTGGTACTTGAGGAAGTTGTAGGGTTTCCGGAAGTACTTCTCATCTTCTCCGTAGTAGAGACGCTCACAGGCAGGGTCATAGCGAAGCGCTCTCCACTCCCCGTTGTATACTGTCTCACACTGGCCCCCGTAATACCTGGCATCGTACACGCTCTGAGTTTCCTGCTGGGTCAGGATATTGTACCTAGAGTGAAAAGGCAGGCAGCTGCTGGGAGAGAACACTGAAAAGGCAAAGAGAGCATAAAATATCCCCTGGAAGACGTTGTTGCTGGTCTGAGCAATGGTTTCACAAACTGTGTTCTCTGGAGCCCTAGGGTTCCTCAAAGTGTCTTAAGGGCTACTTTGCGTGACACGGGGAACCAGAGTGAGCGGAGCCGGGCCCCCAGGTTCCCTTTCACCATAGCAGCTGAAGGTTCCATCAACGCCTAGAATAGGGCGCCCCCAGAGAAGGCACTCCTAAAAATCGGGTGTTTGAGTTAAAGAGTAATATGCACAGTTATCAAAAATCCAGGCACAGAGCCGGAAGCCTGAGCCCACTTCCTAGCTCTGCCACAACTAGCTGTGTGATCTTGGACAAATAACTTAACCTCTCTGTGCCTCGGTTCCATCATTTGTAAAGAGCAGTCAATACTACTGCCCTTAGAGAGTTAAATATGAGCTGCAACATACAAGGAGCCATAAAGTACTTGGCATATATTAAGTAGCAAGTAAATGCTGCCATTGTGGGTTTTGTTTGTAGTGTTTCAGGAAAAGCTTTGCTGGTTAAAAAAAAAAAAAATAGACTTGACATATTGGGTGTAACTCACGTTGCTAAGTTGAGAATCTGACCCTCAGAAAGGCCATTGTTTTCAGGGCGGCCTGGAATGTCAGAGGGTACAATTTGAAAATCATGGAGACTCCTGTTGAATTTCCAGTTTGATCACCTACCAGCTCTGTGAATTTGGATACATTATAGATGGCTTTCTGAAGTTAATTTTCCTCATTTGAAGAACTGACAGAATAAAACCACTTCTCATGGTTTTTGGGGCGTCTAAATGAGAGCATTAAAGTAAAATGGAAGTCCAGTTGAGAGTCCATACTATGCACTCAACAAGGGATACTTCCTCTCCCCTAGCCCAGTACCCTCCCAGAAATACTTTCCTTTGCTTTTCTCTCTGGGGCATTTCACATCCATCCGCCTAGGCACTACATTTTAAGCCACAGACGGTGGAACCTTACATAGGCATAAACAGCGTTACATAGATGAAATACAGCTTTAATTTTCTAGAAAAAGAGAAAGTTAATGGAACAAAAACATTTCACTTTGGCTAAGAGATCCAGGACCTAACAATCAAAACCTCTTATGGTATAGATAATAAAATGATTTCTTGTCTCTGCCTCTCAAACTCCTATTCAGCCTTTAATACCCAACTCAAACATTGCCCCCTCTATCTGACCCTCTTTGATTATCCTGGACAGACAGCTATTCCTTTCTCTGTGTTCCCATGGCAGTCAGTGATTACCTCTGTCATAACATGTGTCATATTTTTTCATTCCCTCCATGAAAAGACACAAAGGCAGAAGATGAGCAGGGGGTTCACTATGAATAAAACCTGTCTTGAAGAAATAAATGGGTAATTATAGAGCGCCCGCATATAGTAGAAATTCAAGGTATGTTAACTTCCTTCTTCCCTTCCTCTCTCCATCTCTTCCTTCGTATTAATGGAAGTAATGTAATAATAGCTATGGTGAATTGAATACACATTCTACCAGACGTGTAGCATGTGTTAACTTTCAACCTCCTGACAATTTTGCAAATGCAGAAACTGAAGCTCAGAAAAATTAAGCAATTTGCCTATAGTCACAGATAAAATTTTTTGACGCTAAAATCTGTGTTCCTTCCCTTTACTTCTCTGCTTACTTTTCTATCTTCTCGAGCATTGAACATGTTTCTGCCTTTGGCTTATAAATATAGGCTCTCCGGTGAGCCAAACAAAAAGTCAAAAGAATAATTAGTTTTAAGACGTACTATAACCTCTAAGCATAAGAGGTTACTAAGACTACTTGTATTTAGACAAGCTGGTTGCAGAAACCCCAATGAAAATAAAAAGTTATAAAGAAATGCCACTTTTTGGAAATCTATGCAGAAATACACACATGCACAAAGATACATGTACAAGGATGTCCGCTGCAGCATTGTTTACAATAGGGAAAAAATGGGAAACAATATAATCATCTTTCAATAGTCAAATAAATTTTCATGTAGTGATACTATGGGAGAAGAATCAGCAGCCTTTTTTTATAAAGGGCCAGACATGAACTATTTTCGGCTTTACAGCCCATAGGTCTTTGTTGCAACTGCTCGACTCCATCACTGTAGGGTGAAAGCTGTGTTCCAATAAAACTTTATTTACAAAAGCAGACAACAGGCCAAATTTGGCCTTCAGGCCATAGTTTGCTGACCCCTGTTATGGAACATTATGTTGCTTAGAAAAAGACAATAGAAAATATGGGGGGAAATCTTCCAAATATATTAAGTTAAAAAAGCAAGTTACATACATTATGTATAATATGATCACATTTATGTAAAATATGCTTATGTCTATCATGCACAATACGTATAGGCACAGCTTCTATACAATGTATATTTTCGGTGCATTTTTTACATGATCTGAAAGTCCTACACCAAACTGTTACACAGGGGTCAGTTCCAGGGAAGGAAGTGAGAGAGGGTGATTGGGTGGGATGCGGGTCGGGAAGGGCGAAGGAAGACTTTCATTTTTTTTACCTCAAACATATTTTCTTTCTGTAGCAATAAATTAAAAATTTTAAAACTGGGGGGCGCCTGGGTGGCGCAGTCGGTTAAGCGTCCGACTTCAGCCAGGTCACGATCTCGCGGTCCGTGAGTTCGAGCCCCGCGTCAGGCTCTGGGCTGATGGCTCAGAGCCTGGAGCCTGTTTCCGATTCTGTGTCTCCCTCTCTCTCTGCCCTTCCCCCGTTCATGCTCTGTCTCTCTCTGTCCCAAAAATAAATAAACGTTGAAAAAAAAAAATGTTAAAACTGGGAAATGCTTAAATTAAAAAAAAATAGATATCAGGATAGGCTTCTGAGATCTTGAACAGAATAAAAAACCAGCTGTTGGGAGTGGGCGTGGGGCCATTCTGCTGGTTTCAGTGTTCCGTGTAGGTAAAGCACACTCGTGAAGTGTATTTCAATGCTCCTTTGAATCACACGAGAGCAAGGTCATGGTCTGTGATCTTTTTGCCAATAAGCGGGGATTCATTTTCAAGTTAACACCTCACTATTTCATGCTTCCACTCTGTTTATCCCACAGTCATGATCAAAATCAATAGGAATCCCCTTTGATGAGTATTAGGGGCTGAATTGTGTCCCCCTGACATTTGTGTGTTGAAGTCCTGGACCTCCGTACCTCAGAAATTGACTATTTTGGTGAGAGGGTCTTTACATAGGTAATTAAGTTAAAATGAGGCCATTAGGGTGGGCCCTAATCTCATATGACTGGTGTCCTTATAAGAGGTGGTTAGGACCCCGACACACACACAGGGAAGGGCAATGTGAAGACACAGGGAAATGGCAGCCATTGACAAGCCAAGGAGGGAGGCCTCAGAGGAAACCAATTCTGCCATCACGTGGCCTTGGACTTCCAGCCTCCAGAGCTGTGAGAAATACATTTTTGTTTTGTATAAGCTATACGTTTCTTTTGCCATTGCAGCCTGAGTGGACCAATATGCCACCTTAGGGGGACAGAGAGAGTTGCCTCACAGGACACTCGGCAGAGCAATTCTCCTAAAAGACCCTCTTGTGTTGCTAAAACTAATACTCGTGATTGAAGAGAAGCCATTCCCTGGGCCCAAGCAGTCAGGAAGCAGGACTCACCCCAAGGCCGCACTCTCTGACCCTGGAATGGGGTCATACAGGCTGCAGTCGCTTTCCATGACCCTGACATCTTCACAGTCATCCTCGTCAGAGCCATCAAGGCAATCCTTGTCTCCGTTACACACGAGGTGGCGTTTCAGGCAGCGACCTGAGAAAGGAGAGGCTGTGGATGCTTCCAGAGCCTCCCAGACTCCTCCCTCTTCCCATGACCCGCATCCAGAGTCACCAAGCCCCCCCTACTTCTGAAACAGCCCCTCCCCCGCCTTCATCATGTCCATCCTGTCTCTGTCCTCACTGCCTCTGCCCTCCTAGCAGCCTCACTGTCTCCCACCCGTAGCCCCCACCCCCTGTTCAGGCCCTGCAGCAGGCTCCCCTCTAGAATTCATCCTCCATATGCAGCTCCAGTGACCTTTCTCTATATCCTGCTGTGGCTCCTAAATATTCCCATTCTTCCAAATGCCACGGTCTAGCCCCCAGTTCCCTACCTGGCCCAACCTCTACCTCTCTTCCCAAAGCCCTGACCTGCAATCATTCTGCACTATCACCAGCCCTTAAATCCCTGGGCTTTTGCATATTCTTTCTCTTAGCAAATCCATTGCTCCTTTCTAAGTCCCAACTCAAGTGCCCTTTTGAAGCCTGCTCTGACTTCCCAGCACAGGTTTGAGCATCCCCTTCCAGAGAGTCCCCTTGGACCATGAGCAAACACCCATTACACTGGCTATCATACAATATTATCATCACTCCTTACAGGTCTCTCTCCCAAAGAGACTAGGAGTACCTCGAGGTCAGGCACATCATCTTTTCATCTCTGTATCCCCAGCAGGTAGAACACTGCCTGGGACATACATGCCCAGTCAATATTTATCCAATGAATGGATGAATGAGTGAACTGTACCTTTTCTAAATGAATCAACAGATGTTCCTACAAACTTACATCAAAATTACTTGGGTTACTCGTCGGCTTAAAATGCAGATTCCTGAGCCCCATCCCAAACCTACAGAATGCCAACTTCTAGGGGAAGGGCTCAGGAGTCTGCATCTTCACAAGCTCGTGAGTGACTGTTTTTGCACATTAAGTTTGACAGGCGCAGCTGTTATCTCACTGGAACGCTACTCACCTGTCTCCTTACACTGGAAATCCTGTCCACACTGCGCTTGCTCTAGACAAGCTGTGGGACTCTGACAGCTGGCTTGATCCCAGACATCACCACTGCAGATGGTTCCCCCAAACTTGTTTGGCTGCAGGAGGCTCCGGAATCGGTACTAAATCAGATTTTGAACCAGACACATTCATTGTCTATCAATCAAACAAGATTTGTGCAGGCGGGTGTCAGCTCAACATAAGGAATAACTGTCTCGTGATTGAGAGGTGCCTAAAAAGCTGTCTTTGGAGGGGATGTTCATAACTGGTGGTATTCAGCCAGAGGTGCCTCAACCATCAGCAGGGATATTGAATAGGGCCTTCAAGCATCCAATGAAAGACTCAAACAAAATATTTCTGGGGTCTTTTTACTTGAGACGAAGGACCTTCTCCCCTCCCTTTTCTTCAACCGCTTAGTACCTATTCATCTTTCATGATTCACAGTGTACCTCCTCTGAAAGCCTTCCCTAAGTAACATATTCCATAGTTCCCTGCACCTCCTTCTCTCTTCCCATTTGTCATGTAAGGTTGTGATCCCTTGTCTGCTTATTCATTTATCTTTCTTACTAGTTTAAGAACCTTTTGCATGGTGAGGAGAAGTGGTGAAGGAAGGACCACGTCTTATTTGACTTCATACACTTGGTACTTGATCTAGGGTCAGGTACACAGGAGGCACTTTTATGAGATGTTTGTTGCTTTCCCTCCGTACCATTTCTTCCAGTCATGGCATCCTCCCTTTCCTTGGAACATATCTCATATGGCTCAGGTGGGGATGATCTCACCCCCCAAATCACAGGAGTGTGTGGGTATGAACCAGGCCAGGTCAACCAGGGCACCATATGCCAAATTACAGTGATTGGTTTAGAGATTGGTTCTTGGCTCATCCTTAGGGCAATCATTATTCTCTCTGAAGATTTTCTTTTAGAACTATTAGAAAAGACCATTTCTTTTTGCCCAACTTGCTGGGAACTGTGGGCATCAAGTGGTCATCTAGCCTACTTATGTAAAAAGAGACCATCCAAGAAATGAAGACATCATCTCAGTCCCTGGGTTCAGCTTTGACTGCATATGAATAAATCCTTGTTGAAGGAAGTTCGGAAGGAATAAAATTCACACCAATCTTGGAGCTCTATGGTTTCATGATACTGCTTTCTATATGGTGCATAGCTTTGGGCACTAGTGTAGAAAGAGGAAGCTGAACACTAGGATATTCAGAGAAATATGAGGTTCCATTCCGACCTTCAAGAAGCTTAGAGTCTAGTTGAGGAGACAAAATAGATAACAATAGAAAACATGCTGTATGGAGAGCTCCATGCAAAGTGTCCAATAAGAGAATGTGCAGTGCCATATTTTCTGCTGCCTCTTGCCTTGGCTCAGCCCACAGGCCCCTCCTTCAAGAAGGTTCATAACTAAGTAGGAAAGCAATGGTTTCAGCAACAAGAAAAGTGAGTTCCTGGCCTAATTCTTCCTTCCTGCCTTCCTTCTTTCCTTCGTCTTTTTCTTTTTTCGTTCTTTCTTGTTTTCTTTCTTTCTTTCCATCTTTCTTTCATTCCTTCTCTCTTTCTGTCTTTCTTTTTCCTTCTTTCTTTTTCTTCCTTTTTCTTTCTTTTGTTTTCTCTCTCTTTCTTTTTTCTTTCTTTCTTTCGTCCTCTTTCTTTCTCCCTTCCTCCCTCCCTTTCTTTCCTTCCCTTTCTTTCTCCTTCCTTCCTTACTATAGCTGATACACAATATTACATTAGTTTCAGTTGAACAACAGAATGATTCAACTTCTCTATGTTACACTCTTCTCACTACAGGTGTAGCTCCCATCTGTCACCATGCGATGCCATTACAATAACACTGACTACATTCTCTGTGCTGCACCTTTCATCCCCATGACCTACTCATTCCATAACTGGAAGCCTGTACCTCCCACTCCCCTTGCCCATTTTGCCCATCCCTCCACCACCTCCCCTCTGGCAGCCATCAGTTTGTTCTCTGTATTTATAGATCTGGTTCTGGTGTTTGTTTTTTATTCCTGAATCTCTTTCTTACTTGCTATGTAAAGTATCAGTGCCTGGTACTTTGTGCCTCAGTTTCCAAATCTGTAAAATGAGGTGGTTGACCTAGATGACCTCACTAAGTATAGCTACTAATGATTCTTTCACCTGTGTTCATTTACCTTTGAGTTTCTATTTCCTAATATGTAAAGTATGATGACCCCTCACTTTGAAAGGGTGTTGTGAGAACTGAGAGAATGTGTGAGGAAATCACCTGGCCTGGTGTCTGACATATCATTGGTGCCCATTAAACAGAAGTGGTTCCACATCATTATCAATGGAGTTTTTCCAGAAGGTTCCAGTGGGTACATGTGGAGCTGCAGCTTCCCCCTCCCTCCTCTTGTCTACTTCTGCCTCCACAACTGCTCACTGGCAAAGAGACAGAGGTAGCAAAAAAGGTGAAGAGTAAATCTGTCCATTTGCCTTTCCTACCTCCCAGTTAATAACAGTGATAAGGGATTTATAAACTCACAAGGGAGTGTGATTAACAATTGGTTTGGAAATATAAGGACATTTTCATTCTCTTCCAACCTCTTGCCCCACAAATCAGTACATAAAGAAGTGCTTAGCGTACCAACGTACAGCCAAATCTCCTTCTCACTCTTTAAAAAGTCCGTCAGAGTTTTAAGACCTGCAGTTACCAACACAACGATGACGATGGTAACTACCATTTATTGAGTGTTTGTTGGCTGGACACTTCATATTCTTTATCTCATTTAATCCCCACAACTTTAGGAGGTCAAATACTATTCTGAATCCCATTTTAAGCTGGGTTAGAATTCCAGTTCTGCTACTTACTGTGTATGTGTCACTGGGTAAATCACTTAACATCGCTGACCCTCAGTTTTCTCATCTATAGAATGAGAGATATGGGGGTCTTGTGAACATTAGCGATAATACATGTAAAGAAGTCAGCACTTTGCCTGCTGTCTTGAATATACTCAGTAATAAGAGTTACCCCATCAATATCATTTTGTTAGCCTGCTGTTGGGCTACTCCAGAAGGATTTATGACTGAATGGGAATTGGATTAGATGGCCACTAATATCGCTTATGACTCTCCACAGAGTGGAGGGGGAAGCAGGAGAGTGAAGGGATCAGGCACATGGGCATTTTGGAATCAGACTGACCAACTGTCAAATCTAGGCTGTGCCTCTTTCTTTATGGGTGACCTAACCAAAGACCGTGGTATCTATCCGTCACTTACAGTTGGCTATGAAAGTCAGCTAAGAATTTATTAAAGCATCGGCACAGTGCCTGGTATATAGAAATGATTTAATAAATGGTAACTGTAAATGACATTATCACCTTCCCCTGGTTCCTGTATTGGAATGATGGTGCAGTCATGAGGTTCATTCCCACTGACTCCCCATTTTCTAGGTCATTATCAAATAATGAAGACATTGTGTTGCCGAAAGGTTGGTGCAGATACTCCCTTAGGGATTTCTCCATGGTAGTGCCTGTGTTGGTATCATTAAGATATCATTTTCTTTTCTAGCTAGTCAATAATATTTCTTTCCAGAAATGCACATCTTTGTTTGGGTGATTTTGAGAGGAATAAAAACCATATGAATAAGAAGAAACTAGGATGGTCTTTCCCTTACATAATTAACAGAATTTGTTTTAAGGATTTCTTTAAAGACACATATGTCTTTTTGAGTCATTACTTTGAGAAGTTCAATTCTAATTTGAATAGTAAGTCATTCACCTGTGCTCTCTGCTGCCTACACAGCAACACATGAGGGGAAAACGCAGTTTGGGATATGTAATAAGCTAAATACTGGCCATGCAAAGAAAGCAAGTCCTAGTTCTTAAAAGTTGTAAATGTTACCTTATTTGGAAAAGGGGTCTTTATAGATATTATTAAGGTTTTTGAAATGGAGAGATTACACTGGATTATCCAGGTAGGCCCTAGCGGTCATCATGGTGTTCTTATAAGGGGAAGGCAGAGGAAGATTTAACACAGACACACAAAGGAGACACACAGAAGAAGAAGGCCCCAAATGTGGCCACAGGGGTAGAGAGTGGAGCCCAGAGATTGGCCCCAAGTCAAGGATTGCCGGTGGCCACCAGAATCCAGAAGAGGCAAAGAACAGATTCTCCCCTAGAGCCTCCAGAGGCAGCATGGCCCTGTCAAACTTCTGGCCTCCAGAACTGTGAGAGAATACATTTTCATTGTTTTTAAGCCACCCAGTTTGTTACAGCAGACTCAGAAAAGTAACACAGGATATCAAAGCAAAATGAGATTCTGGGAGCCAGATATCTTTGAACGGGGCAGTCTGGGATTCCTTGGCATATCTCAGAGACAGGAGAGGCAAAATAAATAATTTCAGGCTTTGAAGCTGAATAAATGAGGTCCCAATTGTGTTCCCATCCGTAATGATTTTGAATTCCATGTGATTTTGAACAACTCATTCACAAGGTAGCCCTGCATGTCACCGAAGACTGCGTCTGGAGGCCCACTCTTCAGAAGCTCAGGGGAGAGAAGAACAAGTCTTGATTCAGGCAGTGGCAGCTGGTTGGAGAGGGAGGCATGTGTAGTAATTATACAAACAGCTAACATTTACTGAACACTTACTATATGTTAGGTGCCATGGAAAGCACTGTGCATACCTTACTCATTTCATACTCATAAGCCTATGCTGTAAGTACAATTCCTACTTCCATTTATAGATAAGGAATCAGAGGCATGGAGAGGATAAAATATATGCCCAAAGTAACATAACAAATAAGATGCAGAGTCAGAATCCGAGTGGTAGAATCAGAGCTTAACCACTTAGACTTGACAGTAATGTACCAATAGACAATGTTCAGGCAATGGTGTTCCAACTGGGAGAGGTGGGAGCCTGGAGACATCCTACCCTGGGTACATCCAGTAAAGGCATGTGTTGTCTGTAGAGATTTTAAAATAGTAATAAAACAGAAGTTATTCTGCCTTTTATTATTACCATGAGCCAGTAATTATGAACAAGGTCAGAATTTTAATACTCCGCCCTAGCAGAGCAGGTGCTCCCAAAGTCCCCCTTTCTTTGAGATGACACTGGGTTTAGTGACCATTTTGGACCATTGAAAACCACTTAGGTGGGCAAGATAGACTCTTGTCTGTTGATTGGGTGTGTCAGCCTTTTTAAGCCTTGAAAGTAGAATCCTCAGGAACATTCTCTGGTTTATCTCAGCTCCCCACAGGTTATTAGCCCCTCTAAATGACCTTCATCGGAGGGCAACAGGTTGACCAGGATCCAGAGAGGCACAGGGATCAGTGTGCCTATGTCTGAATGGCCCCCTCTCTGCACATCAGCCATTAACATATACATCTTATGTAGCCTCACCCCATAATGACCTATAAACAAAAGCAGAAAAAGTTCCACCATCTATGTGCCCATGGCTTCCAAATACCTATTTCTAGACCTGATTTCGACCCAGACCTCAGATTTATAGACCTACTTATCTCCATTTAAATGCCTAGTTCACCATTCAAATATCTAATGCCCCCAACCTGGTTAAAAATGTCTTACCTTTTTGTCCTGACATGGAAAGCATTCTGTCCACTCTGACCAGGCGCTCAGCTGGCAGTTAAGTGCTGTCAAGGTGGAACTCTGAACAGCCCGACTTACTCTCCTGTAAAGAGGAAAGACCCTTACTTCAATTTTTAAGATTTATATTGCGGTAATTTTTATTTTTGTTGTAAACTCAAAAAGGCCTTTTCATAGAAAGATATCTTAATAATACGAAAACAGATTAATTCTTCCTCACCTGTACTGAGATATAAATGAAAAAAAATTGTATATATTTTAAATGCACAATGTGATGGTTTGATGTACATTGTGAAGCGATCACCACAATCAAGCTAATTAATACATCTATTCCCTCACATAGTTACGTGTGTGTGTGTGTGAGAACACTTAAGATCTACTCTCTTAGCTAATGTCAAGTACACAATACAGTACAATTAACTGTAGTCAGCATGTTGTACATTAGATCCCCTGAACTTACTCATCTTATAAATTTGTACACTTTGACCAACTCCTCCCCATGTCCCCAGTCCTTTGTAACCACCATTGTACTCTCTAGTTCTTTGAGTTACACTTGTGTAGATTCCACATAGAAGAGAAATCATGCAATATTATCTTTCTCTGTCTGGCTTATTTCACTTAGCATAACGTCCTCCAGATTCATCCATGTTGTTGCAAATGACAGGATTTCCATCTTAAAGAAGATGCCCTAAAGAGGGCTAAACAGATGTTGAAATTTTTATCTTTTTTTTATCATTTTAAAATTCAAGTATAATTAACATACAGTGTTATATTAGTTTCAGGTATATAAGTATAATAATTCAACAATTCTATGCATTACTCAGTGCTCATCAGAATAAGTGTAATCTTAATCCTCTTTACCTATTTTACTCATCCCCCTACCCACCTCCCCTCTGGAAACCACCAGTTTGTTCTCTGTATTTAAGAGTCTGTTTTTTTCTTTTTCTCATTTTTCCTTTGTTCATTTGTTTTGTTTATTAAATTTCGTATGCGAGTGAAATTGTATGGTGTTTGTCTTTGTCTGGCTTATTTCACTTGGCATCATACTCTCTAGTTCCATCCACGTTGTTGCAAATGGCAAAATTTCATTCTTTTTTATGGCTAAGTAATATTCCGTTATATATATATATGCCACATATTTATCTATTCATCTATCAGCAGACACCTGAGTTACTTCCATATCTTGGTTATTGTAAACAATGTTGCAATAAACATAGGAGTGCACATATCTTTCTGAATTAGTGTTTTCATTTTCTTTCGGTAAATACCTAGTGGTGGGATTCCTGGATCCTACGGTAATTCTATTTTCAGTTTTTTGAAGAAACTCCAGTCTGTTCTCCACAGTGGATGCACCAGCATGTGTTCCCACCAACAGTGCTTGGGGTTCCTTTTTTCTCTACATCCTTGGCAACACTTGTTAGTTCTGCTGGTTCTTATTTCAGCCATTCTGAAAGGTGTGAGGTGGTATCTCATTGCGGTTTTGATTTGCATTTGCCTCCTTTTAGTGATATGGAGCATATTTTCATGTAGTCTGTATGTCTTCTTTGGAAAAATGTGCGTTCATGTCCTCTGCCCACCTTTAATAGGATTATTTGGTATTTTGATGTTGAGTTGGTGTTGGATATTAACCCTTTATCAGATGTATCATTGGCAAATATCTTCTCCCGTTCAGTAGACTGTGTTTTGTTTTCTTGATGGTTTCCTTCGGTGCACAAAATCTTTTTATTTTGGTGTAGTCCCAATAGCTTAATTTTGCTTTTGTTTCTCTTGCCAAAAGAGATATATCTATAAAAATGTGTCTGCAGGTGATGTCAAAGAGATTACAGCTTATGCTTTCTTCTAGCAATTTTATGGTTTCAGGTATGGCATTTAGATATTTAATCCATTTTAAGTTTATTTTTGTGTATGGTGTAAGGAAATGGTCCAGTTTCATTCTTTTGCATGTGGCTGTCTAGTTTTCCCAACACCATTTGTTGAAGAGACTGTCTTTCCTTCATTGCATATTCTTGCCTCCTTTGTCATGGATTAACTGATCATAAAAGCATGGGTTTATTTCTGGGCTCTCTATCCTGTTCCATTGATCTATGTGTCTATTTTTGTGCCAGTACCATACTGTTTTAATTACGATAGTTTTGTAGTATATCTTGAAATCTGGGATTATGATATCTCCAGTTTTGTTATTCTTTTTCAAGCTTGATTCAGCTATTCAGGGTCTTTTATGGTTCCATACAAATTTTAGGATTATTTGTTCTAGTTCTGTGAAAAATGCTGTTGGTATTTTAATAGGGATTGAATTAAATCTGTAGGCTGCTCTGGGTAATGGACATTTTAACAACACTGATTCTCTTAGTCCATGAGCACAGAATATCTTTCCATTTGTTTGCATCACCTTCAATTCCTTTCATCAATGTTTTACAGTCTTTGGAGTACAGGTCTTTTACCTCCTTGGTTGAGTTTATTTCTAGGTACTTTTTTATTTTTGGTGCAATTGTAAGTGGGGCTGTTTCCTTAATTTCTCTTTCTGCCACTTCATTATTAGTGTATAGACGTACAACAGATTTCTGTATGTTAATTTTATATCCTACAACTTTCCTAAATTCATTTACCAGTGCTAGTAGTTTTGGGGGGGAATCGTTCAGAATTTCCATACATACTATCATACCGTCCGCAAAGAGTGAGAGTTTTACTTCTTCCTTACCAGTTTGTATCAGATGCCGAATTCTTTAATTTGTAATGTTTGCCCATTGATTTGGGCATCTAGGTACCTGCAGAATGTACAACAGTGCCACACTATATTCCCTTACCCTTCAGGTTACCTGGTGGGAGTGGGGATAGAGCAGGAAGGGTGTGTCAACAAACACAGGGATTCTTACTTGGAAGCCTTGGCAGTAAGGGCGCTTCCAACATTTGCATGATCTTATCCTCCTTCTTAAGAATTGTATGTACTGGGGCGCCTGGGTGGCTCAGTCGGTTAAGCATCCGACTTCAGCTCAGTTCATGATCTCGCGGTTCGTGAGTTCAAGCCCCACGTCAGGCTCTGTGCTGATGGCTCAGAGCCTGGAGCCTGTTTCAGATTCTGTGTCTCCCTCTCTCTCTGACCCTCCCCTGTTCATGCTCAGTCTCTCTCTGTCTCAAAAATAAATAAACGTTAAAAAAAAAAAAGAATTGCACATACTATTTTTTTAAATTTATATCCAAGTTAGTTAGCATATAGAGCAATCATGATTTCAGGAGTAGAATCCGGTGATTCATCCCCTAATACAACACCCCGTGCTCATCCCAACAAGTGTCCTGGTTTTAAAATGAAAGATATGTGGCCTCGTGCCCTTTCTCTGTTTTTCTATTTTTTTATTGAAGTAAAATACACATTATGTAAGTGCGAGTATCCTAGTTATTTTTACATGTGCAGTTCAGTGACATTCAGTACGTTCATCTTTTTGTGCAACCATCACCACTGTCCGTCTCCAAAACTCTTTTCATCTCCCTGCATTAATTTTGAGATGCAAAATTTAAGCAAAGGAAAAGGCTGTACAAGTTTTCCTTCCAGCCAATCACAGTTTTGAGAAATGAAGAATGAAAATTTATTGTGTTCCTACTGTATGCAGGTGTGATGCCGGAGGGTTTATATAAATTAACTCTTTTAAATCTATATCAGTCCTATGTGGATCACGTTATTCTAATTTTAGAGAGACAAGTACAGAGGAGAGCTTGCAATTTTGTACATTAATGTTGCATCCTACAACCTTACCGAATTTATTTATTACTTTTAATAGTTTTTTGGTGGAGTCTTTCGGGTTTTCTATGTATAGTATCGTGCCATCTGCAAATAGTGACAGTTTTACTTCTTTCTTGCCAATTTGGATGTGTTTTATTTCTTTCTAGTGTCAGATTGCTGTGATTAGGACTTCTATGATCATGTTGAGTAAAAGTGCTAAGAGTGGACATCCTTGTCTTATTCCTGATGTGAGAGAAAAAGGTCTCCGTTTTTACTGTTGAGTATGATGTTAGCTGTGGGTTTGTCATATATGAACTTTATTATGTTGAGATACGTTCCCTCTAAACCCACTTTGTTGAGAGGTTTTATCATGCATGGATGTTGGATTTTGTCAAATGCTTTTTTCTGCATCTTTTGAAATAATCATATGATTTTTATTTTTCATTTTGTTAATGTGGTGTATCATGTTGATTGATTTATGGATATTGAACAATTCTTACATCCCTGGAATAAATCCCAGTAGATCGTGGTGAATGATCCTTTTACTGTGTTGTTGAATGTGGTTTTATTCATATTTTGTTGAGGATTTTTGCATCCATGTTCAGCAGAGGTGGCTTGTACTTTTCTTCTTTGATAGTGTCTTTGTCTGGTTTGGGTATGAGGGTAATGCTGGCCTTGTAGAATGTATTTGGAAGCTTTCTTTCCTCTTCTAGTTTTGAAATAGTTTAGGGAAAATGAGTATTAACTCTTCTTTAAATGTTTCATAGAATTCACCTATGAATCCATCTGGTCCTGGACTTTTGCTTATTGGGAGTTTTCTGACTACTGATTCAATTTTGTTACTAATAATTGGTCTGTTCAGATTTTCTATTTCTTCCTGATTCACTTTTGGAAGAGTGCCGATTTCTAGGTATCTCTCCATTTCTGTTAGGCTGTTCAATTTATTGGCATGTGATTTTTGTAGTAGCCTTTTATAACCCTTTGTATTTCTGTGGTGTCAGTTGCTACTTCTCTTCTTTCACTTTTGATTTTATCAATTTTGGTACTCTTTTTTTCTTTTCTTTTCTTTTTAAATATAATTTGTCGGGGCGCCTGGGTGGCGCAGTCGGTTAAGTGTCCGACTTCAGCCAGGTCACGATCTCACGGTCCGTGAGTTCCAGCCCCGCGTCAGGCTCTGGGCTGATGGCTCAGAGCCTGGAGCCTGTTTCCGATTCTGTGTCTCCCTCTCTCTCTGCCCCTCCCCCGTTCATGCTCTGTCTCTCTCTGTCCCAAAAATAAATAAACGTTGAAAAAAAATTTTTTTTAATATAATTTGTTAAATTGGTTTCCATACAACACCCAGTGCTCATCCCAACAAGTGCCCTCCTCCATGCCCATCACCCACTTTCCCCTCTCCCCCACCCCCCATCAATCCTCAGTCTGTTCTCTGTCCTCAAGAGTCTCTTATGGTTTGCCTCCCTCCCTCTCTGTACCTTCCACCTCCCTTCCCCTCCCCCATGGTCTTCTGTTAAGTTTCTCAAGATCCACTTATGAGTGAAAACCTATGGTATCTGTCTTTCTCTGCCTCACTTACTTAACTTAGCAAAATACCCTCTAGTTCCATCATCGTTGCTGTAGATGACATGTCATATAAAGGCCTAATATCTAAAATCTATAAAGAACTCACCAAAGTCCACACCTGAAAAACAAATAAGCCAGTGACATGGACAGAAGACATGAATAGACACTTTTCCAAAGAAGACATCCAGATGGCCAACAGACACATGAAAACATAGTCAGTGTCACTCCTTATCAGGGAAATACAAATCAAAACCACACTGAGATACCACCTCACGCCAGTCAGAGTGGCTAAAATGAACAAATCAGGAGACTATAGATGCTGACAAGGATGTGGAGGAAGGGGAACCCTCTTGCACTGCTGGTGGGAATGCAAACTGGTGCAGCCGCTCTGGGAAATGTGTGGAGGTTCCTCAAAAAATTAAAATTAGAACTACCCTATGACCCAGCAATAGCACTGCTAGGAATTTACCCAAGGGATACAGGAGTGCTGATGCATAGGGGCACATGTACCCCCAATGTATATAGCAGCACTTTCAACAATAGCCAAATTATGGAAAGAGCCTAAATGTCCATCAACTGACAAATGGATAAAGAAGATGTGGTCTATATATACAGTGGAATACTACTTTCTCTTTTTTTCTTGATGAGTTTCGCTAAAAGTTTACCAATTTTATTTATATTTTCAAAGAACCAGGAGAACTAACTTTTTCTGAAGAGTCAGAGTAGCAGAAAGCCCAGTGGTTAAGAGCATGGGGTTCAGAGTAAGAGGACTGACTTTGAATCTTGCCACCTGCTGACTTTGAAAATTTGAGCAAGTTACTTAACATCTCTGAGCTACAGTTTTCCCATCTGTAAAACTTGGTTAAAAATAACATTGCCCAACGGTGTTATTGAAAACATGTTAAAATGCTTATGAAGTATTTGTTAAAGGTTGGCTCTTGTTATTACATGCTAAGATGTCCCATGGATTATCTCATTTAATATCTATAACGACCTTAGGCTGTATATATTATTAGCCCTACTTGTATAGAAGAAAGTTGAGATTTCTAAGAGCTAAGCAGCCCCAGAAATCATAGCCCAAGGGTGACAAAGGCAGAATTTGACCCAGTTTGATGGCAAAGACCATGTTCGTTTCCCCATAATGCGGCTGCTTCCTCATTTTATAAATCAGCCAACAAAACTGAGACAGTCAGAGCCTTGCCTGGAGTAACAGAGGTAAAGGGTAGACACTGGCCTGTCTACAAGGCCATGTTCTTTCTGTTACCCTCTGCTGCCTCCTCAGAGGTTAAAGAGCTTACCCGGGTCACACAGGGTAAGGTGGACAAGCCACAAGCATGCCTGGCTCCAAGCCTGAGCTTCTTCCCAAAGCATCATTGCTTCTACCACAGTGTCACAGCCTGGGCAGCCCACTGAGCAAAGTAGGAAGATTGTCTGTTACCACCAATATTATCATAACTTCTGAGAGTCAGGCAGCCTCTGCGGTGACAAATGGCACAATTATCACCCTAGTATAGAAAAAAAAAAAAGGTGCTCCAAATCTGACGCTAATCATTCCATGAGCTACTAGTCAGAATGAAAGATGGCGTCCAGTCTGAAACCCTAGACAGGGATCTAGGGGATAGTCAGGAAAGTGATGTTCATCTTTAACAATGGTTTCCAAACTTAGATCCCAGGACGCTTCTACACTCTAACGTATTACTGAGGACCCCGAAGAGCCTTTGTTTAAGTGGGCTATCTACTGATTCAAAATTCAAAATCGAAACAGAAAATATAACAATATGTCCTTATTTAAATTTATCATAACAAACCCATTACGTATTACAATATACGCCATAATTTTATTTGAAAACATGTTTCCAAGAAAAATAATTGGTGAAACGCGTGTCATTGTTTTACACGTTTGCAAATGTCTTTAATGTCTAGGTTAGTAGGAGACACTTAGATTCTCCTTTCTGCTTCTTCACTCAGTCTGTCGCTTTACGTTGCTTTTGTTGAGGTTTAGGAAGAAAAATCAGCCTCATATATTTATATATTTATGGAGCTGAAAATTCTAGATGGGTGAGGAAATTTTCATACTCCTTTTTAGGTAATTGTGGGTGTTCTTTCATACTACACTACAACTTGACAAGTTGACAATTTCTTTTTCTATTTTGTTTTTTTAATGTTTATTTTTTGAGAGAGAGAGAGAGAGAGAGTGTGTGTGAGCAGGGAAGGAGCAGAGAGAGACTGAGACACAGAATCTGAAGCAGGCTCCAGGCTCTGAGCTGTCAGCACAGAGCCCAACGCGGGGCTCAAACTCATGAACCGCGAGATCATGACCTGAGCTGAAGTCAGATGTTTAACTGACTGAGCCACCCAGATACCCTGACAAGTGGTAATTTCTTAAATGTTAGTTGCAATGTGGAATCTGAAAGCATGTCAATGAATTTTGTTTTTGCACCCCGTTGCATTAAAGTCCACTGGTCTGTGTGTACCTTGAATGGACCTGTCACTCACACATGATTTTTAACATCAGGCATTGGAAACTTGGAAACTGATGGTTCACTATGCATATCTTAAAAATAGTAACACATTTCACTCTACAGTATAAAAACGTCAAATTTATTAATATCACCAGTGATCTCATCAAGCTCATAGTAGTGGATATGGTTTCCAAGGTTTTTTTTTTTAATTTTTGTTAATGTTTATTTATTTTTGAGAGAGAGAGAGAAAGAGAGAGACAGAGTATGAGTAGGAGAGGGGCAGAGGGAGAGGGAGAAACAGAATAGGAAGCCGGCTCCAGGCTCTGAGCTGTCAGCACAGAGCCTGACGCGGGTCTTGAACTCATGAACTGCGAGATCATGACCTGAGCTGAAGCCAGACGCTTAACCAACCGAGCCACCCAGGCGTCCCTCCAAGTTTTTAATTTTTGTTGGAAAGCTCGCATGTTGTTATTTGGTTATTTGGTTTCCATGAAGTGATGCGCTCCCTGTTCAATGTCTACCAAATAAATAGCTAAGCCTGAATAACCACAGCCTCGCAGCTATCTTGTCAGGTAAAAACAATGTTCCAGGAAACAAGTGGCTACTCTGATGAAACTATTCCAGCAATTGCTTTTTCTCAAGACAATCATCATACTTCAGTGCAGTAGAAGTTCTTAATGCATTCTTCCCATTTTGTCACGTAGAACAGCTAAATAACATGTATTCGAAGATTGAGGTTTAATAAAATTAATAACTTTTACTGTTTCAGGGGGGACTTTCTTAAGGAAAACTTCATTTCTTTCCTGTGAGTTTGCTGCCACTGCCTTGACTTGTACCACAACCAAAGTAGTTTTATCCACCATAACTTTTGCACCATCAGTGAAAATATGAGCGCGGTGAAAAGGCCAACTGACTTGGTATTATTGTGATATTGTTTTGAACTCACAGACTCCCTCTGAAAAGATCCTGGGGACTCCCTGGGGCCTATAGACCACACTTTGAGAAACTCTGGTCTATCAAATGACACGAGTGTGTAAAACCAGTGCTACTATCCCTCCAAAGAAAATTTCAGCGCTCAGCTCACAATCTTTCCCTCTACCGCAGTTCCTTCCATCGCCGTGGGAGACCTCATCATCCCCGTAAATGAGCTATCCAACACTCTGCCCCTCAGTCACTCCTTGTCCTCATCTCCAGTGACCTTTTCCTCACTCCGCTATCTTCTATGGTCACATCCTGGTCTTTCTCACTCTCTGAAACAGCTCCTCCTCCAAATCACTAATTCGTCAGTCGTCTGTGAATAGTTATCTGGGGGCTCCACAGTCTCTTCTCCCTCTATATTTTATGCTCGAGGATTCCCAGTGCACTTTTATTTGGACCTCTTTGGGGCTTTTAGTCTCTTGACACCTAAGCGTTCTCTCAGTAAGATCCTTTCCTATTTTCATTTCTCTTTATAACGAGTTTTGATTCCATGGTCTGTCATTTTGAAATCATAACTGTGCCCTAAATTCCTGGACTCCACTGTTCCCTTGATCACACCCACCTGTAAAACCCAACCCTGAGTGAACTATCGACCTCATTACCTGGTTAACTCAATCTCATAATAAATATCAGTTCCTAGGGCAATATTTTTCAATACCCAGATAAGTTATATCCCTGCCTTCATACGATGTGGTCAATCTCTGCCCATTTTCTCAAAACTTAATTATCACACTTGTAATATTTGTACAGTTTCTGTCTTCACCAGATGATAAGTTCTATGAAGGCAGATACTGCCTGTATGTTTGCTGCTGACGTTCCAGCACCTATTATGGTGCCAGATACAAGGAAAGTATTCGGTGAATATTTAGGAAAGGGGGGAGGGGAAGAAAGAAGGGAGAGAAGGTGGGAGGAAAGCAGGGACGATGAGGAAGAAAAAAGGAAGAGAAGAAGGAAGGGGGGAGGGAAGGGAGAGGAGACGGAAGGAAAGAAAAGAAGGGGAAGAAGGAAACCAATTTCTGGGAAATAGAATGACATTGTGTAGAGACTTGTTTGAACTCGATTTCCGGTTAGAAGTTAAGTAAATAATTCTGGTAACTAGATGTTCAAATGGCTCAAGGTTCTGCCCATCTGTCATTTTTCTGATAGATTTCCTAATAATAAAAGCTTGAGGTATAGGAACACGGAGAAAGACAGGGTTCTAATCATCAAAAGGTGGGAGAGAAGGTACAGAGTAAAGGTTTGGGAACAGAAAATGACTCCAGCAATAGTTTGCTTCTCACTATGGAATTGTCAAGGTAATGTCAGTGCAAGCAAGCCCACTGAGACTGCATTATGATGTCAAAATGGAAGGAAACAGTATTAATGGATGGGAGCAAAAGCCTAGACAGAGCAATGCTGTGTTGCTGTCGTTTTAAAAGCTTTGTGACATGATGTCTAGACAGAAGCACATACAGTAATGCTATCACTGAAGCAAGAGTACAGAAGGTACACAGAACCATTCATTAAGTCATTACAAGGCTCCAACCTTTTAGCCAATATCAATATGTCCAGCATTTTCTCTTATCAGCCCAGTGAATCTTTAAATGTAGTTTATTTTTTGCTTATTACAAAAGTAATACATTCTCTTTAAAGAGAACATAGAAGAGATTATAAAAGAAAAAAATGCCCCCAACCCTGCCACCATTAATATTTTGTTCTATTTCCTTTTGCTTTATTTTCATAATATAATTGAGGTCATACTGAGTATTACATTTTGCATCCTGATTTTCCACTTAATATCATAGCAGAAATGTAAACTACTTATGATGACTACACATGGTTCCATTCCTCTAACATCAAGCAATTAGATTATTGGGCACCCAATGTTTCCATATCCTCTTATTTCCTGAAGATATATCCTGTGGAGTGGGATGGCTAGGTTGAAGGATACAGGTGATTTTAAGGCTTATGACACTTACGGCCAAATGGCTTTGCAAAATAATTGTATCATTTTTCAATCACTTAGGGAACCGTGAATAAATCTGTGGTCTAGTAAATCTTGGCAAATAGTTTTAACCCGTCTCCAAAAAAATAAAAGAAGCATCTCCTAGCTGCTGAGAATCTACTCAAGCAATAACACATTTCATACAGAGCACTGGGAGTCAGGAGTCTTTGATTCTCGTTTTTAGTTTATATCTACTTTTCTATCTACTATGAGCAAGTTTCTTTAACTCTCTGGCTTTTAGATTTTTTAATCTATAGAATCACCCCCGGTCAATATGGTACTATTGCAGGATTTCTCAAAGTGTGCTCTGTGGAGTGCTCAACCTAGGGTTGAGAAGGAAGAGAAGAAAAATGACATGGTCAAATACGTTCAGATAAATTGCATACAACATGCTACTCTCAGAAATTTAAACTGCAACATATTAAAGGCCCTGAGAAGTCCTGCATTCTAATCTACCCAACCCAGCATTTCCCCAATTTTTTGAACACATCATTTCTTTTTTTCAGGTAACGTCTGTAAGATTGGGTAACACAATTGAGGAGACACTGATAGAACACCAAGTGATTTTGAGTCTACCAAACATGCATTGCAACCCAGTTTCTGCCCCTTACTGAACTTTCATTTTATTATAACTGAAAAATAGTATAATAACCTATGTCTTGAATATGGAGTAAGATCATGTATGTAAAGCCCCAAGCACAAGGCTGATGTACATGTCAGTTTCTACTCTCTAATCTTCTCAACCCTGTACATGCTCATCAAAACTGTCCACCTTCATCAAAAAGGTATTGAATGTCTACTCTGCATAGGGCTGTGGGTTAGTGAGATGCTACCCATCTGCTTTTTTTTTTTTTTTTTAATTTTTTTTTCAATGTTTATTTATTTTTGGGACAGAGAGAGACAGAGCACGAACAGGGGAGGGGCAGAGAGAGAGGGAGACACAGAATCGGAAACAGGCTCCAGGCTCTGAGCCATCAGCCCAGAGCCCAACGCAGGGCTCGAACCCACGGACCGCGAGATCGTGACCTGAGCTGAAGTTGGACGCTTAACTGACTGCGCCACCCAGGCGCCCCCCATCTGCTTTTTTAAATAGAATGGCACATTGGGCACAGGGCCTAAAACCTAGAGTTAAACGTGGAATCTGCGAGTCAAATGCCCAACCCCAGAATGTGGCCACCCCAGCAACTGAAATCAAAAAATGATTAATCAGCTCCCAATTTTAGGCTAGAAGATTAGAAGGCCTAACCCCGATTATTGCCAGAGGATCATCCTAATAAATTGACTCAGCTTGTATTTAAGGCTGATTGTCACTGATTATGTAACCTTGAGGCAGATCCATTCGGTTCTTACAGGGAAATCACATCATGAAACTGAGGTGCTTTAAATGGCCTTTGAGAGTTTGCTGAGTCTCCAGCGACCTCCATGTTGCTAAATCCCGTAGAAAGTTGTCTGGCTTGGTCTTAACTTCCCCCTCTGTTAGCCATTGTTTCCTTCTTGAAATCATCCGGTCTGGGATTTCTTCAGCATCACACTTCCCTGTTTCCTCCCTCCCTCAGTGGCCCGTTCTCTTTGACTTCTCCAAAAACTGGAATGTTTCAGGCCCCAATGTTGCATTTCTTTTCTCTTCCTGTTTCCCTCACTCTTAGGACGGTGAGATCCATTTCCTTGGCTTCCCTTGCCTCTATGCTAATACCTCCCAAATGTAAATCTTCAGCCTAGACTACTCCTCTGCAATCCTCTTTTCTTTATCCAGCTGCCCCACTTTAGATCTCCACCAGGTCGGTGCCCCTGGGGCATGGCAAACTTAATGGCTCCAAACCTCAACTCTTCCTTTTCTACTAGCCAGCTTCTCTGGTTCACCCACATCCAAAAGTAGAGCCATCATAACACGCAGTTGCTCAAGCTAAATCCTTAGCAATGGTCTTTAATTCCTTCCTTCCGCTCGCCCCCGTATCCAGTGCTTTGGAAATGTCTGTCCATTTTACTTTCAAGATACGTCTCAAATATCTTCCCTTCTGCATACCTCTGCTACCAGCACCCTAATTTAAGGCACCATTATCTATCATGAGATCACTGCTGTGGCCTCCTGTGGGCCAAGACATTCCACTTGAGCTTCCTCCAATCCCTTCTCTGCACAGCCACCGGGATGATTTTTCCTCCCCTGCACTCCCATTTTTTAAGACCCTC
The DNA here is from genome assembly GCF_016509475.1 of Prionailurus bengalensis. Lineage (NCBI taxonomy): Eukaryota > Metazoa > Chordata > Mammalia > Carnivora > Felidae > Prionailurus > Prionailurus bengalensis. The sequence goes on along the minus strand of NC_057345.1, from coordinate 46,238,037 downwards.
CGGTGTTTTCCGGTTGGTTGGTTGGTTGGTTGGGTTTTAGTACCCACAGACTGAAGTTCAAAATCCTCATCATGATGTCAAAGTCCTCTGTGATCTGGTGTCTGCCCGCTTTTTTGACATCCTGTCAGGGCACAATTCCCTGCTCTCACGCTGTTGCCATCCTTCAGTGCCCTGAGCATGATGGGCCATTTCCCACCGGAGGGTCTGAGGACATGCTGATCTCTCCATTCTCCCTTTTCTTCGCATGGCTTCTCCTGACCATCCTACATCTCTCAGGTTAAATACCACCTCCAGAGAAACCCCACCCACCAGGCTGTCTTTCAATTGCTCTAATATCCTCTGTCAAAAGGATCTATTTGTTTCCTTCATAGTACTTATCACAGTTTTCTTACTGAAATGTTTTGTTTACATGTTAATCTACTCTATCGCTACACTGTCAAGTCCGTGAGGGCAGGAACATTTATCTGTTTAGTTCACCACCTAGTACCTAGCATACCTGGAGTATGGAGAGAAAGGAAGGAAGGAAGGAAGGAAGGAAGGAAAGTATTTCCTGTGTGCTGGCAACACACAGAATTCCACAGAGAACTTCTAGCTCTAGGAATGTTCCAGGCTTTCCTACAGAATGTGCATAATACTGTTTTCTCCACACAGAATAATCACACCTCATTCATCTGGCCAAAACTTCCCAGTTCAGCTAAGGCTTATTATTCTTCCAGTTAGCTTTCCTTGACCTGCCTGCCCTATGTGAACATCTTGCCACCTGCATAGAGCTTCTCATACTTTATCTCCATTCCTACATGGCACATTCTGCAAGGCAGGCATCATGACTACATTGTTCACCATTATAGCCTAGTGCTAAGTACAGTACTTTGCATCTAGTAGGTTGCATCTAGTAGGAGCTCAGTACCAATGTTGAGTATATTATCTCATTTAATCTTATATTATCTCATTTAAGTTTTATAAGAACACTGTGGGGTGGGAACTATTACACCCATTTTATAGGCAAGTAAAACAGATTCATGGGGAGATGAAATAAACCTGCTTAAGTTTATATAGACAGTAAAATGTCAAAGCAAGGATTCCGACGAAGGCTGTTTAACACTAAAACATATGCATTGTTTTAGCATTCCAAGATATACTATGAAGGGTTTCTGACAAAAGGGAAAGAGAGTAATAAAAACAATATTCTAAAAGCTTACCATGTGCCAAGTTCTGTGCTAAGTACTTTATACGAACTCTCTTACCTCCTGTAAAGTGCTCAATGAAATACATATCTCTGTTTCATAGATGACTAAGTTGAGCCTTAGAGAGTTTATTGTCCAGGTTCTATAGCCACTAGGTGGTGAAGCCAGGACTTAAACCCAGGTTGATCTCACTCCATAGCCCATACCCAATGCCATTTGAAGTATAGCTAATAGTTAGTTACCCTGGACAAAAGCGTCCACATTCACAAGACTCGCTTCTGAGTCGAATCCACGACTCCAGCTATTCATATGCGTTAAAAATTCATGTAGCTCTAATACATACTGATTTCCAGTTATCTGGACAACCTTTGAAAATATTCACATGGCCTGGCCCAGGATAGTCGGCTAAACACACTGAGATGCCCATGAAATAGGCAAAATAAAGAGGAGAATCGTGATTTAAACTTCTTAGGGTCCACTGCCTGTATGACCTATTTAACCAAGGAAAGGAACAAACCCTTGTGGTCATTCCATGTTTGGAATCCTCACTTGTGTTTCATCAGTCACCCTAAGGAATTTTGTTCATTCTCCATCAATAGACATTTTTGGTTGAAAATGTTATATTTGCATTGCTTATCAAAATATGTGTTTAGTTTTGGGGAAAAAAAAACACTTTTTTTCTGGGGGGCAGGTGTAGCAGCAATGGTGGTAATAACACTGATCTGGCAGTTAGAAGACCTGACAATTCCACTGGGTGGCTGAATCATGTAGAGCATGTCAAAGTGCTTTGTTTCCTTTCTGGCTCTCAATCAGGGAATAATAATTATAACACTCTTTTTTTTTTCAACGTTTATTTATTTTGGGGACAGAGAGAGACAGAGCATGAACGGGGGAGGGGCAGAGAGAGAGGGAGACACAGAATCGGAAACAGGCTCCAGGCTCCGAGCCATCAGCCCAGAGCCCGACGCGGGGCTCGAACCCACGGACCGCGAGATCGTGACCTGGCTGAAGTCGGACGCTTAACCGACTGCGCCACCCAGGCGCCCCTATAACAATCTTAAAGGGACATAATGAGGATTAATCGGTCAGTATTCTTAAAATGCCTGGCAGAGAAGTCTGGTTGTTATGTAACATGCCCCTTCTGTTTCTGGGGCTCAGATTCGTTACCTGCAACGCAACTGGATTAAACCAGATGACTGAGTCAGTCCTAATTCTAAAGACCTGCGATATAGAAATGAAGGAAGCAGCCAACAAGAACTTTAGAAGAGTTACTGCAAATATATCCAGATATGTAAGGAGAATCATGAACACGATGATAAGTGGAAGATGTAAAAGAATACCAAATGAAACTTTTAAAGCTGAAAATCATTACAACAGAAATGAAAATTCATGGAATGGTTTAACAACAGGTTAAATACTGCAGAAGAAAAGATTGGCAAAGTGGAAGATACAGTGATAGAAACTATCCAAAATGGAACAAAGAGACAAAAGACTGCCAACAACAATTAAATAAAGGACAGAGTCTCAGTGACCTGTGGAATAATATCAAGCTGTCCAACCTACCTGAAATTGGACTGTCAGAAGGTGAAGAGAAAGATTATGGGGCAGAGCACATATCTGAATTAATAATGGCAACACTTTTTTTGCCAAATTTTGTGAGAACTATAAACCCACAGAACCATACCAAGGTACATCATAAACTGCTGAAAATCAATAATAAAGAGAAAATCATAAAAGCAGTCAATTTTTTTAAGTGACATATTACACAAAGAGGAAGAAAGCAGATTTTTCCTCAGAGACTATGCGAGCCAAAGATAATAGAACAACATCTTTAAAGCAATGTAGCAGGAAAAGAAAACTACTCCCTTCGAACTTAATTTTCAACAAAGATATCATTCAAAATAAAGGCAAAATAAAGACTTTTCCAGATCACTAAAAATGGAGAATTCATCACCAAAAGTCATTCTGCACTGAAAGAAATGTCAAGGAAGTTATTCAGGCAGAATAAAAATGATATCAGAAGTGGTATGATATTACCTGAAGGTAGGCTGTGATAAATTAATGATGTATATTATAAATCTTATAACAACAGCAAAAAAACCCAGTAGAATAGCTACTAAATTATTTGGAATTAGAATAAAAATATTCTATCTAAAAGATAAAAAAAAACAGAAGCAAAAAACAAATGAGACTAGTAGAAAACAAATAAAAAGATGATAAATCCAAACAAATCGGTAATAACATTTTCTACAAATGGTGTATGTAAACACTATGATTAAAATATAGATTGTTACCCTACCACCCAGCAATTGCACTACTAGGTATTTATCCAAAAGGTACAGGTGTTTTGAAGGGACACATGCACCCCAATGTTTATAGCAGCGCTATTGACAATAGCCAAAGTATGGAAAGAGCCCACATGTCCATCGACAGATGAGTGGATAAAGAAGATGTGGGTATATATATACAATGGAGTATTACTCGGCAGTCAAAAAGAATGAAATCTTGCCATTTGCAACAACGTGGATGGAACTGGAAGGTATTATGCTAAGCAAAATAAGTCAATCAGAGAAAGACAAATACCACATGTTTTCACTCATATGTGGAATTTAAGATACAAAACAGATGAACATAAGGGAAGGGAAGCAAAAACAATATAAAAACACAGGGAGGGAGACAAACCAGAAGAGACTTTAAAATATAGAGAACAAACTGAGGGTTGCTGGAGGGGCTGTGGGTCAGGGGAAGGCTAAATGGGCAAGGGGCATTAGGGAGGACACTTGTTGGGATGAGCACTGGGTGTTATATGTAGGGGATGAATCACTGGATTCTACTCCTGAAATCATTATTGCACTATATAAAACACAAACACACACACTAAAAAATTAGAAATAGAAAGAAATTTTTCAACCTAACAAAGAGCATCTACAAAATAACTATAGTTAAAATCATCCTTAACAGTCAAAGCCAAAAGTTTTCCTCTTAAAATTAGGAGTAAGACATGGGGCGCCTGGGTGGCTCAGTCGGTTAAGTGTCCGACTTCGGCTCAGGTCACGATCTCACAGTCAGTGAGTTTGAGCCCCGCGTCGGGCTCTGGGCTGATGGCTCAGAGCCTGGAGCCTGTTTCGGATTCTGTGTCTCCCTCTCTCTGCCCCTCCCCCATTCATGCTCTGTCTCTCTCTGTCTCAAAAATAAATAAACGTTAAAAAAAAATTAAAAAGGGGCGCCTGGGTGGCGCAGTCAGTTAAGCGTCCGACTTCAGCCAGGTCACGATCTCGCGGTCCTTCGAGCCCCGCGTCAGGCTCTGGGCTGATGGCTCGGAGCCTGGAGCCTGTTTCCGATTCTGTGTCTCCCTCTCTCTCTGCCCCTCCCCCGTTCATGCTCTGTCTCTCTCTGTCCCAAAAATAAAAATAAAAAGTGTTGAAAAAAAAAAATTAAAAAAAAAAAAACACCTGCCATTTACTGAGCACTAATTATGGGGCAGCCACCATGGTTCATGCTGGGCAGGCAATTCTCTTATTTAAAAAAAAAAAAAAAATTAAAAAAAAAATTAGGAGTAAGACAAAGATGTCCAGTCTTGCCACTTCTATCAGCATAGAAGGGAAGGTTCTACCCAGGACAATTAGGCAAGAAAAAGCAGTAAAAGTAATCCAGATTGGAAAGGGAAAAGTAAAAGTATCTCTATTTGCAGATGCCATAATCTTGTACATAGATAATTATAAGAAATCCACAAACAATATTATAACTAATAAATTATTTCAGCAAGCTGCAGGATATAAAAACAGTGTACAGAAACAATTGTATTTCTATATACTAGCAATAAACAATCTGACAATGATATCCAGGAGTCAATCTCATTTACAATAGCCTCAAAAATATTTAGGAATAAATTTAACAAAGGAAGTATCAGACATACACTAAAAAGTATAAAATATCATAGAAAAAAATTAAAGAAGACCTAATTAAGTAAAAAGAAATCCAATATTCATGGATTGGAAGACTTGGTATTAAGGCGAAAACGTTCCCCACACTGATCTGATCTGTAAATTCAATGCAATGCAATTTCAAAATCCCAGGGGTTTTTGTTGTTGCAAAACTGGCAAACTGATCCTGATACTCATATGAAATTGCAACCCAGAATAGCCGTTAAAAATAAAGAACAAAGTTGGAGAATTCATACTTTCCGATTTCAAAACTTAACTACAATCGGGTGGCTCAGTCAGTTAAGTGTCAGCCCTTGATTTCGGCTCAGGTCATGATTTCACAGTTCTTGGGTTTGAGCCCGAGTCAGGCTCTGTGCTGACAGTTCAAAGCCTGCTTAGGATTCTCTCTCTCTCCCTCCCTCTCTGCCCCTCCCCTGCTCTCTCTCTCTCAAAATAAATAAACTTTAAAAATAAATAAATAAAGTATGAAGAGTCAGATAACTTAAAATAAAATTTGGGGAAAAACTCACCACACAAACAATAATCATAAGAAAGTAAGAATATGATATTAATAATAGACTGCAGACCAAAAACAATTGCTACGGATAATGAAAGTCTTTCATAATGATAAGGGGGAAAATCATCAAGAAGTCATAACTAATTCTAAATATAGATAGATAAATAGATAGATAGATAGATGTAGATAACAGAGCTTGAAAATACATGAAACAAAAATTGAAGGAACTGAAAGGAGAAGTAGACAAATCCACAAATATAGCTGGAGATTGCAACATCACTTCCTCAGTAATTAATAGAACAAGGAGATGAAAAGTTGAGCAACATTAACAACCAACTTGATTTCATGACTTAGCACTACACCCAACAACAAAGAAATATACACTTTTGAGCACACATTATATATTCACTAAGAAATCCTATTTTTTATCATAAAACAAATCTCAATAAATTAGAAGGATTGAAAATTGTTTAAACTTTTTAAAGCAACGCACATGCTAAATGTATTATTTATATAAAATATTTGAGGTTGGATATTACAACTTATTTTCATCACCATTGTTTTAAAATCTTTTTTCTCAACCCCATTTTTTGTTGTTATTCTTTTATTTGTTTGTTTGTTTTTATATATAATTTATTGTCAAGTTGGCTAACATACAGTGTGTACAGTGTGCTCTTGGTTCTGGGGGTAGATTCCCATGATTCATCACTTACATGAAACACCCAGTGCTCATCCAACAAGTGCCCTCCTCGATGCCTATCACCCATTTTCCCCACCTCCCTACCCCACTTCCTTCCACCATTAGTTTGTTCTCTGTATATAAAAGTCTCTTACGGTTTGCCTCCCTCTCTGTTTGTAACTATGTATTTTTTTTTCTTTCCCTTCCCCCATGGTGTTCTGTTAAGTTTCTCAATTTCCACATGAGTGAAAACATATGATATCTGTCTTTCTCTGACTGATTCATTTCACTTAGTGTAATACCCTCCAGTTCCATCCACATTATTGCAAATGGCAAGGTTTCATTCTTTTTCATTGCCAAGTAGTATTCCAGTGTGTGTGTGTGTGTGTGTGTGTGTGTGTGTGTGTGTGTATACCACATCTTCTTTATCCATTCATCAGTTGAAGGACATTTGGGCACTTTCCATAATTTAGCTATTGTTGAATGCTATCAACGTTGGGGTGCATGTGTCCCTTTGAATCAGCACTCCTGTATCCTTTGGATAAATTCCTAACTATTGCTAGCTCATAGGATAATTCAATCTTTAATTTTTTGAGCCACCCTGTTTTCCAGGGTGGCTGTAGCAGTTTGCATTCCCACCATTAATACAAGAGGGTTCCCCTTTCTCCATATCCTCACCAACATCTGTTCTTTCCTGAGTTGTTAATTTTAGCCACTCTGACTGGTGTGAGGTGGTATCTCAATTTTTCTATTAAGAGTTAATAATAGGGGCACTATGGTGGTTCAGTTGGTTGAGCATCTGACTTCAGCTCAGGTCACGATCTCATGGCTCATGAGTTCATGAGCCCCTGTGTTGGGCTTGTACTCACGGCTCAGAGCCTAGAGATTGCTTTGGATTCTGTCTGTTTTTCTCTGCCCCTCCCCTGCTCACACTCTGTCTCTCTCACCCCAAAAAAATTAACATTTAAAAAAAAATTGAGTTTATAATAAGCAAATGGTAAAGAAGACCTTATCAAAATAAAAGTATAAAACTGTATTTAAAAATATAAAATTTAAGAAGTATAATTTATTTCAAAGTATAAAATGTATTTTAAAAATAAAATAAATTTTACTGAAAAAATTAATTAAAGTGTGCCATTAAAATATAAATGTGTAGTATCTGTTTTCGCTGTGAGGGTTCACATAAGATTTTATTGGGGGCAAAAAGCATGCCACTGTTAAATTTTTTTAATGTTTTGAAATCACTGACCAGTCTTGAAGATCCATGCCAATTGGCACATTATACATTTGTTCTGTCTGACTTTTGTCAACCAACAGAGAGAATGGACAAAAACAAAATGTGACCATAACAATCACACAAAACTGCTCCCGATAGCCAGCATTGAACTGAGTGCCTCCTCAGGACTAGGCGTTGTCCTAAGTACCTTCATCCATTTTTTTTCTCTTAATTTCCTCCCATTTTACTGCTCAGAACACTTACATAACTTGCCTGAGATCACACAGATAGTAAATATCAGGGCCATAATTTGAACCCAACGAAATTATTTCACCATGTAGTTTTCCATTTTCAAAGCAAGGGTCAGATATACTGGCATTAGATACAAAGACCTCATGATTTCCTACTTCAGCACTTTGTACAGTATTTAATTGGTTCTCTTTTGCCTTGACTTCAAATTTGCCTCTTCACTGGTCTGTCTTGTTTGATAAGTTCATCAAACATCAAGACTCTTTGTTCATTTTCAAAAAGGATTACAATGAGAAGCTTTTATAATTAAGAGTATCTCAGCAGAGATTTCCTTCACTACCGTTCTCTTGCCTTTATCTCCTAATTCTTAGAGGTAAATTTTCTGATTTTTCAAAGGTGTTTTTGCTTTAAATACAAATTGCAAATTAAGTGCTTATAAAAATGCCTTTCCCCCTTCTGAACTGTTATGTAAAGGCAATCGCTCTTGCTCTAGCATTTAAAAGCAATGATTCAAAATTAAATCACTCAATAAGAATTTGACTAAAATAGCTCAACTTAAAATCTTCAGTGTTTGGAAGACAAAGACTGCTTTCATGCTATCCCAAAGCTGAAATAAGGGACCCCTTAAGCACCACAAAATACTTGATGTTAAGATATAAAAACCTGAAGCCGGGTTGGACGATTCAAGGAAATGAAATGGGCAAAATTGCAATGTACATATGAAAATATCAGTTCCATCCATTTCCCTACAGCAAAAGGTAAACTCATTGTAAGAATGAAATGACCCAGCATCTCTACAGTTTTGGCTTTCCCAGGATGAGGTTATTAACATTATCTGATTGTATCCTCCCTGAAACACTATGAGAGGAAATTTGTAAGACTCACAAATGGATAAGTAGAGGTTCATTGTCCAACATTACTCAAGAGGATTATTTATTATTTATTAAGCTGAGTATATTTTATATCTAGGACCTTATTTCATATTAATTGACTCTTATAGACAAGGCAGCATTACCCTCATTTCCAGATAGGGCAATTGAAGTTCTAAGAGATTAAATGATCACTCCAGATTACCCAACTCTTGAGTATTAGATCGGTGGTCTGTAGACCGATCCATCTGACTCCAAGGGCATGTTCTTTTCACTGTCCTGCACTCCTTCGCCGGATCCGTGATAACATGAAAAGAAGTCACATTCTATCCTACAAATAACTTGTTGCAAACATGGAAGTGCCTTCGCTCCCCACCAGGTGATCCCTCTGTGCAAATTTTGCAGATTTAGGGCCAACTCACCGGTTCACCTTCTCCTGGATAGTTGCCCCAGGCTGACAAGTCATCAAAGACAGGATGAAAACAGCAGCAGCAAGCATCTCAACCACCCTGTATCACTTAGAAGGAATAAAACTAGTCAGAGAGTTGGAGTGAAAGATGTCTTTGCGCCGGGACCTGTAAGAGCCATCGAATGTTCGGAACAGAATTCACTCAATTCTCATTGAGATGTGGTTAATTAGTGACTAGGGTATTGATTAGCCAAACACTCTAAAATCCAGGACACCAAAGGTCACTGTTTTTCAAACCTTTTGAAAAGTAATATCCATATGGTTGAGGAAAGGAGGATTTTTAGCCAATACCAGTTTAGCAAGGAAGTCTTCTTTTCGGAATGAGGCAAAGCCAAATCAAGATACAGTTGCAGAATTCGTGGGTCTTTTTGAGTGGCTCTTGGAACTTGTGAAGTCAGATCAATTTGTTTTGCAAGACTTATACAAGGATAATACTGCTGTATGAACTCGTTCGTAAACAGCCGCCAAAACATAGGAGATGCTGATAGTTACATAAAGATTCTACAATGTGTTGCCAAACATCTGGAGCCTGAGAGCTGTGGTAATTGAATGGACCTTCCGCTTTTCATCTAGACATTAGATATCATTAAGATACAGCATATTTGTATCTTGAGGGGACCAGATGTCTTCAATAGACATCTCCAGAAGCATTCTCTAGAATTATAGTAACAGCCACACATCTGCACTGATATCATACCTATATACATCCTCTTACTCTTCCAGACATATTCATAAATTAATTAAATAAGTAGAGATGGAGAGACAGAAAATAACTGAACATGTGGCAGGCATTTCATATGTCTTATTTTACTGAATCCTCACAAGATAGAAATGATTAATTTCATTTTGCAGTTCAAATGGAGGTTCAGAGAGGTTAAGTAACTTGCCAAGGATGTACAGCTGTCTTTTTTTTTTTTTTTAATGTTTATTTATTCTTGAGAGAGAGACCGACAGAGACAGAGTGTGAATGGCGGGGGGCGGGGGGGGGGGCAGAGAGAGAGGGAGACGCAGAATCCGAAGCAGGCTCCAGGCTCTGAGCTGTCAGCACAGAGCCCGCCGCGGGGCTCAAACTCACCAACTGCGAGATCATGACCTGAGCTGAAGTCGGACGCTCAACCGACTGAGCCACCCAGGTGCCCCTGTACAGCTGTCTTAATATCTTTGGGAACACTTAGATTCTCTCATTAGCAGGAGAGAATTATTAATCTCAAATTATTATTAATCTCAAATACAGTTATGAAAAGTTTTAATGAACAAATTGTATGCTTAAGAAATATATATCTGAATTAAATGTGGAGATATTAGTAAGGTGCCCAGTTGTTACTGCCTCTATTTTTTTTTTTTTCAGAGACTTAAGTTAACATTTGACAAAAGCAGAGACTGATTCTGGATCCTAGAAAGTCTCTGAAGTCCCTGATTTCTGTGTTCCCCTCCCTCCTATAAAAGTGGCCTCAACTAGAGGTGATTTTTGCCTTTCAGAGGACATTGGCAATGTCCAGAGACATTTATGGTTGTCACAACTTTGGAGGTTGTGACACTGGCATCTACTAGGTGCTAAGCATCCTACAGTGCACAGGGCAGGACCCATTCCCTCCACCCCCCCCCCCCCCAACAAAGAATGATCTAGCCCAAATATCAATATTGCCAAGGTTGAGAAGCACTGCCCCACAAAAAAGCTGGTCTGCCCTCCCCCGATGCCTGGGATTCTGGTGAGTTAATTTCCTCCTTCTTTTTACATAGAGAGAATATCCTCTTCCTTCCTGGTCCAGCTCCTTCTTGAGATTTCCCTGATGCCTTTTCTTCTCATCCAAGACATTAGTGGCATTCAGGACTCTTAACCTTAACCTCTGCTCAGCTCTCTCACCCTCCACCCACCCCTGACATGGTCCCTTAAATTCTATCATATTTCCTCTGTAATATTTTTCCTCCTTAATTCTCCCCTTTGAACTATGCAGGGTCTGGGCTTTTTCTGAAACTGTCATGACGCACTCCTAAGTGGGCCGGCTTCTCCTCACGCCAAACCTGCCTGTGCATTACCATTGGATTCATCTTCAAGAAGACATATAAGTCTCCCGCTCAGAAGCCTTCAGTGGCTCCCCCATTGTCCATAACATCGTAAGTCCAAATTCCTCCACGAGTGGGTCCAAAGCCATCTTTGCACACTTCATCAACCACAACCCTCAAATGACCCCTGAAACTATAGTCTAGATTCCCTTATCTTCTCACACTTTGTCAGTGCTCTGACTTCACCCCTGCTGGATCTTTACCTCAGCTACCTTTATCCATCATCTCCTACCCTTCTGCCACATGTCTTCTCAAACAGCAAGTTCATCATGGATCCTTGGCTGATGGCCCCATCTGGAAGGTCCCTCCGTGTTGTCTTTGAACCTTGTAAATACATACCAGCCCTTTTCATTTTTGCCTCGTACTATATTTTTCTAGGGGAATGGGGTATATCTCAGTAACGGAAGTTCCTTTAGGGTAAATTCTGTGTCTGATTCTTCTCTAAATCACCCACATCAACATAGAATCTTTCATAAGAAATATAATTTGATGGAGTGAATCTGTGAGTGAGCTAACTAAAAATAGTTTACTATTTCATAATACTTTCAGGTATATTTTCTCATTTCATGTTTAAAAGAATCTTGCGAGATAAATATTATCCTGAAGGGAATCCTGACAGTCAGAGACACAGTGATTAAGAGGGAAGATGGAAACAAGGTGTATAGAGTACCAAGCCCTGTGCCTGCCACTTTACATGTTTTTTTTTAAATCTTTTTCAATCTATTTAATTTTCACACTGATCTTGCAAGGCCAGTAGTCATAGTGCTATTTTGAAGATGAGGATATCGAGTTTCAGAGTGGTTAAGTGTTTTGCCTGCAGTCACACAGCTGGTGAGTCTCAGAGTCATGGATTGATAATGTGTCCAACTTCAAAACCTGAGACCATTTTTGGTCTGGCCACACATATACCAAAGCATATCAAGACAGGGCCTGGGTCTTCTAGCTCTGGGTCCAGTTCTCTGTCCATTATGCCTTAGCTGAGAGAATGAGTATCATTTCCCAGGAACAAAGAAAGCAAAATAGAGTGAATGGAGAGGTAATCACAGAATAGAAGCAAGAGACAAGCTACGTCATATGGGATCATGTCGTGCCCCTGTGACTGTGTGTGTGTGTGTGTGTGTGTGTGTGTGTGTTAGACAGGGCCCTCACTTGCTTTCAGCCAAAATGTCCTAAGGTGAATGGGAAACACCAAAATATTGTTATATTTGTCTATGTGGATTTCACCTTAATTATGGCATTCTATTATCAAAGATGGATAGTTATAAAATACCATGCGGAAGAGAAAGCAAGATGGCGATTCATTCTGAAGACACATTGCTTATCTCAGGGAAACACTTTCCACTATTTAAATCAGCCTGTGAGTTATGGCCTCAGAGTGGAACATGTCCTGTTCCCACTGGTTGGCCCAGACTGCCACCACAGGGCGACACCCAGGTCAGTGCTCTCTGAAAAGCTTTAGAAGCTCAGTGCCACATTGCACCTGTGCTGGGCCTGCGCCTTGCCCAGTGCAGATAGCAGCTCAAAATTCTGTGAATCTCATGCAATTGGAGGCAATTTGCTAGCACAGGAAGAACACAGTTGTAGGTCACAAAGTGCCACTGATCGGTTACTGTCTCCTAGCCTCAGTTTCTTCATCTGTGAAATGGATAAAATACTGATCAGGATAGGGTTGGAGAACTGAAGACTAAACCAGGAAATCTAGCCTCCCCTGGGAATTTTGAACAGCTCTGGCTCGTGTATTTCAACAGTGCTTCTGCTTCTATTTCTCCTTCGGAGCATCTGTTGGTCTCCTCTCAAAAACGTGGAAGGGGAAAGTGGAAGAAAGGAGGGGCCTAGCAAGGAGAATAATGGAGGAGGGTGGAAGGTGGGAGACTCCCATTCAAGTGCCCTGGGCTGATTTTGAGGCCTTCTGGAAGGAGAGCCCAGGTGACAAGTTGGTAGAAAGACCCGCTTTCCCATCTCTGCCCAGGTTCCTATGCCATTCCAGCAGCTCAAAGGCTGAAAACTTGGGGAGCAACTCAGAGTAGCAAGTTTAACTTGGACATGCCCAATCTTGAGATGGCCAGAAGCAAAGGAAGCTTCTCCCAGCATCTTACTGTTTGACAGTCCATATGGATGGCACAGCAGATAGTTCTGTGAGTTTGTGGTGTCTCTTCAGAAGCAAGTGTCTGTGTGTGTGTGTGTGTGCGCGTGCGTGTCTTTGTATGTGATGATCTTCCCCCTACAAAATGTTCCTACGCAATATGCAGCACAACACAAGGCACAAAGTCCACAGACAGTAAATGAGCCTCCCCAGTCCAGTGCATTGTCCTCCCCTACTTCCTCTCTCAGCCTTTTGTCTGTGATGTTGATTTTTCCTACTGATAGCTTCATCAGGCCGTGGCTGCAGCCAGCAGACATTAGTGGTGGGTTTTCAGCTGGAAATGAAGTGGGGCTGGTTTAAGTAATTGATCTCAATCAGAGGCTTTACAACGGATGGGTTAATGCAAGCCTACTGCTCCCAGCTTCACGTTGAAGCTCTGCATTTGCATATAAGGGGTAGGATGGGAGGGAGCCGGCTTCGGGCTCATTAGCATAGAAATGTAAGACCTTTTCTCAAAGAAGGCATCCTGCATTAGAAGCACCTCAGGCTAAATCTGGGTGGTCCTTTGGGAAATTCCTATTAGAATTTGGCTGCAATAAAGACCAGAGTCCCTGTTACACCTGAGCAACTTCCCCAGGCTTCTTTGATTGATCCACTGTCCTCTCTCTGATGCCTTCACTCACAGAGTCCCACAGTACCCTGGCCACCTCTCTCTCTCTCTCTGAAAGACCACCAACTTGGTGGTTGGGGATTTATCCCACTTGTGATTCCTGTGAACTCTGGAAGACAAGGCTGTGTTGGTCCAGAGTCTCTGTGCACCAGATGTAAGAGTCAGTGAGTGGAACTAGCTTTCCACAGCCAGGCCAAGTTCATGTGCCCCATGAGCAGGCAATAAGGGACCGCCCTGTGTGCACACATATTAAAAACGATGCTATTCTCCATTCCCCGACAGTATCACACTGAGATATCTGGATACTGTCTATTCCCCCACTACACTGGGAGCTTCCACGGGGGCAGGGGCCAGTTTTAAGTGACTTGTACTCCAGTGCTGGCACATAGTAGGTGCTTCATACTTGTTTTATCAAGCCCAGTAGAAAAACTGCAGCTTTGCATCTATCATACCCAACATACGTATACACATATCATACCTAACAAAGATTTGTTGAATTGGCCTGAATTAACAGGTGTTTGCAGGCAAAATCATCATGTGCACTGTTTCTCTTTGTAATCTCCTCACTCCCTGCCCTCTCATGGCCTGTGCTCCACAAACACTCTCCTGTGGCCACTCAGGAGCTTGCTCTCAGCAGGTGGACATGACCTCATTGAGGAATCAGGAGTGGAGGGAGAGCTTGGAGACGGACTCCCGTGGTCTGGAACTCCACCCACCTGACACTCAGGGGAAGTGACTGAGGACAAAAGGGAGCAGTGAGAATTCTGAAGCTCCGGAGTCAGGCCTCTGATTTGTGTGCTGGCCTCTACAGGATCACACCGCACGACCTTGGGACAGTCCCGTGACTTCCCCGGGACCTCCGTGTCCAACGCCCGAGGGCCGGCTCATCTCTACTGCCTCCTCCAGGCTGAAATCTTACGCAGGTATAGTCCTCATCTAAGACACTCCCCCTACAACTGCAGGACTAGGAAACGAATATATATCTGTTTCCAAACCAGTCAAGTCTCTCTTAATACTTGTATTCAGGACTTGTCTTCCCATGAGACACTCCGGGCTGTCAGTCTGTAATTAGACTTTCTCCTGCTCATAAAGCCAGCCTGTGTGGAATGAGAGACAGAGCTGGATTAGCCCACTGTAAACAAATGTGGTCAGTCCCCTTCTCTCCAGTCTCGGTTCCGCTTGAGTGGATTTCAGCAGCTCCTGGGCGAATGTTAATGCCTCCTACGTACACAGTTGCAAGAAAACAATCACGTGTGCCTCCCTTTCTTGAGAACGCTTCTCGAGCATCTCGGTGACATAGCATGGGGCACCGGGGGGCAAGAGGCAGTGCAAAGAAACCAGAAAGAGCCTAAGGCAGGAGATGGGCACCTGGGTTTCAAGGGAAGCTCAGCCGCTAATTTTCTTTGTAACCTTGCAAAAGTCACTTCAGCTCTCTGAGCCTCAGGTATCTCAACTGTAAAATGAGGCTGAGAACACCTGCCTCGCAGGCCTGCTGGAAAGAGTAATTGAGATAATGTACACGGGAGCTTTCGGCAAAGCTCTGCAGGCAAGGGGCCAGCGTCAAGGATGACTCTCAGCTTTCCGGCGCAAAGGGTCGGGGAGTCAGGGTAGGTACAGAGCATGCAGGAGAGCCAGGTTCCAAATTCTCATCAGCATCAGAGTCCTAGAGGACAGGGGGGTGGGGGGTGGGGGGTAGACCCAATACCTCCTGAACTGCCCTTTGTTTAAAATTGCCCTGAAATTGGATGTAGGTTTTCACTTTATGTGGGCTAGAAGAAAGAGTGCTAATGTTTATGAGCATTTATGCTCTCTTATAATCTTTCCGGTAGCTTTAGATGAGCCCCCAGTCCAAACTTGGGGGCTGACACCAGAAAAAAGGGATGGGAGGGAGAGAGGACTCGAGGACAAGTTGCTCTGACAGTAAGTCTGCCTAGGCTCCCTGTTTCTAAAACTATAAGCAGCTTAGAGTCAGCTTAAAATGGGGACAGGGGCACCTGGGTGGCTCAGTCGGTTGAGCGTTCAACTTCAGCTCAGGTCACGATCTCACGGTTCATGAGTTCGAGCCCCACATCAGGCTCGCTGCTGTCAGCACGGAACCTGTTTCGGATTCTGTGTCCCCCTATCTCTGCTCCTCCCCTGCTTGTGCTCTCTCAAAAATAAATAAACATTTTTTAAAAAAAAATAAGTAAATAGAATAAACATTGTTTAAAAAATAAGGACAGATATGTAGCAGGTTATTAAAAACACAAATGATATATTTGGGGGAGAACCACAAATATTTGGGGGAGTATTTTCACAGGGCATAAAGGAGGATCGGTCCATGTCATGTACCGTAAGCATCATGAAGGCAGAGGCCATACTCACTACAACATCCCAGCACCCGGAATACTGCCTGGGATGGAACAAGCCCTCTGCAAATACCTATCAAAGGAATGAACCACCCGCATGAGGCTTACTGTCACCCCTTGGCTTTTCTGGCTGATCACAAACAGTAAGAAAGGGAAAGCAAATCCTTCATGGAAATTGTCCAAGGAATTTGCTCACGTTTGTTGTACGAATGTTTCCGTTTTTTTTTTTTTTTCCACTTTTATTGCTGTGTATCAAACCACCCCAGAACTCAGCGGCTGGAAACAACATTGATTTATTATTTTTCAGGATCCTGTGGGAGGTCAGTTTTGGGGCTGGAACATGCATGATGGTCTCTGATCTTTCCGGATTTTTCTCTTCATGGCCTCTCATCAGGCAGTAGTCTAGCCTAGGCTTCTTTCCAGCCTATCAGCTAACTTCCCAGAGAGAATGCTTCTGCTTCTGTCATGCTTGCTAACGTCTCATTGGCAAACAAGTCCCATGGCCAAGTCCAGATCAGTGCAGGAGGGGACCACACAAGGCTGTGAATACCAGGAAGTGAGGTTCATTGGTCACACCAATCTTCCTGAGCAGCACTTGATAATGAACTTCTATATGTAAAGCAGCACTTAGTTTGTACTACTTAAGTATCAGTGATAGCTAATAATTATTAATCTTAATTATAGCATATTGCCATAATTATTATTAAATTCCTTGCTGCCACTACCTTTATTTTTTGGAGAATGAAAAAAGAACCCCATGCTAGGGACGCTTTGGTATATCCTTCAGACTCCGAGCATATTAACCCTCTGTATTACTGAAGCTGCACAATCATGTGTGAGTAGTTGAGGCAGCAACAAAACATGAGGATGAATCCCTCTTTCTCCCCTTCCCCTACTCCTTTCTTTTTTCCACGGTGTCCCTGAACCCAAGTATACTTTGCACTTATTCCTAAAAGCGATGTGGGAATGGAAAGGAGAATGACTCGTCTCTGTAAGAATCCATTCGCTCAATAAGCATTTTCCTAAGCCCATCACAGCCCTCTCCTTCCCTTTCCCAGGGACTCATTTGGAGGTGGACGTGGGACCCAGTTGGGCCAGATGAGATGCCAACGAGCAGCAAATCAGTTGGGCGCCTTCTGAGGAAGACTCTCTACGCTTGATCAAAAGAAAAAGGTATGCCAGGGTAATCCTTGTTTTCCTTCCTACTTTGGGACGTAGTTGTATGAAGACATGATACCTGGAGATGCCTTTTACACCTGTGTTGCCATGGCGTGACAAGAATATCCTATCAGTAGCCCTCTAGTCCCAGAGGAGAAGAGGCCCATCGACTGAAAAACTCAAGCAGCCTATGGACCTTCAACTTGAAACCGAGTCGTTCGGTCAGATTCAGACTCCCTTTGGCTGCTACAGCTTGAAGCAGAGCTTCTTAGCTGACCTCAGATCCATGAGAAAACCACTGAGTTTGGGGAATACCTGTTACTCAGCGTCACTTGGCGACAGCTAACCAGTAAGGCATCGTATTCCCCAGTCTGCCGTCACCTGAGCTGCAGAATCTAAAGTCTCAGTCCAGGACCACCCTGATACGGAAGAGAACATAATAAGGAAATTTTTGCCCCTGGTGTTTGGGAACCAGAGAAACCCACATAAGCAAGGTTAAGTAGGGGCCGTGGAGCAGTATGGTTAGGACAAAAAAAGTTAAAATTCTGGATCGAGTCTATCCTAATTGCTGAAATGGACCAAAAAGCTATAGACTTACCGATCAATCAGATACGAGAAACTGTATCTAAGCGGCACTTAGCTGAAGGCAGGGATGGGAAAATAGGTGAAAGTATACCAGGTTTATACCTCAAGTTCCAATTGTTCAATAATTCTGCTCCACTCAATATTTTTCTCCCTTAAGAAATCAATGTCACCGTCAAAGTGGCAATTTTGTGCCACGCCCTTTCATCTAAACCGTATATAAAAGTGTGGACAGTGGTCTCACCATGGCTCCCTTTTTGTTTATATTTTATTGTCTTATTTTGTGTCCATCTATTGTGTATATAGCTGGCTTTCGTGCGAGTAATCTTCCAAATGATGTCTCAATACATACGTGATGTAAACCTGGTCTCCAGGCTTATAGAAACTTTCAAGGAATACTAGGAATTTATTCAAGGGCGATCAACACCGTTATTGCTAACATAGAAATTATTAGTGGCTGTAGTAGCACTACCATTTCCTGAGCCCTTTTGCAAGCCTAGCTGTGTGGAGATGTTCTGCACGCACGTTCTCCAATGCTCCTACCAGTTGATTAGGTGGGTACGGTTATCCCGTGTTCTTCCAGTAATAATAAAGCAACATGGTGGGTGCTGCTTCGGGCGTGGAAGTGAGCTCTTCACATGCGATGCCTCAGTGCCTTCTCACAGCCCTGACAGCGGGAAGGGTTATTTTCCCATGTGTTAGATGAGCAAGCCGAGGATCCAGTGGCTGAAGGGACTTTCTCACATCACACAGTCGAGAAGAAATAGCGTCAGGCCTTGAACCTGGCCTGCCTGGTTCTAAACCCCTGTTTGCTCTGCTTCACGATTGTCTCCTGAAAGGGCGGGCCTACACCAGCCGACTCCATCTTGTTCTGTGTCCTTCACCTAGACCACGCCTCCTCCCTTTGAGTGACCTCCCGCTCACCCATTCAAGCTTCCTGATCAAAACACGCCACTTCCCCAGCCAATCGGCTGCCCCTAGACCCCTATAAAACCTTTGTGCTTTTGAAACTCGCTCTCTTTCCCTGGTATCTCACCGCTGCGTCGGTGCAGGTAGGGGATTGAGCTCGAGCTAGCTCGAATAAAGGCTCTTTGCTTTTGCATCGGACTCGGCTCCCTAGTGGTCTTTGGGGATCACGAATTCTGGGCATAACATCTCCCAGAAACAGAAACCATGTTGCCTTTCTACTACTCTGACCCATCGTTCCCCAACCCACATGGGTTTGCTCATCCACTCCAGAAATCTTTTCCAGCACCAAAATTGACAATGCCAAGATTTGAGTGGAGTCCCGTGTAGACGGAATCTGGTGACACCGGGGCAAAGGCCAGCACAAAAGGCGAGGAAAAGTCTAACAACTTTTAGCTGCTGTCCGTCTGGAAGCTCCCTCTCCTCAGAGGGAGGCCTCAGAGACCAAACTGCCACCAGCCTCGAGGCAGAGGGGACCCACCCTGCTGATGGGAGACCTTTGACTGGGAAGCAGCCAATGGGTGTTAACCAAAGAAACAAACACACATTATTCTTTCCTTCACAAAACTTGAGAGTTTACAAGTGCCTTTTACACATTTTGAGTCTTGCATCCACTGTGTGAAATAAATATCATTCTGCCCAAAGTATTTGTCATCTCAGATGTTATATTCTGCTCTCCTTTAGTGGAGACCTAGAATATGCCAGGACCTTTCTGGGCAGTTTCTCGTACAAGACCTCATTTAAATCCCACAAAGTGCCTCTGAAGTAGAGATCATTATTTCCACCTTGAAGAAAAGGAAGTTGAGGATCTGGGTGATGGTGTGACACATTCATCCCCACCCAGAAAGTCAGTGTTTGAGCCCAGATCATCCTTCATCACACCTGTGCTCAGTCCGCGGCCCGAGGCCACTGTAGGACGTTGCCCACAGGCTCTGACTCAGCAGCCTGGCCTCTGCTGAGTGGTGCTGTGCTGATAGCTTCAGTCTTGTCTGTCTCGCTCTTGTGCATAGAAGTAGACGACTTGTCTCGTGCAGTTGACACGACTTCTGATCGAGAAGGTGCCGCATCTGAGGAACTGAACCCAAGGAGCTTCACTGACATCTTGGTGGATTAGATGTTAAGGCCCTGAACGTTGAGCCCAAACCTAATGCCACCATGGTGTAAGACATCAGGGGGGTGTTAGGACGTGCTGGGTGAAATTAGTAAATAATTTGTTGCCAGCGGGCAGAGTGTGGCGTGGCTGTTTTTTAAACCTAATCCCAATGCTTGTTGAGATTCTTCCCTTAGGAGTAGGTAGAGTCTCTGTCCCCTCCCTTGAATCTGGACTCTGGGACAGCTTGGCCAATAGCCTATAACAGAAGTGGTGCTGTGTTAGTTTCAGGCCCGGGACTTAATGAATGGATGGTTTTCCGTTGCTGTCTCTTGGGTCACCTACCCTTCAAACCTAGCCACCACACTGTGTGGAAACCCAAGCCACACTGCGGGGAGACCCACACGGGGAGGAGCTGACGAGAAGCTTTCTTAGCCATGGGAGCGAGCTGTCTGGGAAGAGGGTCCCCAGGTGAGCTGGCCCAGGCAGTGCAGCATGGAGCAGGGGGTGAGATGTCTCTGCTGAGCCCTGAGCAAACCACAGATTCATAAGCAAAATAAATGACTGTTGTAGTTTTATACCACTGTGTTTTGGGGTGCTTAGATACACAGCAATGGATAACTAGAAGAGAGGAACCTGGCCTTTCCACCGACAGTCACTTTGAATCATTACAGCAATCCACTTAAACAGATGGAGAAACCGAGGCTCAGAAGGGATACATAACTCGCTTGAGATCCCATATCTAGTAAGTGGATCAACATGGATCTGAATTCATTCTAGATAAATCCTCCAGTACCCTAAACCATGGGGCGGTGAGATAGAGACAACCAGTCTCCAGATCCTAACCACCTGTTTATCCTAACCTTTTTCTAGCAAGATCCTGCGGGGACTCTGAGTGTAAGACAAGCAAGCATACCAGCAAACTCTGCCTTCAGGTTATGCGATGCCTTCTTGGGAATAACAAATGCATCCAGGTTTGAATTCCAGGCACAATTCCAAGGAGCGCCTCCTGGGGTAGGGGATCAGCTGAGTAACTTTCTGCCTGTGTGACCTCAGGGTCATCACCTAACTTCCCTGATCCTCAGTTTCCTCATCCATAAGAGAAGGACAAAAATATCAGCCTCACCGCGTTGTTTTAAGGATCAAATGAGTACATATTGGTAAATAACAGTACCCGGCCCAAAATCAGTACTCGATACATCGAGTGTCCCTAACTTTGAGGACTTAGAGAGAAGAATTTTCTTTGCTTATTCCTCCCTGACCCTAAAGAGAGAGCTCCCTGGGGTCACGATGAAACAGATGCATCCCACCCCTGAGCCTCATTTATTTTAACCTCCTCAAAGATTCAGCCCTTGTGCCTCCATTCCGGCATCCCCTGCGGACAAGAATGAAGCTCAAGCCACGGCCAGTAAGCTTTGCTCACAAATTCCTCCTTCACGACTGACTGAGCCCCGAAACTGGAAACAAACATTCTGTTGAATCATGTAAATCCCCGCTCATCTCCAAATTGGGTGCTGGAGTGCCTCGGGGAAGTGATTTTACAACCTCACTGACTTCAACCAAGGTAGACACCAATTGCTTTTGCAAGATAATTCAGCCTGCGCCTGGCAACAAGAGCGCGCAGGGGCTCCCTCCCTTCTCCCCTGGACTGAAGGGGAGCAGTCTCTTCCTTAAGGAGGGAGAGGAGAGAGATCTTAAGCCTCCCACCCCAGGAAGCCTTCCCCCAGACCGCGCAGGTGGAATTCAGAGACTCATCACTTACTCACATTCTCACTTGAAAAAGGATCTCAGATAAGGGGCAGGGTGGGGGAGGGCCATCTTGAGAGATGGCCTCTGCAATATGAGGTCAAGGTCACCTGCGCTTTGCCTCACAACCTCCTGGATTTCAGAGGCAGGGTAATGCTGTAATGGAGCTACCCTTACATCTCCGCGCAGGAAAATGCTTTCTAGCCTGTGGGCCCCTGGGGAGAACTGTTATCTTTTCTTGTACCACTGCCTTTTTAAAAAAAGTTTATTTTCAAATCTAGGCCTTGCAATAGATCATTCAGCCCACAGCCAACAGCCCTGTCTATCCTGAGATGCTGTGGCTGTGTTGTCACAGACGACAATTCCCCATGTTGGTTTGAAAGATTACTTTCCTCCCAGTGGCTCGAGTCCCATCGCAAATGTTAGAAAACAGGTCAGCAGCCCCACCAGTAATCATAATCATAAAAATTACTATCTGTTTTTGAGAGCTTAGTCTCCAAGGACTTAATAACCGCTATATTGTGTATTTGTTGCTTTGGCTCCAAAAGGCAGATCTTATTGTCTGTATGTATTTCATATATGCAGAAACAGGTTCAATAGCCAAGTAAGTTGTTTAAGACCACGCAGCTAACATGTGGCAGAGTTAGAATTTTTTTACTGAAGAATAACTTACCTACAATATTGTATTAGTTCCAGGTATACAACAGAGCGATTCGATATTTATATAGCTTGTGAAATGACCACCACAAGAAGTCTAGTTACCATCTGTCACCTTACAAAGTTGTTACAGTGTTATTGACTGTATTTTCCATGATGTACAGTATATCCCCGTGACTTATTTAGTTCATAACTGGAAGCTCGGACCTCTTAATCTCGTTCACCTCTTTCACTCATCCTCCCATCGCCCTGCCCTCCAGCAACCGCCAATCTGTTCTCTGTATCTAGGAGTCTGTTTCTGGGGGTTGGGGGTTTGTTTTATTTTTAGATGCCAGATACAAGTGAAATCATATAATTTTGTCTTTCTCTCTCTGACTTATGTCACTAAGCAGAATACCCTCTATGTCCACATTGTTTCAAATATCAAGCTTTCATTCTTTTTTATGGTTGAGTAATATTCCTGTGTGTGTGTGTGTGTGTGTGTGTGTGTGTGTACCCCTCATCTTCCTTATCCATTCGTCTATCAGTGGACACTTGGACTGCTTCCTTACCTTGGCTAATGTAAACAATGGTGCAGTGAACATAGGGGTGCATATGGCTTTTTGGGTTAATGTTTTCATGTTCTTTGGATAAACATCTAGAAGCAGAACTTCTGGCTCCTATGGTAACTCTGTTTTTGATTGTTTGAGGAACCTCCATACTGTTTTCCACACTGGCCGCTCCGGTTTGCCTTCCCACCAACAGTGCACAGAGGTTCCTTTTCCTCCACATCCTCGCCCACACTTGTTTCTTGTGTTGTTGAACAGGTGTGAGGTGGTATTTCATTGTGGTCTTGATTTGCATTTCCCTGATGATGAATGTGGTTGAGCATCTTTTCATGTGTCTGTTGGCCATCTGGATGTCTTCTCTTGGAAAAAGAAGAGTCAGAATTTCAGTCCTGCCATCACTGACCGTTGTTCAACTCTTTGGGGAAGGTTCTCAGATGTCTTTCCACACTCTAGAGGAAGATGCTATCCAGACTGGTTAAGCCTTCCCCAGCCATGCTCAGCTGAAGGACTTCCATCCAAGGCTCACTTTCTGCCATGTGCTGAGTCAGTTCAGAGCAGGCCAGAATCCTGCTCTGTCCTCACCAGCAGATGGCGTCCATTATTTTGCAGCCTCCAACTCACTTTCTGGTGTGCTTGGAGACCAACGACCTCACCAAACTCAAATGCCCACTGTTTTGTCCCAGGCTATGTTCCCTCCGCTGTCTGGGTCCTGCACGGAGGCTATAGTACGTCAGCAGAATTCCTGACAGAGGATCGAGCCATGATAGAGACTCCCAGGGACCTCAAGGGACCAAAATACACAGATGTTCACAAATCATCCACAAGGTCTTTATGAAGAGCAAACACGATTTACAGGATTTTCCTTGTTCACTGTCCTCTTCTAAAGGCAATTGCCCTGCCCACACACACCACAGCCCCTGAGCTAGCATGTGACTCCCTGGGAGGCCCAGATCGTGCTAGGTGTGCACCTGATCCAAGGCCAGCTATAATGTGGTCCACCATGAATACCTCTGTCCAGAGAAGGGTGAACTGGACAGTCAGATTTCCACTCAGGGAACTTGAATTAAAAGATGTAGGAGGGACACCCGGGTGGCTCCGTCGGTTCAGCATTCAACTCTTGATTTCGGCTCAGGTCGTGATCTCACAGTTCATGGGTGAGTTCAAGCCCCACGTTGGGCTCTCTGCTGACAGCACAGAGCCTGCTTTGGATTCTCTCTCTCCCTTTCTGTCTGCCCCTCCCCTGCAAGCTCTCTCTCTCTGTCTCAAAATAAATAAGCCTTAAAAAAGAGATGGAAGGAAAATCCGGTTATTTGTAGCAGAAACTGAAGCTGGTTGGGTGCCCAAAGAAAGGCTTTAAAATAGACTAGAGAGCCTGAATAAATTAATGTGATGTGCAGACAAAAATAATGACCGTATGAAAACCCAAGCAAGCAGAAGTTGCTTCTTAGGGTGACCACATGAAAACCCAAGCAAGGAGGAAGATCAAGGTCATGTGAGGAAACCAGTTGTTGGTGGCAAGAGAGGCAGAAAGAAGGCAGTGTTTGTGTAGAGCTCAGC
Organism: Prionailurus bengalensis; assembly: GCF_016509475.1. Taxonomy (NCBI): domain Eukaryota; kingdom Metazoa; phylum Chordata; class Mammalia; order Carnivora; family Felidae; genus Prionailurus; species Prionailurus bengalensis. Next base: position 46,213,462 of record NC_057345.1, on the reverse strand, counting down.
TGTGCCAGTTCCCTACACTGGGAGGGAAATCCAGCAAGCCCTTCTGCCCTGGACCCAGCTGCCTTGACTGGGAGGCCTGGCCACGCTCTGGTTCCTGTTCTTGGACTCCTGGGATAGCTCCTTCTTGCTCACTGCCAAGGCCATCCTTATGGTGACACCCTGCCCTCCTCCTTCTTTCCAGTGCTGTTTGCATAAGTCTCCTTTCACGGAAACTAAGTGACTCTCACCAAGACTTCATCTGCGCACATTTGTGGTTGTGGGAGGGGGGATGGGCTTATTTGTATTTTATAAACTCTGACCTTCACGGATGCCCTACTGCGTCTGCAGGCATTTGGAAAACAAGGGGCTTACGTGTGTGGCCTGTCAGTCATCAGGTGCAGAGGTTGTGATGCTGTGGAGTTTTCTTAGTTTTATCTTTGATGCACTGCATGTATTTTTGTTCCCTTTTTTTTTTTTGTTTTCTTAACGTTTATTTATTATTGAGAGACAGAGAGAGATAGAACATGAGCATGGGAGGGGCAGAGAGAGGAGGAGACACAGAATCTGAAGCAGGCTCCAGGCTCTGAGCTGTCAGCACAGAGCCCGGTGCGGGGCTCGAACTCGCAAACCCCGAGATCATGACCGGAGCCGAAGTCGGACGCTCAACCGACTGAGCTGCCCAGGCGCCCCTGTTCCCGTTTTTTAATTCCACTTTTACCTTTGGTGATTTCACATTTGATATATCGTGATAAGCTCCTCTCTAAAGAAGATAATGTATACATAAATTTTCACACAGGGATCAGTCAGGGCCCCTTGGGAAACAGAATCCCCCTCAGGTGGATAAAAAGGAGAGAGTTGAGCACAGGACCTCTCATGGAGCTATGGGCGAGGTTGAAGGGACTGACCAGGGATGGTGAGGGGCCCAGAAATGAGCAAGAGCTCATTATCATCCAGGTGGTTGGAGGAACAGGGAAGGCAAGATGAAGACTAGAGCCCGGTGGGTATTGGGCCACGAGGGTGATGGGAGCCCAGCGATGGAAGGATACAGATGCTGCCGGACCCATCACTCCAAAGCAGGGAGAGGGTCAGGGGAGAAGTTCCCCGATCCCTTTTCCATCTCCCCTTGGAAATTCCTGCTGGTGCTTTGCAACCTGAGCCAGGCAGCAAGGAAGTCCCCTGGTACAGCCTGGATTGGTGGTGGAGGGGTTAGGATAGCTGCCTTCCAGGCAGTGAGGTGTGTGCGGGGGGGCCGCTTCCCAGGGCGCAGAGAAAGGCTGCGAGAGGCAGGGCATGGTGTGTGCAGGCCGGGGATTGAGTAAAGGCAGCAGCGATGAGCACAAGGTTCCGGGCTTGAGCCTGGTCGCTGACAGGGATCAGACCAGCAGTGGCGAGAGGAGACCGTTCAGGCCCAACTTCATAGATGGAGGGCTGACGCTGAGCTCCCCATGTGGCTCAGTGGCAGTCCTGGAGGCAAGAGGCCCGCAGTCCACCCTCCTTGCAAGCCCTTGGGCTTCCAGTTCCCCAGGTACCCACCGAGGCCCTCCACTTGATCAGCTTCCGTTGGTCGGCTTTTCACACCCTCAGGGAAGGGTGTGTAAGTGGTCATCGCTGCTGATGGAGAGCTCGGGGTTTGCGGGTTCTCCTTCCCGCTGCCCCCGGCGTTGTCCCCTGTCCTTGAGAAAACACTTAGCCCGGTGAGGTGCCCAGGTTCTCTGGAGATCACGCACCTCCACAAACAGCCTGCCTGTTTCAGGGCTAAGGGATGCAGTGAGAGAACTCCCACACCCATATAGGCTCGCCATCACCCACTCCTCGTTCCTGCCGTGGGTGCAGAGTACCTCCTCCTGAATCCAGCCTCGTGGATTCAGAATTTCTGAACGTGTAGACCCAGGCTCAGTTCAAATGTATGTGTGTTGCCATCTTCGGCAAAAGGAGAACTTAATTAACCAAAGAACGAGGCTAGCATTTATTGGCTAGCCGTGATCTGCTAGGTACTCGTGTATACCATTTCATTTCATCTTGATGTTCATTCTGTGAGATGAGGATCGTAGACACCGAGTAGCAGAGAGGTTAATCGGCCCACACTCTCACATTTAATGCTTCACAGAGGCAAGATTCGGGCTCTGACTCTCTGGAACCAGGCGCCACGCTTGTCCCATGATACCGTGCTGCTGCTTGGCAAAGAAAGTGCCGCTTGGTGGACCGGTTGGGGAGGGCTGAAGGGCTCTTTTTAAAAACACAGCAACCCCGGCAATGGCAGCCAGGATCTTCTGAGCCCCATTATACTGTATGTCTGTAGAGCTGAAAATAACAAAACTATACTTCCTAAAATAATTTTATAATGTTCATTATTCAGTTGTTTGGGCCAGATCATTCTGACTGACCGCCCTCGGGCTGGGGAAAGGCACGCACAGGCACACAAGCCCCCTTCTCCAGACACCTCGCCGGAGCCCATCACATTCCACGGCCTCAGGGCAAGTATCTCATGCCCACCAGAGCCAGAATTCACATCCTCTGATTTGGGTTTTAAAGACAGAGATTTACACAGGATTACAATCTTTTTTTTTTTTTTTTTTTTTTTTTTTGGTTGTGGTTGCTTCCAGTTTCCATTGTCTGAATCATAGCCATGGAATAAATTGAATCTTTTTCTAACGTAGAATATATTACTCTTGAAATAGTAGGAAATGTTGATAATTGCCTTTTATTGGACTCACAAATAATTTATAAGTTGGTCCGGTTTGAAAAAAATATATATATCATGGTCTTTTATTTCTTTGGCTCCTTCCTCGAGGCTAGAAGCAGCCTCTAAAAATAGCTGCCTGCGCGGCGATAGGCCTAGCGCTCCCCCTGGTGGTCATGGCGCAGGATTGCGGGCTCAGTAAATGGACCTGAAGCCGCAGACGCGGCATTGGAATAATTCTTTCTCCCCTAAGTACACAGAGAAATTTGATTTATTCTTCACAGTCATGTCTGAATTACAGAGCACTTCTCCTTATAAAGTCCATCTGCTTTGAGGATAAGTGAATGATCAATCCCTCATATACATTATCATGCCGTGAACACGTCTGTGAGTTTGTAAGAGCTTCTGTGGTTCTACCAAATGTCAGGGAAGATGGAGGTTTCTCCCCTCCTTAAGAAGATACTGGGCAAAAAATACAAATTGATCTTTACATAAGCACGGTAGCTACTTACCAAGGGTATTAAAGAAACATGAATGTGTGGAGGGGGAGGGGGAGGGAGCAAGGGGGTGGGGAGCAGGAGAAATAGAAGACCATGGGAATGCAATGCTTAGCTTAGAATCCTGGCTCCACTTACACGCTGTGTAGGCAGCGTCCTCACACGGCCCTCCACAAGGGTGACAGACAGACACTCTCCCTCTTCCCCTGGGCACCAAGGAAGACTGTATTTCCCAGCCTCCCTTGCAGCGGGAAGCCATGTGACCGAGTTCTGTGGGATGGGATGTGGGCCAATGGGATGTGGGCAGAAGTCATGCAGCGCTTCCAGGCCTTGCCCCAGAAGCATCTCTAGTAATTTTTCACACACTCTCTGTTTCTGTATCCGCACCATTGGAAGCAAAGCAATCCAGGACGCCAGAGGCACACCGGGGAAGCGAGCCAAACCCATGCATCATCACTTAAAGGACACTTGCCCAAGAGAGCCACCTGCTTCTCTTCAAACTGTGATGTGAGCAGGAAATAAACTTATACATGCTAAGCCACTGAGATTTGAGGGTTATTTGTTACAGCAACCAGCATTAATTACCCTGACTATTCAAGCAAGTGTTAGTCACAGTTTGCTCAACTCAAAATAGGGATGGTGTGCAAGCTTCAATGCCACAATGTACGTGGAAAACATTTGGCAGCCTCGGGGGTCAATAAATGCTGGATAAAGGAAGGCAGTCGTGTCTCTCACAAGCAATATTTTCATTCCAGAAGAATATTTTTGTTGATATCCCACAGGTTCTCAGTGCAAGAAAAAGAAGACCCAACTCCAACTGGCAAGCCAAATGGAGATTACATTGGCTCCCAGAGCCGGAAACTTCAAGTGCAGATTAAGCCTTTGGGTTGGTTTAAGCCATCCAGTTAGAGGACCCAGGTCCTTTCTGTGGCTCCGTTCTTTCTTCTGCCTGGCAAGCTTCAATCTAAACCTGACTCTTCTAATGGTCAAAGATGGCTGTCAACAGCCCCTCCTACTACACGTTCCTAGCTTACTTTGGGTTTGGGAGCAAAAAGAGATTCATGCCACTATTCTAAGAAAGAATCTTCTGATTCCTCTGCTTGGGCTGGCTTGGATCACATGCTCACCCTGGAACCAATCACTTGGTTGAGGTGGCAAACATGTGCGGATGACCTGCCAGTCAGGACCCGTACCTAGAGCTCTAGAGCTAGGGGTGGGGTCAGCCTTCCTTAAAGCACGTAAGCTGGTGGGGAAAGAATGAGACCACGTGCATTTTTTTTTTCTTTTCTTTTCTTTTTTTTAATGTTTATTTATTTTTGAGAGAGGGAGACAGAGCATGAGTGGGGGAGGGGCAGAGGGAGAGAGGGAGACACAGGCTCCAGGCTCTGAGCTGTCCGCACAGAGCCCAGCGGGGGTCTCGAACTCACGAACCGGGAGACGGTGACCTGAGCTGAAGTCTGTCGCTTAACCGACGGAGCCACCCAGACGCCCCAAAAAGACCGCCTGTATTTTAGAAGGATTGTTTTTTCAGCAGAGGAAAGAAAGAGAAGGGGAAAATGAATGCTAGACAGGCTTACCAAACGTGTGTGCTACAGTTGGTATGTTGATTACCCTAGAAGCAAAAAACAAGGTGTACTGGTAGGTGCTAAGTGTTATTGTGTGATCACCTTGAGTGATCCAACCTTTCAGAAATCTGTAAGTTAACTGGATATTATGGTTTTCAATTTCCTAACCTCTGACAATGAGTTCCCTAAAATATCCTCAGATATTGACTTCTTGAAATATACTCGGATATTGACTTCCTGTCTTTCTTGACAGTGCAGTGTAAAAAAAAAAAAAAAGTCTCTTAAGAATAATTTACTTTCTTCCTCTTCTGCTTTCTTTCCCCTTCTTTGTTTCTCTGTATCATCCTTTCACTGTGTGCAAGTGTTTTAGAAAGCCTAAGATGCTATAGAATTGGGAGGAATTGTTCTTTTCATGGACTCTTCATATTAAAGTAAATCATATGATACATAATCATAAAATAATGAAACTGACTTTTCAACTATGCAGCTACCTGAATGTGTGCTGTTTCTCTCAGCAGTCGCGCGTAAAGAGGTGCTGTTCATGTTTCGGTGATGTAGCCACAGTTCAAATTGTATTGATTACACCTCAATTTTAACCAAAAAAGCGCAGCAGCTTGATCGACCATCCTACATATCTGATTTGATTCCCAACCCCTTGTAAGGTCTTCAACAAAATGAATCTATCTGCCGAAGCAAAGATTTGTCTTTTCAAATAGCAGAGCTCGGGATCGGAAGATCATTGCCGCTGGAGCATTCCAAAATGGCCTGAATGGGCATTAAAGAGTGAATACTGAGGAGGGCACATGAGATTTACATGTGCTCCAGGGAAGAGAAGGTCACAGGCTAGTCTCCTTTTCCTTCACAAGGAGGATGATCTCTTCATCACCCTTTCAGTCACCCTATGGCAGCATTTTCCCAGACTACAGGCTAAATCTGAACTCCTCAGCATGTCATTCTGGCCTTGAGCTGCCCCCTCCATTCTCCCGTTGCCTCTCTTTGGCTGCTCTCCTGCACACGCACCCTGCACTCCTGCCAGGCCAGAGCTCTCTCCGCTCGCTGGGGCTGCCGGGCTCTCCCCAGAAGCTGTGGTTCTGCTCAGGCCATTGTTTGTGTCCCCTGACATGCCCTTCTCCCTGCTTCCGTGTCAGACTTTTGCACCTCCCTCAAGACCCAGCTCATCTGTCATCTCCCAAATTTTTTCTAATCTTTTCCCACCACAAAAAAAAAAAAGAGGACTTTGTTGCTTTCTTTTTTTATCTTGTAGCTTTAAAAAATAATCTGTTACAGAACTTACTTTTTCTCTTGTACCATTTTCATTTATTATGTGCTTGGCGGAGGACAGATTGCCCACAGATCTGTTGTTTACCCCAGGCCGGCTCTCTTCTGTGTGGCAGAGCGTCTGACCCCTGCACGCCTCGAGCCTTAGACTCCTCTGTCAGCTGGTTGTGCCTGGGTTTGGCCAACGGGAGGAATTGACAGGAGGCTGAAGGACAGGAGGAAGGGAGAAGCCTGAATATCTTGTCCCCTCTTTGGAAGCCTCGGGAGCTGTATATGCCAGTGGCCGTTGATCTCCCCCACTGGTTCCCGTCTCCTCTGGGTGATCCCAGCCTGTGGACTCTGAGGGCTAACACCACCTCTGCTTTGTCCCTAGTGGCTTTCAGTTGCTGCTAATCTCTGGATTTCCTCACAATCCAACTTCCATCTCATACTCTCCATCCCTGCTGTCACCAAGCCTCTGTATTAAATCCCCTCTGTTTCAAATGTTTAAAACTTTTTTTTTTATATTTTTATTTATTTTTGAGACAGCGAGAGACAGAGCATGATCAGCGCAGAGAGAGAGGGAGACACAGAATCCGAAGCAGGCTCCAGGCTCTGAGCTGCCAGCATAGAACCTGACACGGGGCTGGACCTCACGGACTGTGAGATCGTGACCTGAGCTGAAGTCGGGCGCTTAACGAACTGAGCCACCCAGGTGCCCCTTAAGTGTTTAGAGAGACATCGGTGGTCCTAACTGGACCCTGACTGATGCATCAGCTCATCTCCCCATCTAGCAGTGGAAAATGGTCGGTTTAATGAATGATGTCCGTGAATGAGTAGACAACCATGTTTTTTTTTGTTCTACACAGTTTTTGTATGTCCACTTGTAAGCTATTTTCTTGGCTCTTCCTGTCAATCTCGTTTTCCTTCCATGGCCAAAACTATCTTTTTTCAAGCTCTAGCCACTTTTCCTAGCTGGCTTTCCCAATCCCAAACCCCTTGTCCACGTTTACCCATACTCAGGTCCTGCATGGCATCTACATTGCTGACAGATGGTGAAGATATTGGGTACAGAGTAAGATCATCAAGATTAGAACAGTTGCAGAATCCATAAACCAAGGCTGTTGGCTGCAACCGATAGGACAATGGTGAAGGATTCATTATCTTTCCACTCTTCAGGTCTGATATATGACTCAAACCAGAGCCAGGCCAATTTACAGTTGCTCCCAGAGCCCAGTGCAATTTGCAGATAAAAGGAAGATGCACATTTGTGGCCAAAGTGGAAGATTTGGGTATTGGGCCGGCTGCTAAAAGTGCTCCCTTGTGCCTGAGGCCAGTCCATGGCTGGCTGCTGGCCTCAGTGCTGCCCAGAGCATTACTTTATTTCCACAACGTGGAAGCCAAGTGAATACAAACCAGGCATTTGGAAGGGATCTGGGAATGGCTGGGGGTTAAAGTTTCTGCTACAGTGAAGAGGGTGGTGCAGCCCACCTTTCTGCCGACTCCTGGCCCATGTCTCTCTCAAATCACCTTGACCCCACTTGGGCTTGGCCATGAATGAGGTTGACCAGCTGTTGAGATGTCTAGCACTAAAACGAGAAAAGGAAAATAACACAACTTAATGAAATCTCACCTGAGAGTAACATGTGTAGTGAGGACCTATTTATTGTGGGCTTTACACTGAGTTGGATACAAAGGATTGGGATAAGTAAGAGCCAATTCCTGTCGCCAAAGCCCTACTGTCTATAGGGGAGAGACTAACACGGACAGACGGACAAAGGCAGGTTGATGGGCTGAGCCAAAGCCCACAATGCTCTGCGTGTGGCCCACATAAGAATTATGTTCTGAGGGAGGCTAATCCCAACTTGCCCACTTTCCAGCCTGGTGAGCTGGAAAAGTGAGGTATTTAATGGTGGAGAACATGGTCAGATTCGTCTTGGGGAAGATCACTCAGGTAACACTGAGAAGGCTGATTTGGTGTCAGGTGAGAGATTGGAGGCAAGGGCACCACAATCCTAAACTTACAACCCCCCATAGAGGTGATGGAGAGGAGCCAACTGATCAGAGAGAGGGTTCTGAATAGTCTAGTCCTTTCCTGAGGTGAAACTAGACTATAAGCCCCCTTGATGGCGAGGGCTGTACCTCTTCCGTGCCCGAGAATATCAAGTGCCTAACGAGAATGGGCACAGAGCAAATATTCTCTGAGGGTCATTGACTGAAAGCACAACCAACTGCATTTCGGAAGCGAAGGATCGATGGGAGTCAGGAATGTCCAAGGTTTCTGTTTGGGAAAGTGGATGAGCTTGATGACCCTTGAGTGGGTTTAGGGGATCAAGTCATTGGTTCGGTTATGGCTTTGGTTAAGTTTGAAGTCTCTGTGGAGCACCCTGGTGAGCAGTCCAGCCGGTGGTGTATATGCAAACACCCTCCGAGTCCTCACCACTGAGAACAATCCCCAGCTTCAAGCCCTGGGTAGGGACTCAGTAAATATTTGTTGGCCGAACGAATGAGTGAATTGGTCTGAAATCCAGGAATGACCTCGACTCCTTGACCACCTTCTGCAAAGCAGGCCCCCTTGTTACTTTACTCCCCCTTATTTTCCTTCATAGCACTTACAGGTATGAGTCATCATATAGTGATGCACCTGTTTAATGCCTGACTCCCTGACTAGAGTACAGTTAGCTATGTCTTGGCCTAACCTAGCCCATGGTAGGGATTAGGTAACTATTTGCGGAATGAATGAAGGGCTAGGGAAGTAGATGTGGACGTGGACAGGATGTAGGTGGAAGCCAAGAGAAACTATGGGTCGTGGCAAGCTGGCAACTAGATCCAGCATGGAGCTTCCACGTCCCAAGTTCTTGTTTGTAACACTGGTCTTCGCATTTTCCACTTCCCTCCACCCCCTCCACGGGCAGCAACCCCAGAATCCAGCCTCGATGCAATTCTCTCCAGTCCCTCTCCGAGCTGCCGTTCTTTTATCTGCAAAACAGGGGTTTATGATGTGCCCTGCCCGCCCTTCTAGGTGGCCGGGAGCATTCATGAGCTCACTCAGTTCATGTTGTTTATGTAGGTGGTTAAATGCCACAGTGGGAAGTACCTTCGAGTGAAGACACTGAGCTCCACGCTCAGTTCCGCGTGGCTTGGAACAGCATTGTCTGCTTGGGGGGGGGGGGGGGGGGGGGGGGGGGGGGGGGGGGGGTGGGGAGTGGGAAATAAGATCCCTTTGGAGCACACCGCCTCCCTGCACAGGAAGCCCTTCATTCAATACAAAAGTCTCTTATCTGGCAGCCTGAACAAGGGCCAAATGGCCTGTCCAGTCCAACGCCCACATTCAGAGCTGACTGAGATGTGGCACACAGAGACCATGCTACATCCTGCCTCCCTGCAAGCTGTCGCCTCAGCTCGTGGCCGCTTGGAGGCTGAGCTGCCGGCCAGTCTGGTAACGGAGGTAGTGAGCAGGGGAAAATAGACATTAAAAGCAGAAAAGGATGCACACTCCCTACGGCAGCTTTCACGATGACGAAGGATCGGGAACAGACTCCTGCAAACAGAGATTATGGTTTTTACAAATTTTATCTCCCTGAAGAGCCCACTTGGACTTTATTGTTGAAGGCAGGTCTTTGCACAAGATGTTCTCTCCCTCTGGACTACCCAATCCCTGAGGACTTTAGGCCTGAGGACAAGCCTTGTTCCCGTGGTGAAGCGTCTCTTCACCCTGTGGGCAGACATAACCTCCTCCTCTGTGGGCAAGAAAGAGGGGAGAGATCCAGCCTTTACTGAGCGCTGGTTATGTGTTGACTACTCTGTGTGATTCTTCATACACTTTCTACTGTTTCCTACTCAGAACCAGCTGAGGGATTGAGTTTGTTAGCCCCATTTTGCAGAGCAGAAAGCCGAGGGTCAAAGACACAAGTCACTGGGTCAGAACTACAGCTGGTAAATGGCTGAAGCAGGATTGGCCAAAAATCATATACACAGCGTTTACACAGCTCTTTCTCCATATTTCTAATAGTGTGCTAATGGTGTGGCTTAGCGAGTATCTCCAGGGCAAAGATCCTCTCTAACTCCTCTCCCAGCCATATACGGAGCAGGTCTAGAGGCCCAGATCTGCTCAGACCCTGAGCACTTCCTAAGCAAGTAGGAGGGATAGTAGGGGGGCAGACACCCCCTCAGGAACAGGCTAGTGTTGATCTTGCTACCCTGGTCTGGGTTCCACTGCTCTCTGGGGCGAAAGTTCTATTTAGTTAGTTAGTTAATTTATTTTTGAGAAAGATAGAGACAATGCAAGTGGGGGAGGGGCAGAGAGAGGGCGAGAGAGAGGATCCCAGCCAGGCTCTGTGCTGCCAGCAAACCCCAACCTGGGGCTTGATCTCACGAAACTATGAGATCATGAACCTGACCCCAAACCAAAAATTGGACACATGACCGACTGAGCCACCCGGTCGCCCCTGGGATGAAGTTTTTATCAGCGCCACTGTGCCTCACCTGTCCACCAGCCCTGGCTGTGTGTGCCCGGCTCCAGTGGCCAACCTCTTCTTTCCCTGTGTGGCCTTCAATCCTAGTCCATTTGCATAATGCCCTTATGCTTGGACTAGGCATTGCAGGTCCTTCCTTGGGTGTTGAAATCCATGCTGCAGGTGCTGCCGATAATCCTTCTCTAGCTGACACCATCCATCTCCTAAAATGGCGTCCCTACGATCTTCAGCCTGGCTGCCACCTGTACCACTGCGGTTACCAGCACTTGACTGCGCCTCAAGTCAGACAGACCTGAGATTGAACTGTGTTCTGCCTCGTACGGGCTGTGTGTCTGAGGAAGAAACCCTTCATCTCTTTACGCCTCAGTTTCTTCATCTATAACATGGGAGTGATGATGCACGCCTCCTAAGATTACTGAGAAGATTGAATGGCATATATATTTGACATATGTAATGACCATCATGCCTGATACAAAATAAGCACTCAGTAAATAAAGGATGCCTGTTATTATGCCCAGCAGCACTGAGGCACAGCAATCTGGCCTTCAAGTCAGTCAAGAAGTTCAAGATTAGTTTCCTTATCTCCGAGCCCATCCCTTCCTATTTCCTCTCCTTTTCCTATGAACCCACTGCTAATGGTTTACTAGAGCCCATAAGTGCATTGTAAGAAAACTGTATTAGTTAGAGCAAAACAGGCCACGCTGCAGTAACAAATAGCCCCGAGATGTGAATAGCTTGACAGAGCAAGAAATGTATTCGTAGCAATACAATCTGATGACTGTTGGACAGACCATCACTCTCTTAGAAGTATGGACTCAGAGCCAGGCCCCCTCTGCTGTGTGATTCTGCTGTCTTAATCATGTGGCTTCTGAGACTGCTGCCGAAGGAGAAGAGGGCAAGTGGACAGTCGAGCCTGGGAGTAGCATTCATTCCTTCTTCCACAGCCCATTGGCCAGAACCTGGTCACACAGCCAAATCTAATCACGAGGGAGGTTGGAAAGTACAGTGTGATCATGTACCCAAGAACTGGGACTTGGTGAACACAAAGCATTGTCTCTGCCCATCCCTTGATAAAGTAGCCTCCATAAGCCCCAACGGGTGAGGAGAGGTAGCTATATCTCAGCCACATGGCTTGCTCATCAGCTCTCATCTATCTCATCAGCCCTGTGGAGTCTCTCAGGAACCAGTGCCATGGACAGGCTGACCTCAGAGGACCCTGCTGTCCCTATCCCTCTGTGTAACATTCCACCCCAAATGCGGACCACACTGCTTCCTTTTCCACTATGCTAGAGCTGAGGTTAAATATCCAACTATCCTAGATTTTACCAAAGATTGGGGAAACGATACATGAGGAATAAACAGAGAGTAAGCGAGAGTTGATAGTTTGCTTATTTTTTTTTTAACTGGGTTTATGCGTCCTCAGCCTCGGTCTTCCCTGAGACCACCTGTCTGCCACACACCTGTCCTTCAGCCACAGGTCAGAGGCCTCTGATCTCTACTATCCGAGAATGCCCACACATGTCTTAAGTCCACAGAACATAGGCACGGTGTTTAAGAGGGAGCGGTTAGAGAACGGGATGTGTACATGGGTGCAGGAGAGAAGCTATGCCTCCCTACGTCCTTGCAAGGAAAGCAGTTCTCATTCTTAAATAAAGTTTTCAAACACTTGTGAAAAGCAGCTCCCCAAATTATGATTCACAGTTCATGTGCCAGTTGGCTTCTTGGGGAGACCTACCTCTCCTCTTTCCTAGTACTCTGAGCCCTCAAGCATTGCTGTCATGTAGTATTTCTGTGCCCTCAAGTCCAGACCAAGAAAACAAGACCCAGAGAGAGAGAGGGGGTTCCCTGCCTGAGTTTTCCATCTGAGGACCCACTTTTCTGAATGATGCGACGTGAAAGCAGTTGATATTGGGAATGATTCCATACTTCCAGGCAAGCCCCATGTCCTTCCCACAGGGTAGTGGCCTTCCTTCTATCTCAACAAAGTAAGCGTATCAGAAAACATGTTAATAATTCATCTGAGTGATGCATACATAACGTAACGGCATTAGTGGAGGAAGTCAGTTTCCTTGCAAGAATCTAAAAGGTCGCTACAGGGGCGCCTGGGTGGCGCAGTCGGTTAAGCGTCCAACTTCAGCCAGGTCACGATCTCGCGGTCCGTGGGTTCGAGCCCCGCATTGGGCTCTGGGCTGATGGCTCAGAGCCTGGAGCCTGTTTCCGATTCTGTGTCTCCCTCTCTCTCTGCCCCTCCCCCGTTCTTGCTCTGTCTCTCTCTGTCCCAAAAATAAATAAATGTTGAAAAAAAAAATTAAAAATAAAAGGTCGCTACATCCCCAGCTCCAAACACAGCACCTGGCAACAGAGTAGGGGTTCAAATCCTTGGTTACAAGGATAATAAAAGGAAAGCAGTTTGCCTTGGTCATGTTTGCTTAGCCTCCTTTAAGGAAGTTCTTACTAAATCACGATATATTTTTAAGATGAGTATTTAGATGAGCACCGAATTGAGGTGTGAGCTTCCTTCAAGGAAAAAGAGCAACCAGCTGGGTTATGGCTCTCACACTGGTGAAAAGGAAGCAGACCCTTTCATGAGCCCACGTACCTCCCAAGCTAACTTTAGGCATTTTATCCTGAAATAACGTACCTTCCAATCATTATGTACTTTGCAGTTATCATCCCCCATTTCTGCACCGTTTACCCATCCCTTCGTACCTTTCCATCCCTTCTGTCCTCTGCACGGCTACCATCTTCCCTCATAAACATCCTGTTTTACTGGGCTCTGTGTTGCTCACTCCCTCACGGCCTTCTGGGATCAGCATGGAGTGGGGGACAGAGCCAGAGGGCTGGGTGGATCCAAACAGAGAAGCAGACCCGTACTCCACATAGCCAGGGCATTTGCCTTCACCCGCCTAAGCTTCGTTTTCTTTACTCATCAACTCAGATAACACCAGTGATCTCACCACATTGTCATGAGGAATGGCAGAAAATATATGCGGACTCTGTAGCGTGTGGCACGACAGACTCTCAATAAATTTAAGTTCCTTTCTTCCTCCTTCTCTCCCTTTTGAAAATAGTCGGGATATAAATTATACATAAATAAATTACACTTACACTGGAAATCCTCAGGAATGATTCATGGAACCAATAATAATTTTAATATTAATAATAGGTTGCTTCGGCGGTATCATCCTAATTCTGACAATCAATCTACGTGCTCTGGCTTTGTCATCGTAATAACATAGAGTGCTCAAAGTTCACCCTAGAAAGAGCTGGATGTACACGATTTCCCATTTTCAGATATTTTTTAAATCCTTTTTTTTTATATCAGAGTACTCAGCTACAAACCATTACTTATGGCACAAAGTATAGGCAGTGTGTTTGCGGAGAAATGAAAAACAGACGTGAATGGAAACGCTGCAAAGCTACAGGCAGTATGTGAGACCAAAAGCAAGCATCAGGAATGTGATGGAGCCTGGGTGGCTCAGGGGGCCTGACTCTTGATTTCAGCTCAGGTCATGATGTCAGGATTGAGGCTTGGAGCCTGCTTGGAATTCTCTGTCTCTCCCTTTCTCTCTGCTCCTCCCCCCACTTTCTCTCTCTCTCCAAAATAAATAAAACTTTTTTCCAAAAAGGAATGTGATGTAAGTACAGATTTCTACTGCTCAGTGTACTAAAAGATGGACCTCGTTGGAGAGTTTGGCACATCATCCCCAGTTATCAAGAGGAGCAAACTGAAACTAGAGCCTTGAGAGACAGAAATGTCTAGAAATATCTGCCAAGAATTTGCCCAAGTATCTGCTAAGCTTTCTGCTGACTTCTTTCAGACTTGGGTTTGGAAACAATCGCTCTGAAGAAACCTTCAAGCTTTCAGATTCTGTGTTTATTTCAGATTCTGTGTTTCTCTAAAATTTAAATGGTAAAAAACCAGAGTGGTGGTGCGTGTGGACTGCCTGGGTTGGAATGTCTGTCCTTCCACTTGCCAACTGCATTTCCCCAGATTGGTGTTTAACTCCCACGTGCCTCAGTTTCCTCAGCTGGAAAAACCAGGGTCATGATAAGGACTAAATGAAGTGACCTTTTTAAGGGCTGGGGCACTGTTCCCAGCCGGCAGTAAACCAGTCTGTCAGTTATTTCCTTGTCCATGATGAAGTGGAGATCTCCGTGGAGATCATGGGGAGAGTCCTGGTCTGAAGCTCGAGGCAGGCCACCCAAGCACCTTGTATATGGAAGAGGATCTCATTCTTCTTTTTCGATTGAGTTATTCATTCCTAAGTGTAATGAGATCTGGCTAAACTTCGATCAACCCCCTGATTTCACAGCCAGAACCCTCCCCACCACGTCTGTACCTTGTATCTCCCTTTTCTGTCTCTACTGCCCGCCCCCTCCTCCCAGCGTAAGCACATATGAGTTCTGAAGGATCTGCCGCCATGGGATGGGGGCGTATAAGCAAAATGGGATCATTACAGGGAAATCAAACAAAGTCACATCATTTGTACACCCACGTATAGCATATGCATGTCGACACTGACACGGCCACCATGAATTGAGGCAGAGAGAGGGTGGTAAAAGGGGAAGGATATCTTTGGTGCTTATGTAATGCTCAGCACGGTAGAGATGTTCACATGGCACGTAAACCCTTGGGCCAGCACTGCCCGTCCTCTCACCTAGTTTTATAGAAAAGGAACACACATCTCAGAGAGGCTGCATCGTGGACATTCCCGAGGCCAACAGCTAGGGGTAAACTGGGTCTAGGGCCTAGAGGATCATAAGGTAATAAGAGATCCTATGGGGTTCCGCAGGTCCTTAGGCCTGCCTACTTGCAAAACACTCCTAACAGCTACCAACGATTGATGCCTACTATGTCCTATGGCCTTCCATTGAAACTTGTCCTGAACCAGACTGAAAACCACAGAGCTCCAAGTCCTTCCAAGGGCGGGGAGGGGAGACCCTCTTGACCCACTCCCCGCCCCTTCAACCCCCTTCAGCCCCGCCCACTTCGACCCCCTCCCCCGCTGCCTCCACCATTGCAAGCGGGTCTGAAGCCTCCCCCCCCCCCCCCCCCCCCCCCGCCGGGAGTGCTTGCGTTAACAGCAAAGGGAATTTGACAACCCCACTGCCAGCTGTTGTTGGGAGGAGGGCTCCTCATTCTCCAAAGAGCTCCTTCCGTCTTATCATTTACAAATGTACACAAGACTTCATCGCCTTGAACAGAAGGGAGGACAGGGTGAGAGGGAAAGTTACGGTTTTTGGCCTGCGCCCTGTTTCGTTGGAGGAACGGACCTGCAAGCTGGTTGTGAGCAGAGCTGCAGCGTGGATCAAAGGGAGTTAAGAAATCAATGCAGTGAGGTGTGCTGACCACTGATTTTTTAAATTGAACGGCACATCATGGCTCAGAGAAGAATAGAAAGTAACAGCATGATCACGCCCATAGAAGAGTGATTATCATCTTGAGAAGTGTTTATTTTAGTACGTGGGTATGCGTGTGTGTCGGCGTGGAGGCTCATGATGTAGAGGACAGATCTTACGGCAAGTCATTAGTTATTAAAACACACCTAAAAAGCTTACCTAAAACCCATATTCCCAGACCCTAGATTAGAGACGATTCGTGTCCGCCTTGGGAACTTGGACCCTGTATTTTTAATAGATGCCCTGGCAGCTGTGACGATCAGCCAGGTATGAGAACCTCACCTGCCCTCTCCCTCCTCTCCCCCACCCCCCTCCCTCTCTCCCCCTCCCCCCTCTCTCCTGGACAGCTTCATGCTCCAGCTGAGCCCTAACAAAAGAGAAATCACAGAGACCTGCTTCAAGCAGCAACCCCCCCCCCCCCCCCCCCCCCCCCCCCCCCCCCCCCCCCCCCCCCCCCCCCCCCCCCCCCCCCCCCCCCCCCCCCCCCGGCAGCCCTGAGCTCTTGAGAACTGGGAAATGAGGGTTGGGTTTCCAGCACCAGTAGTCAAAACAACAAAAGCAAAAACCCCTTCCTCCACCCTCCTACTCCACCCCTGACACACACACCAGAAAAACAAAACCACTTTGGCGACAGCCAGGCCCAGGTTCAAACCCTGATCCTTCAACTTACTGCCTATGTGACCACGGTTACAGGGCAGGTTATGGGATTTCTCTAAGCCTCAGTTTCCTGGCCATTTAGGTGAGAATAATTGCCCTTCCCAAGGGTGTGGTAGGATTTAATGTAAGAATGTATCCATATGCGATAATGTCAGCCCCGCAACAGGTGCTCCACGATAGCAGCTCCCTTTCTGGCCCCCACCACCCCTCCCTGCAAGCTTTGGTACTCTCTGTCCTCTTTGGGAGCCTGAGGTGAAGTTAAGTAACCATCTCAGGGGCGGGGTTGGGCCAAGGCTGTTAGTAACTTACTAAGGGACATTACCTCCTCCAGCCCAGCCGGAGCGCTAGGTACTCACAGGCGCCCTGCCACCACCTCCCCTCCCTCCCCCTCCCTGTTCCTCAGCCGCTCCCCCGTGCCTCCTGCCTGGGGCACAAAGTGAACTCCTCTGTAGAGTGACTGTTGGGCCAGCCTGGGGGAGAGCCACTAGCTATGAAGGGCCAGTTGGTGGGTCTTTGGACAGGGAGGACCCCTTCCCTGCTGCAGGTGCGGGGTGCCCTGCAAAGTTGGGCGGCGGCGGATGGAGGCGGGTCTGCGCCCAGCCTGGGGCCGGGAAGCTCCATCCCCCGGAGAGGGAGGAGCTGCTGCCCTGGTGGGGCAGGTGGGGGGAGCCTGGGCCCAGGTGTGTCCGGGGCTCTGGGAAGTGATTGCTCCCTGGCGGACGCAGGCAAATTAAAGCAGTCTTGGCCCCAGGATACCGCTCTGGGAAGCCGCGTTCGTCTCCCAAAGGATCCGTCGGTTCTTCGGAGGAAGGCCATGGAAGGGGTAAGGCTTGCCGGCTTTCTCTGTGTTCTTTCTAGTGCCCGCCAACAGACAGCGGTGGCAAAGAGCTGTTTCTGCCTCCCCGGGGAGAAGTAAACGTGTGGGGCTAGTGCGGTTCCAGAAGACTCACAGGGGCCCTGCTCCCCCGAGCAGGGGGGACAAAAGGAGGGCGTGTACTGGGTGCTCTGCATCGCCTCCCTGACTCTCCGAGGGTGAGGGGACCAGAGGCTCTCCGGATGGTGGCACAAGGGGTCCTGGCTCACACCCCGCCAGCTGGGTTTCTCACCTCTTCCCCCAGCCTGGGTGTACCTGCCTGTTGGCCTTTCTCTGTTTGTTTGCCCTTGTGGACCCGGCCGGTCCCTTGATGATTAGTGGGCTTCCTGGTCAGAGGGCAGGACTGCCCGGTGCACTGCTGTGGCTTGTGGCTTCATTGTGGGCTCTGCTCCTTATTAGCTCTGTGGTCTGGGGCAAGTGAGTTCATCCTCCTGAGCCCCCCGGGTTCCTCGCTCATAAAATAGGATTACTAGGAGAATCACTGGATTGTGAGATGGTTGGAGGTATTTATTAAACTAGAGACGACCTGTGGGCGAGTGGCGAGCCCACAGCCCAGGTGGACTTCCTCTCCTCGCAGGTGCTGTTTGCAGGCCTGCAGAATCGCTCAGCTCCCTGACCGGTCTTTCCTTCTCCCGTTCTCGACTCCCTTCTTTCCCCTCTTCAAAGTCAGCTTCTTTCCAAGGGGGACAGGGAGCTGTTTTGCTATAGATGTTCCTTAATATACATTTGGAGTCAAGTCGTTTCCTCCTGTGAATCCTGTGGCTTCCCTCCCACGGGTTTGGTTTTAAATGGGGAGAGAGGACCCTTTTCAAAGCCGTCACCTGTCAGAAAAAGCTCCCTTTTGTCCCGCCCTGGCATGAGACTGTCTCTCTGGCTGAGCAGTCCAGCTAGCTGAGTTTGGAACAGAGTGAGCAAGGGCACGCTGGTACTCCATCTCCCTTCTGAATTCTCTCTCCCTCTAACCTGTGGCCCAGCAACTTTCCAGAAGCTCTTCCCCGATGGAAGAAAGTCAGGCTGAATACATGTACTGTGGTCGTAAGAAAAAGAAACGCTCGTCTCTTTTGCCCTCCCTCATCTACCAAGACGTTGCATGGCACCCACTGTTTGAATTTATCTACATGGACAACACCGTGAGGTCGATGCCTTTTACCCCTTTGTTTATACATATACATGTTTATATCCATACATGTATATGTATGGAGGGGGGAGGATGAAACTGATGGTCAGAATGTCACTTGCTCAGTATCCTACATCTGGTCAGTAGCAGAGCTGGAGCACGGATACAAATACTAAGTGCCAGCTGTAAGCCAGGTATCGCTAGCAAGGATAACAAGAAAACAAGCAGAACGTTAGGCAATTTAGGAAAAAAAAAAAAAAAAAGGCAAACACAAAGGGCACTTTAGCTAATGCGGTTATGCAACTTTTTCTGTTCATGTAAGGGGGAAAAATCAGAGAAATATGGGTCCCTTCTCAGAGGATTTGGGGGGCGCCTGGGTGGCTCAGTCGGTTAGGCCTCCAACTTCGGCTCAGGTCATGATCTCGTGGTCCGTGAGTTCGGGCCCCACGTCGGGCTCTGTGCTGCCAGCTGAGAGCCTGGAGCCTGTTTCAGATTCTGTGTCTCCCTCTCTATCTGACCCTCCCCTGTTCATACTCTGTCTCTCTCTGTCTCAAAAATAAACATTTAAAAAAAAAAAAGGACTTTGTTTTATTTTTAACAAGTCAACACAATATTCGTCACTTCAGTCTGTTTGTCCTGGGCACCTGTGCTGTGTTTCCAGGGCCCATTTAAGCTGTTGCAGGTGCAGCAATGAGCCAGCCAAAAATGCTGCCTTTATAAAACCTACTCTAGTGGAGAAAACATATACTGTATGTTTATGACATTATACAATATATATTATATATAATACTATACCTTATATAGAATGTATAATAAATACTATGTAATAACATCTATAATATACATAGATATGTTATACGCATATATTAGGTTGGATCACAGTGGTTCCAATGTAGAAACACAAAGCGGGGAAGAGTGTGGGGATGTTGAGGCAGCAGGTGAGCCTATTTTAAATGGGATAGTTTCAAGAGCAGCTTCCACAGGTGATACTTGAACAGAAACTTGAAGGAAGTGAGGAAGTTGGCCATGTGGATATCTTAGGGGAAAATATTCCAGAGAGAGAGAATAGTGAATGCAAAGGCCCTGTGGCAGAAGCTTTTCTGGTGTGTTCAGGAGAGGCAAACTGTCCAGAATGGCTGGTGTCGAGAAAGCCGAGCGTGGTCAGATCATTGCAGGGCCCTGGAACTTCAGATTTTCCTCTCAGAGGGAGGGAGATCTGAGTGGCATAATAGAATGATCCAGCTTAAGTTTTGTTTTGTTTTTTTAAATGTTTGTTTATGTTGAGAGAGAGAGAGGGAGGGAGAGAGCGAGAATCCCAAGCAGGCTCCAACATGGGGTTCAGTCCTATGGCCCTGGGATTATAACTGAGCCTTGAACAAGAGTAGGAGGCTCAACCGACTGAGCCACCCAGGTGCCCCCAGCCTACATTTTAAAAAGATCACCTGGCTACTGTTTTGAAAATAGATGATGGATCAAGAGTGCAAGCATAGACTCTGGCTCACCAAGCAAGAGGGCATGGTGCCTCAGGCCAGGGTGTTAGTAATGGTGGCTAGAAATGGTCAGATTCTGGATACATCATGAGAGTCGAGTCGGAAGGATTTGTGGAGGGTGGGGGGTGGGAATGAATCATCTGTGACTCCAAGGTGTGAAGCCTGAGCACCTGGGAGAACTTGAATGGGGTGATTTAAGATTAAACAGGTTTTCAAGGAGATCAGGCATCAGTTTTAATCTTTCAGAAGATTGTAGGATGCAGAGAAATAATTTATTGTTTTAGGGCACTCAGTTTTGGAGTGGTTTCTTCTGCATCAATAGATACCTGAACAAGTGGAGGTGCCTGAGTGGCTCAGTTGGTTAAGCGTCTGACTCTGGATCTCAGGTTATCCCACAGTTTGTGGGATTGAGCCCGCAATGGACATCATGCTGACAGCAGGGAACCTGCTTGGGATTCTCTCTCTCCCCCTCTCTCTGCCCCTCCCCCTGCTTCTGCACTCTCTCTCAAAATAAGTAAATATTTTTAAAAAATAGATACCTGAACAATTAGATATCCTTCGGTGTTTTGGCTGTACTAAATGTATCCGCCCCCACCCCACCCAAAGAAGGCTCAAGGGAATTCTATAAGAATATATTTTGTTACATAGTTTAGGCACCCAGACAGAAAGGTTGAGGAGTCTTTTTCCAAACCTATAGTGAGGTTATACCTCAGTGTACTCCCTCAACCAGGTAAGTTTGCACTTAGTCACACAGTTTTGGCAAAAGAGAATCCTAGCATTTTTGAGCTGGGAATGCTTTTCAGTCGGGATGCTTACAAAATAGTATTTGAGTTTTGATGAATGAGCATTGGAGTTGTAATTGACAGACCAGTATTGATGTTTACTTCTGCTTCTTAATAGTCAAGTGATTTGAGCAAGTTCTTGAAACAAAATGTAGGAGTTGGGAGATTGCTCAAAGACCGAGAGGTCAGGGGCGCCTGGGTGGCGCAGTCGGTTAAGCGTCCGACTTCAGCCAGGTCACGATCTTGCAGTCCGTGAGTTCGAGCCCCGCGTCGGGCTCTGGGCTGATGGCTCAGAGCCTGGAGCCTGTTTCCGATTCTGTGTCTCCCTCTCTCTCTGCCCTTCCCCCGTTCATGCTCTGTCTCTCTCTGTCCCAAAAATAAATAAACGTTGAAAAAAAATTTAAAAAAAAAAAAAAAAAAAAAAAAAAAAAAGACCAAGAGGTCAAACAACTCCCATTTTAAAGATGGGGAAACTTGGGGCCCACTGGGGAAAAGTGGCAAGACATTTTTAATTCTCAAGTTAGCTAACATACAGTATAGTCTTGGCTTCAGGAGTAGATTCCTGTGATTCACCACTAACCAATAACATCCAGTGCTCATCCCAACAAGTGCCTTCTTCAATGCCCATCACCCATTCTCTGTGTTTAAGAGTTTCTTATGGTTTGCCTCCCTCTCTGTTTTTATCTTATTTTTCCTTCCCTTCCCCTATGATCATCCGTTAAGTTTCTCAAACTATACATATGAGTGAAGTCATATGGGATTTGCCTTTCTCTGACTGACGTATCTTGTTTAACATAATCCCTTCCAGTTCTATCCACGTTGTTGCAAATGGCAAGATACCATTCTTTTCCATTGCGGAGTAGTATTCGTGTGTCTTCTTTATCCATTCATCGGTTGACATTTGGGCCTTTTCCATAATTTGGCTAACAATTTCAAAGGGTTTTTACTTATAGTGCTATAAGCATTGGGGTGCATGTGCCCCTTGGAATCAGCATTTTTGTATCCTTTGAATAAATTGCTAGTAGTGTTATTGCTGGATCATAGGGCAGTTCTATTTTTAATTTTTTTGAGGAACCTCCATACTGTTTTCCAGAGTGGCTGCACCAGTTTGCATTCTTACCAACAGTGCAAAAGGGTTCCCCTTTCTCCGCATCCTCGCCGACATCTGGTGTTTCCTGAGTTGTTAATTTTAGCCACTCTGATAAGGTGTGATGTGGTATCTCATCGTGGTTTTGATTTGTATTTCCCTGATGATGAGTGATGTTGAGCATCCTTTCATGGGTCTGTTTGGCAACACATTTTGTAGCGACTTCCTTACCGTGCAACACATACAGTGGATGCTCCGTGACTGTTCTCGTTAATTTTGATAGTAAACCTGGAGACAGCAGATCACTAGGCCCTACTCTTTGATTATCTGATAGGTGGTTACCAAACCTCTTCTGTGAGCCAGGTCCTCTCATAGAATTTCTCGCCTGTCTATTCTAGATGCCATCTAGTTACTCGGTCTTGCAGGGGAGAATGTCAAGAAAACAATTTGAGTATTAAATGAAAAACAGAGGGATGAAGAAAGCTCTAAGTTTTGATGGGAAGCACTGAGAATGGGTGCCTAACCCAGGTTGGGGTCCATCCCTGGCTCCTTAGAAGAACTAGTGGGAAAGGGGTGGGGTGGAGAAGGGGAGGGAGGAAGAGACAGGGAGACACAGAAAGAACATGGCCAAATTCCAAGAGGTTCAGATATTGAAGGACTGACTAGCATATGCACTTGATCCTGTTAAGCCAAGAGCACTGCATAGGACTTCACCTCCAAAATGGGGAAAGTGAACCGAATGTCCCCCAAAGTCTTGTCATGCTTTGATACTCTTAGACTGCAGGACTTTCCCAAAGTCACAGGTGGCTTATTTTTTTTTTTAATTTTTTTAATGTTTATTGATTTTTTGAGAGCCATAGAGAGAGAGAGAGAAACTGCGTGCACGAGTGGGAGAGGGTGAGAGAGAGAGGGACACACAGAATCCAAAGCAGGCTCCAGGCTCTGAGCTGCCAGTGCAGAGCCTGATGTGGGGCTCTAACTCGTGAATCCTGAGATCATGATCTGAGCTGAAGTTGGATGCTTCAGCAACTGAGCCACCCAGGTGCCCCTACCAGTGGCTTATTTTTGACTGAACTGAGTCTAGAACCCAGGTTCTGAATGCCTTTAAAACCACTTAGCAAGCCCTCAAGGACAATTCCAAAGGGTTTTTATTTTTTTGATGTTTTTTTCCTGAATGATACGATTTTTAATGAGTAGTAACTCACAAGACAGGGTACACGTTTAAAAAAAAAAAAAAAAGCGGACCAGCCAATGGAGGAGGATGGTGTTGGAAAGGACCGGCTGTTGAGAGCTTGTTCCTGGGAGAGCAGTGTGAGCTGATTAAGATCTGATTGCTGGGGTGAGGTTTCTTACGAGTCCCAGAAGAATTTCTGAGGAGGGGGAAAGGGAAGATGACTCAGGTATTGACAGTTCTGAAAGACTGGCCACATCTCTCCTGCCTTTGCAAAGAACTAGTTGCCTTGAACTGTGTTGTCGAGTCCTCGATGGTAAGGAGCTGAGTGACCGGCTCACCTGCAGGGCTGACCTTGTGCCGGCCGGTGTGATCCCATGTCCCAGACCCCAGGAGTTCGTGAGCCTCACATCGAGTCCAGTCCTCCCTGCTCCAGAGTGTGTACCCTTAGTTCTCCGCTGGAGATAGTTCTAACAGGCGAATCCGATCACATCCCTCCCCTGCTGAGTCCTCCTCCGGGCTTCCCCACTCTCTGTGAAGTAGAGCCCGAGACCTTGAGCCTGGCTGACAAAGCTGGGGTGTTCCGGTACCTGCCCTGTGAGCTCCATTCCAGCCTCCTGGGGCTCCAGTCTGGTGTTTTCCACGTGCACACTCTTCCTTCCAGAATGCTCATGGCCACTTCCTCTAAGACCCAGCTCAGGGGTGCCTGGGTGGCGTGGTCTGTTGAGCGTCCGACTCTTGATTTTGGTTCAGGTCATGATTTCTTTCATGTTGGGCTCTGTGCTGACAGCATGGCGTCTGCTCATGCTTTTCTCTCTCTCCCTTTCTCTCTGCCCCTCCCCCTCCCTCAAAAGAAATAAAATTTAAAACAAAGCAAACCAAAAGACTCAGCTCAGCTGCCACCTCCCCGAGAAGCCTTCCTAGCCCCTTAGTCACAAATGGTCTCTCCTCACCTTGCAAGACCTCAGCCCTTTGAACAGACCCTGGCCCGGACTGGGAGATCCCGGAGAGCGGGGACTAGGTGCTGCTCACAGGGGTGACACTGCCTGGTGCCTGAAAGCAGGGACTCTGAGGCAGCCTGACTGGTTCCACTCCGCGCTGTATCATTTCCTAACTGTTCAGCCTTGAACCAGTCACTTAATCTCTTTGTGCCCCCAGTTACCTCATTTGTAAAGGGACATCATGGTCCCACTTACTTCTTGGCCTCCAGGCGGGGTTTAAATAAGTGAATACACATAAAGAGCTTGAACAGCTCAAAAGGCAGGTAATTCTACACACTAAAGTAGCAACAAGCTGTAATAATACACGAACTGCTCTGCCTTGAATTGTGTGCGATCCTCTCAAAGCCGTATGTGGAAGGCCTAACCCCTACTACCTCAGAAGGTGACCTTATTTTGGAGGTAGGGTCTTTACAGAGGTCAGGTTGTTAGGGCGAGGCCTCATCCAATACAGCCGGTGTCCTGATACATAGGAGGAGTGGAGACAGAGACCCGGAGTGAAGGCAGAGTGAAGGGAAGCCATGGAGAGAGGCCTGGGACGGGCCCTTCCCTCAGCCCTTACAAGGAACCCTTACAAGGACCCCTGGATCTCAGCCTTCAGTCTCCCAACACTGTGAAGCAATCAGTTTCTGTTGTCCAGCCGCGTGGTCTGGTGTGCCTTGTATGGCAGCCCCACCAAGCTCCTCCATGGACCTTACCAATAAATTAAGAGAATTAATGTGGATACTGGGTGACCCGCCCCCATCGGTCTGGGCGGTGTCTTTCACCGTGTTGTTATTCTGACCCCTCTAAACACAGCTGTGCCTAGCTCTTCTGAGAAGCATTCTGAGAAGTCGTTTTTACCACCGGGCATGGGAAATGGACGAAAGTGACCCGGGGACCACGGTCCCTGTTCCTCCCTGACCACTGACTTTGTGGATTTGGTTTTTCTCACCTGTAGAAATCTCAAAGAGCAGTCTCTTGGGGTGATTTATAAAGATAGATCCTAACATTCTTTTGGCACATACCAAATACAAAGAAGTGACAAAGTAAGGTGCTTCAGAAACGATAATTAAGCAATTTTGGACCCTGATATTGGAAAAAGTCAGTCTTACTGCCTGTGCTTCACTATCACTATTTTCATCTTCTCTGTGTCACAGAAAAGGCAGAATCAGAAATCAAACCCCTATTTGACCATTCTTAACCTGGTTCCAGTTTGTCGTGATCACAGTGAGTGGCGTATCAGAGGTTTTTTTAAAGATTTTTTAACGAGAAGACTTGAAGTCTGGTCTTTCCGTCCCCTTGTTAGGTGGCCTTGAACAAGTCCCTGATCTTCTCTAGGGTTCAGCGTTCCTGTTTCTAAATGTGTCCAGTAATATTTATTTGATATTTTGTCCATGAGAATGACATAGAATAAAATATTTGCTAGTACCATTGAAAATAAAATCCTGTACAGGTATTCATAGCTGTTGATTCCAGCAAAATTTCCCAACCCAAAGTTCGAGCAGAGAGGACCTGAGAATTCAGACCACCTTTGGAGTCCTGCCTCCCCCACCTTTTGTGAACCAGCCATTAGCTCGTCTCAAAGATCAGCATGTGATCTTAAGAAAATCATAGTTGAGGGGTTTTTGGTTTTTTTCTTTAACAATTCGAAGTCCATATGTAAAAACAGAGCAGCATTACTTAAACGTTTAAAGGATCAACACAGAAGTGCCGTATTCCACACCCTGAAAAAGGTGCCCATGGGTCTCCTGTCTTTCTCACCGTGCTGTTTCCGAGCACACGCACAGGAGCCTTGTCTCCAGGTTATGCTACGCAAGAGGGAGCACTGCCTCGGGAGTCTGCAGACCTCCGCCTACATTTAGTCCCTGCCACTCATGCCTGTGTGCCCTTAGGCAAATATTCCATCTCTGAGACTGGGCCTCTATCTCACTTGGCAATTAGGAAGTAATGAATGAGATGACTGATCGGGAAAAACACCTAGCATCAAACGTGTCCATGCAGGGCTGATGGCTCAGAGCCTGGAGCCTGTTTCCGATTCTGTGTCTCCCTCTCTCTCTGCCCCTCCCCCGTTCATGCTCTGTCTCTCTCTGTCCCAAAAATAAATAAACGTTGAAAAAAAAAATTAAAAAAAAAAACAAAAACAAAAAAACGTGTCCATGCAACCTTGCTCTCGTGTGCCAGGTAGTCCCTTGTGAGCTCAACAGTGGAGACCTTGAAAGCATTTGGGATGTTTCTGCCTCATTCTGACTCTGTGTCATGAGCAAAGGACTTTAATCCCTGGTTCTGTAATTCTCCAAAACAAAGAGAACACACAGGGTTGCTGGAAGGGTGTTGGGTTGGGTGGGGGTGGGGAGAGGGTAGATGGGCTAAATGGGTAATAGGCATGAAGGAGGGCACTTGGTGGGATGAGCACTGGGGGGTATACAGAAATGATGAATCACTGGGTTCTCCTGAAACCATTATTACGCTCTATGTTAACTAACTTGGATTTCATTAAAATGAAACAAACAAACAAAAAACAAAAATAAATTGCTCATAGACATGTTCACCAACTCTGTGCTCTTAATTCCCCTTGATGCCCACCGCAGTGTCATGCTGAGTGACTGCTTTGTTGAACTAAGGTCCCTAAAAGGAAGAAAGTATCCGTGAAGGACCCACTCTGCCAGTCCCTGCACCTAGATGTGTTGTTTCATTTAAACCTCACAAGTGACCTGCAAGAGAAATTATCCCCGTTTTAGACAAAGAAAGAAGTTCTTTAAGGTTGCATGCTTTCCTCATTGTTATTAACACCAAACACTGAGCACCTATGTATGTTAGGCATGATCCTTAGTTTTTTATATGTATCAACTTCACAGCTGCTCTAGAGAAAGCACTGCCTTTGAGAGAGACAGAGAGGTTGTGTAACTTGCTGAAGGACACACAGCCAGTTGGTGGTGATGTTAGGAGTCAAACCCAGAGCTGAAGTGTTCAAGGGCACTCTCTGCAAGAGTTTGGCTTCCCCTAGAAACTCCTGGATAGTGGTATCCTCCTACAGAAGGCACAGAGTTAGCATAAAAAGGAGATGCCTTCTTACACACCAAATCCATGAAATGCAAGGACACCATTTCCCTGAGTTTCTGCTTGGAAAACTATGAAAGCACACACAGGTGGAGTGACATAGAACGTTCGTACTGTCCCTCAAGCCTCTCCTTCAGAAAAGACCTCCCTTCAAGGCGTGCATTCACGATGAAAACCAGTGATAACTCTCCCAGCAGAAAAGCAGAGCCTAGTAACATCCTTCATCTAAAAGGTTGTTCCAGAGTATAGCTACAACTGTTAGAATACGTCCCAGTTAACTCCTTAAACTACCTACAGGTCAAGGTGTTTCTCCTTACCTCAGGGGGGGTATAAACCTCCCATAGCTTTAGTAGTGCTGAAGACCTTTCTGTTGACTTCTAACTTTGCAAGACTGGAGTGGGAAAGCATATTCAAATTCTAGACTCCCTGTTGGGAAGGTTTACCGGTAAAACCCTGTGATCCACTGCAACCCAGGAATGCAGTGTGGACCTGGGGGCTGTGAGGGCTGAGAAGGAATCTCAGTTACTGCCTTTCTTGGCCACCAGCATGGGGTGAGAGAGAGCCATATCCACACAGGAAGCTGCGTAGTATAGGTTAGGTGCGTGGATGAGGCTTCCAGAAATTCAAGTTCAAACTCCACCCCCTTCAGGGCATTAACTCTAAACATCAAGTCTCTGGTCTGAAATCGTAGAGTAATAGCATGTGGGGATAACTTATCAAGGTCGTCCAAAGATTTACATGAAATGCCTTTTTCTCATTCACTTCTTCCTCTGAGGCAGGTGGAAGAAGTTCTGTTTCGAGAACCAGTCTTGGCCTTGGCAGTATGTCTGTGTGACTTGGGGCAAGTCGTCAGAGTCTTCACCTATAAGACAATGTGTTGAGTCAAAGGTTATCCGTTAATTACCACTCTGAGTACGTGCCCTGAAAAACTTTATCCCTGGCAGCAAAGGAGATGTCTGGCTCACGGGGAAGTCAATAAGATGAGTGATGTTTGTTTTATTTATTGGTAAACCCACGGCTTTACTCCAAGTGGAATTTGAAACCACTCATGGCTTGTCTCCATGTTTCTTGATGCTTCTCTGGCTCAAACTGTGGTAGGATAGTACTGCGTGACTAACACCCTCAAGTCAAACGTTTGGTTCACATTCTGACTCCATGACTTGCGGGTTACGTGTTGAGTCACTGGGTGCAGAGCTCCTCCCACTCCTGTTGGGCATGTAGCGTGTGTGTATGCGCGTGAGAGACCGTTACGTGAAATCACTGAGATTCTGGTATATCTAGCCACTATATACCCCAGAGTGTTTTTTTGCAGAGCACGTATGTTCATTTCCTATTGTTGCTGTAGGAAATTACCACAAAGTTGGCAGCCCAAAGCACCGCAATGTCATTCTCCCACGGGTCTGGAGGTCAGGAGTCTCACGTCAGTCTGCAGGGTTGTGTTCTTCTAGAGGCTGTAGGGAAGAACGGGTTTCCTCAACTTTTTCAGTTCAGAAGCCATCCACAGTCATCGGGCTATGGCCCCTTCCTCCAGCTTCAAAGCCAACAGCGTAGCACCTCCCTTTCTCTCTGACTTCTGCTTCTGTCCTTATTTCTTCTAAGACTCTGACTTTCCTCCCTTCCTCCTATAAGGACCCTTAGAGTTATACTGCACCCACCTACACGCTCCAGGAGAATCTCTTCATGTCAAGAGCTTTAACTCCATCACATTCCTAGATCCCCTTTGACCACGTAAGGTAACCTGTCCCCAAGTTCTGAGGATTGGGGCAGGGACAACTTTGGAAGGGGGCATTGTTTAGCCTCCCACAGTCCTAGACTACCATGACCATTATTCGCCCCAGTGCTGTCTTGTTTTTCAGAGCATGTGTCCTACTTGTTTAAAAAAGAAAAGGAAAAGTGTGTAAGTAGCTATTTAATTTCTCCCACTCTGGATCATAAATTCCACAGAAGAGAAAGTGCCTATTTCTTACTGTTCTCTCTCCTGATGGCTTAAATGGTTAAACACAATGATGACAATAGATGATGTTTTTGGGGCTAGGCAATATGCTTAGCCCTTCCTGTGAATAATATACTTTAATCTGTACAAAGCCTGGCAAGAATATGTAACATTACTGTTCCTGTTTTCAGGCAGAGAGACTAAACTTAGTTGGGTGGGTGGGGCCACCCAACTAAGTGATGGGTCCAGTAGCTCTACCCAAGCCTATCTGACCCCAGAGATCTCTTAGTTAACAGACGTTGTACTAAGAGCCTATGAAATAAAACCTAATTTAGATCTCCCTCAAACTGCTCAGAGTTTAATAGGAAAGATGTACAAAAGTACTATAATAAATGCCATGGGACAATTATTATGTAATATGGACAGTACCGTATGTTCAACTGACTGAGGGAGCAGACAGGAAGAATGTTTTAAGAATGTCTTCACCTGGGACACCCGGGTGGCTCAGTTGGTTGAGCGTCTGACTTCGGCTCGGGTCATGATCTCGCAGTTTGTGAGTTTGAGCCCCCGCGTCGGACTCTGTGCTGACAGCTCGGAGCCTGGAGTCTGCTTCAGATTGTGTGTGTGTGTGTGTGTGTGTGTGTGTGTGTGTGTGTGTCTCGCTCTCTTTCTCTCTCTGCCCCTCCCCCACTCACACTCTGTCTCTCCTTCAAAAATAAATATTAAAATTTTTAAAGAATGTCTTCAGGGGCGCCTGGGTGGCACAGTCAGTTAAGCGTCCGACTTCAGCCAGGTCACGATCTCGCAGTCCGTGAGTTCGAGCCCCGCGTCAGGCTCTGGGCTGACGGCTCGGAGCCTGGAGCCTGTTTCCGATTCTGTGTCTCCCTCTCTCTCTGCCCCTCCCCCGTTCATGCTCTCTCTGTCTCTCTCTGTCCCAAAAATAAATAAACGTTGAAAAAAAAATTAAAAAAAAAAAAAAAGAATGTCTTCACTCAAGTTGGGTGAATCAGAGAAGGCTTTCCCAAGGGAGATAATTTTTTATTCTAGTTTTAAAAGATGAAAAGTGTTCACCAGACAACAAGGGGTAGAGTGGGAAAGGCATTCCAGGCATACAGAACAGTGTATGCAAAGGAACTGAGGCAGAAAACAGCATGGCATGTCTGCGGATAAAGGGACAGTGGCAGAAGAGGAACGTGGAGACCCTCATGTCCCTGCTGAGGACTGTGTCCTCCACACAGCACTGGAGAAGTACAAGGGTCAAGAGTGCATGGTGGCTGGTAGGAAAGATTCCCTGGGGGCTGAGTTAACTAAGCCCTTCTCCTCATGTTGCTTATGAGCCAGAGGGTATGTAGTTAGAGAATTGCTTCATTTCAACGTTTGAGATAGAGGGTCATAGAATCATTACAAAGTCTTGCTTTAAGCCATCCCCCTCCATCCCCCACACACTCCCCATGAGGTGTATTCATCCACTCATTAATTTAGTGTATGTTTTTTGAGTACTCTCCATGTGGTAGGTGCTGTGTGAGACACTGAAATCCCAACTCCTTCTCTTTGGTAAGCCAGTTCCAAGGGTTAACTGAGCTTTTCCATCTGGAAAATTCTTCCCTGTCAGCTCCACAGCATTTATACATACTCAAAGATAATATCTTGAGTCTTTGTTCGATTCCGGTGGGTTTTTTTTTTCATTTTTTCTAAAAATTAGACTTAATGTTGAATATTCCAACTGCCTCAAACAGTGTCTTATCCCAAGACACTATTCTTTTTAAAATTTATTTATTTAAATTCAAGTTAGTTACCATACGGTGTAGACTTGGTCTCAGGAGTAGAATCCAGTAATTCATCACTTCCATATAACAGCCAGTGCTCATCCCAAGAAGTGTCCTCCTTAATGCCCATCACCCATTTAGCCCATCCCCCCACCAAACACACTCCAGCAGCCCTCAGTTTGTTCTCTGTATTTAAGAGCCTCTGTTTTTTTTTATTTGTATTCAGAGTATTGTCATATTTTATTTGATACTCATAAGAAGAACCTCATGAAGTAGACAGGACAAATACAATTATTAGTATTTCAAGTATTACCAAAAATGGGATTTTATATCTTCAGTTGGTCAAGAATTTTAGTTTTCTCGGGTCATGATAAGTTCTGCAAGAAATAATTTCTATACGGTTGTATAAGATTGTGGTTAACAAATTTCATGTATGCATGTTAACTTGGTCAACGTGATTTTGTTGACCGTTTGCTCTGACCAGTACCAAGCCAGACTCGCGGATTTCCAATCCTTACCACAAACTTGTAAAACCATAAGGGATCCTATTTTATAGATGAGCAAACTGAGGCTCTACGAAGCTGAGTGACTTCTTCAAGATCAGAGTGACATATAAGTACTCCAACCCTGGATTGGTTCCAGTATTATTTCTATTTTCATTTTAGCCTCAATGAGTCAGAAGCTTATTCTTCTTGAGTACCCAAGGTTATACATCGTAAAAATCAGAAAGCAAGAGTACCTCCTTCTTTTCATCTTTCTGCTCTCAAAGCTAAGTAATTGCCTATGATTGTTTTCTTTCTCCCAGCATCATCTGATATTAAAGCCTTATTATTTCTTCTTGTCAGTTCGCACACACACAAAATCTCATTTAATGTTCCATGCAGCCATGCATTCTAGTCAGCAGAGCCTGACTCAATCTGCCCTTCAACTATTTTGGCTGTTTACCACAAGCTGGTATCTTTGAGCTGAGTAAAAAAAGTCTGACCCGGCACCCATAAGATCAACTCAAGACTATATCCATGTAGTTGATGTCTCAGGTTTTTTTTTCCTTGCTAGGTACCCCAATGTGTTTTCCATATTTAGCTGACCGTATGCTAAGAGAAACCTCAGCCTCCAGGAGTGAGTAAAAATGGGCTCATGGATGGAGTTCAAGGAAACCAGCGCTAAATGCTTGAAGGGAAGGGCCTGTGTTGCTGTCCATTGTTCTGAACTAGTATTGTTGGCTTGGCTGGGTACAAGCTGGGAGAATGGAGAGAGCAATGAGGGAGAGAGGGCAATTTCATAGGGTCATTTCACAAAGTGAGTAGGACCAAGCAGTAGACTAGAATGAAAGCTCCAAGAAAACCCATGGATACTGCACCTCAGAAGAAGAGGGAGGCCAACATGGAAGCATTTCTATTATTGGCAACTCAAATGGCCACCTGTCAGAACAGGTGGAATTTTTTCTATCTGAGACCATCAGGCCAATTCTGTGCATGTTTCCTAAGTGTGTACTCATTGTCACAGATAATCATTTCATCATATTCAAAATCACCGTGATCCTCATCAACATCGTTATCCCTCTCCTCCTCCTCATCTGTCTCATTATCAATATGCCAACTGTCCTTATCAAAATATAATTGCTGGGGGCCTCCTTTGTGCTAGGCACCGGCCGGCGTTGATGTCTATGGCAGTTCTATGATAGGAATAGTTGTATGCCCATTTTATTTATCAGAAAATAGGGGACAGTGAACTGAAATAGCTTTGTAGAGACAGAGCCTGAATTCATAGAGCTAGGATTCTAATCTAAAATCTTTCAACCCCAAAGCCCACATTCTTTATTGCTGCCGGTGAAGTAGCTCTTAGCATAGGGAAGAAGGGGAAAAATGTGAAAGACAGTAACATTGTTACAAACACTCCAGTTGAGAGAGCACCCGGGCTCCTGGAACACATGGAAATCACCACCTCTTGCTGCATACCTGATGGAAGGCTTCCACAGGGACTTGCAACGGAGCTGAGTGAAGCAAGACAAATATTTTTTGGTCCATAAAAGGGAAGAAGAGCATTTGAGGCAGAGAGTGAAATGTGTGCAAAGGCATGGAGGCATGCAGTCCTCCAACAAATACTTAGTGTCTTCCCTGATCCAGGCACTATGTTAGGAAACCCAAAGGTGAATAGGAGACAGAAGAGTGCATTCGGTGCAGTAGATGAACCTAGGGGAGATAAGAAGGAAAGCTTCTAGAACCATTAGTATTTAGAGGGGAAGGTGAGAGGAAAATAAACTGTTAGTAATATACCTGTATTGTACTTTACAATGTATCTTCACATGCCTGGATCGTGACCTAGTACATAATAGGCACTCGATTAATGAATGAATGACTGAATAATTTGTTGACCTTTAAAACAACCCATTTGCTGGTAAGCTCCATGAGGGCAGAGAATACTTGGTCACCACTCTTCCTGCCTGTATCTGCAGTGGGGCCCCTGAGTCACACAAATCCTGGGGGAGCAGTTCACGTGGCAATCTGTGAGAGTGATCTGTGTGATCACACAATGTGTGGCTCGTGTCCCTCCAGATGTGCAACATAGTGGGGTGGGTTCGAGTCTGATTTAGGGGATTAACATTTGTTGACCGAATAAGGTAATGAATGAAGAAGAAAGGGAGGAAGGCTAGACAGAGATGACGGTTACTCCTGCAGGAAGCATCCGTTAAGTCTGGGATCCGTTATCCCTTCCACAGGGAAGATATCTATAGTGCCTGCCTGCCTCAACACCCATCTAGTGAGTGAAAGAGCCAAAAGTGGATCCTGGGACCCTTCTGGTCAATGCTTTTCTACCACAGCACACAGTTTCTCTGTAATTTCCATCAGTTCAAGGTTCCCCCCCCGCCGAGAGGCCAAGGGTGCTTCTTTCCTAGGAGACAGTCGGGCTGCCGAATGCGGCACTAGCCCCGCACGGCTGCTGCCCTCCCAAGGTAAGGAAACTGGGAGCTGGTGCGATGACTTTCCCAGGGATGGCTTGCAAGTAATTGCTGCTGTAAGTGTCCCTCACGAGTGGCTCTGGCTTCTCTAGCTCTTTTTCTTAAAAATTTTTTTTTCAACGTTTATTTATTTTTGGGACAGAGAGAGACAGAGCATGAACAGGGGAGGGGCAGAGAGAGAGGGAGACACAGAATCGGAAACAGGCTCCAGGCTCCGAGCCATCAGCCCAGAGCCTGACGCGGGGCTCGAACTCCCAGACCGCGAGATCGTGACCTGGCTGAAGTCGGACGCTTAGCCGACTGCGCCACCCAGGCGCCCCTTCTCTAGCTCTTTGAGTGAAGAAGATTCCGAGCTTTGGTGAGGGGATTAGCAGAATGCACATGTAGAAAGCACAGACTGTCAGGCATCAATTTTGGCTGAAGAAGTTTCGCCTCAGATAAAAGGACTTGGGAAGGCTCTTCCTTTGCATTCTTGGACTGTTTCCAGGCACCAGTTGAGGCTGTGGTGGTGTGTTGGAGCTGGGGGAGGGAGGGCAGAAGGCCTCGTTGGAAGTTTATCGGCTCTCCAGTTGTGGACCAGTGACTTGGCCCCTGCAGCTGTAGTGTCTTCATCCGTAAGACAAAGCCCATCACTTCTCCGTTGCCCATAGTGAAAGAGGAAGCAAGACGATGTCTGAAAAGGGACTAACCCAACGTGGGAGAATGGGAAGAGCTTGAGTTTTGCAGTCAGACCTCATTTTTTATTTTTTTTTTAAAGTTTATTTTTATTTATTAGAGAGAGTGTGCCAGCCGGGGAGGGACAGAGAGAGAGAGAATCCCAAGCAGATTCTGCACTATCCGTGCAGAGCCCCATGTGGAGCCCAAACTTACGAACTGTGAGATCATGACCTGAGCCGAAACGGAGACACCCTGGTGCCCCAGGCTTCGTTTTTAAATCCAGATTTACCACTTCATAATGAGGCAACTTCGACTAGCAACTAATGATAATAGTTATCTAGCATTTGTATAAAATCTGTGTAGCAAGCGCTGTGGTTTGCCCAAATTAACAGGCAACAACAGTGTAAACGTGTTAGTGTTTGTTAGTGTTGCCATGTTATTGACAAGAGCCAGGGAATGGAAGTAAGGTTCAGCCCCCCTGGCTGACAGTGAAAAGGCCAGGATCGGAACGCTGACTCTGAAGTCTACGGCATGGTTTTTAATCTCTAAGCTAAGCTGCTTGCTCTCCGAGCCTGTTTTCTTAGCTCTACAATGAGGATAATAACACCTGCCCTGCCGGGTTGTCAGGAGAATCTGCGCTTCGATGTGCAAAGCACCCGTTGCAGTGGTACAATCTCAGTGAATGGGGTGCAGGTGGGGGGGTGGGGGAGGATGGCACCACGTGACAAGAGTGACAGTGGCACGCCAGGTCTTAGAGATGATGCCCATTTCCGTGACTGGAGAAGGAAGGTACTGACCAGACAGAAGACCAGACGGAAGCTGCTTTCTCTTATTTAAAAAACAAAGTGAAACAAAAACATCTATCACCTGTAAAATCTGTCCCAGTTGCCTTTGGAGTGGTGTCTTTGAGTTCTTTGATGGTTTCTTCCTGCAACTGGGACTCAAACGTGAAGAGTGAACCTAAGAAATGAACATGGCCGTGCTGGCTCAGGAGTTTACATCATAAGCTGGAGGGTGAAGGCAGTGAGGTGCTGAAAGGAGTTATTCAGTCCTTCGCTTTTCTTTTTTTTTTTTTAGTTTTTAAAAAAATTTTTTTTTCAATATTTATTTATTTTTGGTACAGAGAGAGACAGAGCATGAACGGGGGAGGGGCAGAGAGAGAGGGAGACACAGAATCTGAAACAGGCTCCAGGCTCTGAGCCATCAGCCCAGAGCCTGACGAGGGGCTCGAACTCACGGGCTGCGAGATCGTGACCTGGCCGAAGTCGGACGCTTAACCGACTGCGCCACCCAGGCGCCCCCAGCCCTTCGCTTTTCAAATTTCAGTAAATCACACTTGAAATAAAACTGTCATGAACCCAAAGGACACTGAGCGACTGTTCTGTTTAGGGCTCAAGAGGGCAGCGGGGAGGGCAGGAAGCCTCTTCAAATAAGGACGCCCTGATGTTTCCAACTTGCTGGTAACAAGTTTCTAGGGAAGCCTCCCTGTTCCTGCCCCAAATTGCAGTGCTGAACGAGCGGGGGGAGTGTAATGGGGAGGCTGGATGGGGGGGTAGTTTGGAGACTTTCCTGTGCATACAGATCGTCAGCGCTGACTCTGGGACCTTCTCCTCAGGCTGCTGTGTCCACCTGGCACCCCTTTGAACTTAGCATCTGAGAATGTGTAACCTAATTTGTCCTCTGAGACCCTCACCTGTACCACATTTCAGTATCTTGGAGCAATATCTGGAACCCAAGTGTTCTTTTGTTGTTGATGGAGGTTTTGTTTTGTGATTTCCTAAAAGGCATTATGAACCTTGTTGGTTTCAAACGAGTCATGATCCACCACCCCCCACCCTCCCGTGCCTGAGGGTTTCATGTCTTGATTGAGGGGATTTCGAGACTGCAAAATACCAATTTCTAATTCACCCTGTGCCTGTATGGTCTGCGAAAGTATTTTGAACCATAAAAGGCAAATGTGTGTTAAGTTTGTTTTTAATGGCTTGCAGGGCCTTTCAGCAGACTCAGGCTGGTTTTTCTCCTTCCCCATCTCACATTTCAACCAACTGTGGACCCCACACTTGGCAGGCTCTCTCAGGCCTCCGGTCCCACAAATGTCTCTTCTGTCCCAAGTGCCCCCCAGCCTGTTCTCCACCAGTGACTTTCTCCAGGAAGGTCTTTGTGCTCCCCAAACCCAGTTAGGTGTCCCTCTTCCCACACCTGGTGCTGCCTTGTCACAGCCGTGGCTGTGGGGACCCGTTGTCTGTTTCCTTGTCCGTCTTTTCCGTGAGACTGTGGGCTCCGTGACGGCAAGACCTGTGTCTGTCTTCTTCACTTATGTGACCCATCGTAGGCATGCAACAGAGAATTGTTGGATAAATTTGGGAGCAGACCAATGAAAACCTGTCACTGCAGAAAAGGTGTGCTAGAGCAGAGTTAATTTTAACATCACTGACCCCTGTCCTCGGAGCCACACCGAGCAGCTTGTGCATCATGCTAGCTACCAGGATGAGGCCGTTCACGCTCCTCTCTGCCACTTTTCTATAAATGTAAATTCACTCCAAAGTAAAAAGTCTATTCTCTCTCTCTGTCTGTCTCTCTCTCTGTCTCTCTGTCTCTGTCTCTCTGTCTCTCTCTGTCTCTCTCTCTCTGTCTCTCTCTGTCTCTCTCTCTCTGTCTCTCTCTCTCTCTCTCACACACACACCCCCCACAAGCTTTGGCATCAGGGCTGAGTTCCTTATGCTTGGCTCACACACTCATTAGCCACATGAAACGTGGATGCAAAATGAACAGATCTTTTTCAAGATGTAACAAGACGGGCACCTGCGTGGCTCAGTCAGTTAAGCGTCCAACTTTGGCTCAGGTCACGATCTCGTGGTTTGTGGGTACGATCCCCGTGTCGGGCTCTGTGCTGACAGCTCAGAGCCTGGAGCCTGCTTCTGGTTCTGTGTCTCCCTCTCGCTCTGCCTCTCCCCTGCTTGTGCTTGCGCCCTCTCAAAAATAAACATCTAAAATTTTTTTTTTTAAATGTTAAAGGTAAAAAAGTTTGAGCCCAAATTAAGATAGCCTGGGATACACAATCCTCACACACAAGAGAGTGCTCAGAAAAAGGAACATTTGGTGCAGGGTTATATATATGTTTTTCTTTTTACATAAAGAGTTACAAATCATCCTGAACAAAGACATTCCAGAAAGTTATGGACTTTATCTTATGCTTTTAGCTTGTGCAAGGCTGTATGACTTTAATCTTATGGGTTTTTTCTTACGTTTATGTTTGGAATGCTCCTTTTTTTGTTATTTTTTTTTTTTTAACAGAGTAGATGTACAATGTGTGTTCAGGGCAGAAATAGAGTCCATGCTTTGAGGTTTTGCTGGGTCATTTTGACCTAGGTAAACGTATAGCTTCCCTAGGAGCCCTTGGAGCAGGGCCCATAAACAAGAAAAGTTAAAAATTTCCTCTACTGTATCAGACCTAACCAAGGTTCAGAAACTCTGATCCTTGGTTTTTCCTCCTCTGGGGCACAGCTGGGAAGCCCGTTGTAAGGATTACAGTAATTGAGACAAAATGCACATATTGCTATGCTTAGTGCTTAGAACCATACTAACATAATAAGATGTAACATACACAGAATTCAATGCACTTTTCATATTCTCTTATCTAGAATTCCTCCTAATTTTTCCACAGTCCCTCTGTCCATAAATGCTTCCTAATCAGTTCAGTTAAAAAATATTGTCATCTGGGGCACCTGGGTGGCTCAGTCGGTTCAGCGTCCGACTTCAGCTCAGGTCATGATCTCACAGACCGTGAGTTCGAGCCCCGCGTTGGGCTCTGGGCTGATGGCTCAGAGCCTGGAGCCTGTTTCAGATTCTGTGTCTCCCTCTCTCTGACCCTCCCCCTTTCATGCTCTGTCTCTCTCTGTCTCAAAAATAAATAAACGTTAAAAAAAAATTTTTTTTTTAAATATTGTCATCTACACTCTGTGGACCTAGGTGTAGTGACAGAAACAAGTGGAAGAGAGTACAGTCTGGTCCATGCCCCGAGGACATCAGTATGAGTGGGGTTCAGGTAAATCAGACACATAGATGGATGCTTTTTAATAAAATTAAATAAATGGAAAGACAGAGGTAAACAGAGAGTGCTATAAAGCAGGGAGCAGGTATTAGCCCAGCCTAAGCGCTGGAAAAGGCTTCTGGGATGGGTTGATTGCTCATCTGAATCTCAGAAGATGAATAGTTTACCTGGGCACTTAAGTATGGAAATGCCATTCCAGGCTGAGGGAACAGCATGAGCAAATGCGCGGGAGGCAAGTCCAGTTTTACTGACGGGGTGAGTTAGAGGCAGGAAGTAGTGGAAAATGAAGCTGGGGTTGGAGACAGGAGAAGATCAGGGGGCCTGTGTGTATGGATGGAATGTGTAATTTATCATCAGGAAAATGGGGGCCATTGAAAGATTTTTAACAGAGGAGGATGTGATTCAAGCTGCAGTGAAGATGCATCGTTAGCATGGATTTAATTTGTAGGTCTCTAAGAGAGCCCTTTTAAAGAACATTTCCTCTAGGTCATTACCCCAGAAATCCATTCATTTTTGTTTTTTTAATTCAGTACTAGTTTGGCAAATCCTGTGGACTTATTTTTTTTTTTTTAAAGAATTTTTTTTTCAACGTTTATTTATTTTTGGGACAGAGAGAGACAGAGCATGAACGGGGGAGGGGCAGAGAGAGAGGGAGACACAGAATCGGAAACAGGCTCCAGGCTCCGAGCCATCAGCCCAGAGCCTGACGCGGGGCTCGAACTCACGGAGCGCGAGATCGTGACCTGGCTGAAGTCGGATGCTTAACCGACTGCGCCACCCAGGCGCCCCCAAATCCTGTGGACTTATTAAGAGTAAAGCATCATACTCAAGCCTGTCAGCTCTACCAAGATAAGTTTGTTTTTCTGTCTTCTTTCAGAGAGTTCACAGACTCTTTGGGAAGGTGGGGCATCTACTCGGGTAATTGCAGTAGGACATGGAAAGTAGTGAGAGGCATGAGACTGTAAGAGATATGCAGATGAGATGCTACAAGACATGTTTCCCAATCTACTCCTTGGCCCAGATGCCGAGCTGACTATACAGTAAACACTCCAAGTGATTCATAAAACATGGGCACCCCCTCCCCCATAGAGTCTGTGTCAGTGGGGCAGGTTCAGAAGTCCTCAGGACATTCCCATGCATGGCCAGATCTAAAAACATTGCCAACCAAGGTCTGAGGAAGGAGACATTTTGGGCTACAGGGGAGAGTAGACAGGGAAGAAGTCCTGGGGCCCAGGGACTCATATGGTGGAACCAGCAATCTGCTAGAGCTGGGGTACCAGAACAGACAAATGGGTGAGAGGAGAGATGGTGATCTAAGAGGAAGATCCTTGAAACTAATGTGCTGGAGATAGTCCAGCTATTGGTAAAGACAAAGTCTAGAGTGTATCCATCCATGGAGAGTGGTGGCTGAGATAGGGTGGAAGAGATCATCGGGAATGATGTTGGAAGGGCTATCGATAGGGATTCTAAATTTTTTTTTATTATGAAATTTATTGTCAAATTGGTTTCCATACAACACCCAGTGCTCATCCCAACAGGTGCCCTCCTCAATGCCCATCACCCACCCTCCCCTCCCTCCAATCCCCCATCAACCCTCAGTTTATTCTCAGTTTTAAGAGTCTCTTATGGTTTGGCTCCCTCCCTCTCTTTCTTTTTTTTCCCTTCCCCTCCCCCATGGTCTTCTGTTAAGTTTCTCAGGCTCCACACAAGAGTGAAAACATATGCTATCTATCTTTCTCTGTATGACTTATTTCACTTAGCGTAACACTCTCCAGTTCCATCCACATTGCTACAAAAGGCCATATTTCATTCTTTCTCATAGCCAAGTAATATTCCATTGTATAGGTAAACCACAACTTATTTATCCATTCATCAGTTGATGGACATTTAGGCTCTTTCTGTAATTTGGCTATTGTTGAAAGTGCTGCTGTAA
Source organism: Prionailurus bengalensis (assembly GCF_016509475.1). Classification (NCBI taxonomy): domain Eukaryota; kingdom Metazoa; phylum Chordata; class Mammalia; order Carnivora; family Felidae; genus Prionailurus; species Prionailurus bengalensis. Next base: position 46,173,092 of record NC_057345.1, on the reverse strand, counting down.
ACATTTGGGTACAAGTGCCCCTATGCCTCAGCACTCCTGTATCCCTTGGGTCAATTCCTAGCAGTGCTATTGCTGGGTCATAGGGTAGGTCTATTTTTAATTTTTTGAGGAACCTTCACACTGTTTTCCAGAGTGGCTGCACCAGTTTGCATTCCCACCAACAGTGCAAGAGGGTTCCCATTTCTCCACATCCTCTCCAGCATCTGTAGTCTCCTGATTTGTTCATTTTAAGCACTCTGGCGTGAGGTGATACCTGAGTGTGGTTTTGATTTGTATTTCCGTGATGAGGAGTGACATTGAGCATCGTTTCATGTGCCTGTTGGCCATCTGGATGTCTTCTTTAGAGAAGTGTCTATTCATGTCTTCTGCCCATTTCTTCACTGGGTTTTGTTTTTCAGGTATGGAGTTTGGTGAGTTCTTTATAGATTTTGGATACTAGCCCTTTGTCTGATACGTCGTTTGCAAATATCTTTTCCCATTTCGTTGGTTGCCTTTTAGTTTTGTTGATTGTTTCCTTTGCAGTGCAGAAGCTTTTTATCTTCATGAGATCCCAATAGTTCATTTTTGCTTTTAATGCCCTTGCCTTTGGGGATGTGTCAAGTAAGAAATTGCTGCGGCTGAGGTCAGAGAGGTCTTTTCCTGCTTTCTCTAGTGTTTTGATGGTTTCCTGTCTCACATGCAGGTCCTTTATCCATTTTGAGGTAATTTTTGTGAATGGTGTAAGAAAGTGGTCTAGTTGCATTCTTCTGCATGTTGCTGTCCAGTTCTCCCAGCACCATTTTTTAAAGAGACTGCCTTTTTTCCATTGGAATTAATCACTGGTACCAGAACATAGGGCACTTTGCCATCGTTACGGTTCTTGTAGTAGTGAAGGTTGGATCGAAGCTCTTTTATTCATGAAGGATGACTCAGATGCTATTTTTAATTGACTTTTCTTTCTTTCCATCTTTGGAAGGGTTTGACAGCTATTACTGCCTCTTTTTCTGGGCTCATAATTTCTTAGCTTCTGCTGCCTTCCTCTGTGCATTGGATTTTGAGTTTGCATTTTCCTTAAGGCTCTCACATTTGCTTATCGGGGAAGAATGTGAAATGTGTGATAAACCATTGCCGTTGATGTTGCCATTGTCCCTCCCTCCCGGAAGGCAGTAGTCAGCAATTTGTAGAGATTCAGAAATGCGTTGCCTTTTTTTCCCTTAAATCAAGAAAATAGGCATCAACACAGTGTCTTCTCCTTGTGGAATTTATTTTATGTCTATTTTTATGATGGCTTTCACTTCTGAGTCACTACTAATTTATGATCCCTGGCAGGGATCCTCGTTCACTGCAGCTTACAGTGTGGTGTGAACCTTGCCGTCATAGATGGGAGCCCAGGCAGCTGTGACCTGGGAGAGGGTTCCCGAGCAGACCGGGAGACAGGGAGAACTCCGGCAAGGGTGCAGCAGCTCTCTATATCATATTTTATAAACCAGGAATCCGCGCATGTGATTTGACACAGGACTGATTCTCACTTGCAGAAGGGGTACACTGAATTGTATTTTGTGGTCTGGTTCTGCATTTTCATATCACCTTTAAATTACATCAAGTCAGAGATCAGAACTACCTTGAAAATCCAAGAGACACAGTCACAAAAGCCATGTAATTAAGGCATTTTTAAAAACCCAATTACATTAGATCCAATAGTTTGCTCATCTGTTTAAATAACAGAAAGTCTGAGAGAGTGTTTTAAAGGCAAATGCAAATTGGTTCCTGGAATTATTATTTGTTTGTTAAGAAATATGATTAGAGATAGATTTGTCACATAATTTCTAAAGTAAGTGTGACATATGCAGAACTGATGATGAAATGTCTAAGAGATAACAGAAGAATTGTAAATTAGAGCTAAATTTATAAGGAAGGCATTTTAACAGAATAGGTAAAATCAATCCTAAAGTTAAACAGACTTGGATTCAAATTCCTAATTTCTAACTGTGGAAACTGGGGAAAGTTACTCAGTATCTGTGTATTCACCTACCTATAAAATGTTACACCTACCTGTAACAATACAAAAACATAGTTATCAATTCTCTGAAACTAGCAAAGTATACAAAGACTCCCCAGGAAGCTAATAGTACAGTATTCATGTTGTTTTGGTCAAGTATTAGCTTGTTTCTTTCTTTTTTTTTTTTTAATGTCTATTTTTTTTTTTTTTTTAGAGACAGAGCACGAGCAGGGGAGGGGCAGAGAGAGAGGGAGACACAGGATCCAAAGCAGGCTCCAGGCTCTGAGCTGTCAGCACAGAGCCTGACATGGGGCTCGTACCCACAAACCATGGTATCATAACCTGAGTTGAAGTCGGACACTTTATCGACTAAGCCACCCAGGTGCCCCAAATGTTAACTCGTTCCTAAAAAATTTTTAGCAAAACTAAAAAATTCTAAACCCACCAGTAAATTCTTGGGTTTAAGGAGGGCAGGATAGAGCGCTCCAGATTGTGTGAGTTTGAATCCTGGTTTTGACCATTCCTTGTTGTGACCTTGAATAGGCTACTTAGACTCTCAATGCCTCAATATTCTGGTCTATATCTTGGGAAAACACCGGGTTAGGCACAAGGCTTAAATGAGTTAAGTGCTTAGAATAGAGCCTGGCACATAGTCATGTCATGTAAAGGTGCGTGTGTGTGTGTGTGTGTGTGTGTGTGTGTGTGTGTGTGCGCGCGTGCGCGCAAATAATATGTAATGCCTACTTTTGTTGTCATTATCATTTTTAGATTCCTGTAAAATTTTGAATGAGAGATGTGTATCTGATGGAGTCTTGTTCCCTAGTTGGGCTGAATATATTCATGTAAATATAATAATACTGCATTTATAGAACTGACGTTGGGTCTTATAACTGAGTCACTCATGCTGGTCTCCCTGAGCTCTAAAACAGCAAAGTCTTTGTTTCTCTTCGCTGGTTGCTGCCCCCTTGGTCAATTTCCATATCAAAGAGATACACCGTTAGTGTTTAGAGGACACCACTTTCTTTTATCTTAGGTTGTTCCCACAACATCTCTGAAATTGTTTTGGCCTTTGCTTCCCAGCTGAAGCATCTGAAGCGCCCCAGTCCACATCAGAAGTGCCAAGGCCCTCTCCCAGGGCTATTTTCAGGGTTATCTTCTGACACTACAGCAATTAGATAATTTGTTTCTGTGTGCATTCTAAGCTGCCCTTAGGAAAAAACAAAAAAAAAACAAAATTCTGTACAGTTACAGTTCGTGAACCTGCTAATTTTTCTAAATGTTCCTTCACCAAGTCATCCTCCAAACACTTTGGAAGCCCCAGCTGTTAATGAGGGTACCAAGATAAATAAGACACTGTCCGTATCTTTTTCTTTTAAAAAATTTTTTAAGTTCATTTATTGTGAGAGAGACTGAGACGGCTTGAGTGGGGCAGGGGCAGAGAGAGAGAGAGAGAGAAAGAAAGAGAGAATCCCAAGCAGGCTCCAGCATGCTCCAGCACAGGTCTCAAACACACAAAGCTGTGAGATCATGACCTGAGCTGAAACCAACAGTCAGATGCTTAACCGACTGAGCCCCCAAGGCGTCCCTGTGCTATCTTGAAGGGATACTGAAAGACTTCTAAGTCAAGGGTTCATTCACCCTCCAGATTTTTATTGAGCATCTACTCTGGGCCAAATATGCTTCCAGGTACTGAGGTTAAGGCAGTGACCAATCCTGACAGAGCACCTGTCCTCAGGGAGTTTTTTTGTTTTTTTTTTTTTTTTTAATTTTTTTTTTTTTTAAACATTTATTTATTTTTGGGACAGAGAGAGACAGAGCATGAACGGGGGAGGGGCAGAGAGAGAGGGAGACACAGAATCGGAAACAGGCTCCAGGCTCTGAGCCATCAGCCCAGAGCCTGACGCGGGGCTCGAACTCCCGGACCGCGAGATCGTGACCTGGCTGAAGTCGGACGCTTAACCGACTGCGCCACCCAGGCGCCCCTCTCAGGGAGTTTAAAACCATGATGCAGGGAGAGAGGTACTGGGGGTGGGGGGGAGGGGTTGCTCATGGGTGAGAGGAAGAAAAGGAAACCAGAATGTATTGTGTCTGTGTCTGTGGTTGTGGACAACCAGATCTCTTGTTGCCAGTTTGAGCAGGAAGGGACTTATAACATTATTTGAGGAATTTCCAGAGGGGCTGGAGTTGAGCTTGTATGCTACAGATTAGGGAGAAATCCTGCATCCACACGGGACTGTTGCAGTGGGAAGGCATTCATGCTGCTGGCCTCTGCACAGCGCAGGAGCATCTACTACGGCTGCTCCCCAGAGCTCTGTTCCCCACTGAGCAGTGACACCCTCCTGAGCTCATTCCCCATGCCTCCCTGGTTGCCTCTGCTTGGCAGAGTTCGAGCTGAAAGAGTTCCTGGGAAGTGTAGTTCTGAGCTTTCCAGGATCTGGGGTAAGGGAAGATTCACTAGACAGAACAAATAATTAAAGTCTTCTGTTGCCCCTAAATCCCATTCTAATTGCCCTTCCTCCTTCCTTTGTCATGGCCAGCTTCCTCAAATAAACAAAACAAACAGAAACAAAAAGCGAGTCCTTTCTTTCTCTCTCCCCTCGCATTCACTCTGGGGCCCACCACAGTTTTGCTTCTGTGATGACATTTTTTGCCCTCTGCTCTTGTCCCATGGGCTCTGATGCCAACACACGCTCTCCTAAGTGATCCCATCCAGCCCTATGGTCTCGACAACCAACCAGTAATCGCGAGAGCTCCAATTTAGTGGGCATCTCTCATTGCCTTCTAAATGCTTTACGTGTACTTATTGATTGAATCCTCATAACAACTGTTCATTTTCGTGTTCTGTTGCACCAGATGACCACAATTTGAGGAGCTTAAAACAGCACACAGTTATTATCTTACAGTCAAGGAGGTCAGATGTCTAAAACCAAGCTGTTGATAGGACAGCATTCCTTCTGGAGGCTCTAGGGAAGAATCCATTTCCCTGCCTCTTCCAGCTTCTGGAGGCTACCTTCCTGCCTTGGCTCTGGACCCTTTTTCCATCTTCGAAACCAGCATGTAGCATCTTGAGCCCCCATATCCGTCATCTTTGTTACATGATTGCATCCCCTTTTCTCTTGCATCCCACTTATAAGGACCCTTGTGATTACATTGGGCCCACCAAGCTAATCCAGGATGATCTCCCCATCTGAAGATCCTTAACTTGATTACACCACAGGGTCCCTTTTGGCGTGCAAGCTGCTATGAACAGATTTCAGGGATGAAGATGTAGAGATTTTGAGGAGCCATTATTCTACCCACCACAACAACCCTATGAGGTACAGTACAATTATCACCCAGACCAGGCAACAAATACAGAGAAGTTAAGTAATTTGCTCAGGGTCATAAAGCCAAAAATGGAGGGGCTGGAATTTGAATGTAGGCAGCTACACTCCAGGGTTCATATTCTTAAGCTCTGTGCTCACCAAGAAACTAATAACTCCCTAATTAAATGTATAACCCCCAAAGGTTCCCATACCTAACGGCCTATTTGATGGCTCCCCTAAGAAGGTAAAGCATCACATCCAAAACCGGGCCCATGATCTTTCCTCAGTACTTTTATTTCCTGTCCTCAGTCTTAGTTGCAAGGACCAATGTCCATCCTCTTGCCCAATTTAGAAACCCAGATGTCATCCTGGAGCCCTCCCTCCCCTCTCTAGATCTGGTCCATACCACCCCTGCACTTTTCTCTCTTCCGTTCCCGTAACACTGCCCGATCCTGCCTTTCGTCCTTTTTACTTGGCCAATTCTAGTAGCCTCCTAATTGGTTCCTGCTCTCTACCCTGCATGAGGTGGAAATCTCAGCCTGTTCTAGCCGTGTATAAAACTCATCAGTAGCTCCCCATTTCCTCTGAAGATTAAGCCCAACTACTTTAAGGAGACTTGCCCTCCACTCTCTTCTGCAGACTGCCATACTGACACACTGGGGCTTCAGTAACATGGAATTGCTTATTCCTGTCTACACCATGCAGCTCCCCCCTGCCATGCCTTCTTTGTTCCTGGTCTTGTCGGAGCCACCTGTCCTGCCACCTTCATGTGCCTGCCTCTCCCAGCTGAGTCATCTTTAGGGAGCCCTCTCTGCACCCCGGCTGTCGTCATGACCCTTTCTCTATGTTCTGATAGACATCATGCCATGTGTCTAGAAATTGTCTCTCTTATACTAAAATGATCAGTTTGTGTGTGTTCCCTCATTCCACCAGCTCTGAAAGGTCAGGAATTTTTTTTTTTAACTAACATCCAAGTTAGTTAGCATATGGTGCAATAATGATTTCAGGAGTAGACTCCTTAATGCCCATTACCCATTTAAGCCATCCCCCCACCCAAAACCCTTCCAGCAGCCCTCAGTTAGTTCTCTGTATTTAAGAGTCTCTTAGATTTTGTCCCCCTCTCTGTTTTTATATTATTTGAAAGGTCAGGAATTTTTTTTAACTTACATCCAAGTTAGTTAGCATATGGTACAATAATGATTTCAGGATAGACTCCTTAATACCCATTACCCATTTAAGCCATCCCCCCACCCAAAACCCTTCCAGCAGCCCTCAGTTCTCTGTATTTAAGAGTCTCTTAGATTTTGTCCCTCTCTCTGTTTCTATATTATTTTTACTTTCCTTCCCTTACGTTCATCTGTTTTGTTTCTTAAATTCCACCTGTGAGGGAAGTCATACGATACTTGTCTTTCTCTAATTTTGCTTCGCATAATACACTCTAACTCCATTCATGTTGTTACAAATGGCAGGATTTTATTCTTTTTGATTGCCAAGCAATACTCCATTGTGTATGTACATATGAAAGGTCAGGAATTCTCCCTCATCGTTGCAACCCTCATGCCTAGCACATGGCAAGAAACCAATGACTATTTTGAGGCGACGTGAGTTGAATTGTGAGCAAACAGGAATTTGCTAGTTCAGGAAATTGGGAGAAACGTGGGTGTTGCAGGCAGAGGAAAAAGCACACTCAAAGGCGCAGAAGCATGATAAAGCAAAACAGGTTTGGGAAGACATCAGTAATTTAGTGAGGCCAGAGGGAAGAAGGCGTGTTGGGGAAGGGCCCACTATCAGGTCGAATTATGAAGAGTTGGAATTGGGGAGGGCCTTTTTGCTAAGCAAAAGAGTTCGAGCTTATTTGCAAGCTTTGGGGAAGCCACGCTGAAGAATTCCAAACAGGGGACATACGTGATCACATGTGTGTTTGTCATCAGATTGGTCGAACAGCCAGGTAAGTGGTGGTTTAGAGGGGCCTGGAGTAGAAGCAGACAGAGGAAGTCATGGCCACACGCGAGGAGGACTCAGAGGCAGTGGCCGTGGCACAAAGAAGGGACAGGCTTGTGGGCTTCTTAAGACTTGACATTGACAGGATGTGGACACTGACCTGCTGTGGGCCCAGGAAAATGAGGCATGGCATGGCCCCTTGGGCACCTCCCCTCCCATCTTCATGCACCTTGCCTCATGCCCTCTGCCCTGACGCCCCCTCTATGGGTGATGAATAATCAGCAACGGAATGTGTCACGTCTCTTTCCCATAACAAGGAAAGTGAAGTCCAAATGTTAGTGCTGGAAGGGACCTTGGAGATCACTAGGGTCAACTGCTACATGTGATAGATGACTAAGCCCAGAGAAGGGAATGACTTCCCTATGGTGGCTCGGGAAGTCGCTGGTGGGAACCGAGCCACTCTTCACTAAACCAGCTATTTAATTCTCCACATGGCATTGGTCTCTAATATTTTCATGTGTATCCACTTATTTTCTGCCCCTCCCTGACATTAGAATGTAATATTTAAGAGCTGAGCCGTGTCTAACACAGTGTTTTGCCCACATCATAGACCTTGAATGACCATTTGTTTACGAAGGAGTGAACCAGGTTTAAGAAGGCTTGCTTCCTCCTGAACCAACGATCTTTACACAGGACTCTGGTCTGGAGGTTATCGGTCCATAATTTTATTTCCTGCTAGGGTTTATCCTAATCGTTCCTGAGGAAACTAAAATCTACCAAGCAGTATACTGTAGTTCATGTGGCTTCAGATAGTAAAGAGCCAAAAATAGTCATCATGACATTCGGTTGAAAATATCAACCACTGACTGCCTCACACCTATTGTGATAGCTAGTATAAAAATAATATGTATTACAAGAATGTGGAGAAACTGGAACCCTATATACTGTTAGGAGGAATATAAAATGGTATCACTGTGATGGAAAACAGCATGGTGGTTGCTCAAAAAATCAAAACCCGAGGGCACCCAGGTGGCTCAGTCGGTTAAATGTCCGACTTGGGCTCAGGTCATAATCTCACAGTCGTGAGTTCGAGCCCCACGTCAGGCTCTGGGCTGACAGCACAGAGCCTGCTTGGGATTCTCTCCCTCCCTCTCTGTCTCTGCTCCTTCCCCACTTACACACACACACACACTCTCTCTCAAAATAAATAAAATTTTTTTAATATAAAAAAATGAAAAATAGAATTACTCTCTGATTCAGCAAGTCCACCTGGGGTCAAACACCCAAAAGAATTGGAAGCACGGTTTCAGATATTTACATATCCATCTTCTTAGGAGAGTTATTTAAAATATCTAAAAGGTGGAAGGAACCCAGGTGTCCACCCAATAGATGAGTGGATAGACAATAAGTGGTACATAAATACAATGATATATTATTCAGCCTTAAAAAGGAGAACGTTTTGTCACATGCTACAGCACAAATGAACCTGGAGGACAGTGTGCTAAGTGCAATGAGCTGGTCACAAAAAGATAAATACTATGGTTCCACTTACGTGAGCAACGTGGAGTTGTCAGAACCAGAGACCAAGTAGCGTGGTGGTTGCCGGGGGCCCGGGGTAGGGAGAGTGGAGAATTATTGTGTAATGGCTACGGATTTCCACTTCTGCACGATTCAAGGGGTTCTGGACATTCACAGCAATGCGAGTGCCCTTAATACCACTGAATTGTACACTTGAAAATGTTTAAGATGGTAAATTTTAAGTTATGTGTATTTTACCATAATTTAAAAAAATATTAACCACTGAGGGGCGCCTGGGTGGCTCAGTCGGTTAAGTGTCCGACTTCGGCTCAGGTCACGATCTTGTGGTTGGTGGGTTCGAGCCCTGCATCGGGCTCTGTGCTGACAGCTCAGAGCCTGGAGCCTGCTTCCGATTCTGTGTCTCCCTCTCTCTGCCCCTCGCCTGCTCACACTCTGTCTCTCTCAAAAATAAACATAAAATTTTTTAAAAAATTTCTTTAAACATTAACCACTGAGGTATGTGAAGCTATCTCCTTTGATCCTTACAATAACCTTGAACTGTTAGTAGAACCGTCCCATTTTATAGTGAGGAAAATAGGGCTCAAGGAAGTGGAGTGAATTGCCCAAGGCACATAACTAGAAAATGATGAAGCGGAGCCTCATACTCAGATCTCCTGGTTCCATGCCCAGTGCTGGCTGCTCCTACATCAGGGAGAGGAAGTGTAGTCGAATTAATTTCAGTGCTGGTTGAAATAGAGATAGGAAATCAACAGTTAGCAGTTTGTGGAGAAAGCTTTGTGTGTGTGTGTGTGTGTGTGTGTGTGTGTGTGTGTGCGCGCGCGCGCGCGCGCGCACACACACGAGGGGGAAGGGGGGAGATGGAGGGACGGACAGGTGGGGGAGGGGAGAGAATAGGAGGGAGGGAAGGCCCAAGGGGAGAGCATGCAAGCAAGCTCCCAGACACCTGCTTTACCCTTCCTCAACTTCCTTCCCTCCCTGAATCTTTGGAAAGCAGGTGTGAGTCAACTGTAAACACAGAGAAAAAGGTCAGCCGGCATTCCCTCAGATGGCAAAATCGAAAGTGGCTGGTGATGGGATTGTCTGCGTCCGTGCGGCTCCGCCCTTTAAAATGATCAGGAGAAGACAGTGGCTCTTTTTGAAATGGCTCTGTTAGCTGTTCTGGAACTCCATCTCCCACCCCTTACTACCTCCTGGGAAGACGAAGGATGACAATACGCCCTTACAAAAGTCAATTAGGTCCAGTGAGAGGAAGGGGGGACCGCTGGGAACAGCACTGAGCAGGAGTCCAGCCCAATCCTACCTGCCTAGACCAGCTCCCTGTGTAATGCTGGGCACAGCCTTCCTCAGCCCCAAGGGTCGGGCTGCTATTAATACCATCATTTTCATATACTGAATTTAAACTGAATTGAGAAGGTAGAGCACACTGTCCCAGGGGGAGTCAAAAATACAAAAGGATCAGCTAGCCTCTTCGAAGTAGCTTTTATTTGTCACGGACTTACGAGAATTGTGGGGGACGCTTTACATACAGCAGCCCTAACCTGTCTCACACTTGACAACTTGTTTTTCTGATGAGACTACACCGATAGGTAATATCCCACTTCCCAGAGTATTTGCCTAGATGATAAAGAACAGAGAATTTATGGGTTTTTTTGTCTGATATCGTTTCCAATATGATTTTTGTTTTATTTTTTATTCTTTTAATATATGAAATTTATTGTGAAATGGGTTTCCATACAACATCCAGTGCTGATCCCAAAAGGTGCCCTCCTCAATACCCACCCCCCACCCTCCCCTCCCTCCCACCCCCCATCAACCCTCAGTTTGTTTTCAGTTTTTAAGAGTCTCTTATGCTTTGATCTCTCCCACTCTAACCTCTTTTTTTTTCCTTCCCCTCCCCCATGGGCTTCTGTTAAGTTTCTCAGGATCCACATAAGGGTGAAAACATATGGTATCTGTCTTTCTCAAGAGCAGAGAATTTGAACATAACCTGTGTAGTTCCAAAGTTAAGTTCAACAGCCAAGTTGTACAGAGTCTGCAAGCACTAGGAGACAGGGAAGAAGTTAGCTCTTGCTATCAGCCCCAGGGAGAATTCTAACGGAGAAAGGTAGGCATTGGAGTTGCAAAAAAAAAAACAAAACAAAAAATTGGACAGATAGAGGGTGCATTTTGTGAAGCAAGAACACACAAGCAGAGTCGGGGGTGATGGACATTACAGATTCTAGAAAATTATAAATATTCCTGTTTGGTTTAAGGGTAGTTGTGTTGGGTTGTGGCTGGAGACCATAATTCCACCACATCATGAAGAACTTTGAATGCTGTACTAAAGGGTTTAGAACTTAACTTGTATAGGCAGCAAGGAGCCCCCCCAAAATTTGTATCAAGGGACTTATCAGCAACTGTTAGTATTCTCCTTTGTAAGTATGCTTTACGTGTTGTGAAGAAATTAAACATATCTGAAGTGTTTCAAAGAGGAGACATTTGTTTTCATTGCGTCTTACGTAGACAATCACATTACCAGCCGACATGGCCCCCTAGGTAAGGAGTGGTGTTGTATCAGCACTTAGAACACTTTGCATGCACAGTGAAATCAGCTAATCACACTGTTTTTTTCCTGGAATGATAAGACATTGTTTTCTTTTGTGCTTTAGGAAGGGTTAAGAAACTTCAAGGAACTTCGAGCCAAATTTCAAAAGTTTGATGTGCCCTCTCTTCCAAGACCTATATTCCCAGCAAGAATTTGTCAAAAGAGCGATATTGGAAACACACAGTCAACAGGTGTTTTGGCCAATGAGAAACCCCTCTCCTCCAACCACAGTCAGCTCCCACTGTATTGTTCTAGCGGTGAACCCCAGCCTCTTCAACCCCAGGAAACGAAGTCCTCCCAGAGGAGCAAGATTCAGAGATGTTCTGATTCCTCAGAACCTCCAGAAGGGTCTACTGATTCTGCAGTAAAGCCACAGAAGACGTCTCTGCTGTTAGACGTGAATCAGTCAAATGCTGACATAACCCATGAGAGGAGTGTCATGGTAACTGACAGCTTCAAAGACAAGCTCTGGAATTGGGAGAAGGTTTCATCTCAGAAAAGTGGGATGTCTTCAGCCTTTGTCCTTGCCAGTCGTGGAAGAAGGGCCTTCCATCTGGAGGAGGAGAAAAGCATAGGGCTTGCTCCAGAGGAGCCCAGGGGGAAGCTAGAAACAGGAGGAGCCCAGACCCTTCCTTCCCAGAAGCACTTGATGACCCCCCAAAATTCACTTGCCTCCTTTCAAGATCCTACTTCTCTACTTTTTCAATGTGGCAGGAAGAGCCTAGAAAGCCCCTATCCTGAGAGGAGCCCCGTGGGGAACACCTGCCAGCCTGTCTATGAGAGTGAACTTGCCATCCAGGTCCCCGGTGAGAAAGTAATGCCTGAGGGAGGGGCCACTGTGTCTTTCTAATTTAGAGCCTCCTAGTGGTCATATGTGACCTGGGTGAGGTTTGCTCCGAACTCTAGAGCAGGTATGCGAGGCCCATCTGCTAACTTGTAATTTCAGGTTTGGGTAAAGTGCCTAATCTCCGGGAATCCTATTTAGAGATGATTTGGTCAAGTTTGGATTTACCTTCCTAGCTCAACTCCTTACAAGATGCATGAACTTGGACAGTCGACTCAACCTCTTAGAGCCCGGTCTGCTCTCCTGTAAATCAGATCCATCACCAATCTGCCCCAGCTTGGTAAACAGCACAACCATCCTCCTAGTTGCTCAGGCCAAAAACCTAGGAACTGTGCTCTAGTCCTCTCTCTCTCTCTCATTCTCTGCATCCACCCCATCAGCAGACTCTTGGTTCCACCATGAAAATATGTTCTGAATCCCTCCACTTCTGTCCATTTCTGCCTTCTTTTCTTATTCACATCATCTCGCAGTGTTCCGGCTGGGTTCCCTGCTTCCATACTCTCGCCTCCTTTTATCCTATTCTCCTAGCGGGCACAGTGAACTTCTAACACATCAATTAGATCACATCACTCCCCTGCTCAAATTCAGTTCCAGCAGTCTTAAAGTGGCTGATGTGATTTGGCCCTTCCTACCTCTCTTCCCTCTGCTTTTACCACATTGGCCTTCTTGCTTTTCCTTAGATATACTAAGCTAGCTCCACCCCAGGGCCTTTGCACTTGCTGAGCACTCTGCCTGGAACATGCTTCCCCCAGGTCTTTGATGTCCCACTCCCTCCCCTCCACCATGGTCTCTGCTCAGGGTCACCTGTTGTGAGTAGAATTTGTGAATCACCATCTAAAATGACTACCCTACCCCCATAAGCCTCTGTCTTCTTACCTTGATTTGGTTTTCCTCCTATCCCATCCTTACATGGTATATTGTTGTATACCTGTTTGCTTACCTCAATAAAATGTGAGTTGCATGAGGGTAAAAACTGTCTTCTTTACCACCATATCCGCAGCACCTAAAAGAGCAAGGCCAGGTTTGGTAGGTCCTCAAAAAGTACTTATTGGATGCTTGGATGGGTGGATGGGTAGACGGGTGGGTGGAGGGATCTCCTGCATACGACTCTATATGGTGGATACAGACTGTCCAAGTTCATGCATCTTGTACGAAGCAGAGCTACGAGGGCAAATCCAAGCTTGCCCAAATCATCTCTCAATCGTGGTCTCTGATTTCATGGCTCTGCACCTTCTGGGTCCTGCTGATGAATCTGACGTACTCCTGTTTCTCTCCCCCTGGCTCATAATAGACACTCGATTTCTTGCCGTTCCTTGAAGAGACTTTATTATGCTCAGGACATTGACATTAGCTCTTCCTCTTCCTTCTTGTTAGAGCCTTCCATAGCTGCATTGAGGTCTGAGTTCACATGACACTTTCACAGCTAATCCTTCTCTTTATCTGAAGAAGTTAGTTCAGTTCCCACTCTTGCCTATCAGCCTGGTGGATCTCTTTCATAGAACCCGCAGGTCTGTGATTACCTTTATTTGTTTGCGTGTTTATCATCCGTCTCCTCCTGTTAGAATGAAAATTCCTGAGGGCAAGGCTTGATCTGTTCTTGTTCTTAACTCCATACCCAGCTGTTAGAACAGTGCCTGGAATATAGTAGATAATTAGTTATTGGTGAAGGGATGGGGCAGGCGGATGGTTCGTCTACCTGACTGAGCTGTTGAGGGGATTAAATGAGAGAACCCATGCCCTTGGCTTAGCACAGCACCTGGTGAAACTTAGGAACCCAGTTGGTAAGTGATCATTCATTTTTGCTACATCTCCTTAATTTAATAAAGACTGAAATTTCTGATGTTGCAACTTATCATTACAATTTAATTATAATCCATAGGTGCCTACGAAGGGGTATCTGGGTGGCTCAGTCCGTTGAGTGTCCGACTTCACCTCAGGTCATGATCTCGAGGTTCATGAGTTCAGGCCCCATATCAGGCTCATTACTGTCAGCCTGTCAGTGCAGAGCCCGCTTTGGATCCTCTGTCCCCCCTGTCTCTGCCCCTCCCCCACTCGCACGCTCCCAAAATAAATAATTTTTTTTTTTTTAAAAAGCCTAGGAAGAGAGGAGCTTGGTCCTGACTGATAAAACCCCTCCTCATGGGGCACGAGGGGCTGTCCTCCCCTCCCCTCCCAGCTCCCAGAGTGGGCAGCAGGGCTCTGAGGCAGTTGCAATGAGGGATTTGTACACTGGCCGCCATATTTAGTTTTAGCATGGCTAGTCCATGTACTCAACCACTGTATTATGTGAAGCAGAAACAAGGCTCTTGGATCATACAAGATGTTGTGCTGTGAAGCGTTAAGAGGCAGATATGGTTTTCACATATAATATTGGGATTTCTGTTGGAGTTTGGCTTCTGAGTACAGAAGGACAAAATGTAGGCATTCGACACTGTCTCAGAAAATTCCAGGACTCAAAACCATAAAATCCACAGGTGCCCACATATCATAAACTTAGCCCTGAAGCTTGTCCCAGACTGTGAGCCCTGGAAATCAGAGATCAATTCTTACTCCTCTTTATAGCCCCCGTGTTATTTGCATGTCATAAGTGCTTGATGGAACCTTTCAGGGAGTAGTCACCATGCATTTTCTTGGAAGTAGGTTCTCTGCCTGATGCTGGCAGGAGAGCAATATGGCCTTGTCCCTGTGCATGAGGAGCCGACGCTCAATAGTAAGATAGACTGGCGGCCCCTCTAATATGCCACCACACTGGCGGAGAGGTGTTAATGATACGTTGTGGAGATACAAAACAGAGTGGTTAATTCTCACCTTGATTTTGAAATCGATGAAACCTTCCCAGAGGAGGTGTCATTGGAGCAGGGCCTTAAACGAGTCAGAGCTTGCCAAGAAGGAAGTGAGGGAACAGCATTCCAGAACCAGGAATGGCATGAACAAAGTCTTGGATACAGGATGACTTTGTAAATCAAATTCAGACAACTGAGAAGCCATTGGTATGAATGAAAGATATTTGGGCTGAGGTCAGAAAAGGATGCTAAAGTGTAATAAAAGAATCTGGAAATGTGTATGGGGGGCCATGTCGTAGGAACATGCCAGAGATGGAGTATATAAATGGATGTCATGCTGATGAAGCCAGGCTTCGTCCTCTGGGCAGCAGGCTAGTGACATGATCCGGTTTGCATTTTGATCAGGGCACCCTGGCCAGTAGGACAGACCTAGACAAGAAGGGAGAGAGAGACTGGCCAGTTTCACCCAAGAAGCCATGAAATGGAAAATAGTAATAAAATAACTCACTTTTCTTTTTTAATCTCTGCTCAGAGAAACAGCCAGATGACAGGCATCACCAACTTCTCAAAACAAAGCCACTGCCTTCCATCAAGTCCCTGGGTCCTCCTCCCCCAAAGCCTCCGAAGCCCCCAGCCGTGAACCTCCAGGCCTTCCAGAGGCAGGCAGCTGTAATTGCTAAGACCCACACGGAAGGTAAGAAAACGCACAGGTCCCCCGCAGGCAGCCAGCCAGGGGCCAGCGGGAGTCATGGCTCCAATGCCCGCATCCCTCCCCCGTCCCCCAGCCCCCCACCGGCCTCCATTGCCTCCCTCTTCCTGTCAGCTCCCAGGTGATAATGCCGAACTGCTTTTCCATGGGGCCGGACGTCCATTGCTGCTTATTTTCACGTGGAGGCCGTGGCAGCTTGCCCGTGAAATACGACAGATCTGCAGGAATTGGCCCCTTATCGCTCCTGGGCCAGCCCGCGTCCCCTGAGAGCATTGCATTTGGTCACCGGGAAGCTGTCCAAGAGGAAGAAAACGAAAAGTAGTCAAGCAGGGAGCGGGGAGCTTTTGTGATTCCTACAAAGCCTGTGTTGTCAACACCATCAGGGCGGGAGGAGGGAATGAAAAGGGAAGAAAATCAGCGTGAACTTGACGGGTGATCCTAATGTGGGTCCCTCAGGCCTGTGTGATCGGCCTTCTGTAACTAGTCCAAGGGCCCCACCCCTGCCCCCCACCGCTGGCCCTTTGCGGGAACTGAGGAGTCCTCGGAAGCCATTTTTCTGTACTGTTCTGAGTCTTCCTCCTCTGCTTAGAGGAATACCTTCTCATCCCCTCGCGGCCGCCCGGTGGTCTGACCCTGTTGACACTTTAAAGGCCTTTGTTTATGTTTGCTGTAATGAAACACGAGATGTACGCCCTCTTTGGGGTGACACCTGGTGCTGTGCTAACTTTGGTTTTACCGTGGCCGCGAGTGCCAGCAGACCTTGCGCCTTGTTCACATGACGGCTCGGAACACTCTCGGTTAAATTTCTTGAACGCATTGGTTCTCAAACTTCAGCCTCTGCCGGAATCAGCTAGGGGACTTGTCAAAACACCGATCACAGGGCCCCACTCCCAGAGCGTCTGATTTATTTGGTGTGCATTGGGTACCCGAGAATTGGCCTTTGTGACGAGGTCCCCAGGAGATGCTGATGCTTCGGGTCCAGTGACCACATTTTGAGAATCCCTGCTGCAATCCTCTTCCGTCTGAAGCTGAGAGGAAACTCTCTATGAGGATGTAGAGCCCTGGTGCGTGGACCTGATCTCAGCTGGTCGGCCCGAGACACCCACACCCCCTCCCTGCCCCACCGAGCGCGGACCCCAGCCCCGCAGCCCCCGGTCCCATTTCTACTCCACCAAGATGAAAGAAAGCATCACCCAGGAGGAACGCACACTGGCAAGCACAGGTGCACGTTGGTGGGAAAGGAACTGCTCCCCGAAAGAAGATGGTTCATAGAACAGCTACAGGAGATGATAAAAAAATGTCAATTCTCCTTAAAGAAGTGAGGGGTAAACAGTAGCTCTGGTGAGTCGAAGAAGTGAATGTGTTCGCAAACCGAGGAAGGGTGATCCGCTTTTGAACCCTAGAGTTCGGGCGCCCGGGGCAGCGAGCACTTTCACCATCAAGGGCCAAGTGGAGGTAAAGCAGCTGACAGAAAGCCTACCCAGCGGCTTAAACCAGCTTGGCGCAGCAGCTCCTGCCCATGGTCTACCACCCACTACTGGAGAGCAGGAGGAGGAGGAGGAAGTTGCAGGTCGCGTGGAGCGTTTTGATGAAGCTTCCAAGAAGGAAGCAAACTGAATGGAGTCAACTTCTGAAGGAGATAGGACCTGAAGAAGTTACCAGGAGCTGCTCTGTTTTAGATTACGAGTGCTTTTTAAAATTTTGTTCATGGGGGCGCCTGGGTGGCTCAGTCGGTTAAGCGTCCGACTTGGGCTCAGGTCACGATCTCATGGGTCCGTGAGTTCGAGCCCCGGGTCGGGCTCTGTGCTGACAGCTCAGAGCCTGGAGCCTGCTTCGGACTCTGTGTCTCCCTCTCTCTCTGCCCCTCCCCCACTTTCTCTTTCTGTCTCTCAAAAAAAAAAAATGAATAAACATTAAAAAAATTAACATTCTGTTCATGGATCTGATAAAATCTAGATCTCTAATGTTTTTACGCCCCAGCCCCTTGGACAGTGCAACTCTGTTCAGTATTTGCTTAGACAATATATTCTTGGCAACTAATGAAGCTGAAGAAGCCCGGGAATGAAGTTTGAAGCAAAGTTAATAAAGACCTTTGCCTAGTGGAAAAAAAAAAAAAAAGAAGAAGAAGAAGAAAGAAACAGAGCTTTTATAAGTAGACGTTAATAACAATTTGGCCACCTCCATAACGGAGAAAGCTAAGTATGATTTTTTAAAGCACAGAATCATTCAGACCTCAAACGCTCCCAAAGCGAAGAAGTCTGTCAGAGAACATAGAACAAAGCACCAAGTGTTTTGTAATAAAATGGGCTTTGTGAACCCCAGCTCCCCCAGTCGCTAGCTGTTTAGGCCTGGGCATGTTATTCACTGAGCCTCATTGTCCTTATCTGTAAAATGGGGATGACAGTAACACTCCTCGCCCGATGTCTGTGAGGATAAGTGAGGTGAGTCGTGGGAAGAGTGGAAACAATGTTTGGCACACCAGTATGTGCTCCATAAATGCGATGTTACCATTGTTTCAAGTTGGTGTTGAGCAGCTACACTCTCGTTGCCCTGGGCCCTGTGATAGACGCAAGAGATAGAGAACCCCACACACAAGTTCTGGTACTCCAGAAGGTCAAAGTCTAATACAGAAGACCAAGAGAAGACTCCTAAAGAAGCACCATAGGTGTGCCGGGGGGGCTCAGTTAAGCATCCAGCTTCAGCTCAGGTCATGATCTCGTGGTTCCTGAGTTCCAGCCCCTTGTCAGGCTCTCTGTGCTGACAGCTTGGAGCCTGGAGCCTGCTTTGGATTCTGTGTCTTCCTTCCTTTCTGCCCCTCCCCTGCTCATATCTCTCTCTCTCTCTGTCTCTCTGTCTCTCTCTCTGTCATTCTCTCTGTCTCTCTGTCTCTCTGTCTCTCTCTCTCTCTCTCTCTCACACACACACACACACACACACACACACACACACTACCATGAAGTGTAGGTGAATGCTGGACTGCAGGACCCAGGGTCCCCTGGGTGCTGGGGAGGGGGGAGGCGGTTTGGGGCACCCGTGAGTTGCGGCTCCTCACTTTGTCTCTGGGGTGAGGGCCTTGCACAAAGTTCGCTTTAATCAGGCTGCCACCTATGCGCCTTCTCACTCTACGTCTTGCTCTTACAGCAGCTGTGGAAGAGGGCTGCCTGCCTCCAGAGAGGTGAGTACCTGCTTCTTAATTGGGCAGGAGCACAGCGCATGTCGCCATTGACAAGGCTGCTTAACCTGCCTGAGAGCAGGCAGTAGGTCCACGCCAGGTGTCTCTATTTCTCCGAAGGGTTGCAGGAAGAACAGATTTATAAGCAACAAGCTGCAGCTTTTGTTTTAGAGGAGAGATTAAATAAACTGCATTTAACTGCTGTGCTGACAAGAAGTTGCAAAGATGGTCCTCTGAGGGACTTTTATTTATGATACAGTTGGGTTCAGTAAATTGAAACATCAGCTTCCATAGTAATAAATTGAATTAGAGGCTACAGAATGCTGTGGGCAGCTGGCGTGATGTTAGGAATTGGTAATGGGACAGAGGACCTTCTGTTTTTGTTGTACTTGTTCTAAGAATTTTGCCATGGAAGTGTCAGTTCATTAATTCACTCGACCAAATACTGTCTGTGCAGCCCTTTGAGGTGTCGTGCGTTGAGCTGGCTACTTTATGCAGATTTTCTCACTTCCTTTTCTCAAGGCTGCAAAATGGCTGCCGCTGTCCTCATTGTCTAGCCGAAGACACTTGGGCTCAGAAAGTTTGGCCATTTGCAGAACCATGATTCTAACCCGTAGATGCCCAAACTATTTTTCCTCTCGAATGTAATGGAAATAGAAGATGGTGTAAGTCTGAGGTGTGCAAGATGTTAGTATGACACATTTGTAAATTGCAGTATGACTGCTTCAGTAGTTAGCTGGTGCCTTTTTCACCTCGTGTAATTCTCGTTTCTCTTTTGTGTTGAAAACAGTTACGATCTCATCTCTTGGCAACTTTAAAATTTACAATAAAACACTCTTTGCTGTAGTCACTATTTGCACATTATATCTCTGGAACTTATCTACTAGTTATAAGTTTGTACCTTAAATAGCATCTCCCCACCTCACCCACCCCTCAGCCTCTGGTAACCACTCTTTACTCTCTGTTTTTACAAGTTTCATTTTGTTTTTTTGTTTTTTTAGATTTCCCATCTAAGTGATACCATACAATAATTGTTTTTTCTCTGTCTGATTTATCTCACTTCCTAATGCCATCAAGGTCCGTCCATGTTGTCACTGATGGCAGGATTGTCTCCTTTCTTGTGGCTGAATAACATCCTGCCGTACATAGAGGGCACATCTTTATCCATTCATCTTTTGATGGACGCTTAGGTTGTTTCCACATCTTGCCTATTGCAATATTAACAGGAGTGTAGAGATACCTCTTCAAGATGCAATGTCATTTCCTTCAGATACATACCCAGGAGTGGGAGTGCTGGATCATATGACAGGTCAATTCTTTTTTTTTTTTTTTAATTTTTTTTTTAACGTTTATTTATTTTTGAGACAGAGGCAGAGCATGAACAGGGGAGGGGCAGAGAGAGAGGGAGACACAGAATTGGAAGCAGGCTCCAGGCTCTGAACAATCAGCCCATAGCCCGACGCGGGGCTTGAACTCACAGACCGCGAGATCGTGACCTGAGCTGAAGTCGGACGCTTAACTGACTGAGCCACCCAGGCGCCCCTGACAGGTCAATTCTTAATTGAACCCCTATCCTCTTTTCCATAATGGCTGTACGAACAGGTGTGCCCAAACTCTTTTGATTGTATCAACCTCACCTCCCTCACAAATAGGTTCCTTTTCTCAAGAAGGTCAGCCTTGGAAGAAGCGGCGAACATAAAAACCAATCCCCACATTATTTACCAAACGTTTATAAGACTAGAATGTGTTAATTTTCCTAATAGAGGAATGTACAAGATTTAGAGGTTGCACAAATATGGGAGTGCTCACTTGTCCTTGGGAGGGGTCAGTGAAGCCTTTATAGAAAACGTATCAGTGATCTATTGCTACAGTCATACTCCATAATACACAACAAAGTATCAACAGCATACAGCAAAAGTGTGGGTAGGTGCTGATCTGGGCTGGGCTCAGCTGGTGGTGTTAGTATGTTGCAGATTCCCTAGGCAGTTTCCCTGATACTGACTGGGGTTGCTACCCTTGTCTGGGGGTCAGCCTGCAGCTGGCGGATGTAGGATTGCCTTGGCTGGCATGAGTGGGGCAACCTGACTTCACACCGCCTGCCTCACCCTCCAGCAAACTGGCTGAGGAACAACCTACAGTCACAGCAGACAAGCAAGACCCTCCCAGTTGCGCACACACTTTTCAGACTCTGCTGTATCACATTTGCTCACATCCTATTGGTCAAAGCAAGTCACGTGGCCCAGCTTCAGCGTGGGAGGACACCACAACTTTACCTAAAAAAGGGGGGGGGGGAGGGATCCAAGAAGGAGTGAAGAAAAGGGGTGTACATCCAATCAGCCTGTCACTGAAGAGGAAACATTCACCAGGAGTACTGAGGATAGACATTGGCTGGATCATGTGGGGAAGGGCACTATAGGCAGAGGCAGGAGCTGTGAGGAAACGGGTGTTATCTGTGAAAACTAGAAATAGGTTAGTAGAGTTGGTGTGGGAAGGGTAGTTTGGAATGAAAAGAAATGGTATTGTGGAGGTAAACAGGAGCCAAATCTTGGTAAGATGAGACCGTCTTGTTCCCCAAGGAATTGACCATCTGGTGTTGGGCATATGGTCCACCTGCTCCAGGAACTCCTAGTTTAGCTGCCCAGTTGAAAGAGTTAAATGACAGCACAGGGAAGGTGAGTGGAGCATTTTTGTGAAAGAGAAAAAGCAATTTAGACAGCTGAGGCAATGAGTTGTACTGTTTACTCAATGAACATGGGCCCCAGGGTGACCGTGTGAGGGGACAATATAACTTTGCTGTGCACTGAGTCAATCTTGGTTCCCTCGTGATCACCTTCTGTGAGCATCTCAATGTGATGATACGTGTGCTGTGATGGAGGTATGTAACCAGATACGCATTCTTCCTACGGTCTGCCTCCGACCTCAGCTGAGTTCTTCTCTGGCACTTTCATCAAAGGCAGCGGTCTGTTTCAATATGGAAGCTAAACTCGCTTGCTGGCCACATATTGGGAAACAGTGGGGAGTCTCTAATGTGACACCTCCTTCCTGAGAGACTCGGAAGGGCAGTTGGACCGTTGGGTCCTTTCACACTGACTTTAGAACCCGACCATCATCAGAAACGAGGTTCACTGTACCGCAGTTACAGTAGGGGCCATGGTGATGTACAAGTACAAAGCAAAAGGGGCAACGAGGAACCGGCATACTTAGGGGCGGCTTCATGGAGGATGAAAGCTCTTGAGATGGCTACTGCGTGATGGGTCAGGATTAAACAGGTATGCTTATTCCCTCTTGTGAGACTGTACAGTGGGTGAGAGCAGGGTACTGTTCCCAGAAATCACCACATTCCTGACTGGATGGATGGATGGATGGATGGACCCAGGGATGCTCAGGAAAGAGACAGAATGTGACTGAAAACAAGGCAGTAGTACAAAAGTGGGGGATAAACAGAGTATTCTGATGTGGAAGAGTAAGAGCTGAGATTGGATCCTAAAGTTAATTAGGTGCCGGGCTGAGAAGTCGGGACTTTAGCTGGTCAGTGATGTGTTAGTTTATTTAAAAAAATTTTTTAATGTTTATTTTTGAGAGAGAGAGTGCAAGCAGGGGAGGGGCAGGGAGAGAGGGAGACACAGAATCGGAAGCGGGCTCCAGGCTCTGAGCTGTCAGCACAGAGCCCGACACAGGGTTCGAACAGTGAACCGTGA
Source organism: Prionailurus bengalensis (assembly GCF_016509475.1). Classification (NCBI taxonomy): domain Eukaryota; kingdom Metazoa; phylum Chordata; class Mammalia; order Carnivora; family Felidae; genus Prionailurus; species Prionailurus bengalensis. Next base: position 46,150,539 of record NC_057345.1, on the reverse strand, counting down.
GATCATGACCTGAGCCAAAGTCAGACGCTTAGCCGACTGAGCCACGCAGGCGCCCCAGTGATGTGTTAGCTCAAACACGTAAATGCAATGATGCTGAACAGCGTTAGATACAACTTCCATGGAAACTGGCACTTGTTTGGAAAGAACGTCTTCCACGTTCATGGTATTGATCTTCAGTACAGATAATAGATTCAAAGCAATACATTGGGTCTCATTACTGGGAGTGGACCTGGCAATTGTTGGATGTAGCAGGCCACGTAGTGTAATATTAACAAGTCTGGGGTTTTAGTCTGAGGCCTACCACTTAACACCTGCATAACCTTGGACAAATGCCTTGACCTCTGCAGACCTTAGTTTCTACTCACATAAAGTGGGAGGCTGATAGGATCTAACTCATACAGGTATGGCAAATGTTAAATATTTTTTTTTCAACGTTTATTTATTTTTGGGACAGAGAGAGACAGAGCATGAACGGGGGAGGGGCAGAGAGAGAGGGAGACACAGAATCGGAAACAGGCTCCAGGCTCTGAGCGGTCAGCCCAGAGCCCGACGCGGGGCTCGAACTCACGGACCGCGAGATGGTGACCTGGCTGAAGTCGGACGCCTAACCGACTGCGCCACCCAGGCGCCCGGTATGGCAAATGTTAAATAACGATTGTAGGGTGTTGAGTGCAATGCCAAGCATCTAGAGAGTGTTCAATAAAGCTTGCTTGGCTATTGTTGAACCCCCCTCCAAAGGCAAGAATCCATGCTCAGAAACTTAGTCTCTTAAAAAATCCTTTGATGGTGAGCTCATTACCAGAAGAGTCCCGTATTTATCTTGTTGAGGCACATTTTATTCATTCATCCTATGTTTATTGATTTATATGCCAAGCCCTCTTACATACATTGAGAATATGGAATTGTATAGACAAAGGTTTCCTACATGCAGGTACATATACATACACACATGTGACACATTTGTCTTCTGTGTTCAAAAGTCTGAGTTGGGCTGGGGCCACAAATGACCTCCCTACCCCTAGCCATCTGTCCAAGATCTACTCATTGGTACTGTAAACAGGGTCTTGACCCCTTCCTTACGTGACTGCTCTTAACTCTAAGGGATACATTGTGTTAAATAAAACTTTCATCGTTTTCAACCATTACTCACAAAACAGGAGTCCGTAGCTGTACTTTTATGGATATATGTTTTAATCATCTTGTTAGAAACTCAGCGCATTTACAGTAGCCACTGATTTTCGAACCTCTTTATGTTGTGTGTTAAAGATGAGAAGCAGCATTGTGTAATGCAACGTGGTCAAGTCTGGAGTCACATTCCCATAGAGTCAAATGCTTCCTCTCCACCTGTGACAGCTCAGAGCTTTGCTATATGCATCTGTAAGGTGGACACAATAATACTTCTTCACTGACTATCACGGAGACTAAATGAAATAACATGTATGAAGCGTGGAGTACACAGAAGATGCTTAGTAAGTCTTGGTTTTTCAACCCTTGGCCTCTCCATTCCTTGTTATCTCTGGAATAAATATCTCGTTAGTTCCCAACAGCGGAATGACTCGTTGGAGGTTGTTCTTTGTCATCACTCTTTCAGGAGAGCCAAGCTGGCTGGCATCCCTCTTGACTAAGCAGCCCCTATTTGTGTGAGCAAAGCAGGTTAGTCCCAGGGCAGCAATTAGCACTGGGTCTCTGTCAGTACTTAGCAGAGTTGGCTAATATTTTATTCATTAGCTATAAATATGGCTTTGCTCCCATTAAGAAGTGTCAGGGGGTAGTCCTGACTCAGGAAATCTCTGACTCAAACACTAAAAAAGAGAGAGCCTGCTTACTTCAGGAGAGAAGATTCATACAGTATGGTGTTTCGCTGGTGAGGGTCTGTGGGTGGGTCCCAGCAGTCCACCATTTTCTCTCCTGAACTTTTTGATTTTGTGTCTTCATTTTAAGGATAGTCTTTAAAAGATAACATAAGCTTGTCTTGAATATTCCTGATGATCTCTTTCATCCTAATATTTTGGAACATGCTTTTGTATTTGCATTCTGGTATTTCTACCCCATGTAGAGTGAGAAACACAGATGTCTTATAGGGCTGAGCGGATTATGTCGCTACATCTAGGACATGCGTTACATGACGGGGAGGGATAGATCCTGTGGAAATGGGAATAAATGCCTTACCTAAGGCGTTCACGTAAAATACTGATAATAACAGAACAAGCCCACGGTGGTCAAGCAAAATGCGTCTGTAGTCTTTATTTGAATAGTGGTAAGTGCCATAAAGCAAATTAACGAGAGCATTTGAATAGTAACTAGGATATAGGAAGTGTAGGATGATCAGGAGAGGCCAGACGTGGTGACATTCAGGATAAGGTCTGCATGATGAGGGACTCAGTCATGAAAGGTCTAGGAGATGGACGTGCCAGGAGAGGGAATGGGGTCTCAAGGGAGAACTCGATCTGCACACTGAGAGAACCAGCAAGGAGGGAGCACAGTGGGCTGGTGCAGTGATGGTCTTGAGAGCCATGGAGTGAATTTGGATTTTGCTCTAAATATGCTGGGAAGCCACGGGAGTTTTATGCCAGGGAGTGACATGTGCTGACATTTATTTTGTAAAGATCACTTGGGATGCTGTATAAATAATAAACTTAGTATGGAGACCGGTAGAAACAGAACGACAGCTTCAGAAGCCATTGCAACAACAAAAGAGTGACGATAACAACAAATGCAAGCAATCAGCATTCATATTTTACGTGTTCTAAGTTCTTCACACGTATGGTTCCATTTATGACAGTCTGAAGAGGTAGATGATATCCAGTTTTATAGATGAGGAAACTGAGAAGGAGATTAAATCGCTTGATATGGACAAGGTGGTAGAAATGGAGATTTAACAAAATGAAGGGACTCCAGATGTGTTGTGGAGGAAATGCAGTGACTGCAGGATCAGCTGTAGAGAAGGAGATAAGAGGCAAAAGAGGGATATGAGAGAGTTTCTAGGTGCTTTGCTGTTTCCATCATTGTTGGCATTAACACGTGTGGAGTGCTTGGCACATCCTCAGCGTTCAGTACAAGACTGACCCTTCCTGAAAGCTATTTGGGATTGTTTTTTTACTTAAACAAAACAACATGTCCTTGTGCCTTTGTGCATGTAAGACCAGAACTTCTTAGGACTAGTTTTTATGTTGTTTGCAACTACAGTGCTCTTTCTCGAATGGCGGCGTTTCAGGTAGTCCAGACTGGTATAGACCTGCTCTGATTGACCAACAGCAAAACGGGCTCCTCCTGATGGTATCTGGGAGGTGAAGGTGGGCCCTGACATCCCAGCGTGCTTAATTCAATCACCATGGGGCAAGAATGAGGAGAGGGAATTTGTTGAAGCCTGTGCCTTATGAAGTCATAGACCTAGAATGTTCAGGTGGCTTCAGCTCAAGCCACTTCAGGAACTTCTTCTTATCCCTTTTTAATTGGATTTCAGGGACACAGCAAGGCCACTGTTTAGGCCTGTCTTTCCAAGGGCGTTGGTGGCAAGAACACGTGTTTGGGGGTTTTCTCTATCATAGTTTCAAGTGTTCCTCCTTTAAAGAGTAGTTCACCTGTAGGTTCTGTTTATTGAGCACTTGTCACGGACGGAGGTTTGTGCCCTGTACTTAATGTCTACTCTCTCATTTTAAAGCTTCCAACCATAACTACCCTGTGAAATTGGTGGTTAGTGGACTCCCTGACCATAGAATCAGGTTAAGGATTTCGAGATGATACAGCTGGATCATCAGTACCAGGATTTGACCTTGTCTGCATGTTTCAGAGTACCACCTATGAACCAGCCCTCCAGGCTGCCTTACAGAGGATTCACACTAGACCTTCACCTATGACCAAAGAGGGAAACTTTTAAGACTCGTGGTCTGCTCTACACATTAAGCCTTGACATTGTCCACACAGGTGTTCTCGAATACCTTTCCTGCCTTAAGATTTCTTTTTCTGTCTGTAGAAAGATCCGTGTGAGGGAGGCTGGCCAGGGTAGAGCTAAAGTGTCGAAGTGTTAACAAGTCTCATCTCTCTTGAGTGGCATTCGAATGATAAGCTGGAAAAATTCATGATTTAGGAAGAAATTAGACACTAAAGTTGCAGACTTAGAGCCTATTTTTGTACATAGGGTTATTCGAAAAGGTTGAATGGAAACTATGGCCACGTGCTGGGCATTCCTTAGCCCTTTGTATCTTTTAGACTCAGTCCCATGATCATCTTAGGAGGGCAAAATTCATATTCTCATTTTGTAGATGAGAAACCAAGGGCTCAGAGACATTTCATGACTTGCTCTAAAGTGTAAGATAATACAGGGGCACCTGGGTGGCTTAGTCGGTTAAGCAGCCGACTTCAGCTCCGGTCATGATCTTGCAGCTTGTGAGTTCGAGCCCCGCATTGGGCTCTGTGCTGACAGCTCGGAGCCTGGAGCCTGCTTTGGATTCTGGGACTCCGTCTCTGTCTTCCCCTACCCCGCTTGTGCTTGCTCTGTCTCTCTCTCCCCCCTCTCTCTCAAAAATAAATGAACATTAAAAAAAAACTTTAAGTATATGATAATACAGAGCTTATCTGGGATGCAAACTGAGGACTAGATATTTATAAGGATTTTCAACTACACCACCCTGTCTCAGAATTTTTGTAACATGAGAGATTTTTGGAGATATCTGTTAGATTCTAAATTCCACGATTGTCTGTCTTTCTCGCTTTTGTTTCCCCAGGAAGTAGACATGCAAGTAATAATTACTTAATAACTGAGTAAATGATGGGCTAATTGAATGACAGGTTGATAAGGAGAAGGATAGACAGATAAACTTTCACCGTCTGTGAACTTTTATATAAACAAAGCATTCTCAGGTTCTGTCATCTGTATATTTTGCATTGATCTGCATGTCCAATATCATGTCCTGCTAATATTAAAGCTGAATAATTTAAGACAATCTGAGCTCTTTGTTTGCCCTTGTGTATCATGGGCGGGCTCCTGCCATGTGAAGATATGGACTCACATGTAATAATCTCTGTCCTCTGCTCCTTCTCACTCTAGCCATCAGCTTCAAGTGACACTACCAAGAAGCTTGTCATTATTTTTAGCCCTTCCCGAAGGCAGTCCTTTCTTCTTTACCTTCTGTGGGCCTGTTACACTTTGCATTCCATAGTTATTTAACCAAACTAATCACTGAGCACTTTCCCTCCAGTTGATATTTTGAATGAAATTCAAACTCCTTACCAAGGCCAAGAAAGTCCTACATGTTCTAGCTGCTCTGTACTCTGGAGACTCCCCTCCTAACTCCCTCTCTCCCTTGTTCACTGTCTTCAGCCCACTGACTGGCCTTCTGGCCTCTCCCCAAACACAGCAAGCATGTTCTCACCGATCACTCATGTTTGCTTCTTCCTGTGTTAAGGAGTGATCTCCAAGATCTTTAGATGGCTCCTTTTCATCGTCCAGGATTCTTTCTGTCCATCAGTCAGTCAGTGAACGTTTTTTGAGCCCCAAGTATGTGCCAGACATAGTTCTAGATGCTGATAATGTCACAGAAAACAAAACAAAGTCTCTGCTCTCAGACGTATACGTTTTACTTGGGAAGAAAGTCAGATAAGCAAATGATGACGAAATGTAAGACAAAATGATAAATACGCGCCCACTTCCTGAACCAGACTTGTGTCTCCTCTCCCAATGTGCCATCTGTTCCATACAGAGGCCTGCTAAATTATTCTGTTATTATTTATTAATGCCTCAAATAATAATTATTCTGGTTTATTTTCTTTGTTATTCTAGACGATGAGAGTCTTGAGTTCAAGGACCTTGTCTGTCATTGGCTTTTGTATTATAGAACAGTGCTTGGCATGGAGGGGGAGTTAAGTGAACATATTCATGATGTGACATCATCTGTCTGTCTTTGTAGGAGTTTTCAGTATTTCTGTGAGCATCGGAGGAGGATCCAGATCATTGGGAGCCTATAACGTGCCAGGCATTGTGGGGCACCCGGGCGGCTCAGTCGGTTACGTTGGCCAACTCTTGATGTAGGCTCAGGTCATGAAGTCATGGTCGTGAGATCGTGCTCCATATTCGGCTCCGTTTCACAGTCCTGGGATTGAGACCCGAGTCAGTCTCCATGGTGAGCACGGAGTCTGCTTGGGATTCTCTGTGTCCCTCTCTCTCTTCCCCTCCCCTGCTCATACTCTCTCTTTCTATAAACAAACAAACATTTTTCCAAAAAAATGTGCCAGGCATTGTCTTTGTAACTAGGGACCCAGCAGTGAGCGATACATACAATCACAGAGCAAAAGAGAAAAAAATTAAACTTACAAAAGTAATGAAATGACTTAAAGATTAGGACGACTACTGAGAATTGTATACACCCGAAGGTTGTGTAGACAGAAATGGGGGGGAGAGGGTTATTTGGAAAAGGAAGGAGAAGGACTTTGTTGAAGGCAGTGTGTAAGGGGAGACCTGACACTTGAGAAAGAGCTGGCCATACAGAGGCATTCCAGGTGGCAGGAACGGCATTTGCAAAGCCCTTGAGTTGGGGGAGAGCATGACGTCCTTGGATAACAAAAAGGAGGCCAGCGCGCTTAGAGTGTCATGGGAGAGCAGGAGAATGGTTGAACAGGAGGTTGGAGAAGTTGCTGGAAGTGAGATCGTAAAGGGGAGGCGGCTGATGGTTTGTCGTTGTTGCTGTTTTTCATTAAGAGTCACAGGAAGCCTCAGAAGTCTTAAGCAGGTCTGTGACAAGGTTCCAATCCTCTTTTTAGGAGATCACACCGACCACTTTGTGGAGAATAGATGCAGAAGGAACAGAGACCATGACAATTCATATTTTAATCATTTTTTTTAACATTTATTTATTTTGGAGACAGAGAGAGACAGAGCATGAACGGGGGAGGGTCAGAGAGAGAGGGAGACACAGAATCCGCAACAGGCTCCAGGCTCTGAGCAGTCAGCACAGAGCCCGACGCGGGGCTCGAACTCACGGACCGTGAGATCGTGACCTGAGCCAAAGTCGGACGCTCAACCGACTGAGCCACCCAGGCACCCCGACAATTTATATTTTAAAGAATAAGTCAGAGTTTGTGAAGCGGCCACTGGGGGTAAGGATATGGCAAGCAGAAGGACCACATATGCAGAAACACTGAGGCAGGAAGTGTCCTTGTGTGTGCAGGAACCACAGGTAATCCGACATTTTAGAACGTATGGTGGCTGGCTGTGTGTGGCACAGTGAGGCACGCAATAGTTGGGCAGATGTTGGGCAGAAGTTCAATCGTAGAATGGACTTAGAGGGTGTTCATTTTGAGACTCATCATATACAGTCTACTTTTGTTGTTTTCCAGACTCTTGGGCGTTTTTCACCTTCCTGTCTAAATTATAAATTATTTGAAAGCAGGAAGAAGATCTGCTACTTCTCATCAGCCGCGTAATTCAAGTCTGTTTAAATTGAGTGCTTTTGCAGTACTTGAAAATCAGAAGATCCAGGGAGTATGTTGTGAAGGGTTAAGAGCACAGACTTTGGGTCGGATAACCTCAGATTCCTATTTTGAGCCCCACACACAAGCTGTGTGATCTTGGAAAAGTAATTTAGTATCTCTGGGCCTCCCATTTCCTCACATGGGAGACGGTGAAATCAATAAATCCTCCCTCTTAGGGTCGCTGCGAGGATTGAGATGAATATCTGTAATTCTGCAGGGGTGCCCGGCAATGTTGTAAACACTTGATAAATTGCAGCTATTTGTTGTTTGTTGGTAGGAGGGGGCTCTGTAACAGGGTCTAGTGCTGCCGACGGGCTGGAGTCGGGAAACAGGGTTGCTACCGAAAGCCTCCCTCTAGCTCTGGGGATGGCCCACTCTCGCTTTTTGTAAAACAGCTGGGGTTGGAAGTTCCGGCCACCTGAAAGGGACACCCTGAAATTTGAAATGCAGATACCTTAAAAGTTGCCCTTGCTGATGAAAATGAGGGCTTCAGGTCATTTTGTTTCATGCTGCAGAAGTTGCCGCTGGTTACGGAAGAACCTGCTTTAGCGATGGCATTGGAAGGCAACGTGCTTTCAGAAAGCCATGCCCAAGTTCACAATGGTTTCATCGATTGCACCATCACCTCAAAACATAGGTTAAGTAATAGAATACTGTTCTTATTTTATGGGTGATAATGTCAGGCACGGAAAAGTACAGTGATACTCCCAACACATTTTCCCCCATAGAAATGACGCGGAGAAGAATTAATCTGTGAAACTGTTGGATCGGCCTACAAAGTTTTGAAAAATATTCTCCAAAACCCACTCATAAGCTCCTTGACCTTCACCATCGTGCTATGCTTCATTATTCCCATTTTTCAATTTCTCCTTGATTCTAGAGTGACCTGTAGTCCAGAGGAAAAGAGCAATGAACTAGGGACTATGCCTGGCTCTTGTAGCATATTGTATAAGGTTACACAGCACTTCAATAGCATTTACTTGGTCATTGTATCAGGGTTCTCTGAAGAAACAGGACCAGCGGGAGTTACGGAATATTTGTGTATTCTATATTAGAATTATGCACATTGGGGCACCTGGGTGGCTCAGTCAGTTAAGTGTCTGATTCTTGATTTTGGCTTAGATCATGATCTCACGGTTCATGTGTTCAAGCCCCACGTTAGGCTCTGCGCTGACAGCACGGAGCCTGCTTGGGGGCCTCTCTCTCCCTCTCTCTGCCCCTCTCCCTCTCGTGCTGTCTCTGCCTCTCTCAAATAAATAAACTTAAAAGAATGAGGCACATAATATCTGGTACATAGATACATTATGTGCATAAATATCAATGTGTACATAATATTTAGTGATTGATAATGAGCAACTTGTTCGCACACTGGTAATGGAAGCTGAGACGTCCCGTGATGTGCCATCTGTGGGCTAGAGACCCAGGACTCCTAGCCAGTGTTGTGGTTGCGACTACAGTATTGTGGTTGAGAGCCAGGAGAGCTGGTAGTAAAAATCCCAGTCCAAGGGCAGGAAAAGATGAAATGAGATGTCCCAGCTCCATCAACACAGCAGGAGAAAAAAAGGTGGTGAATTCCTCCTTGCTCCACCTTTTGTCCTATTCAGACCCTCGGTGCATTAAATGATGTCTCCTCACAGGAGGGAGGGTGATCTGTGGTACCGACTCCATGGATTCAAATGCTGATCTCATCCAGAAATAGCCTCACGGACGCTCCCAGAAAGAACGCTTCATTTGCCCAACTGGTGGCCAATCCAGTTAACGCAGAGGATTAACCATCAGTCATCGTAGTTTGGTGGCCCTTTATAGGAAGAATTGGGTTATACACCCATTGATGGAAAACACAGAAATATCTAGTGCCCAGCGCTGAGTGATGCTGGGGATGTTGTATTTGCTAGAGTTATTGTTGAGATCAAAGGCGAATTAGTAAGGTTATGACATGTGCTGGTAAGGTTGGGCTTACACACCTCCCCACGCACGTGTGTGTGTGTGTGTGTGTGTGTGTGTGCGTGTGTGTATGAACATGTGTATATAGACACACATACCTCTGCAGACATTTAAACCATATGTATCACATCTAGAGATACATATGCACAAACCTGTGATTGCGGGTTCTGTTAAAATGGAAGAAGTGGAAGAACTAATGGCCGAGGCGGTAGAAGTTGAAGTGCGGGTGGCGGGAACGTGGGCTCGTGGAAGGGAGTAGAAGGGGCAGGAAAAGTGGAGGTGGCAGTAGCAGGGGTAGCAAACCCTCTGTGCCGAGCGCCACCCCAGACAGCGGAATTGACATCCTCTTGTTCTCCTGAAAAACAGGACTACAGGAAGAAGACACTCAGGCCCAAATACCCACTCAGGGTCACGGCCAGGGAAAGCTCGCGTTTCACCCCGTATCTGTCTTTCCAAAGCCTGTGTCGTCTTCAAACCATGATGCTCAGCGGCTTGGTTGGTGGTTCCGCTTCAGCAGTGATAGGTAGAAGACAGAATTTTAATAGCTTGTGGAAGAAATCCTCCTTGAAAATGTATCGTGTATTTTTGTGAACCTTGGCATAAATGCTTTTTGAGATCCATGGTAAATAGCATTTAAGTCCTAGTCTTTTTTTCATGTCTCCTCACCAATCCCTTCTCACTCAAGAGGATTGATTGATTTCTATTTTAGAGAGAGAGAGAAAGAGCAGGACAGGAACAGAGAGAGAATCTTAAGCAGGCTCCACACTCAGCGTGGAGCCCCATGCAGAGCTCAATCTCACAAGCATGAGATCGTGACCTGAGCTGAAATCAAGAGTCAGATGCTTAACCGACTGCGCCACCCGGGTGCCCCTCGAGAGGGGGATTTCTTAAGGTGAAGCCCTATGGGGAGAGTAGTCTTACAAAAAGTATTTGTTGGAAATGGAATTTGCCCAGTTTGGGACTTTGGATAATTGAGAAATCAGATGGCCTGGGCTCCCTTGTCACCAGGAACCTGTGCAATGTCACACAGAGTGACTCCTGGCTAAGCTACTCCTGTTCTTCTTCTCTCCAAAACGGGTGGCCCACTGAACTAAGAAGTGAAAGAAGCTTGGCTTTCAACTTAGACCTACCTCCCTAATTATTATTTTTTTTTAATTTTTTTTTCAACGTTTATTTATTTATTTATAGAGAGAGACAGCCTGAACGGGGGAGGGGCAGAGAGAGAGGGAGACACAGAATCGGAAACAGGCTCCAGGCTCTGAGCCATCAGCCCAGAGCCCGATGCGGGGCTCGAACTCACGGACCGCGAGATCATGACCTGGCTGAAGTCGGATGCTTAACCGACTGCACCACCCAGGCACCCCTACCTCCCTAATTAAATACTGAAGTAGAGCTAACAGGTTTTGCTGTTCAAGTCTCAGTCTTTCTACCTAATGGAAGCTCTGCTTTAGATTTTCCAAAGCCACCTTACCGTAAAAATTTTCAATTTCCCCTCGTGTAGCCTTCCTCAGTGAGCCTCTGAAGGAATTAAATCTCTGAGGTCGTAAGTGACTGCTCGCATCCACACAGCCAACGAGAGATGGATATGACGAACCTAAGCACAGTGCCTACCCCATGGCAAACCTCAACAAACTGTAGCTAATACCATGGACAGTGTCACCGTTGGACCAAGTGAGCAGGTCGAGTGAGCTCTGTGAGCCAATTCTCTAGAATGTACAGCCTCATACAGAGGTTGACTACATTATTGTCCAAAAGAGAGGTGCCATCGAGGGGTAGACACGGCAAGTAGAAACAACCATGACAGGAGGTCCCAAGTCCGTGACTCAAACTATTCAAACTTGATTTTGAAGACACAATTCCAAGGGTCCAAGGACAGTTAGAAAATTTCTTTTTGGGGCACCTGGCTGGCTCAGTTGGTTGAGCATCTGACTTCGGCTCAGGTCATGATCTCGCGGTTTGTGAGTTTGAGCTCCACTATGGGCTCACTGCTGTCAGCACAGAACCTGCTTCAGATCCTCTGTCCCCCTCTCTCTATGCCCCTCCCCTGCTCACACTCTCTCTCTCTCAAATATAAAAAGAAAGCACTAAAAGAAAAAAAAAGAAAACATTTCCTTTGTAAATCATCTGTAACACTAGCCCTGCATTTACAGGACTTGCTTCTTGAACTTACATAATGTTGAAGATCTCATTTAGAAACAATGTTTTATTATATATTTAAATTACTAGAGGTTTTCTGTAAAAAAGAAAAGATAGAAAGTTGGTGCTATGCCAGCAATAAAAAGAACTTTCAATAAAAAGAAAATGCAAACCTCAAGAAACCTTTTTTAGTTGGGTATAATTGACATATAACATTCTATCAGTTTCAGGTGTACATCTTAAGGATTTGATATTTGTGTATGTTGTAAAGTGATCACAGTAAGTCTCATTAACATCTGTCACCACAGATAGTTAACCTAATGAGGACTTCTGTGGAACCTCCGTTTTTCAACCCTTCAATCTGTGTGTCCTTAAATCTGAAGATGAGTCTCTTGTAGGTAGCATATAGGTGGGTCTTGTTTTGTTTTTTTATTTTCGTTCATTTACTCTGTGTCTTTTAATTGGAAAAATTAGCTGATTTACATTTAAGTAATTTTTTATAAGTATGTATTTATTGCCATTTTGTTAATTGTTTTCTGAGTGTTTTATAGTCTCTCTTTGTCCCTTTATTCTCCTCTTTGTCTCTCCCTTTGTGGTTTGATGACTTTCTTTAGTAGCACACTTAGATTTCTTCCTCATTATCTTTTGTGTATATACTATAGGTTTTTGCTTTGTGGTTACCGTGAAGCTCACAAATAACAATTTATACTTATAGCAGTCTATCTGAAGTTGATAATTAAATTCAAACACGAATCTATCCCCGTGTTTTATTATCTTTGATGTCACATTTTGCATCTTTTTTTTAAATTTTTTTTTTAACATTTTATTTATTTTTGAGACAGGGAGAGACAGAGCATGAACGGGGGAGGGTCAGAGAGAGAGGGAGACACAGACTGAAACAGGCTCCAGGCTCTGAGCTGTCAGCACAGAGCCCGACGCGGGGCTTGAACTCACGGACCGTGAGATCATGACCTGAGCTGAAGTTGGAAGCTTAACCAACTGAGCCACCCAGGTGCCCTGCATTTTACATCTTTTTATGTTGTGTATTTCTTAACTGATTATTGTAGTTAGAGTTATTATTACTACTGTTGTTTTTAACATTCATACTAGTTTTATAAATGATAGAAATATAGATATAAATCCACTACCTCATTATATATTTACCTTTACCATATACTTAACCTTTGCCGATATTTTCATACATTTTCTTGTTACTAATTAGTGCCCTTTGTTTTCAGCATAATGAAATTCCTTTCACATTTTTTGTAAGGTTGGTTAGGTAGTGATGAACTCCTTAACTTTTGCTTGTTTGGAAAATTCTCTCTGTCCTTCAGTTCTAAACATTAGTTTGGCCAGGTGGAATATTCTTGTTAAAGTTGTTTTTCTTCCAGCACTTTGAATAAATCATGCCATTCCCTTCTGGCCTGCAAAGTTTCTACTGAAAAAATCTGTTAGTTTTATCTGTGTTCTCTTGTATGTAACAAGTTTTTTTTTTCTTGCTGCTTTCAACATTATCTTTAATTTTGATATATTGATTATAATGTGTCTTGGTGTGAGTCTTTTTGGGTTTATTTCATTTGGAACTCTTTGGTCTTCTTAGGTCTACATGTGTTATTGTGTTTTTTTTGTTTTTGTTTTTTGGTTTTTTTCTTCCAGGTTAGGGAAATTTTCAGTAATTATTTCTTATCCTTTCTCTCTCTTCTCCTTCTGGGAACCCTATAATGTGAATGTTACTCTGCTTGATGTTGTCCTAGAAGTCCTTTGAACTATCTTCATTTTTTTTTTTTTCATTCTGTTTTCTTCTTACTGCTCTGATTGATGAGTTCCACTGCCCATTCTTGGAATTTGCGGATCCTTTCCCCTGCTTCATCTATTCTGCTGTTGAATGACTTTACTGTATTTTTCAGCTCAGTTATTGTATTCTTCAGCTTTGTAACTTTGATTTGGTACTTCTTATATTTTCTCTTCATTGAAATTCTTACTGCGTTCATGCATTCTTCTACCATGTTCGGTAAGCATCTTTATGACCATTACTTTGAATTCTTTATCAGGTAAATTGCTTATCTCCATTTCATTAATGTGTGTGTGTGTGTGTGTGTGTGTGTGTGTGTGTTTATCTTGTGGGGTTTTTTGTTTGTTTGTTTGTAACATATTCCTCTGTTTCTTCATTTTGTTTGTCTCTCTTTTTTGGTTTCTGTACAATAGATGAAATAGCCACCCGTCCACTCTTGAAGGAGTGGTCTCATGTAGGAGGTAAAGCTTATCATTCAGTCTTTCCCTAGCTCTTGGTGTTATCTCAAACCTTTTTGATCATCTAAGCAGCCTATTATATTTTTAATAGTTCCCGGGAGTTGAGGGTATGCTAAGACCTGCCAGTGTGCCAAAGAGAGGACTTCAGTCAGCACCCAGCTTCACACTGATGAGGAGCCAGACCCTCTGGCAGCAGCTTTTAGAGTCCTCAAATATATACTGTCTTGTGTGTCTACAAACATAAGCCTCACTGGCTACCAGAGCTGGGCAATCTGAAGGCGTCCCTTGGGTAACAGAACAATCAGGCTTGCAGACAAATGTATAAGCTCCTTTCCAGGAGTTGCCTGGGAGTTGTAGTGAGGCAGAAGTAGACTTGTATAAAGATCATGGCCACTGGTTTATATTCCCTGAGAGCCCTTCCATAGGCCTCTAGATGTGTACCACACCTGAAGCCTGGCCCTCAGGCCAAAACCCCAGGATAAGCAAATGGGCCTCTTTCACAGAATGACTGCTCTTGTGTTTCAGCCTGATATTTATGCATTGACCTAGGGGTGGCAGCCTGCCAAGGACTGTCTCTTTATTATTACAGACTTATGGAACACAGGAACACCCTGGCCATCAGAATCAGGTGGTCGAGGGGCATCTCCCGCATAGCAGCCACAAAAACCATGGCAGTAGACTAAAAACCAGGGCACCAGATAAGTGTAAGAGCTCCCCTCTGAGAGCTGGAGCACAGCAGAGGGAGAGTGTGAAGATAGCACCCACTCCCCCAAGGTCTCTGGAAGGGATCACAGTCGCCCCTTAGATGTATGTCAAACTTTTTTTTTTAATATTATAACTTCTCTCCTCCAATACAATAATATTACTAGCACACTTGAGTGGAATGCTTATGTACAGAGAGTAAATATTTCATTCAATATCCACAATACACCTTTAAATTAGATTTTGTTATTACTATTTTAAGGAGTAGGAAACTGAGACTAAGGTATTTATTCAGTACTTCATAATTAGAAAGTAGAAGAGCTAGGATTTGAGTTTATATCTGTCTGACCCCAAGCTCCAAGTTTGTCTATAAATCTGTGTTTGTCTCCCAATGATGTCTACAGTCCTGGAGACAGACTATAGACAGTTATTTTAATAAATGTGGAAACAAAAAACTTGACACGTAGATTTATTTAAATCATACACTTATTTCTTCCCTGCTATCCAAGTTCTTTATATTGACCCACACTATATTAAATCAAGGCAGATTTCAGATCTCGTTTTAATGGGCCAGGAAAAGGATGAAAAGATATTCTCAGGTAGCAAAAAAAGAGGTTTAAATACATCTACAATATCTTTTTTCATTTTTAACATTAATACTGAGACTGCCTCTCTGTAAAGACAATTTATCTGAAAGACACTTTTTAAAAAATATTCAGTTGAAATTCTTTTTGATCATCTAAAGTCAGATATTTATTCATTTCTGACAAAAGTAGTCCAAGAAATTGATTAGAACTCTTCTTTCAATTTTTCCACAAATTGTTTCTTATTAATAAAGTTAATTTACCATAGACCTGATGAGATTGTTAGGTCATTGGAGCATGAGATACATGGCATAGTCTATAATTTAAGAAAGTTTCTCTCAATTACTTTATGATAGGGGAGGGGAACAAAATAGGGGAGAAATTACTGATGCATTGGAGTTCATAATTTTTCCTTTTCAGCAAAGTGAACTGTTCATACATCTTTAGAGAATATGACTTAAAAAAAAAAAAACCCTGAAAATACTCAAGCTGGTCAAATGAGGGAAAACAATTGGGTGGAATGTGCTTGCAATACAAATAATCAATAGGGAAGGAGGAACAAGAAAAGAGAGAATTCCAACCTCTTCATTGTCTGTAGCAACAGGTATACTAATACACCTATAAATGGAAAAAATTAGGAAGAATACCAAAATACTAAGACCTCACTTGTGTTAAGGTGGGAATATCATGGGTGATTCTTTCTCCTCCCTCTCCTGTCCACATTTAGTGAAATAGTGGTTTTCCGTTTGTTACAGATACAGCACAAGTCCCCTTCATTTCACTCCTCAGTCTCCTTTTTCTCCCTCCCAGAGGCAGGGATACTGTGGATACAGGAGTGTATCCATTTAGTGTATGTCTTTTTTTTTCTTTTTTAACTTTCACTCAGGGTAAGGAATATTGCACTTTTTAAATTGTTTTTGAGAGAGAGCATGAGTGGGGGAGGGACAGAGAGAAATTGGGTGACACAGAATCTGAAACAGGCTCCAGGCTCTGAGCTGTCAGCACAGAGCCCAATGTAGGTCTCAAACTCACTAACCTCAAGATCGTGACCTGAGCCGAAGTCAGGGCTTAACCGACTGAGTCACCCAGATGCCACATTTAGCGTATGTCTTACACTTGAACAAATTTGTATTTGTTGAAGATACAGTATTTTACATTTTTGTACGGATGGCATCTTACTATTCTGCAACGTGATGTTTTTTTGAAGTTATATTTTCCTATTCTACCTATATTGAAGCATATGAGTCTAGTTTATTCAGTATCATTTGCATATTATAGCTACTCCATCATATGAACATATCACAGTTTCTTCATGTGTTCCCTTATGGAGGGACATTCCAATTTTTTCGAATGTTCACCCTTTCAAATGATGCTGCAGTAATCATGTCATATATTTGCAGGTGAATATAACCAGGTTTCCCTAAGTTACTTAGAAATAAAATTTCTAAACAAAAGTAAACAACTTCAGTTTTATATTCCAAAATGGTCGTGCCACTTTATACTCTCAAACTAATATAAAATTCCAGTTTCTCCATATTCTTGCCAAATGAGATATTATTCTCAAACTTTGGGATTCTTGCTTAAAATGGTGGGTGTTAACTAATCTTCATTGCCTTCCTTCCATTTCCTTGTTTACTATGTGGCTGTGCATTTATTGTTATAAGCTATTCGGTATTTCTCTTCTGTGATGTCTGCAATGTCCTTTTGTCTAGTTTTCTATGAGTTTCTCTTTTTTTCTATTGCAGGAGTTTCCAGTAGAATTGATCTCAACTTAACTGTTACACTTCACCATTTAGTATATTTGTTGGAGATTAATCTAGTTTAGAGAGTTTGTGTGGAATTTTTTTTCTTGCACCTATTAAAATACTCTGGTTTCTTTTATTTCTTCAAGGTAATTAATTGCAGTGGTAGATTTTCTGATGTTGATCCATCTTTGACATCTTGGAATAAATTGTAGTTGTTCTTGAGTTAATTTTGATACCAATTAACTCCTTTTTCCTGGTATTTTATTTAGTGAGTTGGGGCTAAAATCTCTTAAGTGAGATTGGGGCTATATTTGTTATTTTGATCATAGTCTGGTTTTCATATCAAAATCATAGCGCCCACTTCAAATGAGTAGGGTAACTTTTCTCTCTCTCTTAAAAAAGAATTTGTAGGGACGCCTGGGTGGCGCAGTCGGTTAAGCGTCCGACTTCAGCCAGGTCACGATCTCGCGGTCTGTGAGTTCGAGCCCCGCATCGGGCTCTGGGCTGATGGCTCAGAGCCTGGAGCCTGTTTCCGATTCTGTGTCTCCCTCTCTCTCTGCCCCTCCCCCGTTCATGCTCTGTCTCTCTCTGTCCCAAAAATAAATAAAAACGTTGAAAAAAAAATTAAAAAAAAAAAGAATTTGTAACGTTTATTTATTATTGAGAGACAGACACAGAGTGCGAGCAGGGGACGGGTAGAGTGAGGGGTAGACACAGAATCGGAAGCAGGCTCCAGGCTCTGAACTGTCAGCACAGAGCCTGATGCGAGGCTCAAACTCACAAACTGCGAGATCATGACCTGAGCCGAAGTCAGTCGCCTAATCAACTGAGCCACCCAGGCGCCCCCACTTTTCTCTTTTTCTATTCCCTGAAACTATTCATTCAAACTTGCCCATGCAACTATTTGGTGGAGGAAAAAGAGAGGAGTGGATTGAGTGTGAAGGTAAATAAGAGAGAGAGTGAGTGTGTATACTTTTGGTTCAAGCTCATTGATGTTTTATTGGCCTGTCAGCCTTTGTACTTCTTCAGTCGCTGTGGTAATTTTATATTTAAAAGTCTGCCAATTTTCTGTGAATTTCCAAGTTTATTAGTGAGCTTATGATAACATTTTCTTAGATTTCTGAAAACCTAAAATGATCTCTAGATTTGTTGTCTGTCTTATCCAGGGTGTGTGTGTGTGTGTGTGTGCACATGTGTGTACCTTCTCTTGTTTTCTTGATCAGTCATGCTAAAGTATGGTCTAATATTAATAAACCTACCTAAGCTTTCTTTTGGTTGGTATTTGGTTTGCATCTCTTTATTCCATTTGTTTCTATAGGAACTTTGGCTTGCCTGGTGCTTCTGGCAGCATTAGCTAGATTTTTATAACATCTAGATACTTTTTTATTTAAGTAAATTAATTTATCTCTATTGTGATTCTTGATCTATTTGGACTTTTCCTCATGTTTTACGTTTTAAATACAGTATGACATTTTTTACATGTATGTTTTTTCCTTTTCTGCCTTCTTCTTTAATATTTAAGTTTTCTCCTTGCATAGTCTCCTTCTAGCAGATAAGAAGTCCTTAAATCTTGATATCTGATTAAGTCTAACATTAATCAAAACCTCTCTTTTGCTCCTAAAGGGTACAATGACGTGAGGATGATTCTCATAGCCCTCACCCACTCTCTTTCATATTATTATTTAATATTTTTTAATTCCATATTACCTTAAATTTCTACAGACTAGTTACTTTTACATTCTATTTGTATTTAGATTTACCAATAGCTTTATTAATTTATTTGATCACCATTTCTTTTTAAAATTGAAATATAATTAACATACAGTGTCTTACTAGTTTCAGATATATAACATAGTGATTCAACAATTCTATACATTACTCAGTACTCATCACAGTAAGTGTAGTCACCATCTGTCACCATACAGTGTTGTTACAATATTACTATTTTCCCAGTGCTGTACTTGTCATCTCTGTGACTTATTTATTTATAACTGGAAGTTTGTACCTCTTAATCCCCTTTACCTATTTACCCATCCCCTCCCCCACCAACCTCCCCTCTGGAGAGCAAGTTTGTTCTTTATATTTAAGAGTCTATTTTCTGTTTGTACATTTATTTGTAGACTTGTTTTTTAGATTCCACATGTAAGTGATATTATATGGATTTTATCTTTGTCTTTGACTTACTTCATTCAGCATTATACTTTCTGGGTCCATCCATGTTGTCACAAATGGCAAGATTGCATTCCTTTTTATGGATAAGTAATATTCCATTGTGTATATATATCACATCTTCTTTATCCATTCATCTATTGATGGACACTTGGATTACTTCCATACCTTGGTTATTGTTAATCATGCTGCAATAAATATAAGGGTGCATATACCTTTTCAAATTAGTGTTTTCATTTTCCTTGAGTAAGTACCTAGTAGAAGAATTATTTGATTGAATGGTAATTCTTTTTTTAAATTTTTTGAGGGACTTCTATACTGTTTTCCACAGTCGTACCAATTTACATTTCCACCAATAGTGCATAAGGGTTCCTTTTTCTCTACATCCTTGCAAACACTCATTTCTTCTTGCATTTTTGGCTCTAGCCATTCTGACATGTGTAAAGTCATAGCTCATTGTGGTTTTAACTTGCATTTCCCTGAAGGTTAGTGATGTTGAGCATCTTTCATGTGTCTGTTGGCCATATGTATGTCTTCTTTGGAAAAATACCTTTTCAGGTCCTCTGCTCATTTTTAATTAGATTATTTGCTTTTTCAGTGTTGAGGCGTGTAAGCTTTCTACATATTTTGGGTATTAGCTCTTTATCAGATACATCATTTGCAAATATCTTTTCCCAGTCAGTAGTTTGCCTTTTGTTTTGTTGATGGTTTCCTTTGTTGTGTGAAAGCATTTTATTCTGATGCAGTACCAATGGTTTATTTTTGCTTTTGTTTCTCTTGCCCAAAGATACATACCCATAAATATGTTGCTAAGGCCAATGTCAAAGGTATTACTGCCCATGTTTTCTTCTAAGAGTTTTATGGTTTCAGGTCTTATATGTAGGTCTTTAATCCATTTGAGTTTATTTTTGTGTATGTCTTGAGACCGTTGTCCAGTTTCATTATTTTGTATGTAGCCGTCCAGTTTTCCTAGCACCATTTGTTAAATAGATTGTCTCTTCCCCATTTTATAGTCTTGCCTCCTTTGTCATAAATTAACTTACCATATAAGCATGGGTTTGTTTATGGGCTTTCTATCCTGTTCTGTTGATCTATGTGTCTATTTTTGTGCCAGTACCCTATTGTTTTGCTTAAAAGTTGGTAGTATATCTTGAAATTGGGGATTGTGATCCCTCCAACTTGGATCTTTTTTTTTCTCAAGATTGCTTTAGCTATTCGAGGTCTTTTGTTATTCCATGCAAATTTTATAATTTGTATACTTTACATACAATAAATATTTGACATGCATACACTAACATACATACTATTATTTGTTCTAGTTCCATGAAAAATGCTGTTGGTATTTTGTTAGGGATTGCATTGAATCTGTAGATTGCCTTGGGTATTACAGACATTTTAATAATATCTATTTATGTAGCTTTCAGTCTCTTTCACCAGTGTTTTAATAGTTTTCAGAGTACAAGTTCACCTCCTTGGTTGAGTTTATTCTTAGGTATTTTATTCTTTTGGGTGCAATTGTAAATGGAATTGTTAATTCTCTTTCTGCTACTTCACTGTTAGTGTATAGAAATGCAACAGATATCTGTATACTAATTTTGTATCTTGCAGCTTTCTTGAATCATTTGTCAGTTTGAATAGTTTTTTGGTGGCGTATTTAGGGTTTTCTGTATGTGGTATCTTGTCATCTGAAAATAGTCACATTTTTACTTCTTACTTACCAATTTGGATTGCCTTTTATTTCTTTTACCTGTCTGCTTTTACAGCTTTTCACCTTTGAGTATAATGTTAACTGTGAATTTGTCTTATGTGACTTTTATATGTTCAGGTGTATTTCCTCTAAACCCACTTTGTTGAACTTTTGTATCATAAATAGATTGATAGATTTTTTTCAAGTGTCTTTTTTTTTTTTTTGCATCTATTGAAATGATCATAAGGTTTTTATCCTTTCTCTTATTAAGGTGATCTATCACACTGATTGATTTGCAAATCTTGAACCACACTTTCATCCCTGGAACAAATCCTATATGATTTTTATTTTTTTTAATGTTTGTTTATTTTTTGAGAGAGAGGGAGACAGAGCGTGAGCTTGGGGGAGGGGCAGAGAGAGAGGGAGGCATAGCATCTGAAGCAGGCTCCAGGCTCCAAGTTGTCAGCACAGACCCCAAAGCAGGGCTCAAACTCAGACTGTGAGATCATGACCTCAGCCAAAGTTGGACGCCCCACCGACCAAACCACCCAGGAGCCCCTGATCTTGACTTTTTAAATGTATTGTTGAACTTGGTTTGCTAGTATTTGGTTGGAGATTTTGGCATCTATGTTTATCAAGAATATTGGCCTGTAGTTTCCTTTTTTTTATAGGGTCTTTGTTTTGTTTTGGTATCGGGGTCATGCTGACCTCATAGAAATAACTTGGAAGTTTCACTTCCTCTTCTATTTTTTGGAACAATTTGAGACGAAAAGATATTAATTCTTAATCTTTATTTATTTTTGAGAGACAGCGTGTGAGCAGGGGAGGAGCAGAGAGAGAGGGAGACACAGAATCGGAAGCAGGCTCCAGGCTCTGAGCTGTCAGCACAGAGCCCATCGTGGGGCTCGAACTCACAAACTGTGAGATCATGACCCGAGCTGAAGTCGGACACTCAGCCCCTGAGCCACCCAGGCACCCCCAAAGAAGAATAGATATTAATTCTAAGTGTTTGGTAGAATTCACCCTGAAACTATTTGATCTTGGAGTTTTGCTTGTTGGGAGGTTTTTTTTTGTTTTTTTTTTATTATTACTGATTTAATTTAGATTACTGATTACTAGCAATCAATCTATACAAATTTTGTGTTTCTTCCTGATTTAGTATTGGAAGATGGTATATCTATAGGAATTTGTCCATTTCTTCTGGGTTGTCCAATTTTTTTGCCATATAATTGTTCATAACATTATAATCCTTTGTATTTCATTACTGTCCTTTCTCCTCCACTTCCGCTTATATTTAAGTCCTCTCTCTTGTTTTTTTTGATGAATTTGGCTTATGGTTTATCACTTTTGTTCATCATTTTGAAGAACTGACTCCTGGTTTCATTGATCTTTTCTAATTTTTTCGTCTCAACTTTGTTCATTTCTGCTCTCATCTTTATTATATCCTTCCTTCTACTAGCTTTGTGCTTTTTTTTTTTTTCCTAGCTCTTTTGGGTATAAAGTTAGGTTGTTTATTTGAGATTTTTCTTGTTTCTTGAGGTAGGTCTGTACTGCTGCGTCCCAAAGATTTTGTACTATTGTGTCTTATTTTTATTTGTCTCCGTGTATTTACTTTGTCCTTGATGTCTTGTTTGACTCATTCATTGTTTAGTAGCATGTTGTATAGCCTCCACGTAGTTGTGTTCCTCCCACATTTTTTCTTGTAACTGATTTCTAGTTTCATATTGTTGTGGTTGGAAAAGATCCTTGGTATAATTGCAGCTTTCTTAAATTTACTGAGACTTCTTTTGTGGCCTTAACTGATCTATCCTGGGGAATTTTGCACATGCACTTGAAGAAAATGTGTATTCTGCTGTTTCGGAAGGAATGGTGTGTATGCTTTTAGGTCCATCTGGTCGGATGTGTGCTTCAAACCTACTGTTTCCTCGTTCGTCTTCTGTCTGGATGATCTATCCATTGATGCGAGTGGGTAATAAAGTCCCTTATATTACTGTATTACTGTCAATTCCTACCTTTAAGTCTGCTAATATTTGCCTTATTTATTTAGTTGCTCCAATGTTGGGTGCATAGATACTTAGAATTTTTATATCTTCTTGTTGGGTTGATCGATCCCTTTACCATTATGTGGTGCCCTTCTTTGTCTTTTGCTACAGTCTTGGTTTTAAGGTCTGCTTTGTCTGATAAAAGTGATAGCTGCCCTGAATTTTGTTTTGTTTACTTTTATTTAAATAGTATATGTTTTTCCCAACTTTCACTTTCAGTCTGTGTGTATCTTTAGGTCTGAAGTGGGTCTCTTATAGGCAGCATGTATATGAATTGTTGTGGATTTGTATGTGGATGTGGATGTATGTAGATTTGTCTCTATATCCATTCAGTCAGCCTGTGTCTTTTGATTGGAGCATTTAGTCTATTTACAGTCGATAGGTATTTACTTACTGTCATTTTGTTAATTACTTTTTGTATGATTTTGTGTAATTCTTTGTTCCTTTTTTCTTCTCTTGCTCTTTTCCCTTGTGGTTTGATGTCTCCTTTAGTATTACACTTGTCTTCCTTTCTTTTTATTTTTTTGTCTTTATTAGAGGTTTTTTATTTGTGGTTCCCATTAGGTTCATATGTAACATCTTATGTGTATAGCAGTCTTTTTAATTTGATGGTCACTTAAGTTTGAACACATTCTAAAAGCAGTAAATTTTTACTTCCCTCTACGTGTTTTTTGATATCTTACTTTACAGCTTTTTATTTTGTGTATTTCTCAACTGATACTTGTAGATATAAGTGATTTTACTACTTTTGTGTTTTAACCTCCATATTAGCTTCATCAGTGATTAATCTATTTTTACTAAATGTTGGCTTTTACCTGTGAAATTTTTTCTTTAATGATTTTCTTCTAGTTTGGGCCTTTTCTTTGCACTCAAAATAATCCCTTTAGCACTTCATATAAATCTGGTTTAGTGGTGATGGACTCCCTTTAACTTTTGTTTGAGAAATATTTTCTTTTTTCTATTCTGAATAGTAGCCTTTCTAGGTAGACTGTTCTTGGTGGCAGGTTGTTTTCTCCTCAATACTTTGATATATCATGCCATTCCCTTTGACCTGCAAAATTTCTGCTAGAAAATCAGCGGATAGCCATTTGGGGTTTTTCTTGTATGTAACTCTTTTCTCTTGCTGCCCTTAAAATTCTTTCTTTTTATCAGTATGTTTTGCCACTTTAATTATGTATCTTGGTGTGAACCTCCTTGGGTTAATTTCACTAGAGGTTCTCTTTGCCTTCTGGATCTGGATTTCTGTTTCCTTCTCCAGATTCAGGAAGTTTTCAGCTATAATTTCTTCAAATAAGTGTTCTGCCTCCTTTTCTCTCTCTTCTCCTAGGATCCCTATAATGTGAATTGTTAGTGTGTTAGATTATGTCCCTGAATTCCCTTACCTTTATTTAACTATTTGTTTACTTTTTGCTGTTCAGCTTGGGTACTTTCTATCGCTCTGCCTTCCAGATGGCTGATCTGTTCTTCTGCATCTTCTAATCTGTTGATTCCCTCTTTTGTATTTTGTTTTAGTTATTGAATTTTTCATCTCTGACTGATTCTTTTTTAATATTTATTCTCTCTTTGTTGAACTTCTCATTGAGATTATCCTCTCTTAAGCCTAGTGAGTGTCTTTATGACCATTACTTTGAATTCTTTATCAGACATATTGTTTATTTCAGTTTCATTTAGCTCTTTTGCTGTAATTTTGTTCTATTCTTTTATTTGGGACATAGTCCTCTGTCTCTTCATTTTGTCTAACTCTCTGTGTTTGTTTCTCTGCATTAGGGAGTTCAGCTACCTTTCCTGGTCTTAAAAGTAACGGCCTTGTATAGAAGAGGTCCTATTGTGTCCTATAGCACAATTCCTCCTAATTACCAGAATCAGGCACTCCAGGGATGTCTCCTTTGTGGGCTTACTATGTGCACCTTACTGCTGTGTCGGCGTTGTGATTGCCTTCAGACCAGCTGGCTTCAGTGACCTGTTTTCTCTGTTGTGAGCACACTGGGCAGTGTTGGTCCTGAGCTATTGTGAGGCCTGTCTGAGGCTGGGGTGGGGGGGGCTCCTAGGTGGGCAGGGTCAGCCTTCAGACTATATGTCTGCAATTAGCCTCTCTGCCACAGTTGTAGGCTCACCCAAAAGCAGGGCCCACTTCCTCAACAGCCAGTGCTTGAACTATGGGTGTGCTAGTGTTTAAGATTATCTCCCCTTCTCCCTAGGGCAGGAATCACTTTGGAGTGATACTGGGTTCTGCTGGGGCCACATGCAGGGTATGGCCAGGCAGGAGCTGTTTTGAAGGGACACCTGCTGAAGTGGGTGGGCTGGGTGGGGGGGTGTCTGCAGGTGAACATGGAGGTGGGGCACATGTTGCTAGCAAGTTGGAGAGTTTTAGAGCTGGTTCCCACAAGTATCTGGCCATCTGGAGTGTTTGGGGGAAGAGAAGTGGTGCCCACTACTGCTTTTGTTCCTGGAGAAATCTCCTGAAGATTCCTGCCCTGACAGCACATGTTCTGAGATTAGTAAATAAAACTTAATGTACACTCCAGACACCTTTCATACTGCTGCTTTTGTGTTGTGTCTCAGCCAAGTTATTTAGTACGCTGGCTCTTTGAGAGGACTCAGATTCCTTTCACTGCCTTGTTTTCCCACAGTTAAGTCTGCTGGTTTTAAAAGCTCCTGTAGGTAATTAAGCCCCATTGGTTTTCAAAGCCAGATGTGTAGGAGAACTTTTCTTCCAATGCAGACCCCTAGTGCCTGGGGTGCCTGGGGTCAGGTCTGAGCCTACTTCTCTGTGCTTGTGGTGTCTCTCTCATTTTTGGTTAGTTTTGCTTGGAATTTTCTTCCCAACTGTGTCTCTACCCCCTTATCGTTTTCCATGTGGTTTCTGTACAATTAACCACGGAAGGTGTGTTCTTCCAGTCTTGAGATCATTTTCACAGTTAGTTCCATAGATGTAGTTGTTATATCACTGTGTCTGTGGGACAAGGTGAGCTAAGGATAATCCTACTCTGCCATCTTTTCTTTTTTTTATTTTATTTTTAAAAAAAAAAATTTTTTTTTTCAATGTTTATTTATTTTTGGGACAGAGAGAGACAGAGCACGAACGGGGGAGGGGCAGAGAGAGAGGGAGACACAGAATGGGAAACAGCCTCCAGGCTCCGAGCCATCAGCCCAGAGCCCGACGCGGGGCTCAAACTCACAGACCGCGAGATCATGACCTGGCTGAAGTCGGACGCTTAACCGACTGCGCCACCCAGGCGCCCTCTGCCATCTTTTCTAAATACTCCCCCACCATTGTTTCCTATAGCCTACTTCATTACTAGTTCAGTTTCTTTGAATGTGTTGATGTATTTCAGCAAGGATCTACGAGCAGTAAACGTGTGTACTGGTATTCTGAAAAGATCTTTGTTACTCCCTCACTTTTAATGACAATTTAGCTAGAAGATAATTTGGTACTGATATCTTTCCTCAGTATACTTATTATCCACAGTCTCCACCACTTACTGTTGCTAGAAAGAAGTCCATCGTAAGTCTGCTGCTCCTTGGTAATCTATATTTTCTCTCCCCCAGATTTTACATTTTTCTTTTTTTCTTTGACTTACGCTAACTTATTACAAACTGTGTTAAGTGTGGATTTATCATTATTTCTTATTGTTGAAGCTGTTTCAATAGAAGGATTTGTGTCCATTATTGACTTTAGAAGTCTTAGCTATTATCATGGGAATACTGATTCCTTTTCTTCCTCCTTTTTCTTTTTCCTTTTCAGAATTCCTCGTCTTTATATTTTGAACCTTCTCATTCTGTCTTCCCCACTGTTAACTTCTCTTAATATTTTCCATCTCTTCATTCTCTCAGTGCTATATTCTGAATGACTTCCTTAGATCTAACTCATTCTCCAGTTCTCTCTTCTGCTGTGTCTGGTCTGCTTTTCAACATCTACATTATTTATTTCAACAACTGTATTTATGATTTCTATAACTCCTGTCTCCTGTCCCTAAATCTACGTGGTTTTTTTCCCACACTCTTGTTTTTTGTTTTTATCTTTGTTTTTTTGTTTTCTTTTGTTTTGTTTTTGCCTAATGGCTTTTATTCCTTTATTTCTTTGAACATTTAAAACACTTATTTTTAAATCACTTGCATGTCATTCTATTATTTCTGTCGTTCTGTTATATCTGGCTATCTGTGGTACCTCATCTCTTTGTGTGGTTTGCATTTTTTTTTATACTATAAGCTTGTTTTATGTGGGAATTATTTCCTTTGGAGACCATAGGTGCCTTAGGTTGTGGAAACATCTTTACAAAACGATTTCAGATTGGCCTTACAAGAGAGGGTTGGATTTCGAGCACTATTTTGTCTCTGTGTCTCTCTGAAATACACACCATGCATTCAGAAACCCACTTGTACTTAGTGCTAGGTTTTCAAGTTTTCGGTTTCTCATGGGGGACTCTTTTAGCTCCTGTGATCAGAGCCAGATACCAAGCTTCCCTGCTGTTCCCTGGGAACCAGCACACATATTTTTTACAATTTGTTTTACCGATGAAATGGCATCTTGTGACTCTGAACTTTATGCTGACAGCTTGGATCTAACATCCCGTTCAGTGGAAGCCTGTGTCTGAGACTTAACTTCTGACTCAGAAAGTAAATCCTCGACCACCCAGTCATTAAGATCTTTCCTTATCTGTCTCAGTTTCCCTTTGCATATAATTCTCTTTGCATATAATACATCTTTAGTTGTGACTTTCTTTCTCTATATCTGGCCCCTGGAGACTTTATTGATGTCTAGATGAGTTATGTGTTCTTCATATAATTCTCTGTATTGTTACGTTTTTTCAGAATTCCTGTAGGTTGAGAGTAGGGGTGGTGCGCCTTCCATATCTGTTTAAATCACCGTATTTGTCAGGCATATTACTTCTCTAATGAAGAAAAAAAACAGAAAAAGTTTTAAAATGTTTAAAGCAATGTTTTATTTTAAGTAACCTTTTTGTTTCCTCCATGCTTCTCAGTGCTGAATTTGAAGAACCACATAATTATGAGGCGACAATTTCATATCTGAAACACTCTGGCAACTCCATTAACCTGTGCACCGCAAAAGAAATTGCTGATTGTAAGTCTGCTAAGCCAATTAATACTGTAACCCTGTGTGGAATGAAAATGCAGCAAAAGTGGTATTTTCCCTCTAGCTAACTATGAGTTTAAAAATTCACAGCCATGCTGGTCCACCATCTCATTTCTTCCCCCCCACCCCCCCCTTGTCTGGTCTCTTAAAAATAAAAATAAATCCATTTGGGCATCACTGCTATCTCACAACTCCTAGTGCTGCCTTCTCTCTACCCTTTCTATTCTCTCCTTCACCAATCTACTTAGATGCCTTGCCTTCTATAGATATGTGGGAGGGAAAATCAAGATAGGGCAATTCATTTTTCTTCCTTCCCCCTCCTCTAGAAACTTCCTCTCTCTTCTTCTGGTGTCTTTCTTGAACTCCCCTGGTAACTCTGTGTGTGGAGAGGGAGATAACAGACTATGAGAATTAGGTCCCTGTGTTTAGTCTGAATAGCAGCAGAGAATTCATTTGATGGATCTGACCACTGGTTCAGAGCTAAGTCTTCCAGCCTCTGGTGTTGCCAACAAAGCTCAGACCTCTCTAGGAAGAAAGAGACCCTGTCAGGTAAGAAAATGAACAAGCAGGAACTCATAACATTTCTACAAGTTTCTGTGTCTTTGTTCTGCCTATAGGACCAGCCGATTCTCTATAAAAGGCACAAATATTTGTGTCAGAATGAACACTAATATTACTGAACCTATACTGTGGGCCACAGTTCTGTGGTTCTGTGTGTTCTCTGGGCTCTCTGTGTACATCCTTGCTGCTACAGCAGTTCTATTCGCCCACTTTTTGAGACCGGAAACTGAGTACTAGAGAGATTGAGTTGTACAGGGTCACACAAGGAATATATGGTAAGCTCTACCGTGAAACGGGCTCAGGCTGCCTCTAAGATGCCTGCTCTTTGCAGTATTTTTCTGCTTCTCGCTCAAGAATGTTTTTGCTTCCCTGGAGAGAGGGTTAAAGAGAGATCATCTGATTCAGCTTCTTTATTGTATGGAGAAAAGACCCAAGGCTCTGGGAGAAGTCATTTGCCTGAGGATACAGACAGAAGAGGTTTGTGGAGTAGGAGTTGGGATCCCATTGAAATTTCGCTTTCCTCCCCCAGGAACTAAAGGGTTGGAGAACCTCTTTCTGACTCTTCGACTGGGCAACGTTTGGACTCTTCCCTATGGCTTGTAAAATACTAGCCTCAAGAAAAGCAACTCCTTTCCCCTCTCACCTCCATAAGGCAGGATTGTTCCATTCTTGCGGTGTCTGGGCACCAACATCAGAATATGGCTTCTCAAATTCTAACATTTAAAATGTGAATCACCTGAGGATCTTGCTTAACATGTTCTGGTTTGGTACCTCTGGGGTTGGACCTGAAAGTCTTCATTTCTAACAAGTTCCCTGGTGGTGCTGATGCTGCTGGTCTACAAACCATGCTTTGAATAGAAAGGCCGTGGGCTCCATTTGGACTAAATTCCAACTGCACGCCTTTCTACAAGGGCTCACAGGGCCATTTAGATGCGGCAGTCAGAGCCTATACGTTCTGTCTCTGGATACATAAGACCTTCAGAATGTCCCCCTCCCAAGTGGTTGTCTGAGGTCCTGCTTGGGTCTCATCCCTAAGTCCCAGGACAGACTGGGCTGCAGAGAGAGCAGCTCATGGGGGGTGGTATAGGTGTGGTTTGGACATGTGCAAGGCCCCTTGTCATGAAGGGTGAAGGTGCATATTGAAAATGAGAAGCTGGAGGCCTGCATTTGATCTCCTCAGGCGACACATGTTCAAGGTGAACCTGCCCGGGGACATCACCTGAGGTACCCACAGAAGGAACCACTAAGTCAAGCCTCTATACAGTCTTTCCCTGAGGGTTCTTTGTGTACTTCCCAAAGAGACAGGTGTTTATGACTGAAAGAGAAAGGGCTCAGAAAATAAGTCACTGATTCAATGGAGAGTAACAGAGCATAGGATAGCAGAAAGGGAGGAAGGTGGGAGACAGGTGAGGGTGGTGAGGGTGTCCCTTGCCAAAGAGAATATCCTGCTGGGAGGTAGGGTTGACATACCAGGGCTGAAGAAGCTGAGGAACTATAGCCCGGGGTCAAAAGGATCTTGTTACATGTCCCCACCCCTTTCCTTGTTCGTCTTTAAAGAGCCAACCAAGGTGAAGTTACCCTATGGGGGGGGGGGGAGGGGAGGAAGAGGGGAGGAGGAGATGAGCTCTTTTACCTCCACTTGTACTTACTCATTTGACTCTTCCCCTATTTATTTTCCGTTATCTTTATATCACTTAATGAATGATATTTGAACCTCAGTGTCTTCACCTGTAAAATGGGCCTAATATTTCCTTTGTGGAGTTGTTCTGAGACTTGGGTAAAGCAAGACATTTGAGGTCAAGTGGAATTGTGCTTCTGGAAAGATGGAGCATATATACTTTTCCCTATTGCCCCTGCTAAGTACAGCTAGAACAGTCAGACAGTATATGTAAAACAAGCATAAGAAAACTGGAAGACTCTGAAGGTAGAAACAAGAAGGTGGACCCGCTAGAGACCTGAAGACCCAAGGACGAGTAGGTGGTGAGTTCCTTGTGTTTTCTTCTTGCCTCATTTATCTCAGAGTTGGAGGTGAAGAAGTTGGCAGTCCGGAAACACCAGTGAGCACAAACAGAAAGAGGTCCAGCAAGAGCCTGTTCTGTCTAGCCAAAGGACCAGAAAAGGGGCAGCCTAGAAAAAACAGAACGCCTCAAGACAATAACTGTTCCTCTCCCGCCAAACGTCACAGAAAAAACTGTGGCTCCGTCCTACCAGCCAGTGCTGAGTGGGGAGCCTAAGACACCCTCATGAGGCTGCAGTACACATCCCAACAGCTCTGCTGAGGTGGTATCAGAGAAAGTCAGGTCAGAAGCTGGGACTTCCATCCCTGCCAGGAGTAAAAAACCCTTCACCTACAGTGGACGTCCGTGAAGACCACGTGGGGAGCTTGTATTCCAGTCTCCCGCCCATCAAGCAATAACAAGGTGCCCTTTCTTTTCCCTCTTGGGATGGTGTTAGAGAAAACCTAGTGGAGAGTCAGGACTTGGACAACTACCCAGCAGTAAGGATGCCAAATGGGGAATAATAGCAAGCACTCCTACCACTCCCAGCCTTATCAGCAGAAGCTGAGTGCGGAACTGGAGTGCCCAGTCCTGCCCAGCAGTCGTGAAGAAACTTGCCCTCATCTGCGTTATCAGGAGGCCAGGAAGTGGGGAACCTGGATGTGTTCCCTCACCCGACAGAAAAGAGTCACCCCCATTTCTGCCACCAGGAAAAACCAGCTAAAATAGAAGCTTCCAATAATATCCAGAGTCTCCTAACATAATACTTAAAATGCCCATGGTGTCAATAGAAAAGTACTCATCATACCAAGAGCCAGGAGAGTGTAAACTTGAATGAAAAGAGGTGATCAGTAGATGCCAACATTGAGATGACTGAAGTAGTAGAATATTCTGACAGAGACTTTAAAGCAGTTGTTACAAAAATAGTTCAGTGTTGGGGCGCCTGGCTGGCTCAGTCTGTTGAGTGACTCAGTCCTGATTTTGGCTTGGGTCATGATCTCATGGTTTGTGGGATCAAGCCCCACTCCAGGCTCTGTGCTGACAGCGTGGAGCCTGCTTGGGATTCTCTCTCTCTCCCTCTTCCTCTGCGCCCCCCTTTCTCTCTCTCTCAAGATAAAAAACATTTTAAAAATGCTTGAGTAATTATGAACATGACTGAAATACACAAAAAAATAGTTTTATTTTATTTTTGGAAGAAATGGAATGTCTCTGCAAAGAAATGGAAGATGTAAAAAAAAGAAACAGAAATGTTAGAAGTGAAGAATACAATAAAAAATAAAAAGCTTACTGGATGGGCTCAGCAGCAGAATGAGAAGAGAAGAATCCATGAACTTGAAAGAAATGATAGAAAGTATCCAATCTGAACAGCATGGAGAAAAGCGACTGGGGGAGGGGTGATGAACAGAGATTCAAGGACCTGTGGGACTATGACTTAAATTGTAGTACTGGAAAGATTGGGGAAAGGATGCTACTGAAGAAGTACTTGAAGAAATGATAACTGAAAACTTCCCAAATTTGGTAAAAGGCATAAAAGATTGAAGAAGCCAAGAAAACCCCAAAGAAGATAAACCTGATCTACACAAAAACATAATCAAACTTCTAAAAAATAAAAAGTAAACCTCTTGAAAGTAGCAAAGAAATGATATATTACCTATAGGTGGAAAACAATTTTGAATGACTGAATTTCTCCTCAGAAACCTTGAAAGCTAGAAGGAAGTGGCACAACATTTTTCAAGTGCAAGAAGAAAAGAACTATCAATCCAGAATCCTATTACCAGTGAAAATATCCTTGAAGATTGAAGGGGAAACCAAGACATTCTCAAATGAAGGAAAACTAAGAAAATTTGTTAGAGCAGACCTATCCTGAAAGAATGGCTAAAGGAAGCTTTCTAAACAGAAAAGAAATGATAAAAGGAAGGATCTTGGACCATCAGTTCAGGAGAAAAAACAATGGAAAAGAATACAAATGTGAGTAAATGTGACACACTTTTCTTCTTTTGAATTTTCTAAATTATGTTTGCTGGTTGAAGCAAAAACTGTTAACATTGTCTGATGTAGTTCTAAATGTATATAAAAGAAATATGTAAGACCATTATAAGGAAAGGGTTAAGGGATGTAAAAGGAAGTAAGATTTCTATACTTCACATTAACTGATAAAATGTCCACACCAGTAGACTGTGATAAGTTATGTGTACATATAGTGTAATCCATAGAACAACCACTAAAACAGGTATACAGTGAGATATAATTTAAAAAAACCACTACAGATAAAAAATAATTCAAAAAAAATGCTCAAGTAACCCATAAGAAAACAGGAAATCTCAGAAGAGCAAAAAACAGAATAAACAAAAAATAAAAAATAAAAGGCTGACTTAAGCCCTAACATAACAATGATTGCATTAATTACATTAAATGTAAATTGTCTAAATATGCCAATGAAAAGAAAGGGATTGGCAGATGTAAATTTAATCCAAAGAATGTAGGTATGGCTATATTAATAACAGATAAAGTAAACTTCAGAGCACAGAAAATTATGAGAGATTCAGAAGGACATTATGTAATAAGAAAAGGGTCAATCCATCAAGAAGACAGAACAATCCTAAATGTGTGTTCACCGAGCTCCAGAGCTGTAATATATGTGAAGCAGAAACCGAAAGAAG